>NC_044034.1:260641953-261891953 GCF_901765095.1 Microcaecilia unicolor | reverse complement strand
ACCTCTGCTACTGAACATTATCTTCCCAATCTAGATGTCTAGCACTTTAAATATAATTTCTTTTAACATAAAGGGTTTAAACAATCCATTTAAAAGTAGTAAATTTTGGACACATATAACAAAACCTCTCTCCTGGTATCTTGTTCCTTCAAGTAATGTATTTAGATGCAAACCATTATCACCTGCTTAAACATAATAAGCATTCATTAGCTACAGTTTCTCCTGCTCTCCACAGGAAAAACAGCAAGGCCATTTATTATAAAAATCCTCATTACCATTTATTACTGCATCAAACCTCAGATAAAGGGCGTTGGATAATATTGAATAATCAGATCAACTTTCTTTTGCTTTTTGTAATATTTACGTCCCAAATTCTGATGAGCCTTCCTTTTGCTAATACCTTACTCCCTTTTTCTGACTCTCCTATTATATGGGGTGGTGATTTTAATTTATTGCTAAACCCCATATTTAATAGGAAATTGAGATACATCCCCCCTCCCCATCATCTAAAAGCAGAGCCATTATTTTTAACATCATAGACGAATTGTACTCCTGTGATGCCTGGACATTACTTCATCCCAATGATTTAGATTTTTCTTTTTATTCTTTACCCCACAACACCCATTCACGTATTGATTTCTTTTAAGATTTAACAATTTTTATTGATGAATGCACATGTTAAACATTTCCATACTAAGCAGTATAATCTGGTAATAAGCAATGCACATCTGTACTAATACAGCTGTATCTCTATCATCAAAGTTCCCCCCCCCCCCCCACCATTCCTTCCTTCCCCTCCCCCCTTCCTTTCTATTGATATATTTGTTAGCATAATCATGTTTATGCAGAGGTTCCGGACATAACAGTTGTCAAGAAACTTATATATTCAATTCTAAGAATGTAACAGATTACAGCCTATATATTGTTCCACAAAGTTCTAAATAAAATATGAACTACGGGCAACACTCTGTAGTCGGTGTTTGTTACTGCATTGCTTTACTGAGCTTCATTTCCTCCCCGCCCTGTACTGTAATTCTGCAAGTCAACAATTTATCGACCACAGAACAGGATAAACACATCGCATCCTTTTAATGCCACTATCACTTTCCTACCCCCTAGCTCCCCCCCTTTAAATTTAAAAGAAATCTCTCCCACACACAAACTATGATTTTCAATGGAGATTTAACTCCATTCTCCTAAATGAAAGTGGTTTTCAAGATTTGGTTAAATCAGCTATCTGTCTTCATAATAAAAATTAATACTTCCCCATCTATATGGTAGGATGCCTTTAAGGCTTCTTCTATAAGGGGGCTCTATAATCAGTTTTTATATATGATGGCAAAGAAAACTGTGTGCCACACTATCTTCTTAAAAATCTAGAGATTCAATATGCAAACACAACTAAATTACAAAACTTATGCGTTCTCTGTAAGCAATATAATTTGGTATGTTCAAAACAAGCAGGGCAGCTTACTGTATTGATTGGTGCATGTTATTATGCTGAACAAAATAAAGCAGACCGTCTCTTAGCCTCGTATCTTAAGGGCAAATGTGAAAAATGTACAGCATCTAATTTAAAAGACCCTATAAAATGTATTATCAAAGATTCAGATATTGCTGATCTCTTTCAACAATTTTATAATCTCTTTACTCCTCTGAGACATCTGCCTCGGATGTGGGCACTAAACAATCTAACAGTGCCAAACTAAAATTCTTGACCCCCATTACTTTATCAGAAATTCAGACTGTCAAATGTAGACTGTTATAAATTCCTTTCTTGTAAATAAAGCATCTAACCCCCGACAGCCTCTCGGACGAGTTTTATAAAGCTTTTTCTAATGACCTCTCCCACCTTTTGCAATCTCTCTATATTATTTCAGACCAAAAGGTTTTTGGTACCTTTGTTGAAGTTAAGATAGTTGTCATCCCTAAGCCTTGCAAAGACCCTTCTAATGTAGCAAATTACAGATCTATTTCACTCAAATTTAGAAAGTAAAATTTATGCACAAATAATTGAACTATGGCTATCTTCAATTCTTCCCTCATTAGTTCACCCTGACCAAAAAGGTTTCATGTCCAATAGATCCACTTCTGATAATTCAAGGTTCTTTTGCAATATACTTTCTTCAATCTTTTCCACATCATATGATTGCAATATCCCTGGATGTAGAGAAGGCATTGGATAGGGTGGAACTGCATATTTACCTCCCAGTTTACAAAGCCACACGGTAATGCCAACACAGCCCATTCAAAGTGAATGAGATGTGTCAGCGCTAGCGTGGCTTTGTAAACAGGGGGTTATAGTCTTATCCTGATTTAGCTTTAGTCAACATTTTATACACATGGTAAGAATATTATATCTAAACTCCAAAGCCAGGATTTTTGTTAATGAAATATTTTTGGATGCCTTCTGTCTCTAGGGGTACAAGACAAGGCTACCTCCTCTCCCTCCTATTATTTAGCAATTGAACTCCTAGCCATTGCCTTGCGACAACATCCCCCAATTTAAGACTATCCCATCTTGAAGTCAAATTCTCTCTTTATGCTGATGATCTACTTCTTTACAGCCAATTCAATACCACATATTCTAAATTTAAATTTACTCCTTTTCCAGTATCCAGTTACAAAATAAACCGGGATAAAACAGAATGCCTACCCATTAATAATTTGGTTAACTTACAAGATCTAACCTCTTTCTCATTTCAAATCCAGTCTACTCTCATTAATATTAAGGTATTTACTTCAACCATTCCATTAACGACAAATGATAAAAATATTGAACTCCTTTTCACTTTTTAAAAAAATATAACATTAACGGGTCCCCTTTATTTCTAAGCTGGTGGGGTAGGTTAGAAACCATTTAAATGACCCTAACAACTCAAAATAAGTTACATATTAAGCATGATAGAATTTTACTAAACTTTCAACAAAAGAAAAAAAAATACTCTTCATATCGCTCTAAAGATGCCAAGACTTACACTTTACAATACTATTTGACTTCACTAGACACTCGTGTGTTGTTTGTATATTGTAATTGTTTTCTTACTGATTTGTATTAGTAAGTTTGTACTTAAAAGAACAACATTTCCACACTTTTGTATTATATTTACAAAATGTAATAAAAACTTTGAACCGAAAGACTTCCTAAGGAAAAAGGAGTCAATTTTCCAAATTGTATACAATACCACAAATCATTCATACTAAATCAAGCATCTAAATGGTTTCTACCCGTAGATGCTAATACTAATAAAAACTCAACCATTCCTATGACTCCTAGTTTGCTATTATTATTAACTGCATAGGTATGGGTTGAACTAGAGTTAATACCCCTTAAAAAATTTAATCCTTTCTTAGTCATATCTGCTACTATAGACACTATTATATGATTCAAATCCTGTTTCCCTAGCAATTCTGATGTACTTTATGACATACCCAATCTGGAATAATTCACATATCAGAACTGATAAACCCTTTGACTGGACTTTATGGTGGCTATAATAAAATTAGGAAAATGGTTAAAAAGATACAGGATCGGCTGCTAAGGTTTAAACACTAAATCAGACGTGGATGTTATTCAAAAATACCATTTTGGACGCCCAGTGCAGATGCATTCCACGCATTTGCAAAGGTGTAAAGAAGAGAAAACAGCCAGCACAGTTAAAAGATGAAGTACAACAGGCTATATTACAGCCAAAAGAATGTCTTTCAAAGAATGGAAAAAGGATCCAAATGAAGAAGATAAGAAGCAACATAAGCATTGGCAAGTCAGGTGCAAAGCATTAATAAAGAAGGCTAAAAGAGAATATGAAGAGAAACTTGCAGCAGAGGCAAAAATGATACCCACTGACTTCCTCATGGCATTAACCGAACTAGCCATTAAAGAAAATTACTTCTTGTTCAATGGAGTGTTCTATTTACAGACCAGTGGTGTATCAATGGGAGCAGCATTTGCACCCTCCATCGCAAATCTGTACATGACGTCCTTTGAAAGAGAATGGATTGAAGCCTCTCCATTTGCATGTAAAATACACAAATGGTGGAGATTTATAGATGACATGTTCATGCTTTGGAGAGGCACAGTCAATGAGTTGATGCAAATTTTCAAATGGCTCAACAGTTATAATGTGCATACACAGTTTACAATACAGTATTCTGCGTTTTCGATTCATTTTTTAGATATTGATCTGACTATACAAAATAGTGACATTTCAACCAAAGTATATGAAAAACCCACAGACAAACACATTTTTACACCGTGATAGTTGTCACCCCACACAATTAAAAAATAGCCTACCAATATCGCAGATGTTAAGAACACATAGAATCTGCTCTGATAAGAATACCTATAAAAGACAAGCTAAAGATTTAACTACAAGATTATTAGACAGGGGCTATTCCAGACATATATTTTAAAAAGTATACAAGAGAGGGAAGTACAACAATAGGGAACTTTTACTATCAGGTGCAAGAAAGAAAAATTCAACAAGATATGCACCATGGTAATGAAATATAATTCATCCAGTCCAGAGATCACCAAAATAATGAAGAAACGATGGGAAATTATTCAAATGAATCCTATGTTTCAAAATACTAAATTTAGGATAGCATTTGCAAGATGTAAAAATCTCAGAGAAGAATTATGCCCCGCAGCCTTACCAGCACATACAGGTGGAAGTAAGATTCAGGGGGCATTACAAGTGCGGGACGTGCCAGATTTGCAAAATCACCACACAGACAAAAAATTTTAAAGATGTCAAGAACTATCATGAATATCCTTTAATCCATTCCACTCATTGTAGAACTGAGTTCGTTGTGTATGTCATCTAGTGCCCATGATACAAGCTGTACGTAGGCATGACAACTAGATCATTTAAAAGTAGGACGCTTGAACACAGATCAAATATCACCAGGAGAAACATGAAGGAGCCATTAGTGGAACATTGTACTATTATGAAACATTCTTTCGAAGACCTTAAGTGCTGTATTCTGGGCAAAATATAAGGTAAAAATCAGAGAGGAGGCAATAAAAAATTACTGCTACAATGGAGGGAGGCAAAATGGGCTTTCAAATTGAATACGTTAGAACCAGATGGTTTAAATAGCAAAATAGACTGGCATGTATTTTATTGATTTACTTTAAGATCACGAAGCAGGCATTAAACAGGCATGTTGCTTTAAGATCAGCTGTTCGACGAAGCCTATTTAAAGGGAGAAGCAAGCGTGTGATGCAAAGGCGCCATTTTGTTTGAAGTTTAACAACTGAAAGTGAGTGAACCAGAGTTAGAGAAAGATAAGCTCAGCTAACCATGTGTTTTGTAATCAACCGAGTTTTGTTTTTGCAGACATCTATAAGCCAAATCTAACAGCACAAGTTCCTGAGGAAGCCACACAGGTGAAACGGTGGCCCCGTTGGACTTTAAGTGCTGTTGTTTCTTTATCTGGCGCTGATATAGTCTCACTTGAATATAAGAAGCAAATATAAATGCTTTGAATGTTGAACTGAATTAAAATACCAAACGTATATATCTGAAAGTAAAAGCAATAAGGAGTTTTTTTCTCCGATGACAGAAACTTAACAATGGCATAAGAGTCCTCCCACTGTAAACCTAGGATTTGTGTAAATCCAAAAGGTTTGAGAGGGATTTTCTCCTTGCGGAATATCACATGAGTTTGGACAGCTCATTATTTAAACGTGTTTAAACGTGTTTGTATAGATTTACCTATTAGACTAGTCACTACTGCACAGTTTTGCATAGTGTTGAAACAACTGCTTGAACCGGGATTGGTAGCATGGAATGCTGCTAATTGGGTTTCTGCCAAGTGATTTAGATTGCAAGCTCCTAAACGCTGCGAACGACTGGTAGCGCTATAGAAATGATTTATAGTAGTAGTATTTGTGACCTGGCTTGGAAAACAGGATACTGGGCTAGATGGACCACTGTTCTGACCCAGTAATGCTACTCTTATGTTCTTATGTTATGCTCATATATAGAGAATATAAGTCAGGGTACAAATGTAACAAAAATAAAATAAATTTGCACAATAAAAGGAATTCCAACTACCTGAATCTCAACTTTTCAATTGGTATAGGTTACATCAAGCATTAAGGCTTGTGAATCTTAATATTAAAAACCTATCACCTACTCTCCCTTTTCACTCTCTCCTTAATTCTCATCCCTCTCCTACACATTCTGTATCACTATTCTATAAAATCCACCAAAATCATTCAAAGCAGTTCTGCATTTCCTCTCAAAAAGCATTTGAAAATGAAACTGGTAAACATCTTACCGATAAACAATGGTCTCTCTTGGTTATACGGCCCTCGCTTTCTTCTGCTTTCACCCAATTGCTTTTCTTTTCACAACATAGGTCTCACTGGTCTCTCATTAAATCTTTTAAAAGCAAACTTTCTGCCAATGACTTATGGTGGTCTTGTTCTCAACAAAAAAGGACACTTAAACATATACTATTTGATTGTAATAATGTGTATGCTTTGTGGCTAAATATTTGGTCCAAAATATTGAACATCTTAAAAGAAAGATTCTTTTAATTCTAAGCACATTATTTGGAAATCTCTTTCCTTATCTAATACCCTTTCTGATGAAGATACTTCCTTATTTGATTTCTTAATTTCAGTAGCACTGGAAAGATAATTCAAATCTTTCCATTTTCTTATGGTGGAATTCAGTTTTATTGAATAAAAAATACGAAAATATTTCTTTAAAAGTATATTACTCCAACTTTTAAATGTAAATGGCTTAAACTGGATAACTATGGGCTCTGTTTACTAAGGAATAATAATAGGAATATTGTGGGCGCCTACACAGTTGGTGCACGCTAATGGTTAGCATGCGCTAAAAGCACTAATGCGCCTCTAGCGCAGCTTAGTAAATGGGGCTCTATATGTCTACAGCAGTTACTCTCTCATTGTAATGCTTTTTTTCACTTTTTTTTTTATCTGCTCATTTGCTCTGTTATGCTTCACGTTTGAAACTAATCTTACTCAAGTTACTCTTGTGCCTTTATCATTGTCTATTCAGATTTGATTATTGGCTCATATTGTGATATTGTACTTTGTTATATTTTTAAAGTAAATAAAAATAATAATTGAGAATGTTAAACAGATATTTTGACTTTTGAACTAACTGAGCAGCAATACGGCTCATGCATAAATGTTTAACATTAGGGTCCTTCCACCTCGAGACAGAAAATATCTAGCAAACTTATTTTATTCCCAAATTTGAGGCTGTCACTTTATCTTTTCTACATGGAAAATACATGCAAATTCAAAACCACCACTCATGAAACTGACCATCAGAGTAAGCTTCTAGATTTTTTTCTCCTTACCTTTGTTGGTGTTCCATTGGCTGCTGGTCTGAGAAGATACTGAGAATTATATGCTGGTGACTGGTTGTAGTATACAGAAGGACCGGAAGTAGAAACTAAAATAAAAACACACACAAGATTATATAAAATATCCTATTTATTAGGCTTTAGCATCACCTTTTGAAGGAATTTACTCAAGGCAGTGTACAATAAGAATAAATCAAACATGAGCAATAGAAAATTACAGCAGTAAAAACATTCAAATAATACAATGTATGGCATAGTATACTACTTAAAATGCCAACACAATACGTAATATAACATTTTAATTGACAGTGTAGGGTATTAAGCAAAGATGGAACACAGAGTAAGAGGAGTTACAAAAGTAAGGTGACTAATTTAAAGAAAGTTGCACATGAGGTCAGAGAGATGGTTAACATATAGATAGCTAAGAGAGTACAAGAAGTTAGAAAATAAGGTGACTAATTTAAAGAAAGGAGCATCAGAGAGATGCTTAAATATTATCTCAGATAGGGTAGGAGTGGATAAACAAGTCCTGCTGCAGTATGTGCAGCTCGTGTCACTCTTTTGTGTGTGACACTAACGAGTTAGTTACTTCTTCCATTAAAAGCCTGGTTGAAGAGCCAAGCTTTCACCTGCTTCCTGAAGTACAGACAGTCTTGTGTTAAGTGAAGTCTTTCAGGGAGTGCATTGCAGAGTTTGGGGGCTACTCTGGAGAAGGCTTGCTTGCTATCACATTGTGTAATGTCTTTTGGAGAGAGTGTGGTTAGGGATACTCCTTGGGAGGACCTTAGTGTCCTTGGAGGTGTGTAGAGGATCATCCTATTTTTCAGGTACTTGGGGGCATTTCCTTTAAGGGCCTTGAAGATCAGAGTTTTAAATTTAGCCCTGTATTGTACTGGTAGCCTTCTATTAGTCTTGCTGCAGCATTCTGAATTGGAGCTGGTACAGGTCCTTTGTAGTCAGACCATTGTAGAGTACATTACAGTATTTGTCAGTGGTATGACGTGCCTAGTTTTTCCCTTCTACAGCTTTTATTTATATTAAAAATGTTATACTGCTTCATTGGTGAGATTCTATGTAGTGTACAACATGACACAAATAAAATACAGATCAATAGAAAGGGCCGTCTGCTCATGTGTCAGACAGCTCAAAAAAGTTTGAAGTGGATGCTCTAGTTTTTTTGCATTTTAACAGAAACTTAAGTTTCTTCTGAGTACAATAGATGAAAAAGAACACAGAGTTAGGGATAAAGGGAACCAAAAACGAGCAAATGATGCAATCTGAATGAATGTGCTGGTTCAAAATTCATCAGAAAGCAAAATCTTACAAACAACTTATGTGGACAATTTTAGCAATGTGAAATGTTGGCCTTCAAAAGGCAAGCAAAGGTATCTTAAGATCTTTACAAGATCAAAGACATCTCTGGATAGAACTTCTTGAATTAAATAAAAACACCCCCAAACTAGTCTTCAATTGTGCACAATAATGAAAATCTACAACATTCTTTTGCCATTTATTGAAAAATACATTAGCTAGATTTACCTAGAATACTAACTTACATCAGGAAAATAATAGCTGTTCATAATTACTTTGCATTTATCTCACCTGTTAAGGGGGCTCCTTGAAAATTCTGTGTTCCTTGGTAACCATCAGTTATTGAGTCTGTTTCAAAACCTTCATTAGGCCAACGGTGAGATGCACTGGAACCGGAGTTAAGTTTTAATTCCTGCACTTCATTCTGTCAAATAAAAATTGCTGTACAACATTAATTGAAGATACACTATCTTGAACAATTTCCCTTCAAATTCCACTCCTCACCTCCCCAACCCTCAAACCCCATATCCCATTCACAATAAGCTATAAAAAAAAAAGCAAATGAGAACAGAGCCTTGACTCTTATGGCCCTGCACTCCCCAAGCAAAATCAACAAACCCCAACCCACTACCCCCCCCACAAGCCCCAGTGAAAATGTTACCAATTAAAGTATGCAGCCTGAAATCCATTAAAGACCTGGCTCCTGGCTTTAGGTGAGATGGCCGGAAGATATGCCTCCCAGATAAAAGAACATTTTTTTGTCTTTAGGATAAGATCGTACCCCATAGGATTCGCAAAGTATCAATTCGTGGAGACTGTTCCTCTAATACCAAAAACAGGGGGAGTGAGACTGAAGCCAATGATCGATAAATTATTTACCCACAATAAGCCTTACTAAGAAAACTCTCCACTCAGCCCCAAGCCCAATAAAAGCCTGGTTCATGAAAGATAATCCCTATCTAGAAAATTTTAGAGAAAAACTCAAAATCCTGGAGATATTGAATCACTTTCCCCCTAAAACTCCTGCCTGCCCTAATACTCCACAACCCATGGTAAAAAGTGGCCACCGGTGCCAGACATTTTAAACAGGGAGCATTAGCACAACCCACATATAAAGCTTAGTGTTGGGAAAAATAAGCTCAATAATGAATATATTGACATCCCCTCAACTCAGATCTAGAGACTGTCCCTGGAATCGCAGTAATTAAATTGTGAAAATTAATAGCAGTCAAGTGAACGCCCCACTTCTCTCAGCCAGCTCAGCTTCAACATATCATAACATTTTTATTACAAGACACACTACTCAGAACCTTATGAATCCAGGAGATAGAAGCAACACAATGCATCTCCCTGTAAAAAAGCTTGTATTTTATTACCCAGCCGAGTAGATATCCCTTGCACATCCAAGAAAATATGAGATAATCGTAAATAGCAAAACTATTCACTGGACACAGAGCTACTCTCTGCTGCACCTCTTCAAAAGATAAAATCGAGTCATCCTTGTGTAACGGGTGTTCAAGATGTGTAATACCCAGGCAATGTCAACGTTTAAACATGTTATCCAGCTCAGGGGAAAAGTTTGTGTTTCCCACAACTGGAAGCAAATCATTGCTATTGGGATTTTGCCCCCAGAAACATAAAAGAGCCCTCCAAGAATAAAGCAGAGGCCCTAAAATAATATTTCCCCGAAATTTGTCAGGAAGCTTGGAAGCCCATGCATGCAATAAATGAGGTGCCAAGACTGAAAATAACCTTTTTCAAAATCTGTAACCTCACTTGTGTCTAACAAACAGTCTCAAAGAAGCCTCACCATACAAGTCAACAATTTGAAGTCTGGTAAAAAGCCAGAACCTCCCACCCCAATTAATAAAAATTGCTACGTTGCATTCAAACACTTCCTTTATGATTTTTTTTTAAATTTCTTGCTAAAGCAAGCTGAAACAGTTGATATTACAGTAGGTATACATTAATCCAAAACAGCTTCTTTCCCAACAGCCAGTTCCCGAAACTATCCCCCCACCCTGCAATATACTTAATCACCAATGTGTCTAATTGAAGGAGAATTATCAGGGCTTAATTTGTAGACAAAAAGGAAGTGGCTCTGGGGGTGGGGTGGAGCCAGGACTGAAGTAGGCGGGGCCTGGGCCAGAAGTGGACTTGCTTCTACACACACACAATATTTCATTTGTGGATAAAAAAAAAGAGCTTGTGGAAAATTCATGAATTTAATTTTAAAATGTTATTAAAGAATATCACCACAGTAGTACAAATTTGCAACATTATCAACAAAATCTTGGACTAATCATTGTTTTTCTCAACATTTATACATTTGATACCAGTGTTCTCCTCAGAAATGTTTAGCAGCCAGGTGACATTAAGGAGTACTGTCCTGCAATGGCAAAAGGAAGCGTCTATTTTTACTGAAGCACTTGCTTCCTTTTGCTATTGCATGGCAGAGGAGCTGGGTTAGGGCAGAGGAATGCTTACGTTTCCAAAGACCTTTGGGTCTGACACAGTATAGCTGTTCTTACGATTTAAATGTAAACATGCTCTGTATCCACAAAAATCCAAACTCCACAAACTACATGCAAGCAACATATCGCACCTCAGTCACTGGCAAAACAAAGCAGATCCTCACCAAATAGAGATCACAAATTAGAAATAGAAATATAAAAACAAAAATTAAACTGGTAATCCCAAGTCGTCAAAACTCAGCACTGGACAAATACAAATTCATTTACTCTTGTATTGAACACAATACAAAAAGATATCCACAATGCACATTTTCCAAAACTACCATATTCAAGTTCATAAATTCAGAACACACTTTTTTTCCCTACCTTTGTTGTCTAAGCATTTTATTTTTCCAGTCAGGTTGGTCCCAGTGAGTTTCTCCAGCATTACCTCGTCTGTCTGTCTCTCATATCCTGGTATGTAGCACTACCCCCGTCTCTCTCTTCTTCCCACACCATCCAGCATTATCACCTCTCCCCTTCCATCCAGCATTACCTGTCTTTCTCTCTCACCTCCTATGCAGTACTGCCCCTGTTTCTCTCTACTCTCCATCAGTTTTGCCCCCTCTCTCTCTTCCATCCAGCACTGCCCATCCCCCTCTCTTCCTATACAACATTGCCCTCTCTTACTCTCCCACCCATCCAACATTGCCCCCATCTCTCTCCTCTCCCCAAACGGCATTCTGTCTCTTCTCCATGCAGTATTGCCCATCTTTCCCTGCAATCCAACTTTGCCTCGCTCTCTCCCCCTCCCATCCAGTATTGCCCCATGCCTTTTTTCTCCCCACATCCAATATTGCCCGTGCCATTTGTCTCGCCCGTCCTATCCAGTATTGTCCCTGTGCGTCTTTCCTCTCCCATCCAGTATTACCGTGCTCAATGCTCCTTTCTCCAGCCCTCCGTCCCGTCCATGCTGCTTCTTCAGCCCTCCCTGTCTTCCCACCCTTCTTCTTAAGCCCCCCCTTTTTTTAATAGCCTTTCCTGCTCCCACTTCCAATGTTTATTTTTCAGCTTGCTTCCCCCCCCCCCCCCCCCAGCCTTCCCTCTTCCCAAGTTGTTGGCTCCCATGTTGCTTTTTTCCCCCACAGCCTTTTTTCCCCCCACAGCCTTCCCTCCCTACTTCCAACTCCAATGTTGCTTTTTTTTTTCACAGCCATCACAACTCCAATATTGTTTTTTACAGCCCTCAGACGCTGCTTCTAATCCCCCATACTGCTTTTAATCTTCCCCTCTTCCCTCAAATGCAGTGTGCCTGCTACTCTAGCCATCCCCCCCTCCCCTCCAGCTGCTTCTCTAATCTTCTCCTCTAGCTCACCCTACCGATTCTCCAACCTTCTGCCATCCTGCTTTTCTAGGTCTTCATGGCAACACCCACCCCACCACTGACCTCAAGAGCCGGCTGCCTGCAGCAAAGGAGGAGTCTCAGGAATTAGAGAGAAGCAAAACAGAAACTGAAGCAGTTTTGGTCCTGTGCTGAGGAATAAGTTCAGGAGAAAATCTCCCTTGGGTGGTCCCACGCTGCAGCAGCGTCTTGCATTGGGGAAGAAGTTAGGGAGACGCCGCCACACAAGTTAGGGAGAAATCACCCAGGCAATCTAGTGTCAGTGCACTGTGAGGGCTCCAATTGTGGACTGCAGCAGGCTCCAAGTTAAGAAGAGCTGTGTGGCAAGCACGAGGCAAACAACAACCAGTTGGACGTTATACGTCACGTCATATAATTTCCTCTACACATTGATTCAAAGCCCAGGAAAATATTGCTAGCTTAGAGGGAACAGGTGTGTGTGTGTGTGGGTGGGTGGGTGGGGGGGGGGGGGGGGTGGGAACAATGAATGTTGACTTCACTTCCTTGGGCCAAGAAGCGCCGGAATGCCGTTCCACCCCATTCCATCAGCACAAAATTAAGCCCTGGGAATTATTACATTATTCTGATTGACCTGAAGCATATTTCTATAATGGAAGTCATCTGGCACACCTACCACAAGATTGAAGCTTATTGTGTGTACTTAAGAATAAATGGGAATTTTGAATTACCTGTCAATTGTTCTATTAGATCTCCTTATCAAACTTACAGTTGTCTCCATTCTACAGGGCTTGGGGATAATGATAGAACCTAGTTTCAAGGGCCTCTCCCACAAGGCCTGCATTTCCTGCTTATTACTTTTTCAGTCTAGGAACGTTCAAAGTCTCAATTTTAAACATATACAGGATTTACCACATCCCATATAACACTCATTATAAACAATGAAAAATAAACTTAACACTGGTTGGATTTGTCCAGACAAAGCACAAAGAGACTGGAACTAACAGAGGTAAGCCAAATTCTGTATTTCTATCCAACAGTTTAGAACTTAAGGGCATACCAGAACAGTGCATTACTCAGTGACACCACCATTTGGGTACCCCTTCCTTATAAATGTTGTACTGGAAGATACCCATTTGTACATTCTGTGGTAGAAGCATAGAGTGGCTTGCTAGGTGAACTGACAAACCTGATCTGTGATTGAAACATGTTTATCGATATTAAGTTACTGTTTTTATGACTGAACACATGACTTAATTACAGTCTCCAGATTAGTAACCAAAGAGAAAACAACTTATTAACTTAACATGGGGGCTCATTTTCAAAGCACTTAGACTTACAAAGTTCCATAGACTGCTATGCAACTTTGTAAATCTAAGTGCTTTGAAAATACACCTCATAGTAACATAGTAGATGACGGCAGAAAAAGACCTGCACGGTCCATCCAGTCTGCCCAACAAGATAAACTCATATGTACTACTTTTCATGTATAACTTATCATGCAACTGCTCTTGGGATCAATCTAGCATTAGAAAGTGCAATAGTCTGGTTCGTGAGCCAGACATCGGTTGAAGGGGAACAAGCTGGTAAAAAGCAGAAAACAGAAATAAAACAAATGAAATGAGGAAAAAAAAAAAAACTAGTCTAGTGTGCAATTTGGGGCGGCAGCATGTATATTTTTGCAAAGGGCCAGGAAGAAGCTGGTGAGACAGGATAGGGAGGGCCTCCACTGATTATTAGATGTCCCTGATTTCTGGGGATTTTCCCCAAGTTCAGATCCATGCGCTCCACTCCCTATTTGGCTACTTTCTGTTACCAATTTTAGTAATGGGAACAGAGGTGCTGTATTGAAGTTCAGAATGGGCACAGTATTGCCCCCACCCACTTCACCCCATGTGGTCCCAGCCTCTTCCCCTCTTGCCACCACTCTTCAGGGTCTGCCCCTCCCTTCACGTCTCTATAGTATTTGCTCTGGTCTCAATATAAAAAGAACAGCATCACAAAATGGAGCCTCCATTCAAACACACTGGGTCTCTGCCAGGTCCTGCTCCCATGACAACAGGAGTGTGCATTAGACGGGGCAGTACCCAGCAGAGACTCACAGCATGCATGAGTGGAGGCTCTGCATCACGTCCCTGTTCTTTTTGATGCTGAGAGTCATGGGTACTCGCTTTGAACCCTCAGGTATAGGCAAGTTAACTCATCATCAATGAAGCATCCATAGGCACATTGTGTACTTTGGTTCAGATACACTCATAGGTACTGCATTGGGACCTCTAGGTGTACAATATTGATTTCTACTCTTTGTTTTGTCTTTTAGAATTGTGAAGAGAGGGAAAGGGGATGGGATTTCATATACTGCCTTTCAATGGTTACAATCAAAGCAGCTTACATATTATATGTAGGTACAAGACAGACTGAAAAGGGGGGAGGGGGAGATTCTGTTTTAACAAGCACATAAAGCTGACCAAGGGGGAGGAGGAATATCTGCACAGAAAGGAGAACTGAATCATGCTCAGAGAGCTCACTAAATCTCTTCTGAGCTCTGGAAGGACAAATCCCAACTGGTGCCTTCAGAACACCACCCATGTGTGGCTGATTATATCCTGTTTCTCCAAGGAGAAAGGAAACAAAGAAAAACAGACCTCAAGGAATTAAAACAAATCAAGACTAAATCACATTTTTTAACCAATTAAAGCATGAAAAAAAAAAACTGTTTTTGATCAATATATGTGAAAGGAATTTTGGAGGTTGAAAGCTTGACTATTTTACAAATGGTGACTATGGACATTCATAATGCAATTTCAGAAAATAGTACAAAGTTCTAGTAGCCACTTCAGCCCCTGAGAAAACCGAGGGGTCAGATTTGCAGCTCGCATGGTCACCAGGTTAAGTGTTAGCACTTATCTTAATTCATATATTCAGCATTATCCGGACAGGTAGCAGTACTGAATACACATGCTGACTAGTGATCAGACTAGCAATATTCAACAGGCCTACACTAAATGGATAAATTATGAATTTAGTAGCTGAGCATCACCACTACGTGGACTACTGTTAAGACAACAATTTATTGCTAACCCTAGCTTTCAGTAACCATGTCTCACTGCATAAAATGGGGCCTGTGTTAACTAGCAAGAGTTTAGTGGTAAAATAACATGTCTTAACAGTAGCCCACATTGACAACTATACCCTAGATGGATAATTTGTGGCGCCACCTTTGTTCCTCCCCTATCCCAGCCCATAATAGCATCAGGCCAGTTAGAACTGGGCTGTTGCAAATCACTAAAATAAGTGACGCTCCAGGTAAAAATTAAAAATGTTATTGATTGATGAATACGACTCGACACAGCTATGTTTCGGCCCAAGGGGCCTGCATCAGGAGTCTAATTACAAAACAGCATATAAAAGCAAATAAGAACATGAATATGAAACAAGGATATAAAACAAATATAATGTTGAATATTGACACAGTAATAAGTATTAATCTAAGTGAGATAAAGAGACCAAATAAAGATGTTAATGGAAATGCACATACAAATCCAAATGACTGCAAAGAAAGAACTATTATAAACCTTTTTAAAAGGGATATTGTGAGCAGCAACATTGTTTATTTTTAAGGGGGCAATGCTTATTTTAAAAAAAAAAGGGGGGCACCGTATTTTGCATACACAAAGTGCAATATTTGTACATATTCTTTGAATTAAAAAAAACTTTGTAAATGTGAGAATGATTAAACTATTACCTTGTGTGATCTAGAATTCACTCGTTGTGTCTAATAAAGAAATTGTATCCGCATATCAGTTACATAGATACACCATGACAGGTGGTTTCAGAAACAAACGAAAAATTGTTGCACAAACAATTAGGGTTCTATAACGGTGTAAAATTGTAATAAACATCTTTAAAATATATCAGTACTACAAAACATATCATTTATTAGTTAATATAGACACACTTGGGCTCATTTTCGAAAGAGAAGGACGCCCATCTTTCAACATAAAATCGGAAGATGGACGTCCTTCTCCCAGGGTCGTCCAAATCGGTATAATTGAAAGCCAACTGCTTTCCGTCACAGGGACAGCCAAAGTTCAAGGAGGCGTGTCGGAGGCGTAGTGAAAGCAGGACTTGGGCGTGCCTAACACTAGGACATCCTTGACAAACAATCGAAAGAAACAAGGACGTCCCTGACGAACACTTGGACGACTTTACCTGATCGTGTTTTTCTTTCAGCAACTTTTTGTGGCTTGGTCGTAATGGCCAGATGACCACCAGAGAGAATCGGGGATGACCTCCCCTTACTCCCCCAGTGGTCACTAACCCCCTCCCACCTTCAAAAAATATCTTTAAAAATATTGATTGCCAGCCTCTATGCCAGCCTCAGATGTCATATTCAGGTCCATCACAGCAGTATGCAGGTCCCTGGAGCAGTTTTAGCACTTCAGGCAGGTGGACCCAGCCCCATCCCCCCCCCCCCCCCCCCCACCTGTTACGTTTGTGGAGGAAACAGTGAGCCCTCCAAACCCCACCACAAACCCACTGTATCCACATCTAGGTGCCCCCCCTTCACCCGTAAGGGCTTTGGTAGTGGTGTACAGTTGTGGGTAGTGGGTTTTGGGGGGCTCAGCACACAAGGTAAGGGAGCTATGTACCTGGGAGCAATTTATGAAGTCCACTGCAGTGCCCCCTAGGGTGTCCAGTTGGTGCCCTGGTATATCAGGGGGACCAGTGCACTACAAATGCTGGCTCCTTCCACGACCAACTGGCTTGCATTTGGTCGTTGCTGAGATGGATGTCCTTGGTTTTGAAAATCGCTGAAAATCAGAAACGTCCATGTTTAGGGACAACCATCTCTAAGGACGACCAAATTTCAGGATTTGGACGTCCCTGACCATATTATCGAAACGAAAGATGGACGTCCATCTTGGTTCGAAAATACGGGTTTCCCCGCCCCTGGATTGGGACGTTTTGCGAGGACATCCAAATCGAAATGTGGACGTCCCTTTCGAAAATGCCCCTCAATATAACATTCTTTTTAAAAATGGTTGCAGAAACAAACAAAAGATGGTTGCAGAAACAATTGGGGTTCTATAATGACGTAAAATTGTGATGAACAACGATGTCTATCTTTAAAATCTTTAGGTACTACAAAATATTGAAGGTATATTAAAAACCAGAATTTTTAACGTAAAATCCCCATAGGTAACTACATGCAAATGGTGAGAAATGCTATTTTCGCTAATGAACTTACTCGTTAGTCAGTAGATGGTGTTGAAATGGACCTGTAGGGTCTTGTGCCTCAAGTTGGAGTAATGCTGTGCAGGAAAATGTCCTTTAAATGGCTACATTGTTTAAGACAACTACCTGCTTTTGAGATATTCCTGTTATATATACACTGTCACTTAAAATGGAATGTTTTCTGTACTGTTCTGCATTCGTATTATGTATTATACCTAAACGCAAAATAAAATAAGATAAAATCCACTACATGTTCTCTATTGCCACCTGCACTTGTGGTCAGGCAAACGCTGAAAGTAAAAAACGTACACAACTTGCCCTTTAAAAAAAAAAAAAAAAAAAACTACCAAAGGGTTCTTTTTTTCTAGAGTTCTGTCTACCCCAGCAACTTTGTAAACTAAGCAGCTGCGTGAAAATAGAGGACATAAACCTTACCTCACTGGAGTTTTTCTAATCTCGAGAGTAAACCCGGACTCGAAAATTTAAGCCGAGTAGTCGTTTGTACATGCTATTTAAAAGGCTCCAACTGTGATGATACTAGTGACATCACAGCTGTATAAAGATGTGATTTGATAAAGTGCCTTAAACCTGAATAAAGTGAAAAACAAAAACTGAAAAGAAGGGGAGAGTAATGAACAGTCATGAGAGACATAACGTTAAAAATATTGCTAAAAAATAAAATATGAAACATAACCAGAAGTGACGTTTTGCAATGTTTGTAATGAATATTCATGAAGTGAATGTTAGTGATGAGGCTGTGTGTGTGTAAAGGACTGACAAACAGTGAAAACCAAACCTACTAGATCACACAAGGTAATAGTTCTTTAGTCACTCTCACATTTACTAAGTTTTTTATTCAAAGAATACGTACAAATATTGCACTTTGTGTATGCAAAATAAGGCCCCCCCTTTTTTTAAAAAATAAACATGGCCCCCGTAAAAATAAACAATGTTGCTGCTCACAATATCCCTTTAAAAAGGTTTATAATAGTTCTCTCTTTACAATCATTTGGATTTGTATGTGCATGTCCATTAACATCTTTATTTGGTCCCTATTTTTCTCTCTCTTAGATTAATACTTATTACTGTGTCAATATTCAACATTATATTTGTTTTATATCCTTGTTTCATATTCATGTTCTTATTTGCTTTTATATGCTGTTTTGTAATTAGACTCCTGATGCAGGCCCCTTGGGCCGAAACACAGCTGTGTCGAGTCATGTTCAATCAATAAAATTTTTTGTTTTTTACTTTTTACCTGGAGCGTCATTTATTTTAGTCCACTTCGCTGTTTGTTCTACTTTCTATATCCCTGTGAAGATTTGTTCCTTCTGTTTTTGCATCATTTATTTATGGTACATTTATACCCTATATTTTCCCACTAGAGCGAGCACAATGTGGCTTACAATGTTACAAAAGGTTACAATGCAATGAGGGTAATGACATGACAAGTCAGAAAGACAGGAAAGTACAGGAGTATATAAGGATGCTTGAATAGGTTCGAGTAGTAAATGGGTATAGACAAATTGAGGTAGGCAGGGATTAAGCGTTAATTGGTAGGATAAGCTTTCTTGAAAAAAAAAGTTTTTAAAGATTTCTTGAATAGCTGGTGATCGTCAATCTCCTTTAGATACCTTGGTAGAACATTCCAGGACTTTGGGCTGACATAGGAGAAAGACGATGAAAAAAGCAGTTTATATTTAACTGACTTGCAGCTTGGATAGTGTAGGTTAAGGTAGGATGGAGCAGTTATCAAAGAATTTCTAGATGGCAGATCAATTAAATCTAGAATGTAAGCAGGGGCTTCCCCATACATTATCTTGTGAGTCAATGAGCATATTTTGAAGGTAATTACTGTTTAAATCACTCGTCACTTAAAGAGACCAGATATATTTCTGCTGGATTAGAAAAATAGTATCACCATACCACCCTATTAAAAAAAAAAGTATGTAAAGAGTAATGCCTACATAGGACTTGGCAGAAAATACTTTATTCTGTAATCCACCACACCCTTAACACTAAAGATATAAAGGGAAAAATCACAGATATTAAGATGCATTCCTAAATTACCTATTATCTTACCTTCAGGGCTTCCACTTGATGGCAAAGAATCTGAAGTAAAGACTTCTGATCTTCCGCCCAATGAGGTGGCGTTTTAGGTGAAAACTGGGAAACAATTAAACAAACTGACTTCAACAATCCTCTCAAGTAGTACTAAACATAGAAACATGATGGAAGATAAGGGCCAAATGGCCCATCCATTGGCATCCACTATCTCCTCCTCTCCCTAAGAAATCCCACATGCCTGTCCCACACCTTCTTAAATTGAGACCCAGTCCTTGTCTCCACTACCTCCACTGGAAGGCTATTCCACATGTCCACTACCCTTTCCATAAAAAAGTATTTCCTTAGACTAATCCTAAGCCTATAACCCTCTTAACTTCATCCTATGCCCTCTCATTTCAGAGTTTTCCTTCATTTGAACATGGCTCGCCTCTTGTACATTAATGCCACAGAGGTATTTAAACGTATCTATCATATCCCCTTTCTCCCGCCTTTCTTCCAGAGTATACATATTGAGGTCTGTAAGTCTTTTCCCACATGATTTATGACAGAGACCACTGACCAATTTTGTAGCCACCCTCTGAACCAACGTCATCCTGTTTATCTTTCTGAAGGTGCAGTTTCCAGAACTGCAAACAGTATTCTAAATGGGGCCTCAACAGAGACTTATACAAGGGCACCATCACCTCCTTTTTCCTGCTGGCCATTCCTCTCCCTATACCCCCCCCCCCCCCCCCCCCCCCCCAAGCATCATTCTGGCTTTGACTATCATCTTTTCTACCTGTTTGGCCACCTTAAGATTATCAGATACGATCACCCCCAAGTCCCGCTCTTCTTTTGTACACAGAAGTACTTCACCCACTTTACTATATTGTTCCTTTGGATTTTTGCAGCCCCCAAGCACATGACCCTGCACTTTATAAAATTAGTTGCCAATTTCTGGACCATTCTTCAAGCTTTGCTAGGTCCCTCCTCATGCTATCTACACCTCTGGCGTATCTACCCAATTACAAAGAAGACTAAGGAATCTCCATGAAGCTAACAGGTAGCACATTTAAAACAAATCTGATAAAGTATTTTTTTCTCTCAACCCACAATTAAGCTGTGGATCTGACAAAAGATGTAGTCATGGCAGCAAGTATAGATGGGATTAAAAAAAGGTTCAGACAAGTTCCTGGTAGAAACGTTCATAAACCATTGTTAGCCACGTGTAGACTTGGAAAAAGAACTGCTTATCCCTGGGAGTAAGCAACAAAGATCTCTTCTTTGGGATCCTGGCAATTACTTGTGACCTGAATGAGCCACTGGTAAAGACAGGAACCTCGGCTTGATCATTATGACACGTACCTTGTAACCTTTATTTGGTGACATTGAGAATTTTGTGGGTGATGGTGTTGAGTGCTTTATTTCTGAATGTATAGCTCGGGAAGCATCACTACCGAAGAAAGGGCTTCCATCTCCGTATTCCCCAAGTTCCTGCATCACCGAGTCCAACATTTCTCTCACAGTTTCTATCGACACCAACAACTTGGGGTAGAAAAAAAAAGTTCAAAACTGGTGTCATTCTGGCTTTGACTAGTCATATATGCTTTGAAAATAGATTCACTAGCTTCATGTGACTTTAAGAAAGCAAGACCTACAATTTCACAAAGTTGTTCATGTAATGCTAAGGCAAGCCGATTGCTGCTTTAAGAACCAAATATACAGTAATGATGATTGATACTGAAGTAATTCATAAACCATTTACTAGGGAAAGCCAATTGAATGCACATCTCTACCCTGTGAAAGCACATCAAATGTTCTGTACCTTTGTACAAGGATTAAAAATTTAAATTTCTGTGCAAACCAATTTAAAACTGTTCAGCTATAAAGACTGAATAAAGTCACTTCCTGGGCCGGAACAAAAGAGAAACATTTCTAGTTAAATCATACAAAATGAAAGTCAACCGGAACAGAATTATATAATTGCAATACTAACATGCAATACTAATTGTTATCTTCCAATCTAGTATTTACCAATCGATACATTGTAAGCCACATTGGGCCTGCAGATAGGTGGGAAAATGTGGGATACAAATGCAACAAATTAATAAATAAATAATTCCATTTTCAAGATTTTAAACATCAGTTTTATGAATGTTTCGCAATTAAGTGATACAGCCTAATTGTCGAGGCTCTGTCCTTCCATCTTTGTTTATATTCAAAGCATGCATAAACAAAGCTATGCTTATAGAGATTTAAATAAGAGAGCAGAACTGGCAAAGGATCCCACAGCCCTTCTGGATAAAGTGGAAGTACCTGCAGCCAAATTTGAGTGCCTACCAGGTGAGGAGAAAGACAGGAGGAAAGTAAAGACCAAGATAAAATGTGAGAAGGAAGAGTGCATGAGGTGAGGAAGCAGAAATGAATAAAAGGGAAAGGGGTGGAGACACAGAGTCACAGCCCAACCTCCTGTACTTCTCTCCAGCCACATCCAGTATAAACAGGTCCCTCCCCTCCTCATCCACTCTCTAAGCACCCACCTGTACTTATAACCCCTATTCACTTATTCACAGAGGGGACAATTGTGCTTAGCCCTCTGGTAATCTCTCTCATCTTTAGTGTAAAAATTTTATTTTTGCAGCTTTGCTCCTTAATTGGTTGCACTTACATAATTAGCTAGAATGTGGATTTTATACATACATACATCAGCACTTACAAGTAGAAGTAGCAAAAATGGGTGATTATACACAAGTTACCCAGTGATGCCATACTTTGACCGTGCAGGTGTGAAATCACTGCGCTTGATGTACCAGCAAGTCCATACCTATTGCTGGTGTCCTAATATATATTTTAAAAAAGTTTCACACTCAACAGAGCTTTGTGTGAAATATTTGGGGAACTGAACATCCTAAAATGGCCATCACAATTTCCATCAAAAAATGGGGGTGAGTGGGTGGGTAAGTTATCAGTTTGGACTACCATCAAGATATGTTATTATACCGCATAAAATGGGACTCGTAGTAAAATAGTACAATTTGGTGGTAAAGTAATAAGTCTTAACTGCAGCCCACATTGATAACTATGCCCCTAAATATCCTATTCAAAATGAGGCTTCTCATCTGAACACACTAGATTGAGTAAAGTATGATTTATAAGCCACTGCCTCATACATATACCATGCTAAACATTTTTCGTAACTGTAAAGTCTACACTTTTAACCTTTGGCAATATTTCATATCCTCTCAAGATAAAGCTTTAGACCCCCTAATCATAAAAGATCATAAAATACATCAGCCAAAAAGCCTGCTTCTGACTCTAAGCAAATTTTCTTCAGGGACTCTAGCAATTGCTGAGTCCAGCGTAAAAGTGCGCAAGCCACATACCTCTGCACATGGAGGACTTTACCCCAATTGCTGAGGAAGTACATGCCTGCTTAAAAAGGTGCTCCACCCTCCTGCCATGAGCACCCTTTGGTTCAGATCCCCCACTCAACCCTTAGTTATCTTCCATGATGCACATCCACCTTTGAGACAGAACATCTGTACAACTCTTGCGTGTTAATAGGTAGTCTGCCCAAGAGCTTCAAGCCTCAAAGAATACCCTCCAGTGACTTCTACTGTGTCAGGACCATCTGGAAAAAGGCCATCTCCCACTGGCAGTCAAAGACCTTTTCGTTCAACTTCTACACATGCCCCAATGGAATAGCATCTGGTTTGGGTCCACTAAGAGCCCAATGTGTCTAACACATGATCCTTATCCAACCACAGTAACTCCATGTATTTGTTTCTATACCGGAGATGGCGAACACCTCATCGGTACAATGTAAGCCACTTTGAGCCTACAAATAGGTGGGAAAATGTGAGATACAAATGTAACAAATAAAAATAATAATAATAAAGTCTGTTGGTGCCATGGCCTAGGGCTCGAGCATGATGGCTCAAACAACACTTGAAATACAAGAACTTTATTCATTTGGAGAAAAGGATCATAAGTTTATGGATCATCCCCTCTCCGAAGCCTGCCTAATGCAATCCATGTAGGCTTGCATCCATTTCAGTTCAGCCAGGCCGTGCTGCACTTTAGCAGGACAGAGGCAAGATAGCCACCATTCCTGCCAAAGCTGCTTACGTACATCTAGTAGCGCTATATAAATGATTAGTAGTAGTAGTAGGAAGGGGGCTTGGCAGAGCCACAATCTCCCTCCAGGAGTTTGGTAGACAGAAAAGTTGCACTGTACTCCACCCCCCCCCCCCCCCCCCGAACATGGGGCCCGATTCTCACCTCATAGGGAAATCTAGGCCTGCCTGTAGACTCTGTCTGAACTACCAAATGTTGGTGCCTGTATTAAAAGGCCATTCGTGGTTGGTTTACCCTATTCAGCCTGTCCGCCAAACTGTTGTCTTTGATCACCAGATATGTGGCTTTGAGTACCATGCCATAGCTGGAGGTTCACTGCCACATCAACTGCCTCACCTGTTTGCTTCATTTCTTTGAAGGCATGAATAAACTCGTGGATAAAGGTGAGCCGCTTGATATAGTGTTATCTAGATTTTCAGAAAGCTTTTGACAGTTTCTCATGACAGACTCCTGAGAAACTTAAAAAGTCATGCGATACGAGGCAATGTCCTTTTGTGGATTATGAATTGGGTATTGGACAGTCCACCACCCTAACCACTAGGCGTGGAGGAGTGGCCTAGTGGTTAGGGTGGTGGACTTTGGTCCTGGGGAACTGAGTTCGATTCCCACTTCAGGCACAGGCAGCTCCTTGTGACTCTGGGCAAGTCACTTAACCCTCCATTGCCCCATGTAAGCCGCATTGAGCCTGCCATGAGTGGGAAAGCGCGGGGTACAAATGTAACAAAAAATAAAATACAGAGGAGGATGAATAGTGGAGTGCCACAACGATCTGTACTGGGAACGGTGCTATTTAACATTTATAAATCTGGAAATCGGGACAACGAATGAGGTGATTAAATCTGCAGACGACACAAAACTAAACATATGCAGATTATGAAAAATTTCAGGAAGACGTTAAGAAACTGGAAGACACTGCGTACAAATGGCAGATGAAATTTAATGTGGACAAATGTAAAGTGATGCACATTGGGAACAATCCAAATCATAGCTACCTGATACAGCAAATGATACATACCTGTAGCAGGTGTTCTCCGAGGACAGCAGGCTGATTGTTCTCACGACTGGGTTGACGTCCACGGCAGCCCCCTCCAACCGGAAAAAAACTTCGCGGGAGGTCCCGCACGCAGGGCACGCCCACCACGCATGCGCGGCCGTCTTCCCGCCCATGCGCGACCATTCCCGCTCAGTTGAATGAGAAGCAAAGGAATGAGGAAAACGCAACTCCAAAGGGGAGGAGGGAGGGTAGGTGAGAACAATCAGCCTGCTGCCCTCGGAAAACACCTGCTACAGGTATGTATCATTCGCTTTCTCCGAGGACAAACAGGCTGCTTGTTCTCACGACTGGGGTATCCCTAGCTCTCAGGCTCACTCACAACAAGAACCCAGGTCAACTGAACCTTGCAACGGCGAGGGCATAACAGAAATTGACCTACGAAGAACAACAGAGTGCAGCCTGAACAGAATAAAAATCGGGTCCTGGAGGGTGGAGTTGGATTCAAACCCCAAACAGATTCTGCAGCACCGACTGCCCAAACCGACTGTCGCATCGGGTATCCTGCTGGAGGCAGTAATGTGATGTGAATGTGTGGACCGATGACCACGTCGAAGCCTTGCAAATCTCTTCAATAGTGGCTGATTTCAAGTGGGCCACTGACGCTGCCATGGCTCTAACACTATGAGCCGTGACATGACCCTCAAGAGCCAGCCCAGAATGGGCGTAAGTGAAGGAAATGCAATCTGCTAGCCAATTGAAATGGTGCGTTTCCCGACAGCGACCCGCTTCCTATTGGGGTCGAAAGAAATAGACAATTGGGCGGACTGTCTGTGGGGCTGTGTCCACTCCAGATAGAAGGCCAATGCTCTTTTGCAGTCCAATGTGTGCAACTGACATTCAGCAGGGCAGGTATGCGGTTTGGGAAAGAATGTTGGCAAGACAATTGACTGGTTAAGATGGAACTCCGACACCACCTTTGGCAGGAACTTAGGGTGAGTGCGGAGTACTACTCTGTTATGATGAAATTTTGTATAAGGAGCATGAGCTACCAGGGCTTGAAGCTCACTGACTCTACGAGCTGAAGTAACTGCCACCAACAAAATGACCTTCCAGGTCAAGTACTTCAGATGGCATGAATTCAGTGGCTCAAAAGGAGGTTTCATCAGCTGGGTGAGGATGACGTTGAGATCCCATGACACTGCAGGAGGCTTGACAGGGGGCTTTGACAAAAGCAAGCCTCTCATGAATCTAACGACTAAAGGCTCTCCAGAGATGGCTTTACCCTCTACACGATAATGGTAAGCACTAATTGCACTAAGTTGATTCCTTACTGAGTTGGTCTTGTGACCCGACTCTGATAAGTGCAGAAGGTATTCAAGCAGGTTCTGTGCAGGACAAGAACGAGGTTCTAGGGCCTTGCTCTCACACCAAACGACAAACCTCCTCCACTTGAAAAAGTAACTTTTTAGTGGAATCCTTTCGAGAAGCAAGCAAGACACGGGAGACTCCCTCAGACAGATTCAACGAAGCAAAATCTACGCCCTCAACATCCAGGCCGTGAGAGCCAGAGACTGAAGGTTGGGGTGCAGAAGCGCTCCTTCGTTCTGCGAAATGAGAGTCGGAAAACACTCCAATCGCCACGGTTCTTTGGAGGACAACTCCAGAAGAAGAGGGAACCTGATCTGACGGGGCCAAAAATGTGCTATCAGAATCATGGTGCCATGGTCTTGCTTGAGCTTCAGTAAGGTCTTCCTCACCAAAGGTATGGGAGGATAAGCATACAGGAGGCCGTTCCCCCAATGGAGGAGAAAGGCATCCGACGCCAGTCTGTCGTGTGCCTGTAGTCTGCAACAGAACAGAGGCAGCTTGTGATTGGTCTGAGAGGCGAAAAGGTCCACCGAGGGGGTGCCCCACTCTCGGAAGATCTTGCGTACCCACTCTGGAATGGAGCGACCACTTGTGCAGTTGCATGAGTCTGCTCAGCCTGTTGGCCAGACTGTTGTTTACGCCTGCCAGGTATGTGGCTTGGAGAAGCATGCCAAACTGGCAGGCCCAACGCCACATCCTGACGGCTTCCTGACACAGAAGGCGAGATCCGGTGCCCCCCTGCTTGTTGGTGTAGTACATTGCAACCTGATTGTCTGTCCGAATTTGGATGATTTGGTAGGACAGCCGATCCCTGAAGGCCTTCAGTGCGTTCCAGACCGCTCGGAGCTCCAGGAGGTTGATCTAAATATCTTGTTCCTGGGGGGACCACACCCCTTGGGTGTGGAGCCCATCGACATGAGCTCCCCACCCCAGGCGAGATGCATCCGTCGTCAGCACCTTCGTGGACTGCTGAATTTGGAATGGATGTCCCAGGGTCAAATTGGTCCGATTTGTCCACCAGTGCAGCGAAGCACGGCAACTGATGGACAGGCGGATGACATCTTCTAGATTCCCGGTGGCTTGGCACCACTGGGAAGCTAGGGTCTATTGAGCAGATCTCATGTGAAGACGAGCCATGGGAGTCACATGGACCATAGAGGCCATATGGCCCAGGAATCTCAACACCTGCCAAGCTGTGATCCGCTGAGACGCTCTGGTCTGGGAAGCGAGGGACAGGAGATTCTGAGCTCTCGCCTCGGGAAGATAGGCCTGAGCCGTCTGTGAATTCAGCAGAGCTCCTATGAATTCCAGAGATTGAGCTGGCTGGAGATGGGACTTCGGGTAATTTATCACAAACCCCAGCAGCTCCAGAAGGTGAATAGTGCACTGCATGGACCGAAGAGCTCCTGCCTCTGAGGTGCTCTTCACCAGCCAATCGTCGAGATACGGGAACACGTGCACCCCCAGCTTGCGTAGGTACGCCGCAACCACCACAAGACACTTTGTGAACACCTGTGGTGCAGAGGCGAGCCCAAAAGTTAGCACACAATACTGAAAGGGACGTGTCCCCAGACGGAATCGGAGATACTGTCTGTGGGCTGGCAGTATCGAGATGCGAGTATAAGCATCCTTTAAATCCAGGGAACAAAGCCAATCGTCTTTCTGAATCATGGGGAGAAGGGTGCCCAAGGAAAGCATCCTGAACTTTTCCCGCACCAGATACTTGTTCAGGCCTCTCAGGTCTAGGATGGGGCACATCCCCCCTGTTTTCTTTTCCACAAGGAAGTACCTGGAATAGAATCCCTGCCCTTCCTGCCCGGGTGGCACAGGCTTGACCGCATTGGCGCTGAGAAGGGCGGAGAGTTCCTCTGCAAGTACCTGCTTGTGATGGGAGCTGTAGGATTGGGCTCCCGGTGGACAATTTGGTGGAGTGGAGACCAAATTCAGGGTGTATCCGCACCGCACTATTTGGAGAACCCACTGGTCGGAGGTTATAAGAGGCCACCTTTGGTGAAAAACTTTCAACCTCCCCCCCCCCCCCCCCGCAACTGGCAGGCCGTCCGGCCGGCAAGGCTACTTTGATGGCGGCTATGTTCCCATGGATCCAGCCAAAAGCCCGACCCCTGCTTTTGCTGTGGAGGCGCAGGGGGCTGCTTAGGCGCAACGCTGTTGACGGGAACAAGCGCGCTGGGACTGTCCCTGTGCCTGAGGAGGCCTTCGAGCTGGCTGGGTGTACCTACGCTTGCTGTAGGCGTAGGGTGCAGCCTGCCGAGCCCAGGAAAAACGTCCACCTGCTGAGGTGGATACTGAAGGCGCTCAGTGGGAGAGCTTGTCGAGAGCGGTTTCCCACTGGTGTAGTTGGTCTACCAACTTCTCGACCTTCTCGACAAAAATGTTATCCCCACAGCAACGGACATCCGCCAGCCGCTGTTGGGTATGGTTGTCCAGGTCAGAGGCACGCAGCCAGGAGAGTCTGCGCATCACTATACCTTGGGCCGCAGCTCGAGATGCCACATCACAGGTGTCATAGATACCCCTGGACAGGAATTTTTTGCACGCCTTCAGCTGCCTGACCACCTCCTGAAATGGCCTGGACTGCTCCGGAGGGAGCTTGTCGACCAGGTCCGCCAGTTGCCGCACATTGTTCCGCATGTGGATGCTCATGTAGAGCTCGTATGATTGGATGCGGGTCACGAGCATGGAAGATTGGTAGGCCTTCCTCCCAAATGAGTCCAGAGTGCGAGACTCCCGCCCAGGGGGCGCCGAGGCGGTATTCCTCAAACTCCGTGCTCTCTTGAGAGCAGAGTTCACGACCACCGAGTCATGAGGCAATTGAGGCCGCATCAACTCCGGGTCTGAGTGGATTCTGTATTGGGACTCTGCTTTCTTGGGGATGGTGGGATTAGATAGTGGCTTCAACCAGTTCCGAAGCAGTGTCTCCTTAAGGACATTGTGCAGCGGTACCATGGAAGACTCTCTAGGTGGCGATGGATAGTCGAGGACTTCGAGCATCTCCGCCCTCGGCTCATCCACAGTAACCACTGGGAAGGGAATGCTGATAGACATAGCCCTGACAAAGGAGGCAAAGGAGAGGCTCTCAGGAAGAGACAGCTTCCGCTCCGGTGAAGGAGTGGGGTCAGAGGGAAGGCCCACAGACTCCTCGGAGGAGAAATATCTGGGGTCCTCCTCCTCCCCCACGAGGCCTCCTCCTCGGTGTCGGACATGAGCTCAGTTCAGACCGCAACCGGGCCTGTCTCGACTGCGAGGAACCATGTCCTCGATGATGGCGTCGAGCGGTGGACTCCCGTGCCGGCGGGGACAAAGCTCCCTCCATCAAAGTAGACGGGGACTCCACCTGAGTGGCGGTAGACACCGGTGCCACAAGCAGCGTCGGAGGCCTCATCGGGCCAGAGCCCACCGGCGCCTCCATCCAAGATCCCGGGAAGGATGGCTCGGAGGCACTCGTCTAGGCCTGCTGTCGGGAAAGGCAGGGGGGCCGGTGTGGGTGCCGGAAGCTGCTCGGGTCCAGGAGACGGTACTGAGATACCCGCAGACCGGCGCAGCGACACCTCTTCAACCGAGGGGGAACGCTCCTCCCGGCACTGCCGCTTTCTGGGTGTCGAGTAGTCCCTCGATGTGGCCGGGGCAGACTGCCCGCGCGGCCGCTCACCACCGCCAGGCCAAAGGTACCTGTGCTCCTGGGGTCAATGCCATAGTCGGCGCTGACGCCGTCGACATCGGTACCGGCACCGAAGACCCGGCCGTCGACACCGATGCCGTTGAGGTCGACGAAGGGCCGGCGCAAGTTCCAAAAAGACGGTCCCGCAGAACTTGCCTCGCCACCTGTGTCCGCTTTCGTAAGCCGAGACACAAGCTGCACGTCTTGGAATTATGCTCCGGGCCAAGGCACTGGAGACACCAAGCGTATCGGTCTGCGAGATCTGCTGGCTGCACCGACCACACTTCTTGAATCCGCTCGGACCTTCGAGGACATCGACGGAAAAATCGCGTCGGCGAAGTCAAAATCGTCGATGGTGGCGGTGAAAAGCACACCCGAAAAAGAAAGAAAAGGCCGCGACCTCGCGACTGAGAACGATGAGGAAAACTCTCTTTTTTTTTTGTTGGGAGAAAAAATAACGCGAACGCGTACACTAAGAAAGAAAAACCGCGGACTAGGCCGCAATCCGGTTTCCGGGGCTGACTAAGAGAGGGACGTGAACACGTCTCTCTCCAGCGCAGAAAGGAAAAAAACTGAGCGGGAACGGTCGCGCATGGGCGGGAAGACGGCTGCGCATGTGCGGTGGGCGTGCCCTGCGTGCGGGACCTCCCGCAAAGTTTTCTTCCGGTTGGAGGGGGCTGCCGTGGACGTCAACCCAGTCGTGAGAACAAGCAGCCTGCTTGTCCTCGGAGAATAGGGTCCATCTTAGGAGTCAACACCCAAGAAAGGGATCTAGGTGTCATTGTAGAAAATACACTGAAAATCTTCTGCCCAGTGTACAGTGGTGGCAGCCAAAAATACTAAGAATTAGGAAAGGGATGGTAAATAAGACCAAGAATATTATGCTGCCTCTGTATCACTCCATGGTGCAACCTCACCTTAAGTAGGTACTGCATTCAATTCTGGTCACCATATCTCAAAAAAAGATTAAGCAGAATTAGAAAAAGGGTTCAAAGAAGAGCAACCAAAATAATAAAAGGGGATGGAACTCCTCTCATATGAGGAAAGACTAAAGAGGTTAGGGCTCTTCGGCTTGGAAAAGAGACGGCTGAGGGGAGATATGATTGAGATCTATAAAATCCTGAGTGGTGTATAACAGGTAAAACAATCGATTTTTTTTTCACTCTTTCAATAAGTACAAAGACCAGAGGACACTCAATGAAATTACATGGAAATACTTTTAAAACAAATAGGAGGAAATATTTTTTCACTCAAAAGAATAGTTAAGCTCTGGAACTTGTTGCTGGAGGACATGGTAACAGTGGTTAGTGTATCTGGGTTTAAAAAAGGTTTGGACAAGTTCCTGGCAGAAAAGTCCATAGTCTGCTATGGAGATAGACATGGGGAAGCCACTGCATGCCTTGTGATTGTAAGCATGGAATGTTGCTACAATTTGAGTTTCTGCCAGGTACTTGTGACTTGGATTGGCCACTTTTGGAAGCAAGATACTGGGCTAGATGGACCATTGGTCTGACCCCTTATGGCTATTCTGATGTTCTTATGCTTCCCAATACAAGACCTGCTTGCTTGTTAATGTAACACATAGCAATAGAATAGTTTGGTTCGACGGCCAATCTCTAAGCATTCCAAACTGCCCGCAGCTCCAGGAGACTGATGTGGAGCTATTTCTCATGAGTGGACCAGTGCCCCGAGTGTGAAGACCATCTACAGGAGTACTGCACCCCAGGCTGGATGCGTCTGTGGGTCAGAATATTGTGGAGAGGAGGAATTTGGAATTCTACACAGAGTCTGCTGCCTTTGGTATGGGGCCACACAGTAAGAGAGGTCTCCTAGTTCCTCATCTGTGCTATCTTAAGGATGCTGTGCTCAGGCACTGTTACAGCTTCCTTGGGGGTCATAATCCAGGACATCCAACATCTCGGCCCTGGGCTCATCCTAGACCTCCAAAATAGCCATCGCCCTCAGAAATTTGACAAAAGGAGAGCTCTTCTGGGGAAGATTTTCTCCTTTCCTAGAGGGGTCTGAAGGCAGGCTAAGGGATCCCTCCTCCGAGAGCTTCTTTAGTTTTACCTCATACTCCCAGGAGCAGTCTGTATCAGACTCAGTGAAGTATTCTTCATGAAACATTTGAGTCTGTGCATGGCTTGGACCACTGGACACATGACCAGGCTCTGGGCGAGAGCGCCAAGGTATGAGTTCCCTTCCTGGACTCCGGGGTCGCTTTTTCCCCCAATGCTGACCGAGATACTTGATGGGGTACCAGCATCAACGAACACCTGTCAGGCAAAGCATGGGTCTCCAAGATGAGCTGGGGCGGCACCATGGTCAACACCAACATCCTCGTTGACTCAGCATCATGCTGAACCAGGAGGCGCTCCAGCTCCTCTTGTAACATGACCTGGAACTACTCCTTGGGAACAAGCATCAGCAAAGGCTGGGCCGTCCCGGCCCTCTTGATGCCTACATCTCGGGTACTGAAGATGCCGGTGTCCCACTCAGGCCTAGGTGGGCTGCAAGCCGTGAAAAGGGAAGAAAACAAATGCTAAAAAGACCAAAAAAAAAAAAGGAAAAACAGGAAAAAATAAAAAGAAATGGTCCTGTGCTACTCACACTGGAAAGGCAGGAAGGCCACAAAAAAATCCTGTTAGAGAAAAATGCGTCAGAGGCAAGAGAGACAACTTCTCTGCTCTGAGGGTAGCACAAAAGTAATGCAGGTGGAAAGGTATATGTGAATGCACTGTTTGGCCTGCTAAAAGCTTCTATAACATTTAGAATGCTGAGCAGCATCTGCACTGGGGTTCCATTGCTGATGACACCCATCTGTGGTAAACCAATGTCCTGCTTGTTGTTGGAGAAAGAAATTGTGTAACAGGCGCAACCTGCGACAGGGGAGGCTATGTCAAGCATTTTCTTAGCTCCATGGAAAAAAATGAGACTGGCTGGTCCCGTGCAGTCACAGTGGGCAGAAGGCACATGTGTGGACTCACTCCCAAAAGCTTCTGGAAAAGGAAGCTGGACATTTTCCTGCACTGGGCTCTATCAGATGTCATCACCCATACATGTGAAGATCATGTCTTGCTGATCCTTCGAGAAAATTCTTTATGTTTAAATGCAAAATACTACAGAACATTCCACCAAAACTAAAGGAGACTAACTGCTGGGACATAGGCAGGTACACATTCCATCTGCACATCCATAAAAACAAATAATCCTGTCAGAGTCCTCATCACCCCTTAAGATGTCCTGAAAAAATAATGCTAAAATACCAAAATAAAAAGTTATTAGGAACGTATGCACAGATCTCATAAGCCTGTTTTTCCTTCTAGGAACTACAAAAAACGTTGATTATAACAGAGTGACAAAAGAAAGTCTTAACTCTGTATGAATTTGCTAGTAATTAAACTGAAAACTATTTTAAAGCAATGAATTTCTTTGTATTTACCTTTGTATCTATGGTGTCATCAATAGCATTTTCATCCATAATCTTCATTAGGTATATTTTGCACTTCCTCAAACAATCCTTGTACTCTTCATGTTCTTCTGGGGATATGGAATCACTTTTAAGATCTTCACTTTTCCTCTGAAATATCTACAAGAAGAGAAAAAAAAAACCCACATACATCACGCACATTAGCAAGCAATTTTTTTTAAAAAAAGATAAAAACAGGGGGGGGGGGGGGGGGGGGGGGGAGAAATGAAAAAAAAAATAATTGTACCAATGCAAGGTTCCAATATGAATTCACATTCTTGATAGCTTCAAATGCTTGGATAGCATCTTCCATTTTCCCATCAATCAAGTCCAAAGTAGCAAATGCTATCTGTGCCTCATCCTCATATGCCTTAACTTGAGAAGCCTGTCAACAGAAGAGCAGATAGCTTCAAACTCAAAAGCAGAGGCACATTTATGCTCTAACAAGGGACATCCTTTTCAGAGAAAGCTTTTATTTAAGCCTTTGTTTCATCTGTTTATACATCACCCATTCCAGATTGCTTGGGTAACAATAGCACCTTTGAACCTGATGGTTGAAGCCAAGTTTTACTCCTCACCACCACCCTATGACTGCAGAGATTACTGCACTAGTTGGAGCCATCTTCCTTTGATCCCCAGGATTGTTCACACTGACCCTTTACAATTAACTTTCAAAAATAAGGAAACTGTTGCCAGTTAATGAGAGAATCATACTAAGCAGAGGTATGAACAGGTCCTCCCTCTCTGTAGGGTGGCAATTCTTTCTGCTAATAAAAGCAGTAACAAATCAGACTCTGAACAGACTGGTACTCAGCTACAGAAGACTTCTGCAAGCTGCTCTGGAGCATAAATTATAACTAGAATTAGTTAAAAAAAAATAAAATAAAAAACACGCTTGGTAAGGCTAATGAACGCAATTTTGGTGGACAATTCCCTTATATTTTTAAAACAATGGAAGGTCTTCACCAATTATCAGTTAAATTCAGAGAGCATTATCCATCATCCAAACTTGAATTCTCACCTGAAGTACCCGTTTCAAATATACAATTGCAAACCCTTTCTGGATGATAGACCCTTGAAGACCTTTCTTCACATTCTTGTTCTCACTAGGACAGATTACTGCAATTCCCTGTTTGCAGGCCTGAAGCTATGCTCCTTTAAAATACCTGCAATTACTAAAAAATACAGCAATGAAAATGATTTACAAGCAAGGCATTCGGATCACATCACCCACATGCTCTCTAGATAACACTGGCTACCGATTAGCTTTTGAATTTGGTTCAAATATTTGTTTATTGGCTCACAGAGCTTTTCAAACCAGACTTCCTGTTTATCTATATTCCCGTCTCCATTCTTCCAACTCTAATCTTTGTTACTCATTCTCTCTCAGAATTGCATACCTCATACCTCGTTTTTGAACCGTCCGTATACCATGGAATTCTGTGTCTCCACAACTCCAGCTTGAACCCTCCAAGGTTAAGTTCAAATCATTCTGATCTTTCTGGTCTGGTCCCTCCTATCCACCTTGTGTTCTCCTCAGTTTATTTGTATGACTACTGGATTCCTCCCCAATGTTTATACCAGGAGTGTCCAACCTTGGCCCTCGCCAGGTCAGGTTTTCAGGATTTTCCCAATGAATATGCACATCTATTTGCATACGATGGAAGCAGTACATACAAATAGATCTCATGCACATTGTGGAAATCCTGAAAACCCAATTGGATTGCGGCCTTCAGGGACTGAGGTTGGACAGCCCTGGTTTATACCCTGTTTTGTGGTAGTCCTCCAACTGCTTCCTCCCCAATATTTATAACTTGTCACCTATTTGGTTGCAGTTCCAGTTTATGTTATTTGTATGGACCTCTTTTTGGTTATTATAAACTGCTTTGCAACAAGTGGTATAACAAATAATCCGAATACATAAATAAAATGGAATTTAATCCCATGTTTTAAAAATGTCTTTGTAATAGGATCCACAGCAAATACTCCTAAATTTAATTCAAATGCTTTTGCTTTCATCTTAGATCTAAACAGTCATGTGAAAGCTCATGGCAGCACCTAGTATCACACTATTAAGGAGAAATAGGTCTTACCTGTTAATTTTCTTTCCTTTATTCCCCACAGAAAGCATATGATTATGCCGAAACACAGCTGTATTGCATCCTTTCAATACTATGATTGCTGGCAATAAAGAATCATCTGGTTCCTATGCACTTGACTCCACTTTTTGTTCTGTTCTTTCCTTTATTCCCACCAGTCCAGAACCTGTGGGTTGTGCCCGTCGACCAACAAATTGAGACAGAGAAAAGAAGTCCTGGTCACTTCATTCACTAAGAGCACTGCATAGCCTTAGATGTCCAGTACTTTGAATGACAAAGCAATAGACCATCTGTTTTCCATTTCACTTGAGGAGTTGTACTAATAATGCTCCTTATAACATATCTCCAGAAAAACAAAACAACCCCCTCCCCCCCCCCCAAAAAAAACCCAAACAAACCCAAAAAACAACTTCAAAAAATTAAAACTGCTAGATAAAATTGATCACTGAATCTCAACAGAGCTTGAATGTATCATGCTGAAAGTGAAGAGAGCTATATTAAAAGTACACTTTTCAATAAATGGAAATTTATAGGGCGGACTCCTGGACTGGTCTGGCGAGACTAAAGGAACGAAAATTAGCAGTTAAGGCCTAATTTATTCTTCCTTAGCATCCTCACCAGTCCAGTCCAAAACTGTGGAATGTATCAAAGAAGTTCCAAAAATGAGTTGGACTCCAAAACATCTGCCCAAATAATTTCGATCCTAACACCATATACAAACATGCTCCAACCCAGAGTCCAATTGCTTTGCAAATGTAAGAAGGAATAACTATCACTAGTCTGCAGGTATGAATCGAAAGCATTGCTTACAATTTTATCCATGGGATCAGAACACTTTTGCAGAACGTTTTCAAACCTTAGGAAGTTGCCTTCTTTTCAAAATATATATGCCAACAAAACAATACCTCAGCTACTGGGCAATAGTAGTTTTAGAAGCTGATTTGCCGTACCTGAAACCAACAGAGAGAAAAATCAAATTTTTCCAACCTTGGGAATTGGTTGGTCACTTCAATGTACTTCTAAAATTCACAAAAGACATGGAGCAAAATTACAGATTTCATCTACCTGAAATGAGGACACCACCTTAAAAGAAAGGGATCTGAAGGGTGATATTCTTCCAAGATGCTCTTTAAAGGGTGTCAAAAGGATGGTAAGTAGCAGAATCAAACTCCATCCAAGTCAGGAGAAAACATACTGGGGCATCCCACCTCCGAGAAGGCACACTATATGTGGATTAAATGCTCAAGAAAACCTTTCAGGCAGCCTAAAAAGCATATTGCAACTTGGATGTAAAAGAACCTCCAAGCTATTTCTATTTAGATTGTGTCCTGAAGAAAAGAGAAAGAGAAAGAGAAAGAGAAAGAGAGAAAGAGAAAGAGAAAGAGAAAGAGAAAGAGAGAAAGAGAGAAAGAGAGAGAGAGAGAGAGAGAGAGAGAGAGAGAGAGAGAGAGAGAAGATTTGCCATACTCTCAAGCATGCTAGAGAGGTGGTTCTGAGATTTAAAAAAGTATGGCTAAGACATGCTCCTCTAAAACTATAGCATTCAAACCACGATCACTCAAGATCCAAGCCAAGATCAATGTTGGGAAATGCAATCCCCTTCTCTAAGTCATAAAAGGGGAATGGCTGAAGCTAGTAGTGGCCCATCTCCAGCAGGAAAAAAAAAAAAAAAAAAAAAAAGAGTGGTCACATGTCAAATCCTGATGCTCAGAATGCACCAATTCCTCAAATTATTCAAGGGTGCTGTGACAAGGCCCTGCTGGTTCCAGCTCCCAGCACATTGTATGCTGCCCTGTAGCTTGAAGTCCACTTCAACGGTGGCATTTTAGCTCTGCTCCTACCAGAAAGTGACATCAGCTCTCAGGACCTTGAACTGCTGCCCTGCTGCTTGAAACCCACTGCGAGCATGAGATTTTAGCTCCACCTCTTACCAGGAGGTGACATTGGTAGTACTTTTATTTAAAAGCAGTCTATAGGTGCACCGAAGCACATCATGTTCCTTTGTGTGGCTGAGGGCACCTATAAAAGGTATGTTATTTCCATTTTGGATTTATTTTCTTGTATTGGTTCATGGCTTTTTCTATTACTCAATAAATGCAATTTTTAAAAAAATGCTGCCTCAAACATTTAAATCAGTGTTTCCCAAGTCTAATCATGGAGTACCATAGGCGGTCGGTGGCCCAGCTGTTTGGGGAGGCTAAAAGGGGCGGGGTTAGGGGTGGGGCCAGGGGTGGAGCTTAAATCCATAATTGTCTGATAACACGCAGAAAAAAATAAATAAAAATAAGTCACAATTAATACCTTTTATATAATTTAGATATGTATCATATGTCAAAGAATAAAGTGGTTGCTCAAAGCATATTCTAACCACAATCGCTCAACTGCAAAACACTATGCACAACTTTGTGCAAACACACACTCAGAACCTTACTGTACCATAAATATTACACTGGGCAGAACCCAATACACCAATATACCACCCATACGGAAAATGCAGACCGTCAACAATATGAAACAAGGGATCATATCATCACAATTCTCATGTAGAGCCACAAAACACCCTAATTCATGTTTAATGTGGGATAAAATGCCATAAATAAGTAAATAAATATAAACTTTTAATGTTGAGCACCTGATTCTCAAAGTGGACATATTCCAAACACTATAATGAAAATAAAATGATCTTTTCTACCTTTGTTGTCTGGTGACTTTTTCTGATCATGCTGGCCCGTATCTGATTCTGCTGCTATCTGTCCTCAGTGTAGGTCAGGAAGTCATCCTCATTAAATATCTCCCTGGCAACCAAGGACACCTCCAGCCAACCCCCCCTGCTTTCCCAGCAGTAAGGTAAACAAACCATAAACCAATTTCTACAAGGCTAGAGGGCTTTCACTGCAGCTCCTGCTGTGAGGATGGAGGTAAATCAACAATTTAAACCCCTCAGAGCAGCTGGACTCCACAGCTGATCCATCCTGCTGCAGCAGGGGGGAGGCTTAGCCTCTCCAAGCCTCTTATACCTGGCGCCTATGTGGAGTACCCCTTTGCCAGTCAGGTTTTCAGGATATCCACAATGAATATGCATGAACTAGATTTGTATATACTGCCTCCATTATATGCAAATCTCTCATGCATATTCATTGTGGATATCCTGAAAACCTGACTGGAAAGAGGTACTCCAGGACTGGACTTGGGAAACACTGATCTAAATCATATGAACTCCATATAGCAATCACCTTCATAAAAAGAGTTCTCCTTCATTCAATACTTCGTATAATACTATTTTGTTTTTTTAAGGACCATCAATCTTTTTCATTTCACACCTAATATCTTCATCAGTCCATCTTACATACATGCATATATAAAAAAAATCTTTCACTAAGACTGCTCTTCGTAAGTAGTATTTTCTAAAAAGTTTTTTGTCAAAATCAAAATTAGGATTCTACTCATCAGGGTCACACTTTATATTTCCATTCACTTTACAGAGACACAATCCATTTATTTTGCAGAAGTTTATGTCTGAAGTTTAGTCTCTGTAGACCGAATGGAAATATAAAGTGTGACCCTGATGAGAAGAATTCTAAGATAAGGAAATTTTATGAGGGTGATTTTTCTATTACTGTCATCTGGGGTCACCATTTTTCAGACTCTCAACAACCGCTGCATTTTTGACAGCATAGACCAGCCATTCCCAACCCAGTCCTCAGGGCATACCTAGTCTCATTGGGTTTTCAGGATATCCACAATGAATATGAACAAAATAGATTTGCATAAACTGCCTCAATTGCATGCAAGAATATTCATTGCGGATATCCTGAAAAACAATACTAGGTGTGCCCCAAGACTGGACTGGGAATGGCTGGCCTAGGTATTCTGTTCTATTACATCACATTCCTCTTTGGGAGATTCTTATGTCCCTGTTAGTTCTTTTCCTCTTCTGCATGTTGAATATGGAGTTTTTGCATTCTACAGCATAAGACTTGTCTTATTCAAGATTTAATTCTTGAAAATAAGCTTCATGTTCTTGCCTTCCTGAAACATGATTACTTGAAGCAGATCTTAACTACTTTAATCAAACTTGCCTCCGGGTTACCATTTCATTTATTCCACTCACGAAGGCAAAAAAAGTGGTGGTGACTTAGAAGTTATCTATTCTTCAAGACTTAGCCTTCTCTCTCCTATGGTTCTTGTGTCTCCTCAGGTAAAAGGTCTATATTTTGGCTTAAAAGGATTTAGGGGTCCTTTTACAAAAGGCGTGCTAGCGGTTTTATGGCATGCTAATCGCGACACCCATAGAAATATATGGGCGAGCAACATTTGGTGCATGCTAAAAACACTAGCACACCTCTGTAAAAGGACACCTTAATGCACATTTAATGGATTTTTATTTCAGAAAAATGTTTGTTTATATAGATTGCCACTAATATTTTGATATAAAGTTTTATGGGAAGTTTTTTCCATGCATAATGATGATACAAGGTTACAATTTTTGACCTCTGGATATTTTGAGTGCATGGTTTTTCCTTCCTTGTTTTGAACAATTTTGTAAGTTTTTTGTACGGTTTATATTATTTTACATATTCTTCTGTTTCTAGTCATTTAGTGAGAAGATTTAAAAGTATTATTGACATTTTATTTTGTTTACTATCCTTAAGGTCCTGTGTCTCGCTGTAGGCGTGCAAACATTTTAGCATGCACTAATGATAGATACCCATAGGAAGATATTGGGTGTCTATCGTTAGCGTGAACTAAAAGGTTTGTGTGCCTACAGCGCGGCTTAGTAAACAGGGCCCTACGTTTTAAACTCCTCTCTCCAAACTCTGGGTTTTTTTTTTACACCGTTTCTTTTAGAATCTCCTGATTGGATTCTTTTAGGCAATTTCAACATACATTTAAGCTTAACATAATAGTGTCATGTAATTTTCAGTCTTTTCTGCAGGACTTTAGTTTGATACAGCTGTCTATCCCTATTCACATTGCAGGAAAAGTTTTGGATTTATTATTTTTAAGGATTTGTTTTCCTATTGTTCATATTACTAAGATGATCCCTGTTCAGATCAATTTTTTTTTCTCTCTTTCTTGGAATATTTCAACTCCTTTATTAAGAGTAGTTCCATCTGCTACTTAGACCTTTACAAAATCTCCAGATCTAGCCACTACTCTTGCCTTCTGATTTGTAGATTATTCTTTTCTAGCACTCTCTAATCAGGTGTGTCTTTGGCACACTATTTTACAATCCGGCCTTAGATTTATGAGGCAGCAGTTACACCATTTAGAATGCAAATGGCAAAAGTGTCAGAAATCACCTCTTCAAATGGGTTTTAAAGAACTAGCCATTAATAAGGCAAGGAGTGTTTTTCTTTTGTCAGAATGATTCTAATCCTCCCCAACTTTATGCTTAATGATTTATATGCTACTAGTATAAAAGGCCCGTTTCGGTAGGCAATGAAACAGGCGCTAGCAAGGTAATCCCCCTCCCTGCAGCTTCCTTCCTGTCTCCCCTGTCCCCCCTTCAGCCACCCATCTGGTCTCAGGATCCCCTCCCCACCAACCCTCCTCTGCCCCTGCAGCCACCCATGTCCAGCGACCCACCTCTCTCCCCTGCCCCCCTGCAGCCACCCATGTCCAGTGACCCTCCTCGCCCCCTGCCCCCCCTGCAGCGTCCCTTCTGTCTCCCCTGCAGCCACCCATTTGGTCTCAGGACCCCCCTCCCAACCTCCCTCTTCCCTGTAGCCACCCATGTCCAGCGACCCTCCCCTCGGCGCATCACCCAAACCCCTACCCCCCCAGCGCATCACTCAAGCCCCTACCCCCCCCCTCGGGCACATCAACCCCCTCGCCACCCGCAGCCGCCAATACTAACGCTGTCCGGCCGCTGCTGCGTCTTCTGTTGAGCAGCAGTGGCCAGTACAAAAAGAAAAAAGCCAAAAAAAGGTTTTAAACCTGAAACACTGCTCCGTAGACAGCCATCTGGCATTGGCTGTCATCACTACAGCCGCTCCTCCTCTCCCCTCTGAAGTTGCTGTGCTCCTCTGGGGTCTTCCTGCAGGGGCAGAGACGTAGAGGGGAGAGGAGGAGGAGCGGCTGCGGTGACGACAGCCAATGCCAGATGGTTGTCTACGGAGCCACGTTTCAGGTTAAAAATCTTTTTTTGGCTTTTTTCTTTTTGTACCGGCCGCTGCTGCTCCACAGGAGAAGCAGCAGCGGCCGGACAGCGTTAGTATTGGCGGCTGTGGGTGGCAAGGGAGTTGATGTGCCTGAGGGGGGGTAGGGGCTTTGGTGATGCGCCAGGGGGAGGGTCTTGGGTGATGCGCCAGGGGGAGGGTCTTGGGTGTTGCGCCGAGGGGGGGCACAGAGCTGATTCGTAGGCAGGCTCCTCCCCTTGCCTTGGAATCAACTGTCAGTGACATCACTGACGTCAGTGCATTCTAAACTGCCTAGCAGACCACCTCCGAGGGAGCCACGGTCCCAGGCACATTAGAACGTTGGAGGTGAGAATTATTATATAGGATTCCTGTTCTGTTTCTGCCATTTAGCTTAACAGCAGAGAACCTAGCACAGTCATTTGTACAAAAAATTACTAACAGTGTGAGTTTTACATTCAAAGTTAAATCTCTTTCAAATACAGATTATCCCAGTTCCATCCATTGTTTTTCTGTTTTACAAGTTAACCACAGTGATGTCCAAACAATAGCAAATTTGAGCATTCTAGAACCTTGGTGGAGGGACTCAATTTGGTTCGGACTGCAGCTTTTGCTGAAGTCATTTCTACATATGGAAAGGGAGAGGAAAGACTACATAAAACAGAGGAGTTAAACAAGTGACTTGAAACTCAAATACATAGGAGGATGGGGCAGTACGTGGAAAAATAGCAGGCTAAGTCTTTCTGTGACAGGAAAAAGGATCCTTTGGTAGACATTTAAACTAGAGAGTTGCACAGGGACATAAATCTTACCCATCCCCAGCCGTCCCCACAAGAATTTAATAGTACATTAAAAAAAAATTCCAGTCGGCTGTCTCGGTCAGCTCTCTCAGTCTCTCTCTGGGTTCGAGCCACAGCACTGCAGGCAAGGAAGGAATAGAAGTTGGAAGTTGGAACTTGGAACACACTGGTGCGCAAATGTAAGACTTGTCTGTGATTCACTGGTACAGTGCTGAGAGGTTGCCTCATGCACGTGTCAGTAGGTCAGGTGACATCTGATGCTTGTGCCTGTGTAAGAGATGAGGTCTGCACATTAGCCCGGGAGCAGAGATGTCAGACAAATATACTTTTCTGGGCATGTGCCTATATGGATGCACTTTATATTTAAGGGTGAATCAGGGCAGATTTTTGGAGACTTCATGATTGTTTGTTAAGAGATGAGGCAGCAGACAAAGATGTCAGGGAAACCGTTATGAGATTTATACAGGAAAATAATGTGGAATTGCCATTCCTATAAATAAATAAATCCAATCTACAAATGGTCAGTGAAACCAAGCATTTTTTTTTTTTAGATTTGCATTAACTTCTTAACAAGGAGAAGAGACCAGTAAGGACAGTCTCTTCTAAACTAATATTCAAAATGGATACACTTTTATAGCCTAACCCACAGATGAGGTAATGAATCCATTCTATTCAAGGATAGCAAAATACAAAGGCAGGAGTTAGACAGAATATAGCTGGCCTGTTTCAGGACTATGAAATATAGTATTTCCTTTACTATAAACAAGTCAGTTGGAACTTAGGAGTCAAAAAGAAACCATTCATTAGGCATGCTTAATCTTTAGATATGTCTAGTGCCTGGGGTCTTTGAAACACCCAAAAGTAATCTACTGAGGGCCAGATGCACTAAACTTAACGAGCCCTTAACGAGCAAGTAGTAAACCCTAGCATGCACTAAACACTTTTTTCCGACGACAGTATCAGCTAACGAAAACGGAATGCAGATGAGCAAATCGTGTAGAAACCCTATTGTATTGAGATGCACTAACCTTTTCCGATTGCCTTAACGCTGGAAAATCTAACGAGAGGTCTGTACCTCACGGGGCTGCGCGGGATTGGAAAAATTATTAAAATGTTTTTTTTTAAAATCGGGGGGGGGGGGGGGGGGGGGGGGGGGGGCAAAAACAACCAAGTGCTCGTGTTCCGAGCAGGGGAACTGTGATGTCTGTGCAGGAAAACTGGAAGGACTCCAAGGGTTGGCTATTGTCTGCAGCCTCAGACTTGCCAGAGCTGAAACACAACTTGTGACACAAAATTTCTGCAGCTATCAGCATGTCCTAGTCAGAGAATATTCAAATAGCTGTCAGCCATTGGAGGATCAGATTTCAAAGGCTCTTTGTTGTGACCGACTGGGTCACAACAGTTTCTGGGCGAGTCTCCCACTTTCAAATTATCCCCATTGATTTCTAGGTTACTGGGCCACATTCCCAGTGGTCCCACAGTTCCCAGAAAGAACTCATAGAACCAACACACCAACTATCAGGATTCTTTATCAGTCCAGACAGTAGAGTCAACAAACTAAACAGGTTTATTGTCACACTGGAACAATGAACAAAAACTGTGCAATCAGCAAACAATAACAGGTAACTGAAATATGGATAAATTATAACACTAACTAAACATCAATATACTGTTAAACAGTACCTGGAAAGGTCAGCATATATAACTGTTCACAGAGCATCAGCAAAAGATCTCTCTCTTTCCTCCCGCGTTAAGACTGAAGCAACAGCTGCTGGGTAATTTCAAACTCAAGGCCAATCAGAGCACAGTCAACAAGTTTCAAGTAAAAACTGGTTTCTTCACAATAGGGAAAAAAATAAATAAAAAATAACCTTAAATGGCTTAAGGGGGTGGATGTGAGAGTGATGCTTGGACAGCTACTCCGGCTGTGAAGAACTAAAGCCAGTGCCAGGCAGCCTTTGTAAATCTGTGTCCATATATGGCAATCCAGTTTAGGATAGGTTGGAAAGAGCTTCAATGGCAACTTCAGTAGCTGGAACCGAGAACTGTGCTGGGCAGACTTTTACGGTCTGGGTCCCACACAAGACACATTTGGATAGGCTGAGTGAGCTTTGACAGCTACTCCAGTAGGTGGAACTTAAGGACAGAGCTGGGCAGACTACTATGGTCTATGTCCCAGAAACTCCAAAGAAAGACTCGTAATAAAGTACATTGCACTCCATTTAAGTGCACGTCGGATAAGAGCATGCTCTGTTTAACTGCATGCCGTACTTCGGTCCTGTTTTTGGCACCATCAATTTCTATGGGGACAAACTTCGGTTTAGCGCACCACTGATAAGTGCAAGATTCGCTTATATGCATGGTTTAAGACCGCTCCTCTGCAGGAAAGACTCCGCATAAGCGCGCACATGGAATATGGAAGCCGAATGGCACGTGACAACCAACGAGATTTCAAATTTACTTAAGTGCCACAGGCAGAATAAGTGAAAGAATGTTGTTAGAGCGTGCACTGGGGTCATTGTTGTCATCGCGGCGGAACTGTAAGACTAACACTGGCTGAATGAAGTTCTTAAAAAATTAGAAAACAAAGTCAAGCATCTATTACTAAAGAATATGGTGTCAATCCCAGTCAAATTTCACGTGTCTTGAAGCAGAAAGACCAGCTTCTGGAACACTGGCAAAACAATACAAATCCACAATGGAAACAAAAACGGGCGGGAAAAGCTGAGAAGGTAGAAGATGCTCTTCTTCTGTGGTTTTCTCGAGTCAGGAGCAGACAGTTTCCCCGTCAGTGATCCACTGCTTATGGAGAAAGCTAATCAGTTAGCTGAAAGTCTTGGACTAACTGAATTCAAAGCCACTGTTGGATGGTTGGAATGATGGAAGGAGAGAAACAGCATAAAATTCAAGAAACAGTATGGTGAGAAACAAGACACTGATGACTTTCGTGCTGAAAATTGGGTTGTTTCAGTTCTTCCTACCATCTTGAACGAGTTTGCACCTCGTGACATTTTCAATGCTGATGAAAATGGTCTCTACTGGCGAGCAATTCCTGATGGAACACTTGCATTCAAACATGTCGAAACTACTGGAGGTAAAACATCAACCGACCGACGATCCTCCTTTGCTGCAATATGGATAGGAGTGAGAAGTTGGAACCCCTCGTCATTGGAAACAGCAAACAGCCCCGTTGCTTCAAGAAAGTTAAGCGACTTCCTGTGTCATACGAAGCTAACACAAATTCATGGATGACTGGGGAAATTTAGAAGCAGTGGCTAAAGAAGTTAGACACTAGAAGGCGGGCACAAGCGTCAAATTTTGTTGCTTTATGATAATTGTACTGCACACAGGAATGATGTCAGGCTGTCTAACGTTAAGGTGGTCTTCCTGCCACCAAACACTACCTCTCTAATCCAACCTATGGATCAGGACACAATAGCCAATTTCAAACAGCATTATCGGGCTCTTGTGCTACGTCGTCTGATGAGCATTATGGATGACCAGATTGGCAAGGATAAACAAGCTGCTGAACTGGCTCGTAATCTATCGCTGGAATCATGTTATACAGGCAACCATTGTGAACTGCTACAAGCGGGCAAGCTTTGTTAAGGATGTGGAGAGGAACGAAACAGATGCAGCTGTTGCAAACGTGTCAGATGAAGAGGTTATTGACATACCAGCCGGTGTTACTGAAGAGGAGTTCCATCGCTATGTAGCTATTGATTACGATCTACAAACAGCTAAGACAGCACTGATGTCCAGATACGCGCCTACATGCAGGCAACAACGGCTGGTGATGGAACAGATGAAGAAATGATCAGCGAGGCACATGCTGATGAAATTCAAGAACCTCCTCCTGTCACTTTTGCAAGAGCACTGGAGAGTCTCAACACCGTGCCTATCTGGAGGCCACTGGATGTCAGTGCTATGACAGTTTTTACCGTCTGGCAGATATAGTCTATGGAACTCACAGACCCAAGAGTGTACAGAGGACTATAACTGATTACTTCAAGTAAAGCCTAATGTCAGTTAACTGAGACTGTATACTGTACGTATAAACAGTACTGTACATATGTTTATCAGATGTCAAGCTTCTTTGGGTCACAACGGTTAAGTGCACGCTCTGGTTAACTGCATGCATTTCTTTGGTCCCAGACCCTTGCACTTAATCAGATTGCATTGTATATAATATCACATTCATTGTTGATTTAATCATGAATTGATAATGAATGTGACTGTTGGGAAGACTGAATGCACTGTTCAGGTCTTTATCTGCCATCACTTACTATGTTACTATATACCCATCTCAGAAAGGAAAGTATTACAGTGTTTCCAAAGGCAGGAAAAGTAAGTCTATAGGTCTTATAGGCCTAGCTTCCTTCTGAATTTAGATGTTAAACTAATAACCAAGATGGTGGCCAACAGACTGGTGGAGATTCTTCCAAAGCTTATTCACATGGATCCGGCGGGGTTTGTGCCAGGTCGCAGATAATATACAAATGACTCCACAGGAACTGTTTGCTCAACAACAGGTGGAGGTGGTGATGTTACTTGCAGCAGATATAGAAAAAGCGTTTGATCACATTTTCTTTTAGCAGTACTTCAGAGGGTAGGTTTAGATGAGAATTTTAGCACCTATGTGCAGAGCTTATGAGGGTAAAGTCAATAGCAGGTATTCAGAGTCCTTTGGGAATGAACAAGCGACTTGACAAGGGTGTCTGCCTTCCCTGCTATTGTGTGCATTATCAATGCAGCCCTTTGCAGAAAAAAATCAGAGTAACAGAGGAAAGCAACAAAGTACACAGAATATCAGCAAACCTGTAGTTGACTAGTTATTGTCAACAGTACTCTTAGGACTAAATACATAACGGGCTAATTCTTTTGGTATCTCTTGGCTGTGGAATTAGGCAAGGTTAATCTTCTTAAGGATTTTTTTTTTTTTTTTTAAACAAGGATGTCCGTTTCTGTGGCTATAAAGTGACCATTTCCCCGATACGTGTAGAGCGACTCAGCTCAGTTTACTCAGCTTAGTTTACACTCCCTCTTCCCCAAACACAATTATTTCCAAAACCTACCACCGCAGCATCATGAATGTGACTGAAAGCACCTGAATATCCTGGCTGTGGAAATGCTTAAACAACGGGTCAGTAGGCTCAGGAACACTCCGCCTCTTTTTGATCATCTCCAGTACAGGCAAAATTTTCTTCCAGTAGTGGACACAGCGCCCCATATAATCCCTCTGGTCATAAAAGGAATTTAAGGTGGAGACCTACACAGACACAAAATGATTAAAGCTTGGATGGGGAAACTATATTATCATATTGAGCTGTAAGCTTTCAGCAAGAAAACACTTAGAGGACCATTTTCAGAAGTTCTTACATAGAAAATGCTTACCCATGTAAAAATGCTGTTTGAAAATGTGGGTAAAAGTAAATATGTACGAAAGGAAAGTTCATGAAAGAATTCATTTTGAATCCAAAGTAGGCAAGGACACAAAATTACCCACATTCTCAACGGTCCACTGAATTTTCAACAGGAAATGCCAAGCAGCGTTTTCCTTTGAAAATTCACTTGCAGGTACATTGATCAAACATTTTCCATACCGCCTTATTTGAAAACAAGTAAAGTAGATACAAAGCAAGCACTGCAATGAGTTTGTAAACTACTCCCTTACTGTTTCACTACCAGCACACTGGCACATGACCTAAAAAAGTTCTATATTCACAGCAGTAAGATTTTAGAGTGGGAAAATAAAATAAAAACACTGTGCTAAAGAGTAGTGCAGTGGACATGCAAAATGTATTCAAATTGTTCCAGATGTATTAAAAAAAAAAAAAAAACATACAAACAGGCCTCGACAAATTCACTGAATCTAAGAGCCAGGCCCCAAATTTAGGAGCTGACGCTGAAACCTCTTTCACTTCCGCTCCACTCCTCAAAGTTGTTCACTGTGAAACTAAAGTGGGTATATTGGGTGGGGGGGGGGGGGGGACAGAATCCCCTCTATGCTTAGGTGCACAGGGAGAGGAATGGACAGTAGGAAAAAGAGGTTATGATGCTCCTGTATAAGACTCTGGTAAGACCTCATTTAGAATAGTGTGTGTAATTCTGGAGACTGCACCTTCAAAAACATATAAACAGAATGCAGTCGGTCCAGAAGGTGGCTATTAAAATGGCCAGGGGACTTCATCATAAAGCTTATGGGGACAAAGATCTCAATATGTATACTTTGATTAGAAAGGCGGGAAAGAAGATATAATAGAGACATTTAAATACCTATGCAATATAAATACACAGAAGGCAAGTCTCTTTCAATTGAAAGGAAGCTCTGCTACGAGGGGGAATAAAATGAAGGTGAAATGGGATAGACTTGAAAGTAACCTGAGGAAATGCTTCATGGAAAGGATGGTGAATTTGTGAACCAGCCTCCTGGTGGAAATGAAAATATTATCTGAATTCAAGAGAGCTTGGGACAAGTACATAAGATCTCTAAGGGAGTGATAGGGAGAGTAGATGGCATGGATGGGCAGACTAGAGAGCTGCACGGGAACGGGGTTTGTGGGAATCCCGCCGCAGGGACAGAAGCAGTTCACACCGGTGACGGCAAATGCCTCTCCGGTACTGAATCTATTTTGTCTTCCCACAAACTCCTCTGGTATCCTCTTGCATCTCAAAGATGGGCAGCAGGAAAGGCAAGCCGGATTTGAAAGCATATGCCTAACAGCCTGCGGAATCAGGTGACCATGCACAAGGCAAAATGGCGGCCCCACCCGAGGAACCTGAGGGGGAAGTAGACACTCGCTGTGACAGTCCGGGGACGGATCAGGATGCCAGACCAGCAAGTCGAGCAGAGATGTCCACCAATGATTTTGAGCATGTGCACAGAGCGCTTGGGCATGACAGATCACCCCCAGGATACTGTGGCATGCTTTCTGAGGTTCTCAGTAAAGGAGCCTATCTTGCGTGAAGTGAGACAGGTGAGCCATAGAACTTGGGAAAACTCTATGGTTGAACTCTTTGCAGACATATCGGCAATAACTCTGCAAAAGGGCATACTGAAAGGTTAACAAATGCCTTGCTACCCACAACGTCTGCTATCAATGGCATTAATCCTTTGGGCTATCATTTGCATTATAGAACAAACATTGTAAGCCACACTGAACCTGCTATTGAGCGGGAAAGAGCGGGATATAAATGCTATAAATAAAAAAATAAATAAACAAACTTCATAAGGTTACCACCTCACAGGAAGCCATGGATTTACTACTAGTGGCGAACTTGTGGCAGCCAAGGAGGACTGGGAGAATGGAAAGGCTGGTGCGACTTGTCAAAGACCATTGTCAGCGCTGGTAGAAGAAATACCTCAAAACTTGGTGTCTGCAGCGGAACTCCAACTCACGCCAACCTGAATTCTTCAGACCCGCTTTAGTATATTTTTGCTCTCCGATTAGTTGGTGAGCCAACTTTTGCTTTGCTCTTGGTTCCTTGTGGTTTTGCTCAGCTCTGGATGAGATCTTGTGTTCACTTTTTGACATTGCAGTTTGTTCATCAGTTATCTTTTGTTCTATTGTTCCAAGCATGGAGGGGACTCGGGGGCTGCACTCCCCGAGAGGACTGCATTAGAGGAGAGGATTGGCCTAGTAGTTAGAATGCCAGTCTTGACATCCAAAGGTGCTCGGTTCAAATCTCACTGCTGCTCCTTCTGATCTTTGGCAAGTCACTTAACCCTCCTTTGCCTCAGATACAAACTTAGATTGTGTGCCCGCCAGGGACAGGGAAATAGCCAATGTACCTGAATGTAACTCACCTTGAGCTACTACTGAAAAAGTGTGTGAGTAAAATCCAAATAAATAAATAAATAAGATGGGTCTGACAGAATTTGTGGCAGAGGAGTGTTGGGAGCTACTACTGCCAAGATACAACTATGTGTTTGAGATTAACTGTGCTATATTCTTATGCTTATCCTTTGCTTTTTCTTATTTTTGATATGGGGTCCCTTAAAAAGTACATGCTGCTTACACTGAATGTTTGTGACCTCAATACACCCTGCAAGCATCGATTGTTTTTTTAAGGAGGCAGATCACTTTAATATGGGGGTGGGCTTTATCCAAGAGACATCTGAAACCTGCACACGAACACCTGTTTTACCACAAACACTATCCTCACATCTACTTAGCTTCTAATCGTTCTAACAAAACGCATGGAGTAGGGATGGTATTTGCGCACTTACTTAGTCCCGAGGTGCAGAACGTAGTTAAGGATGAACATGGGCTATATTCTCTTAAAAATAAAACTGGGATCATCCCTCCACACCTCAATGATTACGACCCCAACTTGGAGCAGAAAGCCTATCTAGAACTCAATTGCATCTCACTTGGAGGGGCTTTAATCCTAGGGGGCGACTTCAATCTTACCCCAGACCCAGCTTTAGATAACTCTGCCTTGGGTGCTCACTACGGCCAAGCAGACAGGAGACAATTGATAGCCCTATTCTCTAAGTGGGATTTGGTGGATCCCTGAAAATACTTTCAACCGAGTGATCACGAATACACTTACTACTCGGGGGTTCTCGGTACCCATTCCAGAACCGATTTTCTTGTGTGTGTGTGGAGGGGGGGGGGGGGGGGGGGGGAGTGTCAATAGGTTGGTTCTTCCGTGGGTTCACAGTCTACAATTGAGTCTCGCCTATAGTCCCATCATGCCCCAGTTTGGTTTTCCTTTCAGGAGGTTACCGAGGCTCATGGTATGCGATACTGGCGGTTTGATGATGGCCTCTTGTTGGACCCAAAGAATAACATGCAACTGAAGGGAGTCCTTAAAGTATACACTGAGTTCATTGACAGTCCTAAGATTTTTTTTGGAAGGGCTGGAAGACAGTCCTGTGGAGGAGAGTTATCTCATTGGGTGCCTTCCACCGCAGGACTCATGCACAAAAGCTAGAGTCCCCATGACAATCAGCCCAGCTCGAAGAAACATAGAAACATGACAGCAGATAAAGGCCATATGACCCATCCAGTCTGCCCACCCTCTGCAACCCCTAATTCTTCCTGTTCCTAAGCGATCCCATATGCTTATCCCATGCCTTTTTAAATTCTGGAACAGTCCTCGACTCCACCAACTCCACCAGGAGGCCATTCCACGCCTCCACCACCCTTTCTGTAAAATAATACTTCCTTAGGTTACTCCTAAGCCTATTCCCTCTTATCTTTGTCATATGCCCCCTCATTCCAGAGCTCTCCATTTCAAAAAGGCTCTCTTCCTGTAAATACCCTTGAGATATTTAAACGTCTCTATCATGTCTCCTCTCTCCCAGCGTATACATATTGAGGTTCATAAGCCTGTCCCTATAATTTTTACGTTCAAGACCGCTTACTAATGTCATAGCCGCCCCCTGGACCGACTCCAGAGGTTTGGAACAAGGGGTCCCTAATTGATAGATTTTGACTATCCAGAATTAGCAATCTGACCTTAAGATGCAGACTCAGCAAGTTATTTCAACTTTTATTGCTAAAGCCTGTTATTTGCTCTGACGCTGTGACCTTGCATACTACTACTACAAATCATTTCTACAGCGCTACCAGTCATACGCAGCGCTTCACAATTGAATACATACAGAAGAAGACTGCTGACAAGAGTCCCAATGTGCTAGAATAACAAGGTTATCATCAGCATCGACATCATGGCCAGAACAGCCAAGGACTCAGTCTTCCGTGCAGCTGGAGAGACGCTATGGCTGGCTAATTGTACATAGTTTATGAAACCCTGGCTTCTTGTCAAGGTGATCCCATCAGAATGGAGCCAGTGAGACAATGCTGGGGTCCCTGAAGTCATAATAATGGGGATAACAGTGTTATGTGTGCATCACCCTCAAAAGCCAGAATGTACATCATTAGCACAGCTGCAGCCTGTGATTTCTATATAAAAAGGGGCTCCTATCAGAGGCAAAAGGCTGCTGTGTTGACATTCCATCCAAGGAGCGGACCTGCGCTGAAGCTGATTCAACATCTGAGAACACACCACCACCAGCTAGAAATCTGTACCATGTACCTTTATATAAGTGCTGAGGACTTAGGAGTCTAGCTTAGGGATTTAGGTACATTTACTCTGAGCTCTTTCTATAATAACACTTCCTGTGTCTTTATTTTTGCCTTCTTTGCACATCATCTTTGCTGCTATAATAAATGCACTCACTAATTTTATAATATTTGGTTGTAGAGTTAATTCTTGCTATTATTGCATGGTGAGCTTGATCTAAGGATAAGAGGGAACACATTTGCTTCTGACACTTCATTCAGTAAGGCTGGCATTACCAGAGACTTATTCCTTTTAGAATTTATGTTAAGTGTCAGGTACCCCAATAACACCCCAAAACAGTTGTATCTGTATGTGCCTACAGATCCCACCCAGTGTGGTTTATACCAGCTGATCGCCCTATTGGGGACTAAGATAATCACCAAAATTTTGGCCACCCACCTCCAATCGTATCTGCCTCACCTTATACATAAATGACCCAAAGTGACAAACATTTGATAATATTCAGAAAGTGTTGTACATCATTCATTTGGCCCAAGATCAGGCAGAGCTGGTCCTGATCTTAGGCATAGATGCAGAAAAGGTTTTTGTCATGAAACACCTAGCCACGCGCCTGGGGTTATTCCACGGCCACTTAAGAGGGTCTATCCCCAGCACAGCTCAAGTCTGCCTGCATCTGCTGCTTGTGCTCTACACTTGCACCCTCCTTCCACTGGCTGGGTCACAACTACCTCTGGGCGAGTCTCTCGCTCTCAAATTATCCCCAGTGATTTCTAGGTTACTGGGGCCACACTCCCAGTGGTCCCACAGTTCCCAGAAAGCACTCACAAACCCATACACAAACCACCAGGATTCCTTATCAGCCCAGAGAGGCAATAAACTAAATATTGTTTTCATTCGAACAGTGGAACAAAATAGTGCATTTAGCAAACAATAACAAGTAACTGAAATATGGATCAATAACGACACTAAACATTTGCTTACTTTTCTGAAAAGTACTTGGGAAGATCAGGACATATAATTCACCGAGCCTCAGCAAAGAGATCTGTCTCTCTCTTCTCCTAGGCTAAGATTGAAGCAACAGCTGCTGGGTAACTTCAAACTTCAGGCCAATCAAAGCCCAGTCAGTGAGTTTTAAAAGTATATTGCTCACAGTATGGTAGATTCACTAAAAGAGGGCATGCACTTTTCTATAACAGCTTTAACATAAAACACGTACCACCTGCTGGCCAAACTAGAGAAATGAACTTCAAGAGTTAATAAAGGCAATTTTACAGGTTTAAAGCACATTGTTCTGTCACAGCTTTTGAATGGGTGTCTTGGCCTTTCTTGCTTAGCACTCTTACTCGGTTAGGGATCTCCGGGCATTTTCTCTCCAGGGTGAAAACAAATCTATGCTAAACCTTTGTCTAGTCTTCAAATCAATGGTGCCTAAGGGGATAGTTTTGAGCTAGCTAGAGGCACTTGGCAAGTGTGCGCTTTGTCTCCTGTTTGCCCTAGCAATGGATCCCTTTGCCTCTAGGATTTGAAATTGGGCTGACATTCAGGGTACTCCCTAGTGGAGGCCTTTTGAATAAGATCTTATTTGCAGATGATGTCCTCTTGACTTTGGGCCATCCATGAGTCTCTCTCCCACGAGTGGTGGAGACCTTGGAGTCCTATGTTGAAGTCTCAGGGTTTAAGATTTAACTATACAAAATCTGAGATTTTAAATATTTCTTTAGCTCCAACTGTCATCTCTTGGATACAGTCACACTATCCTTTCCAATGGGTTTCCAAGTCCTTGAAATACCTGGGTGTTTACCTCACGGCTCACAGAGGAGCTCTATAGGAGGCAAAGTATCCCTCTCTTTTGCGTTCTCTCTGGGCTGATTTGTAGAAATGGGAGCACTTTAACATCTCATGGCTGGATCGGGTGTAATCTACCAAAATGATGGTGCTTCCTAAACTTGTACTTATTTGTTGCACTCCTGATAGCACTGCCAGCCACCTTCTTTCAATCTCTGCATCGGAGAGTATTTCAGTATATTGGAAGCACAAACACCCAAGAGTGAGCAGATGGACTATGTTTCAACTTAAAGGCAGTGGGGGAAATGGTGGTTCCCAATTTTTTTATTATGTAGCTGCTCAAAGTATCTTGTGGCCTGGCAGCAAAATACACATAAGAGTTGGGTCTGTATGGGTATAGTTCCAGGCAACCCCCATTGTGGTGGCAGAGAGGTTTCTCCCAGGGCACAATGATCCTAAATATCAGGGATAGGCGACCAAGGGAGTGACACAATTAGGAAGCTGTTGCCCTTTTTAGAGCTAAGAGTATGGGTTAACCCAGAAAGATGTTTCATTTTCATGAAATTACTGATTACCTTCGCAAACGTGCTCTCCAGGGCTTATGAAGGGCGGAGACATCCCACTGGTAAGAGGTAGGGGGTGCATTTCCTGCTTCTACATAGCCCCGATTCAGCAAGACGCCCCCTTCTATTAAATATCTACACCTTTCAGAGATTGCTCTTGGGAAGGGGTATACTACTCAGGAGTGGGAGCAAATTTTTAAACGATTATGGAAGGTGTCAGTGACCAGTAATATGGTAGAAGATATTTTACATGTAGTATCTTACCCCAGACCACATGCTATTTACCCCACCACTTCTGCTCTCTGATGGTGAGGCTGTGGGGAACAAGGGAAGTTTTTCCATATTTGCTGAACCTGTCCCCTGGCAAGTAATTATTGGACAATGGTGTCTGACCTACAAACTGTCACCCTTGACGAGGTGTGGACTGCTGAATATCAAACCTCCAGAGTTGTCTAGCAAGTTTTGCAAATCGGCTTTTCAGGTGATAGCTGCTGCTGAGACTGGATTATGATTAGCGCATGTCCAACTGACTGCTCTACGGCAGAATCACTTGCGCACCTGCCTGGCCTTCATTGTGTGGCGAGAGGGCACAGGGGGTAGTGCTATTGTTGCTATTTCCTGACAATCAGTTGTACATTCTTGATGTATTTATTTGGCAGGGCAGGGCAGGGCACGGCAGGGGTGGGGTGGGTGGGAAGGATTTGGGTTTGAGCATCTTATGCAGTGTTGGCTTGTTTCACTGCTGTATGCCAAAAAGATGGTATGTCTTTGCCGTTATTCACTTGCGAGGTTTGTTGTTTTTGCATTTGGACTGTGTGAGAAAATACTGGGTTTTTAATCCTGTGATAATTGTTTTGATATTTTCCTGCAACGTATTTCTCTAGTTTGGCCAGCAGGTTGTGCATGGTTTTAAGCTGTTGCAGAAAAGTTAATGATTCCTCCTTTAGTTTAAGCACAGAAAGAAAGTGCCTGTAGTGATGTGGCCAGCTATTTTCAAATGTTGTTGTTCCGGGCTCTGACTGGCCTGGAGTTTGAAGTTGGCCTGGAGTTACTGTTTTGCCTTCAGTTTCAGCCAGGGAGAAGAGAGAGAAAGATCTTTTTGCTGAGGCCCTATTAAAAGTTATATTTGATAACTTGTGAGCAGCTATATGTCCTAATCTCCCCAGGTACTATTTAGATAAACAAATGTTTAGTGTTATAACTGAAATAGTTATCTGTTACTGATTGCACCTTTTCTGTTCACTGTTCTAATTTTTTGCATGACAAACATTTTTTAGTTTATTGTCTCTGCTTGTCTGGGCTGATTAAGAACCCTGGTGGTTTGTGTGTTGTGTCTGTGAGTACTTCCTAGGAGCTGTGGGACCACTGGAGTGTGGCCCCAATAACCTAGACATCACTGGGGATAATTTGAGAGCGGGAAACTTGCCCAGAGGTGGTTGGGACCCAGTCTGTGGGAAGAGGGTGCTAATGTAGAGCACAAGCGGCAGGTGCAGGAGGACATGAGATATGCTAGGGATAGACCCTCTAAGAATGGCCGCAGGGTAGCCCCAAGCAGTTTGGGGGGGGGGGGGGGGCAAGAGACCTCAGACACCAGGGTATAATTTCTAGGTACCATGATGACCTGTAGCCTTGGATTTGTCAAGCCTTGTGCTAAAACCTTACAGTTTGTTTTTTTTTAATCTTCCTAGCACTGAATCTTTATGCCAGCTTAGAACTGAAGTAAAGATGAAGCCAGAAGCAAAAGAGTTATCTGAGGTAAAGTGTGAGGAGTCTAGTCCCTGCCCATGTAGCTGTACTACAGAGCTTGGCTTGACAACCTCCTGCAAGAACAGAGCCGAATGCAGAGTGAACTTCAGCCTGAATTCACTCATCATCTGGAACTGGACTACTTAGTTGACGTCATTATTGCACATCACTGTGCCCTGGAACTTCTTGTACAGAGAGCAGCTTGACCTACCACTCCAGTGCCTGGGTTTGGGGACTTTCCTGAATTACAAGAACTGCATGCTCAGTAACGTAAAACATGGTTTCTAAGGTCCGAATGTTCAGAACATAGAGGAGCTTGCTTCTCAAAGATAAGGCCTCCACCATAACCGTATAAAGGAGCTCTAGAAAACAAGAAGCTAACTGGCTTAGCATTGTTTCAGGTTTCTTCCAGCCATCCTCTCCGCTACTGCACTGCTGGGGACCTGACAGGGCTCTTCTGAATCCAGGTGTTCCTCTGCTGTCCTGCACCGACACCACCTGCTACTCACTCTCTACATCCAGGATGTATGCCAGCTCTACTATAGATAAAAGGGTGATAACAGGAGGCCTGATTTCAGGGCTTATGTGCGTTCACTCCAACTAATTTTCTGGTAAGAAAATCTGTCTTTATTACTTCTTCCTCAGTTGCCCTGCATTTGTACATAATTCACAGAAGCTAGTTATTCACGTTTGCATTTTTGGATATTTTACTTGCTTATAAGTAGCCTTTATTTTTACAATAATTGGCCTGTTCCCTTGCTTGTCAGTTCTAGGAGCTATAGAACTTGGATTCATACAATTTGTGGGATAGGGTTTTAGAAAATCCTGATAACAGCTATCATTACACAATTTGTCCATCCCACTGTTATAGTGCATATTGAAAGCACTATAGTGTAACTAGCTCCACCTACAGATCCCAGGTGGTCCATTTGGAAGACAGCAGCACTGGAGGCAGGAGTGAGTGAGCATCAAAGCTTTTCAAGGTAGGGTGAGAGGCAGCTTAAGGGATTCACCTGGACCACTAGAGAAACTATGTTGGAAGGAAAATGGGGGGGGGGGGGGGGGGGCTCTTTACATACTGACAAGGGAGACATTTTATTCGATGCAGTAAATGGCTGTATCCTGCTGCAGAAGTGTGCACTGTTTTTTCTGATATTGCACCCTACTGCACCAGGAGCAAAAGGTTCTTTTAGTGTGTACATTAGTATGCCACATACAGAGTACTAATGAAATGCTTACTCTATCAAATCTGAGTGAGGTCAGTCTTTCAAGTCAGAACTGAATAAAGAGGACAACCATGAAAGTGAACATTACAGCTGTGAGTTGAGGAGACACTGTTGCACAGAAACCAAGCCTGAGGCTCAGAGCACTGTTTGACAGAAAATGTAACGGTGATCTGTGATTGACCAAGTTGAGCTTAAAAGAATGCCCAGACACAGAGACTGTCAGGACCCTTTGTCCTCAAAAAGCAGTCTTTAGCTCTGTATAGGTGTATCAGTTAGCATTTCCTTTCCCCACATTGTATGCTATTTTTAATCTTTGTATTCGCTGTACATCCCTATTAAGAAAATGTATTAGCTCTGTATGACTAATTAATGATGCTGGTAAGCAAATACTTACATGATCTTAATATTTTTATATTTTGGGGCTTGTAGTTTATCAGGGCTCTTCTAAGAACTGAACCTAGATTGCAGTGGGGTGTATTATCCCCAGCAATCATCAGAAAATAGTTTACAGGTAGGGTACTTGTCCAGAGGCAAGTCGGAAACCAACTGGCAGGCAGGAAGTTGTCAGGGCACATAAATAGGCAAAGCCTATGCAATGCTAGTTGGGACCTTCAAATGGCCAAGCTACTTGGGATAATGGGCTCCATGGACTACTGGTTTGACATAGTGTAGCACCAATGTGTTTAGACCTTTTCAACCTCACAGCAAATAGCAGGGTTATCTTGTTGATTAAAAGTTTTGAGTGTAAGTTTTCAGCTGCTTTCCTGCAATTCCTCTGGCCCTTTCCAAGCATTTACATCTACAAGCATGTCAGAAGTTACTTTATGCACTATAGAAACCCATCTAACCCCATCAAGTGTTTTTTAAACAGTGAGCTAAAAAGTACAAACCTGCTTACATTTCTTTTAGCACACTTAAAAAAAAAAAAAAAAAAAAAAAAAACACTTACCGTCTTATGAAGGCTCCTTGCCCAATGTACGAGTACTGCAGGTTGGAGACCGTGCTTTTCCTGTACTCTCAGAGTGGTCAGGCCATGCTGGACTATAAGCCTCAGTTTGGCTGAGTTCCCAGACCTAGAACAGAGAGAAAGTGTAAATCACTTATATTCAACTCAAGTTTTCCATCTCTCTCAAACCACGTCATACATTTATTCTTATTCACTTATTTTAACAAAACTAAACCTCCCTTCAAAGAGCAACATGGAGACAGAATTGACAAGCTGAGGTACAGAAACAACTATTTATCACATTTCTAAGGATCCTTCCCAATGTGTGTCAAGGACTAAATTACTGTGGTAGCCACTGGAATGTTTCTTGAGGTGGAAAAAAATACTGCCACTTTCCCTTCATCAATTGCTGTTTGCAAAACATCTACTTAACAAGTGGTTTCAGATATTGGACTTACTGAGCTTTCTTATGAATAAGGCTGTAAACAGCATCCCACCAGGATTTCTGCTTTTCTGTACAAAGCTGCTTGCAGAGTGGCAGTGGTAAGAACCGAGGCTGGTCCAAGTTGTGATGAATGTTAAATGAATCTTGTAACTGTAAATGGCTGGAAAATACCACTGCAAGGAGAAACACCTGTGTGCATGAAAAGTGCAACAAATCTAATTAAGCAGCACTGCATAGCTTCTTGTAAAAAAACATTAGTTCAGTGTTTAGACACACCTCAAGATCTATAATGCATATAGATTCTGGAGCATTTGTATCAAGCCTGGCAGTCTCTTGAGGCAGACGAGGGAAGAGCTGCTTTAACCACTTGCGGAATGCAGGTAAGGAGGCCAATGAGTGCCACTGTAAACCAAGCCATGTGAGGTGCTGAAGATTTCCATTGTGCAAACGAATTGTACCTACAAAAGGGATAGAATGTACTTGAATGTTAAAAACAAACAAGACAACACAGTTTTCAAAATGAGAACATGCTACAAATAAAAGTTATTTTAACTTTTAAAGACAACCATTTCAACTTACAGCATGTAGAAAAGGCTTCTCAAAGCTACACGAAGTTAGTCCAATAAAAAGGTATCACCTACAGCTTGGTAACCAACCTTTATTTCCACATATCCAAAAGGAATAACAGCAATCGCAAGGAGAAATTAGATCTTACCTGCTAATTTGCTTTCCTTTAGTCCCTCCAGACCGGACCAGGATTGGACTGATGGGTTGTGCTCGCCTTCCAGAAGGTGGAGACTGAGAAAAAAAACTGACTCTAGAGAGCCAATAAGAGCCCTGGTCATGTGACCCTAGTCTCAGTATTTGACAGAAAGAAAGAAAGAAAGAAAAAAGGAAAAAAAAAGAAAGAAAAAAGGAAAAAAAAAAAAAGAAAGACCAGCCTTCTGTGCCACATGGAATCATAGCAGCCACAAAGCACTCGGCAATGCCGAGTATTAGAGTTCACCAGCAACTCTCACCAGAGAAGTGGTATGGCCCACTTGTATTAGAGTTCACCAGCAACTCTCACCAGAGAAGTGGTATGGCCCACTTGTATTAGAGTTCACCAGCAACTCTCACCAGAGAAGTGGTATGGCCCACTTGTATTAGAGTTCACCAGCAACTCTCACCAGAGAAGTGGTATGGCCCACTTGTATTAGAGTTCACCAGCAACTCTCACCAGAGAAGTGGTATGGCTCATTGAAAGTTTTACATATATATATACCAGCAACGGAGCACACTAGCAACTGTCAGGAGAGAAGTGGTATGTATATATACTAACAACTGAGCCCACCAGCAACTCTCACCAGAGACATGGAATGGCCCACAAAGTTCTATATATATACTAGCATATGTTGGTTTTTTTTTTTTTTTTAGTATTCCGTGAATGGAAAGGAACGATATCACTGCAAACGTAAGAAAAAGGAAAATGTGAAAAGTTGACTAAATATGGGAGGGGCCTGGTCCGGTCCGGAGGGACTAAAGGAGAGCAAATTAGCAGGTAAGATCTAATTTCTCCTTCCTTAGCGTCCCTCCGGACTGGACCAGGATTGGACTGATGGGAAGTACCAAAGCAGTAATCCTAAGGGAGGGACCCTATCAAACCCATATGCGAGTTGCATAGATCGCCTCCTGGCGACAATGAAAATGTAGAGCGTGTATCAATCAAAAAAGAATGAAGCCAAGGCCAAAATGGCACCTTACAAAATGTGCACCTAGGGCACCAAAAATCGCTCTGCGAAGGAAAAAACCCGGCTTCTCAAGATGTAGCATATGTTGTAACAACTCTCCAGAAATGGACCCCCCCCCCCCCCCCCCCCCCCCCCGTGAGCAGACAAATAGAAGTTATCAATTCCTTAATCTGTCGAGATATAGTGAGGTCAAAACAACCAAACCCTTACTCCGACTGGCTAGAAAGACGAAAAAGAAGGACCAAATAGCGAATGATACATACCTGTAGCAGGTGTTCTCCGAGGACAGCAGGCTGATTGTTCTCACAACTGGGTTGACGTCCACGGCAGCCCCTTAAACCGGACGAAAAATCTCACGGGAAGTCCCGCACGCAGGGCACGCCCACCGCACATGCGCAGCCGTCTTCCTGCCTGTGCGTGACCGTTCCCGCTCAGTTTAATGACAAGCAAAGAAATGAGGGAAAAAAACGCAACTCCAAAGGGGAGGAGGGAGGGACGGTGAGAACAATCAGCCTGCTGTCCTCGGAGAACACCTGCTACAGGTATGTATCATTCGCTTTCTCCGAGGACAAGCAGGCTGCTTGTTCTCACGACTGGGGTATCCCTAGCTCTCAGGCTCACTCACAACAAAAAAACAAGGTCAACTGAACCTCGCAACGGCGAGGGCAAAACAGAAATTGACCTACGAAGAACAACTAACAGAGTGCAGCCTGAACAGAATAAAACCGGGTCCTGGAGGGTGGAGTTGGATTCAAACCCCAAACAGATTCTGCAGCACCGACTGCCCGAACCAACTGTTGCGTCGGGTATCCTGCTGGAGGCAATAATGTGATGTGAATGTGCGGATTGATGACCACGTCGCAGCCTTGCAAATTCTCTTCAATAGTGGCTGACTTCAAGTGGGCCACTGACGCAGCCACGGCTCTAACATTGTGAGCCGTGACATGACCCTCAAGAGTCAGCCCAGAATGGGCGTAAGTGAAGGAAATGCAATCTGCTAGCCAACTGGAGATGGTGCATTTCCCGACAGCGTCCCCCTTCCTGTTGGGGTCGAAAGAAACAAACAATTGGGCGGACTGTCTGTGGGGCTGTGTCCGCTCCAGGTAGAAGACCAATGCTCTTTTGCAGTCCAATGTGTGCAACTGACATTCAGCAGGGCGGTTATGCGGTCTGGGAAAGAATGTTGGCAAGACAATTGACTGGTTAAGATGGAACTCCGACACCACCTTCGGCAGGAACTTAGGGTGAGTGCGGAGGATTACTCTGTTATGATGAAATTTTGTATAAGGAGCATGAGCTACCAGGGCCTGCAGCTCACTGACTCTACGAGCTGAAGTAACTGCCACCAAGAAAATGACCTTCCAGGTCAAGTACTTCAGATGGCATGAATTCAGTGGCTCAAAAGGAGATTTCATCAGCTGGGTGAGGATGACGTTGAGATCCCATGATACTGCAGGAGGCTTGACAGGGGGCTTTGACAAAAGCAAGCCTCTCATGAATCTAACGACTAAAGGCTCTCCAGAGATGTCTGTACCGTCTACATGATGATGATAAGCGCTAATTGCACTAAGGTGATTCCTTACTGAGTTGGTCTTGAGACCCGACTCTGATAAGTGTAGAAGGTATTCAAGCAGGGTCTGTGCAGGACAAGAACGAGGTTCTAGGGCCCTGCTCTCACACCAAACGGCAAACCTCCTCCACTTACAAAAGTAACTCTTTAGTGGAATCCTTCCTGGAGGCAAGCAAGACGCGGGAGACTCCCTCAGAGAGACCCAACGAAGCAAAGTCAACGCCCTCAACATCCAGGCCGTGAGAGCCAGAGACTGAAGGTTGGGGTGCAGAAGCGCTCCGTCGTTCTGCGAAATGAGAGTCGGAATACACTCCAATCTCCACGGTTCTTCGGAGGACAACTCCAGAAGAAGAGGGAACCAGATCTGACGGGGCAAAAAGGGCGCGATCAGAATCATGGTGCCGCGGTTTTGCTTGAACTTCAGCAAGGTCTTCCCCACCAAAGGTATGGGAGGATAAGCGTACAGGAGGCCCGTCCCCCAATGGAGGAGAAAGGCATCCGACACCAGTCTGCCGTGTGCCTGAAGTCTGGAACAGAACTGAGGCAGCTTGTGATTGGTCTGGGAGGCGAAAAAGGTCCACCGAGGGGGTGCCCCACACTCGGAAGATCTTGTGTACCACCCGGTAATGGAACGACCATTCGTGCAGTCGCATGAGTCTGCTCAATCTGTCGGCCAGACTGTTGTTTACGCCTGCCAGGTATGTGGCTTGAAAAAGCATGCCGTAGTGGCTTGCCCAACGCCACATCCCGACGGCTTCCCGACACAGAGGGCGGGATCCGGTGCCCCCCTGCTTGTTTATATAATACATTGCAACCTGATTGTCTGTCCGAATTTGGATAATTTGGGAGGATAGCCAATCCCTAAAGGCCTTCAGCGCGTTCCAGACCGCTCGGAGCTCCAGGAGGTTGATCTGAAGACCTTGTTCCTGGGGGGACCACACCCCCTCGGTGTGGAACCCATTGGCATGAGCTCCCCACCCCAGGCGAGATGCATCCGCCGTCAGCACTTTTGTGGGCTGAGGAATTTGGAATGGGCGTTCCAGGGTCAAATTGATCCGAATCGTCCACCAGTGCAGCGAATTGCGACAACTGATGGACAGGCGGATGACATCTTCTAGATTCCCGGTGGCTTGGCACCACTGGGAAGCTAGGGTCCATTGAGCTGATCACATGTGAAGACGAGCCATGGGAGTCACATGGACCATAGAGGCCATATGGCCCAGGAGTCTCAACATCTGCAGAGCTGTGATCTGCTGGGACACTCTGGTCTGGGAAGCGAGGGACAGAAGATTCTGAGCTCTCGCCTCGGGAAGATAGGCCTGAGCCGTCTGTGAATTCAGCAGAGCTCCTATGAATTCCAGAGATTGGACTAGCTGGAGATGGGACTTCGGGTAATTTATCACAAACCCCAGCAGCTCCAGAAGTTGAATAGTGCACTGCATGGACCGAAGAGCTCCTGCCTCTGAGGTGCTCTTCACCAGCCAATCGTCGAGATACGGGAACACGTGCACCCCCAGCTTGTGTAGGTACGCCGCAACCACCACGAGACACTTCGTGAACACCCGTGGTGAAGAAGCGAGCCCAAAGGGCTGCACACAATACTGAAAGTGACGTGTCCCCAGACAGAATCAGAGATACTGTCTGTGAGATGGCAGTATCGGGATGGGAGTATAAGCATCCTTTAAATCCAGGGAACATAGCCAATCGTCTTTCTGAATCATGGGTAGAAGGGTGCCCAAGGAAAGCATCCTGAACTTTTCTCGCACCAGATACTTGTTCAGGCCTCTCAGGTCTAAGATGGGGCGCATCCCCCCTGTTTTCTTTTCCACAAGGAAGTACCTGGAATAGAATCCCTGCCCTTCCTGCCTGGGTGGCATGGGCTCGACTGCATTGGCGCTGAGAAGGGCGGAGAGTTCCTCTGCAAGTACCTGCTTGTGAAGGGAGCTGAAGGATTGAGCTCCCGGTGTACAACTTGGTGGGGTGGAGACCAAATTCAGGGTGTATCCGCACTGCACTATATGGAGAACCCACTGGTCGGAGGTTATGAGAGGCCACCTTTGGTGAAAAACTTTCAACCTCCCCCCGACCGGCAGGCCGTCCGGCCGGCAAGGCTACTTTGATGGCGGCTACATATGTTCCCATGGATCCAGTCAAAAGCTCGTCCCCTGCTTTTGCTGTGGAGGCACGGGGGGCTGCTTAGGCGCACGCTGTTGACGGGAACGAGCGCGCTGGGACTGTCCCTGTGCCTGAGGAGGCCTTCGGGCCGGCTGGGTGTTCCTACGCTTGCTGTAGGCGTAGGGTGCAGCCTGCCGGGCCCTGGAAAAACGTCCACCTGCTGAGGTGGATGCTGAAGGCGCCCGGTGGGAGAGCTTGTCGAGAGCGGTTTCCCGCTGGTGTAGTTGGTCCACCAACTGCTCAAACTTCTCGCCAAAAATGTTATCCCCACGGCAACGGACATCCGCCAGCCGCTGCTAGGTGCGGTTGTCCAGGTCAGAGGCACGCAGCCATGAGAGTCTGCGCATCACTATACCTTGGGACGCAGCTCTGGATGCCACATCACAGGTGTCATAGATACCCCTGGACAGGAATTTTCTGCACGCCTTCAGCTGCCTGACCACCTCCTGAAATGGCCTGGACTGCTCCGGGGGGAGCTAGTCGACCAGGTCCGCCAGTTGCCGCACATTGTTCCGCATGTGGATGCTCGTGTAGAGCTGGTATGATTGTATTTTGGTCACGAGCATGAAAGAATGGTAGGCCTTCCTCCCAAACGAGTCCAGAGTGCGAGACTCCCACCCAGGGGGCGCCGAGGCGGTATCCCTCGAACTCCGTGCTCTCTTGACAGCAGAGTCCACGACCACTGAGTCATGAGGCAGTTGAGGCCGCATCAACTCCGGGTCTGAGTGGATTCTGTATTGGGACTCCGCTTTCTTGGGAATAGTGGGATTAGATAATGGCTTCAACCAGTTCCGAAGCAGTGTCTCTGAGAACATTGTGGAGCGGTACCGTGGAAGACTCTCTAGGTGGCGATGGATAGTCGAGGACTTCGAGCATCTCCGCCCTCGGCTCATCCACAGTTACCACTGGGAAGGGAATGCTGAGAGATATGTCCCGAACAAAAGAGGCGAAGGAGAGGCTCTCAGGGGGCGACAGCTTCCTCTCCGGTGAAGGTGTGGGGTCGGAGGGAAGACCCACAGACTCCTCAGAGGACAAATATCTGGGTTCCTCCTCCTCCCCCCACGAGGCCTCCTCCTTGGTGTCGGACATGAGCTCTCTCAGCTCAGACCGCAACCGGGCCTGTGTCGACTGCGAGGAACCACGTCCTCGACGAGGGTGTCGAGAGGTGGACTCCCGCGCCAGCGGGAACGAAGCTCCCTCCATCGACGGGTATTCCACCCAAGTGGCAAGCGGCGCCGGCGTCGAAGACCGCATCACCGGACCAGAGCCCACCGGCGCCTCCATCAACGGCATCAAGGGTGCAAGCACCCCCGGTGCCAGCAAGGCCTGGCGCATCAGCCCTTCCAGGATCCCCAGAAGGATGGCTCGGAGGCACTCGTCTAGGCCCGCTGTCAGGAGAGGCAGGGAGGCCGGTGCTGGAAGCTGTCTGGGTCCAGAAGACGGTACTGGGGTACCCGACGACCTGCGCATCGACACCTCTTCGATAGAGGGGAGCTCCTCCCGGCGCTGTCGCTTCCTGGGGGTCGAGTCTTCTCTCGACGTCCCAGAGTTGCCAGTCCCATGCGCCGTGGGTGACCGATGACGGTGCTTCTTCGCAGCTTTCTTCCAATGTCCGTCATCAGCACTCCGCGGCATAGACAAGGAGGGGGAGGAGTCTCCACGGCCTCTAGGGATCGGATCCGACAGGGTTCGGTCCTGATGGCCCTGAGCAGCGGGAGTGACCAGGGCGGACTGCCCACGCAGCCGCTCACTGCCGCCGTCGCTGGCAGGTCGTCGGGCCAAGGGAACCTGTGCTCCTGGGGTTGGTGCCATAGTCGGCGCCGAAGACGTCGACATCGGTACCAGTACCGAAGACCCGGCCGTCGACACCGATGCAGTCGAGGTCGACGTCGAAGGGCCGGCGCAAGTTCCAAAAAGACGGTCCCGAAGAACTTGCCTCGCCACCTTCATCCGCTTCCGCAAGCCCAGACACAAGGTGCAGGCTTTGGAATTATGCTCCGGGCCGAGACACTGGAGGCACCAAGCGTAAGGATCGGTCTGCGAGATCTGCCGGCCGCACCGACCACACTTCTTGAATCCACTCGGGACCTTCGAGGACATCGACTGAAAAATCGCGTCGGCGAGATCAAAATAGTCGATGGTGGCGGTGAAAAGCACACCAGAAAAAGGAAGAAAACGGCTGCGCGGCCACAAGGCCGCGACGAGGCGACCCCACAAAGAAACTCGACGAGGGGAAGAGAAAGGAAAAAACTTTTTTTTTTCTCTTTTTTAATAAAGGGGCGCGAACGCGCAGAAACAAAGAAAGAAAGTAAAAGCGCAGACTACGCCGCAAATCGGTTTTCCGGGGCTGACAAGGAGAGGGACGAAGACGCGTCTCTCTCCAGCGCGGAAAGCGAAAAACTGAGCGGGAACGGTCTCGCACGGGCAGGAAGACGGCCGCACATGCGCGGTGGGCATACCCTGCGTGCGGGACCTCCCGCGAGATTTTCGTCCGGTTTGAGGGGCTGCCGTGGACGTCAACCCAGTCGTGAGAACAAGCAGCCTGCTTGTCCTCGGAGAAAGCTTGTAACAGCTCTCTAAATATATAAGCGCTCTTTTACTATGTAAAGCATATAATTTCCTGTAGTCTAGCACGCCCGCAGAAGACCCCAGACCAATAAGAAAAAAAGTGATTGGAAAAGATGAAAATGGGAAACTACGGTAGACAGAAAAGAAGTACCCAGATGTAAAGTACTCCCTACATAGACATACTTGCTCCTTGGAAAAAAAAATTCCAAAAAGAAAGAACAGAAATCTGTAAGAAAGAAACTTGCAGTTCCGACTCTCCTAGCTGAAGCTATGGCTACTAAAAACACTGTTTTAAGAAAGAAAGAAACAAGATGATTTTGGACTATCGGGCGAAGAAGACTAACTCCCTGTTGCTCTATGGTCTGACAAGGTCGCTAAGGCACAGAGGCTGAAAGCTGAGAAGAATACTGCAACTACAAAGGACGCCGTCCTGCTTAGTAAGGCTGGATGCCTGTCCCAGACTGAGAGCATGCGCCAGCCTGAGTAAGAGAGAAACAAAGAGGCCAAACTGGGGAAGAGAGAAGCTCCTCTAGAGAAAACAAAAAAACCCCAGGCCCATAAAGCAGGAAAACCCAAGCCCCATAACACAAAAAGCAAGATGACAGCCCCAAAAGTCAGCCTGGTACCTCCACAAGGAAACATAAGGGTTACCCTCCTGAGATCCAAATGCCTGATCGAAATGCCCAACCTGAAGAGAAGGCCACCATGCCAGAATGGAATGGTATGCTACAGGGCTTGCCAGATGGTAGATCCATACAAATGACCCCCCTGGAATAAAACAGAAACCAGCCATGGAATAAACCAAATGTCAGTGCTGCAAAAGACCAGATGTCAACCCTCCTAGGAGGCAGGACGACTACAGCCAGAGAGGGAACCGAACCTGGGCCTCCCCGATGACATCCCACTGCACTGTTCGCTAGATTACCCCTTAGTCTTCTTATAGAGATGAGAAAAACATGCAGACACAAAATGACCTACATGTCAATCCTGTAAGAGGCTACATGCGAGCCCTGTAAAAAAAGTAAAATGACCACCTTGAAAACAGGCAACACGCCTTCCCTATGAGAGACCAGATGGCAAATCTGCCAGAGGAAAGGATGCACCTTCTGTACACAATATGGCCACAGACCTACCAGGGGACCAGATGTCTATACTGAACGAACATAAGAAGGCAACAGACCTGCCAGGAGACTGAAGACCATTCTGAAAGAACATAAGATAGAAATAGTCCTGCCAGAGAGCAAGATTGAGTATTTTGAAGTAACCTAAGATGATAACAGTCCTACCAGAGGACAGGAAGAGTATTCCGGACTAACATAACATGACAACAATGCTGATAAAAGACAGAGTGCTCAGAATAAATCGCTAGCCCCCAGGGATACCTACTCAATCCAAGAACGACTGACAGTCCCCTAGAGTGCCAAAATGCCACCCGGAGGAAAAGTAAGTTGCAATGTAAAGAGACCACATGGTAGTCCTGGAAGCAAAAACGAATGCCAGTAGGAATGTCCTACCCAACTGATGCACAAAGACAAGACCAGCAGTCTCAGGAATGTCCTACCCAACTGATGCACAAAGACAAGACCAGCAGTCTCAGGAGAAAAAACAAAAGGAGAGCTGAAATGCAAAGGGCCTGCCCCATAAACAACATGCAAAGGTTAACACTGGCAGAGAAGGTTTCAAATGCTTCAGGACACTCAAAAAGAGAAAGAGCAGGGGAGTGCAGCTCATGAGACTACAAAAGGCAATTGCCAAGGGAAAACCTTGCAACTATATCACAGGTAACCCCGAAATATTGTGGAGACTGAGAAAGATTTAGACGGCTCTTGGCCACCATTACTAGTCATCCTGAGAATAAAAATTGCACCCCTCGGTCTGTGGCCTGCTGACTCTGTCGACAAGATGTTTGTTTGTTTTTTTAAATAGCTAGGCGTCTAGCCATGAGTGAACAAGAATCTCCTCTTTTCTGAGGGGTAGCATAACTATGGTGAACATTTAGAGACTGGTCCTGAGAGAAATATGCAGAAACGTTTCTGTCAAAAATGTGCTGCACGAAGCGCCACTATGACGGATCGAAGGTTTTTATGATAAAGACTTGAGACTTTGAGAGCGTGCTTGACAGCATTGAGATACCAAATAGGATGAAGGAAAAAAAAAGACCTCCTTGGGAACTAGAAAGTAAAATTGCACTCCGAAGAATAGAGCGAGGAAATGACAGAAGGTCCAAGAGCCTTCGTATAGTGTCCCCTACCTCAGCTGCATTGCCGAGAGAGCGATAGGGAGACTGTAGAAAGACAACTGAGAGAAGCTTGGTGAAGTGAAAAGCATAACCGTCTTGAATGAGCTGCAAGAACCCCTGGACAGAGGTAACATGACCGTAACTCAACTGTAGAAAGTGGAAACAGAAATCCTGAACTACCAAAGCTCCCATGCAACACTCCTGAGCTACCAAAGCTCTCATGAAACACTCCTGAGCTACCAAAGCTCTCATGAAACACTAGGTTCTTGGGCCAGTGCCCAGATACGATCAGAAAAAAAACTGGTGTGTACAAAGGCTGCCAAGTAACTAAAATTTCATCACATAAAACTAAAAGGGTGCACTGGAAACCCACAGACCAAGATTACCCCAAATTACAGAGCCACCAGCCTGAAACAATTTGTGTAAATTGTGTGGACAAAGGCGCAAGCAAGCCAGCCTTCCATGTAAAAACATACAATGCATAAAATAGGAGCACAGTGGGCTAATCCTAGGCGAACAAAAGGATAAAGGTCCTTTAAATGAAGAAAAGGGTGGATGACTCCCCTGAAACTTCCTGAAGGCCATACTTGCTTGAATATGTGGAGAACAGATATAATGATATTATATATTAAGAGAAATTGGTTTTCAAATAAAGTTGATTATTGTGGAGAAGAAGCCGCCTAGCGACGGTGTAGGCCGAGGCTCCAGCCACACTGGGTGCATGGTAATCCTCAAAAGGTTCATTCCCAAGACACCTCTCACTTTGAAACAAGGAGAGATCTGGCTCTGCCTCCTGGATTTCCTGGTTGTTAGGTCCTGGTCAGGGCTCCCCTTCCCTGAGGTAGGGTGTGTTCCCAGAGTCCTCCCTACTCCATTCCCTTCTGGATCCTCACCAGCCTGGGAAATTCCCCCTCTACTCCCCTAGGCTCCCTAACAGGGTCAACACCAAGCTCGTGGGCCTAAACACATGCAGACCAGTCTTTTCAGTTTCACTTCTCAGCGTTCCTTGGTCAGGGAATGGGCTCGACTTCAGAATGGGTTCTGTTTTAGCCTGCCACCACCCATGTAGCCAACCCTGTTACGCTACTACCACCCGAGCAGGTTCCTGTTCGCCCTGTCTTAGGGTGGACTATCCCAAGTTGTCTGACAGTAGGCACTCTTGAAAGAGTCTCACTGGGACTGGGGGTCCCCCCTTCCTTTGTGATACAATATACACCCCGTCACAATTATAGACTAATTTTATGTAAATTCAGCCCAGTATATAGAGAGAGTAGTATTCCCATAGAGACATCCTGTGTAGAATTATGGGTGAAATATTCTGTAATAAGACTAGTAATATCACTTACTACCTTCATTTCCTCCAGGATACTCATTCAATCTCCTGAAGGAGTCTTATCATGAATTCTAGCTTTGCGTTCAATCCAATCTGGCACATGGTGAAGACAACAATATAGGCTCAATTTGACCTAAGCACACCCACCAGCACAGTTTTATCTACAAAAATATAATCAATACAGGAGTAAGATGTGTATGAGGGAGAGTAGTAAGAGAACTGCCCTGTACGTAGATGCATTTCCCTCCATACATCCACAATCCCAGAAGGTGAATCAAAGACTTAAAGGCTAAACAATCTGCTCTTCCATAACGTGCTGTGAATGAATTATCCAACTGTGGGCACAGGTTTAAATTAAAACCTCCACCTATTATACAGGCTCCAGCTCCCATTGTTAAAAGTCTGCTCTCTATCAATGAATAAAAAACTATTTTTGAGAATCATCTGAAGCATAAATGAAGACTACATTTTAAACCTCTCTCTGTATGCTTAATTACCTACCTTGAAGGTCGATAATACTTTGGAGCACCTAAGCCTGAACATCCTTAGATAAAAAGATACCACACCCCAGACTTTCTTAGTAGGTAGGAAGGCAAACCAGCATTGCGGATATTCTTGCATTTCCCTTGGTTGGCCAGCAGGTGGTGTTTGACCTCTGCATTATAGCCGTAACAGAAGTGTGTTTTCTTTGTAGCTACAGTCCCCAAAATGGAAAAAGTAACCTGCAGTGTCATTGGTCAAACATCCTTAGTGCTAATGCTCTGTGCCCTGATTGGCCCTGAAACCAGCCCAGAATGTGTTCGAACCAAAGAGGTTGGATAAAAACAGGAGCCGGGATGAAAAAGCTGGAGCCAATTAGGTTTTGTTTCCCCACCCCCGCACAAACGTCATCACCGTACACTCCAAACAAAGCAAACAAACCTATGAGCTGCTGCATCCCTGTTGTCGTTCTTTATTGCAGGTAGCATTTTTATTTAATCTCACTTTTATTTTTAAACATACTGGCTTGTGCAGCATACAGGTGTACACAGATGAAGTATAATAATGGAATTTTTCATAGGTAGAGTAGTAATTTGTTTGTCATTTGGAGAGGCTGGTTATAGGGACACCTATTGTACAGTCATCCCCCTCTCCTATAGGAAAACTCACTTTCATCTAAAGGATATACAACAGATGCTCCTTTAGCATCCAGGTTGGTTGCACCCCATAACTGAATCCTACACCTGGCATCATTGACTGCACCTCCCATTCCTTCTGAAATTCGAGGCGAGGTCTCTTGGGCTATGTGAAATACTTCAAGCCTCAATGCTGTTCCTCCCCCACCACTGAAGCAGATGTCACTGGGTCTGCTTCAACAAATAGGCCTCTATGCAAGAAAAACTCAGGTGAAAAAGTTTCACCAACTGATGGAGCAGCTCTGAGGGAAGACAGCCAAAGTAGCATTTGAAGATACAGTAGATGGCAGTAGTAAAAGCCTGAGAACCCTGTCAGAAAATGGCCAGTTTTCTTGTACTTTTACAATTGGCCGTATGCTCCTGTCTGATCTTCTTCCCTCACCAGCTGCCTTTCCAAATGCACTGCCCTCTGCTCCTGGTGATTTGATGCTCATCTGCAGCATGAATCACACTGTGTGCAGCTGCCCTGACAACCTCTGCACCGAGAGCTGTGCATTGCTCACCAATGGCGTCTATATGCCACAGGTGCAGCTCACCTACATCCTTGGTGTAGTTGTAAACCAAGAGCTGAACTCAAACCCCACCCTCCTCCCTGAGAAGCGACTACTGTGATTTCAACCTCAATCCTGCGCTGCTCTTGGTGTCAAACGAACTAAACACTCAAGGCCCGAGCATCTGAACCACTCCCAGCACTCAAAGGGAACCCGCTGGCACTCATAGGCCCCCACCACTCATTCGGCTCCTGGCATGCCTAAAGCCCGAAAGGGGTAGCAAACAGCCATGGGCTGCTATCTTTCAACCACTGTACTAGCCAGCAGAAATTCCCCCTTCAACAATCTTCACTTTTTTTTTTTTCATATCAACCCTGGAAGACAGATGAGGAGAGGTGGAGTAGTGTGGGAAGACTCCCACTTAGGGGGCCTAGGAGGATAGGAACGAGACCTGGATTCCTCCAGGCATCCTCTGAGATGCATGGCTGGCCCCTCAACCCACTAGACTCAATGGGGTTATCAGTTCTCTAACTGGCCCAGGAGAGATTCCAGACCAGTCCAGAAACCAGCTGCATGGAACATCTGTCACCATCTGATGAAGACAGAATTCAAAAATATGGAGAGTTCATGACTGCACAATGCCCTAAATAGGGCAAGGTTCAGAAGTCTTTGTTCGTTGTCTCCATCTGCTGGCTGTAGGGCACAACCCATTTGTTCTGGACTGGTCTGGTGAAAGAAATGAGACACTACATTAACTTTTGATAAAATCAATTCTCTGTACAAATTATTCTATGCTGGTGAGAAATATTATGGAATAAAAATCATTCTTCAAATGTCATTAACTGTTGTGGAACAATGCTAACATCTCTTCTATGAAGGTTACAGAAAGCATCAAGTATCAAAGAAGCAAATGCTTGGTGGCATGCCTATATTTTCACTACCATAACTTTTTCTTCCCTTTGCATGGCATGTTAACTGCATGTATTCTTAAATGCTGTGTCATCAGCAATTTTTAAATGGCACTAACTTATTCATACACTAATTTCCAGGGAAATTAGATTTCCTGAACAAGTTTATAATCTAAAGATAGACAATTAAGGGGTTCATTTACTAAGGTATGCTAACAGATACAGCACACACTAACAATCAGTGTGCACTAAATAAGACGCCTATAGGAACATAATGGCATTTAGACGTTTATCTAGAGTTCTAAAAACTGCTTTGTAAGGCTGCAGAAAAAACACAGTGTTGGCCATCCACAACAGCTACATCAGAACCCAGTCCTTCAGTGCTACTAATTGTGCCATCAGCAATTTTTCAATGGCATTATCTAACTTATTCATACACTAATTTCCAAGGAAATTAGACTTCCTGAGCAAGTTTATAATATATTAGGAGTTCTTTTACTAATGTGCGCTTACAGATTTTGCACACCCCAACAATTAGCGTGTACTAAATGATAAGACGCCTATAGGAACATAATGGCATTTAAACATTAAATCTAGAGTTCTAAAAACTGCTTTGCAAGGCTGCAGAAAAAACACACAGGAACATGCTGGCCATCCACACCAGCCACATCAGACCCCCAGTTCCCCAAATGTTATATCATATGTTTGTCAGAATGTCTGAAAGAAGTTTCAAGAAAAGCCACTACCATACCAGTATACAAGCCTATTCCATCAATATATTTATGTAAAATAAATCGGAAAGCATGTGCTCTTCAATAAAGTCTCTTACCATTATCACATCTAATTAGTTCAGCCACCTCCGGTGTCCGAGTATCAACATTCCTGATATCATCACTGCTCAGAAAAGACCATTCCATAGACTCCTGGTTCTCACACAGAGCATCAAGTAAGACATTCTGCCCACTTTTGTTTGCAAATGTTTCCACTACTTCCTTAAAGAAATTTTGCTTGCCAAGGCTGAGGTTAAGTAGCATGTGTCCTGTTATAGAAGGAAAAAGAATTTTAAAAAGTTTTTATAACATTCTTCCCAAAATGAACTACCATAAAATACTGAAGACCATTTTGTTCAGACCCTTACTCAAAAATGACTTTTCTTCATGTTATGCCTAAGGAAAGCAATTCTCTATGAGATCTTTATTTATATTTATTTATTTTTACACTACAAGGTACAGTCAAGTCTAGAGTGAGAACTGAAATAACTTTGGGGTGAAAAAAGCGAAAACCTCAAAGAAATACACACCTGTAATTACACTTCCATAGTTTTCATATATTTTATAACTCTCACTTCTTTATACAACATCCAGTTTATCAGGAAAAAAATATGAAGAAGTTAGACATTTGCTTTCCTCGACTCTCTCCAGATAAGCCCAGATGTATGGTGTTATGCTGCCCTACTAGCAGATCAAAGCAGAAAACCACTGGATTCATGTCATCACCCAATGAAGAGACCCATGCAGATTGCACTCTCACTGATGCCATCAGAGGTCATGGGGGGAGGGGGCAGGGTGCAAATTTGCATAATGCCCATGAGGGAACAAAATATATTGGAATGGGCTGCCAAGGACCAACCATTCATACACCTCGAACAACAGGTGAAAACCTCCCTCAGCGTCCAGGTAGTAATTATCAGTCCCTTACGCAGACTCTCTTCCAGAAAGCCCAGGATTACAGGAAAGGACATTAGGAATAGAAAAAAAAACTCCCTTTTGCAGCAACACTCCTCAAATATCCTCCATATTCTAATATAAGCCAGAGATGTTGATCTTTTCCTGGCCATCACCAAGTAGCCCTTCTGCCTTAGGTAACCTTTCAAGGGGCAGCCCATAGTCAAAATAGAGCTGATCCTCTATAAGAAACAGCCCCCGATTCTCAGCCCACTGCTCTAACCAGTAGACTAGATCGCTGCTCTGCACCAGCTCTCCTGCTAGAATCCTCAATAGATTCAAACACCAATCTGGAGCTAAAAGGATCCCAAGTCCAAAATTAAACAATCCCATGAGGGGCAATGATAAGAAGACACAGAGAAGACCATTCCAAGACCACAGTTGCATAAGGGTATCCAATGCAGCAAACTCCTGATCTCATCTCCAGCTAGATTCTTGGTGTTTTCTCTGGATGCCATCGAATCCATACAAGAGCTCTCTCCTTCCCCCAACAATGATCAAAGAAGGAATAAAAGTCTGCTAATAGCCACTCTCCCAGGTCCAGGATATTCATTCCCAAGTCATCCATTTTGCTCTCCACCCCTGAAATATGAGCCACACCGTTCTCTGCCCAGGCCAGAAGGAACCTCACTTCCCTGGCTACTTGAAAACTTTGGTCCACAATGCCAGTTCACATAGGTCACTGCCATCGTACTGTGACAGAATCCTGTCTTCCCCAAACCATTGAAAGAAATGGCTGGCACACTCTCTCACTCTTGCTCTAAACAATTTATTGGCCATACTACTTCCTGAATGACACAGACCTTATGCCATTTTGTCTTGACAATGTGCTCTCCATCCACCCATGCTGGCATCTGTAGAGGCCGCGATCTGAAGGATTCTCAAGGTCCATTCCTCGCTCCATAGGGTAAGGCTTGACATGGCCTCTCCTCAGAAAGGCAGCTTTGTACATTAGCCTTGAGATTAGCACATCTTTTAAATGGTCTCACATAAGCCCTTGCCCACTGGACAGAATCTAAGGCCATGACATTTAGAGACAACACTTAGTATGCATGAACATTACTTCTGTTTCTGATATGATTAATCCCGAGATTTTATTGACGTTTGAGGGCTATAGACTGTGCTAGGCTGCTTTTTGTTTGGTTGCATTCATGCAGAAGGTAATGTTAAGGTTATTTCTGAGTTAAAGGGTGTTTGTTCTGGGATCTGCCGTCTTCACCATGTTTAATGCTTACCTCACTCCTTTTTCAAATTTGAGACATCAAACGTTTCTGCAAATGGTGTACAGGTGGTTGTGCCTGTGTGTAACTTGACAGACTAGGTCACTTTTTCGTCTCATTTTACCATGAATATTCGTATGTCTCGTTCAACATCTAAATATTTAAAACAAACTATGAAAACCAGAGGAAAATTGATGAAGTCAATAAGTCCGTTCATGAAGAGCCAACCATTACAGGATATTACACTGTCCACTGTTTTAGACACTATTGCTGTGCTATAAACTAAAAGATATAACAACTCTCCTTGGTTTAAACGACCAATTAGCCGAGTTGTCATCAGTTAGAATGAAAAATGGAGAAAGATCGTAATCCTGTAGGTAAACTGCAGTGGAAAAAATGCTTTAAATTCTTACAAAATTTAATCTTGCTGAAGCAAGGAAATCATACTATGCAAAGGAGATTGAATTGTGATTCCTAAGTACTAAGAAATTATTTTAATTAGTCCAAAAATTGACCTCTCCTCCTCCTTCAACTGATTGTTTCATCTGTTAACCACATGCACAAATGCAAAATAAGACTGAAAGAGTACATACTGGACTTTTAGGAAAAAAATGAACATAATATTCAATCTGGGTCTCCAGTTGACTAATACTGCTATAATGGCTGACCAATTTTGGAATCGTTTGATGTCATTTCCGTTACAGAAGTTCAATCTCTAGTTCCTTGTTTCTCTCACTGCCACTATGTGCTGAATGGATGTACATCTAATTTGTTTTTATATCTTCCAGTACCTCTTATTAGCTTGATTAGTTTCAGGATGTTTATCGCAGAAAATGTGGCAAATTGTTTTAACACCAATACCTAAACTGCAAGGTCTTGAACGTTCATCCGCTGCTAATTTTATACCTATATCAGGTATTCCGTTTCTTACCAAACTTTTAGAAACTCATGTAACTAAACAATTAGATCATTATGTGGATAGATTTTCTTGTTTTCACCCCTTGCAGTTTGGGTTTTGACCCCAGCATAGCACCAAGACCTTATTACTTACTTCAGTTACTGAGGTTAAGAGTTGCTTTAGTTTGGGTGAACAGATCATATTGCTCCAGTTTGACATCTCAGCAGCATTTGATTCAGTAGACCATTCATAATTGTTGACCAGGTTAAGCGAATTTGGGATGGCTGGGTCTGTGTTGAATTAGTTTAAAGAATTTTTATCCAACAGAACATATAAAGTCTGTAAAAATGGGACATTTTCTCGCAGCTGGCAACTGAAGTGAGGGATGCCTCAGGGCTCCCCCTCGTCCCATCCCTAATGCTATTTAATCTTTTCATGAGCGCACTTAGCTCAATTAAGTTACACCAAAGCGAACATCTATTTCGTATGCAGATATCTTTATGCTTATTCCAGTATGTGCTGCTGTTAATACATTTAATAGAATATCATCTTGTATCATTAAGCTTCAAAATTGGGCTTGTGTCAATAAATGCTACTAAAACTAAGATTTTATGGTTTAGAAATCCTAATACTCAGGTTCCAACAGCTATTCCTTTATCATAAGGAATATCACTGCCTGTCGAAGATGGTTCAAAGATTTTAGGTATTATTCTAGACTGCGCTTACTTTTGAACTTCAAGTTGCCCACCTTTGGAAAATTAAATTTTTATTTAAATGAGACTGGTTGATTAGATCATATTTTCATCCACATCACTTTGCTCATCTAGTTCAAATGTTGATGCAACCTTACATTATTGCAATTCTCTATATATTGGACAATGTCACTTTGTTAAAAAAAAAACAAAAATTGCAATTAATCCAAAATACAGCCACTCATCTTGAATCACTAAACATTTACAGGATTTGTACTGGCTTCCTCTAAAAGCATGTGTTGATTTTAAAATAGCCCGCATTATGTTTTTTTTAAATTATTTTACAAGGTGATGCTCCAGAGCTGGTAGTTGGTCTGCTTTCTCAATCTTCTTACTTCCAAGTCTCTTCGACTTCAAGATCAATTGTTATTGACATATCCTTCTGTTAGGGATATTAACTTTAAGTGTAGACTTAGTCTACGCATGTATTTCAGCAGTGGTGTGCTGGAGCAGGCTCTCACAGGCTCTCGAGAGCCGTTTGTTAAGTTTTTAAGAATTTTGGGAGCCGGTTCTCCATGGCTACTTTAACAAATGGATCCCAAAATGTGGGCTTGGGCCCCTCCTGAATTCTCTTTTACTTTGCTGGCGAGAGAGAGCCCCCTGTTAACAATTTACCAGCACACCCCTGTATTTCAGGCTAATTACGTTGGAATGCCATACCTAGTTCCATTAGGATGATTCCAAACCATATGCTTTAAGAGATCAGAAACATTTTTATTCAATTCATAATTACATAATTTTGTTTTTATAGTCTGTTTTTTTTCTCCATTATTGTTTGGTCTTTATCTTTGTATATCACATAGGACCTATATAGGGATTTTATGACTAAGTCCTAAGCTAGATTAGATGTTAGAAGAGAGAAGGATAAACTCTGAGAATTTTCTTTTTTTTTTTTTTGCGGGGGGGGGGGGGGGGGGGGGGGGGAGTTGGAGAGGGAGAGAGACCCAAAGCATTTGGGTTTCACAGCACTGGCCCAAAGATCAGCAGTCAACCTGGTCCAAAGCCTCTCATAAGTATCTCTGTTGTCCACGATACAAAAGTCCCATCAAACCATTGTTTCAGAAAACGACCTCTACTGCCCTAGATAGTCATCTCAGGTTGCACAGGTCTGCCGGCCAAACATTTACTGAACACAGAATTGCTGGGGGACTGCAGACCACATAGGTCCCCTTCAGTGTTCCCGGGTTAGAAAGGGAGCACACATGCCTAGCAACTATGTGCACAAAATTTTTGTTTGCTTTCTTTATTGTGAATATAGGTTACACCGCACAGAGTCAAGGCTCAACATTTGAGCACAAAATGTTTTTCATGCGTATATAGGCCAGCAAAATTAGAGAGAACATTGGTCCCCTTATAAAAGGGGATAACTCCAAACCAGAATGCCTGAGGGACCGTGCACACCTTCAGTGTGAAGGAGAGAAAGCTTTGGAAGCCCGAGAGGTCTACCTGATCTCTTCTCTGAATGAATGGAAGACTGCTTGGGCTGATCACACAAACGAGAGAAGGAAGAAAAAACTGACCTGTTCTACCTCTCAGTCATGAAAGCGTGAACAAGACTGGGAAGAGCAGAAGGAAGGCTTAGGCTTGTCCTCAGGAAGGTGAAGGTCCTTGAAGAAATTTGTCAAAGATTTGGGAGACTCTCTAAGTCCTCCTCAAAGAGGAACTAACTCCTGAAAAGCAGCTTAGTGAGAATCAATTTACAGGCCACATTTGTTGCCAGTTCCTAAGCCACAAAAGGCACCTCACAGACACTGCCATCTGTTTGGCAGAAGTCCGAATCAGATCACAGAGCCCAGCAAGATAGGCCAACCTCACCTCTAGAGTAGGAAACATTGAGCAAGATAATCTATGCCCATGGAAGAATCAGATGCTTGCTAAATGAGGCTAAGACATGTGCGCGTCACATAAAAGCCCGATACCGTGGCTTGGAGAAACAGGGCAGCCATTTCAAAGGAAGATTTAAGGACCACTTCAAATTTGCAGTCCTGCATATGTTTAAGCGCAGTACCCCTAGAACAGGGATTGTTGCCTTCTTGGTAACTACAGTGACTAACGAATCCACCATAGGTAGCTTAAGCCTTTCCAAATCGTCAAGCAAGAGAAGAGAGACATAGCCCGCACAGCTCTACATCCTAAATCTGGGGTATTCCACTGGGCCAAGATGAGTTCCTGCATTGCCTCATAAACATGGAAGGTTTTCAGAGGCCTCTCTGTCCCAGACATGATAGGATTTGAGCTTAAGGAAGGAGTTTGAGTAAAGGAGAGAAATATTGAGCACTTTCAAGGCTCTAGTGATCAAAATGGGAAGCTCTTCCTTGTAGAACATACATGCCGTAGGATCACAGCCCTCCTTATTAGGAACCTCGCCCTCCTCTAAAGCTCCTGCAAAGCAGGGTGCTTAGAAATAAGAGGCAGGACCCCTAATGGATTCAACGAGAGAACAGAGCCAGTATCCCTGTCTGACTGATGCTGCAGCCTTGTCCTTTTACTAGGCACGGGAGGATCCAACAGAGACTTCAGATAGGAAGCTGGGAGAAGGCAGAGCACGCTTCAGTAAAAATGCCTTGTGCATTAAAATAAAATTCTGGAGCAAAAGAAGCCTCTGCATCCAACGACCCTGCAAGGCTCACCTGAAGCTCCCTGAACTGCCCCTGAAGAAGGCTGCTGAACGAGAGACGCAGTAAAAGGAGCTGCCTGTGAAAAGTAAGTTGCAGCAGGTATGCGCAGCTCCAAAATGGCTGCCGTTCCCGCTTTCAAGGAAGCCTACTTAGCCAGCAAGTGAACATGAGCCACATCGAAAAGTGCCAGGGAGCTGCAGTTAAAAAAAAAAAAATCAGCCAAATCTCCCCAAGACTGCTGCCAGTCTACGGAGAGAAGAACACTGCAGCAATCCAACGCTGATTTTGTGTGTCCTGAACCTAAACCCAGATGATCAAAAGTAAACGAGGGCAGTAGAGCCCATTACACCGGACTAGCACTCACACTTGCCTGCGCCACAGGATCAGAGCCGGTCAGTGCATGTAACAACGAGTTCACTGGCTCCAAATGCTAATAGCATGCAAATGCATGCTAAACAGGGACATCTGTATTCCTCCCCAATGCTCAGCGAGCAGCGCACCAAACTAGGGCTTGCTACCGCTATAAACACTACGCCAGCTTGGAGCTGGCATTAGGCTATACAGAGCATTGGGGAAGAATTGGGAGCCCTGTCCAGCATGCACCTGCATGCTAGCAGGCCCTCCCACCAGAAGACGACTCCCCCCAGCCTCCCAGAGGGCAATGGGGGGGGGGGGGGTCTGGAGGTCCACTGGACCTCCAAGCCCCTTGGAATGTTTGACAGGTGCGAGTTTTTTGTTTTTTTACAGCCTGGCCCTGTCAAACAACTTCTGCTGAATTTTAAACTTAGTATCACTTACTTAAGAACAAAGAGCAGGCTCCCAAAATCTATACTGTTTGCCGAATGGATTCCAGGGAAAAAGTTACAAGTCTGTCAATAGGAAATACAAAGACCAACACAGTGGAAGTGGTCCATTCAGAGACTCCCAACAAATCTTCCACCAATACTGCTGAGTCTACCTCAGAGACTGACTGAAGTCTCACTCCCTCCTTCAAATCTACTCCGAGGGTCCACGACATCGGGTCTCCCAGCAGGGACTCCAGAAACACCTCGCCCATGCTGAGCCCTTCTCCTCCACCCAGTGCTCTCCTCTCAGGGGATCATGGAAAGGTACTTCTGGATGTCTTTCAGGCGCTGTCACCAATTAGGACTAATAAACAAAGTATCTAACCCAAGATAAGAAACCAAGGTTTCCTTTTACTAAGATGCATTAACGATCACAGCGCACGGTAAGTGCCATAGAGCCCATAGAAATGTAGTGGGCTGCATGACATTTAGCACGTGCTAAATCCATTAGCGTGCCTCAGTAAAAGGACCCCAAGTCACTGATTGGGGTTAATAAAAGTTGTCTAGCCCAAGACACTGAGTCACCTGACAACAGCGTCAAAGTCAAGAATACCACCTCCAATTTTTCCTGAGTGCCCAGTCGATCTACACATCGATCCATTTTACCTGAGGAAAGAAATGGTTGAGAAGCACAAGGGAAAAAAAAAAAAAAAAAACTCAAAGACTCATATATGGCAGCTGCCATCTTGTACTCTCCTTTGGTACAAATTGTTTGAAATTTTAGTTAAATTTTAGATTTATACAATTCAGTAATGTTACCTGCTTGGCTTTGACGATCAAAGGCTAGCATTTCAAACAAATCCTGGTTATTGTCATCTCCTTTTACCGATTTAGTTTTTGGTTTGGGGACCTAAGAATATAAATAAAAAAATAATAAAAAAATAAAAGTGCATTTCAGTTATACACTGAAATCAAACATTTTATTGCTTATGAGCAAAAAGTGATACAACAGCAGTAAGAAGATCACTTACAAAGGAAACTTTATAATTCAAAACAACCTATGGAGTAGCAAAAGTCGAACATTTTTGTTCTGATCCCTCTCCAAATCTGAGCAGATTACTCAGAAACACACATATGATACAAGACTTAAAAACAATCATTGAATAATGTGACACATAGCATACATTAACAAGTGAAATTTCCGTATCTGTTACAGTTGAAAACTAGAACTAATTGCTTTCTGTATCTAAGCTGGAGCAAGGCAGTGTTTCCACTTTTACTTAACAATAACTGTATTGTATCACAGAGGTGCTTCAAGATGCCCATCCAACTTTGTTTGCAGGGTGATGGGGATGCCAAGAAAAAGAAAAAAAAAAGGTCAAAGAATAGAAGCATAAAGCCAGTTTCAGGGGTTGGGTGAGGTGGAGGGAAAAAAAAAGGCAATAAAATGTTAGAGATGTGTATTCGTTTTCAGTAAATTACTTCTAGGAGAATTCTGCACACAAAAAAAAATTAAAACTCATCATCAAAATAATATAATCACCATCTCCAAATACCAATTAAACTTTAAACTGAAAAGCTCTCTCAAAGATGCAAAAGCTTTTAGTGCAGATTTTCCCCAAGTACAGTAATAGTGAGCCATAGCCAAGGCTTATGTCTTTCAGCCATTTTTATTTCAGCCACCCACTGAGTCCAAGGGGAGCTCTGCACTGATGCAGCGTGTGGTTAATGTGGTCTTCAAAATCCTGCACCGTTCAGTCTTGCAAGAACAGCGCAGGACTTCCTGCACCGTTCTAATCACAAGATGGGAAGATCATGTGGTGTAGAAAGGCTGTGGCAGCTGCCAAGGTTGAATGAGAACTCCCCCTTCACACCTCAAGGCAAACTCTGCATGTGACGAGGTAAATTTGGCGCAAATTCTACAAAGTGCAGTTATGCAGAATTCCCCAAGGAGTACAAAATGCAAAGAGTGAAGGAACATTTTTGGTTTATACATACAGTGGTGGAAATAAGTATTTGATCCCTTGCTGATTTTGTAAGTTTGCCCACTGACAAAGACATGAGCAGCCCATAATTGAAGGGTAGGTTATTGGTAACAGTGAGAGATAGCACATCACAAATTAAATCCGGAAAATCACATTGTGGAAAGTATATGAATTTATTTGCATTCTGCAGAGGGAAATAAGTATTTAATCCCTCTGGCAAACAAGACCTAATACTTGGTGGCAAAACCCTTGTTGGCAAGCACAGCGGTCAGACGTCTTCTGTAGTTGATGATGAGGTTTGCACACATGTCAGGAGGAATTTTGGTCCACTCCTCTTTGCAGATCATCTCTAAATCATTAAGAGTTCTGGGCTGTCGCTTGGCAACTCGCAGCTTCAGCTCCCTCCATAAGTTTTCAATGGGATTAAGGTCTGGTGACTGGCTAGGCCACTCCATGACCCTAATGTGCTTCTTCCTGAGCCACTCCTTTGTTGCCTTGGCTGTATGTTTTGGGTCATTGTCGTGCTGGAAGACCCAGCCACGACCCATTTTTAAGGCCCTGGCGGAGGGAAGGAGGTTGTCACTCAGAATTGTACGGTACATGGCCCCATCCATTCTCCCATTGATGCGGTGAAGTAGTCCTGTGCCCTTAGCAGAGAAACACCCCCAAAACATAACATTTCCACCTCCATGCTTGACAGTGGGGACGGTGTTCTTTGGGTCATAGGCAGCATTTCTCTTCCTCCAAACACGGCGAGTTGAGTTCATGCCAAAGAGCTCAATTTTTGTCTCATCTGACCACAGCACCTTCTCCCAATCACTCTCGGCATCATCCAGGTGTTCACTGGCAAACTTCAGACGGGCCGTCACATGTGCCTTCCGGAGCAGGGGGACCTTGCGGGCACTGCAGGATTGCAATCCGTTATGTCGTAATGTGTTACCAATGGTTTTCGTGGTGACAGTGGTCCCAGCTGCCTTGAGATCATTGACAAGTTCCCCCCTTGTAGTTGTAGGCTGATTTCTAACCTTCCTCATGATCAAGGATACCCCACGAGGTGAGATTTTGCGTGGAGCCCCAGATCTTTGTCGATTGACAGTCATTTTGTACTTCTTCCATTTTCTTACTATGGCACCAACAGTTGTCTCCTTCTCGCCCAGCGTCTTACTGATGGTTTTGTAGCCCATTCCAGCCTTGTGCAGGTGTATGATCTTGTCCCTGACATCCTTAGACAGCTCCTTGCTCTTGGCCATTTTGTAGAGGTTAGAGTCTGACTGATTCACTGAGTCTGTGGACAGGTGTCTTTCATACAGGTGACCATTGCCGACAGCTGTCTGTCATGCAGGTAACGAGTTGATTTGGAGCATCTACCTGGTCTGTAGGGGCCAGATCTCTTACTGGTTGGTGGGGGATCAAATACTTATTTCCCTCTGCAGAATGCAAATAAATTCATATACTTTCCACAATGTGATTTTCCGGATTTAATTTGTGATGTGCTATCTCTCACTGTTACCAATAACCTACCCTTCAATTATGGGCTGCTCATGTCTTTGTCAGTGGGTAAACTTACAAAATCAGCAAGGGATCAAATACTTATTTCCACCACTGTAATTATTCATTGCATTTGTTTTTATCATCACTGAAATACAGCCCAAGAGCCCAGAGACAGCAAAACCACTTTGGAAAGGGAAGAAGGCATGCTACTAGGTGCTTCAATACCATGTTGAAACTGGAGGAGTAGCCTTAGTGGTTAGTCCAGTAGACTTTGATCCTGGGGAACTGAGTTCAATTCCCACTGCAGCTCCTTGTGACTCTGGGCAAGTCACTTAACCCTCAATTGCCCCTGGTACAAAATAAGTACCTGAATATATGTAAACCGCTTTGAGGGCTCAGAGACAGAGACAGGCACACACTATCTGCCTCCAAAGTTGATGAAGCAGACCATGTGGTACAGCAGCATGCTGATGGCTAAGCATACGACTTCTACCAAGAGATCAGTGAAAAAAATATTCTATGGTGATGCAGCAGGCTGAGATATGAAGTCAAAGTAATCAGAACATGCAAGCTAATCAAAGAAAGTCTGCCAGATAAATGCCTACAAAGGTTCTGTGATAAGGGTGGCTTCACTGTGTACATGCCCAAAGAAAATGAAAAGTGCCAGCACACATCTGCACATGAAATGATGTCCTGCGTATGACCATTAGCCTCACAAAAATTTCTTGCACATAAGTTTTGCAAGGCTAATATTTATGCACAGAACATGTGCAGATAAAACAGGCAAATGAATAAGGATCAATATTAAAACTGTCTAAACACTGTCACTACCTATGTAGCGCCTGGGAACCTTCAGGAAATTAACTGCTCACAAGCCTTAAACAGGGTCTCAGGACAGAGATGTTTATCTCTGTGCTCCAAAGTCGATACTAAAGATTACCTCACAACCCAGGCAGGAATAAAACAAGCAGTCACTTCTGTAACAGCTTTACAAAAAAAAAAAAAAAAAAAAAAGAGAAAAAAACAGTCACCATCTGCTGGCTAAAAAAGGGAAATATACTGGGGAACAAATATGTCATACATTCACAAAAGAAGTCACAGACATAAGACTCCTGTTTTGTCACGTTACCACTGTTCTGTCTTACTGCTACAGGTCCTTGCTATGGTTGCAGGAAAAAAAAAAAAAACATTGGCAGTAAATTCTCTTGACTAATCCTTCTACACTGCCATAGACCTGGTGGTGAATTTCTCACACTGTGGGCGCATTAAAATCCCCCGTTTACATTCTGTGCATTGTAGAGGAATACCTAATAGCCTCATTAACCTTCATTTTAATATATTATGCACCCATGTATTCCACATAGGTTAACAGCCACAGTGAACTCCTTTCTGCATCATGGGGTCAGTAAGGAGACATTACTCAGCTGTAGTAGGTGTTCCTGGAGGACAACAAGAAACTTATTCTCATATATGGGTGACATCTTGACAGAGCCCTGGCGGGCGTTACCCAGCGTTCTATAACTTTAAGTAGCCTTTGCCAGCGTTCCACCGCACACACGCAAGTGCCTTCCTGCCCAGCATGATTGCACGGGACCAGCAGTACAATATCAAAGCAAAAGAATACAACTCAGAGAATAGGAGGGGATGTGAGAATACGTGTCCTGCTGTCCTCAAACACGTGCTACAGGTGAGTAACTTCACTTTCTCCAAGAACAAGCAGGACAATATTTCTCACATATAGGAATCCCTAGCTACCAGGCTCACTAAATGCAACAATTTAAGGAAAACAGGAGCGTGCAACAGCAAGACCAAACTGAACCAATCAACCTGAAACTATATACAGTCTTGTTGTGAAGGTGCAGCCAGGAACAGAAGAAAAAATGGCCTGGGATGGTGGATTATAGACACGAAACAAATTCTGAAGGACTGTCTGACCAAACTGGCTGTCGTGTAAGGTATGCTGCTCGAGGCAGTAATGAGATATGTGTGGAGTGAAGACCACGTTGCAACTCTGTAAACCTCCTCATAGAAGCTGATCTCAAGCGACCTACCGAAGATGCCATGGCTCGAACATTGTGAGCCGTGACATGACCCTCCAAAGTCAGTTCAGCCTGGGCCTAAGTGAAGTAGATGGTCTGCTAGCCAAATTGACAATGCACATTTTCCGATGGCTGTCCCCAATCTATTTAGAACAAAAGAAATAAAAAGCTAGTTTGACTGTCTATGCGCTTTAGTCCATTCCAGATGGAAGGCCAAGGCTCGCTTGCAGTCCAAGGTGTGCAATGCACTTTCGCCAGGATGGGCATAAGATTTTGGGAATAATGTTGGTAGGATGATTGGTTAAGATGGAACTCAGACACTAGCTTAGAAAGGAACTTAGGATGCATGTGGAGTACTACTCATGATGAAACCTTGTGTAAGGTGAATCAAATACTAGGACCTGAAGCTCACTATCTAAAACAAGGTCTTCCAGGACAGGTACTACAAATGACAGGAATCAAGTGGCTCAAAAGGAAGTTTCCATTAGCTGGGTGAGGACGATGCTGAGGTCTTATGATACAGTAGGAAATTTGACGGGGGCTTCATTAACTGCAAACCTCTCATGAAGCGAACTAGAGGCTGTACAGAGATGGGCTTTCCTCCTACACAGTGATAAGAACTGATTGCACCAAGGTGAACCCTTACAGAGTTGGTCTTCATACCAGACTCAGAAAGGTGAAAGGTATTCAAGCAGGTTTTGTGTAGGGCATGAAAAGAGGCTCTATGGCCTTGCCATCACACAGACAGCAAACCTTCACCTAAAAGTATAACACATCTTAGAATCTTTCCTAGAAGCCAACAGGAATCTGGAGATACCTCAGACAGTTGAAGGGAAGCAAATTCTACGCTCTCAACATCCAGGTCGTGAGATCCAAGGACTGAAGGATGGGGAGCAGAAGAGACCCCTCGCTTTGCGTGATGAGAGTCAGAAAACAGTACTGTATCCTGAGCTCTTTGGAAAACAGAATCAGAGAGAACAGGATCTGTCTTGGCCAGTAAGGCACAATGAGGATCATAGTCTCCCAGTTCTGTGAGTTTCAGCAGTCTTGCCTATTAGAAGGGCTGAAAGATACACATACAGATAACCCTCCTCCCTATCGAGGAGGAATGCATCTGATGTTAGTCTGTTGTGTAACCTAATCCTGAAGCAGAACTAAGGACTCTGTTGTTGAGATGAGTGGAAGATCCTTCGATGCACCAAGGCTGTTCTGCTTCCCCGCCAGGTATGTTTCTCGGCGCACCATGCTGTGATTGGTTTATGTTTATTATAACGCTATATAGCCTGCCTAATATGCACACAAGTCTAGGCAGTTTACAAAAATATAAAACAAACATAGTAAAAATAGATAAGGACATCAATAAAAAAGAAAAGACATACACATATCAAGAACTAATCACACACAAAGACTAGCAGACCAAAAACATATAGTTACATCAGACATCTGTTGACTGTCATGGTCCCCATGCACTAAACTGACAAAAGTGGGTTTTTAGGGTTAAAGTATGTCCGGAATGAAGTGTAATAGGTAAAGAGTTCCAAAGGGATGGAGCAACAAAGAAAAATGCTGTATTTCTAGTGCTCTCCCATCGTGCCTTAGGTGGTCCCACAAGGACCAATCTATAGACATTGATGGAGCGAAACAGACCTGTCGGAGTGCAAGGGACAATGTGGGAGGCTAGTATGTAGTGCTTTGTGAGCAAGCATCAAAATTTTTGAACTTAATCCTAAAGGTTACAGGACTGGCGGCCCATTGCCACATTATGACCACTTCCTGACATAAGGGGCATGATCCTGTATCCCCCTCCCCCCACTTGTTGACATAATACACGGCAACCTGGTTGTCTTTTTGAAATAGAATAATTTGGTTTAGCAACCAAACTCTGAAAACCTTTATAGTGTTCTATTATTACCCGTAGCTCCAGGAGGTTGATATGAAACTGTCTCCTGAGCAGATCAAAGTCCTCGAGTGTGAAGACCGTCTACATGGGCACACCATCCTAGGTTGGATGTTATCTGTTGTCAGCATCCGCTGAGGCAGTGGATTTGGGATTTCTTTTTTTTTTTTTTTAAACATTTTCACTTATGCAAATGTATAATTCTAAACAAATCCTCTCTTCGCCATATAACAAATAAAAACCCACAACCATACCTTCCCTACCTCGGACAGTTTGAAAATACTCAGTGTCACAATATCGCAACCTTACCCTCGAGAGCCAAGTAAACTCTGTGTAACAAAGAAAATGTTCTATTCAATGTGGAAGCTCAAATGATTAAACACTTTCTTCCCAAGAACAACTTTTCGATACCTAATACAATCAATGGTCCTAAGCCATGCAGATTACTGCAACGGAATCTACGCGGGCTGCAAAGAACAACTCATAAAAAAAACTCTAGACCGCCCAAAATACAGCAGCCAGGCTGATATTCAGCAAAACATGCTTCGAACGTGCCAAACCTCTCCGAGAAAAGTTGCACTGGCTCCCAATCAAAGAACTGATCATCTTCAAAATCTGCACCTTAGTCCATAAAATCATGTACGGCGTAGTCCCAGGATACATGACAGACCTTATAGACTTACCAATAAGAAACAAAGTCAGATCGTCAAGATCCTACCTAAACCTACACTACCCAAATTGCAAAGGACTGAAATACAAAACAACTTACGCGGCCGGCTTCTCCTACATAAGCGCACAACTATGGAACGGGCTCCCAAAAGCTGTGAAAACAATCCACGACCACTTGAACTTCAGGAAAATCACTAAAAACCTACCTCTTCAAAAAGGCCTATCCCAACGACCCCACATAACCCTCTTCACCTACCAACACAGCATGACTATGATCGAACAGGACATCACACAATCTTCATCCATTCTGACCCTCCACTTATACCACATACGATCACTATACAACTTTGTATTTGCTATCCACCGACTGGGCAAACACCTTTGATGGTACTATGTAAGCCACATTGAGCCTGCAAATAGGTGGGAAAATGTGGGGTACAAATGCAACAAATAAATCATCAGCTAACAAGAACACAATGGAACTGTACAAAGGTAATATTCTGAAGCCAGAACCCAACCCCCTCTCTCCTCCTCCCCCAAGAAAGCAAACCTCCAAGCATGGAGGAATAAGAGTAATGCAAAGAGAGAGCTCTAAGCTAGAGAGTTACATGGGAACGGAAATCATACCCATCCCCGCTGGAATCTTACCCATCCCCACAAGACTTTAACCTGTCCCCTCTCGGTCCCGCAAGAATTTAATGGTACATAAAAAAATATATATTTTGGTCAGCTCTCTGTCTCTCTCTGGGTTCGAGCCGCAGCACTGCAGGCAAGGAAGGAACAGAAGTTGGAACACTCTGGTGTGCACATGTAAGACTTGTCTCTGATTCACTGGCACTGTGTGCTAAGAGGTCATCACATGCACGTGAAAGTACGTCAGGTGACATCTGATACTTGTGCCTGTGTCGGCGCTGAGGTCTGCGCGCATCAGCCCGGGAGCAGAGACGATTAATAGTAACACAGTAAGTGACAGCAGATAAAAATCTGAACGGTCCATCCAGTCTGCCCAAAAGTTACACTCATCATCAATTCATGATTAAATCAACAATGACCATGATATTATATACTTGATTATGGTCTTTTTTTTTGGTGTTTCTGGGACATAGAACATAGAAGTCCGTCCGGCCCTATCTTTATGTTCTAACTGCTGGAGTTGCCATCAAAGCCCGCTCCAGCCTATTCATCTTCTCATTTGCAGGACACAGACCATAAAAGTCTGCCCAGCACCATCCTCATGTTCCAACCACTAAAGCTGCTGTCTTAGTCCTTTCCAGCCCATCCTAAACCAGATTGCCATATATGAGACACAGACTATACAAGTCTGCCCAGTATCGGCCCTAGTTCATCACAGCCGGAGTAGCCATCTAAGCGTCATTTGACACATCCACACTCATGCAGCCATTTAAGTTTAGGTTTGTTTGTTTTTTATAACTTCCATTTTCTAAATAGAGATCTGTGTGTTCATATCATGCCTTTTTGAATTCCGTTACAATTTGTATCTCTACCACCTATTTAATGAAGACTTTCTGCATCTGTATTGAATTCAAAAGGAGACACGAAGCTACTGGTGCTCAATAAACAAGGGGCAGACATCAAATTTTTTAGCATGACAGATTCTTAGAGCTAAGTTCTGTACTTATTGTAAATGCTTAAGAAGTGTCTGCGACAGACCAGCACAAACCATGTTGCAGTAGTATACAAAGCATAAAGGACTAGGACTATCACTTGCGAAGCACTGTCCACAAAAGTATGAACTGCATGAAATTAGCGCAAAATAAGAAAACGCTCTAATCTGCAATGGAGACTTTTAGCTCAAAACTGAGTTTTTGATCAATTATCACTCCAAGGTATTAAACTGCACTAAAATTGGAGAGCCCTGTAAAACAAGGCTGAAAGAATGAGAGCACTGACTACTAGTTATCCACGCTGCGACACAGTTTTAGAGTTAGAGACTGAGTTTGTTTCTGAGCAACCAGGAAGAGACTGTAAGTAAACCAACATGTAAATGGGAAATATCTAGAAAAAGGGAATCAGTATAATGAATTAACAAAATGTTATCTGTGTAGAAAAAAAAAAGCAGAGATGCCCAAGTCATGAATCAATGATGTAAGAGGGCTAATGAAAATATTTAAAGAAGTGGTGCCAATATGGAGCCCCAGGAGACTCTGCAAACAATATCATGAACCAATAACGTGGAAGATACAAAAGGAAACAGAAAAAGCTATGTTCTGATAAATAAAAAGAGAACCAACTCAAAACCTGAGATTCCAGAGTTAAAAAAAAAAAAAAAAAAGACAGTGATCAACTATGCCAAACGCTGTGAGATCAAGGGACACAATCAAAGCAATCTTGCCATAAGCACAGAATAGAGATTGCTAACCAATCCCGTTAGAACCGTTTCCGTGCTATGGGCAGGACGAAAGCCGAATTGGCACAAATAAAGAATGTTAGCAGAAGACAAATTGAACCAATTGCCAAAAAACACGTTCTGTTAATTTGGAAATATAAGTTAGACACCGGGCAGTAATAAGAATATTACTGTTTGATCCCATATTGGGGGGGGGGGGGAGTTGGTAATAAACAGAAGTAAAATGAAGCAAAGAAATTAAGATATTGTTTAGTGGACTAATTTAATACATGTTTTGATTAGCTTTCGAAGGTACCACCACCTTCTTTAGATCAGAAATTCAGAAATGAGCAAATGTCACATTAAAATATATGAATCGCCGCCCTTTTCCATTCTTGAGGAAAAAAAAAAAACACACCAGAAGCAAGAATGTTACATATTAAAGACAACACAAAAGGGAGAAAAGCAATGGCATGAAATAGTTAACCATATAGAAGGAATAGGATCTAAAGCACAAGTTGTGATGCATGCTGAGTTAATCGTAGTGAAAGTGGTTAGCAATGGTAAATTATAGAAATCCCAAGACAGAGAGAGCAAACAAGGCTCCCCTAAGCATAGTGTTTACAATGGAACCCAAAAAAGGGAAAAGAGCTGCGTAGCCTCTCGGACAAGAAAAAAAAAAAAAAAAAGATACACTACTCTGCACAGCAAGGGAATTCTATCTGACAATATATTCTTTTCCCACATTGCCATGATTTCAGCCATGATTTTCAGGTTGTGACACTCCTCCCACTCTAACCTACCAAAGATATATTTCAATAGCAACTGAATTATTTTACCTGGAATGCTATGAGGTAGCAGAGAGCAGCCATATCCGTCACAGCTCTCCAGTGCACTTCACCAACTTGGGCAGCTTTTAACAGCAGAGTTCCAGTATGCATGTAGAAATGACCTCTCATTTCCAGGAAGGTAACAGACAATTCATCTGAATCATTCACATATGGTTTCAAAAACTGAAGTGCATGATCAAAGCTAGGGTAAAGAGGTATTTCAGGTCAAACTTCATGAATAATTTGTGAAATAATTTCAACAGTGTAAGCCAGTTTCCACACATTTGTAGCAGTTCACACACAATTTTTCTTAAAAGAGTTTTCCAGAAACATGCAGAAAGTAATTTTGACAAAACTGTTAAACAGAAAGTAGGCAAAGAGGGAAGGAGAAATGGGAGGGGGAAAATGTTAAGATGATATGCACACACAAATGTTTGGGGGAAATGCTGTTTACTGCTATAGTACAAGACGTTGTTCTGGCATATGTTTATATATTTGGTATGAACTTGAGAAATTAAAAAAATAAAAACCTTGTTAAACAAGAATGCTAGTTCTTGAACAGCTCTGGACAATAATTTACTTCAATGGTTTTCAAAGATGTCCTAGGGGAACACCAGCAGTTGCCTTTGGTGGATATCCACAAATAGGCATGAGAGAGATCTGCATGCCTATTTCCTCCATTACATTGGAGGAACCTCTCTCATGCATATTCATTGTGGATATCCTGAAAAACAGTCTGGTTGATAGTTCCCCAGGACAGGTTTCAGAACCACCGATTTACTTCACTTCTGAAGTAACAATCATTTAACTGTACACTGTTATTACCCTTCTGTTAATCTGTTATTCCATGTTACTCAATTCAACACATTTTGTCCAAAGTAATTCTTCATTCTATATTTATTCAATCTATATTGTAAGCTACATTGAACTCAAGACTTTTTTGGGATAACATAGGATATAAATGTCATAACTAAACTAAGAAAAGAAGACCACAAATTGAAGATGCAAAATCCAAATTCTTAACATACATACCAAGGCAATTCTGAAAGTACCACAAGTGTGTTGTCATTTAGGTGGAGAAGAACATATATGAAATCAGGCACAGCCCTTGCATAAATTACAAGAACCTGTAAAGATTACCACTTTACTATCCCAAAAAATGCTCTACAGCAAAGAAAATATATACATCAAATATAAACAATTGTTCCAACAAGAAACACTAAAAAAAAGTCATCTATTAACTGAACAGATAATAGATTAGTAATTCCATCACCACAAAAGGCTAGATGGGAATCTACTAGAAACTCAGCTTTTTTTCTTTTTAGCTCCTTCTCTTTGGAACTGTCTTCCTAAAACTATTAGATTGGAAGAGTCCTATGTTCAGTTTCGTAAACTTTTGAAAACATATCTGTTTCAGAATACATTTGATAATAATCTGAGATGAAAGGGGAAAAACAGAACGAATTTGTAGTAACTAAAAATATGCTTGATTATATTGTTGGTTATGAATGGTTGTCCATTGTTGATATATCTTTTAGTATGGATGCTTTAGTTTGCTGTGCTGCTCTATCAAATGAATGGATTTCCTATATGTTTTTTTTTTTTTTTTTATATTTTATTGTAAGATGTAAACCGTTCTGTTTTGTGAATGCAATAAGAAACGGTATCCTATATAATAAAACGCACCTCCAACATTCCGAAGCTGACTGCATGGCTGAGGCATTCCTGCTCTCTGTATCCATCTCCTGAATTGACATCACGTACTTCCGGGTTCATCACAAGCAGAAGTGACCAACCACACGAGGTTTCTCAGCTTCAGAATGTTGGAGGTGCATTCTATTAAATAGGATTGGTCAGTTCCTTGAAGCACAGCCAGAGTTCAGCGTCCTGCACAGTAATGCTCAGACACCAGAGAGGGGGGGGGGGGCATCTCTGTCACACACACACACTCTCTCTCACAGTCAATGTCTTTTTCTCTCTCTCTCTCACACACTCTTATGTCTCACACTGTATCACATTCACTCTCTATGTGTCACACAGTCACTCACACACTCTCTTGGTCTCATACACTCAGTCTCACAGAGAGTCTCTCACACACACACTCTCTCTCTCTCACACACACTCGCACATTCTCTCTCTCTCACACACAGTCACTCTCACATATACACTCCGAGGAAAACCTTGCTAGCGCCCGTTTCATTTGTGTCAGAAACAGGCCTTTTTTACTAGTAGTAAATAAACGATAAACAGTGCACAGTAACAATTACAGTGAATTATTTACAGCAGGGCCAACTGCATAAAATAGGCTCTACTGTAAACACTGCATCTAAGCATGTGCTGTTAGTAAATGGCTCTCTGATATTTTTTTAAGTTGTGTCTTTTTAAAGACTTGATCAAACACAGAACAATGTTCCATACCTTTCAAGTGCTCTTCGGCTTTCTTGTACATTTCGTGAAGAAAGTGTAAGGCGTACACAGTTCGAATGGGCCAAAAGCAGCTCTCTATTGATTGTTCTCCAGTTATTCCTCTCAGATCCTGAGCCCTGGGCAGATTCCAGGTATTCCTACAAAGTCAAATACAAAATGCATATCTATATTAATATTATGCTGCTAAGACATTCTTCTGCTTGAGTATACTTTATAGGAGAAAAAAAAGGGATTTCTCACCTAAAATACTACTAAAATATTTTTCATTGGCTGCAAAGAAAGAGTAGGAAACAGAAATCACATCAGATACCAAAGGTCTTCCCATGACAGTTCTATGAAGGCATGAAAATTTACAGAACTCAAATGAGTGATGAATAGAGATACCTGGAGAAATTCAATTTCTAATTGAATCTTAAGCCAACACTTTATATACAATTGAGATGGGCTTTCTTTCTACATGATAGTGATAAGTGCCAATCCACTAAGACAGGGGTTCTCAACTCAATCCTCAGACACATCCAGTCAGCTAGCTTTTCAAGATATTCACAATGAATTTGAATGAGAAAAATGTACATGATTACATCCATTGTATGCAAATCTATTTCATGCATATTCATTGTGGGTACATAACTTCATTGAGAAGCCTGAAAGCAACAGATTAATTTTCAGAACTGATAATTTCTTGAAATCTTCAAAGAAACACTGTATATATCCTTCACATTAGATTTTCAATTATTAACTTGACCACTTTCCACAATTTACAAATGCCCAAATCCCCACTGTATACAACAGTGTTGTACATCCCACTTTATCTGTGCTGCTACACCATTAACTTTGCCCAACACCATCCGAAAAATACCACCATTATGGTTTGAGCAAATCTACTCAATTAATAAAATAGAAGCATCACATGCCTGCAGCTGCATTATTCCACCAAATGCATGGTTAAGACGAGGGATTTAGATTTCTTAGGAACTGGGTAACATTCTGAGAAATGGGGAGACTGTTCCGAAAGGATGGGCTCCACCTTAACTGGGATGGAACCAGGCTGCTGGCGCTAAATTTTAAAAAGGAGATAGAGCAGCTTTTAAACTAGAATTGGGGGGGGGGGGGGGGGGGGGGGCACAGTCGCCCAGGAGTGCATGGTTCGGTGTGGAGTATCCTTGAAGGATACTATTGAAACAGGACATTTAGGGAATCCCAGTAAAAAGGTTTCAACAATACTAAAAGTAAGCCAGGTGTATTTAATGAGAGAGCAGGATAAAGGATGCACATTATCCCCTTCAACTTCTAAGCAGCTTCTAGATCAAAGAAAAAAACACAATTTGAAGTGCCTGTATACAAATGCTAGAAGCCTAAAAAATAAGATGGGAGCATTAGTATATAGTACTAAATGATGTGGTAGGCATCTCAGAGACTTGGTGGAAAGAGGACAATCAATGGGACACTTAACAGGGTACAAATTGTATCGCAATGATAGAGAGCATCAAATTGGAGGGGGGGGGGGGGTGGTTGCACTATATGTTAAAGAGGGCATTGAGTCAAATAAAATGATAAAGGGGATGGGACAACTTCCCTATAAAGGAAAGGCTGAAACGGCTTGGGCTATTCAGCTTGGAGAAAAGACAGCTGAGGGGACACAAGATAGAGGTATATAAAATACTGAGTGGAGTGGAACGGGTAGATGTGAATTGCTTGTTTACTCTTTCTAAAAATACGACGACTATGGGGCACACAATAAAGCTACAAAATAGTACATTTAAAATGAAACAGAGAAAATATTTCTTCACTGAGCATGAAATTAAACTCTGGAATTCATTGCCAGAGAATGTGGTAAAAGCAGTTAGCGGGGTTTTAAAAAAAGGTTTGGATAGCTTCCTAAAAGAAAAGTCCATAAGCCATTATTAAAATGGACTTGTGAAAATCCACTGCTTATTTCTGGGATAAGCAGCATAAAGTGTATTGTACTGTTTTGGGATCTTGTCAGGTACTTGTGACCTGGATTGGCCACTGTTGGAAACAGGATACTGGGCTTCATGGAACTTCGGTCTGTCCCAGTATGGCAACACTTATGTACTTATTAAAAACATTCCTTGAGACAGAAATATTTGCCAGGCAGGAAACACTTCAGTCGTATGAAAATACAGACAGCTATGGGCTGTCCCATTGGAGCAGCAGATAATGTGTTTCGAATATGGAAACAAAAGGGACTGGTGGCACTAAACCAACTATGGGCAGATGGGAGTATGATACCTTTTACTGACCTCCAAGAAGAATTTGAATTGCCCATGTCCCATCTATACCATTATAACAGAATCAGGGACTATATCAATAGACAAGCGAAAGGGTAACTAGCTATGGGAGATGCGGACCTAGAAAAGGCTGTGGGGGGGGGGGGGGGGTCAAAGGGGGTGCATTTCCCGAATATATAGAGCATTAGGCTCATACGTTAGCCCATTAGAGCGATACACTCAAAGATGGGAGAAAGCTTTGCAGTTTAACCATGATAGCAAAAGGTGGGAAAAGGCACTGATGTACATGTTAAAGATCTCTGTATCTAGCTCAATAGTAGAAAATAGTAGAAGATAGCAAAAATGTATAAGCAAGAAGGTGGTTGGTGTTGGAGAGGTGCAAAGATATTGGGGACATGGCCCATATCTGGTGGCCATGCCCCAAGGCGCAGATGTACTGGTTGGAATTAATTCGAATATTAGAAAAATATATATGGGAACAATATGCCCTGAGGGCGGAGACGTGTCTACTACATTTTCAACTGGCAGGAATTTCATCATCAATGCGCCGCCTGGCATCGATATGGCTGGTTGCAGGAAGATTGTACTAGCTTCAGTGTGGAAACAGCCCTCTATGCCGCCAGTGATAAAGGTGATACATAAAATGGATTATTTCTACCAAATGTCCAAACTGACTGCAATAACAGTTCTATAAACACAGTTCTATAAACAATGAGATAAGTACGTAGCATGGAGATTAACAGCTGGTGTGGACTTGGAAGTGCCCAGAATAATAATAGCTCCTTAATCTGGTAGTAGTGATATGAAGCATTATGTAAACATTCTGGTCATTAGTATCAATATGTGTGGGGTTGGGGGGCGAGGGACAGGGGATAGAACATTCAATCTATGTTTTCATTGTTGATGTATTGGGATATGTTCTTGGTATGTAAAAACTTTAATAAAAATATATTTTTAAAAAAACCCGTTCCATATGACACAGATAGCAGCGTGGAATATGGATAGAAATTCTATATGTGAAGGGAAGGAGTATTCTTGTAGGGCTGTACTACCATCCGCCAGGACAGAACAAGCAAATGTTTACAGAGATTAGGAAAGCTGGAATACTGGGCAAAGTTATCATGATGGGTGATTTCAATTACCCCGATATTGACTGGATGTTACATAAGGGAGTGCCAGGGAGATAAAATTTCTAGATGTGATAAATGACTGCTTCTTGGAGCAACTGGTCCAGAAACCAAAGGAGGAGCCATTTTGGATCTGGTCCTTGGTGGCATGCATGGCATAGTGCGAGAGGTGGCGGTGTTGGGTCCCCTGGGAAACAATGATCATAACACGACAAAGTTTGAGTTTCTATCTGGGATGAACCCGCAAAGGAAATCTACTGTAGCTGCATTTAATTTTCAAAAGGGCGAATATAATAAAATGATGAAAATGGTTAAAAATAAACTAAAAAGATCAGCTGTAAAGGTTTATGAAACCTTTATGAAACACTAAAGCAGGCATGGGTGTTATTCAAAAATGCGATCTTGGAAGCCCAGTCCAGGTGCATTCCACGTATTTTGCAAAGGTGGAAAGGAAGAAGCGATATGGATCACCTTAAAAAGAGATGATAGAACCTCTGTCCACTTGGGTGTTGTCTACAGACCTCCAACACAATCGGAGAAACTACATAAAGATCTGATTACAGGTATCAGAAAGTTGGGAAAGAAAAGAGGTGCTGTTGCTGGGAGATTTCAATCTGCTGGATGTAGATTAGAAAGTTCCATCTGCAGAATCAGAAAGAAGTAGAAAGATTGTGGATGCTTTTCAAAGTGCTCTGCTCAGACAAATGGTGATGGAACGACGCTGGACCTGGTGCTCACACATGGGGATAGTGTATCAAATGTCCGAGTGGGTGCCCACCCGGGAAGCGGTGATCAAAACGTTTGGTTTGATATAACAGCTGGAGGGCAGCAACTCAAAGTCCTGAATTTCAAGCATGCTGACTTTAGCAAAATGGGGGAATGCCTTAGGAAGTGGAAAGGTAGTGGTCAAGGCTGAAAGAAGCTATAAATATGACCACAAATCTTTATGCAAGGCGAGTAAATAAAAGCAAGAGAAAAAGGAAACCGATATGGTTCTCTAAGCAAGTGGCTGAGAAAATAAAGGCTAAAGTGTTGGCATTCATGAAATACAGAAAAACTCAAGAACAGGAACACAGATGAAACTGAAAGAAGCCAACACTGTGAGGATCTGCTATCCTGCCTATCAGAGGAGACCATTCAGACAGAACACAAAGTTAGAATTCTCCATTAGAGATTATAAGATGATAAATAACATTAAAAAAAAAAAAAGAGGAGGAGGTAGAAAGTTAGGGTCAGCTTCCAAAGAAGATTTTTTTTAAATATTTTGAATATAACATAGTTGAATTGTGTCAAAGGTCAATAGGCAAACAGTACATTACACTGAAAGATGTAGTCTAAGAAGCTCAATCAGGAAGACTGATCAGCTGTTTCATAAAGGCTGAGTCTCTAGAGTTTGCTGAAGAACAGAATAAGTCTGAAATACAGATTTTTAACCTATCTTCAAATATGAGTACTATAACCTGGAAATAAGTGGTTCACGGTAACTACTCTAGAAAAACTGGACATTAAAAGAAAAAAAAAAAAAAAAAAAGGGGTGGGGTGAGGGGATTACATCCTACTAAAATGAAGCCCGTGATCCCAATTATGTGTTGTTTTTGATGGCATTTTCTTTTATATATCTGACTGGAAAAACAAAACTCTCCCTTGAGCTAACCATGGGTCTTACTACCCTGTTGATCCAGGATAGTAATTTAATGTCTGCCTAGGTTTGGTTGAGCACAGGAAACTGAAGCTGCAGCCAGGGGTTTACAAGGTGGACTCTTGACATTTCTTAAAAAATTGATTTTGCTCTTCATAATTCTGAAACATAGGTGAACCTTCCTTTGTCTTCTCCAGCATGGTTTTGCTAGCCTTGGATCTCAGTTCATATTCTTCTTCCACTGTCCAGTAATCCCATTCCATATTCAACCTGGATGAGGTCATTTCTGCAGCTCTTGGATTTCAGGGTAGCTCTATTCCTCATCAGCTCAGACTCTCTTAGGTGAACTGTCAGGGTTGTACAGTTGCTAGCCACTTTGTCATCCGAGTATTTACTATTTACAACCAACCTTCCAGTTGTCTGAAAGTGTTTTAGCTCTGATAGCATAGCAAGAGTTTGGCTTACATAAGAATAGCCAAACTGGGACAAACCATTGGTCAATCTAGCCCTGTGTGGCAGAAACCCAAATAGTAGCAAAATTCCATGCTACCAATCCCAGGATAAGCAGTGGCTTCTCCCATGTCTATCGCAATAGCAGACTACTGACTTATCCTCCAGGAACTTGTCCAAACCATCTCAGAGCTAAAAGCAGCAGCTCAACTTATTGACTTGTTGGGAGAAGCCAGCCTTTGTTAGCTAAGTTATTCATATCCATCCTCCTACTCTACACTATCATTTGTTTAAAAAAATATACAGTTTGTGATAACTATAAGAAAGCAAGGATTAAAAAAAAAAAAGCATTTTTATTTCAGACATACAACAATACCTCTTTTCCAGTGATGCAAAACCTACAACCAGTCCATATCACAGCAAATCTGGGAAAGGAACTATTTACAAAAAAACACTCCCCTCATAATACTATACCTTAAATATCTTTACAACACAGAAGCACCATTCCAAGCTGTTCTGCAACATTCCTTTCTTCTGAACTTTCAAGCAGTGATTCACAGCTTCTTCCAGTTTTTCATTTGACTGGTACAGTTCCACAAGCTTGATGTTGATATACACATCATCAGGTCGTGCAAACAGCTCAGACTGAATCAAATCAAATAGTTGATTCCAACCTATTTCTCCTTTGCTCCTCAACAACTGTTCCTGTTAAAAGAAGGAAACACTCACTACAATAAAAAGGAATGCTGTTTGTAAATATTCTCAGTATTCTGGGTTGTTAAAAATAGCATGAATCAAACCTGTTCTGCAAGCTAGTTATTGTCACTGGAAATTACTAGGCTAGAAATCAATGTAGCTAGACTTCTTATTCTGGCTGATACAGACATGACCACCTCTACCCCATTCCCTTATGCAATACAACTACCTATACAAGGAGGGGAAATTTTTTTTTTTTTTTTTAAGACAATGATATAAAATCAGCAAGACAGAACTGCAAACTTCATCTCTGCTAGAATTTTCCCTATGGTGCTAATATGGGAAAACACCAGACAGCCATGAAGGAATGCTTACAGGAGATTCAAATTAACCCAGAACCTTGAAAAGCAGTAATGAAATAAACTAATGGGAAAAAGAAGGGAAAATGAGGACTAAAAGGGTTGGGGTGGTATCAGCACACCTACATGCTGGGTGGAAATTCTTATTAAAACAATTACAATTTCAGAAAGCACAATCATTTATGAAAAGTGAAAATATTACTGCTAATCATTGATCAGAGTGGTCCGACATTAGCATCCTAAAATCTACCCTGCTCATTTTATACAGCACAGAAAAATACATGAGCACACAACGAATTTAAACAAGCCCAACTCAAGGAAAGCAAAATTTGAATTTAAAAAATTGCCTCAAAATGATCAAAACATCATAAAATGAATATTATTATAGATGATTAATATCAAGATTATTGTTTTTTCCCCCGAGTTCCGGGTATGACTCCAAAAGTTTTCCTCAGAAATATTTCCTCTATTACTTTAAAAAAAGAGTGAAGCCTGTGAAAACTGGGATTACTTTAATCAGTGGGATTTGAATTAGAGACTTAAGTATATGTATTGTTAAATAACTTCTGGTTTTTAAGAGAAAGAATGTAATCAGATGTATTATTTCTAACTAATATTGGACAATAAGTATGTTTTCAATGAAATGATTTGACTATACACCATATTGAAGAAGCCAACCAGATGATCAATGTGGAATAATGAATTAGTCGAGTAATATCTGGGGATAATCAGGTTAATACCACGTTTTGTTTTGTTTTTTGTTTACTGTTTAATTGATCTCCTTGTCTTGTTTCACTCTCCCTATTTAGTGGTCTAAGGAAGAGAATAGAATTACCTGACTGAAATAATTACTATATATTACTTTCTCTGTATTCCCAGCAAGTTGTTTTATCGCTTGTAAAAATTTAAATGGTTATAAATAAAAAAAATGTTCAAAACACCAGAAATCAATTTATTCCTTCTCAAAAATATTGGTTAACAGTCCTTTATGTTTTACTGCTATCTCGTTTTCACAAGAAATGTGTTTACTACTTCTCCTGTTTGGGCACACACTTTTTGACTAAGTGATACATGGATTTGGATTTTCATAGGTTTAATCAAAGCTCAAGAAACTCACATTCAGAAACAGGAGGTATATTTTCTCTAGAAGCATGCAATACAAAAACTACAATCTAAGCCAGCACACTTTTTTGCAGGGTTTGCAGTTAGCCTCCTTTCTTTCTGGGAAGGTTCTGAGATTTTACATGTATGGTTTTCCATACTCTTATGGTTTAAAGTAGAGTATTGAAAAGGGCTTCAGCAGTCAGCAATGATCTGTCAGAGCTAAATGCAAGGGTATAGCGTGTCATTTCATTTTGAGTGTTGCTTGCTAAAAGCTTATATTTACCAGCAAGCAAGCCAGTAAATGATGAGTGCTCAAATGGGCTATCATTACCTTTTTTGTATTTTGTAGTTCAAAGGTTCATGGTATTCCTATTATCAGGTTTCAATTTGATGCTCATTTATTGTATTTATGTATATATTTGGTGATTATACTATTATGCTAATAAAATAGTAAGTTTTATGTTAAACTATACTTGTTGTACAGCGCCTTGGGCGAATCTCCTCATGGAGGCGGTTAATAAATCCCAATAAGTAAATAAAGGTGCATGACACGGACACTTAACAGAGGTACACTGCCTCCAACCCTGCCCCTTTGCAATCTCAGCAATATCTGCATTAATTTCTAACTGCAGTGGCAGTAAAAGTCCCATCTGCTTCATCACCTGCACCCACTAACAGCAGCAGCAGCCTCCTGCTGCTCCTCTAACAAGTTGCTCCAAAAGTGCAAAATGTGTGATCATGCCTGCAGTATATAAAAAAAGTTAATTAAAAACACCTCAAAATATACATCATTTTTAGGAAATGCGGCAAAAAAAAAAAAAAAAAGTGTCATTCAACCAAGGTTATTATTGAAGAGTAATGATCTGCTCACTTTTAGTTTGTAGATCACAGGGCTCCCAGAAAAGAGTTTAGCTGCTCTGTCTAGCCAATATTCTGCTCTTCCATCAGTCGTACCCTTATTACACAATAGCTCAGCAATTTTCAGAACTAAATCCTTCTGGGTTGGATTGAGGTCCACAGAGCGCTGATGGCACAAAATAAGCAGAATTAATGTTTTAATAATGAAAACATCTGATGATAGATGGTAAATAGAGGAACACTTAGAATCTAGCAGTCCTTTATCATAAGTAATCTCATCGTTTCATTAACCTGGCTTGACAAATCATAGAGAAAGTCTTCACATATTGGATTTTATCCAAATACACATCAGGGAAGTGTAGTTCCTGGGAGAAATTTTGTGCAAAAAGTTAAATACATTAAATATCCCCATCACTAGTTTCTCTTCTCAGGTTGAACATTACTCTCTCAGCTTGGATCTTTTCTCCTCCCTTCCCCTGGTAAATTCAGCTCTCATCTTTCTCTGCCCCTTTCTGTGCCCTGCATTGCCTCTACTATAAAGCAGCTGAAAAGAATATATAGAAACCGCCAGCACACACAAACCTCTGTTCTGCAAGGGCTGTTCATCCTTCACAATAGCAGTGCGAAAGCAGAGGAAATATTCCCTCCCCTGGGGAGTCCTCATAGCACTACCAATGGAATGATAGACTCTGCTAGAAAGGTCTGGGCCACTCCTGTGCAGCAACACACCTGAACCAAATGGTGGCGTTTCCCATCGAAAACCAAGCGGTGCAGAAAACCACTACCACCACACTCAAAACTGGTACCTCTGAAAAACGAAACCAAGAAGTCCTCTTACTGCCTCTTTTTTTTTTTTTTTTGTAACGGAACCCCGCAGCTCCAAGCTGAACCAATGCCATGCCACAACAATCAACCCGAGGCAGCGGGAAACACCTCACCACCAGACAAAACCCAAAACCAGGACCCCTATCTGAACAATGGGAGAGGATCCCTAACACAGACCCCGATCCCAAGACCTTGCAGGGAGACAGCCACAACAGCAGGCTATACCCATTGCACCTGCCTGCTGAAGAAAGGAATTCACAGTACTATGCTCTAACATACTAGCTGGCTGTTCCCGGCGGCTCTGCAAACTCCCTTCCCTCAAAGGGGTTGAGGTCAGCAACGGACCAGAGTCCACCCTGAACTCACAGGCATATAGGGAAAGCTCAGGGATAGGAGAGAGGAGGGACCCAGACATCCGAGTGTAGCACCCCTGAGGCATAAGAGAACCCCCATGGGCCTGAGCCTCTGCCAGCAGATAACCAAAATGGTGCACAGATGAATGAGAAAGAAAATTAGTATGAGTAAAAGAAATAGATACTTCTACCTGAGCTAGCAGAAAATAGAAAAGAAACAGAATAGACACTTTGAGACCAAGAGGCTCACCACATCTACCACCTGCTGGAGACTGAGAATGGGAAAATTAGGTTCTTACCTTGGTAATTTTCTTTCCTTTAGTCATAGCAGATGAAGCCATTATGTACGGGTTGTGTCCATCAACCAGCAGGGGGAGATAGAGAGCACTCAACTTTTCACAGTGCCTCATGGCCAGCCAGCTCCACTGCCTCTTCAGTATTTGAAGCTTCCAAAGCAGTATGGCAAACCGCAATGGGAATAACATGAACTTTCCTCACAGCGAACGATGGCCCCTTAACAAGGGCATGAACTCAAAAGGAGGGAATGAACACATCCTCCTGGAGGGAATAAACTCGTCCACCTTATTGTATAACTGGAGGGGATACACACAACTTCCTGGAGGGAATAAACTCATCCTCCAAAACATAAACTGGAGGGAATGGACTCATCCACCTATAAGTGAACATGAATCCTTAAGACTGTTTTCCAACTTTCTCCCAAGGAAGGAACTTCAGGAAACAAGAACAGAACCTGGAACAGATTCACAGCATACAATCATACACGGAGGGCTCATGGCTTCATCTGCTATGACTAAAGGAAAGAAAATTACCAAGGTAAGAATCTAATTTTCCCTTCCTTGTCATCAAGCAGATTAAGCCATTACGTATGGGATGTAACAAAGCAATCCCTATATAGGGTGGGAACAGGTCACACCACGCACTAGCACTTGTGCTCCAAAACGCGCATCCCTCCTAGCAGCCACATCCAGCCTGTAATGTCGGGCAAAAGAGAGCTTAGAAGCCCATGTTGCTGCACTGCATATCTCTTGACGAGAGAGTGCTCCAGTTTCAGCCCAAGCGGAAGAAATCGCTCTGGTAGAATGCGCCTTAAAAAGGCTACAGGCGGAGACCAGCCGGCAAGCAGATAAGCTGAAAAGATAGTTTCTTTGAGCCAGCGGGCAATAGTGGCTTTAGACGCTGGAGACCCTCTGCGAGGACCTGATAGCAAAACAAACAGATGATCATAGATCCTGAAAGAGATAGTAACTCGCAGATACTGCAGCAGAGTCCTGCGCACATCCAACAGGTGCAACTGCCCAAAAGATTCTGGAAACTCCTCCTTATCAAAGAAGGGCAAGAAAATAGGCTGGTTTAGGTGAAACGTTGAAACCACCTTAGGCATGAAGGAAGGCACGGTCCGAACCGTGACCCTGGACTCTGAGAATTGCAGAAATAGGTCTCTACAGGACAGCGCCTGGAACTCTGACACCCGTCTTGCCGAAGTAATGGCCCCAAGAAAAACGGCCTTTAGTGTCAAATCTTTCTCCGATGCTCGCCGAAGCGGCTCAAAAGGAGAAGCCTGCAGGGCCTTCAAAACTAGCCCCAGGTTCCAAGATGGACAGGGTGCTCGCACGGAAGGCCAGAGCCGAAGCACCCCACTAAGAAACAGTGCCACATCTGGATGAGCAGCTAAAGACACGCCTTCATCCTTACCACGAAGGGAGGCCAACGCTGCCACTTGCACACGCAGGAAATTATAGGCCAAGCCTATTTGTACACCATCCTCCAAAAAGTCCAGAATCGGCGAGACAGGAGCCCGCATGGGTGTGATCAATTTTGAAGCACACCAAGACTCAAACTGGCGCCAAATCCTGGCATAAGCCACGGAAGTGGAACGCTTGTGGGCCTGCAGGAGAGTGGAAATGACTGTGTTTGAATAGCCTTTGTCCCTCAATTGCGCCCTCTCAATCGCCATGCCATAAGACCAAAGCGGCAGGCGTCCTCTATGGCTACCGGGCCCTGTGACAACAGGTTCGGTACCAGAGGTAAAGGAAGGGGAGCCTCCACTAGCATCTGTCGGAGGTCCGCATACCAAGGCCTCCTGGGCCAATCCGGGGTGGTGAAGACCACTTCTCCTGGGTGCAGCCGAATCCGCAGGAGCATGCACCCTATCAAGGGCCACAGAGGGAACACATATAGTAGGCCCGGAGGCCAGGGCTGAGTCAAGGCACCCAACCCTGCAGAGCGAGGATCTCTCCGTCTGCTGAAGAAGCACGGGACTCTGGCATTTGAACTTGTCGCCATAAGATCCATCAAGGGCTTGCCCCATTTGGCACATATCTGCAGGGATACTTCGTCTGCTAGTTCCCATTCTGCTGAATCGATCTGATGCCTGCTTAGATAATCGGCTTGCACGTTCCTCTGACCTGCAATGTGAGCTGCCAACAGAACCTGAAGATGCAGCTTGGCCCAGTGGCAAATCTGTTTGGCCTGCGCGGCCAGTGCTCTGCACTGAGTGCCGCCTTGTCGATTTATGTAGGCCACTGCTGTCGTGTTGTCCAACATCACTCTGACAGCCAATCCTTCCAGGGTCACTTGAAAGGCCAGAAGCGCCTGAAACACCGCTTTCAACTCCAGGCGGTTGATGGACCACTCCGACTCCTCGGGTGTCCATAGACCCTGGGCATGCTTCCCCTTACAATGTGCGCCCCAGCTCTTCAAGCTGGCATCTGTCACTACTAGACACCAATCAGGGAGCGCCAGCGGCATTCCTCGACGCAGCATGCTGTCTGAGAGCCACCACTCCATGCTGAGTCGGGCCGCAAGGAGCCAAGAAAGTCTGCTTTGATAATCCTGAGAAACTGGAGACCATCTTTGAAGTAGGGAATACTGTAGAGGTCTCAGGTGCGCTCTCGCCCAGGGCACCACTTCCAATATGGCTGTCATCGATCCCAGCAGCTGGACAATGTCTGAAGCTCGCGGGCGGGGCATCCTCAGGAGCAGACGGACCTGATTCTGAAGCTTGCACCGCCTTAGCTCGGGTAGGTATACATAGCCTGAGTCTGTGTCGAACCTGGCCCCCAAATATTCTAGAGATTGCGAGGGAGTCAGGTGACTTTTGGCCATATTGACGACCCAACCCAGCCTAGAGATTGAAGTACTGAGACCACTCTGGCTGTAGCTTGATAGCTCTCTGTTACAGAGTCTGGGGAGATGGAGAATACTGAAGAGGCAGTGGAGCTGGCTGGCCATGAGGCACTGTGAAAAGTTGAGTGCTCTCTATCTCCCCCTGCTGGTTGATGGACACAATCCGTACGTAATGGCTTCATCTGCTTGATGACAAGGAAATCAAGGTTTCCAGGGGGCTGAGAATAGCTATTATTGGCTGCCTCAAAATCAGTCTTCTCAGTCTCCACCTACTGGTAGGTGTGCATAACCCAACAGTCATTCTGGGTCGGCCCAGAGGGACGCTAAGGAAATTCATACTTGAATTTAAATCACTATTCCATCGAATACAAATAAATGTATGCGGGGCCGAATCGAATCCAAATATTCAGCACAGTCCTAATTCATACAGTATCTTACCAGCCTTGACAATTTCCCTTAAAAAATCATATATTTCAAAATTATATGTAAAATCAATATGACATAATGAGCAGTCGCTATGGTAAAAGAGACCAGAAAATGTCAAGCCATGTTATGTGAGTTTTCAGCAGGGTTTTAAATTTCAAAATGGTTAGAAAAAAACATTTTTTTTTTTTAGCTTCATAGGCTCCATTTTCAGTTTGAAAAACAGTCATCTAAATTCTCAGGTCTTTCATTTCCTGCTTAGAAAAGGACAAACTAACAATTTCAAGAAAACATTAGAGCTGCCCATCTACACTTCATCCAACTACACCACGAGTACACAATTTTTAAGTATAACCTAGTGGATTTCTCCAACTATAGAGGTGCATGAAATATTAGAAAGCCACTATATCAAGAGTTCTAAAAAATATTTTATTACAAAATTATTTCAAATCAGGTTCTTTACTACATATTAGACTATAAAGTTTTTCTTTATTTAAAAACATTCATGACCCTTTGTCTCAAAGCAGGAATAAGACTTCTAGTTCCCAGCACAGATGTGTTTACATAGCACCAAATCAAAACAGTAACACAATATCAATGGTTTTCCTTTCAACTTACTACTGATGCTTCTTAACAAATAAGCCACTACTTTGGTAAATTATGAAGAATTCCAGCCATATTAAAAATGAATGAGGAAGAGATGTTTGGCATTTCTTCCCTACCTTGTAACATCCCACAGCTTTATCCACATATCCATCCGCTTCATACAGCTGACCCAGAAATTTATGAGCTTTAGGATCCCTCTCTTGGACGTTCAGATATGCAGATAAATATCTATTTAAAAAAGAAAAAGACATTTAAACTGTCATAACTTTAGGGATACTCCTAGGGTATGATAGTAAAGTCACAGTGATTGAGAATTTAAAATATCTACAAATGATTCCAATACTTTTATAACAAACAAATACAAGTATTTATCATAATGGTGGATAGCTGATGTCTTATCTGTGAAAATAAGGATATAAATACATAAATATTGCCATACAGGGACAGAGTAAAAAAGATCCATCAAACCCAGTACCCTGTTTCCAACAGTGGCCAATCCAGGTCACAAGTACCTTAAGGAGAAAATATGTCTGTCTTGATAATTCTTTTTCCTCGTCAGCAAAAACATTCTGCACAATTGGGTTATCACTTCCTACCAGCAGATGGAGATACAGAAAACCAAATTCTATGAGTGACATCACTGGTATAAACTGTGACAATCCCTTGAACAATCCAGTATGCATCTACCCAATTAGCAGAAGGTCCCTTTTGCAACACACCCATGACCCATCAACCTCTATAGCTGCAAAATACCACAAAGGACACTCATTATGATGCATATACCAGGATATAGTAATATCATGGGAACCTCATATTGCTGCCAATCAGAATAAAAATTGGTCTTTTTCTGAAAAATGTTTTTTTTTTTTTTTTTAAAAAGGAATCGCAGAGCATACCCAGAACCCTGGGTTGAGGTTTTCCAAAGGCAGGACTACAGAACTGCATTGCTAAAGGAAAGAAAATCAGTTAAGAATTTCTCCTTCCTTCACATCAGCACCATTGCTCTGCACGACTGGGATGTATCAAAGCAAATCTATTGGGTGGGAAAAACACAATCCCCTCCACATGACAGTTCTGCCAAAGTCTGAGCAGACTCTGGCCAACACATCCAATCTGTTGTGCTTAGCAAAGGAATGGAGCGATGACCAAGTTCCTGCCCTGTAATTCTCCTCAGGGCCACCATCAGGGCCTCTGCCCAGGAAGCAGCCTGAGCCCTAGCAGCATTGGCCTTCAGTCCCAGACAGTTCTTGCAGATATAGGCAGACTCAGTAGCCGCCCTAATCCACCTTGCAATGGAGGCCTTAGAGGCTGCCTGGCCTTTGTGAGGGTCATAGAAAAGCACAAAAAAAAAAAAAAAAAAAAAAAAAAAAGATGGTCAGAAAGACATCCAGCTTGTGGAGCCTCCTTCCCCAGAAGTTAAGTGAAACCCTTCGCCTCAAAGGAGGGCAAGCAGACCTCCTGATACACATGTAACAGAGACACCACTTTCAGTAGAAAGGATAGGACCGGATGCAAGGACACAGTCTTCCATGAAGAAAAGATATAGGTTTAGACAGGACAGGGCCTGCAGCTCAGAAAACCTATAAGCAGAGGCAATAGCCACCAGAAACTATCTTGAGAGTAAGGTCCATGATGGGAGACCAGCACAGAGGCCCAAAGGGAGCCCCCAACAGGGCCTGGAAAACCAGACTGAGGTCCACAAAAGGAAAAAAGGACCAAGCGGAGGATGCATATGCACCACCCCCTTCAGGGATCGAGCCACCTCTCTGTGTAAGGCTAGAGATACCCTTCACTATTCCCTGAAAACGGGACAGAGCAGTGCCCTAAACTCTCAGGGGAGCTCAAAGCCAGCCCCTGATCCAGGCCTTGCTGCAGAAACCCCTAAATAAAATTGGGGATCTGAGCCCTCTGGGGGGGGGGGGGGGGGGGGGGGGGGGGGGGGGGGGATAGCGACCATTTCCTGCACCAGAATTCAAAACCACACCAAACTCTGACATAAGCTAGGGATGTAGAGGACTTCCTGCAGTGGAGCACTGTAGAGACCACCACAAGGAAGGACTCGCACTTCTCTAAACGCTTCCTCTCAATGGCCAGACAGTAAGCCAGACGGAATCTGAGTTTTACATTTCTACAGGCCCCTGCCGGAGCAAACCTCAACCCCTGGACAGCAAAAGAGGCTCCTCCACCAGAAGGTGCCTGGTATTTGAGAGCTGTTATTGACGGCTTACTTTTTGTTTGGCTGATTGTCTAACCTTTCCTATTTTTATATTGTAGTTCCTATTTCCTTTTTCAGAATGTGCATCACTTTGTCCTGCCAGAGACAGTTAAAGTATAGAAATGAATGAATAAATGAAAAATAAATCAATCTGAATACCTGGGCCTGTGAGGCCAGTTCAGAGCCACCAGCAGAACTAGAAGAGGATGGCTTACAAACCTTGGCAAACAGTCTATCAAAGGCCACGGAGGGATGATGTAGAGGGGTTCCTCCAATGGCCAAAGGCTGAACTAGGGCTTCGATCCCCTGAGAGGCTGGCTCCCTCCTCCAACTGAAGAAAAGCTCTGTCACTCTGGACACCATCAGGTCCAACTGCAGGGGCCCCAGCGATCCACGAGTTGAAAGGCCTGCTGTCCCAACTCCCGGATCCAAGAGAGAGTGGCTGAGAAAGTCTACTTGCACGTTGCCCTTGCTCGCAATATGAATCATTGAAAGAGCCTACAAATGGCTCTCTGCCCACCAAAAGGCTTGCTGCTTGACTCCTGGTATATCACTAACTGCTTTCCCTTTGAAAAGCAACCAAAACTCCTACAGGGCTAACTGCACCGCCCAGGTCACCCTTCTGTTTGACCAGGTTCCTTGAGCCACCCGTCTCAGAAAGTGATCTCCCCAACCAAGGGGACTCACATGCGTGGTGACCAAAACACACTGAGGTGGATCCAGTGGAATCCCTCTCAGCAGGTGACCCAGAATGAAACACCAGGCCAAACTGAGTCTCGCCTTGGGCGTGAGAGGCAGAAGATGATGGAAACCCTGCATGCAACAGGGCCCGTTGCAGAAGGCATATATGAGCCCTCGCCCAGGGTACCACCTTCAGGGTCACAGCCTGTAGATAATCCCAGATCATGGGCTCCAGGAACTTGCACAACCTGTACTGCTGTGAGAAAAGCTTCTATGCTTGCTCCTATAAAAGAAACACCATCCCCCTGGCTGTGACAAAATGGACACCGAGAACTTCCAGGGACTGAGCCAAACTAGAGAGCTCTTGGGATGGTTCACTATGAAGCCCACAGATTCCAAGACGAAATGACCAGATGGGCATCTAGGACCAAACTGGCCCATTATCCAGGTATGGGTGAACCCAAACCTCTGGCACTGAAGGTACACAGCCACCACCATGACCTTGGAAAACATACTGGGAGCAGTAGTCCGGCCAAAGCGCAAGGCCCAAAAGTGAAAGTGCTGCCCCAACACACAGAAGTGCATATATGTCTTGTGATGAGCTGCGAGAGGATGTGGAGATAAGCCTTTATGGAGGTCCAGGGAAGTCAAAACTCCCTCAGTTGCACCAATGAGATGACCGGGGAGTTTCCATTCAAAAGTGCTAGAACCTCAGACAAGCATTCACCCCCTTGAGGTCTAGGATGGGGTGAAAAGAACCACCCTTCTTTGAAACCACAAAACAGATGGATTACCTTCCCAGGCCTCGTTCTTCCTGCAAAACAAGTTCCACCTTCCCTAGGTTGCACAGGTGCTGCAGAGTATGGGCAACAGCCTACTGCTTTGCGCTTTAGTGTTAAACCACACGGGTAAGCCATGGAAGCATCTAGAACCAGACAGGTGAACCCCAGAGAATACCTCTTCTCGATCACCTCCAAGACCCAACAACTTGGCACCTGGCACACCTTCATTGGGCAGACCAGGTTGCTAGGATACAGCCGGAGGGATAAAAGAACAAAGCTATTTTGGGACCACAAAAGGAAGACTGGTGGAAGGACTGACCCCTCCAATTCCCCTACCCTGGGACAAGAGCAACAGGTGGGACCAAAGAAGCCTGTACCTTTGAGTGCTCCCTAGAGGCAAAGGCTCTCTGTGCACTCCGTTCCAAGAGGCAAAGACGTCGAAAGGGAGTCGACCTGGGTGGCAGCCGACACGGATACCGCAGGCAGCACAGAGGTCGGGGACCTCACCACAGGCTGCTGCAGCAGACGGTACGGAAGGCGCAAGCACCTCAGACACCGAAGACTGGCGCAGCAATCCTTCCAGAAGCTCTGGAAGCAGGGCCCTGATGCACTCGAGAGCTGCCATCAGACGACGCTGCAGGGTCGGTAAAGGAGCCAGTGGCAGAATCTGTCGAGGCTCGGGAGCAGGCACCAGGGCTGCCAGAAGACGCATCGGCACCTCCTTAATAGAGGAGCCGCGATCCTCTCGGCACCGATGCTTCTCGGGTGCCGATTCCCTTGATGCCCCGGAGCTCCCAGCACCATGTGTTGGAAAATGATGACGGTGCTTCTTTTTTTTTTTTTTCTCTCTCTCTCTCACACACACACACAATATTAGAAGGGGTGGGGGCAGAGAAATGAAAAACAAGGAAAATTGATCCAAGGATCTAATTCTGTTTACACAAAAAAACATTGTATATAAAAGTGTACTGTAAAAATCAAATATTAAATGCTTTTTAACTTTATTTCAAAACTTTTTTTAATGAATCAGTGGAGGGAAGGGGATTGCAGGGCAGAAAGGAGGATGCCTGGACATGGGGGGAGGGCAGGGGACAGAGCAGGGTTGCTGGATATAGGGGAAGGACAGGAGAGAGAGGATGGTTGGGGCACAGGGGGAGGCAAGGGCATACAGGAGGCCTACTGGACATGGGGGGGAGGGCAGAGGAAAGAGCAGGGTTGCTGGACATGGATCGGGGGAGGGGAAGGCAGGGGACAGAGGAGGTTTGCTGGACATGGAGGTGAAATTTAAAAAACTTGCCCGTTTTAACAGGCTTAACGGCTAGTATATATATAATTGGATGGGACAATGTGAGCTGAACACTCTGTTATTCAGGATTTCTGTCTTGCTTTGCTGTGTGCTCCAGGGGGAACAATTACCTTGTATATTTTTGGCTTAGTGATTATACCAATAAACCTTTGTTAGTGGTGCGCCTACAGCTAAGTATGATTGTACCTCTTATTTTCAGCATACGAGGCTGAAGTGTTTCCCCTCCCTGTGGGGGGAAAACACATTAGCCACAAAATAGCCTGTTAACCGAAAAAAGCAAAGACTCTTTTCCTGGGCCTGAGAGGAGTAGAGATCAAAGCCTACCCCACCTCAATGCGGAAAAAATAAAACTGATGGAACGTGCTCACGTGGGAAATCAGTCCGCGCATGCGCGGTGCGTGCTGCACGAGCGCCAGAAGGCTCTGGCAAAACGTTTTTTTAATATTTTGCTTGCAAAATGCCAATTCCTGGGCTGACGCGGACGTCGACCCACATGTGAGAACAAGCAGCCTGCTTGTCCTCGGAGAAGAAATGTTATATTGAAGTGCTAGCTTCATATCTCCTTAAGGGTAAAGTGATTGTGGGTAGGAAATAGTATGAATGGAGAAGGTTATGATTTAGTATGAATGGATGGAATGTATGTGGAAGACAGAGGATTAGAAGGACCTGACAGAATCCAGTAGTTGTTTTTATACGTAGGTTTTTGATACTAATAAAGAATTTATATTAAATAATGAGGCATATTTTTAAAGCACTTAGCCTTCCAAAGTTCCATAGGTTTCTATGGAACTTTGGAAGGCTAAGTGCTTTCAAAATATGCCTCAATGTGTGGCACATTCATTAGGGATATCCTAAAAACTCAACTCGTTTGAATTTGAGACCCCTTGCTCCAGATGTAGCACACAATGGTTATTCAGACCACTCCTTATTAGCCTTCCCAAAGCACTTAAACCCATTAGGTGCCTTAGGTTGCCTTTTCGTTTGTGAAATATCATACACACTTATTTACTATGAAATACTACATTACCTTTTAGCCAGTTCATATTCTTTAGCTTCAAAGTACAGTTTAGCAAAAAAGAATCCCTTAATTGATTTCTGAGGGAAGAAGAAAAGAAATTGTTTACATTTAAATACACTTTATGAAAAAGCTATTGCCACAAAGTAACACTATACTGTCTTCTCCAATTTAGAAACATCAAACTGTGTTAAATCACAGCAAAACACGCTTTCAAAAGTATAAACACACTGTTTTCAACCATGCTTCCAGGTGCTTTTACATTCAGTGAAATTTGAAAATTAGAACTTTTGAATTAAAAAAAAAAAAAGCAGCAACTGTGTTACTATTGCATAAAGCTCAACTTTTGAGAGCTAGGTATTTTTGGGACACCGCCAAACACATACCTACAATAAAGCACTTGTGGGGCAACCTACACAGAACAGCAGGTGCAGCACTAAAAGGCAATATTATTTTAATAGGTTAGATGAAGAACACAGGGAACATGCTCACGGCTGTTGTGCATACATTGCTGCTGAATATTCAGGATGGGCCATTTTGGTTTTTCTACTGTCATGAATTATGTCACTTCACACCTGGTAATTCAAAGAAAATTTCTGAACAATTAAGAGCAGCTTTGCCCTGCAAAATTATTAGTGCCACTTTTTTTTTTTTTTTTAAAGAAAATTACTGAAAACTAGTAAAAAAAAAAAAAAGGCCCGTTTCTGTATGAAAAAACGGGCGCTAGCAAGGTTCCCCCCTCCCCCGGTCTCTCCCTGTGTCCCCTCAGAGTTCCATGCGGTCCTCCCTCCCCTCTGTTTGTAGACAGGAGTGGACGTAAGGCTATGTAGTGCAGTGTAAGCAAGGTAGGCAATTTGGTTAATCTCTGTTTCCCCTGCCCCGTGCAGCCGTCATCGCCAAACACTCAAAAGAAAGCAAACCTGTGAGGTGCTGCATCCACGTTGTCGTTGAGGTGTTGGCGGGACGGCATGAGTGTAAGTCCCTCCCTCACACCCTCCGACGTTGAGTGTCTCTGGCTGCCTGCCTCCCCCCCAAAGCGGTTTTGTCCCGTTTATGTACGCTCGTTTTGGTTTTGTCGGCGCATTGGCAGCTGATTGTCAGGCAGGGGGAGAAACTCGCTCCTCCCTTTCCGTTGCGTTCCTTTCGTTCACTGAAATTGTTCCGCCCTCGACATCATCACGTTCAACGTGAGAGCATGACAGAGACATGGTGAGTGGAGAGGCTTCACCACCACGAACTAACGAACCCTTCACGGAAGTGGGTGGAGCTTGGGGCTTCATTAGAACGTTGGGGTTGCGAATTATGTCCAGATGGGGCATGGCCGAGGGTGGGTGTATGAGTGAGAGTGACTGGTGCTGACAGGCTACAACGGTACAGGGCTTCAGTGTTTCCCTGCCACACAGTGAGCTTCAGAATTGGAGGTGAGAATTATTTATATAGATTTGCTTTGTAAACAATTGAATGACTATTCAGATCAAAATAAGAATTTATCATCACTGTCAGTCAGGATTCTGTACCTTTGTTCGTGAGGAAGGGGGAATCAAGGTAAAGACTGCTTAACTATATTTTTAGGTCCTATAGCAGCATTAGAAACACTGAATCAGTGGTCTTTGTTAAGTTTAAGTTGGGGCCACTTTCAGTCAAAAAAGGCTGAAAGGGAGCCAACATCCATCTCCACCAGGCCTCAGTCACACATACAGAACACAGATAAGCTGTGTTTGAAGAGATGTTAAGTAACCACAAACTAAAAGAACCAACACAGATAAAAATTAAACTAAACCGTAAGCTGCCTGACTTTACATACATGCACACACCAGAAAAATGGACAGAAGTGCATTCCTCTTGTACAGTGTGGTTACTCACCTGCAAATGACATTCTCCGAGGACAGCAGGACACGTTACCATATGTGGGTAATATCATCTGACAGAGCCCAGTATGGGCGCTACCCAGAATTCTATTTTCTAGAAGCTTTTAGCAGCCCCAACCACACATGCTCTTTTAGAGTGGAGGAGTAGCCTAATGGTTAGAGCAGTAACTCGAGAACCAGGGAAAATCAAGTTCAATTCCCATTGCAGCTCCTTTGTGATGTTTAGTCACTTAACCCTCCACTGCCCCAGGTATATATTATACCTGTATATAATATGTAAACCACTTTGATTGTAACCACAGAAAGGCAGTATATCAAATCCAATCCCCTTTCCATACTTTCCCGCCTACCTCAATCACATGGGACCAGGCAGTTGAATACAGAAGCTTAGGAAATAACAGCAGCTTCTAAGGAAGGTGAGAGGGTATGTGGTAAATGTGTGTCCTGCCATCTTCGAAGAACACCTGCTACTAGCGAGTAACTTTTCTGTGAGGACAAACAGAATTATCATATGTGGAAATCCCTAGCTACCAGGCTCACTGAAAACAATGGTAGACTATCGAGACTTGCAACAGGCAAGGCCAACCAGAAACCACTTAAACTCTTAGGAACAGTCCTGTTGTGTTGACGCAGCCTGGAACAGAACAGAAACACAGATCTAGGAGGGTGGAGTTGCATTCTAGACCCCAAACAAGTTCTGTAGAACTGTCTGACTGAACCGGCTGTAGCATCGGGAATTCTGCTCTAGGCAATAGTAGGATGAGAATATGTGGGCTGAACACCACGTTGCAGCTTTGCAAATCTCCTCAATGGAGGCTGACCTCAAGTTAGCCATAGCCATGGCTCTTACATTGTGAGCACTGACATGACCCGCCAGTTAGCCCAGCCTGGGCATAAATGAAGGAGAAGCAGTCTACTAGCCAACTGGACAATGTACATTTACCAATGTCTGCCCCATCCTGTTTGGGTCAAAAGAAACAAAAAGCTGGGTGGACTGTCTATGGGCTGTAGTCCCCTCCAGATACGTGGCCAAGGCTCACTTGCAGTCCAGGATGTACAATACAGTTTTGCCTGGATGGACAGGACAACTGACCTATTAAAGATGGAATTCCAACACTACCTTAGGAAGGAACTTTGATGACATCTTGCTTAAGGCAGATCAGCAACTAGGGTCTGAAGCTCGCCAACTCTGCGTGCCAAAGAGACCACCACCAAAACCAAGACCTTCCAGCTCAAGAAATTCAGATAGCAAGTGGATCAAAAGAAGCTTTCATCAGCTGGGTGGGGACAACATTGAGGTTCCATGACACCACTGGAGGTTTGATTTTTTTTTTTTTTTTTTGGGGGGGGGGGGTCTCTGTCAAAAGCAAACCTCTCATGAATCAAACTAAAGGCTGTGTAGAGATGGGCATGCCTTCCATATAGCGATGGTAAGTGCCAATTGCACCGAGGTGAACCAGTACAGAACTAGTTTTCAGCCCAGACTCGGAAAGGTGTAGGAGGTATTCAAGAAGTTTTTGTGTAGTACAGAAGAAAGGATCTAGAGGCTTGCCCTCAGACCAGACAGCAAACCTCTTTCACTTAAAATTATATAATCTCTTAGTGGAATTTTTAATGGAAGCAAGCAGGACCTAGAGAATACCCTCATGCAGTTGAAGAGATGCAAGTTCTCAACATCCAAGCCATGAGAGTTAGGGATTGGAGGTTGCTATGCAGAAGAGACCCTTTGTTATAAATGATGAGGGTCAAGAAAACACTCCAGTTTCCACAGATCTTTGGAGGACAACTCCAAAAGACAGACCTACTGCTTTGGCCAGTAAGGTGCGCTGAAGATCATGGTTCCCCAGTTCTGCTTGAAATTCAGTAGTCTTCCCCACAAGATGTATGATAGGATATACATATAGAAGGCCTTCTCCTAATTGAGAAGGCAGGCATCTGATGCTAGTCTACCAAGTGATCTCAAGTTTGGAGCAGAACGGAGGGACTTTGTTGTTGAGATGAGTGGCAAAGAGATCCACCAAAAGGGTGCCCTAAGCTCAGATCTCCCAGGCAACGCCCACGTTCATCACCCTGCTCAGACTTGTCAGCCAGACAATTGGCCCTGAGCACATGCAATTGCTGGAAGCCCACTGCCACCTCCTGACAAGTATGATACCGTATACTTCCCTGCTTTTTGACATAGTGGATTGCTCCTTTAGATGAGAATAATTTGGTGCTTTAGCCAATCTCAGAAAGCCTTTAGAGCGTCCCAAATGGCCTTTAGCTCCAGGAGATTGATGTGAAGCTGAGTCTCCTGGGCAGACTAGTAAGCCCCCCAGCCCAGGTTGGATGCATCTGTTATCAGTGTCTTGTGAGGAATAGGAATTTGGAACAGGAGTCCCAGTATCAAATTGTGCTGAATTGTCCACCATAAGAGTGGCTCCATAAGCTTCAAACTGACAGTGATGTCTGCTAGGGTCCACTTGACACCACTGGGAAGCAGGGGTCCACTGGGCCTCTCTGAAATGAAGAGATGCCATGGGTGTGATATGTACATTAAAAGCCACATGGTCTAACAACCTCAACATCTACCAAGCTTTGCTGAACCTGATTAAAAATGCTGATCATGGCATCTGTCCTGGAAGTTGGGAGTTAGGCTTGAGCCTGTACTGTGTCTAGCAGGGGTCCAATTAATTCCAATTGCTGAACGGGGGAGGAGATAGGACTTTGGGTAGATGATGATGAAGCCTAGTAATATCCAGCACCCAAGTAATTCTCTGCACCGATTCTTGAGCACTTTCCTTTGACGTGCTCTTCACATGGCAACTGTCCAAGAAAACACATACACTCTCAATCTGCGTAGCGATACTGCGACTACCATGAGGCATTTAGTGAAGACTCTGGGAGCAGACATGAGGCCAAAAGGCAGTACATGATACTGGTAATGGTGTTGAGATACATCCTGTGACTGGGACATATCTGTATATGGGGTGTAAGCATACTTTATGTCCAGAAAGCATAGCCAATTGTTTGCCTGAATCGTTTGGGGGGGGGGGGGGGGGGCAGGGAAAACATCCTGAACTTTTCTTTGACCAGATATTTGTTCAGGTCCACGGTTTATTTTCTTGGACATGAAAATGTATTTGGAACGGGAAAATTATGTGTTACCTGGTAATTTTCTTTCCATTAATCATAAAAGACGAGTCCCTCAGGAGTGGGTTATATCCATCTACCAGAAGGTGGAAACAGGATAAAAGCTAAACTCTACCTATATATATAGGACAGTCCTTGCATTAACAAAGTAGAAAGACAGCCCAAGAACAACATGGAAAACAGTTAATTAATTCATCCCTAAACAGAAACCTGCAGAACAAACCTACAAACAAAAAGTCAAACAAGGGTGGGAAAACCAGACTCATCTGTTGCGATTAATGGAAAGAAAATTACCAGGCAAGGCACAATTTTCCCTTCCCTTACATCTAGCAACAGGTGAGTCCCTGAAGAGTGGGATGTACCAAAGTATTCTTCAAGAAGGGCGAGAAACCGGGCCAATGGCAGAAAGTACCGACACTCCAAAGGAACCATACTGGCAGCGATATCCACAAAAGGTATACAACGAACACCACATTGCCAAAGGGCAGATATCCTCTAGAGAAAAAGCCTACGATGCTGCCTAGGAAGTAGACATGGCCTGCTTAGAGTACACCTGCAGTGACAATGGCAGAGACTTGCCCACCAATACATAAGCCGAAGAAAAGGCCTCCTTAATCCAGCACGCAATAGTACCCTTACAAGTAGATTCCCCTCTATTCACCCCTCCCCACAAGAGCAGAACAAAAAGATGATCAGAACAGCAAAACTCATTGGTGAATTCCAGGTAACTAAGAGCACGCAACACACGTCCAAAGCCCAGATACAAGAAATCCTTGCTACAATCCTCCTGCTGAAAGGATGGCAGAAACACAGGATGGTTCAGATGAAAGAGACCACCTTAAGCAGAAAGGAGGGAATCTGTCCAGTCACACCCACCATAAAAAAAAGAGGTAGGGATCCCTATAAGAGAGACTGCAGCTCTGAAATCTGACAATAGTGACCAAAAAGGCTGCCAACACGAAGAGGCTCAAACGGGACCTTCTGGAAGGGGAAGAGGGTTACGATAGTGCATACTTTTTAAAGGTAATGGTAATAGTAATGATGCTTGTAAACCATCAAGAAGGTTCAAAGCAGATAACACAAAAGACAGATTACAAATGAAATAAGGAAAACAGAAGTTAAAAAAAGACTGAAGCCTAACAACAAAATTTTTTTAAACAAGTCTTCAACTGTTTCTGATATAATAAATAAGAAGACATTATCCTTATCCCAGCAGGCACAGAACACCATGCCAACATTGCCTGACAGGCTTTTTATATTTAACTAAAACAAATGAAGGAAAATAGACAAAGCAAGATTCCACAGCTCTTGACAAAAAAAGAAAGAGGACAAAGAGTATAAGTATTCTGGGCAAGTACCTCTAAACATTTTATGTACCGAGCATGATAATTTTTTTTTTGGGGGGGGGGGGGAATACATGCTTTGATAGGCAACCACTAATGAAGTTCCATCTAAGCAGGTGTAGGTAGCATGGTCAGTCTTTTTTTTCCTCAAAATCAACTTTGCATTACCTGTAATCAATCAGGTTTGCCGAAATTAGACAATATAGCCCATTACAGTAGTCCAGTAGCAAGTACCATCGCCTGGACCAAAATTTAAAAATGCTTTTCCTCAAAAAGTGCACAAATTCTTCTAAGAATGTAACTTTTAAAAAGGTCGTTTTTTTACAACTGCATCAATGTGTGGCTTCAAAGATTAAGATACTTCTAAGATTCTTGGAGTCATTTTACATACAACTTTTAAAAGTAAGCTCGTCAGGAAAAAATAATTCTGGAGGGTTATTATGCCCTACTCGGTCTAACCAAAGCAGCTTTGTCTTATCTCTGTTAAGTTTAAATCCGTGTGCTGAACATAGCATTTCCAATTTTCTGATACAAGATATAGTCAGTGGTAAGGATAGATTTAATATATTTTGGATCAGTATTAATAAAACATATCTTCAACATATTAAAAAAAAATAGGCACCAATAGACAAGAAACTGTAACAGAAAGGTGACATGTATACATTAAATATGACTGGCGATAACTGGTAGCCCTGTGGTACTCTGCACGGTGGAGTCCAGCTATCTGAAATATTATCAGTAATTTTCATCTTGTAATACCTGAGAGTCCCCCAAGGATCCCCCCCTTTCACCAACCCTCTTCAACCTAATGATGATACCCCTAGCCAAGGTACTAGCCAATCAAAACCTCAATCCTTACATACATGCAGACAATGTCACGATCTACATCCCGTTCAAACATGATCTAAGGGAAATCACCAATGACATCATCCAAAGCTTCCAAATCATGCACTCCTGGGTGGACACATTTCAGCTAAAACTCAACGCAGAAAAAACACAATGTCTTATACTCACCTCACAACATAACACTAGTAAGTTCACTACCATTACCACACCTACCGTTTCCCTTCCTGTCTCAAACACTCTGAAAATTCTTGGAGTTACCATTGATCTAAATCTTACACTCAGCCACGTGAAGAATACAACTAAGAAAGTGTTCCACTCCAGGTGGAAACTCAAAAGAGTAAAACCTTTGTTCCCAAGATCCATCTTTCGCAACCTAGTACAGTCAATGGTACTAAGTCACCTGCAATGCAGAGAACAGACTATCAAGAAACTCCAAACAGCCCAGAATACCGCAGCCAGACTCATATTTGGAAAAACAAAATATGAAAGTGTAAAACCCCTAAGAAAAAAAATTGCACTGGCTCCCACTTAAAGAACGTACCACGTTCAAGATCTGCATAAAATTATCAACGGAGATGCCCCATCCTACATGCTAGACCTTGTAGACCTCTCCCCCCCCCCCCCCCCCCAGAAATGCTAAAAAATCTGCCCGCACATTCCTTAATCTACACTTCCCCAGCTGCAAAGGAGTAAAATACAAACTAACACATGCGACCAGCTTTTCCTACACGAGCACACAGATGTGGAATGCACTACCAACAAGCCTGAAAACAATTAATGAAAACAACTAACTTTCGCAAATCTCTGAAAACATACCTCTTCAACAAAGCCTACCTCGAGAACCCATGGCTTAATTATAACACCTCACCATTCCACCCTTCCCTGAGAGTCTTCTTTCTATAACTGTTTGACTAGTTCTTTTTGTTACCCTTGATCCTCTGTAACACCAATTGTTTCTGTTTACCCTGGAATGGCAATGCCATAACAGGTCTGTGTAAGCCACATTGAGCCTGCAAATAGGTGGGAAAATGTGGAATACAAGTGCAATAAATAATAAATAAGAATAAGAAATTATTTTTATTCAGGCCAAGACCTCGCCTGAAATCCCTAATGAATTCAATTTGTATAACAGTATTTCATAATATACAGCATCAAATGTGCAGTTAAATCAAACTGGACAAGAATACTATGTGCAAATAATGTTTTGATCTTAGAAACACTGACAGCCCACCGAACAGAATTCTGGCACAATAAGGAAAAGTGCAGGAAAAGCATCAGCTCATTAACAAATCAGAATTACTGACCAATGCTCAACACTGACAACATGGAAATTATATACATGCTGTTAGTGTTGTGCATCATTGGCAAAGGGGTCCAAGCGCTCCTGGCGCATGAGAGCCATGTGGTAGGCACAGCTTTTGTGCGTATGGCGGGGCTGGTGGTTGGGAGGCAAGGATAGGGCTGGGCAGACTTATACGGTCTGTGCCAGAGCCGGTGGTGGGAAGTGGGACTGGTGGTTGGGAGGCGGGGATAGTGCTGGACAGACTTGTACGGTCTGTGCCAGAGCCAGTGGTTGGGAGGCAGGGCTGGTGGTGGGGAGGTGAGGATAGTGCTGGGCAGACTTATACGGTCTGTGCCTGTGCCAGAGCCAGTGGTTGGGAGGTGGGGCTGGTGGTTGGGAGGTGGGGATAGTGCGGGGCAGACTTATACGGTCTGTGCCCTGAAGAGCACAGGTACAAATCAAAGTAGGGTATACACAAAAAGCAGCAAATATGAGTTATCTTGTTGGGCAGACTGGATGGACCGTGCAGGTCTTTTTCTGCCGTCATCTACTATGTTACTATGTTACTATGTAATGATCGGTCCCTTACCCCAACCCTTAGAAGTTGAAAATTTGCGAGAGGGTCTAGTGGACCTCAAAACCTCCACCCCCCCCCCCCCCAAAAAAAAATACCTTGGTGGTCCAGTGGACCTACGCCCCCCCCCAAATTTAACACTGGACCCTGGTGGTCTAGTGTAATTCCACTCCCTGACCCCCTCCTCATACCCTGTGTAGTCGGAGGCAGGTCCACTCCCTGCAGGCCAGCCCGCCTGCTGCAAAATGGCAGCACAGCCATCCCTGCCTGGTTCATCCTGGGATGCAAAGCGAGGAGTGAAAATGTCATTAGTCTTTTTTTTTTCTTATATGGTTCTTAGCCCCACCCAGTGCAGGGCAGAAGCAGGGCGCTGCCATTTTGCAGTGGGCATGCCCAGAAGCAAGAGGAAGTAGACATCCCTCCTGCCTCCAACTACACAAGCTATGAGGAGGGGGTGGGATTATACTAGACCACCAGTGCCCAGTGTTAAATTTGGGGGGGGGGGGGGGCTTGATGGGCCCATTCAACCACCAGGTTATTTTGGGAGGTCCACCAAACTGGGGATTTTGCCAAGGTTGGGGGGGGGGGGGGGGGGCTCGGCAGCAGCAGACTCGTCTGTCACAGCCTGAGTCAATCAGCGCTCAGGCACAGACAGGAAAGGTTGCACAGAACCCCAACAGCTCTGGAGCTGTCAGTTTTTCTGCAGCTAGAGCAGGGGTTTTCCATGTGCTGGTTTTCTGTGCATTGCACAGAATTACTAATGAATTCATTTTTATACAAACAAGCTCATCAGCATGGGACTATCGATCACTGGTTCCGAGCACTAAACTAAAGCAGTGGCCAAAAGCCTCTGAGCACTGCACAGAAAAAAAAAAGTCTAAATGAAACGCTGCAAGCCCGGTTTGCTTTGAACCATCAGGCCCCAACTCCATAGAATAATATGGCCAACAGCCAAATTGTAAGGGATGTCAGCAATCAAATTTTACTAAAAATTCTTACAATTCTGCAACATAGGCCTCTGCTAAATTAGTCACCAGTGGAATACTGGCTACTGGCCTATAACTCACTGGAAACCCTCTGTCTAGTGAGGCATTTTTAGTAAGTGGGGTTAAAATTATACCTCCTAACAGTTTTTTTTCCAGGAGGTGCATTTTCCATCTATTTTGGATCATCATTAACCAATCTAAAATATGAGGCGGAGGATCCACCATTAAGTATGCAACTATCCAATAAGCAAGACGTTAGTAATTCTCTCTCTCTTTATTTTCCCAGTTGTATATAAATTGTTCTATTCAGCACGATTTCCTTATCAAGTCTCAAAATAGTTCAAGCCAGAAAATGTTCAAGTTTTTTTCTATTTCAAGAGTTTTTGACGTTATCATGAAACGTCATTGCTATGTTATAATTTTCATTGAAGTTTTTGTCCAGTATTTTCTCACTTTCCCCCCCTGTTTACTAAGTCATACGGCAATGACAACACAACCAATTCAAAATAAACAGGCGTGTTTGTCTGTTTGCTCTTTTAGATAATCTACAATAACTGTGAAGCAGATCTTGAGTTGCAAATGAGGGAAAAGTCTCAACTGCTATGGCTATATTTGCACATGAGTGTTCATTGTATAGCACATAGAAAAAGTCATCATAGACTTAAAAAACCCTCTAGTCTGTAATCAAAAAGTATTTTTTAAATTTTTGTATCAATATATGTGTAAGCCTGATTAGACTTAAAAAATCAGTGATCAAATCAAAAATATCTCAAAGAAATAACTGTGTCCAAAATATATCCAAACAACATCACTTATCTTATCCAGAATCATGGAACAATATCGTTCTAGTAAGGCGGTGGATCCAAAAAAGGTTTATAAATGCATTGGTTCCTACGGTCCCGTTTCGTAAATCTTCATCAGGGAACCCGCTATTTTATTGAACCCCGCACCATGATCGCTGTCGATGAATCAGAAAGAAAGAAGGTATAACTCAACAATAACAAATCCATTAAAAACAGATAGTAAGTTCAAAATTATCATAATCCCTTAAGAGCAACATCATGTCGTTTTACCTCTATTTGCAATGAAATTCACACGAAAATTGTGTCTTCTGGAAAGAATTGTTGGCGTCCTCACCTGACTTCAATGTGAATTTAAAGAAAACTTTACCCAATCAATAACTGGAGCGTCAAATGACGCACAGATGACATAGTCCTATCCTCGACTGCCAAATCGGTAATGAATTTAAAGGGCCATTGAATAACATATGTTGTTTCAAAGGAATGCTCCCCATTGTATGGTTGAATTCAAGCCACTCGGTTCCAAAGTCTGTAATCTGTGGATCCATCTTTGTTCTGCCTGAAGTAGCAGTTTGCTTCGATCTCCACCTCTGATGTGTGTCGCCACATGATCAATCGCTGTGCATTGAAAATGTTCAAAATTGTGTTTGAATTCTTTGCAGTGAGAAACTAAAGGGGCTCCACTTTTTAAAGAATTAATACAAGACTTGTGTTCACTCAATCTCGTTTTTAAACTTCTGTCTGTCTTACCGATATATAATTTTTCGCACGGACATTTGAGAAAATAGATCACGTGATCAGTTTTACATGTGGTAAAATGTCTGAATTTGTATATTTTACCATCTGTTGGATTGCAGAAACTGTCATTTTCAATCATAATGTCACAAAATGAACAGGATCCACATTTAGAGTGAAAACCTGTACCGATGTTTTTTCTGACCACAATATCCGCTGGACATAAAAGTTCCCTTAAATTGCGTTCTCTTGAAAAAGCTATCTGTAATTCAGAATTATTGAATAAGGGATGTTGTTGTACAATATCCCAATTTTTTCTGATTAAATTGGCCACCTCTTCCCCACCCTTCTGATATTTTACAACAAAAGTGTGTTTGCGATTTTTGTATTCAATGCCTGATCTGTTGTTATTGGAAAGTAATAAAGATCTATTATTAAATTTAGCTCTTGTATATGATTTCTTGAGTACATGCACTGGATAGCCTCTTTGATGTAGCGAATGGGCTAATCCTTTTGCCTGTTGTTTAATCAGAAAAAATTGGGATATTGTACAACAACATCCCTTATTCAATAATTCTGAATTACAGATAGCTTTTTCAAGAGAACGCAATTTAAGGGAACTTTTATGTCCAGCGGATATTGTGGTCAGAAAAAACATCGGTACAGGTTTTCACTCTAAATGTGGATCCTGTTCATTTTGTGACATTATGATTGAAAATGACAGTTTCTGCAATCCAACAGATGGTAAAATATACAAATTCAGACATTTTACCACATGTAAAACTGATCACGTGATCTATTTTCTCAAATGTCCGTGCGAAAAATTATATATCGGTAAGACAGACAGAAGTTTAAAAACGAGATTGAGTGAACACAAGTCTTGTATTAATTCTTTAAAAAGTGGAGCCCCTTTAGTTTCTCACTGCAAAGAATTCAAACACAATTTTGAACATTTTCAATGCACAGCGATTGATCATGTGGCGACACACATCAGAGGTGGAGATCGAAGCAAACTGCTACTTCAGGCAGAACAAAGATGGATCCACAGATTACAGACTTTGGAACCGAGTGGCTTGAATTCAACCATACAATGGGGAGCATTCCTTTGAAACAACATATGTTATTCAATGGCCCTTTAAATTCATTACCGATTTGGCAGTCGAGGATAGGACTATGTCATCTGTGCGTCATTTGACGCTCCAGTTATTGATTGGGTAAAGTTTTCTTTAAATTCACATTGAAGTCAGGTGAGGACGCCAACAATTCTTTCCAGAAGACACAATTTTCGTGTGAATTTCATTGCAAATAGAGGTAAAACGACATGATGTTGCTCTTAAGGGATTATGATAATTTTGAACTTACTATCTGTTTTTAATGGATTTGTTATTGTTGAGTTATACCTTCTTTCTTTCTGATTCATCGACAGCGATCATGGTGCGGGGTTCAATAAAATAGCGGGTTCCCTGATGAAGATTTACGAAACGGGACCGTAGGAACCAATGCATTTATAAACCTTTTTTGGATCCACCGCCTTACTAGAACGATATTGTTCCATGATTCTGGATAAGATAAGTGATGTTGTTTGGATATATTTTGGACACAGTTATTTCTTTGAGATATTTTTGATTTGATCACTGATTTTTTAAGTCTAATCAGGCTTACACATATATTGATACAAAAATTTAAAAAATACTTTTTGATTACAGACTAGCGGGTTTTTTAAGTCTATGATGACTTTTTCTATGTGCTATACAATGAACACTCATGTGCAAATATAGCCATAGCAGTTGAGACTTTTCCCTCATTTGCAACTCAAGATCTGCTTCACAGTTATTGTAGATTATCTAGTAGAGTCAGCAGAGAATCTGTTAGGTATTCTGATGTTTGCTCTTTTAGCCACATTGAACTTTATGGCTAACTAATAAAAAAGGCCCGTTTCTGGAACGAATGAAACGGGCGCTAGCAAGGTTTTCCTGGGAGTGTGTATGTTTGAGAGAGAGAGCCAGAGTGAATGTAAGGGTGTGTGACAGAGTGAGAGTGAGACTGTCTGTGTGACAGTGTGTTTGTGAGAATGAGAGTGTGTGACAGGGCCCCCTCCCCTGTTCCTAATGCCCCTCACCCCGTTCTCTCCCCTCCTTTTCCTCCTCCTTCCCACACTTTGGGTTCCTTAAGGCTTTCAAAAGTCTATGTACCCCTGTGGCCCTAACGCCCAGTATCCGGATACCCCACCGCTTTCCTCCTCACCCCTCCCCCAAGATGTAATACTTTCACGTCCTTCATTTTTTTAAAAAAGTGTCCTATCTACCCTGTGTACAAATGCCCGGCATTCAGATTGTGTTCCTCTCGTAAACTTTCGTTTCTTTCATTCATTCAGAACTTGCCCCCCCCCCCCCCCCCCCCCCCGGAACACTTTTGGTTCCTTCAGTCTTTTAAAACTCTCCTATGTACCCTGTGTGCTAATGGCCAGCATTGAGATTGTTTTCCTGTCCCAAATTTGCATGTGTTTCAGTCATTCACAACTCCCCCCCCCCCCCTTCTCCAGTTTAACACTTTCGTTTCCTTCAGTCTTTTAAAGCTCTCCTATCTACCCTGTGTCCTAATGGCCAGCATTCAGATTGTTTTCCTTTCCCAAATGTTCATGTCTTTCAGTCAACTCCCCCCCTCCTCTCATTTAACACTTTCGGTTCCTTCAGTCTTTTAAAACTCTCCTATCAACCCTGTGTCCTAATGGCCAGCATTCAGATTGTTTTGCTTTGCCAAATTGTCTGTCACTGATGTTACTGAGGTCAGCGCGTGCCTGCCTAGCAGACCACTTCCGGCAGGCACGGTCCCAGGCACATCCTGCTGGAGGTGAGAATTATTATATAGGATGTGGGACAGAAATATCCTTTATGTAAAGTAATCTTTTTCAATAATGACCTGATCTTACATAAAGTAACAGGTGGAAACGAAGACCAATATCTATCTGCTAGACTCATCTCGGAGAAATAGCTAACCTTATTTTCATAATCTTATCTGAAAATTAATGAGCTAAATCTTCAGCTGAAGGACAAGAAACTGAATACTACTTTGTTCTAATGGGACAGTTGTTAGTGAATAAAAAAAAGCTTAAGCAATTTCTTTTCATCCAGTTTCTATTTCTGAATAATAAAACTTCCCTTTAGCTGACTGCTTTTAGACAATATAAAATGGCAATTCAGACTTCCATTACAATTTTGCCTCAAAATCATGAGATTTCCTCCAACTTGCAACAAGAGGTATTTTCAGTTCTGCTAATTCCCTCTTGTACCATGCTGTGTGGAGCCTAAGTGGCCTCATTTTCAAAACCAGAGCACTAATTTTATCAGCAATTGAAAGAATATTATGTCATATCTAAATGATTTAGATCATTAAGATCTATAAGCACCATTTCCCAAAATACAGCAAAATCAGTTCTTCCTCCGACTTACCTCAGGTACAAAAGGGGAAATAGAAAATGAAAGGGTAAATTAAGCTAGAAAATGATCTGACCAAGGAACTTGCTTCCATATCAAATTTCTAACTGTGATGGTGGTGATTTGCATGACATTATTTACTCATCAGTGAGTAAAATTTCATGTTAGGTTGTTTACCTTAGAAGCTGTGTCTTTATTCTTATATTATGTGAACTTCCAGATTCTGTGTTGTATTGCTTGATACCATGTTATATATGATCTTGTTGATTGCAATACCAGTGTGTTGATAGTGATGGATACGGATAGGTGCTGTAATAGATCCTTTTGCTGGATTTTCTGTATTAATTCACCTTTTATCTTTATTTTATGTTTGTATTACTGATGGCCTGTTCTCTTTTTGACTTGTTTTAATTTAAAATTCTAAATAAAGTGAACATTAAAAAAAAACTGTGTCCTTATTTATCTACACACAGCGCTTTTCTACAGTGACCTCAAAGTATCTGCTCTGAAGCAAGTACATGAACACACGCATTTTATAAAATATGTACATACAACCTAACCCTGCCTGTGCTCAACTCAAAACAGGGCTCAATCAACATCTACATTCAGGTGGCACAGAATATAGAATGCCTAATTTTATGACAGCCCTTTTCAGCAAATAAGATACTTTATACCCTAAAATACCTTTAAAAAGCATCTCCAGCATGTTGCTACTAAAATAGCATACAAGCCATAGAAAGAAATCAACTGTTTCCAAAGAGTCTCATTTTAACACGAAAATTTGACAGACTGCACAAACACCAAATCAAGCTCAAAGTGGCCAGTTAGGGATACGATATGGCCTAACGCCAATGGCCTTTTTCTTGCTCCCGGTGGACAACTCCCCCAAACCTGCCAAGTTCCTCATTCCAAGGAGACTTTTTGACTGGTTCTGGACTTCTGCCAACCCGTCCTCAACCTAGTGCATTATGGAACCTGCAGCACTCATTTCAATGGATAGCCTACAAATACTACACTGCTTTGGGATACACGTTTAAAGCCAAGACCGGCCAAAGCGTCTCCCTCCCTCCTGGAATAGATAACTTAGCAGCTCTGCTCCTCAGCCCGCTCATTTTTCCTGAGCAAGACCATGGCGAAAGAAGCATTTTAACTTCTGTCTCCTAGGCTCCGGCTACAGTGTAGTGCGCGGCGGCGGCCTTAGTGGCTCGCGCTGTTGCCTCTACGTGGTTCTGGGCTCGTGCCAACTTTATGGGACTCTGAGACCATGAAGACACAGCGGCCTCTCTCAAACCTGGGGCTCGCGCCGTCTTATTCTCCTCCTCCTACCAGGACTCTGAGCTCAGTGGCGCGCGACAAGCTCTATATTTGAATGTTGCGCAGATACCGGCCGCTAAGCCACCGGCGTTACCATACTCCCACAGCCCCGGATTCTCCCCAATCACCCCCCACTTCCTACTCCTGAACTCGCGTCTCGCACAACGGTGTTAGGCCTGGTCCCGGTAGAGAACCTCAAGACAGAGTACACAGGTTTTACCTCTCGCGGGGATGGTGATGAGCTCTGCAGCGAAGCGATATAACGCTCCACCTCGGCCTTGCTGCGCCTCATGGTACACAGCTCTCTCCCTCCTTCTCTCTTTCAGTTGCTTGCTGCTGCTACTGGTGGTGGTGGTTTCGATTCCTTTCGAGGTTTACCCTGTTCAGTGACGTAAAAACGTTTATGAACCACGATAGGACAAAAATAGCTATGTGTGACGAAAGTTTTAAGGCGTTGTAGAGAGCCTTGCGTCACTACCTTGCGACTTGGGAGTCTAGGGCGGAGTTTTGTTAGAAACGCGGCAGTGAGTGAAACGTATGAAATCAGTGGTCAGAGTGTAATGGTTTTAAAATATGTATTTAAGCAGTTCGTTTTATTACTCAATATTCCATAATACTTTGCGGATAGCTGTTTCTCAAACGCGTTGGGTGATACCAGTATCGTTACAACTCCTAGTTTCTTGAAGCACTACGTTTGGGAACTTTTGTGTTAGTTGGTAAACAAACGTAGTTTTACGTCTTGTTGAACGGTTTTGTTAAATAAATAATGTAGTTTGCCATCGTATATAAATGTTTTTTCATAATGGTACACTATCCTCAATAATTTTTAATAACATATTAGTTATTTAAATATATTAATTACAAAAGAGAATCCTGCACAATATTAAAATAGTAACAATGTCGTAGTTGATCATGAGGTACTGTTGCAACTTTTAGATTTTGGGGGAATTAGTAGGAATGTTCTTTAGTGGTTTAAAATTTTTATTTTATTTTTGTTTTGTTTTTAGAAGAACATTTATATCAGGTAAAGTTGGGTGAACGTCTTTCCTTTGATTGGGATTCATGGTGTGGCATTCGTCAAGGTTCACTAATTTCCCCAATATTATTCAACATAGTGATGTTATTCTTGAGGAGGAAATTAGAAGAGCTTGGTTTGATAAGTTTTATTTATGCTGATGCTATCACTATTTGGCTTCCTTTTGGGGAGGGCTTGGAGATGTCAGTCTGTAAACAAATATACACTAGCCTCTGCTCAGTTTAATGATTGTTCATTAATATATCATTATACGAGAACACATCAAATCTAAGGATAGATAAAGTATGTTCTAAATTCTGGTCACAAGTTAGCCTATTATATAGGGAATTTGGCATAATACAGGTGCATAGATTGTTGCAGGAATTACCACTATTGTTAGCAGTATCTGTGGTACTTCAGGAGTCAAACACCACACACCAGAATGAGAGAGAAGTCTTCTTTATTTGCCAGCAAACAAAGTAGGACATCAGCACTAGGTCTCTTCTTCTCTTTCTCAGCTCTCAGTGTCTTGTGGCTTCTGTCTCAGCTCCTTCTCTTCTTCTTCTAACGTAAGCTGCTTCTGCTCTCAGTTACATAGGGTCCTACACCTCTCTAGCCCCCCTTTCTCACCAGATGGTAAAGAATAGATTGATTACCCTGCCTTGAACTAATTATCTCTATACATTACTCCAAAATATCAGTTACATAGGTTTGAGATATTTCCTAAACTGACCTATGACCTGGGGCCTCTCACACTAGACAATGTGGCACCTATCTCTTGCATTTTATTATTATTAAATTCTCATATTCCCAGTCATAGCTTCATACTAACTGCTAACTGGACTCTGGCATTCATTAAGGGGTCAAGGGCCAATCTTGCTTAATGGCGCACATATATTTATTACTTTCAGAAAACCAGTCCTTCATTTAGCTATTCATCAAGGAGATGACTTGACTTTCCCTGACCTCTTTCACCTAGCTTCCTACACAGAACTCGCTAGGACTGTAGATAATTCAAACCAGATGATGACCCCTTAAACTGCAGACAAAGCTTCACTTGAAAAGTCAGTCAAAGATGTAACACTGAATTGAAAAGATATTCTACATAGAAATAGAACTTATTAATTACACAGAATAAAACATATTCTAAAATAAGCAGAAATCAGAATTCCTTATAAGACAAATTCTAAATCATCTAGAATTATTTATTCTATCTCCTTCTAAACAACGTTCAATCTAATCCTTTTAATTGCCTGCAATATGCCTTGCTTATAATGGTATCCAGATGTGGTAAATAATTACTTCTCTCTGACCTTTCTAACCTCTAGTCTAGCAAAAGCTAGACTTCTGAGCAAATTAAAACCAGATGGCATGCCTCCACTTTCCAGGACTGAAAAGTTAAACACCAAATTAATATGACTTCTTTGCCCAAGCTGCCTCAGATTAGTTTACTAATGACTGCATACTTATGATGTATACATTTCGATACTATCCTTCACCCCTTGACCATCTGATTACCTTGTATTTATTGGAGTTACAAACTGGTTACTAATCAAATACAAATGCCTTACAATGTTTTCTTCTCCATGAAGGTCTCTGTGTCAAATAACAGTATACCCTGTGTGACAAAACAATGGGTTTTAAGCCTGTAACTTGTATTATTTCTTGAAGTGCATTTCTGTAGTTTGGCCAGCAGGTGGTGCATGTTATGTTTTAAGCTGTTGCAGAACAGTGAATGATTCCTCCTTTAGGTAGAGCACAGAGAGGCAGCGCCTGCAGTGATGTGGCCAGCTATTTTCAAATGTTGTTGTTCTGGGCTCTGATTGGCCTGGAGTTTGAAGTTACCCAGGAGTTACTGCCTTCAGTTTCTGCCAAGGAGAAGAGAGAGAGAAAGATATCTTTGTTTAAGCCCTGTGATCAGTTATAGTTGATAACTTGTGAGCAGCTGTATGTCCTGATCTCCCCAGGTATTATTGAGATAGTAAACAAATGTTTAGATAGTGTTATAATTGATCCATATTTCAGTTACCTGTTATTGTTTTGCTGATTGCACCTTTTCTGTTCATTCTAATTTTTTTGCATGACAATAAACTATTTCTAGTATATTGCCTGTGCTTGTCTGGACTGATTCTTTTGGTTTGTATATTGGGTCTGTGAGTGCTTTCTGGGAACTATGGGAGCACTGGGAGTGTGGCCTCCAGTAACCTAGAAATCACTGGAGAACTTGCCCAAAGGTGGTTGGGACCCAGTCGGTGGGAGAAGGTGTTAGTGTAGAGCACAAGCAGCAGGTGCAGCCGGACCTGAGCTGTGCTGGGGATATACCCTCTCTAAGTGGCTGTGGGGTAGCCCCAGGCAGGTGGCTAGGCATTTTGTGACACCCTGCTATTCATGTTTTAAGACAGTGAGGTAGTGCACATCCAGAAAAGGGGTCATACATAGAGGGGAATTTTTGATATGATGTCTAAGTCCGACTTTGGACGTTTTGCTCAAAACATCCAGACTCCAAAAAAAAACAGCAAAAGGTTTCTCATTTATTTATTTACTAGTAAAAAAGCCCCGTTTCTGATGCAAATGAAACGGGGGCTATCAAGGTTTTCTTCTGTGTGCATGTGGGAGTGTGTGTGTCCCTACCCTCTGCCCTCTCTCCCCTCCCCCCTCTGAGTCCTTCACTGCTTTGCTGTGTTTTCCTTCACTGACTGTTTGTGTTACAGAGAGGGCGGGGCAGACACTCATGGGGAAACCGGATATCTCTCCCCCTTCACACTTCCGGCTGGAGGCTTCATAGAACGTTGGTGTTGCCTTTTATATAGAGAGATTTTTTTTAAATGGCCACATGCTAGATGTTTTTATGCTTTGTGTGTTTATCTTTTTGGTCTGTTTTCGGGGAAAAAGAAAATGTCCCATGTGCAAAACACACAAAATCAATCCATTGAGATGTAGGAGGAGCTATCATTCTTAGTAGACTGGCCACACAGACATCCCAGGAGAGAAGTGGGGCACCCTAGGGGGCACTGCTGTGGACTTCATATAAAAGCTCCCAGGTACACATCTCACTGTTGCTCCATTATCTTGTCGTTGAACCCTCCAAAACCCACCGCTCCCAACTGTACAAGAGCCCTTATGAGTGAAGGGGTCTCCTATATGTGTATACAGTAGAGTTTTGGTGAGTTTTGGAGGGCTGACACATTCCACCATAAGTGTGACATAGGCCTGGGTACAGTGCACTGCACTGACCACCAAGCTACTCCAGGGACCTGCTTGCTGCTCTAATATGACTGGCTGTAACATCTGGGGCTGTCATAGAGGCTGGTATGTACTGTTTCTTTTACATCTTTGGGGGGGTGGGGGGGAGTAAAGGGAGGTATTTAGGGCATCTTTTGTGGCTTAGTCGTTATTAAAACAGGTCTAGCTCAAAATGGCTTAGTTTTTGTCCTGGATGTTTTTTTAGCCATAATGGAACAAAACAAAAATGTCCAGGTCTTAGGAACACCCAGATCCCGCCCTTAACACGTCCCCTTGAGATTTGAACACACTGCAGACAAACAGCATAGAAAAACATATGGAAAATGGATTTCGAAAATACTGATTTGGATGCTTGGAGAGAAAAAAACATCCAAATGTTGCTTTATGCCACTTTTTAGATGTTTTTCACTTTTGAAAATGAGCCCCATGGTGACCTTACTAAATTCTACAATCTTAGCCTAATACCATATTAATGAGTATATTTCTGAGATGAAATTTTTTTTTCCAGTTCCACAGAGACATTTTGAGTGAGATCAAAAAGGGCCAGGATAATTTGGAATGGTGGGCTAATACCTTTAAATTGAAACTTAACAGAGAGAGAAACCACATTTTTGATAGTACAGACCAACCATACTAGGTAGTTTTGATTAACGCACCCAACTCCAGCGTCTTTGGCCACCACCGACTACCTACCTGCCGCCAACCATCTCCTGTATCACTGACCATGCGGACGCCTGCACCCACCCTCCATCGCCAGCCACCCGCCGTGCCTACCGCCGCTGCACACTGCGTCAGACGGCGAAGGGAAAGGAACGCCATACACTCGGAAACGAAGGAGGCCAGGCGAGCGGAGAAGGAGCAACCAACGGAGGCGACTAATGAGGCGCAAGGTACCGGCCGGCGGGGGAAGGGAGCGGAGTACCGCACACGCGGAATCGAAACAGAGGAGGACAGACGAGAGGAGCAAAAGTGAGGAGAGCCATCGGAGCGGAGCGACAATCGAGGCAGACGGGAACGACGCAAAGCCAGAACAACTGCTGATCGCTCGGACTGCCCGCACCGCTCACAGTGATTACCGGGCAAAGGCAGCCCACACCCGCTGACAAAGGGGAGCCTTAAGCACAGAATGGAAGGAAGAGTGAACTGGGAAACCTCGCTTGGATAGGCGAGGCAACCCCATGAACGACCCAACCCTGTAGCCAACCAGTGAGACCCAATCCGACTGTGCGACTTTGAAGTGCGAAGCCCGCTCCCATCCCGGGTCCGTTGCATGGTCCATCCTCCCACCCTGCACTGCAGCAGTTCCGTCAGGATCCCTGCCTCCGACCAGGAACTACAGCTCTTACACCCAAGAAACTTTCTGAGCACTGACCGCAGCGTTGGGTTGGGACCGGTGATCGCTGCATACCATAAGTAGCGCCACCCGTTAAAACAAAGAAGTGCACGTCCTGTAACTAAACTTTAATAATCCTGAGAACACTAGATCCTGCCAGATCACGCCCCTGCGACATAACGCTATCGTCGCAAGATGGAGGCTTCGCAACGTTTAAGGAGGGTAAGATTGCTACGTAAATACAAAGGTCCGGGAGAATAATCTCCAACCTGAATACAGCAACAATCTTCTTCTAAATAATACTGAAATGATACCATAATGATCACCACCAAACTGCTCCTTGCAATCTACTCCTTATCCCTGATCCACCTAACAATGATCTCCCCACTCGCAGAAATCAACAATATACCCAGACTAATCAATCACCAAAAACTGACCAGACACACCACATCACACCAAACCAACATAAACCAAAACAAAGGAAAAGAACCAACAAGCGCACAACCTCAACAAAATGATAAGAAAGATCATAATAAATCTACACAAACCAAGAAACGACAACTAACAAAAGTCCACATAACACCGAACGTAGAAGACCCATACCAAAAAATTCAAATAGGCTACATCAACGCCAGATCCGTAGTAAACAATAATAACAGACTGGATCACGTCAGAGAAACTTGACCTACTCTTCATCACTGAAACCTGGATCCACAACCAATCTTAAACCTATGTCCTCCAGGATACAAAATCATCCACTGGACCAGAAAAGAAAAAAGAGGAGGGGGCATAGCACTCATATACCGATCTCACCTCACAATTGAAACCACTGCGGAATCTATAACAACCCACCTCGAAATAGCCTCAATCAGAATCCACCATAAAACCCTGCTCAACCACCTAAATTGAGTCTTATTCTATAGACCACCACGTAACTGGAACGAAAGCCAGGCGGACTTCATGGACTTCATTTCAAATACATGTGTATCAAACTCCAATACACAATTATTAGGAGACATTAACTTTCACCTTGAAGACCCAAACTCTACCAACGCACAAGATTGCAAGGACTGCCTTCAACTATGTGACCTTACATGGCCACACATGCAAACAACTCACGTGAAGGGTCACACACTCGACCTCATCTCATACAAACTGCCTACTGATCAGAACCTAACCTTAACGCAAACTATATGGACAGAAACCCCATGGACTGACCATTATAAACTAAATCTATCCCTAAAATGGTGAAAAAGGGGTTCTCCCCATACACGAGAACACACAATTTATACCACGAGAGGACAAATAGACCCGGATACTTTCTGGCAACAGATATACAACAACGATTGGACAACACAAACGGAATCCATATATTACCTCTCAGAATTAGACAAAAGATGCAGACACAGACGAAATAGCACCCTTACAAATAAGAACTTCACATAGACACAATTTGACACCGTGGTTCAATGAAGAACTGAAAAAACTAAAAACACAATCAAGGAATATTTCAATGAAAAAGTCATAAACCTACGCAAAATCCTACCTCAGAACAACATGGACATAGAAAACTTCATTAATGGTCTAGACCCAACCCCTGGTGAATACCCTGCTGACTGAATATGGTCAAAGTTCGCTCTACTCAGTGGCGACACAGTTACCCAGGTGATTAAACAATACTCAAATATAGCCATTGTCAACTGGACACCTGCCCCAGCTACCTAATACAATCTGCCCCCCACCGCTTCATAACAGATCTCGCATCCCACTTAAACTTCATGCTTCAACAGGGTATCTAATCTCAAGAAAAAGGAAGTATCCTGCTCACCCCAATACCAAAAGACACCAAGAAAAAAACGACATCACCAACTACCGCCCAGCAGCATCTATCCCATTAGTAGTCAAACTAATGGAAGGACTGGTGACCAAACAACTCAATGACTAATAAACAAATTCACTATACTACATGAGTCACAATCAGGATTCCGACCCCTACACAGCACTGAAACAGTACTACTCACTCTCCTAACCAAATTCAAGCAGGAAATAGCAATAGGCAAGAGCATTCTTCTCATCCAATTTGACATGTCAAGTGCATTCGACATGGTTAACCATAACATATTACTAAGACTCCTAGATTACTTCGGAATCAGTGATGACACTCTCAATTGGATTAAGGGTTTTCTAACCACAAGACCATATCAAGTGAAATAAAAAACTAATATATTGTCACCGTGGAAACCAAGTTGCGGAGTACCGCAAGCATCACCACTATCACCGATCCTTTTTAACCTCATGATGACTCCACTAGTCAAGACCCTATCCACCCAAGGCCTCAACCCATTTATCTACGCTGATGACGTTACATTATACATCCCATACAAACATGATCTGGTGGAAATCACCAACGAAATCAAGCTAAGCTTAAACATCATGAACTCCTGGGTAAATGCATTCCAACTAAAACTCAATACAGAAAAAAACACACTGTCTCATCATCTCATCCCGCTACAATACAATACCAACCCACAAACATTAACATCCCAGGATACACCCTCCCTGTCTCAGACAGCCTGAAAATTCTCGGAGTAACAATCAACCGCAACCTCTCGGAGTAACAATCAACCACAACCTATCACTAGAGACCCCAGCGAAATCCACCATAAAGAAAATGTTTTTCTCAATGTGGAAACTCAAACGCATAATACCATTCTTCCCAAGAGAAATATTTTGTAACCTGGTACAGTCCATGGTACTAAGCCACGCAGATTACTGCAATGGAATCTATGCAGGATGTAAGGATCAAATCATAAAGAAACTCCAAACCACTCAAAACACAGCAGCCAGGCTTATATTTGGAGAAAAATGTTTCGACAGTGCCAAACCACTCAGAGAAAAACTGCATTGGTTACCAATTAAAGAATGCATCACTTTCAAAATCTGCATGACTGTTCATAAAATTATTTACGGCGAGGCACCGGGATACATGACAGATCTTATCGACCTGCCAACCAGAAACACTACAAAATCTGCACAATCATACCTAAACCTCCACTACCCAAGCAGCAGAGGTCTTAAATACAAATCCACCTATGCAACCAGCTTTTCCCACCTAAGCACACAACTATAGAACGCACTGCCAAAAGCAGTAAAAACTACGCTCGACCACATGAATTTCCGGAAAGCACTAAAGACAGACCTGTTCAGAAGAGCATACCCCACCGACCCAACATAAATATACCTGGTCACCTGAGACACAACATAACCAAAGACCGTAACGGACATTACCTGACTCTTCTTCCCCATTTCCCTCTCTAAGTTCCCCCCATACATGTACCCCATTATACCACAATATCACTTTGTATTCATTCATACCATGTATTTGTTTAGACCGTAATCGGCTAACGCCGTTAACGGTTATATGTAAGCCACATTGAACCTGCAAAGGGTGGGAAAATGTGGCTTAGTTTAAGCTACAACAAAGCTAAGTAGCCTTGCTCTGTATTTTGGCTGCTGTTTTGTATTATATATTTATACATTTAATTCATGTGAACACTGTGGAAGGAGGTTGGTAGGGACCTATGATTAGAATATGGTGGCATTGTATGTAATCTTATTATATAAGATCAAGATTATGTTGTCACCTGTCTGAGGTCCTGTCCTCCATTTATGATCAATTCATTTTTTGCATTCTTTATGCTGTGATCCGCCATTTTTGTTGTTGGAAGATTATCAGAGCGAGCGGAGCTTTTGTTCCCATTGTTTTTTGTTACCGGGATACAAATGTAGCAAATAATAATAAATAATAACTTAGGTTGAAAGGAGTTTGAAGATTTTTGGGGGAGGGAGGGGGAACTATAGATCAGAGAAATTTTCAACATCTAATGATACAGTGACAAGGCGCTAAAATTATCAAGGCACACCATCACTTTTTTTAAGGATATATGTCCACCCCTTCCCTGCCTCCCTCAAGTTGCTCCCCCACACATGCACACACTTAAATTAAAAAAAAAAAACACTAGTCTATAATATGGTTTGATAAAGGTAAGATATAAAATTGAGCTCCTAAGAAATGAGGGCGGGGGGGGGGGGGGGGGGGGGGGGGGAACAGGACGAAAAAATTTGGCAGTGAACTGCAGGAGGAGGCAGCTTCAACAACAGCTTTCATTCAGTGGCGTAGCTAGGTGGGGCCACGAGGGCTTAGCCCCCCTCCAAATTTGCTCTGGGTCCCTGGTTTGCTGGCGTCCCCAACCCCTGCCAGCTGAAGACTTCGTCCAGCCCTGGTCTGCAGCGGCACCACATTGCCTACCCTGCTCTCTCTCTTCCTCTCACGTCAGGCACACTCCTTGGGCTCTAGCCCCCTCCCACCTCAAGGTATGGCTATGCCCCTGCTTTGATTGGCACTTCACTAACCCTGACCCAGAGAAGAAAAATGGACTGCACAAAAGAATGAAGGAGAGCTCTTTTGCTTGCTGTATTACTATACCAAGAGCAGATTCAAGGTTATTGTGCTTTCCTTCCACAAGGTAGGTCATTTAACATAGGATGTTTGATTCCTTATTTTGCTACCAGACGGCGACTGTATGGAATGTGTTACCTGTACATATTCAGGTTCTGATAAATTATCTTACTTTTAGAAAAGCTCTTAGGACAGTTTTATTTACAGAATCATGTGATATGGTTGCTAGTTATTATGAGATAATATGATTGCTAGCTATGTTATTGTGAGAAGATGGGGCTCATTTTCAAAAGAGAAAAACATCCAAAAAGTGTCATAAAGCAGCATTTGGACATTTTCCTTCTCAAAACTTCCAAATCAGTATTTTGCAGATGTTGATCTATGCAATTTGTGTGCAGTGCATCCAAATCACAAGGGGACGTGTGGGGGGAGGCATTTCAAAAGTGGGATTAGGGTATGCCTAACACTTGGACGATATTGTTTTCTTCCATTATGGCTGTAAAACGTCCAAGACTAATATCAAGATGTTTTGTTCTAGACTTGTTTTCAGAACGAATAGGGCACAAAAAGGTGCCCTAAATAACCAGATGACCACTGGAGGGAATCAGGGGTGACCCCCCCCCCCCCAATAACCCCAGTGGTCCCTAACCTGCTCCCACTCCCAAAAAATGTAAATAAAAATATGACTTACCAGCCTCTGACAGCCTCAGATGTTAAAGGCAGGAGGAGATGATGGGCTGGGAGGAAGTACAAGAAGTGGAAGGACAGTGGTCCAGGCTGAAAGAAGCTATAAATAGGGCCATGAACCTTTATGTAAGGAAAGTAAATAAAAGCAAGAGAAAAAGGAATATAGTTCTCCAAGCAAGTGGTTGAGAAAATAAAGGCTAAAGAGTTGGCGTTCCAGAAATATAGAAAAACTCAAGAAAAGGAACACATGGAGGAATACCGTATGAAACTGAAAGAAGCCAAGAGAGAGATACGACTGGCAAAAGCGGAAGAACAAATGGCTAGAAATGTAAGGAGGGGTGACAAAAATTTCTTCAGGTATATTAGTGAAAGGAGAATGACTAAAAAGGGAATTGTGAGACTAAAAGATACTGCGAACCGCTATGTGGAAAATGATGAAGAAAAAGCAAATTTGCTAAATAGATACTTTTGTTCTGTTTTCACAGAAGAAAATCCTGGAGAAGGACCGCGATGGACTGGAAATAGTACAAATGAGAATGAAGTGGATAGAGCACCGTTCACGGAAGAAAGTGTGAATCAACAACTTGAAAAGCTAAAGGTGGACAAAGCCATGGGACTGGACGGGATCCATCCCAGGATATTGAGGGAGCTCAGAGAGGTTTTGGCGGGTCCTCTTAAAGATTTGTTTAATATATCCTTGCAGACAGGAAAGGTTCCGAGGGATTGGAGAACGGCGGAGGTGGTCCCTCTTCACAAAAGTGGTGATAGGGTTTTACCAAAGGGAAATCGTGCCAAACGAATCTCATTGAGTTCTTTGATTGGGTGACAGGAGAATTGAATCAGGGACGAGCTATGGACGTAATCTACTTAGATTTCAGCAAAGCTTTTGACACGGTTCCCCACAGGAGGCTCTTAAATAAACTGGATGGGCTGAAGATAGGACCTGAAGTGGTGAACTGGATTAGGAACTGGTTGACGGACAGACGCCAGAGGGTGGTGGTGAATGGAATTCGCTCGGAGGAGGGAAAGGTGAGTAATGGAGTGCCTCAGGGATCGGTGCTGGGGCCGATTCTGTTCAATATATTTGTGAGTGACATTGCCGAAGGGTTAGAAGGTAAAGTTTGCCTATTTGCGGATGATACTAAGATCTGTAACAGAGTGGACACCCGGAGGGAGTGGAAAACATGAAAAAGGATCTGAGGAAGCTAGAAGAATGGTCTAAGGTTTGGCAATTAAAATTCAATGCGAAGAAATGCAAAGTGATGCACTTAGGGAATAGAAATCCACGGGAGACGTATGTGTTAGGCGGGGAGAGTCTGAGAGGTACGGGTGGAGAGAGGGATCTTGGGGTGATAGTATCTGAGGATTTGAAGGCGACGAAACAGTGTGACAAGGCAGTGGCCGTAGCTAGAAGGTTGTTAGGCTGTATAGAGAAAGGTGTGACCAGCAGAAGAAAGGGGGTGTTGATGCCCCACCTGGAGTATTGTGTTCAGTTTTGGAGGCCATATCTTGTTAAGGATGTAAAAGGAATTGAAGCGGTGCAAAGAAAAGCTACGAGAATGGTATGGGATTTGTGTTACAAGACGTATGAGGAGAGACTTGCTGAACTAAACATGTATACTCTGGAGGAAAGGAGAAACAGGGGTGATATGATACAGACGTTCAAATATTTGAAAGGTATTAATCCGCAAACGAAACTTTTCCGGAGATGGGAAGATGGTAGGAGAGGACATGAAATGAGATTGAAGGGGGGCAGACTCAAGAAAAATGTCAGGAAGTATTTTTTCACGGAGAGAGTACTGGATGCTTGGAATGCCCTCCCGCGGGAGGTGGTGGAGATGAAAACGGTAACGGAATTCAAACGTGCATGGGATAAGCATAAAGGAATCCTGTGCCGAAGGAATGGATCCTCAGGAGCTTAGTCAAGATCGGGAGGCAGGGCTGGTGGTTGGGAGGCGGGGATAGAGCTGGGCAGACTTATACGGTCTGTGCCAGAGCCGGTGGTGGGAAGCGGGACTGGTGGTTGGGAGGCGGGGATAGTGCTGGGCAGACTTGTACGGTCTGTGCCAGAGCCAGTGGTTGGGAGGCAGGGCTGGTGGTTGGGAGGCGGGGATAGTGCGGGGCAGACTTATACGGTCTGTATCCTGAAGAGCACAGGTACAAATCAAAGTAGGGTATACACAAAAAGTAGCAAATATGAGTTATCTTGTTGGGCAGACTGGATGGACCGTGCAGGTCTTTTTCTGCCGTCATCTACTATGTTACTATATTAGATCAGCATGCAGGACCCTGGAGAAGTGTAATGGTCAGTGCAGTACACAGTGGGGGACCCAGGTCCCTATCTCCCTTTACCTGTCACACTTGTGGTGGAAACTGTGACCCCTCCCAAAGTCACCAAAACCCTACTGTACCTACATATAGGCGCCCCCTTCACCCATAAGGGCTAGTGTGTTTCGGGTGGGTTTTCGAGGTCTCGGGGGGACAAGATAAGGGAGCAAAGGTGAGATGTGTACCTGGGAACATTTTCATTAAGTGCACAAAAAGTGCCCTCTAGGGTGCCCGATTGCTCGCCTGGGATTTCTAGGGGACCAGTCTACTAAAAATGCTGTTTCTTCCTACATCCCAAGGGCATGAATCTCTATGTTTTGCACTTATTCGTTTTTTTTTGTGTGGGTTTTTTTTTTTTCAAAAATGGACCAAAAACAAAACGTCCAAAGCACAAAATCTTGTTTGAAACAGTATATATATATATATATATATATATATATAAAGAGAGACTTTTTCTTTTTTTGAAAATGACCTTATTTCTTATTCAGACTTTGGACGTTTTGTGCAAAACATCCAAAGTCAAACTTAAATGTCATATTGAAAATGCCTTGCCATATGTGTTGGTCGTTTTTGGTTGTTTGTAATCTGCAATGAACCATTCAAGGTATTTGCATAATACAGTAAAAGCAGTGTATAATATAACATATTAAAATGTGCATTCACTAATGTATCCCTTCAGAACTAGCTCAGAATTTGATTAATTTTGCAATGAACTGCGCTTCCACTAAAATTTTTCAAATTCAAATATGAAAGAGGGATGTCAATCTAAAGTATGTGGGTACCGTTTACATAGAACAGCTAGTTCCAAACTATAAGTACTGAGCTGGCAGGGATCCCCAAGCCCCACCAGCTGATGAGGTCCTCGACACTTCTATTCTGTGCAGGCATGAAAACTGATCATGCACAAGAGTACTAGTGTTGGTGGCTCAGGAAACAGCTGCTGACTACTGAGCTGTCCTTAGCAGCTTCTGGTCGTCATTAGGGATATCAGCTGGCAGGGCTTGGGAATCCCCACCAGTCCTGCAGCACAACTGCAGACCATCCATGGCACAGTAGTTGAAAATCACTGCTATAGATAATCACATGACATTTGACTCATGCCCAAGCTCAACATAAATTGGTGGCACAGGAGTTAAGTTGGTCATGTGTTTTAAGAGGATTTGGTCAGGCTCAGAAGAGAGCGAGTTTTAAGCAGCTTGGGGGGGGGGGGGGCCTCAGGGTGTCTTGACTAGGGTTGAGCTTGGGAGGTCGCCTGTGGCCTGACATAGTAGTTGCACTCTGCGAGCAGGTATTGGTGTAGTCTGCCAGTGAGTGTCGGCTGTTCATGTGCTCTAGGTTTTCTGTGTGTTGCATACGATAGGAATTTGATTAAAGCCAGGGTCTTCAGGCAGGTTGCCCATCATGAAGCCCAGGAGGACTAAGAAGAGCATTATAGACCAACGCATGGTGATTTTCCCTTTACTTTTTTCTTTCTTCTTCGTTTCCTTTCTATTCCTTTTCTGTTCCCTTTTCTCCTTGGCTTCTTTATTCTCCCCCCCCCCCCCCCTCCCTTTGAACTTTCCTTGAGTTTGTCTTCATGTTCACATACTGGATCAAAAATAATTTAAAAAGTAGATAGAAAAGACAAAACATAAAGAAAGAAATTTGTAAAGGCCGTGCGAATCAACCCTGGTGGAGCGGCATCTCCAGCTCACATGGACCAGCGATTCTGTAATCTTGCTCCTCGTACATCGGTATAACTCCTCCCCTCTCCCCCAGTACATACATTATTTTCCTCCACTGCCACCCACATTTATATAATTGATTGAAGATAATTGTGAACAGGTTTGTATCTCCTGGAAAAATGTACCAGATAGAATTGATTGTATTTTTGTTGTTAAATCCGAAAAATACATTATTATGTATCAAGCAGGGGTGCAGCCAGAGAGGTGCCCACTCATTTTGTGCTCAGGCCTGCCCAGAACTGTTTAACCTTGGCAAAGCCAGCATGGCAGAGCAAGCTGGTCTCCGCAGTCCTGCATCTCCCACCCATCCTTCCCTTAAAAAGCCTCTCACTCAAAGAGTTGTCGGTGCCAGCAATTCTCATATGCTGCCTGCGGCTGACCCAGAAACTGCCGAATCCTGGCCCCCTCTGATGCAACTTCCTGTTTTTTTGCCTGGGCAGAACACAATAGAAGAGAGGTTTCCAGGTCAGTGAGTTGCCACTACTGCTACCAGCAACCCTTTGAGAGAGACACTTGTGAATGTAGATGGTGTGTGTGAGAGAGAGAGAGAGAGAGAGAGATTTGGATAAGAACCTGACAATAGGAGGGAGGAAAAGGTAGATAAAGGGAGAAATGTTAGACATGGGGGTGGGAGGGAGAGTTGCTGCATAGTGAGGGGGAAGAAAGAGATGTTAGATCTGGGACTCAAAGAAGGGGGAGAGAGATGTGGACAATGGGGGAGAGGGAGGGAGAAAAAGGGAGATGTTGGATCCAACGGCAGAAGGGAGTGAAGGAGATATGGTGGACGACAGGGGCTGGAGGGAAGAGAGAAGGAATAGGAAGATGCTGGGGTGAGGGGTAGAAAGAACAGGGAGGTGTCAGACTATGAGGGTGGGGAGGGGAGAAAAAGGGAGCAGGTGCTGGGCTAGAAGGGTGGAGGGAGGAAGGCACAGCAAATGGTGGAACCGTGGGAGAGGCCAAGTGAGAGGAGGGGAAGGTGGCAAGGAAATAAATGAGAAGAGGATAGTGATTATAGGGGGTAGAAATATGGTAATGAGGAGTACATTAAAGATGAAAGGGAATGGAAAACTGGGGAAGGAGTGAGATGGAGAATAGGAGAGCTTGTGTGGTAGGAGGAGATGGAATTTGATAGGTAGCTGAGAAGTTAAAAAAAAAGAAGGGTGAGAGGGTGAAGCCAGAGTAAACAGAGGCAGTAAAAAAAAACAAAAAAAAAGAGATAAAAAGGAAAGATCAATATGTCAGAGGCAGGTGTAGTGAGCACAGACAAGAGGAGAAGACCAAATGGACAGAAGCTGCTTGAAGAAGAATTAGCAGAAGACAGGAAAGCAGAAGAGAGAAACTGAAACTAAGATGATAAAAAATTAAAATGTTCCAAACAAAGGTAGATAAAAGCATTTTATTTTGAATTAATTACATGGAATATGGTCTATTTATCCTTGATATGCCACTCTTCTTTAGACTAATAACCGTTCACAATGTAAAATCAAGCAGGTAAAATAAATATCTAAGGAATGCCATTTAATAACAGAAAAATACAAAACTACTATAGTCATTAGAACATAAAATATGATACTAGTAAAGATATCAAGTAACAGATAGCTAATACACTAGACACCGATGATACATTGACACCCGGGGTCGATCATTTTTTAACACCCCCCCCCCCCCCCTCCAAAATCCAGTATTATACATACTGAGAATACAAAACACAACAAATGTCATTCAGGACCTACAGAGCAATTCTACCGTATCTTAAGCAGTAACTTCTCTGAGTCACACAAGAGTGTACCTAGGAAAATGCAGCATCCTAAACATCGCAGTGAGCAGTAAAACATCAAACATCTATTGTAAAACTAAACCAGCCAGAATAGTACAGATCATCAATCCTGCATAGTCAATGTCAACAGACATTTTTCACAGACACAGATACACCCTAATCCACTATAGAATAAGTAACCACAGACTGGTTTTAATCATTGTGAATGCTGGGACCTGCTAGTGAGCATTAGCAGTATTGCAAATTTTAAATAAAATATAAACTAACAATAGAAATATTTAGACAAAAATTAAACTGAACCCCCAAGAAGCCAGAGTCTGCATACAATGCATCACCACAGAAACAGTGATAGTGATGTATGTCCCCTAGAACTGTGAAAAATATAAAGATAGCAGATGTAAATTTGAAAAAAAAACTAGCAAATACCAATCCCCACTTTACAAATTAACAAATAGAAATAAAACAAATAAGGAAAACAAGACAATACCATTTTATTAGACAGGCTTATTTTCGAAAGAGAAGGATGCCCATCTTTCGACACAAATTGGGAGATGTATCCCTCTCCCAGGGTCGCCCAAATCGGCATAATTGAAAGCCGATTTTGGGCATCCCCAACTGCTTTCCATCGCGGGGATGACCAAAGTTCCCGCAGACATAGATAAGGCGGGTTTTGGCCGTGCCTAACACATGGGCGTCCTCGACCCATAATCGAAATAAAAAGGGCGTCCCTGACAAGCACTTGGACAACTTGGTCTTTTTTTTCTTATGACCAAGCCACGAAAAGGTGCCCGAACTGACCAGATGACTACCGGAGGGAATCGGGGATGACCTCCCCTTACTCCCCCAGTGGTCACTAACCCCCTCCCACCCTCAAAGTTTTTTTAACTATTTTTTTGCCAGCCTCTATGGCAGCCTCAAATGTCATACCCAGCTCCGTGACAGCAGTATGTAGGTCCCTGGAGCCGTTTTAGTGGGTGCAGTGTACTTCAGGCAGGCGGACCCAGGCCCATCCCCCTCTTACCTGTTACACTTGTGGTGGTAAATGTGAGCCCTCCAAAACCCACTGTACCCACATCTAGGTGCCCCCCTTCACCTGTAAGGGCTATGGTAGTGGTGTACAGTTGTGGGTAGTGGGTTTTGGGGGGCTCAGCACAAAAGGTAAGGGAGCTATGTAGCTGGAAGCTTTTTCTGAAGTCCACTGCAGTGCCCTTTCTCTCTCTCATCCATCCATGGTCTGCCATCTCGCCCTCCCCTTCCATCCAGGATCTGTCCTCTCTCTGTCTCTGCCCCTTCCATCTACCATCTGCCCTTTCTCTCCCTTCCATCCAGGGTCTGCTCTCCCTCTCTTCCCCTCTCTCTGCCCTCTCTATAATCCACTGTCTGCCCCCTCTATCCTTTTTACCGGATCCATTCACCCCCCCCCCCCCCACAAATGCTGCTGCTGCCGCTGCTGCTTCTCCTCCCGCTTCAAACTATCAGAAGAAAAAATAATAATAAACCAAATTGAATATTAAGATTTATTAGGAAAGGAATGGAAAACAAAAATGAGAATGTTATGCCTTGTATCGCTCCACGGTGCAACCGCAGCTCGAATACTGACTGCAATTCTGGTCACCGCATCTCAAAAAAGATATAGCAGAATTAGAGAAGGTACAAGAAGGGTGTTAAAAATGATAAAGGGGATAGGATGACTTCCCTATGAGGAAAGGCTAAAGCAGCTAGGGCTCTTCAGCTTGAAGAGATGGCTGACAGGAGTGGAACAGGTAGAGGTGATTTGCTTGTTTATTCTTTCCAAAAATACTAGGACTAGAGGGCATGCAATGACGCTACTAAAGTAGTAAATTTACAGCAAACAGGAGAAAATATTTCTTCAGTCAACTATGCAATTCGTTGCCAGAGAATGTGGTAAAAAAAAAAAAACAGTTATCTTAGTAGGGTTTTAAAAAGGTTTGGCTAATTTACTGAAAGTCCATAAGCCATTATTAAGATGGACTTGGGGAAATTTCATTGCGTATTTCTAGGATATACAACTTACAACAACTCCTTAGTAGAGGTAATGGTGGGAGGACAAAACAAAACTATTAACTTTTGTCATATGTTGGGAAAGTCTATTTCTAGGATAAGCAGTATAAAATCTGTTTTACTGTTCTGGGATCTTGCCAGGTATTTGTCACCTGGGTTGGCCACTGTTGGAAACAGGATACTGGGCTTGATGGACCTTCTGTCTGTCCCAGTATGGTAATGCTTATGTTCTTATGAGAATCACAAAGAGCAGTGAATCCCAGGAGCGATAGGCTCCTAAAGTTGTAAGCTCTCTCAGATATCTTAAGTTTTATGAAACATGCACAGCAAATGTCTTTGTACTGTGTTCATAGAAAAGGAACATGTCTTTTTATTTCTCCAGTGTAGCAGTACATGCCACCCAGTTCAGTTTTTGTAATCCCTTTTCTGTAGTTGGTGAGGATCTGTCAGTGTGATAGTAATGGCAGAGGGAGGCAGGGAGGAGAGGGGATCAGGAGGGGACCTAGCATGTGTAATACCAGCTATGACCTTTGTTGTAGCTGGTGGGGATCTCCAAGCATCATCAGCTGAGGACCTTCTCCAATGGTGGCCAGGGTAACATAGTAAATGACAGCAGATAAAGTCCTGAATGGTCCATCCAGTCTGCCCAAGAAGATAAACTAATTTTACATGGTATGTGATACTTTATATGTATACCTGAGTTGTATGTATACAAATTTATTTCATGCATATTCAGTGTGGTAATCCTGCAAACCTGACTGGCTAGGCTAGCTCTGCCTCTAGGCCAGGGCAGGGAAACTACCATCAAGGGTAGTGATAGGAACATAGTTGAGAGATTAGGGCAGTGGTTCCCATACCTGTCCTGAGGGAACCCTTCAAGCAGTCAGGTTTTCAGGCTATCCACAATAAATATTCATGAGAGATTTGCATGTAGTGGAATCTTGAAAACCTGACTGGCTTAGCCATTCCCCCAGGAAAGGTTTGGGATGGGGGGGGGGGGGGGGGGACAGAGATGGCCGGGGGGGATGCATTTCCCCTCGCAGCATTTCTTACTTTTGCTGGCAGATATGCCCAATCCCTGCCAGCCAATGAGATCCATGGGCAGAACTGTCCCAGTTCTGCCTCTGCAGGGAAGAAGTTGGCAGCCTCTCTTCCTGCCATTGGCACTCGTCGCACATGCTCAGTTCATGCAACTGAGCAGGCATGAGGTGGGCCAGTGTTGGTGGCAGGAAGGGAGGCTGTTGATTTCTTCCCTGCAGAGACAGCGCAGGTGTAACCTCTCAACTGTGTTCCTATCACTACCCTCTATGGCAGAGCTTCCTAACCCTATCCTAGAAGCAGACCTAGCCAGTCAGGTTTTTAGTACTGCCACAATGAAGATACATGAACAAGATCTGCATACAATGGGTCTCCAATCCCACACATCTTCATTGTGGAAATCCTGAAAACCTGACTGGCTAGGTGTACTTATGTACTTAGGTGTTCTCAATCCAGCAGGTTTTCAGGATACCTACAGTGAATATGCATGAGATTTGCATACAGTGGAGGTAGTGCATGTGCATTTCTCTCATGCATATTTTAGTTGTACAAGATATATCTTGAAAACCAGACTTGTGTGTCCCAAGGACTGGGTTGAGAATCCCTGCTCTAAGACAGTATTAGAAAACACTGTAGGTGGGCAACGGTAAGTAACCTGTATAGTGCTGCATCCTTTTGAAATAGGCTCACTCTAGATTTGAGATCTATTACTTCTCGCCCTAAATTCAAGACTGCCTTGAAACTTGGCTTTTTAGGTAGGCCTTCGAGTTCTTTTATCAGATGAAGATTAATTTTCTGACCCTCCTTTAGTTATCACCATTTATTCCATTGTGTCTTTTCTTTTTCACCCCCCCCCCCCCAATCCTATCGTGTTCAGCTATTTGCATGCTAGTTTATTGTACCAATTATAGCAGGCTGCTTTTTGTGCTATACCTCCCCCTCCCCTTTTAGTTACATTCCCCTCCACAATTCGATATCGAATGGCTGGCGGGGCTGCGCAATCCCTGCCAGCGAACAAGATCCACTACCCAAGGAGGAAGAAGTTAGCAGCCTCTTTTCCAGCCACTGTCTGCACTCTTCATGCGTGCTTTTCATTCATGCTGACAGGGATTGGGCATTCTCAGCAGCAAAGGTAAGATTAACAGTGGGGGGTGGAATACATTGCCCCCCCCCCCCCCCCCCCCCGAAAAAAAAAAAAAAAACCCAATCCAATGCTGGCTACGCCCTTGGTATGTTCAGTTCTTGGACTGTCATCTTTCAATGAATGAACAAATTATGCGTGTAGTTCAATCAGCTTTCCATCAATTGTGGATGTTGTTTCGTTTAAAACCCATGTTATGTACAGTAAGATTTTTAAGAGTGTTATTCAGGCTATCATTTTGTTAAAAATTGACTATTGTAATTCTCTTTATTTGGATGTGCCAGAGTACAGGATCAAAACTTTACAAGTAGTACAAAATGCAGCTGCTAGGTTAGTCTTTGGTTTTTCCAGATTTGAACATAACTCCACTTTTGAAACAACCTCATTGGTTACCTGTGAAATATCGAGTGCAGCATAAAGTTTTGAGTATAATTCATCAAGTAATATATGGTAAAATGCCTTGGCATTTTGGTTAAGTTTTTACTTTGTCTCCATTAGTAAGGTCTCTAAGAACAGATTTCTCCAAATGTCTGAGTTTGCAATTGGTGTCTTCAGTACATTGTTTTTACTCGGGTCTTAGCTTTCTCTATAGCATGAACACTCATGTGGAATGCCTTGCCAAGTCAGCTTCGTTTAACTACTAGTTTCCAACAATTTAAGAAACTATTAAAAGCACAGCTTTTTTTCAAGCCTTCCTTTGATTACAGTACAGTTTTGTAAGCTATGAGAGCTGCACTTTGTTTTGGATTATATTAGCAGCATTTTACATTATATTTTGTTAATTGAAGATGTTTTGTCTTACATTGGTATGCATGTTTTTATGGAAACACCTAGTTTATAGGTGGGTTAGAACTGTTTAAAATAAATAAATGTTATACCTTTTTGTAAGCTGCCTTAAGATCCCTGGGTCATTTGGAGGTAGAACAAATAGTTGCAAATATGCAGATATTTTTGCTGCACATACTTTGCAGCTATTTTTTTTCAAAGTGAATACATAGGCATTGTTTACTTTTGAAACTTGTTTGTGCAATGTACATTAATTAAAAGCACTCTTGTATTAACAGTGTGGAACATAAGTCCTTTGTTTTTCTCACACAAACTAAGCATGCTGCAAGGTAAAAATCCCCATTTTAATGTGGCTAAAAACCTGTCATTATGAACCCCAAGCTGTGAGGGCAATTTTCAAGCAGGTCAATTTACCTGCATAAATGGCTTTGGAAGTTGCCTTCTTTCTTTCTTTGTTATATTTGTACGTCGCGCTTTCCCACACATAGCAGGCTCAATGCGGCTTACATAGTAACAAGTAGAGTTACAAAGTCTTTAAGAAGATTATACAAATTATAGGAAACGTAATAATAATGGGGTAAACTGATGAGTAAATTGAGCATAGGAGGGATTAAGTATAGAAGGAAATGAACGTTAGGAGGTAGGCGTAGGGAGGATGGAAAGGAAAAGATAGGAGGGAGCATATGGGTATGGGAGACATGGTCAGTGTATAACAATCGTCAATATAGAATCATGTGGGTAGGCTTTAGTTAGTTGGATCATTGGGGAAGGCTTTCTTGAAGAGATGGGTCTTCAATGCTTTCCTGAAGGGCAAATGGCCATATCCAAAGGGCAAATATCCACATTATCTTAAGTATGTTTAGATTCCATTACACTGCAGGCTGCCACCACCTCCAATGATATGCTATTTCAGGCCTGGTCTTCTTGTTTGGTTCTTACTAGTCCCACATGTACTCCAACACCCAGTTTTCTTCCCCTGTGTTACCACCAAGTTTTATAATAACCCAAATGGCCATCAAAACTAGTGCTGCAGTTGTTGGATATAGAGGCCAACCGAAACAGAATATGTGGCCAAAATTCACTACTCAGTTTCAGCCAGAATCAAAACCGAACCAATCATGTCTGACTGGATCCACCGACCCACCCCCACACCTGCCCACCCCAACAGGGGAGAGACATGGTCCTTTGAGCCACCTAACCCCCTCTTCCCTGACCTACCTTAAACCCTGGTACCAATTTCGAGATTGCTCTTGCTTATGTCGGTGCCAGTCTCAAAATGGCTCCCAGGACATCCTGCGGAAGTCCTGGTGGCCATTTCCATTAAACAACTGGACCACCAGGGTTTGTTAAGGTAGGCCTGAAAAGGCAGAGGTCTCTACTGGGAGGGGGTATCTGTTTCTGATGAAAATACCCAACCACAACCCAGATTTTGGGCTGATTTTGGTGCCAAATTCAAAATTCCGTCAGCCTCTAGTCCGAAAATATCTGGCCACACCAGAGGTTCCTTGTGGGTTAACCCCGGCCTTCTTGAAGTCTGTAACTGTGTTGCGGTCAGATTGTTTTGAAGTAAATCTATACTAAATTTTGCAGTCTAGGAAAATATAACTTTGGGATTTATAGGAACATTTCATATTTTCTTGAGAAAGCAACAGGCAGCCAAGCTATTCATTTTATAGACTTTATTGATGTTGAAAAACTTTTAAATAGAAAGTGAGAACCAAACAGCAGTTAATTTTTTTGCAAATAGAATATATAATTTGAGATTTCAGCTTAACCTACATAATTGAAAATTTTTAGCTATTAATCCTCAAGTAAAAATAGTTTAACAAAAAATATCCACCTTTTCTTGTTGTATTTTAATGTCAGATTCCCATGTGGAAATGTGACTGTCAATGAAACTGGATTCTATCTGAATCTGAAACAAAATGATGCTGTTATACAAAGATCATCAAAAAGCCTCACATTATCAGGCTGTACCCACATTTATGGCTATAATAAGCAAGCCTTCGCAAGACTGTACTCCATTGTACTATAATATAGGCACATAAAATTCTTGATGCATGCTCTTATAAGAAACGCATAGGTGCAATATTGAAATGAAAAGTAATGTAAAATCTCTTGAAATGCTTAACCCAAACTTTCTGCCTAAAAAATAATAAAATAAGAAATAAAAGAATACATATTATCTTGATAAATATTTCAGCTATTACATTAGATAATGAAAGAGCAAGAAAAGCAATGTGAGAACATGCACAGACATAACTAATTACTCAGTAGAATATATGACATAAGTATTTCCCATTTTTTCTTTTCTTGTTATTGTGAAATGTATTCCAGGTTTCCTATTTAACACTGATTTGTATCTGCTGCTTATGTGAAGTATCTGAAGGCACTAGCCTTGCAATGGCTGTGAAACGTTTGCCTGAACACTATTTTTGGTTTAGCTTTTGGGCTGCCTGGCAGTTTCTTCTTCGGGGCTATGAGCATTTCTTTTTAATGACCCATTTTCCTCCGTTTATTTTTTATTTAACTGTGCACCCTCATAAAACAGCCATCACGGCATCTGTCTTTACCCCATGACTCCTTCAGAAGCTGGTTTTCATATACCTGAGTCTGGCCTACAGATACTGCCACTGCAACTCTCCATACCCAAAGACAATAAATATTGTCTCTGCAAAATCCCCAGTTCTGGTTGGCCCAAGAAGATGAAGACAGGTCTGGGAATCGCACTCAGATCTCCTGCATGTCAATAGTTAACATTACCACTAAGCAGTCTTTGTGACCCTATTCAAAACATGTGTAATTTGGAAGTTAAATATAGAAGATTACTACTAAAAAGTGAAGCTATGAACTTGCTGTATTTTGTGTAAAGCATTTTAGCATCCTTTGCATCTTCTGTTGTTTATAATCCACATAATATCTCGATATAGATATAACATACAAATTACAGCTCTAGAACCAAGAATGCACATTTGTAACAATTTACTAAAGCATAACTAGTTTGTTTTACAGTACCTGATGTAATAAAATATAAATGTATCTTTTGCAGACTATGTAGGAGAAATAACTCCAGCATAAAACTATTAACCAATGTCTATCAAAAGAAATTATTTTCTGTTTATCATGTTAGTGCAGATTTTAGCATCAACAAATTTAATCTCATGCTTTTCTGCCTTTACACAGCTGTAACATTTTGTCTTGTTGTCCAATTCAAAGAGAGGAGACTATTGGTTATTTTCTTCCTAAGGTTTCGGCCAGTTTTTTCAGTCTTTTCTTCAATTCCAGGGGGAACTTCTCATAGCACTTTTTACAGACTGGTTTCATGTCAAATTCCACAAACTTGTTTCTAAAATATGACAAATAGTAAGCAAATAAGGAATCGATTAAAAAGACTTCTCCTTGGTGTTTTATGGAAAATACATACAATGGCCTAAGCATCTTGAGTGCTTAAAAAAAATTCTTAGCCAATCTGATATTCAAGAAAATCGGAGGGGGGGCACTTACTAGCTTATCAAATATACTCATTTTATATAAATACATTGAATTTACCCCCCCCTCTTAATTACAAAGTGAATGGACTGTGTCAGCATTAACGCAAGGCATTGTGAAAAGGGGGGGTGTTAGTAAACAACCAGATTTCTTTCTGATTTGCATGCAGTTAGTGTTTGAAACCCATAATTTATATATTTTATGCAGTACTAGCCAGCGACTACAAAGCAACAATCTAAATGGCTGATGACATTGCCTTATCCCTTCTTCAATGAAAGATCACTATACAATGTTTCAGTATTCCTAAGAGGACAGTTAGGGGGCCAGGGGCTGTGTCTAGACATTTGTCTAGTACTCTGCTCCTATTTTTTTGCATTTCCAGTTATTTTGAAACAATTTGCACTGGGATATTGCACCAAATGCCTTCATACACAACTCTGCAGTCTCACCATTTTGGAGTTGCATCTAGCTCAGCTATTGCAACAACCACCCTTGTCTGGGGCCATAGGCCACAACTTTCTCCAGACCTTGATACATGAATATGCTCAATATGGCCTACAGATGCTGCATTAGAGCAACCACCCAGACAACCATATGCCAGACTGTCACTGAAACCAGATCTAGTGCATGGAAGCATGTAGCACTACGACTGTTGTCATTAAACCACCCCTATTATCTCATTTTTAAAACCGACTACAGCCACCCAACATACATACCATATATATGTGTGTCATTGTAGATAACCCCCCTATGGTCCATTGAATTCACACAGAATAATGTTAAGTCATAAAATTCTAGATACAAATTAGTGCCCGTATTTTACAAGGAAACAATAGGAATATAAAATTACAGGAGACATATTTCTACTAAAAAATAAATTTAATTTCTTGACTAGAAGTCATAAACATGAAATCCCTAGACTTTTTAATTGGGTCATGGAGGCATAGGGACATACCTGACTTACCAGATGTTAAACACAGTTGATGACAAGAGGCAAGTGAAACTCACATCACACAGCATGTCTCCTGAACTGTACAGAATTCTAGCTACTGTGCTATTTCTCCTTTTATGAGGGATATTATAAATATCTATCTTAGTTTATAGTAAGCCATTTTTTTTGGTAAACAATTTGAAAACTTATGAATAGAAACACAAAAATAGTTCACTGAGCTTAGTGAAACTACTAGCAATAATGCTGTGACAAGGTGGAGGTACCCTGCAGAATATGGCCAAGTCCTCAAAAGGGTTAAAATCATCATGTTGCTTCCAGAAATCCTGGAGGAATTCTGTGCAATACAGAATTTGCACAGAATTCCCCACCTGTGCCGAAATCTTGCATTTGCTGGACAGAGTTCTGCACAACTGTTGGCAGCTCTCTTCTATCCTTCCTCCCTTCCCTGTAGATATTGAGGCAACAAGAGGAGGTGGTAAGCAGCTGTACATCAGGTTGTGTCCTCCTCTGTCCTAGGTCCAAATGTTTTTCTGAACTGCAGGGCTGTATGGAGGCCCATACAGTTCAAATGGGACATGGGCTGATCCACAGTCACTTACTTCCTCCTCTTGGTACCGTGATCAGAGCACAGAGAAAAGACCAGCAGACAGATGTAGGGACGGGGGGGGGGGGGGGGGGGGGGGGGGGATGACTCAACTAGAGCAAGCTGGCTGAGGTGTGCTGCAGGGGTAGAAGTCACTGGAGTGATGTAGGGGGTATACGCCATGAGGAAGGGAGATAGATGTTGCCGGAGAGAATTGGCTGTGGTGTTCATGAGGGTAGGAGTCGCTGGAGCAAAGGGGGGGGGGGTCACTGGAGTCAAGTTGGGTGTGCGCGTGCTATGGGACGGGTGGTTTGCTGGATGAAGCTATAAGCATGTGTCAAGGCATTAGGTGGTCACTGGTGCAAGCTAGGGGAAGAGTGCCATGAGGATGAAGGTTGCGGGAGCAAGTTGCGGAGCAGTTTGCCGGGACAAACTGAAGTAGTGTAACACAGGGTAGGGGGGTTGCAGGAGCAATACTGTAAAAGCTGGGGGAAGAGTACAACATAGGTGGGGTTGAGGGGTTGCTGGAGTAGGCTTGGGATTTCTACAGAAAGCTAGATGTGTATTGAGGGAAAAACTAGAAGTGGGAGTATATGGTGGGGGGAGGGCAGAAAGGAGAGGCTGGGGTATGTACGTGAAGGGGAGGTAAGGCAAGGGAGCAGTATGTGTTGAAGGGAGAAAGACAGAGGGGTAAGGTATATACCTGGGTGGATGAGATGTGAGGGAAGAATATATGCATTGGGGAAACCCCAACAGGATTGGAGGTCTTTCTGGGAGATGGAGGGAGACAGAGAATCATGGCTGGAGCAAGAGAGAATTGACAGGGGGGAGATGTCTGGCCTTATGAGGGGGAATTTTGCACTACAAAATTTACAATGTATGCAAAATTTTTAAATATTGTGTGCAGAATTTTCAAAAATATTGTATAGAATATCTCCCATGAATAAATCTACGACTAAGCAATACAAGGCATCAGCAGAAATCACAACACAGCTCTAGGAATGTGCTTATTACACATGCAAATAACAGCCTAGGAAGGAGATTTTCTAGGATTCTGGGAAAGTGGAAATTTTCCACCACACTTTGCAACGACGGAATTCTCAATCAGGTAAGCCTAAAAAGGTACACCCTGTGAGCCATTACAAACCTGCTGGTACTAAGGAGTTTTGCTGTGCTAATGTAAAGAGCAAGGCTTGATAAAAATAATTGCTGTAGAGATAGCAAAGAGCAAGTAATGTAAAAGGAGAAGATTGTCAGAAGAAAGCTAACTGATGTGATCTGCTAGAAGGTTAAAAAAAAAAAAAACTTGGCTTGGAAATTTGTTTTCTCAGGCCCCAAGCTTGTGTCTCACAATGCCTGGTTTCCTTTTTTTGTATATAAATTTGCAAATGGTTACTACTACTAGCCAATTACAGGGCATATTTCAAAGTTCTCATTGACATCAGGAAATACTATAATCTCCCTAGGGTTTCAATTTTTATTTTGAAGAGAGAATTGACTTGCTTTGCATATTTCTGTACTTTATACTATACTCAGATACAGCACACATCACATTTTGTGATAAATGTGAAAGTGTGGTGACTGACGAGAGGTGGACAGCAAACTGAAATTAGGAACCTATATGATGGAAGAGACTTCCAAATCCATCTAACCTGCCCATCTTCTTCACCTCCTGCAATACTGCAGACCCTATGTTAACTTCAGCTTTAGTGCACCATTGCAATCCCTGCCCTCTCTCTTTTCTGGGGACCCCAACCCCAAATGTGGGCAAAAATACGTGTGTTGTGTGTTTGTATTTCTATCTGCATACAGAATGGGCAATTTTCAAGCAGCTAATTAAATCATTTTGAAAATTGCCTTTGGTAAGCCCCCTCTCCTGTAGCATACATGACCCAGGTCGTTAACTCACAGTTTACAAAGTTTATGATATATGTTCCACATCACTGTAACAGACCACCTCTGGGATTACCCAACCTCTGTATCATCCTAGAGAAGTGTCACAATTGGGCTTACCAACAATTTGTATAGATGTTATAGTCACCTTTTTTTTTCAGCAGGCTATATTGCATACCAGCAAAGAAAACATCAGAACTCAGATGAGGAGACATTGAATTTTTATTAGTATGTTGATATGCTTTTATATAGTTTTATACTTGTGTTTATATTATGTATGTTTTTGCTGTGAACTGCCTAGAATCAGAGAGCATGTGGGATATAAGAACTTTTACACCCCAACAGAACCTTCTGTAAAATGTCTGAAAAAGGGTTAGTTTTGTGAATACAATGACTGAAAATGTCCCAAGATAGGACATGCTAGATATGATCTCAATCGCTAAGATTTATGCTAGCCGATATCCTTAAAACAGATAAAACTGAAATGAAAGAAATCTATTCAATATACTGGTTTCAGTGTTACACAAAATCAAAAATATTTTCTAGGATAGGTTAATGTTTATTTTTTAACTTCTTAGAACTCCAAACCACATTGTAATTTGCTGGTATTCAACACCTGATTAGACACACACATGCCAAATAAAATAGTGCATTCTTTATGGACTAACCAAAGCAAGTGGTAGAAGAGGTGAATGCAGAAAGAAAAGGAAAGTTTACAAACAGATCGGCTTTTTCTTTTTCTGCTTATCTTTGTCTTTTGCTTCTCTCTCACGCTTGGCAAGTCGACGCTTAAATTCTTCAGGTATCTGCTCATAGCAGTGTCTACAGACGGGTTTTAGATCAATTTCAACAAATTTGTCCCTTTTGCGTGTGGCAGCAAGGAATGTAGGAAAGAAGAGCAGAGAGTTAAGAAGGAATGTCAACTGAAAGACAGCAACAATCAACCCATAAGTCAAATTCTGCCTTCATATTTGCCCAGAGCTATGCATCTCTGGTGGTACAGTGGTCTCTGTAAGCATGCAAAAATTACTTTATCCTTAAACACTTACTTGAGCGTTAATTTAGTGTTGCAAGTGGAACAAGCAAAACAGTTCACACACCAGGCCTTGTTCAGAGCAGAAACAACTGTTGCCAAAAAAAAAAAAAAAAAAAGGTTATGAATACCACCTAGCTTTCAGTAAAAATACCATGTACCTTGAAACCCTTTTGCTTTTCACAAAAAAAGATTACAAATAATGTCTGTTCAGTGTACAAAAAAATATTAATTTTATTTTTTTTCCATGTATTTTTATACCACCTTTCAAAGGAACATCAAAGTGATTAACAGAATTGATATAATATTTATTGTATTTATTTAGACATTTATACCCCACATTACCCTGAATGTACTCGTGTTCAATACGGCTTATAATAAATAAAACAGACAAGGGTTACAATACCATAAACAAAATATCAAATACGAACTGGGTAGCACAAATAAAGATACAAATAAAAAGTAAATAACAAACCATTGATGGCCAGTTACAATCTAACACACTCCATCAATGGGGTAGAAATCTCTCAAAGAGGAAAGTTTTCAGTCTTTTGTGAAATACCAAGTAACCAGGCTGACCCCCTGATTGCCATTAATACAATAGGGAGGTTGAGTAGCACAATAAAATTCAAATCAGACTGGAGTGATACAAACGGAACATGTAAGGAAGTTATTGTCTAAATTTAAAATATCTATATATATAAAAAAAAAAAAATTTTGAGAAACAAAACACCAAATCTATTTTATGGAAACTGAACCACAGGCCCAAACCCACGACTTGTAGAAAAATGAAGGTACATAAAGACCATATAGCCTATACAGTCTGCCCCTCCATACCATCTACTTTCCTTTTCTCTCCCTTATAGATCCTATGTACTTGTCTCAAGCTTTTTTTGAATTCTGACACGTTTTTTTTGTCTCTCTCCACCATCTCCTCTGGGAGGCCATTTCATTAGTTCACCACCCTTTCCGTGAAGTAGTATTTCTTCAGGTTACGTCTGAGGCTATTCTCTTTCACCTTCATCCTGTGCCCCCTCATTCCAGAGCTTCCTTTCAATTGAAAAACTTGCTGCCTGTGCATTTATGTCACATAACTATTGAAACATCTCCATCATATCTCCCCTCTCCCTCCTTTCTTCCAAAGTATACATATTGAGATCTTTTCTGTCCCCATACGCTTTATGACTAAGACCAAGCTCCATTTTATTAGCTGCCCTCTGGATCATCTCCATCTTCTTGAAGACGCAGTCTCCAGAATTGTTCACAATATTCTAAAGAGGTGTCACCAGAGTCTTATACAGGGGCATCATCACCTACTTTTTCATACTGACCATTCCTGTCCCTAAACACCCAAGCATCCTTCTACCTTTCACAGTCACCTTTACCCACCTTAAGATTATCATATACAATCATTTCAGATTAAAAGCTTGCTTGAATAACCAAGTTTTCAGTGCCATCTTACTATATATTTCCGATAGGAAACTTCCACTATAACTTCATGTGGAACAGTTCCAGAGCAAAGGACATGCAATTGCTGTGTGATGCGAGGAATCTAACCATAGGCATCTATGAGAGAGAACTGTCAGTTACACTGTGAGGATCGAAGAGTCCAAGTAGGGCGATATGAAGAGAGACAAGAGTGTAAGTAAGAATGCATTTTTATATAAAAAGCCCAGTGAGTTAAGAAGAGGATCAAGGAGGACTTTTTTTTTTGCCAAAGATCTGAACAGCTTCCAGGTGCAGTGTATTACTTTGGTTCATATTGACAGACACTGGTTTAAGACAGATAAGTGACACTATTAATCATGCATAAGTTTATGGTGCTTTATTTTGAGTATAGGACTAAGTTTCGCACACATTTATCTGAAATCTTTTTATTAATGTACAGTATTAATGGCCAAATATAACGAAGATAATAAAAAGGTTCAATCAAAATAAAACTTAATGTGAACATGTGAAGAAACAGTGTGTTTTAAAAGCCTGTAAAATGTAGTGGATATTTTCCTGCACAGATTATGTTCTGAAGTGTATTTCTCCTATTTGGCCAGCAGGTGGTGTTTCTTTGCTATAAAGCTGTTACAGAGAACCGAGGGGGTCTTTTACTAAAGCTTAGCTCGAGTTATCTGCAGCAGGGCCCATTTTATTCCTATGGCCCATGCTGCACAGAACTCGAGCTAAGCTTTAGTAAAGGACCCCCTTAGTGTTTTTTCTATAGTTTGACACAAACAGGAAGCAAGAAGCAGTATATATTTGAAATCTTGTTGACTGGGCTCTGATTGACCCAGGAGCTCATCTCATTTGGACTTTACTGGTTTTGAGTTTAGTTTCAGCCCAGGAGAAGGAGAGAGAGATCTCTTTGATGAAGCTCTGTGAATAGATATATGCCCTGATCTCCCCAGGTACTTTCTAGGAAGTATGCTAGTTAGCATTATAATTGATCCATATTTCAGTTACCTGTTATTGTTTGCCAATTGCACTATTTTGTTCTACTGTTCAATATCTTTTAAGATTTGTTCACCCTGTTTGGACTGACAAAGAATCCTGATAGTTTGTGTGTTGGGTCTGTGGGTGCTTTCTAGGAACTGTGGGAGCACTGGGAGTGTCTCCAGTAACCTAGAAATCACTGGGGATAATTGTAGAGCAGGATACTCGCCCAGAGGTGATTGTGACCGAGTTGGTGGGAGGAGGGTGCAGATGCTGGCGGACCCGAGCTGTGCTGGGGATAAATCCTCTAAGTGGCCGTGGGGTAACCCCAGTCGGGTGGCTAGGCATTTCATGACAGAATAGTATTAACTTCTGTGAACTGCTATATGTGACCAATAGCTTAGGAGAGAGGCTTTGTTTCTTATAGCCTTCTCCCCCTCTAATACCAAGTATCCCCTTCTAGCTCTTACCACCCCACCCCTCCACCTACTCTGTTTGTTGAATTAACTTAAAATGAAAGGGATGTGAACCCAAGCCCCTAAGCTTAACAGAGGAATCATAATTGCATCCTATTCAAAATCCTTCTCGGATTAAGGGGCTTAATATAGGAGTTTCGAACAGCTAAAAGTATGCAACTGGGTCCTCCATTGCCAATATGAAGGGGCTTCAGAGTGAATCCACTGTTGAAGAATACATTCCCCCCCCCCCCCCCCCCCACTAAGATGCTCATATACACCTTGTTTTTGACCCCTAGGTCCCCTGCACAGGCCAAAATTAAAATTTCAAAAGTGCCCTGTAATCATGATGTTAAGGGACTGACTATTTAAATGATAACCTCCTCCCAGAAAACCCTTATTTTGGGGCAGCCCAGAAAGCATGGAAAAATGTATCTTCACTTTTCCCACACTTAATACGTATCAGGCTCTATGAAGTATTCTATATTGACATGTACAATAATCAGCCTTGTGTGCCACCTGAGGAATGTCTAACTAGTTTCATAAAATTTAGTAGTCCTAAACCATACTTTTTCCAAGTTTCTAAGTTCTGGAAAGATTTATGCAAGCCAGAGATAGTCACTTTGTTGTCTGGGTCTGTTTGAAAAAAAAAAAATCCCTAAGTTTAATTCCAACAGGGCACTGTAGATTATTAAAACTGAGGAGTTTATATAATGTGATCATTGACAGTATGCAAATTGAGCACTCCGACAAGCCTGCAAATGTTGTAGAAGATCTTGAAAAGATTTTAATGTGCTTGCATCCTGTAAAAAATGTTCTACAACTGTGAAACCAGCTCTTTCCCACTTTAGAAAATCAGGCTGTCCAATCCAGGAGCAAAAGTTGCATTACCTTGAATGGGTAACAGAAATAACAAAGCTCCCCATAACCCCTCTAGATCCTTCCAAAGTTCCAGCAAGGGCTGGAACAGACAGCTCCATTTCAACTGGCACACATTTAATAGAAGTGAACACAAGTGAGCACAAAGGCACTTTCACATCATTTAGTGCCACGGGAAGACCTGATGAAAAGATAACTCACATGGTCACCTCAATACAAGGACCAGCTTTTGGGTGTAAGTTATGTTTGAGGGTTCTTCCCACTTACAAAATAATTTTATTAAGCTTATATATTGCTTAGCTATTTAAACTGGTTTTATTTGTAAACCTCTCATATATATATTTATTGTGGATATCTTGAAAAACCAGACTGGCTGGGTGTGTCCTGAGGACTGGTTTGAGAATCCTTGCCTTAGGCTTATCTGTACCTTTTACACCTGGGGTATTCTGCATGCTTTATTTTTAATTTTGTGTAGAATTTCTCCCATCATAAAGGCCTGGCTCCTCCCCACCCTAGGCCTGACACAAACAGAGAAACTGACAGCAGATAAGATCATATAGCCTACTCTTAGGTGCTGGGTGTTCTAAAGGTACAGAAGGAGAACTGCCTTCAACCATTTGGCCTATCTTCATCAAATATGCCTAATGCACTAAAAGATCAAAGTCTGGAGAAAATGTGGAAGTAACATCTATAGATCTCTGAGAAAGAGGTTCTGAAACAATAGGAATCCCAGGGATTGACTGATTTGACAACGTGGAGCCTGCTCTGCAAATTCAAAATGGTCACTGCTGCTGTGAAATCAGCAACAAGATTGCAGCTGTGCTGAAGAGAAGGAGCTTGCTCAGAAGCAGAACTGGAGGAGACTCCTGTAGAAACCAAGGTGCTGTCCCCTGGGTCGGCACTAAGAGAGGCTGATGGAGACTTACACAAAGCACACTGACCAAATGAAAGAAGTGATTGCACTCCACAGCAGGAGCACCATTTGATTGCCTCTGCAGGAGCCACCATAAGGAGAGATCCCTCCCCCTAACTCTGACGCAACCAAAACGAATCCTGAACAGAAAACTGAGCCAAGCCAGTTAGAAGATGGACAGGCAGGAAAAAACAGAAGTAAAACATGGCAAAAATGCAAGAAGAATCAAAGAAATAGAAAGTCAGTCAGACCACCCTGCTTACACTCGCTCAGGCTGCACGTCAAACTGCATTTTCAGGCTACACAGGACAAGCACTCTGCTCCCTCTGTTGAAAATGCTCAACTCTTTTTTTTTTCCTTTTTTTTTTTTGTTTCAAGGAAGGATGACAAATGTCTGAGGAGGAGAATGAAGAGAAAAGAAGTAAAGGAGGGACCCAGCACCTCCAGCCACCCACAATACCCCCTTTCTCAACTGGGAGCCAGCAGAAACTGTGGTACAGAAGCTAGCCTGAAGAGAATTCCAGGAGCTGTGGAGCACATCCACATCCACCTGCTGGAGATAACACTGAACTATTGGAGCAGTACACTGGCAATATAAGGTCAATTCTGTACTGTATCTCCACTTGCTGGTCAACGGGCATAACCCGCATCTTCTGGAATAACCTAGATGGATGTAAAGGAATCATTGTTTCTTTTACTGAGCATCAACAAGTAGAAGAGAAGTTCCCAATGTGCAACCCCTGTTCACATGGCTATGACTTGAGTCACTCAACAGGAATGAGCTATAATTGCTGGAAAACATCAAGAAAGTGGAGATTAATACCTGCCTCTGCCACTAATTTCAGCTGCCTCTGCCCCTAATTTCAGCTAAGTCTCAGAAAGAAAGGTCAGGCACAAAACTAGACTTTTGACTAAACCTAGATTTTTATGGTTGGTTAATTAAATATAAATAATCCCATTCTTCATATATGAGAGAAGAAATGAGGCTTTTTGTTTCCTCATTTATTTTATGCAGCAATTTTGTAAGACCTGTAGCTGATTTCCTCAAATTTCCAAGAGCATAGCAGTGACAGTCTTTTCCTAAATTGCTTCTGCTAGGTAATTGTAATAAGAAAAAGTAAATAGAAATATACTTACCATCACCTTCAATTACATGGTTACAGTGGAAACAAACATCACCAAATAACTGGCAAGACAAAAGGTTTTGAAAAAAAAAAAAAAGATATCTTTAGATATAATCTAGATGTAATCTAGATATTATAATAAAGCAGCTCCATCAAAGCACTTTGTTTTGAAAGAATCAAAGATTTCAATCCATGTTATTACAAATATTACAGCTTTAATCAATCCAATACACCTCCCTTCGCCCACAAAAAAAAAATAGAAGAACTTGTGTTTTGTGGATGAACAACTCAAGAATACCACCAGCAAGCTCAAACCAAGCAATATTCTTGGACGTGCAAGGTGCTGCTCTGATAAAAGACCTGGAAACATGGTTGCACATGCTAACAGTCTGTGTGACAGCCCTATCCCCCTCTTCCTCTGAATTTTTTAAAAATGTTTTTATTAACCACAACATAAGTAATACAGTATTTGTCAATGCAGCCAACAGACTGTTCAATTTCACCAAACAAACAAATACCAACTGAACTTCAATCCCCAGTTTTTGATAATTTTCTCCCTCCCCACCCCCCCCTTCCTCCCAATCCAAACCCCTCACCATCATGGCTGAATCCCCTGAATGTCCTCAACACTAGTCCATAGTCGCTCTAGTCTTTTGCATCAGGCTTATATCTGCCCAATCTCCTATCAGTCAGCTGCTCAAGTCCCACAATTCTCGATTCTCAATTTCCAGTCTATGATAGTGGGACCTATTCTCTGTTTCCAATGGGCCACAATCTCCAACTTTGTGGCTGCCAGCACCAGTCTTAAGCCGCTTTTGCCATTTCTGGCCCCTTTTATTTCCCCACCCTAACAAACACCATTTCGGTTCCGCCGGGAACTGAGTGTCCAGGATGCTTGTCAAATGCATAGCAACATCCACCCAAAAAGATTGTATAAGTGAACATGCCCACCATACATGTAAAAAATTTCCCAATTCTGCTTCACACCCACCGCCAGCATTGATCCGATACCGTAGGGTACATTCGTTTTAACCTGTCTGGAGTGTAATACCATCTGCTTAAAAGTTTGTAAGCATTTTCTTTAATTAACACACATACAGATGCCTTTTTCACCTCCAGACATACCCGCTCCCATTCTTTCACACTCATTTCAATATGTAAATCTCGCTCCCATGCTGTCATATAGGGTAATTTGTGCATTTTGTCTCCCCTGATGTACTTGTATAATCTGGAAACACCTCTCCTCCCTCCTTCCAGAGTTTCCCATATGTTTTCCAATGTCTCCCGTTCTCTCGGATCAGATTGTAACCACCCCTGCCCCCTCATATAATGCCTGACCTGCATGTATGCATAATAATCCGAATCTGGCAAGTCAAACTTCCTCTGTAAAGTTACAAACTCTCTTAATACCCCTTCGGACATAAGATCCCGGAATCTCCACAGGCCTTTCCGATTCCATTCCCTAAATACCCCCCCCCCCTCGTCCTGCAGGAAACTCAGCTTCATGGGTACTATAAGCCAGGGTAGAGGTTTTCACCCCCTTCCTAAATTTGCCTTTTAATAGATCCCATGTACGTTGCAAGTGTGCTATAAAAGGGCTAATATTCCTCTGATGTGTAGAGAGTACATCAGTTCAGACCCCCACACTCCTTTCTCCAGACAGCACCATGGCGCCAAGTTTTGCTCTAAGGTCGCCACAGGCGATCTGCCTCCTTTGCTCCATTCCGCCACCTGCTTTAGCTGTGCTGCCTGATAGTACCATGTTATATTGGGTAGCCCTCTCCCCCCTTTCTTCACACTCCCCCACATAACTTTTCGAAATTCTCGCCCGCCTTCCCCCCCATGCAAACCGGGAAATTTCTGATTGCAATTTATGCAGAGCCGCTGGAGGGACTTCCACTGGCAGTGTTTGAAAGAGGAATAACATCCGCGGGATCAGGTTCATCTTAACCACCGCTATCCTGCCCCACCAGGATAACAGACCATTCTTCCACCTACTCATATCTTTGTGCAGTTCCCTAAATAGGGGGGCATAATTTAATCCATATAGTTGTGCTAAATCCCGCAGTAGCCAAACTCCCAAATATTTAAAACTATCCCTAGCAGGCCTGAAAGAAAAATTGCGCAGCACCGTTTCTAAATTACAAGCGGACCCTGTTATACTCAAAATTTCAGATTTATCATAATTGACTTTAAATCCGGACATTTCTCCAAAAACTTGTAACTCAGTGCAGATGTAGGTTAAAGTCTCTTCAGGATGGCTGACATAGAAAAGAATGTCACCCGCGAACAAAGCTATTTTATGTTCCCTTGCTCCTATATGGAGACCCTGTACTTGGGCTGTTTCCCTAATCTTCTGTGCTAGAGGCTCAATTGCTATGGCAAAAAGCAGGGAAGACAGGGCACAACCCTGCCGGGTACCTCTTTGTATCTGCACCTGTTCCGAATATCCACCATTCACTTTTATCCGTGCCACCAGAGCTGCACATAATCCCTGAAGCCAAGTTAACACCCCTGGGCCAAACCCCATGGCCTCTAATACCTCCCACAGATACTGCCACTCCACCCGTTCGAAGGCCTTTTCTGCGTCCGTTGTTAAAAGCACAAAGGCCTCCTCCTGCCGCTGAGCCTCCCAAATGATATTTAGAGTTCTCCTGATGTTGTCAGCTACCTGCCTCTTAGGTATAAAACCAGCTTGATCTTTATGAATCAACTGAGGTAGGAAAATATTAATCCTCTCAGCCATTACTTTAGCCAGTATCTTAATATCAATATTTATTAGTAAGATAGGCCTGTAAGAACCACATATTGTTGGATCTTGCCCTGGTTTGGGAAGAACCGAGATCCCCGCCTCATACATACTCTTACTTAAAACATTCATTCCCTACCCTCACTAATAGTGGCCCTAATTCCTTCCCCAGTATCTTATAGAATTTTGCAATATACCCATCAAGCCCAAGTGCCTTCCCCCCTTTTCAGGCCTTTGATAACTCTATCATGATAGGCTTGATGTTCCCTCTGCTGCTCTGTAAGTCTGTGTAGGCCTAACCCGCTTAGGTATTTTTGAATCCCCTCCTTGCTTGAGCTTATTGCCTTAGTATACAGGGTTGAGTAATATTGGGCAAAACGCTCCCTAATCTCCTTATCCTGATATACCATTTGATCACCTGCCCCCTTCAATTTAGTGATAGTGTTACCTACCCGCCTTTGTCGTAGGCTACGTGCTAACATTCTTCCAGCTTTATTACTGAACTCAAAAAACTTCTGCCTCACTAGATTTCTGTGATACTCCATCTGTCTCATTTGTATTTGCAGTAGTTCAGCCCTGCATTCCTGCAGCTCCCCCCAGGTGCCAGGATTCCGCCCTCCCTGATGTTGTACTTCTAAAATGACTAGCCTCTGTCGTACTCTCAATTCCTGATTTTGACTCTCTCTCTTCCATTGACTACCTTTCTTAATCAAGTGCCCTCTCACAACCACCTTCAGAGCATCCCAAAGGGTCCCGTCAGAGACATCTCCATTATCATTATATGATAGGTAATCCTGCACCACAGTTTTAATTTCCCCACAGGCCTCTATGGTATCAAGTAAAGATTCATTTAATCTCCAGAATCTGTGCCCCCTTTCTCTCCCTAACCCCTTCCAAGAAATCCAAATGGGGGCGTGATCTGATGCATGAATGGTCCCAATTCCTGAACCCTTCCCCATAGTTTGCGGGAGCCCCAGAGTGTATCTATCCTTGTATAAGTATGCTGCGCATGAGAGTAGAACGAATAGGTCTGCTGCCCGGGATGTTGCATCCTCCCAACATCTATCAGATCCAGCTCCTTGGCCAATCTTAATAATTTAGCCGTATTGGCCTGCCCGCCTCCCTTCTTACCTTTGGAGTGATCTAGCTCTGTCAAAGCCCAGTTAAAATCACCCCCCAGAATAACCTCTCCTGACACAATTTGAAGCAATTCCAATCTTAAAGCCTCAAAAATTCCTCTGGATTTCTTACAGGAAGAAAGGGGGGGGGGGGGGGAGCTGCCAAGAGGACCATAAGCACATGCCACCTCAGTCCCGCACTCAGTACAATCTTTCTGTCCGTTCTATTCATTTGAGCAGTGTCGTGCCCTTCATACTTCTGTCAGTGAAGGAGGAACAGAGCGGAAGAAGTGAGTGGCAGAAGTCTTCAGTAAAGAGGGTGAGAATCGCAGCATTTTTGGGGGGTTTAATTGAAGTGGTTCATTATACATTAAAAATGGGACCCCTTACATAGTTTCAAAATACTTTATAATTGTTTAAACATTTAGTATGACCTTTGAAAATACATTAGTATAATGGGTTTTTTTCTTAGTTAATTTATAATTGATGTTCAAAGCGTTCTCCTTCAACCTTGACATTTTCACAAAGTCTGACGCCACTGGCCTGTTGGCTCAATGAATTCTGGGGTTTCATTAATTAAGAGCTCAACTGTTTTGTGAGCTTGAAGCGCTAGAGCGCCCATCCTGCTGAAAAAATAAGGTACTCAGAAATGTCTGTAATTTCAGGCAGGACATTTCTGGATTATTTGCAAAAATGTTGGGTGTCCCATTTTTTCTGAACACTTTGTGTAAACATTTATTAGTAGATAAATTTCAAATTTATTATTCAGTGACGTATACACACAAAAACGAGAATGAAATAACGAAAAGCTTAAGGAAACAAAGAAAACTTTAAAAAAATGTTTTATTAATGCAGCCATAACAAACATTGTAAACATACACCATAATTTGCATGTCAACAATTATTTAAAAAAAAAGTTAAACTAACTTATAAAGATAGATCATATTAATTTCTTCAACTGTAGCACTCCTTTTCAAGAGGTCAATTTTCCACAGAAAAATATTCTTAAATTTTCAGATTTATCTTGATTACATATCTTACTCTTGATGGAACTTTGTACCAAAAAGTTCAAAATTCTGCGCAAAAAAATTTTGAAATTCTGCAAGTTCTTTTAAACATCCACCCTCTCCCTGCAGCCACACTTCATCGATCTTACAGCCCCCCCTTCCCTGTACAGATACCATCCATGTTTATTTTTTTCAGCCCTCCCTGCTCCTGTACCCACACTTCACCCACCTTACAGCTCCCCTCCTCCTTCCATGTACACAAATACCAATCATCTTTTCCCAGCCCCCCCCCCCACCATCCCCACAGTCACCGGTCCTGTGTGGAAGGAGCTGCAGAGGCACATATCGGGAGTACCTCCTAGGGCAGGAAAGAACCATACTCTTTCCTGTCCACTGCCGCTGCTCTTCCCAGTACCACCACTTTTTCAACATGGCCACCGAGACTTCCTGCTGCAGTCTTGCAAGATTGCTGCTTGAAGTCTCGGTAGCCATTTTGAAGAAGCAGCGATACCAGCAAGAGTGGTAGCAGTGGGCAGGAAAATGTAGGGTTCTTTCCTGCTCCCAGAGAGGCCACTAAACAGACCACCAGGGCGTGTTAAGGAAGGCACAGGGAGGGCCCACTGAGGCTCGGGGCGGCCACCTGGCCTTTACCATAGTCTCCGTTTCCGTGGTACTGTACTGCACTGCGGGAACAGGAACCGCGATAAAGATTCTGCATGAAAAAAGTAAATTCTGCGCAACTGGCAAATTCTGCACTGCGCAGTTGTGCAGAATTCTGGCATGAGTAATATCTTGTTAAGACAAATGACTACATTAGTGTGATGTACAGTGAAATGTTACCTTACCTGATTGTAATGTGTTTCACAATAAGCCAAGCCTTTCCTCTCGTAGTGACGATGGCCAAGAAATGGCTTTTCACACTTTGCACACACAAAATGCTGCAGAAAGAATTGATGTTAGATTTAGAGGTTACATGAGTATTTAGCTAGAGGTCACGAGTTCCCTTCCAAGGTACTAGTGAATGTACTGTAGAAAATCTGATAAATACGAGCTAAAATCCTATGAACTCTTCTATGCCTACATCTAAATAAAAGCAATGCTACAGGACAAACCAAAAAGCTTGTGGTAAGGTTGCATAAACAGACTAGGACATAACACAAATTATTTGTAAGCTGTAGAAGACAGTTCCAGCCTTTGCTAAAGGGATGTCTAGCACAAGCACAGTGAGCTATAAACCCAATTTATTAAGTCTTCGAGGGGTTTATGCAGAAAGCCACATGTTTGAGTCACGTGTTGATGGCTGAGCGTGTGACTTCTACGATAAAATTAATTCCAAATATACCACAGAAAGGCAGTAGATCAATAAGCATGAAAATTGCTGAGGCATTAAAAAAACTAAGTAGTAATCTCCAGCTCATTGTGAAAATGTCCCCCTTCCAGACTGCATGAGCAGTTGCTGGGACTGTATGGCCTGAACATCACAAATCCCTGGCAGTCCAGTGGCCCCACTTCTGACCCCTGATATGACCTGCCCCACCATTAAAAAAAAAAAAATGACCTGGTGTCTCGTGGCCTCCCAAACCTTCAAGAGACAGGAGAAATACCCATTTGCTCCTGCCTCCATCTTGGAAAAGGCAGGCATCACTTCTGCTTCTTGAAGGCATGGGGGGAGGGGGGTGTTGAGGAAGGGTCATCATCCAGGGGGCCTGGAGGGGTCATGGGGGTAGGAAGATTTTTTTTTTTTTAAATGGCAGGGGAAGGGCACTAGATTGCCAGGGCTATTGCTTTGAGTATCAGGAAGGTGTTGCTAAAAACCAGGCCATTTGCTTTTCTGTCCCAATACAGAGGGTGAGCTAACCCTTCTCCACTTCCTCAGAAGTGGTGGTAAATTTCTCATGTTGCACTTGCCTTAAAATCTGTTTCTGTGCCATTTATGAAAAAAAAATTGAGATGCCCTCCTTTTTAACCCACATCATAGATATTGTCTATAAGATATGAAGAACTCCAGGGACCTTCATAAATAGATATGCATATTTATATTTATAACATATTAAGTTGAAGATTACCTCCACGTGCCACTGTTTTCCCATAGCATTTACAACACGCCCTTCAATTGGTCTTCTGCATGCTCCGCAAATGGGGACACCCATTTTATCATGGCAAGGCAAGCAGTACAATTCCCCTTTAAGTTCACGGGCATCAGAAGTAAGTTCCTTGCTATTCAAAGGAAAAGGCAGAGCAAATAAAACACAAAGAAATAAGAATATATACAATAAGATAAAACCAATGAATACAATATACAACATATCTATTATAATAAATATCAATAGGACAATGAGAGAGAGGAGTCGAAGATGACCCTAAGGTTACGAGCCGATAAGACAGGGAGGATGAGTGTGTTATCCACACAGAGAGAGAATGGGGGAAGAGGAGAGATTGGTTTAGGGGGAAAGATAAGAAGCCCAGTCTTGGTCATGCTTAGGTTCAGATGGTGGTGAGACATCCAGGCAGCAGTGTCAGACAGGCAGGCCGATACTTTGGCCTGGATTCCTGCTGAAATTTCTGGTGTGGAGCGGTAGATCTGGAAGTCATTAGCGTAAAGGTGATACTGAAAACCATGGGATGAGATCAGACTACCAAGGGAAGTCTAGAACCAAATTGAAGAATATTTAGAGAACCAATCCAGGAGGCTTAATTTGAGGCTGATAAATTTTCCTAGATCACCCTTAATTACACCGTTACAAATGGTTAAAAAATATCTAACTGAAATTCTAGGTATGTCAGAGGATTCTTTACCACCTATAACCTGGGCGTTTTATTTACAAGGTAATATTAAAAGGGATTCAGGTATTTTACAACCTCAGGGAGGTGAAGTAATGAACCTCACATCCTTTTTAGAATTCTCTTTAGAGGTTATAACTCAAAGAACAACTATGTTGGACTCTTTTGCTCTGGAGATGGACAGAGATGCAGTGTTAAAACCTTTCCTTGAGACACCTGGACTCTACATTTTTGGGATCTAAAATAAGAATTTACCCTGATTTCTCTAGAGAAAAGATGCAAAGTTTTTTTAGCTTTGCGTCTGAGGATTCTGGCAATAGATGCAAGCTTTGTACTTTAATTTCCTTGTATTTGTCGTACACTATTTCAATCTAAGCAATTTCAATTCTTTGATCCCAAACAATTAGAATTCTTATTAAGCAAGGAAGAGGTTAATGTAACAGTCTAGTCATAGCTTGGAGTAAGCCACCTGGGTAAGCTGTATCATTAATTTTAGTTAATTATAAGATGTATAAGTATATATATCTAATTCTTTTTTGTTATTACCTTTCTTGGATCAATTACCTAAAGATTATTGTGGTTGATATTTAATGAAAAATTTAGCTAAATGATCTATATTTCTTTAGATTTATTTTCCAAATCTGTGTATTATCACTCATAAGATGTACATTATGACTGTTATAAAATTTAATAAACAAAATTAAATATAAAGTGAAAAAAACCCAAATTGAAAATTACTCAAGCCATCATTCAAATCCAAGAAATCTTGCTGATTTAGAACTACCTTTTCCAAGATCTTAGCCAAAAACTTTACACTTGAAATAGGATGATAATTATTCAAATCATTGAGATCTCCTTTTTCATTCTTTATAATTGGAATCACAAACATTTCTTCAGATTAGTAGGAACATCAGCCTCTAACAAAGATTTATTAATCAAGTCACTTATAGGTCCCATCAAATCAGTTTTCAAAGCTTGTATTACTGAGGGGGAACAAACATCCAAAGAACACAGATTTGTATTCAATTTCATCAAAATCTCTTCTACCTGCTTTGGTGTGGACAAGGTGAAATCAGTCCATTTAGCAGATATGGTGGAAACACACTGAGATCTAAAATTTTGAAGAGATTGAGAAAGCAATTGAATCTTATCAAAGAAAGAGCCAAAGTCATGACAAGTTAAATTACCAAATAATTTAGTCAACCTAGAGCAAGTGAATTTCTTCACTATTGAAAACAGTTCTTTAGTTTCACTAGGTGCTTCAGAAATCATCTTATCAAAATAATCTTTTTTCGTAAGTTGCCGATACTCTTGCAAACCACAATGTAATATTCCAATGTATCTTGATTACACATTTTACACCACTTTCTCTCTCTCTTCTGTAAGTCTTGTTTTGCCAGATTAATATCTGAAAACCAAGGAGAAACACAAGCTTTTTCTGACACTAACTTCTAAAGGAGCTATCACATCAAAACTGTCCACTAAGAGGATTCCCAGAAATTGATTTCATTTTCTACTTTTAAATCATCCAAATAAGAAAGTTTAGGACACCAGGAGGAATGCAGTTCCTCTACCTCAAACTGGGGATATACTAATTTTCATTTAGATAAGCTAGAAGAATTCAAACCAACATCAACTGACAGAGTAACAGAAATCAAGTTATGATCTAAGCGTGGAGATGGTAGGATAGAGATGATGTGCTGTGATGATACTTGAATTCACTGTTTGCTGATCTTTGAAAGTAAAGTGACCATTAAGCAGCTTCAAACTCCTCAAGTGTATGCCAAAGTACCAGCGGAAGCACTGTCTGGAAACAGCTGCAGAGTTTAGTGTCGCATGATGAAATGCATGCTGAGAAACACCATGCACAGAAATTGCAAAGATGATCCATTACTGGAACCAACATCTGGTTACAAGGCTCTTACATTGCCGAACCTCAGAGACACCATGAGTTGCGCCACTTCAGTGGTGGAAAAGAAACATGAAGCGTCACATCTGGTCATTGCTAGACTGGCTATGAAATACTTACGAACACCAGCTACAACTGTCCCTTGTAAGCACTTGTTTTCCTTATCAAGACACACAGGCCTAGATTCAGTAAATTGCGCTAAAAAATCAGCACAGAAAAAATTATGCGTCAAACACTATTCTATAAAGGGCGTCTGCACTTTATAGAATAGCACCTAATCAATGCCTAACCTTAAGGCTCCTGCTGAAACCAGGTGTAAATGCTGGCACCTAAATTAGGCGTGGATCAGGCATAATCTATAAAAATGTGTGTAACTTAAAGGAATGTCCCCTAAATATGCTCCCTTGAAATTACGCAACATGTTACGCGCACTCACAGAATACAATGTGCACGCAATTCCAAATTATGGCCAATTAACGTCAATAATTGGTTAGCAGCCAATTATTGGCGCTGATTGGCTCATTAATCAAGTTGCACATGCAATTCGGCTGTGTGTGCTAATTTGTGTGTGCAACCTTAGACGCTATCAGACCTGTGAGTTTTTGTACCAAGTAGAGCGCTGCTGAGCCCGGTACTCAGACCAGGTTCTGCTTGGCAGCCAGACAACCCCAGGTTTCACTTGCGCTGACCGCCGTTCCCCAGAGGTTGAGCCCCTAGGCACGGGTGGCCTGCAGGGCTTACAAGATGGAGCAGGAAGCGGGGTGATGAACGTGACGGCCAGACAGGCAACAGGCAAGAGAGTGCTCCAGGTACAGGCAGAGTCAGGAGGCAGACAGCAGACACAAGAGTAATCCAGGTACAGGCAAGGTCAGGAGGCAGGCAGCAGACACAAGAGTAATCCAGGTACAGGCAAGGTCAGGAGGCAGGCAGCAGACACGAGAGTAATCCAGGTACAGGCAAGGTCAGGAGGCAGGCAGCAGACACGAGAGTAATCCAGGTACAGGCAAGGTCAGGAGGCAGGCAGCAGACACGAGAGTAATCCAGGTACAGGCAAGGTCAGGAGGCAGGCTGCAGACACTACTACTACTAGAGTAATCCAGGTACAGGCAAGGTCAGTAGGCAGGCAGCTGACACGAGAGTAATCCAGGTACAGGCAGAGCAGGCAGCAGACATGAGAATAATCCAGGCTAAGTCAGCAACAAAGAACAAAGTAGAGGAGAAGCACACTACTGAGCAAGTAACACCTACCAAAGTAGAAGCAAGAAGTCTAGGGAGAGCTCAGCTGATAAAGTGCTGGCATCTGACATCAGCAGGGGAAGGACGAGCCGGAAGACCAATAGGAGAGAAGCAAGGGAAGCCAGGCAGAGGAAGAGCAGACCCAGGTTGGTGGAAGCAAAGCAATCAAGGCGCCTGGAAGCCAGGCAGAGAGAGAGCACAGCCAGGTGCATGGAAGCAAAGCAATCAAGGAGCCTCCAGCCAGAGAAGAACTACACACACATGGCTCGGGGCGGTGCCAGTCAAGTGTGCGTGTCGACGGGACCCTGTGCAGCCTGAGGATGCCGCTTGCGTTGAGGTAGGGGACATGACAGTACCCCCCTCCTTAAGGGTGCCCCTCTGCCTAGGTCCGGGTTTGGATGGGCAGCGGGTATGGAACTCCTGGATCAATTCTGGTGCGTGGACGTTGGCAGCGGGCTCCCAGGAATTATCCTCGGGACCAAAGTGCTTCCAGGATAGCAAATAGAGCAGTTGTCCCCTTTGACGTTTGGAGTCCAGAACCTCATCTACCTCAAATTCAGGATCCGGCTCGGAATCAGGAACGATGATCTTCTTTGGGTGCCATTTCGAGGTCAAGAATGGCTTTAGCAGGGACATGTGGAAAGTATTGTGGACCTTGAGATTACCTGGTAACTGGAGACGATACGTGACAGCTCCCACCTGAGATCGTACTGAAAAGGGTCCAATGTATTGGGGAGCAAACTTGAAGGAGGGTAAATGGAGTCTCAAGTATTTGGTACTAAGCCAAACTTTTTGTCCAGGTTGAAAGGTCAGAGCAGACCGCCTCTTACAATCTGCGAAAAGCTTGCATCTAGCAGCGGCTCACTGAAGATGTTGTTGGACCCTGCTCCAAATGTCCCAGATATCAGTGAGGGTCTGTTGGAGCTGAAGCGAGGCTTGGGTCTGAGGAATCGGAAGTGGTAGTTGTGGGTGGCGCCCATATACTGTAAAAAATGGTGATGTACGAGAGGCAGTGTGGAGACCGTTGTTATACGCGAATTCAGCCCAGGGGAGTAATGTGGAGCAATTATCCTGTCGGTTATTAGTATACATTCGCAGGAAGGTCTTGAGCGTTTGATTGACCCTTTCCACTATTCCATTGGTCTGTGGGTGGTATGCAGATGAAAAATGGGTGGTGATGCCAAAAGCAGAACACAGTGCTCTCCAGAACCCAGAAGTGAATTGAGATCCCCGATCACTTATGATCTGGAGAGGTAGACCATGTAAACGAAAAATATGCTGGATGAAATTCTTGGCAAGAGTAGCGGCCGAGGGGAGAGATTTCATGGGAATGAAATGGGCCATACGGGAGAAACGATCCACCACTACCCAAATGACTGTGTGACCTTGGGATGGTGGTAAATCAGTAACAAAGTCCATGGATACTTCCTGCCAAGGGAGCTGTGGAACTGGCAGTGGCTGTAAGAATCCCCACGGCTTGCCAGGAGAGGATTTGTTTCGGGCACAGATGAGACAGGTGGAAACAAAATGTAAGACATCCTGAGCCATGCGTGGCCACCAATAATACTGAGATTAAATGAAAAGTCTTGCGGAATTCGGAGTGACCAGCAAACGTGGAGGAGTGTCCCCATTTGAGAACCTTCTTCCTGGACTGGGGTGGAACAGAGGTCTTCGTGCTGATGGAAGAAACTACAGTCATGGAGGCAAAGAAAAGAAACCAGTGTGCCTGTCACGGGTTTAGTCTCTTAGCATCCTGAAGGTATAAGAGATTCTTGTGGTTGGTGATTACTGTGATGGGGTGCAAGGCCCCATCCAGGAGATATCGCCATTCCTGGAGAGCCAATTTAAGGGCCAATAATTCCTGGTCCCCAATGGTGTAGTTACGCTCTGCCGGAGGAAATTTTTTGGAAAAAAAGAAACAGGGATGATGCTGGCCAGAGTGTCTGAGGTTTGAGACAGGACAGCCCCTGCCCCAGCGAAGAGGCATCCACCTCTAAAATGAATGTTTTTTGATATCCGGGCTTCGAAGCACAGGAGCAGAGAGAAAGGCTTGCTTTAAGGTGGCGAAAGCCTCCTGGGCCTCCGGTGTCCAGTTCCTCACAACAGCACCCTTCCTGGTCAGTGCGGTAAGAGGGGCAGTGATAAGGGAATATTGATGGATGAACTGCCGGAAGTAGTTAGCAAACCCCAAAAAACGTTGCAAGGCCCAGAGACCCTGGGGCATGGGCCAATCCCGGATGGCTCGGAGTTTGGTCCCATTTGGAGCCCCTCTGAAGAGACGATATATCCCAAGAATGGAATAGACCGTTGATGAAACTAACACTTCTCTAGTTTGGCGAAGAGACTGTAGTCCTGGAGGCGTTGGAGAACGGTGTGGAAATGACGAGGGTGGTCTTGAACAGAAGCAGAAAAAAACAAAATATCATCCAGGTAAACTATGACTGAAGTACAGGAGATCTTGAAAAATCAAGTTAATGAATTCCTGAAAGACCGCAGGTGCATTACAAAGGCCAAATGGCATGACATATTAGAAATGCCCTTTATGGGTATTAAAGGCGGTCTTCCATTCATCCCCATGTCAGATTCGGGCCAGATTGTAGGCGCCTCGGAGATCCAGCTTGGAAAAGATAGATGCTTCCTGCAGACGGTCAAAAAGTTCTGGAATCAGAGGACGCGGATACCGGTTCTTAATGGTGATTTCATTAAGACCCCGGTAGTCTATACAAGGTAGCAGAGAGCCATCCTTCTTGGTTACAAAGAAGAAACCTGCCCCCGCGGGAGAGGAGGAGGGTCTGATGAAGCCCCTTTTGGAGGTTTTCTTGAATGTATTCCCGCATGCTTCCAGACCTGATATGCACCGGGGCTGTGGGGCTGCTCGTAACACCCACCTCTTGTGATTCCAAACCCCCCTCCCCCCTTTAAGCTTCTATCTACCACCCAAGGGCCCCCCTTCCAGCAAAAGCCTCAATGCCCTTACCTGGTGGTCCAGTGGTTGCTGGGCAGAAGCGATCCCCTTTCACTCCTGCCCAGCTGGCGCCACATCCAAAATGGCACCCCTAGCAGTAGTCTCATGCTAATCCCATGCTAATCTCCAGCAGTATGAGACTACTGCTAGGGGCACCATTTTGGATGCTGCGCCAGCCGGGGCAGGAGCAAAGGGAGATAGTTCCTGCCCAGCGACCAGTGGACCACCAGGTAAGGGCCGTGGAGGGGGAGGAGCCCTCACTTGGGGGGGGGGGGGAGGAGGAGGAGGAGGAGGAGGCCTGGCTCAGGAAGGAGATTGCTGCTTTGAGGAGTGTGTGTGTGGTGTGTTACAAGTAGCCTCGCAACCACTTGAACAGAAGAATCAGGCCAAGAGTGTTCCTGGGAAGTAAAATAACCCCAGGATTTTAACGTGATTTCTGGGCCATAACATGACCTGCGGTGTGCACCCACTGCAGAGTGCAAGTCATGTTAGGGTAAAATAGATCAAGCTGTGTTAGTACCTTTATGAGGCAAATAACACAACTTAAAGACCTAATGCACCTTGATAAGGTCCCCTCTAAAAATATACACAAATTTCTATAGAGTCTTCCATCCAAGTAGCACTGTAATCCACATCATAATTCTGTACTGCAAAAATACAGGCAACTAGCCACCCACAATTTGAGTGCATAACCCTATGATTACTAGCACTTGGAATGCATGTACACTTTCAAAGGAGTAAAAGAGAACAGTGATCATCATCATACAATTACCAGTTAACCCCATAAGCAGGATATTAATGTCACAGAGGTCATGCGTCAATTTGTTTTTGGTTTGACTTGTAGCTCAGTACACTAACCACTAGCTCCTCCCTGCACATCATTGCATAAAAATGTACTTACCCGCAGTTGGCACAGTTAAAGTGATCTGGATGATAGGGATCATTCTTGAAAATAAGAGGTTGCTCTTCAATGATTGCATGGCATTTCTGACAAATATATTTGCCCAGACCCCTGGCTTTCTCTCGGTTGTGGCAAGGACGACAAAGGTGCCTATGAATATTAAACAAAAACAGTCTGGGGAGATCTAATGGGATTCAGTTATAAACACGCATTCAGCAAATGAAGGAAAAAAAAGCAATGAATGCATAAATGATTATTATACTTTTGGTGTTAATAAAAAATCATGGGAATTTTTTTAACATTTCTGAATAATGGTTATTACTTGGAGCTTCATAAGAGAAAATAGTCACAGTAATGACAGGTGGAATTACCCTAGTTTTCTGCAAAAAGGTCTTTCCAGTTCCATCCACCAGATGGGAGTGAAGCTTCTTTTACATCTTCAATGTTGCCACAGGCAAGAAATAGTTTCATTACATATGTCATAACAGTGTTTGCTTTCATTCTGTCAATCATTTACAGCAAACACTGAGGGAAGAGTAAAAACATCTAAAGCAAAATTTATAAGTTTGCTTTAGTCAATTTAGGACAGCTGATGTTGCTAGATCATAACTAGAGAATGACACAGGGACAAAGTTTGTCCCTGCCCCGTCCCCGTGAATTCTGTCTCTGTCCCCACAAGTTCTGTCTCCATCCCCTCCCCGCAAGCCCCGTCTCCATCCTCGCCCCATCCTGTTCCCGTGGGCTCTGTCCTCATCAACAGAAGCCTCGAACACTTATGATTTTATATTTAAATCTTTTTGTTAAAGAATAAAAATTAATATGCTTTGCAATTGTGTATAAATTGCAAACAGAAAACAATAACAACAACGAGCAGCTATAATAACCCTCCTTCCCACCATCACCTTCTAACCTTCCAACCCCAACAATAGCCGATTTCTACTACGATAAGGAATCCTAATCCACACTGTTAAAATGTCCAGGAGTATAAAATACAACCCATTCTGTATGCCCTATGAAGCACTGTTATGTTTTTTTTAAATCTGTGGATGAATAAGAAGTAATCAACAATCCCAGGATTCAATCTAGCTCTCCTGTCTTCCACAGTCTTTCTTACAATAGAAGATGTCTTCTTAGAAGATGTGCTCGTAGCAGGATGTACAAGATCCCCCATGCAAATTTTGCTAGTTGAGGCCAGCATGTTTGCTTGTTTTTCCAAAAATTCAAAACATCATTGTAGGTATCACTCAAACATAAATAACAGTCCAATTAATTAACAGGCTTCAAAGTAGAAAATGACACGCGGACAATGTTTGTCCCCGTGGGCTCTGTCCCCGTCCTCATCCCCATGGTTACTGCAAGTCTCCATCCCCATGTCATTCTCCAATTGTAACCTCATGAATGCATGAATGCATCAAGTGGGTACTTTTACAGAAGAAACAACTTTAAAGTAAGCATTAGTTGCTTAAAACTACCACTGCTACCCTTGTGAGCAGTCATAACAACATAAATGTTGCCATACTGGGACAGACTGAAGGTCCATCAAGTCCAGTATCCTGTTTCCAACAGTGACTATCCAGGTCACAAGTACTTGGCAAGATCCCAAAACAGTACAACAGATTTTATGCTGCTTATCCTAGAAATACTGTCAAAATACTATAAGGCGTTCTACTTATTATGTCCAAAAGAACAAAACTGGTATACTCAAAATAGAAAAGTAGAAAAGTTAATGCCACCAAGCACCGTTCTAGTTGAATATCAGGGACGTCTCATACAGTCACATTTGGCCGTGCATGCAAAAAAATACTTGTGTCTTCCAGCCGTGACAATCTTTAATCATTGACGACCCCCACCATCCAATTTTTATAAGTATTTTTTATGCAAAAATGTTAATGTGAAAGTGCTTGGGGCACACACTTTAAAACAGTAGGAAGGCCTCTGTTTTCACCACCACTATTTGTGCTGTATCATGTGAAAGCTCTGGCATTTAACAACTACGTGAGACTTTGTCACTTATCTGCATGCGTATTGAGGAGCGTCCAGGAAAACCACCAATACACGGCGCCATTTCTTTGTTTGCATAGAGAGAGCATGAGGCATTCCAGGAAGTTGAAACCGTAAGTCTTGAGCCAAGTATTTCAGTAAGAAGGTATTTAGAAAGTATTTTTATTTATCAATTTTTTATTTGTGTGTATTGGTGGTTTTGCAGGATTATCCCTTGACAAAGCAATCCAGCGAAACAGGTCCTGTCGGGATAATAAGTTCAGATCCTTGGTGGATTGTAACCTTTACAAGATACAATCTGAAGGTAGGGAAATAGAAGTTAATAAAAACAGAAAGATAAGGTGATTTTTTAATTAGACTAACAATATATTTCAAGATTAATTTTATAACGATATCTGAGCAGGAAAAGCATATGGTGAATTTGGTTCTTACCATATAATTTCCTTTCCTTGAGTCCTGCTAGACCAATCCAGACATGCATGTCATATTCCCCCTGCCAGCAGACTGGTGGAGATGGAGAACACAATGCATTTTCAGTGACATCACTGCTATAATGAGTGGTACCACCCTGGAACTTCCCAGTACAAATGAATGTCAAAGCAAAATAATGTAAAACTGACCCTCATAGGGTAACAGCCTAGACACTGTCCATACTGCCTGTCCCGCTGGCAAAGGCTCCATACACTTATGATCAACTAACTTGAGGAAGATGACCGTACCTGAGGAGAACATTTGTTGCATCCCTGGGCAGGAACTGGATTGGTCTAGCAGGATTCAAGGAAATCATTTAAGAACCAAATGTCACCTCTCATCATCCTACTAGATCAGTACAGACAAGGGAAGTACCAAAGCTTCACACAACCTGGCAGGAGGAAGACAGCACTGCCTCCCCAAAAGCAGAATCCTCTCAAACCTATACAAAGGAATGCAGTGATGACCTCATGGCCACCTTCCAAATATCTTCTGGGTCACAACACCTAAAAGTCAGTCCACAAGGCCATGTGAACTGCAGAATGAACTCAGATTACCTGGAACTAGCCAACATTTCTGAAGTATGCCAAGGCAATTGATCCACCAAGGAACCAATGACTGATGCCACTTCATAAGGGACAATAAATAGAACAAACAGCCTAAACAGTCTTCCAGAAAGCTTTCATCACCTCCAGCTACAAGAGTAGACACCTAATTATATCCAATAATTGGGGCATCTTATCCTTTAGGAATAGCCTAAAAGTTAGTGCAGTGGCCTGAGAATCAGGTTTGATTCCCACTGCAGCTCCTTGTAACTCTGGGTAAGTCACTTAACCCTCCACTGCCCCAGGTACAAAATAAGTACCTGTATATAATATGTAAACCGCTTTGACTGTAAGCGCAGAAAGGCGATATATATCAAATCCCACCCCCTTTTCCCTTACATGCTTCTTCGAAAAGGATGGAAGACACATCCCCTGGTTCAAATGGAATGGGGAGGCTACCTTTGGAAAGAAAGTGGGAACAGGAGAGATTTGATTTACCAGAAAAAGACAGAAGCCCTGCCAAGAGAACCTGTAGCTCAGAGATTTGACACATGGAACAAATAGTTGACAGAAAAACTAAAATACTTTCAAGTTGAGATCATTCAACGCAGGATGCTTCAACAGTTTAAACAAAGCACCCAATAACCTGATGAGGTCTGAAGAACTAGATTAGTGGTTCTCAACTCAGTCCTTGGAACATAACTAACCAGTTAGGTTTTCAGGATGTCCACAAGGAAAATGCATGAGATAGATTTGTATACAATGGAGGTAGCACAAGCAAATTTCTCTAATGCATATTTTTTGGGGGAATCTTGAAAATCTGATTGGCTAGGTATGCCGGAGAACTGGGTTAAGAACCACTGAATTGATGTTCCCACCGTGGAACCACCCACCTAAAAGGGGGATGGAAATACTTGACCCCTTGAAGAAAACAAAACCTCTGGCTGGGCTGCCAAACACCGCCCAAGAGTCTGACCCAAATAGGAGGCCAGAGCTGCCACTTGAATGCTCAAGAAATTCAAGGCCACCTCCTTCTCCAGCCAATGTTGCAGAAAGGCAAGAATTTTCCAACAACACACCAATAATAAATCACTCCCCAGACCAAAATGTAAGGCAGCAAAATGGAAGCTCTATAGGCTTAGAGGAGGGTTAAAACTACTGAAGATGGAGTAGCTTTTCCTACACAGCTGCCACCACCTCTCAAGAGCCAGACTAAGACTAAAGGAATATGGACTCTGCATATCAGGCCTTGTCGCAACAGATCTTGACCCTGGGCTAGCAGGAACAATGATTCAATTACTAGCCCATCATATCTGCTTATCATGGCCTCCTATACCAATCCAGGGCCACCAGGAAAGGGTATACTCCTGAGAATCCATCTGAGCAGAAGCTAAGGTGGGAACATGACTATGACCCGGTCAAGTAGTTCTAGGGGCATCCACTTCGAGGTTCTGGGGGGAGAGGGGGGAAGAGTTCCACCACTATAAATTCTGCCTGCACCGATAACAGGGAGCAGAAGAGGAATATTGAAATCCTAGTGAGATGAAAATGCTTCTCTAAAGAGGCCTCATGTGTGCCCTTGACAGGGTGCTGGTTCAAGAGTCACTACCATATACCCCAATATCGGGTATATAATTCCATATTCGAGAGCTTTCTGCAACTGAAAGCCAAACACGAAGCAGTTTAGCAAACTTGTCCTGAGGCAAGAACGCTATTCCCAGTTGGGTGTCAAAGTGTGCCCCCAAAAGTTATGGTGACTGAAGGCATGAGCTTGCTCTTGGCATACTTCACTATCCATCTCAGACTCCTTAGCATCCCTAACAACCCTGCGTGCATCTCTCCCACTTCATCTGGATGAGCCAGTTATTCAGGTACAGATAGACCATGATGCCCTGCTTGCTAAGGAAGGCCATTACTTTGAAGAATGCCTGAAGTGCCATGGTGAGATCAATATATTATTCAAATTTAGTGGGAATAGAAAAACCAAATCTTAGAAAGTTGTTGGTTAATTCTAATTTGACATACTCTATTTCAATTAGTGTTGTTCAGCCTTCAGCTGAAGAACTGGCTGGTTATTTTGCAACTAAAGTGAATTCTATTTATTATTCATTTGATAGTATCTCTTCTTGTAATGTGTTAGAATCTACATCAGTTACAGGTGGAGGGGCATTTTCGAAAGTAAAGTCCAAGTTTCGATTTGGACGTCCTTGCAAACAGCCCGATCCAGGGGCGGGGAAACCTGTATTTTTGAAACAAGATGGACGTCCATCTTTTGTTTTGAAAATACAGTCAGGGACGTCCAAATCCTTAAATTTGGTTGTCCCTAGATTTGGACGTCCTTAGACATGGATGTTTCTGATTTTCGAAACCAAAGACGTCCATGTCAGAAACGACCAAATGCAAGCCATATAGTCATGGGAGGAGCCAGCATTTGTAGTGCACTGGTCCCTCTGACATGCCAGGACACCAACCAGGCATCCTAGGGGGCGCTGCAGTGGACTTCATAAATTGCTCCCAGGAACATAGCTCCCTTACCTTGTGTGCTGAGCCCCCCAAAACCCACTACCCCTAACTGTACACCATTACCATAGCCCTTACTGGTGAAGCGGGGCACCTAGATGTGGGTACAGTGGGTTTGTGGTGGGTTTTGGAGGGCTCACATTTACCACCACAAGTGTAACAGGTAGGGGGGGATGGGCCTGGGTCCGTCTGCCTGAAGTGCACTGCAATACCCACTAAAACTGCTCCAGGGACCTGCATACTGCTGTCAGGGAGCTGGGTATGACATTTGAAGCTGGCAAAAAATATTTTTGATGGTTTTTTTTAGGGTGGGAGGGGGTTAGTGACCACTGGGGGAGTAAGGGGAGGTCATCCCCGATTCCCTCCGGTGGTCATCTGGTCATTTCGGGCACCTTTTTGTGCCTTAATCGTAAGAAAAACATGACCAGGTCAAAACGTCCAAGTGTTCGTCAAGGACGTCCTTGTTTTTTTCAATTATGGGTGAAATCTCGCCTTCGCTACGCCTCCAACACGCCCCCTTGAACTTTGGCCATCCTTGTGATGGAATGCAGTTGAAGACGTCCTAAATCGAGCTTCGATTATACCGATTTGGACGTCTCTGGGAGAAGAACGTCTATCTTCCGATTTATGTCGAAAGATGGGCGTCCTTCTCTTTCGAAAATGAGCCCAATAGTGTTCCAGCAGATAGGTGCTGGTCATCTTTTGATTTAGTTTCTGTTATTACATCAATTAAAAAGGTAGCCTTTTCCAATTGTCCTTTGGATAAGATTCCTTCCTATTTGATGAAGGATACTCCTTCTGATGCTATAAATCAGTTAACTCTATTTATCAATACTACACTAGATAATGGATGGTTTATATCTGATACAGGAAATATATATATATTTTTTTAATTTTAAATTTAAAAAAAAGCCATATATAACATTGTCTATGAAACAACATCCAAAAAATATATAACCTTAACAATAACTCATATATGGCTAACAAATATCTTTCCCTGTGCTATCTTAAGTCAGGGAGCTCTCCTTTCCTCCTGGTATGAGGTTGTAATTGAGGACCCCTTCCTTGGTGGGCTGAAAGTAACTGCTTCTGGGCCAAGCAGTCTTGAGTATAGAAGTTTTATTTCAGGAAAGGGAAAAAAAAAAGTTTTTGAGTTCCTCTATGCCCACTCTTATGTAGACCATAGGAAATCCCATCTGGCAAGAACTGTTCTGACTAATCCTCAGAGGGCTCCCAAGACACAGAAGGCTAATCTATGCTGTACCCTTCCCCTGACACTAGCAAACACCCGTTAAAACAAACACTGATATAGTTGTAGGCTTATAGTTATTTAAAGGAAGAGTAAAAGCAAACCTTTTTTTCTTAAGCTTGTTCCTTTTTTTCCCCCCCTGTTCCACAACCTCAATCGAGTATAAGCCATAAAGGAAAGGATTACAACCTGATTCTTCAGTTTCCACTGGTTCTGGAGTTGCATCTAGCTTTCCATGCTGTCTTGGTGTTTTTGCTGGAAGCTGCCACTCCCTATTTCTGGGGAGGGTTCACTGCATATTCATTAACCCCGCCAGGAACTCTCCATCAACTCCTTCTCCTGTCCCCAGCTGCTGGGTAGCCACCCTGAATTAGGCTGACGACACTCCCTGCATGCTGGCTGAGCGCTTATGTTCCTTCCTTCCTCTCTCCCTTGCCTTAGGAAAGGCTCTCTCTGATAAGAATTCAGGGTTAGTACTCAGAGGAATGGAGAGTTGCTTTTTCCTCTACAACGTGTCTCTTTTCCTATCAAACAGGTGTGCAACCCTGCCTTTCCTCACACCGAGCATCCTTAAGATGGGCAACACTGGACGACTTGTTTGTGGTTGTATCTCCCCCAGATCCTTGACAAGCTTCTCCAGATATTTACCCATTCAGCTTCCCCTTAAATGTACCACCTCCAGAGTCACATAGCCTCCACACATGGCTACCTGAATACCCACGGCACATGAAGCAAAGGTCTACTTCAAAAAGAACCTCGACCTTTTTATCCTGGTGTCCTTGAGGACTGCACCATCCTCCATTAGAATAGTTTATTTTAAAAATTTATAACCCACATTATGTAAAAATTCTAGGCAGGGTACAAATGAAACACACACTAATAAAACATACAATAAAAATAAAATCAGATGGTTGATCAAATCAAAAGCATCTGATATCTAGTATGTACATAAGTACATAAGTACATAAGTAGTGCCATACTGGGAAAGACCAAAGGTCCATCTAGCCCAGCATCCTGTCACCGACAGTGGCCAATCCAGGTCAAGGGCACCTGGCACGCTCCCCAAACGTAAAAACATTCCAGACAAGTTATACCTAAAAATGCGGAATTTTTCCAAGTCCATTTAATAGCGGTCTATGGACTTGTCCTTTAGGAATCTATCTAACCCCTTTTTAAACTCCGTCAAGCTAACCGCCCGTACCACGTTCTCCGGCAACGAATTCCAGAGTCTAATTACACGTTGGGTGAAGAAAAAGTTTCTCCGATTCGTTTTAAATTTACCACACTGTAGCTTCAACTCATGCCCTCTAGTCCTAGTATTTTTGGATAGCGTGAACAGTCGCTTCACATCCACCCGATCCATTCCACTCATTATTTTATACACTTCTATCATATCTCCCCTCAGCCGTCTCTTCTCCAAGCTGAAAAGCCCTAGCCTTCTCAGCCTCTCTTCATAGGGAAGTCGTCCCATCCCCACTATCATTTTCGTCGCCCTTCGCTGTACCTTTTCCAATTCTACTATATCTTTTTTGAGATACGGAGACCAGTACTGAACACAATACTCCAGGTGCGGTCGCACCATGGAGCGATACAACGGCATTATAACATCCGCACACCTGGACTCCATACCCTTCCTAACAACACCCAACATTCTATTCGCTTTCCTAGCCGCAGCAGCACACTGAGCAGAAGGTTTCAGCGTATCATCGACGACGACACCCAGATCCCTTTCTTGATCCGTAACTCCTAACGCGGAACCTTGCAAGACGTAGCTATAATTCGGGTTCCTCTTACCCACATGCATCACTTTGCACTTGTCAACATTGAACTTCATCTGCCACTTGCACGCCCATTCTCCCAGTCTCGCAAGGTCCTCCTGTAATCGTTCACATTCCTCCTGCGACTTGACGACCCTGAATAATTTTGTGTCATCGGCGAATTTAATTACCTCACTAGTTATTCCCATCTCTAGGTCATTTATAAATACATTAAAAAGCAACGGACCCAGCACAGACCCCTGCGGGACCCCACTAACTACCCTCCTCCACTGAGAATACTGGCCACGCAATCCTACTCTCTGCTTCCTATCTTTCAACCAGTTCTTAATCCATAATAATACCCTACCTCCGATTCCATGACTCTGCAATTTCTTCAGGAGTCTTTCGTGCGGCACTTTGTCAAACGCCTTCTGAAAATCCAGATATACAATATCAACCGGCTCCCCATTGTCCACATGTTTGCTTACCCCCTCAAAAAAATGCATTAGATTGGTGAGGCAAGACTTCCCTTCACTAAATCCGTGCTGACTTTGTCTCATCAGTCCATGTTTTTGTATATGCTCTGCAATTTTATTCTTAATAATAGCCTCCACCATCTTGCCCGGCACCGACGTCAGACTCACCGGTCTATAATTTCCCGGATCTCCTCTGGAACCCTTCTTAAAAATCGGAGTAACATTGGCTACCCTCCAGTCTTCCGGTACTACACTCGATTTTAGGGACAGATTGCATATTTCTAACAGTAGCTCCGCAAGTTCATTTTTTAGTTCTATTAATACTCTGGGATGAATACCATCAGGTCCCGGTGATTTACTACTCTTCAGCTTGCTGAACTGACCCATTACATCCTCCAAGGTTACAGAGTACAAAATCAAGTGTCCTTGTCAATATCCTTGTCAATATCTGTTTTAATGACATCTAAAGTTGAAATCAATAATGTTTCAGTATCATGATAGGCTGGAAAGCCATACAGATGTCAAAATATTGTTAGAATCAATAAAATCAGTTGGTTATACACTAACTTTTCTATGACTTTTGCCAAAAAAGGTAAACAATAGATGGGTCCTCTGTGTCACAGCTGTGACAAGGCATCCATCCTAGGGAGCCTAAATAACCCTTCCAGGCCTCTAGAGTCAGAGGATAAAAGCTTGCCTATGATCTTAATGCCCTTGAGTTCCTCTTTCTGGAGTCTCCCACTCTGTGAGGACCATCCTCCGGAAGACCTGGTGAAGAAGGAAAGACCTTGATGGAAGTTTTAATGTCCTTGAGGTTAGCATCGCCAATTCCTCCTGTGACACCTCCACTATCTGAAGAGAAAAGGTGGCCTAGGAAATCAGGGAGGACAACTCCCACTCCTTAAATAATCTTAGCATGGATGACCCCTTACTCTCAGCTGGGGAGAGTTCCCCTTAAGCCATCATCCATCTCTAGGACATCCTCTGGGGTGAAAGGAGTCCCTGGATTTGTCCTGGGCCTTTTCTATCAGGCGTGCTCTCTTGGGACCAAAAAGCCATGTCCCTTCAGGATATCCAAAGGCCTCAGAATGACTGAACATGGACCCCCAGTATCCTGTCCCAAGACAAAGCCTTCTGCAAAATATCCCAAAATTCTTGATGAGGAGAGCAGCTGGAGAGTGGCTTCCTAACTCTTGGGATCCTGGGCTCTTTAAATCCTTTGAGAGGCTTAAATGCTTGCTTGCTGACACAAAGTGGGAAAGGACTTTGCAGGAGCTGAAAGTGACACCTCCCCCAACATAGCTGCCATTCTTACAGACACATTCGTGAGCCTCTCCTACTGCAGTTGCACTGCAATCTGGCGAAAAGCACTGGAAATGGCGCACGTAGGAGTGGGAACTACTGCCAGGATGCTGCAGTAGCCCAGTGGTACTTCCTGTTCAGAGAGCGGTAAACTTAGTAAAAGACCCCCTTAAAGACTTACAATTGCATATCACTCTTCATAATCAGGCAAAATGGTTGCAAGACCTACCTGCCAGCATTCTTGACAAATCCAATATCTGCTAGAATTTGCTGACAGAGATCACAGCAAAAGCATTCAGGATGCCAGCTATTATTCATTGCTTTAATAACACGACCAATGATAAATTCACCTGTGAAAAAAACAGAATACAATAAAGTATATACTAGAGAAAACATGACAAGGAGGAGAGAAAAGACAGTTTAAATGCAAAAAGAGAAAAAAGTCCCAAATAAAATCCCAATAGAAACAAAATAATCTCATCTAATCAGATGTTTCTCATAAAATTTACAATAAGGATCTTCTTACATTAGCCTACATAAATTGGTTTAAATTGCTGCAATTAAAATCATGACTCCTTATCACCTACTATTTCCTAAGGGTGAATTTGTAACGTTATTTTCTAGGATTTACCAATACTCATGCATGTCTGTCTTACATCTAGGCTAGCACTGTTACTACTCTTGTGTTCTCAAACACATGAGAAATCAAATTTGCCAAGAATTGTCAGGCTGGCTTTGTGTATCCTCATGCTCCAGACAGTAAGAGGCTTCTGTAATAAGTTGCCCTATCCATTCGCACAGCAATTTACACTCAAGTTTCTGTGCTAATCTTACTCCCAATGTAGTAAGATTTTTTTTTTTTTTAGTGTAGAAAAATCAACAGTAAACCCACCATGCTAAAAGAGCTGAGTGGAGTACAGGCACCAATCTCTCGCCTGGCTACGCTGTGCTCGTAGTGGGTACCGGAGCAGAGCAAACATCTGACCAGACAATCCGGTGACCACTCCCATGAATCTTTAGTGCAGAGATGAACCCATTACTTCAAAGAGTAGTAAATAAATGGATTCAAGATATTGGAGATTAACATTGAAACTGAATAAAGGCCCGCTTCTGGCAGAATGTGTGCATCTTCAGGAACTTCATTACAGTTTTTTTCTGTGTACATATAATCATCCTGCCTGTGCACAGAAAACGGGCTTTTCCCACATATGGAAATGTTTTAAGTGTGGCATGGCTGATGTATAGGGGAAAAAAACAACAGTGAAGGCAACAAAAGTGGCTAGAGATCTTTAACAATTAATCAATCCGACTTGACCTGGCCGTGTTTCAGTGTCAGGAGTCTGCTACTCTCAGAAGGAGATTAGGTACAAAACAAAGTCGTCCCTTGACATTAGTGTTGAGAGACAGATTAACAACTCGATTGACAAGGGACTTTTTTGTTTCATACCTAATCTTCTTCTGAGAGTAGCAGACTCCTGATGCAGGCCCTGTCAGTGAAACACAGCCAGGTCAAATCGGATTGATGAATTGCTATTAAAGATCTCCAGCTACTTTTGTCACCTTCACTGTAGTTTTTTTTTGCCTGTACATAGCATCAGCCATGCCACATTTAAGACATTTCTGTATGAGGGAAAGCCCATTTTCCGCACATGGGCAGGATGAACATACGTACACAGAAAAAATTTGTAATGAAGTTCTTGAAGACACGCAAAGGAAGGAATCTGATCATCTTTTATATAGGGGGGAAGGGAAGAAAACTGAAAAGTTTTCATTCACTATTTTCTTGTATTTGTATACAGTTTTGTATTCCTTAGCATAATTGTTATCTTTCAGTGTTTGTGAAAAAGAGATTTACACATAAAACTTGGCAAACATTTGCTTTCCATCTGCTCATTGATGGGGTGGCTGCCTGTCTCTAAGCTGCCACAAACACCATCTTGGCAGCCAGGAGGAAAAAATTAAATTAAATCTTTACAGTTTGAGTATTTCCTCTAGCTCTGAAGCAAAGTCCAATAACATCAAAGTATAATCTATCAGGATGGATCTCTTCGTGACTGCAAGAATCTTTTGGGGCATTCTCCCAGAAGCTATGAAAATACACCTCTAATAGTAACATAGCAGATGACGGCAGAGAAAGACCTGTACCAGAATCAAGAGAGTGTCTGACATATCTTATGTCCGCACATTTTTCTGGTTTATTTGGTTGTGCTGTTTTTTTTCAACATATATACTAGAAGATTCACAACTGCGGTCTTCAGTACATTTGGTTTAATCAGATCTACCATATTTTGACAGTAGAGGATCATTGTGTAGCCCCTGAAGCAGCCCTGCTGGGCGAAACACGGCCTGTGTCGGGCTGTACTGTATATAATTTTTAATATATCTATTAATAAATTACATTTTTTCATCATGACTTGATTGGCATCTGCCATTTTCAGGGCACAGACTGTAGAAGTCTGCCCAACACTAGCCCCGCCTACCACCACCGATTCTGCCACCCAATCTCCACTAAGCTTCTGAGGATCCATTCCTTCTGAACAGGATTCCTTTATGTTTATCCCACACATTTTTAACTCCGTTACCTTTTTCATCTCCACCACCTCACCCGGGAGGGCAATCCAAGTATCCACCACTCTCTCCGTGAAAAAATACTTCTTGACATTTTTTTTTGAGTCTGCCCCCCTTCAATCTCATTTCATGTCCTCTAGTTCTACCGCCTTCCCATCTATGGAAAAGGTTCTGTTTTGTACTCTCTCTAAATGGGCAGTGCACATATAAATTTTATGAGTATTTAACCATATCTCCTCCTGTTGTTCTTTAGTGCAGCCGTCTCCACTATCCTTCTCCCACTTTTGTTGATGCAAATGAGGTAAATGTGTTCCATTTTTATTAAACACTTTATATATTTTAGCTATCAAGCCTATGCCCTCTTGCAGATTCCTGAATAGCTCTTCAACTGGTTTAATTTCCTTAATTAACAATGTTGCTGTGAGTGCAGAAAATGCTGTACCTGCAACAGCAAGAATATTCGGGGATTTGACATGCAGTTTACCTCAGACTCCCGCTTAGTAAGAATAGCTTGCTGTCCCACATGCAGATAGAGCCATCTTCTTTAATTGATTTAAATCCCCCTGGCGCATCTTCACCTGGTTTAAATTCTTTCTCTAACAGGATGGGTTTGACTGGGGACAAGATTGGATTGAACTTGAGCCAAGCAGCCACTATATGCCACATCCCAGATACTAGCCCAATGATGGGCTGTTTAAACAAGTTCTAAACTATCCTCTCTTCTTATACAGCAGGGCCTCCAAAGGGACTCTTTCCAAACCTACAGCCTCTATTGCCTGCCAGCGCTGATCCTCTTGATCTGCTGCCCAATACAGTGCTGTTCCGAGTTTAAAATTGTGAAGTGATAAACCTCCTCTTCTATCATGTTTGAATAAGTTTAAGAGCAGTCTGGATCTTATCATTCCATATAAATGTAGTCACCAATTTATCAAGTAAAAAAAAAAAAAATCTCCCTGGGAAAAAAACAAGGAAACAATGAGAATAGAACTAATTATCTGTGGCAAAATATTCACCTTACATTAATTCTATACAGAAGTGAAGGGGCAGGAAAAATCCAGTGAGCCATATCCTGTTATATGGATTCTAGCATTGGTGGATAATGCGAATTATAAAGGTCACCTAAGTTTGCTGAAAATATAGATCCCCATGTATTTAAATTTTTTTCTACCACTGAAATGGATGCTTTGGTTTTATTTGATTACCACCTCCTTTAGAAGGTTAACTTAAGTTTATACCCCGAGACCCTGCTGTGCTCCTCACATAAATACAAGAAGTCAGGGATCAATTTTCTTGGATTAAAAAAAAAAAAAAGCATCATTGATAAAGCCAATCTGTGAGGAATCCCTCCTATTACTACTCCCTGGACATCAGGTGAATCTATTTGTGCAAAGGGTTCCAGGGATATTCCAATAAGAAGGAATAAAGGGCATCCCTGCCAGATTTCTTTTCCTCACTGAAAAATTGGTGTGGGCTCCTCATTTATCCAAATTTTTGCTGTAGGCAAGTGAAAAATCGCTTTTCTCATTGACAAAGAAGGGGCCAAAGCTCAAAGTTTCCAAGAGGCAAAAAGAAAACTCCATTCCACTCACATCTAAAAGATACAAACACACACACACAAATCTCTGTAAACCTGGAAGACGTAATGGAAAATTGAAGAGCAGCAAATCACCAGGACCGGATGGTATACATCCCAGAGTATTGATAGAATTGAAAAATGAACTTGCAGAAATCAAGCATGGTACTGGAAGATTGGAGAGTGGCCAATGTAACCCCGATTTTTAAAAAGGGTTCCAGAGATGATCCGAGAAATTACAGACCAGTGAGCCTGATGTCTGTGCTGGGCAAGATGGTAGAGACTTTTATAAAGAACAAAATTACAGAGCATATTCAAAAGCATGGATTAATGAGACAAAGCCTAAATGGATTTAATGAAGGGAAATCTTGCCTCACCAATCTACTACATTTCTTTCAAGGGGTGAATGTGGATAAAGGTGAGTCGGTCGATATTGTGTATCTGGATTTTCAAAAGGCATTTGACATAGTACCTCATGAAAGACTCCAGAGGAAATTGGAAAGTCACTGGATATGAGGTAGTGTGGTTAAAGGATAGAAAACTGACAGTAGGGTTAAATAGTCAGTATTCTTGATGGAGAAGGGTAGATAGTGGGGCTTCACAGGGGTCTGTGTTGGGACCGCTGCTTTTTAACATATTTATAAATGATCTAGCTATGGGAATGACTAGTGAGGTAATTAAATTTGCTGACGATGAAGTTATTAAATTGCAAAAGGATTGTGAAAAATTGAAAGATAACCTTACGAGACTGGGAGCCTGGCATCCAAATAGCAGATGTTTAATGTGAGCAAGTGCAAAATAAAAATGAGGATATTATAATGCCTTTGTATTGCTCCATGGTGCGACCGCACCTTGAATTCTGCGTGCAATTCTAGTCACCACATCTCAAAAAAGATATAGTGGAATTAGAAAAGGTACAGAGAAGGGCGATGAAAATGATAAAGGGGATGGGACGACTTCCCTATGAGAAAAGGCTGAAGCGTCTAGGGCTCTTCAGCTTGGAGAAAAGACGGCTGACGGGAGATATGATAGAGGTCTATAAAATACTGAGTTGAATGGAACAGGTAGACGTGAATCACTTGTTTACTTTTTCCAAAAATACTAGGACTAGGGGGCACGCAATGAAGCTACAAAATAGTACATTTAAAATAAATCAGAGAAAATATTTCTTCACTCAACATGTAATTAAACTCTGGAATTTGTTACCAGAGAATGTGGTAAAAGCAGTTAGCTTAGCGGGCTTTAAAAAAAAAAAAAGGGTTGGATAGCTTCCTAAAAGAAAAGTCCATAAGCCATTATTAAAGTGGACTTGGGAAAATCCCCTGCTTATTTCTGGGATAAGCAGCATAAAATGTATTGTACTGTTTTGGGATCTTAACAGGTACTTGTGACCTGGAGTGCCCACAGTTGGAAACAGGATACTGGGCTTGATGGACCTTTGGTCTGTCCCAGTATGGCAACACTTACATACTTATATATATATATCATTTTTTTTCTTTTTTTGGATGGGGCCCCCATGCACTGAACAGTTTACCACCTCCTTTGCCGTCAGAGCAGAGATTTCATATATGTAAAGGGCTGTTAAAGACCCTCTTTTCAATAAGCCCTTGGTTTGCAGACATCGGTGTGAGCGATTAACCTCCAAATTGTATTCTATTTATTAATTGGATTGTATGGCTCTAGTGTATGTATGTAACCTTTCCTTTTTGAATTAATTTTCTTTTGTTTTTTTATTTCTTGGTTAAATTTATATAGTGTACACCACTCAGACCTGCTGGCCAGAATGAGCCGTATATTGAGTTCAATAAACAAACATAGTAACATAGTGACAGCAGATAAAGACCTGAATAGTCCATCCAGTCTATTCAACAGTAACATTCATTATCAATTCAAGATTTAAATCAACAATGAACGTGATATTATTTACTTGATCATGGTCTTTCTTTGGTGTTTCTGGGATATAGACCATAGAAGTCCACCCAGCTCTGTCCTGGCAGGTTACACTAGTATTCTATAAAGGAGACGCCTGCTTCCCTTTACAGAATAGACTCTTTTTTTTTTTTTTTTTTTTTTAACATTTTTTATTGATGCTGCAACACAATGAACGTTTTCATACAAACTCTGCACAGATCAAACATCAGATCCCAATGTGATTGTGCAATAATTGCTAAATAACAGGCATCAATTTTTATAACTTTTAATATTACTGTCTACCCCTCCCACTTCCTCCCTTCCCCCCTCTCCCATTCTCCTCTGGTAGCCAATTGCTTATTCTGTCAATGTTGTACCCTGATATTACAACTTCACTAAAGTGTACCTTTAACTTCAACAATGCTTATCAATTAAAAGCTCCACCATTACTGCATGCCTTGTTATAGAATTGCTTCCAGAGTAGGTAAATATTTTAAATAAATCACTGAATATGGAAACTGTACTTTTGGGGGAATTCTGCACAATTGTGCACTACAGATTTTGCACAGAATTTCTTACCTGTGTTGCATTCTACACTTGTCAGTCAGAATGCAGCAAGGACATAGCCAGACTTTGGCGAGAGGGGGGTCCAGAGCCCGAGGTGAGGGGGCACATTTTAGCCCCCCCCCCCGCCACCCCTCCCCTTTCGATCCCCCCTTCCCGCCGCCGTCAGGTACCTGTGCTGGCGGAGGTCCCCAACCCCCACCAGCTGAAGTCAGGACGACTCACACAGAAACAGAATCCTTCCATCCAGATCAGCTGCAGCAACGCGCTGGCCCGGAGACCGGCGCTTTAAAGGACTTCAGCTGGCGGGGGGTTGGGGACCCACACCAGCACAGGTACCTGACGGCAGCGGCGGGGAAGGGTTGGCGGCGGGGGGGGGGGGGGGGGGTCGAAAGGGTCTGTGGTGGGGGGGCAGGGCTAAATCTGGGGGGCCCATGCCCCCGTGCCCCACGTAGCTACGCCCCTGGAATGCAGCACAGGGACTAGGAGGCAACATCCCCAGCTCATGCAGCCAGGAGGAAGTTGTAGCATGGCTGAGTTGTTTGGATGAGTAGTAGAGTAGCTTCATGTCAGGCTGAGTTGTCATCTTCTGCCCCCACCCCGAATTTAACTGCCAATTCAAACTCCTGCTTCCACTTTGACTACATCCTGTTGTGATTAGCATTGGGGGTACAGGGGAGAGAACAGAACAAGTTAAGGGTGTGTGTGCTTGCTAAAGGGGAGCAGAGGGAGTTAGAGTTAATAAAGAGCTAGTGGAGGAGAGAGAAAAAAGGTTGGGGTGTCTACCCTGGTGAAGGCCAGAAAAGGCTGGGATTGGAACCTTGGATTGGGGGAAGGGGGAGTTAATGAGGGAGATCAGACCTAAGGAGTGCTTAATGCTAAATTGGAGAGAAAGTTGTGGAGGGTGTGCAGAGCCTGGGGAGAATGAAAGCTGAGAGGGTATCAGATTTCATGCAAGAAGGAGCCAGGCCTTATGAGGAAGGAACTCTGCATCAAAAACTTTAGAAATAAAGTCCCGCATAAGTTGAGAAATTTTGAGTAACTCCCCCCCCCCCCCCAATAAATGGTTGTCTTATCTATGAGGCTGACAAAATTTACCCCCCCCCCCCCCCATCCCATTGGCAGCACGATCCTGGGCCAGCACCTCACTCCCCCTACCTTCCACCTCTGGGGTCCAAAATTGCTCCCTCCTCCCTTCACCAGCCCGCGGGTTCAGTGTGTCAATCCCCAGTGCTCTTGCTGTGTACCTTCATAAGTAGCTTCTATAGAGATACGGCAGTGCAGCGATCCACCTATGCTGCTTTTGGCCTGCCCTGGAGCAAACTCTCTGATCCATCTCAACCCCTCTGACTCCACTTCCTGTTTGGCAGGACAAATTGGAGTGATTCAGAGCAGGCCACCAGCAGCCTAGGTCAGAGGATCACGCAGCTCTATAAAAGCTACTTTTGAAGGTACTCAGTGAGGGCAGTGGGGACTGACATGCTGAACCTGCAGGCTGGTGGAAGGAGGGGAGGGAAGGGGAGAGGGGGCGAGAGGTACAGGCCCAGGAGGAGGGAAACCTCAACTTATGCACAAGTGACAGGACTTTTGACCATTTTTAGTTGTAAAACTTCCCTCGACTTATGCATGGGATCAACTTGTAGTCAAGTATATATGGGTATGTAGAATTGTAAAATATTGTGCACAGGAGTTCAAAATGTTTACACATACCTTTTCAACACTTTTTTTAAACACACAGAATTCCTTTCTGAGTAAAGCTGGAGGAACAAGAAGTCAGGAAGGTGAGAAGTTTGAAACAAGAAGGAATGAGGAGAGAGTACAGTGCTGTAGAAGATCAAGAAAAACATTTAACGAGAGACAAAGTTTGGAAAGCAGTTTATTCAAATTTTGGCTCTTACAACAAAACCATATTCCATGATTCAACTCTTGCTTAGTTCATCTATCAAGTTTTCTGACAAGCCCAACTTTCCAAGCATGCACTTTAACAAAGTTCACTCTCAGTTGGGATGGGGGGAGGGAGTTAGGGAGGATCATTAATACTGATTATGCAGGTGTGGGGTCCTAAGAATCAAAGGCCCTGGACCAATGTTTTGATGTTGTATTTGTTAGTATCATCTTCTGAGGCATTTTTTTTTAACAGGAGGATAGAGGTGGGGGTTTACCTTTTCTTAGTACTGTATATTTCTGATGTCAAATGGTTCGATAATTCAATAAAAAGATTTTAAAATAATAACGTTTAAATAACAATGAATTATTATTGATGTTTCAGCAAACAAATTGTTAGTACTTACCACACTGATGGCAACATGGAGCAAAAAGCATTTGGAAATCATGTTCACAGTATTTTCTTCCCTCAAACTATAGGAATAAAAGCACAAAATTAGAAAATGTTATGTTGCATACATTATATCAGTATAAAAGTTCATACTTTATAGACACTACTATTGTCTTAAAAACCTGCTTAGAATGTTTATTGTTAATGTCATAGAACAATATATTGTCTTGACATCTTTGAATAAGGTTTATTTAAAAAACAAAAAAAAAGCAAAGTTGCTTACTTTTAATATGTTTTCTGGAGGCAGCAGAGCACCACTCATACATTGATGACTTTCTTAGAATCTTTAGGTGTTCTGTTTCTCACTATACCCAAAATGTGTATAAAACTTACTGAAAACCAGACTTATTGGGGATTCTTGAGGGATGGATTTTTGTAACCACTAATTCAGACCATACACAGCTAATTAGAAAGACAGTTTTTAATTGTTCAATATCAACTTGAGATGACGCAGCAAGCAAAGTGACATGGGGTTAACCTCAGGATAACAATCTTTTCAAATCGTAAATGATTTTTCTAAGCATGATAAATCAGAGGTATTTTCATTTTCCATATTCACACTATTACAAAAGAATATTGCTTCACAAGTGGATGATGTCAGCCAATCATTCAATGGAGCTGAAAGAGAACTACTTTCCCATAGCTCACTAACCCATTTAGAGAGATTGCTGCCCCTTCCCCCACCCCAAGGCAACTCAGAACGTAGTAGAAAAGTTTGAACATGCACAGCTCTTCCCACATGCAATGGTCTTGTCAGCTGCTCAGTTAGTTCTAAAGCTGTAGAAGGAAAAACTCCTTTTTGGAGGTCAGTGATTATCAATCTTGCTGCCTATGGAAAACATCTGTTAAATTTACAGGTAAGAAACATTGTTTTTTTCCATAGACAATCAGGATACAATGGATGACTCCTAAGCTTAGGGCTGCTAAATTGGTACTGAGTTCAGATCAGCCCACAGTGTCTGAGTGCGAGTTATTTGTTAACAAGGACATATTGGCCTTCATAGCTGGATTGAAGGCAGTGCAGTGTTGAGACATGTTCCCAAAGAGAAATGAGTCACCTTGTATCTTGACCACATGCTCTCTGAATGAGGATTATTGTGATGAGTTCCCTACAGAGCTCAAGATATCTGTAATCAAGACTGTTGCCACCACTGTGCAAAGAGTATGTCAACTGCTAGGCTGAATTTGTGAAACCACCACCGATATAAATGCAGTTAAGGTGGGGGGGGGGGGGAGGGAATGTTGATTTCATTTGGAATTTGAGACAACCTTTCAAGGAGTAGTAGTTAGAGAACATGAACAGCCACAGCTTGTACTCCAATTTTTGTAAGTATGCTCTGGGCTTTGACTGAATGACAGAAACCTGTGTCAGCGTAAGGCTGTGTTCTGCCTTCCTTAAGAAAGGCTTTTGATTTTTTAAAAGTGTCAGACTTGTCCTATAAATGAAATGTGATTGTTTGAATGTGTGGTGGAGTTTCAAAGTTGAAATCACCACCAGGTAACCTCCAAATCTATCAAAATCAGCTTTTCACCCACTAACCAGTATTTCATGAAAATACTTCTTGAATATAGGAATTCTCTTTCCAGACTTTGCTCAGAAAAGAGTTTAACATTTATAAAAATCCAATAATTCTACTTTTTCATGTTAAAAATCTCTGGATTCTTCTGACTATAGTTTCAATTGCAGTATATGGAAATTACACCTCTCTCTCAATCTATTTCTCTATCGAGTTAACATTGTAAACCATTGTAAAATATTATTGTGCATCTATAGCGGTACGACTGAAGTCTATAGAACGGGTAACAGTGAATCAATATTTCCTTCTTTCAAAAAGTACAAAGACCAGGGGGCACTCAATGAAATTACATGGAAATACTTTTAAAACAAATAAGAGGAAATATTTTTTCACTCAAAGAATAGTTAAGCTCTGGAACTTGCTGCCGGAGGATGTGGTAACAGAGGTCAGCGTATCTAGGTTTAAAAAAAGATTTGGCCAAGTTCCTGGAGGAAAAGTTCATAGTCTGCTGTTGAGATAGACATGGAGAAGCCACTGCTTGCCCCGGATTGGTAGCATGGAATTTTGCTACTAATTGGGTTTCTGCCAGGTACTTGTGACCTGGATTGGCCATTGTTGGAAGCAGGATACTGGACTAGATGGACCATTGGTCTCACCCAGTATGGCTATTCTTATCAAGCAATTGCAATAAATAATGACGTTTCTTTGATGTCCAACTAACTTTCTGCCATCTATCCATGAGCACAAGACACACAAAAAACTATTCAACATGGCATGGGTGACTATACTACTTTCATGTTTCTTCTTTATCATTTTACCAATGATCTTTCTGTAACACTAAATGTCTATTTTCTAATGTCATTCCACTATTCATGATGTATTGTAAGCCACACTGAGCATGCAAAGAGGTGGGAAAACGTGGGATACAAATGCAATAAATAAATAAATAAATAAAATATACATTAGGAAGTATTAGAAGTTAATTCTGACCCACTCACCTCATAGAAGAGTCCTTCTGGGAACTGCTGGAAGCACTGGGCACACACAAAGCACTGTTCATGATATAGCTCACCATTACTGTTAACAATCTTCTCAGCAGGTGCAAAGCCTGCCCGGCAGCGCTCACACATGGCATTAGCAAGAGCATTTGCCATGTTGCTGTAATGAAAGGAAATAAAAGCTTAGGTGCATCTGTCTACAACGAAGGGATAATTAGTAACATTACAAATTAAATTATATAAAAACTATATAAATGTCTGGAAAATAATGACCAGTACAACAATAAGCATTACTTCGCCATGAGATAAACAGATACTTCCAAAGATTTATGTACTCAGATCTGATTAACCCTGATTCTATAAAACACTCAGTGTGAATCTGAACTAAATGAAGCAAACATCATAAAGAATACAAAGAAAGTTACATAGCAATATAAAATATAAAAACAAAACCAAGAAATATAAAAGTTAAGAGAGAGAACTAATTTCCTAAAAATCACAAGAATACAAAAATCTTAAATTCTCAAATAAAAGCATAAAGCAATCAATCATGAAAATAATACATCTACAAATAAAATACTGATAGTGGATGAAATCACTGGGTTAGGTAGGATTAGTCCAGAAATACAATAAAAATTAGAAGATCAGGATTCTGCACAAAGTACTAAAATCAAGGGTGCTAATTAGCACAGATGGCAAAGGTTGAGTTTTACAGCTTCACCAGCTGTCCTCTCAGAAACCTGGAGATTTTAAGGCAATCCAATAAACAATTCACAACAAGGGGCATTTTCAATATGATATGCTAAAAACGTCCAAAATTCAAATGGGGAATATAGTCATTTTCAAAACAGAAAAATGTCTTCTTTTTTTTTTCAAAAACAGCTAAAGTCCAAGTGAAAAATGCACAAAGTCAAGCCATTGGGATGTAGGAGGAGCCAGCATTCTTAGTAGACTGGCCACACAGACATCCCAGGAGCACAGATGGTCAGTGGCTCAGCTGTTTGGGGAGGCTAAAGTAGGCAGAGCCAGGCCTGAGTCCTTAATTGCCTGAAAGCATATAGAAAGGACATCAAAATTGTGGCAGATAATACCTTTGGATCATTTAAAAAGTGTCAGTAGCCGAAACCTACTTCTCTGTAGGGGCCTGTAGTCCATCTGCCCCGTCCTTTTTCTCTCTCACATCCCACAGCCAGTCTGCCTCTCTCTCGAGCGCAGATATCTTCCCCTTCCACTCCCACCTTCAGAGAGCTTGTTGATTTTGCTGCCTCATGAGATTGGGAGCTGCAAGGTCAACAGGTTCTTCATGAACCTCAATTTGCTCAAATATGTCTGAGAACTCCATGGCTGCACAGTGCAGTTGGAAGGCACTGGGGAGGAAACTGCTGGACATGGGGTAGTGGAGGGAAGGAATACACTGGACCAGAGTGTAGAGATGCCAACATTATGATGTTATGACAAACTAAAATTAACTTTTTCATGCCACCTCATTAAGGCTAACACAATTCCTTCACTGTAAAACACTATACACAAACTTATAGTACAATAAGGTACAGAATGTGTTTTCAAACAGCAGCACTAACTTCCAGGACTCAAAAAGCAACAACTTTAGGCATGACAAGGCAGCACTGTAAATATTACACCATGCCCTAAAACACAGATACACCATCTAGTGAAAAAAATTTAAACAAACAGGACTGCAACAAGATCTCTACACAGACTCTACATGCTAACAGAATGCCATACCTTGCTCACACACACAAAACACAGAGACCCTTAACAAATGTGAAACAAGGGACCATCAGTAATAGAGATACGACGACAAAAAACTGAACTGGAAACCTCAGGAAGTCAAACTCTGCACACATCACTAAGAGAGAAAAAGAAACTCAAATGTAAAATACAAGATATGTATTTCTAAAAGCTGACATAGTCCAATTAATAAATTTAGAATAAAATACTTTTTTCTACCTTTGTTGTCTGAGTATTTTATTTTTCTATTCACTTTGGTTCCAATGTCTCTTTTCTGCTTTTGTGATTTTCTCCGTCTTTTCAGGGCTCCTGTGCATAAGATGTTTCTTCTCTCGCCATGTCCTCCCTCCATCTTTCCTCTGTGTACCTGTCCCTCCCCTCCATGTTCAACATCTGCCCTCTTAACATCCTTATCCTCCTCTATATTCATCATTTCTCCTCTGTGTCCCTAGGTTGACCTGTCCTGCATTTCCATCCTGTGTCTATATTCCTTTCCGTGATCAGCATTGCCCCTCTGTGTCCAACATTGCCCCTGTTTGTCTCTATTGCCTCTCTGTGTCCCTGTCCCTATGCTCCCTCCATGCCCAACATCTCTTCTGTCTTCCTGTCCCCTTCCTCCCACCCATGGGGCCAGTATCTCTCTTCCTTCCTGCTTCCCCAGTCCAGTGTCTTTCCCTCCTTCCTCATCTCAGTCTCTCTTCATCCCCTCCCTCTCCATTGTCTTTCCCCCTTTCTTCCTCTCCTCCACTCACTCAGACTGAGTCTTTCTCCCCCACCTCCCACTCTTTTCCTTTCCTCCAGTCCAGTCACTCTCGGTCTCTCTCTCACTTCCCTTTCTCTCCATCTCTCCTCCAGTCTAGCCAGTCTCAGTCTCTCTCTCCCGCTGATCCAGCGTCTCTCTTCTTTCCTTGCCCCCTCCCCATTCCAGTGTCTTCCCCTCTTCCAATCCAGCAGTCTCCCCTTGCCTCTTCCTGGCCCTCCTGTATCCAGCACCTTTTCCTGCCTGCCCCCCCCCCCAGGTCCAGTGGAGCAGTACCTACTACATCTCACTCTCCCTGGGTCCAGCACCTCCTTCCTCCTCCATTACTTCTAGTCCAGTGTCTCTTTCATCCCCCCCCCCCCGCCATTGCAGCATCTATCCCTCTCCCTCTTTTCAACCCCCCCATGCAGCATCTATCCCTCTCCCTCATTTTTCCCCCCATGCAGTATCCCCCGCCCTCATTTCTTCCCCCCCCCCCCCATTGCAACATCTATCCCTCGCAATCCCTCCCTGCAGTCCCTCTAATTTGATTAGATCGCCATCGGTAGCGCAGCAGCGGCAGTGTACTAACTAAAAAGCTTGCTTCAGGGCTTTGACTCGGCAGCCTTCCTTATGATGCATCCCACCCTCGCAGAAGCAGAAAGTTGTGTCAGAGGTGGCAGGACATGTCACAAGGAACGCCGTCAGGCCAAAGCCCTGAAGCAAGACGTTTTAATTAGCAAAGTGCTGGTGTGTCACTACCAGTGACAATCTAATCAATACCGGGTACCTATATCCAGAACAATGGGGCACCCTAGGAGGCACTGCAGTGGACTTCAAATAAATGCTACCAGGTACACATCTTACTGCTGCTTCCTTATCTTGTCTGCTGAGCCCCCAAAAACCCACTACTCCCAACTGTACACCACTACATTAGCCCTTATGGGTGAAGGAGGCACCTACATGTGGGTACAGTGGGGTTCTGGTGAGTTTTGGAGGGCTCACAGTTTCCACCACAAGTGTAACAGGTATGGGCCTAGGCCTACCTGACTGCAGTGCACTGCACCCACCACTAGACTACTCCAGAGACCTGCATACTGCTCTAATGGACCTGAGTATAACATCTGAGGCTGGCTGGAGGCTGGTAATGTTTTTAATCATATTTCTTTTGAGGGGGGAGGGGAGAGGTGGTTAGTGGCCACTGGGGGAGTAAGGGGAGGTCATCTGGTAATTTAGGGCATGTTTTGTGGCATATCTCTATATATAAAAGGCAACACCAACGTTCTGAAGCCTCCAGCCGGAAGTGTGAAGCGCCAGAGATATCCGGTTTCCCCATGAGTGAAGGAAAACAGCACAGCACGAAATCCCTGTCTGTAACAGTGAAGGACTTAGAGGGGGGAGGGGACAGAGACGCCCTCACTCTCTCTGTAACACAAACACAGTACAGCAGGAAACTTAACACTGAAGGACTGGACTCGGAGGGGGGAGGGAGAGAGAGAGAGAGGGCAGAGGGCAGGGACACACACACTCCCACATGCACACTCTGAAGAAAACCTTGCTAGCCCCCCCGTTTCATTTGCATCAGAAACGGGGCTTTTTTTTACTAGTTAGTTAATAAAACAGGTCTAGACCAAAACATACAACTTATAGCCCTGGATGTTTTTGGTTTGTTCCATTATCGCAGAAAAATGTCGTGTTAGGAACGGCCAGAGCCTGCCCTTAGCACACCCCTCACATGTCTCCTTGTGATTTGAACGTACTTCTGACAGACTTCATAGAAAAACGCCTAAAAACAGGTTTTGAAAATACCAATTTGGACGTTTTTGTGAGAAAAACATCCAAATGAAGATTTATGCCACTTTTTGGACATTTTTCTCTTTTGAAAATGAGCCCCATAGCCAACCAAGAAAGTGTAAGTGGGAGTGGAGATATTAGTAGGAAATCAGTGGGCTCAGAGCACTGTGGCTCATGCAGCAAGAGGCCTGCAGAGCAGGAACAGGAATGTACACAGAGCAGGCCATGTGATGACAGAGCACCAGGTGCAAATGCTGGCTGAATTCAGAGGCTTTCAGGTAGATTTTCTCACCAAGCTGCAGGAGGTAAAGGCTGGCATAAAATGGCTTAGAAGAAAAATTGTATGGCCTCACCTCTACAGTACAGACGTTAGAGAGAAGGATCTCAGACTTGGACTGAGGAGCCAGGAACAGAAGAGATGTTCACACGGATGCAGCAGCAGCAGATTGGGATGCTATAGAATAAAGTGATTGATCCACTCAAGCGTTAGGATAATTGGAGGCATATTTTCAAAGCAGTTTGGGAGGCTAAGTTCCATAGGTTTCTATGGAACTTTGGGAGGCTAAGTGCTTTGAAAATGAGCCTCTTGGGATCCCAGAGCGGCATGAGGGGAATAATGCCTTGAATTTTGTAAGAAAAATGCTAACAGAACTATTGAATCCAGGGGAGAAGGACCAAAGATTGAACCAGATTGGGTCCTAGCATTCTGGGCTGGAAGAGGGAATGGCAAAATATTTCTCTACCCTTTCTGGTTAAAGTGCATACATTTACTATTAAAGAATGGATTCTGTGAAGGGCCAGAAATATGAGGCACTTGATATTTGAGGAGCAACATGTGACCTTTTTTCCCAGATTACGATGCTGAAGAGAGACATGCTGCTTATTTTGATGTAAAGAAAGTGGAAGGACTTTACTACATCAGAGTGCATTGGCATTCTTTATATCCACAAACAAGACCTGGAGTAATACCACCAATGGACATACACGTGGAGTAGATGTAGTAGTTTTGCATGGATGAGAGTGGAGTTGGGAAATGGCAGCGTGTAGTGATCAGATGTGGCAGGGACTAGCCTATACTTCTGAAATACACTGATAAAAGATCAATCCAATCCTCATATGAAACTGTTCTGAGAGACTAGAATGATATGAGCGGGGGGAGTCAGCTGGATTTCGTGAAACAAAAATTGGAGGGAGGTGGTAGCAGCATTGCTAGTGGTATATCTAGAAAGATTTGAGACATGGGGCTTGCCAGTGGCATACATGTTTCCAGGATCACTGTGTGTGTGAGTGGGTAAGATGAGGGGGGAATTGCTCATGGGCAAAGGCTTGCCACCTGTTCTGTTGGGAGTAAGGGCTTGGCAAAAGAAAATGGGAAACGGGGGCATGACTGACTTGGGTACTTGGTACGATATGTGTGTGTATGAGGGATGTAAATGGTGCCAGATGATTGCAGTTATGAATAGGTGCGTATGGAAAGGTTATAAAATGTGAAGGGGGTGAATAACCTCATCATGCTAAAAAAGATACTCCATGTTACAAAAAAGAAAAAACCCACAGAAAATAAATGGTCTAAGAATATATTTTTGACTAGTTTTCAGAGGACAAAATCTCCTTCAAATCAGGATCTGTACTTGGACCCCTTCTTTTTTCAATCTACACCTCTTCCCTGGGCTCACTGATCTCATCTCATGGTTTCGAGTACCATCTTTATGCTGATGACACCCAGCTTTACCTCTCCACACCTGACATTACTGCGGAAACCCAGGCCAAAGTATCGGCCTGCTTGTCCGACATTGCTGCCTGGATGTCCAACCGCCACCTGAAGCTGAACATGGCCAAGACCGAGCTTATTGTCTTCCCACCCAAACCCTCTTCTCCTCTCCCTCCACTCTCTATCTCAGTTGACAACACCCTCATTATCCCCGTCTCATCTGCCCGCAACCTTGGAGTCATCTTCGACTCCTCCCTCTCCTTCTCTGCGCATATCCAGCAGATAGCCAAGACCTGTCGCTTCTTCCTTTACAACATTAGCAAAATTCGCCCTTTCCTCTCTGAGCACACCACCCGAACTCTCATTCACTCTCTCATCACCTCTCGCCTCGACTACTGCAACCTACTCCTCACTGGCCTCCCACTTTGCCACCTATCCCCCCTTCAGTCCGTTCAGAACTCTGCTGCACGTCTTATCTTCCCGCCTGGACCGATATACTCACATCTCCCCCTCCTCAAATCACTTCACTGGCTTCCGATCAGGTACGGCATACAGTTCAAGCTTCTCCTCCTAACCTACAAAGCACTCAATCTGCAGCCCCTCCCTACCTCTCTACCCTCATCTCCCCTTACGTTCCTACCCGTAACCTCCGCTCTCAAGACAAATCCCTCCTTTCAGTACCCTTCTCCACCACTGCCAACTCCAGGCTCTGCCCTTTCTGCCTCGCCTCACCCCATGCGTGGAATAATCTCCCTGAGCCCATACGCCAGGCCCCTTCCCATCTTCAAATCCCTGCTAAAAGCCCATCTCTTCAATGTCGCATTTGGCACCTAACCACTACTCAAGAAATCTAGACTACCCCAACTTGTCATTTCGTCCTTTAGATTGTAAGCTCTTTTGAACAGGGACTGCCCCTTTTTTGTTAAATTGTACAGCGCTGCAGAAATGTCAAGTAGTAGTAGTAGGATAGTATAATATAAATAGCAGGAAGGAGATGTTGACCTCTGAAAACTACTCAAAAATATATTATGTTAGACTTCCTAAAAGGGTATCTTATTTTCCGTTTTTTTCTTAATTTTTTTTACCATAGTGATTGGAATGTCAGTTTTTGAAATTTACACCTTCTATCTTTAAATTTTGCAGAGTACCGGGGTCATGCTTCACTATTTCTCTTTCTCTGGTGTTGCACTTTATGCAGTGTTTGGTTTGTTGGTGTATTGATGTACTAGTGCCCACTACAGAGTTTAAGGTGCTGTCTTTCCTAGGTAGGCCCTTGTGTGACTCCTGGATGTTGGTGCTATTATGGTATGATATGGTAGAATTACTGTAAAGGTCCTGAGTTTTGTATTACTTCACAATGTGCCTGGTATGGGATTTCAAATATATCATTTCTTTTCAGTATTAGCTCAAGGCAAGTTACATTCAGGTACAGTAGGAATTTTTTTTTTGTTCTTGGAGGGCTTACAGTTTAAGTATGTACCTGAGGGTAAGGAGTTAAGTGACTTGCCCTGGATCTCAAGGACTGGCAGTGAGATTTTCACCCTGGCTTCCATGGTTCTCAGCCCACTGCTGTTAGGTAGTTAATACAGATAATGCATATTCCAAACACATTTGGTAATTAAACTAAAGGCCAGTATATCTGAAACCCACCTACCAAAAAGAAAAAGGGGGGGGGGGGGGGACAAATCACTTTATGCATTGCCAGTAACCACAGTATTTCTGTTAAGTGCTGCTTAACACCACTGTTCACATAGAAGCATATTTTCAAAGCACTTAGCCTTCCAAAGTTCCATAGAAACCTATGGAACTTTGGAAGGCTAAGTGCTTTGAAAATATGCCTCATAGTCAACAGAAAGATACTGGACAGGGAGAGCCAGGGCTAACATCTCACACTTGAAGATCAAGCGAAAAATACAGCAAAAAAATGTTCTACTCAATGTGAAAACTTAAAAGAATCAAACCTTTCTTCCCAAGGGAAGTATTTCGCAGCCTAGTACAATCAATGGTGCTAAGCCATCTAGACTACTACAATGCCATTTATGCTGGATGTAAAGAACAAATCATTAAGAAGCTTCAAACCGCTCAAAATACAGCAGCCAGACTCATATTCGGGAAAGCGAAATACGAAAGCGCCAAACCCCTAAGAGAGAAACTACACTGGCTCCCACTAAAAGAACGAATTGCGTTCAAAGTTTGCACCCTGGTCCACAAAATCGTTCACGGGGAAGCCCCGACCTACATGTCAGACCTTATAGACTTGCCTACCAGGAATGCAAAGAGATCAGCACACACATTCCTCAATCTCCATTATCCTAACTGCAAAGGACTAAAATATAAATCCACACACGCGACCAGTTTCTCATACATCTGCAGGCAGCTATGGAACGCACTACTGAAGGCCATAAAAATAACGCAAGACCTAACTATCTTCCGAAGGATACTGAAAACAAATCTGTTCAAGAAGGCATACCATAAACACCAATCTTAAACACCAAAAAATGAGACTTTACACGACATAGACATAATTGAAATCTTATCACTTGAGTGATCAACCTCCTTACCACTAATGAATAAGCATAACCACTTCAATCTCTATGTCGAATATGGTCTCTCCATAGTCGATGACCTAAAGAATGATACAACCCCCAATTTCGTACTCAGGAACGTTCATGTATTACTATAATTTATTCTTCCAATTTCTTACTCAGGAACTTTCATGTATTACCATAATTTATTCTTCCTTAACATATATATGCACATGATATATATCTATACCATGATCTGTTCACGTATGTTATGTTACATGTATGTTACCATGTATGTATTCAACTTAACACATTACCATTTGTAATTCTGTTACCCGGAAATGGCAACCACCATTACGGCAAATGTAAGCCACATTGAGCCTGCAAATTGTTGGGAAAATGTGGGATACAAATGCTACAAATAAAATAAACAAACATAGCTAAGTATTAAAGTACCTACATATATTTCCAGAATTACATTACACTCTATTTTTATATCCTGCTAATACCAATAAGTTCTAAGCCGGTTACATATAACAAGAGAGCTAGGACATTCTCCTAGGATATCAAATTAACAAGGGATAATAATTAAGAGGTGAATTTTCTAAACTAGATATTTTCTAAAGGAGAGATATGAGTGAGAAAAAGAAAGTTGCACTGCAATATCCTTCCATAAACATGCTGCGTGAACAGCAAACAATCTATCAAAATGGAAAATCTCTTTAGCCCTCCAGTTGATGGAAAAGTAGAAAAAAAAACCTATTAATATCACCTCTCCTGGCTCTTTGAAATGAGACAAAACAGAAATGAGTAAATAACCAGGAATTTGACAATGCAATATTCTATAAAGAAAACATGCAAATTTAAAGTTTACCTGAGACTCTATGGGCAACCATGTCTATTTAGAAAGGAGAAACACTGTCAAATCTAGAAAGGCCATATATCAGTCTAACTGCCATATTCTGCACCGTTTGAAGTCTTTTAAATGAATGTTTTAGTACAGCCGAAGTATACCACAGTATGATAATCAATGAACCAGCCACTCAAACTGAGCAAATTCAAAACATTTCCTTATAAAATGCAATTTTTTCATCATAAAAAAACATTTTTAATAGCCAAGTTTATGTGAAATTCTAATGAGATCGAACAATCCAAATAAACACCCAGAATTTTAATATTTGGGGAAAGCGTGAAATCTACATTGTTGATTTTAATCAGAGGATTTAAATCTGGATGAAAATGAAAACACAAAATTTCAGTTTTCTCCGAGTTTAATTTTAGCTTATGGTCCTGCATCCATCCTTCCACCAATTTCTTACATAAATGAATGTATTATCTAAATCAGTAATCGACTGTATAGGAATTAGTACTGGAATATCATCAGCATAAATATAATGAATGAGCCATGTTTCTCCAATAAAACGCTTAAAGATTGCATAAATATGTTGAATAATACTGGAGAAAGTGAAGAACCCTGCAGAACACCACAAGGATTACTCCAGCTAATGGACAATTCCTCATGTGATTTTACTCTATACAACCTCCTAGTCACAAAACCTCTGAGCCAATCCAACACCACTCCTCAGTCACCCCTTCAGAAAAGATAATGGAACACTCACGCGTTGAAAAAAAAAAAAACACTCTACAGATGAAAACTAAAGACTCAACATGGCACTGTGTTTTGGCCAAACAGGCCTGACTTAGGAATCCCTATGGGTAACAAATGAACAAGCAGTCATAATACAAATAAAATAAATGCAGAAATAACAAATAAAATGCTTAGAATAAATATATTGTGAATGTAAAAAACAACTGCAAAGTACAGTAAGGCAAATATAAAAAAAAAGTCCATGATAGGATTACAAGGAGGAATACTAACCTTGTGATAGGGTGATAATATTTCAAGTCAATACCATACCCGCATAGTTTCTTCTTTTCTTCCCCAGTCCATAAGCGCGCAACGTGCTGACTCTTTTTGACTTGCACATGGTTTTCTACTCGTGCACGTTTCTTATTCTGCTTCTGCATGTTTTGTGTTTCATATTTTGCCTCCTTAGACCAATACGTTACAGCCTTTTGGCTAACTGAACTATCAACTTGAAACATCATCATTATTACTAGGTTAGTATTCCTCCTTGTAATCCTACCATGGACTTTTTTTATATTGTTTGCCCTACTATACTTTTATTTGTAGAGTCTTTTTATTTGATGTAAATCCTGTTTATATTTCCTATCATCAAGTATTTTATGTATTGTTTTAGTTTTTGACAACTACATAAGTGTTTTGGACCAATAATTCTATACTTTTTATCTTAATAATTGTACTTTGTCTTTTACATTCCTTTACTATGTATAGTTTTAGTTCTTTTTATTATGTAACTCTTAGGATCCATGAACATATTTATTTGATGTTTGCAATTGTACATTTATTCACAATGTATCTATTATAAGCATTTTATTTGTTATATTTCTGGATTTATTTTATTTGTATTGTGACTGCTTCTTCATTTGTTACCCATAGACTCCTGAGGCAGGCCTGTCTGGCTGAAACACAGTGCCGTGTTGAGTCTTTAGTTTTTATCAATAGTGTTTTTTCAATGCTTGAATGTTCCATGGTCTGTTTCTCAAGAACTAAAATCCAATTCCCACTCCTGTTCCTCTCTATTTAACTTAACATCACAGAACTTTTGGCATTATCCCACAAATTGTGAGCCCTCTAGGGATAGAGGAAGTACATATAATACGTATAGTACTGTGTACAGCGCTGTGTACATCTAGTTGCACTACAGAAATGATTAGTAGTAGTAGTATATGTTCTAGTGCATCATGATAATTTGTTAATAAAAACAGCAAGAACTGTATTCATCTACAGCATTTCAAGAATTACTGGAGGAGCAGCCTAGTGGTTAGTGCAGTGGACTTTAATCCTGGGGAACTGGGTTCGATTCCCACTGCAGTTCCTTATGACTCTGGTCACTTAATCCACCACTGCCCCAGGTACAAATAAGTACCTGTATATACTATGTAAACCTCTTTGAACATAGTTGCAAAAAACACAGAAAGGTGGTATATCAAGTCCCATTCCCTTTCCCTACAAATGCTGGATACAGATACCATTATACATTTACTAAATTTAGGCCATGAACAGAGATTTGTATACCTCAGTTTTTAAGTACTGACATAATACAATTCTAAGAACAAATTGTCATAGAAATTATATAAGCCCAAACACCACAGTAATGCATTTTTGGAACCCCCAATCTCCAAAACTTGATTAACTTACAATCTTGCATAAAAATCACACAATTCTTTGTACATTTTCACGTCACTGCGTCTACGTTGCAAGTTTGATACTGGTTTCTCGCTCTCAGTATCATTTCTCTCATTATCATGGTCATGAGCAACCATAACATGTCGAATTTCTGAATGTTCAGGAATCATGTAAGGGTGCCCTCTGTTCTGGAATTCCATCCTTCCTAATACAATTCACAAATTCCACAAGATGTGGCGATTATCCCGGTCAGAAATACACAGAAGACGCGAGTGTCCCAGTGATTTACTTCCAGAGTTTCAAGTCAGTTGCCCAAGCTTTCTGACAGCACTGCAGCGTTTGCTTCCCATTAAGTTCATCTGCTGCATGCCTGAACTGCCAGACTTCAACCAACCAAAGTGCACTAGCAGGAGCTGAGCACATTCCACTCTACTGATGTTCCTGTGGACGCTGCAGTTTAAAATACTGATGTAAAGAATTCCAGGCAGGCACAGTGGAAATTTATTGCTTTACTTTATTTGGATTTGCTATACCGTTTTAACCAACAAAAGGAGCCAGTTTACAGGCTAAATTCAGAAAGCACAGAGAAAGGAAGTACAAATTTGTAATAGGACAGTAAACCAGAAAGGAACTGATAGAGACAGTAGGATAGACAGGGGTAATGAGGGGAAGGTCAAAAGTAGAGTCAAGAAAACTATCTTTAGCGATAGCCCGAGAAAGCCATTTTAAAAAGTCAGGTTTTACTGTAAGCTATGACACACTGGTTTAGGAGTTTGAGGTCCAAAAGACTTTTACAGCACCCTCTGTTACGTAACCTCTATATCAACATTTTCTCAACAAAATTTTATTCAGAAAACCAATTTTACTAAACATACATATTTGTTCTATCCAAACCAGAATTTGGGGGGGGGGGGGGGGGGGGCAAGGGTAAGGTGGCAGAGAGGGATAGTTATCAGGGCAATTACCCTAAGCCTGCCTGAAGCTCAATGAGAAATAGCCTGAAGATGGTATTTGGGATCCCCTCTCTAGTTTCTGCCCTGGGACCCTAGCATGGCTAACACTGACCCTGCATTCTATCAATCAAGTATGTATATGATCTTTGAAACAGAGGCTGTGCTACATCACTAGCTACAAGTGTAGCTTTTTATATTTTGTTCTAATATCAGACTTTTTATTCATCTGCACAAGTCAAAGATACATACACTTATTCTAGATCATACTTTCCAAACATTCAAAGGCGTTTCTTTTAGGTTTACACATGAATGATATGGGCTTTAAAGGAAGATTACCACCAATTACGCTCAAGCCAAAGAGCATCATCACAGATCCCCTCCCAATATGAACCAAGGTTATTATCAGGGATGTAGCTATCATTGAGCGAGCCCAGCAAAGCACACACACAGGTCCTGGCAGCTCATCTTCCACCACGGTCTTCAGAATGTGCGGCAGAGGCAGTGATGTAAACAGACTGCCTCCAGCCGACCCCACTATTACCTTTCCTTTGCTGCATCCTGCCTCTGATGTCTCTTCCGGTGCACAGGATCCAGCAGAGTTAAGGCATAGGGGTCACGGGGGAGCTGGAGGCAGTCTGTTTACACTGCTGCCTCTGCTGGCTATCTGCCACACACTCCGAAGACCATGAGGGGGAGGAGGATGAGACAGAGTCTACATTCACACTGGGGGAGGGGGGAGCAGAGGAAGGGGTGTCAAAAGTAGATGAGAGAGAGAGAGACCTGGGGAAGGAAAGATGCTGGACCCAAGGGGATGAGTGGAGGGCCCAGAGACAGATGCCAGACAAAGGGAGGGGGATGAGGAGAGATGCTGGAATCAGGAGTAAGTGGAAGGACTGGACCCTGAGGGGGAGAAATGCTGGATTATGGGAGGGAACAGAAGAGAAACTGGACAAGGGTGGGGGTGTGAAATAAGGGGAGGAGAGACAAGCTGGAAAAGTAGAGGGAATGTAGGGACACAGACAGAGGAATGATGCTAGAGACAGGGGAAGGAGGAGGGACACCAAGAGATCAGGAGCTGAACATGGGAGGAGGATAAGGTCACTGAGGAAAGATGGATGGTAAAGAGAGAAAAAATGTGAAAAGGACAGAAGACCCTGGGGATGAGAGTTAAAAAAAAAAAAAAAAAAAAAAAGAGCAGGAGAAAAGCAAAAAAAAAAAAAAAGACACTGGGACCTTACTGGTTGGGAGAGATGGTGTTATGGTGGCCCTTTTTTTTTTCTGCCCAGGCCCCATTCAATCCTAGCTACACACTGGTCATAACTGTTGGGCAGTTTTGAAAATATTCCTACAAATACAGCCTATAAAGCTTAGGACCTTCTAGAAGTTTCAATCATATGTATTACAGAGGTGTAAGGGTGAGTGCATCTGAAGGATCTGTGGGGAGGGAAGTGTATCACCTGGGATACTGGCATTTGACTTCTGGAGAAGGTACCTAGATCTGGACCAGATTTGTCCTGGCCTAGCTTCAGACCATCTGGGCGATATTCAGCCACAGTCAGCCATGGACTAATCAGACCTAGTTATTCAATGCTGGGCAACATCCAGGCATTGCACTGAATATCTGGGTCTTTGGTTGACCTGAACGTATTCAGGTGCCACCCCCACATACCTAACTGGGCAAAGATAGGACTGCTTTTTATGCAGTCCTGTCTTCTCAGTTAGTCAATGTTGGTGCCTGCATACCTATCATAGATGCCAATATATCTTCCAGTCCTGCCCCCAGACCACCCCCAGGAAGTAACCAGACAGTGCCATGGCAGTCACACCGGACTTTCAGCAGCAGAGTAATTTTAAATAGTCCACTGGAGGGTAGCTAGGGAACCTGATCCCAACAGAAACATGGTATGCGCTCCTCTGAGCAGAGACCATTTTGCTAGAAAACGTGTTTTTTTTCACCAAAACTTACCCATATTCCTTCTTGTCTATCAGGGGTGTCCACTTGGCATAGTTTAAGCAGGCAGGAGCTTCTGCTGCCTGCTTAGCCCACTTAAACCATGCTGTGTACAAAGACACCAAAAGGGTGTCCTATCCCAAAGAGTGAGATTCATCACTGTAATGGGTGAAAGTGAAGGCCAATGTGGGGTTTTCTAGCGGTGCACCTGTGGTATACATTTGGAAAGATCTTTAAATTGTTTTGCTTAATAGGTGCCGCCGAGGCTCTAGGGAGTGGTTCTCAATCTTTTTTTTCAGTTGGACCATCCCTGATGGATGATGCCTACATATATGACACTGCATGCATCACCCTTGAGGACCTTTGGTATGATTCAAAGTTCTTATGAGTTAAATATAAACAGTCTGCATCTGCAAAAATCCAGCCTCCCCCCAACAGGTACAGATCAGAACCAGAATATTTCTCCATGGAAGTCACAATGCTCAAAGATCTGGCAGAACCAAAAATATCCTACTACTTAGGGGATATAAATGGAATACCGGAGTAATCAAATAACTATACACACAATAAATCCAGTAACTGTTTTTGAAATACAAAACACCCGTTTATTATATCAACGTGCCTTCACACACGACACTACTATCAATTAAAACTACATTCATCAACCAATCACCCGTTTTAAACCCATGGTTTTTTACAGCAACCCACAGTAATAAAAATTACTTTATATCATTAACATAAATTACATTAAATATAACTACAGTACTTAATGTCCTCAAAAATTGCACTGAAGGAATGTCTCTTAGTGCACTGCTGAATGTGCTGAACAATGCTCACGTCAGTTGGTTCATAAATCACTTATCAATTGATGCCGCACTTATCTCACGCTCTTCAGATGATGAAGATATCGATGTACCCTCTATCATGTAAACGGTCATCAAAAATCAATCTTCCTCCAGTCAGCAATCCTGAACACACCTTGCCAAATGACACCCCTTATGTTCACTCATGGGCCAAGGATGAGAGGTTACTGCAACCACCTCTTAATCAAACATATAACGACTCTTCTGAGGCAACACAGTCTCACTTCTGCAGTGTTAGGGTAACCTAGTTACAGGATAGATGTGAGTAACGTGTCTAAAGTAGACAGGCTTCTCCAACTAGTTCAACCAGAGGAAGAGATGCACTTTAGCTTTACAGTTGCCCCTGGTTTGGGACTGCAAAGTTCTAGGTCCCATCAAGCAGAAAATAGGCTATGGCATTGCAAAGTACAGAGAACATAGAATCTACACAGTTTGTGTCTGACAAAAATACTTTGTATAAGATGCTAAACAAATCCAACAACAAATGTTTGATATTACGTGTTTATGCTTGCTCAAGATTAAAATGCAAAAATAATCCCATGCGATAAGATCTTTTAATTTTGTTTTCCCATATGAAACCTAATACATTTACTATGCAAACTTACAAAGCTCACTACATATCATCTACTTTATCTTATTTGTATTTGAACAAACTGGATTTTGCCCCTTATGGGTGTATTTCTTAATCTAAATGACTTCTTGTCTTGTTATTTGAGGAACTACAGATGCAGGTGTAAATTAGATGGGTAATTATGCAAGGCTTCACTAGCATCAAATTGCTAATCGAGAAGTTCACTGAAAAGTCAAAAATGTCTTCCTTTGACAGTATTACAAGCAAGCAGAAAGCACTTTTACACTGTTTTTAGAACATCTTTTCCACACCTCCCTTTGATGATTATATAAGAATATAAAGAAAGCTATATTTGGTCAGACCAATGGTCCATCTAGCCCATTATCCTGCTTCCAACAGTGTCCAATCCAGGTCACAAGTACCTGGCAGAAACCCAAATAGTAGCAACATTCCTTGCTACCAATCCCGCGTAAGCAGTGGCTTCCCCATGTCCGTCTCAATAGCAGACTATGGAATTTTCCTTCTGGAATTTGTCCAATCCTTTTTTAAACTCATACGCTAACTGCTGTTACCACATCCTCCAGCAATGGGGTTCCATAGCTTAATTATTTGTTGAGTGTAAAAAATATTTCCTCCTATTTGTTAAAGTATTTCCATGTAAGTTCATCGAGTGTCCCCTAGTCTTTTTACTTTTTGAAAGAGTAAAAAAAACAATCAATTCACTTTTACTTGTTCTACAGTACTCAAGATTATAGCAACTGTGTGCATTTTGAAAAGATAAGCTCAAAGTGAAATCTGTAGTGAGTCCTAAATGTTTCACTTCATTCCACAAATAGATGTACCAAACATACATATCTGAGCTCGAAACAAGGTACTTAGCAACAGCAGCTGTACCAGACAATTTTTATTGCAATCTAGTCAAATCTGGTCAAAGAAACTCCAGACCGCTCAAAAGACTGCAGCCAGGCTGATATTTGGTAAAACACGATTCAAAAATGCCAAACCCCTCTGAGAAAAACTGCACTGGCTTCCTATCAAAGAACATATTACCTTCAAAATCTGCACCCTGGTCCACAAAATTATCTATGTCGATGTCCCAGGATACATGACAGACCTCATAGACGTACCAAACAAATATAACCGGATTATCTCGAACATACCTATGAGGCAGTGAGCAAAAGAAATTGAATAATTCTGAGAAATCATATGAAGGGTTAATTTTGTTTAAAGGTGCTCAGATATTATTTTAAATTCTCAGTTCTGCTAGCAAGTGAAGGAATGTTATCTGGTTTAGGTTATTTACGTTTGCCGGGCTGGGTTAGAAAGGTCAGAGACAGGAATTTCTTTCAACCTTGTGAGTGATGGATTGCTAAGCAAACACATGTATTCTATTATGAGCCGGTATATAGCAGGCTGTTTGTTTAGGATTAGTTTAAAATGCTTAGAAGAAATACTGTTTAGAGAGAGGCAATAGATTAGTATTTACAAGTTTTTGATATTTAGAATATGTCTTATAAGAAATACTGATTCTGTGTAGTTAAATGTAGAATACCTTTTTAAATCTAATGTTACTCTCTGCTGTATTTGCAAGGACTGCAGTGAAGAGGTCAAACATGTGTTTTGACTTATCTGCAGTTCTGGCTGGTTCAATGTATAAGCTGATAGGTGAACGAGGTCAGGGCTAGTTAGCTCTCTTCTCCTTGATTAATTATAAGCTAAGTGTAGGACTGGCCTCCTGAAAGAAATAACAGACCATAGCCGTATGCTATTAAATAAGATTAGCTTTTGACCCCTTTAATGAATGCCAGAGTCCAGTAAGCAATTTAAGCTATAGATGAGAAATCAATCATGATGAGAAGATAAGAGTTCTAGTGCCATATTGTTTGGCTTGAGGGGCCCCAGGTTAGAGGTCAGTTTGAGGAATACCAAACCTATGTAACTGATATTTCAAAAGTAATGATTGGTTGAGGCAAGGTGACCAATCTATTCCTTAACCAATTGGGAGTAAAGGGGGTTAGGCTAGGAGGAGGGCTTAGGACCCTATTTAAGTAGGAGCAGAAGCAGTTTATGTCAGAAGGAGCTCAGAAGAAAGAGAAGGACAGAAGGAGCTCAGAAGAAAGAGAAGGACAGAAGGAACAGATAGAAGAAGGAGAAGACACAGAGAGCTGAGAGAAAGACACAGAGAGCTGAGAGAAAGACACAGAGAGCTGAGAGAAAGAGAAGAAGAGACTTAATGCTGATGTCCTGCTTTGTTTGCTGGCAAATAAAGAAGATTTCTCTCTCATTCTGGTGTGTGCTGTCTGACTCCTGAAGTATCACAAATTCCTATCTCAATTCCTGCAACAATTCTTGGTGGCAGCGGTGGGATAAATCCTGCATTAATCCCAGCACCCAACTGACTGGAGAACATTCGCCGGGTATGTATTCTGTATTTTGTATTGTAATCCTAGCTAGGAAGTTGTAAACCAGCCCCTCAAGAAAGAGGGAAGGAGAATCTGATCAATTCTCAGCGAAGGCCCTAGTACCTTCTAGTCGCGGGGACTAGAAGCGAAACGCTTGAGCTTATCTGTATCTGAGAAATTTGAAATTGTTGGGTGGGATTTTCTGTATGGAATGTGTGATGCTTGAATGTTAGAAGAGTGCAGACCCCTTACTGCATTCTCAAAAACTCCTTCCCTCTTTGTGTGTTGTAACTGTAAGCATTATGGGTGGGACATCATCTAGAACAATTGCTACCCCCTAGATTGTATGCTTAGAAATTTCAAAAAAGGCTTTTAATTAATGATTATGGACAGACTTTAAGCTCAAGTACTTTAAGAACCTTGTGTGAAGTTGAGTGGCCATCTATGGGAGTGGGGTGGCCCCCTAGTGGCAGCTTAGATATTGAAGTAATCCGGAAGGTCTACAGCATAGTAGTAGGAGGACCAGAATATTCTGAACAACTCCCTTATATAGATTCCTGGGACAGCCTTGTGACTGACCCTCCCTCTTGGTTGAAAACTTATATGGGATCCCCAGTAAAATTCATGTTAGGCCGTGTTCAAAGAAAGATTAGAAAATCTAAACTAGAAGAGGGAAAGAGCCCTAGGAAGCCTACCACCCAATCGGTGGCTTCCGCCCCTACCCTGTCTGAGAAACCCATACTCTCTGATGACCCCTCAGATCTTGAGCCACCACCTTATGGCCCATTGTTGGGGTTCCGTGCTACCCCCAGAGATCCACGCCGCCCAGCCCAAGCCTCTCCAGCACAGGCTTCTCCGGATAGTTCTTCCCCTCCTGTGCCAAACCTGCCACACCCTAGGTTGGACTTTTCACCTGGCCTCTACCCTTCTGTGCCAAATCCTCTCCTGTTAACCTCTGAAGACCCGTTTTGGGTTCCACTCCCTGACTCCTCAACTCCCGACAGCCCAGCCTCTCCTTCTAATACCCCTACCCACTCATCAGGGGCCCGGCATCCCTTTCAATGGACTGACTCACCTGTGACCACCTCTCAGTCTATGAGTACCCCTCCCCATCCCTCAGGATTTCAACCTACCTCTACTGAATGGGTTAGACCCGCTGCAATTACCTTTGAGCATGATAGGAGGGTAGCTCCTAGCTCTACCTCAGGTTCCATTCCCACCTCCTCGAGAGTTCTGCCACTTCGTCAGGTAACTACCACTCGACCGGATCCTAATAATCAGGGTCAGGTTATACAGGCACAGGCCTATCAGTATGTACCCTTCACAACCACCGATCTCCTGAATTGGAAGACGCATTACCCCTCTTATACTGAAAAGCCTCAGGCAGTGGTGGACCTAGTGACTAGCATTATGGCCACCCATAACCCAACCTGGACTGATTGTCAACAACTTCTCCTGACCCTCTTCACAACTGAGGAGAGGCGGAAGATTTTGCAAAATGCTGAGGCCATCACGCGAGAGCGTGTCCCCGGGGGGATACAGGACCCAGAGGGATGGGTTAGAGCTCGGTTTCCTCGCGCAGCTCCAGATTGGGATCCAAATGATGGGCAGCACTATGAACTGTTGTCTGGCTATTGCCGGGACTTACTGGAAGGTATGAGGAAAGGCATAAAGAGGCCCATTAATCTGGCAAAGGTCTCTGAAATTCTCCAAGGGGCAACTGAATCCCCTGGGGCCTTCTTAGAGCGACTAATTGAAGCCTACAGAACATACACCCCATTTGACCCTGAAGCCCAAGAAAACCAGAGAATGGTGAATAGCGCATTGGTGGCCCAGAGTATGCCAGATATCCGGAAGAAGTTGCAGCGTCAGGAGGGATTCGCAGGGATGAATACCACCCAGCTAATTGAGATCGCAACCAAGGTTTTCATTAATAGAGATCAGGAGGTGCGCCGAGAGGCTGACCGGAAGATGCAGAAGAAGGCCGACCTTTTAGCGGCAGCCATTACTAATTCCACTCTTAATCGAGGTCGACCTCTAGCTAATGGGAAGCCAAAGTGGGATCCCGGACCACCAGCCAGGCCCCGAGATTCCTTCAATCAATCCCGGCCAAGGGGGGAGAATCCCAGACCAAGATTGGAGAAGGATCAGTGTGCCTATTGTAAGGAAAGAGGGCACTGGAAAGATGAATGCCCCCAGAGGCGCCAGGGACTGAGAAGGGGACCAGGAGATCGAGGAAGCCGAGGCCGAGTTCGAGAGGGAAGATATGAGCCTCCTGAATCTGACATCATCGGGATAGCCGAGATGGCAGAATGGGACGAATAGGACAGACCGGGTTCCTACAAACTGGGCTCCCAGGAACCTATGGTCAAGTTAACTATAGGGAGCCGCTCAATTCCATTTATGATTGATACAGGAGCTGAACATTCTGTTGAGACGGAGCGATTAGCGCCTGTGTCTGGAAAAACTGTCCGAGTGGTGGGAGCCACGGGGGTGCAGAACCGGAGGCCTTTCCTGACAACCCGTAGATGCCAATTAGGCTCACACATAGTCACTCATGAATTCCTGTATATGCCAGACTGTCCAATCCCTTTGTTAGGCCGAGACCTGCTGTCCAAGCTTAGGGCCCAAATTTCCTTTGACTCTGATGGCCAGACTTCAGTCTCCTTTCGGCCCCCAACATCCAGCCCTAAGGGTATATTGAGTTTCTGCTGCCCTCTTGAAGAAGAATGGCGGCTGCATCAGTCACAGGGCCAAGTTGACCTACCCCTGGCAGACAGCTTTCAGGTCAGAGGGGTATGGGCAGAAGATAATCCCCCAGGGTTGGCCCGAAATATTCCTCCTGTACATGTAGATTTACTTCCAAGTGCCCGGCCAATCCATCTTCGCCAATACCCAATTCCCAGAAAGGCTCTGGAAGGGATCCAAGCACATTTGAATCGTCTGTTATCCCATGGAATTATTCGTCCTTGCCAGTCTCCATGGAATACGCCACTATTGCCAGTTCAGAAGCCAGGGACTGAGGACTACCGGCCAGTCCAAGACTTACGAGTGGTCAACAAATCCACTATCTCATTACACCCTGTAGTGCCTAATCCATATGTCCTGCTAGGATTGATACCTTCTGGAGCTACCCATTTCACAACACTAGATTTAAAAGATGCCTTCTTTTGTATTCGGGTGGCCCCCGCCAGTCAATTGCTTTTTGCCTTTCAATGGGAAAACCCAGTAACAGGAAGGAAGCTTCAGTATACATGGACCCGCCTGCCACAGGGGTTCAAGAATTCCCCCACTATTTTTGGGACAGCCCTAGGACAAGACCTTAAGACTTTTAAATCTGAGCCTTCCAGGCGAGTTTTACTCCAGTATGTAGATGACCTCCTGATTGCAGCAGTGACCCAGGAAGAGTGTTTTGAGGCTACTAGAGAATTGCTGGAGCTACTCTTGGATGCAGGCTATAAGGTCTCACGCTCAAAGGCCCAACTTTGTCAGTCAGAAGTGAAGTATCTGGGCTTTTGCATTTCCCAGGGAAGTCGGAGATTGGATGCTAGTAGGAAGCAAGCAGTAGCTGCAATTCCCCCACCCAAGTCCAGAAGGGAAGTTAGGGAATTTCTGGGAGCAGCTGGATTCTGCAGAATTTGGATTCCAAATTTTGCATTGATGGCGAAACCCCTATACCAAGCCACAAAGGGGGGTGAAAAGGAACCATTTGAATGGGGATCTACTGCTCAACAATCTTTCATTGCCATAAAGAAAGCCCTACTCCAAGCCCCTGCGTTAGGCCTTCCTGATGTGGAGAAACCTTTCTCATTGTATGTCCACGAGCGACAGGGGGTTGCTCTGGGTGTGCTGACCCAGATGATGGGATCCTGGCAGAGGCCTGTTGCATACCTGTCTAAACAGTTGGATGGAGTGGCTAAAGGATGGCCAGCCTGCATGAGGGCCATTGCAGCAACAGCCTTACTGGTCCAGGAAGCTGATAAGTTGACCTTGGGGCAAGAACTGGTTGTTAAAGTCCCCCACGCAGTTCTTACCCTCATGGAGTATAAGGGCAATCACTGGTTTACAAATAACCGTATGGTTAAGTACCAAGCTAGTTTGTGTGAGAATCCACGGATACACCTGGAAACAGTGGCTACATTTAATCCTGCCACTCTTTTGCCAGCATCTGAGGGACCACCAGATCATGACTGTATCCAAACCATGGATGAAGTGTATTCCAGTCGACCAGATCTTAAAGATGTTCCATGGAGGGACCCAGATGTAATTTATTTCACAGATGGAAGCAGTTATGTGGAGAACTCCAAGCGACTGGCAGGCTATGCTGTGGTGACAGAAGACAAGGTGATAGAAGCAAGGGCCCTGCCCCAAGGAACTTCAGCCCAGAAAGCAGAACTTGTGGCCCTCATACGAGCTCTGGAGTTAGCAGCAGGACTGGTAACCAACATTTATACTGATTCCAAATATGCCTTCACAACTCTACATGCTCATGGAGCTTTGTATAAGGAAAAGGGACTCATAAATGCTGCAGGCCAACCTGTTAAGTATGGATCTGAAATACTTCAGCTGCTAGAGGCTGTGTGGGCCCCTAAGAAGGTAGCTGTCATTCATTGCAGGGGACACCAAAGAATAGATACTCCAGTGGCCCGAGGGAACCACCATGCTGATCGGGTGGCCAAGGAAGCTGCTCGAGGACCCCCAGCAAGTACTGTGACCCCCCTGTTCCAAATCCGACTGCAAGAATGGACGCCTATATATACCCAAGTGGAAGAGAAATGGGCTCAAGAAGAAGGTGCAGTAAGGAGACCTGATGGTTGGTTACATCTCCCTGATACCAGAGTTCTGGTGCCACGCCACCTAGCTTGGCCTGTAGTGTCTCAAGCTCATGACCTATCACACTTAGGGAAAACAGCACTAGCCCGCCTACTCAGTCGAGTAGTGGTGCTGGAAGGATTGGATAGTCTGGTTGCCACTGCCTCTGCCCGATGTACTCTCTGTGCCCAGAATAATGCCCGCCAGGGACCCCGTATTCCACCAGGAGTTCAGTCTAGAGGACTAACACCCTTTGAGTCCCTAGTTATAGACTTCACAGAAATGCCCAGGAGTGGTAGGTTCCGATACCTCTTAGTCATGGTCTGTACCTTTTCTGGGTGGGTGGAAGCATATCCTACAGTCACTGAGAAAGCCACAGAAGTAGCTCGAGCCCTCCTTAGGGATGTCATCCCCAGGTATGGACTGCCCCTTGCCATAGGTTCAGATAATGGTCCCGCCTTTGTTGAAGCTACACTTCAGGCCCTGTCCCGCGCATTGCGCATTACCTGGAAATTGCATTGTGCCTACCGTCCCCAGAGTTCAGGGCAGGTTGAGCGAGCAAACAGAACCTTGAAAAATAGCCTAGCAAAGATTTGTCAGGAAACCCAATTGAAATGGCCACAGGCACTGCCACTAGCCCTCTTCCGCCTCCGATGCACTCCAACTAAAGGAACAGCCCTTTCTCCCTTTGAAATTGTGTATGGGAAGCCCCCAGCCATTTTACAGGGAATTAAGGGAGACATAGGGATTTTAGGGTCTGCCCAGGTGCAGGAGCAGGTAGCCCTCCTGGGTAAGATAATTTCTGAGCTTCAGTCTTATGTGAGAGAAATAAACCCTGTCCCCTTCCAGGCTCAGGTACATTCCTTCCTGCCAGGGGATAGAGTTTGGGTGAAAGACTGGAAGCTCCAGCCTTTGGGGCCCCGGTGGAAAGGACCTTTTACTGTTTTGCTTTCTACCCCTGCAGCTGTGAAGGTCGCAGGGATTACTCCATGGGTCCATTGGTCTCGAATTAAGTCTGCTGACCAGACTGAGCCCAGCACGGATCAGACGGAGCCTAAACAGTGGAGAGCAGAAAGTGATCCAGCGGAGCCATTGAAGTTGCGCTTGACCCGAACCAAAGAATCTACTAGCTGAAAAGAAGGGTCAACTGCATACTGCAGGAGCGGCTGAACTTCGGCTTCATACTGAGACTCTTTCTTGCCTGATTCTGGCTTTCTTGGAATTTGAAAGCTTGATCCTTATCAGTTGAGGGTCTATCCCAACTGGTATAAGAACTCAAAGACTGAGAACACTATATGAGAGTAATCTGTGATTAGCACAGACTGTTGAAATATTACTGCTTAATTAGTTTGCTGTATTTGTTTTAGATTAGGAAGAAAGAAAATGTTAGTAGTTTGGATGCTTTTGTTGTTTTCTACTCCTTGCCTCCTTGTTCCTAATACCCCAACTCGCTCCAACCTTTGGTTACACTCTGTCCAGGAACTAATTAGCCAGGCAAAGATTACTTCCCCTTGTATTGTGTGTTCCCGATTTTCTCCTTATACCACAGATGTTCCAGCTGTTCCTGTTCCTGTGCAACTCCCAGCTCTTATACCTCCCTACTTTTCGAGTTCAGGTCCTTGGAGCCAGGATTATACTTGGTGGTCCTTTTATAATGCTACTTCCCCCCTCTGACTCTTCTCTAAGGCCAGTCTTTACGTCTTCCTATCCAGCTTCTGGAGTGTTTTGTTTAACAAGAGACATCTCAACTGTTCTTCCCATTCCCTGTAACTATACTAATGTTCTCCCAGAGAAGGAGGAACCTGTGTGGGTAGTTTCTCCAGGTACTCCTATGTGCCCTATTACCATACCTGTAGATTATGACCAGGGTGATTACCTGGCTCCTAACTATACTACTGAGAAAACTATAGTGTCCCATCCCATTTTCTACTTTCATAAGTCCCCGGGGTATGAAGGGGTTGCATCATATGAGCGGTCTGTTACAATTGGGGATTGGCACCTATGGTGTACAAAGTCTCCATTTCTTCTTCGTTCCCCCTGGGATAGGGGCTCGCATTATGGGCATCCTAATCTCCATCCTGTGCCTACATTTATTGGGAACTTTCGTCGCCCTCTCCTTGGTCATTACTGGCTCTGTGATAATGTCCTCCACATGATTCTTCCCTCCACGTATGATTTTTGTGTATTGGTAACCTTGAATTATTTTCCTAAAGTTATTCCTCTTAAGCCACCATCCCCGCACCGCTCTAAGCGAGAGGCTTTGTCCTTACCTTCCTCCGTTGCCACAGAGGATGAGGCGATTGAATTAGCCCTCCAGTATATTAATTCTACTTATCCTCTGACTAAAAAGAGACTTGTAGCCCTTTCTGCCACGGCCTGGATTCCAATTGGAGGCCCGGTAGCGGGTATTACTGAACTAGGTATGGCTACTCGGAGACTTCAGTCCCTACTTCATGTTTTAGTTCATGAGTTGAATGTGGTAGTCAATGCATTGCAGGATCAAATTAATGAATTAAGTATAGTTTCTCGGTATAACCGTATGGGCCTTGATTATCTCTTTGCAGCCCAGGGTGGCCTCTGCACAGTGCTAAATTCTTCAGAGTGCTGTACTATTGTCATAAATAGGACGCATGTAGTTAGGCATGCCATGGATAAAGTCCTACAGTTGGCCAGCCTTAATGTGGAGGATTACCGAGGAGGATTAGACCTTACCTCCTGGTGGTGGTCATTGACCTCCTGGATACGTCCCTTGTTCATTTCCCTAATAGTCTTAGTTTTAGCAGGGTTTTTGTTTTGTTTCCTGGCCTCATGTGCTTCGGCAGTATGCCGTCGGACCTTAACAAGTAGGGTAATGGTGGTTCATAAGTCTATTCCTAGTTAGGACCACTATAATCTCCAGAGTCTGAGTTGTGAGACTTATCTCTGCATAAGCTGATTTTAGTCTCAAAGGGGGGAATGAGGCAGTGAGCAAAAGAAATTGAATAATTCTGAGAAATCATATGAAGGGTTAATTTTGTTTAAAGGTGCTCAGATATTATTTTAAATTCTCAGTTCTGCTAGCAAGTGAAGGAATGTTATCTGGTTTAGGTTATTTACGTTTGCCGGGCTGGGTTAGAAAGGTCAGAGACAGGAATTTCTTTCAACCTTGTGAGTGATGGATTGCTAAGCAAACACATGTATTCTATTATGAGCCGGTATATAGCAGGCTGTTTGTTTAGGATTAGTTTAAAATGCTTAGAAGAAATACTGTTTAGAGAGAGGCAATAGATTAGTATTTACAAGTTTTTGATATTTAGAATATGTCTTATAAGAAATACTGATTCTGTGTAGTTAAATGTAGAATACCTTTTTAAATCTAATGTTACTCTCTGCTGTATTTGCAAGGACTGCAGTGAAGAGGTCAAACATGTGTTTTGACTTATCTGCAGTTCTGGCTGGTTCAATGTATAAGCTGATAGGTGAACGAGGTCAGGGCTAGTTAGCTCTCTTCTCCTTGATTAATTATAAGCTAAGTGTAGGACTGGCCTCCTGAAAGAAATAACAGACCATAGCCGTATGCTATTAAATAAGATTAGCTTTTGACCCCTTTAATGAATGCCAGAGTCCAGTAAGCAATTTAAGCTATAGATGAGAAATCAATCATGATGAGAAGATAAGAGTTCTAGTGCCATATTGTTTGGCTTGAGGGGCCCCAGGTTAGAGGTCAGTTTGAGGAATACCAAACCTATGTAACTGATATTTCAAAAGTAATGATTGGTTGAGGCAAGGTGACCAATCTATTCCTTAACCAATTGGGAGTAAAGGGGGTTAGGCTAGGAGGAGGGCTTAGGACCCTATTTAAGTAGGAGCAGAAGCAGTTTATGTCAGAAGGAGCTCAGAAGAAAGAGAAGGACAGAAGGAGCTCAGAAGAAAGAGAAGGACAGAAGGAACAGATAGAAGAAGGAGAAGACACAGAGAGCTGAGAGAAAGACACAGAGAGCTGAGAGAAAGACACAGAGAGCTGAGAGAAAGAGAAGAAGAGACTTAATGCTGATGTCCTGCTTTGTTTGCTGGCAAATAAAGAAGATTTCTCTCTCATTCTGGTGTGTGCTGTCTGACTCCTGAAGTATCACAAATTCCTATCTCAATTCCTGCAACACCTAAACCTCCACTACCCAAACTGCAAAGGACTTAAATTCAAAGCAACCTATGCATCCAGCTTCTCCTATATAAGCACACAATTATGGAATGCACTGCCAAAAGCTGTGAAAACAACCTATGACCGCCTAAACTTCAGGAAATCACTTAAAACCAACCTGTTCAAAAAGGCATACCCCACCCACCCAACATAAATGCCTACACTCTGCAACACAGCAAAACTAAAGCTTGTAATGGACACCATATAACCTTTCCACGCTTCGATCCCCATTGTACCTTAAACACATGTACCTTTATTCGACCACAACATCACCTTGTATTTGTTTCTCTACCGGATAACGCCTTTACGATACTATATATGGGGCTCATTTTCAAAGCACTTAGCCTTCCAAAGTTCCATAGAAACCTATGGAACTTTAGAAGGCTAAGTGCTTTGAAAATATGCCTCTAAGTAAGCCACATTGAGCCTGCAAATAGGTGGGAAAATGTGGGATACAAATGTAACAAATAAATAAATGACCTCATTACACTGGAAGAGCTGCTGTATCACAATTGCTCCCAAAAGATCAATAGTGCTCATTTATATCATTGCTGAGTTATTTTATAGCAGGATTACAAATATATTAGCAAGGCACTTAAATAGAGGCAAAACAAAACAGCTTAAATAGCATGAGGAAACATACTTTTCTATTATGTAAAAACTATTAAGCAAGTTAATATTAGTACTTTTTCTCCTGTCTGCATAGTATAATGCACCTTCATAATGATGCATTAAATCAATGTTCAGTGATGAAAATAAATAGGAAAAAAATGATCATGCAATGCCAGTTTGATACCCAAATGTAGCCTACCTGTCCCTCATAGTCGGTAGAGCTTAGGTGCTTTGCAAAACTGGTAACTGGAGTGGAGTAGCAGCCTACTAGTTATTGCAGTGGGCAAAGAAGCAGGTAAGCCAGAGTTAAAATCCCACCAACTCTCTTGGGCAAGTCACTTAGGGGTCTCTTTTACTAATGGATTTAGCTTGTACTAATGATTAGACACTAATTATTCCTATGGACATCTTAGTGCAGTGTTTCCCAAGTCAGTCCTGCAGTACTATTACTACTAATCATTTCTATAGCACTACTAGATGTAAGCAGCACTGTACACATTATATACAGGTACTTTCTCTGTCCCTAGGGGGCTCACAATCTAAGTTTTTTGTACCTGGGGCAATGGAGGGTTAAGTGACTTGCCCAAGGTCACAAGGAGCTGCAGTGGGAATAAAACCCAGGTTGCCAGGATCAAAGCCCGCTGCACTAACCATTAGGCTACTCCAGTCAGGTTTTCAGGATATCTACAATGAATATGGGATGGGAAAGGGAAATGGGACTTGATATACCGCCTTTCTGAGGTTTTTGCAACTACATTCAAAGCGGTTTACATATATTCAGGTACTTATATTTGTACCAGGGGCAATGGAGGGTTAAGTGACTTGCCCAGAGTCACAAGGAGCTGCAATGGGAATCGAACTAAGTTCCCCAGGATCAAAGTCCACTGCACTAACCACTAGGCTACTCCTCCACAATGAATATGCTTGAAAGATTTACATACAATGGAGGCAGTGTATGCAAACAAATCTCATGCATATTCATTGTGGCCTGACTGGCAAGGGGGTACTCCAGGACTGACTTGGGAAACTGATTTAGTGCATGCTAATCGTTAGCGCACGCTAAATCTGTTAGTTCATCTTAGTAAAAGAATCCCTTAAATACCAGTGGCATGGCATTTCCTCCCTGCCCCCCCCCCCACCCCGAGTGATCCCCAAGCCTCGCCAGCTGAAGACCTCCATCAGAATTCCTTGGGCCATCTGAACACTGGTGAAATCAGTGGCACCCCTCATGCAGTTATGAGATGCTTACTTCTACCAAAGGAGGAATTACCAAGTACTGATTGGAAGGTATACAAAGTTTGGTACCTGCCAATTCACTTTTATATATGTTTTAAAAAAATTATTTCCTATCTGTTAGCATCAGCAAACAGTTATTTTGCAAAAATTGCAGGGAGACGTGGAGGCGTATTTTCAAAGCACTTAGACTTACAAAGTTACATAGTAACCTATGGAATTTTGTAAGGCTAAGTGCTTTGAAAATGAGCCCCAATTGTGTTTAACTGTGTACCACACAGAAGTTGTATACACTTCAATTCACATTGGGATTCACTGAAATACACAAATTGATCAGGGATGTCTAACCTTTTGGAAAAACTGTAAGACTGACTGACACTAGTCATTTTGGACAAAAAACAAAGGCAAGTCAACCATAATCAGTGGCAGAGAGGAAAGAAAAGCAGTAGTACAAAGAGGATTAGGCAATAGAAAGGTGTGGAAGTAGATGCAGAACCCAAGCTCATTTCCACAAAAAAGAGAAGCAGATGTTTAACAAATTATAAATCTGCCGAGGTGCTGGATTTCTTTGCTATTTTCACTCTTTACGCATCAATTTATTGTGTTCTAAAATAAGAAGCCAACAATTCTCTTATCAGTGGATGCACTGCATCCATCCCAACTTTACACATTTTTTTTTCTAATTAGCCAAGGCAATTTTCTCATCTTATACAGTATATGTGATCCGTTTCTTGGAAAAAGCGACTAAAGTAGCAAATCCAAAATGTTGATAATGGTTGATTTTTTTATGTCACGGCTCCACAAACTGTCTGCAACAGTTACATGTTTGAACTTCTGTAACTATTTTGTTTTTCACAAGAAAAGGATGGGGTTTGGACTGCTGTATTTCTTTTGGTTAATTGTTTTCAAAATCCATGAAATCTGAGTCAGTTGTATCAAGGGTTGACTGTACTTAGTTTTTTTGTTACTATATTCATTTCTTCCCCCAACAGAACTGTTTCTCACTTATTTTACCAGATTACTTAACTAGTTGATACCTTTCCTTATCTCTGCTATATCACTTCTCCGCACCCTGAACCATTCATCCTGCATATGTGGCCCTCTCATTCCAGCTCTAACCCCAATGCAGCAGTTAGTCTCTCCAAGTAATTCTTCCACAGCCTTAGCAGTCACTCTTTCAGAACTCCCACTTCCCTGAATCCCAGCCTTTTACTGCCTCTGGAAAATTTTGTGCAACCAGTTCTTCCTAAGTGCCAGAAATTATACTTTTCCTAAGCAGCTTTAGATATAGATAAACTTAAAGCAAGAACATGAAAGGTCTTGATGCTTCTCCCCAGAACACCACCAAAACAAACCTGCAATTGAAGGGATTATTTCCAAAACCTGCTAAGTCTATATTAATTAAATTAGACTTAGAGGGGGTTTTGGAAATAAGCCCTTCAATTTTCCTTTAAGCTTTATATCATACAATAAGAAAAAAAAAACTTGACATACAGAACAGATCCAGCGAGGATCCAACCTATCTACAAGGCTGGTTACCGTATATACTTGTCTATAAGTCGATCTCATGTAGAAGTCAAGAGCAGTTTGGAACTAAAAATGGCCAAAAATGTTGTGACCCATGTATAAGTCAAGGCTACATTCCTACCCTTCCACATAGGCAGCATGTCCTTCTGCTATATACCCTTCCTACTCCCCAAACACAGGCGGCATGTCCTGGTTTTTTTTCAGTACATATAGCCAGTATGACCCCCTCAAATACACCAGTATATCTTTCTGCTTAACCCCCCTCCACCACACAGCCACCGCATCTCTGTCTGTCTGCTGTCCTCCCACACACAAGCATTTTTTTCATTGCCCACCTACTGGTATACACAGCAGTTCTTTTTCATTGGTCCCCCCTCCCCCTGCCGAGTACCTTCAAATCTCCCTTCCATAGAGCAGTGGCAGTGCATCGATACACCTACGCCGCCTGCAGTCTGCTCCAGAGTGCTCCCTCTGACTCATCCCACTCCCTCTGACTCAACTTCCTGTTACTGCATGGGTAGGATAGGTCAGAGGGAGCGCTCTGAAGTAAACTACAGGTGTCCTAGACGTACACTGGTGCACTTCTGCTACTCTGTAGAACAGAGATTTGAAGGTACATAGCGTTGTGGGGGGGGGGGGGGGGGGGGGAGGGGAGGGGAACAGAGATGCTGAACTATAGGCTGGTGGAGGAGGGAAGTGGAGGAAGAGAATTCTGGATCATGCTACTCTCGGGGGGAAGGATTAATTTTCTTAGTGCTATGGGGAGTTACCATAGATAAGATAACCCTGCTTTTTCCAATGCATTTTAGAGCACAAATTTCTCAACTTATAGGCAAGTATATAAGGTGTACTCACAGACCTTAATGCGAACAAAGTAGAGGAAAAGAAATGGATTAATGGGCTATTTCCTGAAGGTGTCATTGCACATGGGCCTTTACATCTACTTCATGGAAACAGTTTTAGAACAGTTAAACACGGAGGGGGATTTTTACAAAAGCGCGGTAGCATTTTTAGCATCTGCTAATGATTAGCATGCACTAAAAATGCTAGTGCGTCTTTGTAAAAGGGGCCCTGAGAATTTAAGTAGAAATCATCTTGAAAATGCTAAGGGCCGAAGATCAGAAGTCACAATGGGCTCCTTTTACAAAGGCGCGCTAGTGTTTTTAGCACTCGCTAAAAATAAGCACATGCGTCTAGTATTTAGCTATCATTAGAATGCACTAAAACCACTAATGTGTCTTTGTAAAAGACCCCCCTATGTTTTAAATATGCTTACACAATATTTCTAGTCGGCTAATGCAGCTCATTTATGCATCCTATGAAAAAACATTTTGGAAAATAAACCTTTAACAGGTGTTCTAAACAAACAAAAACAAAAAACCACAAGAGTGCAGAGAGTTTCATTTTTAGATCAGCTTGCAGGCCTGTGGATATTTGTGAGTCTACAATCATCATGAGGAGACTCAAAGTTACACTCTAAATGTTTGTCAGAAAACCACTAAAACTTGAAAGCACTTCTGTCAAAGCAATTTAAAAAATGTTTCTAATTTGCTCTTAGTAACACACTTGGTTAATAGTCTCAAATAGGAGCATGCCCTGTGGTATCTAATTCATGCAGTTTGTATGGTACTATATGTGCTGCTAAAGACAGTATGGGCCAAATCAGATCCAGCATGTGACAATCTTTTAAATATGGCTAGCTCACTGGTGCAGAGAAGTTAAAGTATAGCAGCGTAACTAAATTTTATAAAATAATGTGGTGAAGTTATAGCACCACCACTTGTATTTCTAAATACAGCACTCAAGAGGAAATGTTCTTTTAAGCTCATCATATACTGGTCTTTTTCCCTCAACACAGTCCCCATGCAATGTGTGCACTGCACTGCAAGGCTTCCCTCTGCACACATTTAAAAGTATAAAATTAAATGTTTACAATATACATAGATTTCCTGTAGCACTAGATGTCAGCTAGATACAGGTCAGTAAAACAGAAAAAAATGGTTTTGTAGCAAGTCATAACACAGCTTCAGTGTATACAAATGTCAGTCAGAAACATGAAATGTCTGGGGTGGTTAATATTATGACCTGAATGGTTTCAAACAGAAGCTATAATTAACCTCTTAACTAAACTAAACACTCTGTCTGCTAAAGAGGTCATCTACTGTGTCCATGAAGATCCTTTTAAGGATGCAGTGACTCAACACCAGACTCTCTGGCTCTGATCTACATTCTTATTATAGCTATAGCACCATGGGAGATATACCACTGTGTGGTGACCTTCAGCTAGGTTAACAGAGAAAAACTGTCAGGAGTATCACTACTTCACTGAGCAGAATACCAGTTCTACAGGGAAGAGTGCTTTTAAGTAAACAAACACACTAACTTTATAGTCATGCAAATAGTGGTACAGATTGTGTAATTTTGTCATTCATAAACTGCCAGATCTAACCAGACTATATTATGCACAAAGAAAATCAAATCACATCAACTCCTAGAATCCCCCCAAAATCTAAGCCAACCCAAAACAGCCATAACATCAAAAACTACATTCATCATAACCATAGGAGCCTGGGCAACTTTTCAGCACTCTATCAGAAGAGCCCCCAACCCACCAACATTTTGCTCTCTAACATCCTCCATACCAGCGAACCCTCCCAACCCATACTGCTCTGGCAACCTCATAAACCCCACCCCCAAATCCATCCTAGGATCACCCTAGCCCCATCACCAATTCCAACCCCAACTTGTTTAAAAGTAGAATCTCAGCTTTGGGTCCATATAATAAAAATTAATCTCAGCATCAATTTTCCTTAGTGTAAGGAAAGGTTAAATTAGGTCTTACCTGCAAATTTTTGTTTCCCAAGTCTCTCCAGATCAGTTCAGACATTTAGGTTTGTACCATCTTACCACCAGGTGAAGACTGAGAAACTACTGCGTTGTAACGTCAGTATTTGAATAACAAAGCAGTAGACAAGTATATAAAAAGCCAAAAGACTTCCCCCCCCCCCCCAAAGAACTAAAACACTTTCAAATCCTGAGCAGTATAAAAAAAATCAGACAATATGTAGCACAAAGCTTGACAAATCCCAGGCGCCAAGTTACCATGGTGCCTAGAAATTGCACATTGGCGCTCGGGATTTAATGTCCCCCCCCCCCCCCCCAAATTTTTGTTGTTTTTTTTTGTAACACTACCCGGCATATGTTAAGTTTCTGCACCACGATTCGGCTCTCTATGTAAGCTTGAACCGCGTGGTGCAGGAAGCTTGGGAGTCTTGCGACTTTAAGTCCTGTGGGACTTGAAACTGCAAGACCAGCCTGAACTTCCTGTACTTTGCGGCTCAAGTTTACACAAGAGCTGAATTGAAGTGGGGGCTAGGAAGCATACTGTTTGCTCTGTAAAGGAAGCCTACAAGGTGAGGGGAATAGGTAGCAGAGAGAGGAGAGAAAAACAAACAAAAAAAAGAGTGGGTGGTCTGAGGAGGGAGGTTGACAGAAAGACTGGGTGAAGGCTGGGGGATTAAGAGAGACTGGGTGAAAGCTTGGGGGGGGGGGGGGGAAGGCATGTATGGCCGAGAGAAGGGCAGGTATGAGCAAAAGACTGGGTGAAGTCCGTGAGGAAGAGATATGTGTGAGCGAGAGAGAGACTGATGGGGATGCAGGTTTTGGCGACACGTGAAACAGAGGCAATTGCCTCTTCGTTTCATCTATCTAAAGGGTGCTGTCAAACAGCTGAGAGCATGCTTTGGAAAGGGAGACTACTGGCTCTTGCCAGTGATTTGCAGAAACTGATGTACTAAAGGAAGAGAGACCTTAGTAAACTAATTTCTAAACGAGCTATTGCTGATCTGGAAGGGGATTCCCCCTCTCCCATAACTTCACTGGGGACAATGTCAGATGGATGGTGCAGGAGAATCAAAAACAGATGTCTGCTGTTGGTGCTTAGATTTTGTGACAATTTGTCAAGGCCTGATGTAGCATATAGCAAAACTAACACAACAAAAAGTGTTAACAGTTCTGTAAGAAAATAAAATATATATTCTACTGAACATTAACCACGAGTGGGTTCTGGACAGGTCTGGAGGGAGTCAAGGAACGAGAATTAGCAGGTAACACCTAATTTAAGCTTATCATCCTACCAGACCAGTCCATACGCTTGGGGCATACCAAAGCAATAAATTATATAGGTTGGAACCTATCCCCATCTTCAAAACCTTGGTTCGAAAGACATCATGCACAGAAGACCAAGTTGTCACTTTACAAAATTCATGAGGTGGAATTAGTGTTCCACCCAAGAAGTGGACTGGCCTCTAGCACAGTGAGCTTTTAAAACTGAAGCTACAGACATGCATGGAAAATATAAGCTGATGAGCTGCAGTGGCTTTAGACACTGGTTCTCCTTTACAGGCTCCTCCAAACAAAAACAACCTGCTTTCCCTTCTTTCATCCATTCTCTTAGGATAGTTCAACACAGGGGCGTAGCCACGGGTGGGCCTGCCACCCAATTTCAGCTCAGGCCCGGCAGGCCGCCCACCCAAGCGCACACACACTGCAGCAGAAACGGTACCCGCTCTGGCTCATCTGATCGCTCCAGACTCGCAGCGGCAAACTGGCACGGGCGGCGCCAGTAAAAGCATAAAGCATCCATGCTCTTCGACTCCGTCCGTCCTTCGCTTCCCTGCCTCTCAGCGCGTCCCACCTTTCTCTGATGTCATTTCCTTTCGGGTGGGCGGGATGCGCTGAGAGAGCAGGGAAGCGAAGGACGGACGGAGTCGAAGAGCCTGGATGCTTTATGCTTTTACTGGCCGCCCGCGCCAGTTCGCCGCTGCAACTAGAGGAGGGAAGGAACTGGAAGCCATTTAGAAAATCTTTTTCTACTCCCCCGCGCAGCCGTCGCCGTTCACTCAAATCACAGGAAGCAAACCTGTGAGCTGCTACCTGCATCCACGTTGTTGTTCTTTATTGTTGGTGAGCAGAGGGAAGGATGGGATTGGGAGGGGTGGTGAGTACAGAGTATGGGGAATGGGGGACTAATGAAGTGGGTGAAAGATGGGGGGAGGAATTTAGGAGACTGGGTAAGGGAGAGACAGAGGGTGGACTAGGAGTGCTGGAAAGGGAATGAGAGGGAGATGGTCAAAGGGGAGAGAGGAGCATCGATGGACATGGATGGGAGGACAGGGGAGAGAGGAGGGTTGCTGGACATGGGTGGATGGAGGAGAGGGCAGGGAGAGAATTGTTGGTCTGGGATGGACGTGAAGGAAGGAAAGACAGGAAGGAGATGCACATGGATGGAGGGGAGGGAAGACAGAGAAAGGAGATGCACATGGATGGAGCGGAAGGGAGAGAGAAGAAATGCTGACCTGGATGGAGGGGAGGGAAGAGAGAGGAAGGAGATGATTCACACGGAGGGGAGTTACATCATCATTTCTTTCGGAACAGCGCTATGTTTTTATATGCCATATACATTTTTATTCTTATTTTGTATTTTTTGTGTTTACAGCATCGTTTAAATGTTATTCATGTGATCTCATATGTACTAGCCCCTCACGCCAACATGGTATGTGGTTTCTTATTCTACAGCACGCCTGTAAGGGTATATGTATATGCTAGTTAGGCGGTTTCCCCTAAGTTACGTTTCGTTTTTCTCCGTAGTTTAAGGTGTTCCCTCTTTAGTATATGTTACAGATTTTTCTATTTTTGATTTTTGCTTTTTCATTTTAATTTTTTATTTTGTTTGTTCTTCTTATATTTTATTATTACTTTAAGTGCTACTTTTCAACGAATTATCAGGCTATTTTTTCTGAGTTTCTTCTGTGTTTTATGATTTATGCCTCATCATTATGATTTTTTCTTGAGACATTCACATATCCTTCGGCATTTGCTTGTTTATTTATTTGTCAGCCGGGCCTTATTTTTCTTTTCCCCCTTTTTCATATGCATTTTCCATTTTTCATTTTTACACCCATGTGGTCTTCTTCATTATTCTCCATTACTCCATACATATTTTTCCTTTGAGATCCCTGTTCATATTTTTGAGTCCTACTCATTTGTATTTTTATTTTCACTTTATTCTGTTATATGTCTGTATGGATGGTATGTATTTATTTATTCCACTGCTTTACATATTTATTATAGATATCGTTTTCAGCAGCTTTAGTGCTAATTGTTCATCTGATCTACAAGGCACTTTTTTCTACAGATAATATTAGGTATGTTCTCTATATCAATATCATATTATGTTGTGTATTTTATTTTATTCTATTCCCTGTCCTCATTATCTCTGTGTGGGTAATTACATAATTTTACTTCTTCATTTATATATTTATTATATTATATATATCTTCCATTTTTCATTCTGATGTTTTAATGGTTTAAACTTGTATAAGAAAGTTTAGATGTATGTCTATGTTTTTATTCATGTTTTTAATTATATTTGTATTTTTATTCATGTCTATGTATATTATATTATTTTATAGACCCCTGACGCAGGCCTTACGGCCGAAACACGTCACGTGTCGGGTCAATTCTGCTATTGTTAATAAAGACCTTGTTCAGGAAGACACTCATTGTGAGAGGACTCTTTTTGGATCCACTGTGTGTTTTGCCTAACGGAGTAAAGAGGACATATAGCAGCAGAATTGGATACTGGGCCAGCATGATCAGAAAAACAAAGTCACCAGACAACAAAGGTAGAAAAAAATCATTTTATTTTCATTATAGTGTTTGGAATATGTCCACTTTGAGAATCAGGTGCTCAACATTAAAAATTTATATTTACTTACTTATTTATGGCATTTTATCCCACATTAAACATGAATTAGATTGGCACCTGGGATCATTTAATTTTTTTTTCCTGGAGAGAGTAATACATTGCCTCCACCCCCAGGCTCTCTCCCCGGCTATAGCCAGCTCTGCAATTTTGAGGGGAGGTGGACCGGGGGGGGGGGGGGGGGGCGCAGAGGTGGACCAGGGAGAGAGCCTGTTGTTAAACATTTACCAGCAAACCACTGTCTAGTGCCCACCCATCCAACCTGTTGGCCCACCCAAAAATTGACTTCTGGCTACGCCACTGGTTCAACACTTGGCCCAGATCCAACTTATACAAGACTTCAGACTCATTTATTTCTCTTTTCCTTGAAAACAGGCAGGAAGATAACTGGAATAAATTAAAAGCATGAATCACTTTAGGAAGAAAGGATGATATTGATCAAATCACTGAAAAAAACATGAGAAAAAAAAAGTTTCCTACAGGACAAGGCTTGCAATTCTGAAATGAGTCAAGCAGAGCAAATGACAACAAGAAAAAAAACAGTTTTAGGAGTAAGATCCTTCATGGAAGCTCCCCTTAGAGGTTCAAAGGGTGTTACAAGGGCAAACAAGACGAGGTTTAAATTCCAAGGAGGGAAGACTGGATGATGAATTAATTTTACTGCCCTGAAAAAAGAAACCACATCCTGATGGGAGAACAGACATATCTTGCACTAGTCCTCTGAAACAAGCTAATGCTGCCACTTGTACCTTCAAGGAAGCAAGAGCTAATCCCTTATCCAGTCTATCCAGCAAAGAGTTCAAAATGTAATCCGTTTCAGAAACGGATGACATTTTGGCCCTTTTCTACGTACCTATTTTCAAAGATTCTTCTTATCCAAACATATGCTAAGTAGCAGACTACTTTCTGGACAAAACAAGGATCAAGATCACTCTGAGTAACCTTTCTTCCTAACTGCACCCTCTCAAGAGCCAAGCCACAAGACAAAATGGAAAAGTGACCTGCATGCTAATTGGACCTTGTACCAATAAAGAAAAGTCAGAGGCTCCTCCACCTTCATCAGATCTCCTTACCAAGGCCTCCCAGGCCACTTCAGAGCCACGAGAACTACCAGTCTTGTATGTGCCTGTATCTTCTGTAATACCCTGGGCCTGCCTATCAAGGGCCACATGGGAAAAAACATACAGAAGACCCTTCCATGGCCAGGGCTGAATAAAAGGATGTAGCAGGCCCCAGCAATGTATTACTTGGGGAAAAAGCTTCCTCCATGAAACTCCATGCTCTTGGATCCACTGCATTTCTGCCTAGGAAGTCCGCTTGCACATTTTGGATTCCTGCTACATAAGCCACTAAAGTGTATTCCAGATTCTTTTCTGCCTGTTCCATCAATATAAACACAGATAGACTAGATTGTCAAAAAAGGATCATTTGGTGTACTCTATCTTTCCATTTATACTTGCCCATAGTGCTGCCACAGTCTTACTTGTCTGTGGTTTCTCTCTCCCTCCACCACTGAAGTCTCTTTGCATCTATCCACCAATTCTGACTTCTATCACCTCTGTGGGAAGCCTATGTATGCACTACTTTTTCACTAAGATGATATCTTCACATTCCTTTTGAACTTTCTTCTGTTCAGCTTCATATGACATCTTGTCCTTTAATGTTTGTCTATGGAAACTGTATACAGCCTGTAAAAGTGCTAATGACTGTATATTTGATTTTTGATGCTTCACCATGCACAGAATATTCCCTAGGAAAAATGTTTCTAATTAAACAGTATTTTGTAATCCCCAATATCTCTTGTACATAGCAAAAACTGATTGAATAAAGGGAAGAGAATAAGGGGAAAATATAAAATCTGTACTATGAACAAATTCTGGAGTACAATACTGTAGAAGACGAAGTGTATGAGGAAAGACTTAAAGATCTCAATATATATACTTTGGAAGATAGGTGGGAGATGAGATACGATAAAGATGTTTAAATACCTCCGTGGCAAAAATACACAGGGGGTGAGTCTCTTTCAATTGAAATGAAGCTTTGGAATGAGGGGGCATAGGATGAAGGTGAAAGGGGTCAGACTCAGACGTAACTTGAGGAAAAAGCTTCACTAAAAGGGTGGTGAAATTGTTTAACGGCCTTCCCAGTGGAGGTGGTAGAAACAAAATCTGAATCTGACTTCAAAAATGCTTGGGACAAGTATATAGGATCTCTAGGGGGGAAAAGGGATGGTAGATAGCATGGATGGGCAGACTGGATAGGCCATATGGTCTTTATCTGCCTTCATTTTCCCCCTGTTTCTGTGTGTCTATTTTGTCTGTTTCTATTACAGACTACTCTCATAAATCAAAATTTCCCCTAACAATATATCACAAGCCTGTGGTAGGCAGTTAAATACAAAAGGGTATTTAGTGAGTCAACTGAAATGCACAACTTCATGTTTATGGTATCAGTCATTTCCTGGATAGCAAGAATCAGACGTCAGTTATTACCTGGAATCAAAAGGTTTTGTTTAATAACCAAGTATGCATGTAGCAGAGATGAACAACTAATGCAAACAGTATCAGGCAGGAAAGGAGTGGGAGTCTTCATTTCTGCAAACAGCACCAGTACAATATCTGGCTAAAGTAGATGCAATTGCCTGTAGGCACCATAATGCTGTATCAGCCACAGCATCAGAAATGTACACGGTGAATATTAGACATCTGGCAAGCTACACTAACTTATTTGTTAACTGGAAAGGTGACTCCAAAAATACTACATTTAGGCTTGAGATAGCTCAGAAGACAAAGCGGGACACAGGATTCCTAGAAGTATGACAGAGGGTGTTTCTAGATTTCTTGAAAGGTAGCAACCCTGCCACAACCACAGTAACCCTGTTCCCTGCCTACCACTTCTGCCTCTATCCCCCCCCCCCCTCACCCTTATTCCCTTCCCTCTTACTCAATCAGTTTTTGCTATTTACAAGAGGTAATCGGGATTACAATTTTAAGTTTATGCATCTCCAAACAAAGCCAAACCAAGTTGTCAAGTCTTGAACATAGAAAAACATGAATTTCCAGGTGCTGTAAAATTATTTTGGAAACAGAACATTTAAGGCTGATTTCCTTTTGCTAGGGAATATGACAAAGTGCTTTGGACCACCCGTCTACCCCCACAAAATAAGGGGTCCTTTTACAAAGGCACGCTGAAAAATGGCTTGCGGTAGTGTAGGAACAGGTTTTGGGTGCGCGCATATCCATTTTTTTAGCATGTGAAAATTGTTGTGTGTCCATTTTGGGTCTGAGACCTTACTGCCAGCCATTGACCTGTCGGTAAAGACTTATGCGGTAACCGGGTAGGAAAGACCTATGTGTGCCAAACGTCACTTTGCACGTGTCCGTTACGTACGCCCAAAAATAAAAAACTTTTTTCAGACACGTGTATCAGACACGCGCCAAAAATGAAATTACCGCAAGATCCACACAGTAGTCTGTCAGTAACTCCATTTTGGCGTGCATTGGGCGCACGTAGACGCTTACGCAGCTTAGTAAAAGGACCCCTTAGAAAACATCGAGGCAGCCAAGGGGTCAATGCTTTCAATCATGGGGGATGGAGCAACATGACAGACACATCATCCAAACACTCTGAACAACCCTCCAAGTATCAGAATGGTGAAACAGAAATAGAAGGCTAGGGTTTTGCCAACTATTCCTAGCATTCCCTCTTCACCTGATCCTATGGATTAGTCTGTTGTTCAGTGCAGAACTGGAGAATAAACCCATTGAAAGAAACACCTTTGGAAGAGGGCCCAATGGCTACTTTGGCCTATGAAATATTACTAACTCCCAAGGAGAGACAGCAGCCTCTCAATCCTTCTGTAGCAGTGTCTGCTGCTACATCTGGGGAACCCACCAGTTTGACAGGAAGAAATGCTAATATTGGACCAGAAAAACTGCATTAAGCTTGTGCCCCAGTTTCTGGAACCCTGGGGTTCAAGGGTTCACCCTCCCCATCTCAAGTTCTTTACCAGTGGAACCTGTAGAGATTTCCCTCAATTCTATATGGTCAGTGATGAAAGGGGCTTGGTAAGACCCTTTCTGGGCAACTAGTACAACTTTCGTCTCAAGTACAAGTCCTCATGACCATTGTGGGTACACGTTGATGAAATAATTTAGTACAGAAGCCATTTGGATGTTGTGGAACTGAGAGTCAAGAGCATGATTAATGAAGAGCTTACTGGCTAAAGAATGTTTTCGTGCATAAGAAAACTGATAATTTGGAAAACAACACGAGAAAAAGAGGAACCTTTGTTTTGTTAATTTTCCAAAGATTTTTAAATTGTCAAAGTAGTACTTTTTCGACATATTTAAGATCTTGCTGGAGGTTACTCCACCTGTTCCTGCTTTATTATTTTCACTTTCGAAAAGACAAGATACAAACTGATGAACAGAAGGACATTCCTCAAATTTCCTCAGAGTTCGGATTTCTCAGCTTTTCTTGAAATTTCTGTTGCATCAATTGAGCAGGAAGCATTGATCGTTACCTGGACAGCAATTTTGTGATAAGGCTGCTCTTAAATATAAGAATTCTTTGATTTTTAATGCAAAGTTAATATATTTCTTGATCTTGTTAGTACTGCCCAATTGTGAAGGAAACAATTTCTTATAATGCATCAAAGTGTTACACATTGGAGTTATGTTCTTTCGAAAATATCATTCAAGTGTGTGGAGAGATAGTACAGATGTATTTTTTTGTTCTGCAGCCTGTTCAATTGTCTTTTTGTTTAATAAGTAAATCCAACCCTCACTGGATTTGCCCAGTCTTAGATGATGTGGTTCAGGATTATGTAGTCTTCCAGAATGTATAATAGGATCTAGCCTGCCTTAATAAGTCCTGAAAATATTGCCTTTTCTCTTATTCTTTACTTGTATACTCAAGATTTTATATAGTAGTTTTTTTTAAATTACCTTTTAAGTTATTTTCTTTGATTTTTTTAATCTACATTTTCTTTTACAATGTGTAACTTGAAGGTCATTGTTTAAAGTGTATAAAAATTAGGTCTGCACATTAATTATGGTTAATGCTGTAATTGATGTGCTCAGTTGTGATTAAGAAAATAATGGCAGCTAGTAATATTGTACTATAGCATCTCCCCCAAGATCTCAATTTTGATCTGTTATTTTTTTGGATGCTAATATCTCAATCTCTCTGGATGTTTCTAGAACCTTTGTAGATTTTTACTAGCTAAAATATAAACAATTGTTATTCTGGATGTAAAATTTGTTGCTCTTTCCCTATCTTTGTGTGGTAAAATTACAGTGGTATGAAATAAATTTTGATGACACAATTTAACTAGAGAATTGCCTTAAAGTATGCTGAATTGATCTTGTCTTATTCATTGCTGTTTCTTCTTGGTCCATCTTTAGAGATCGTTTTAAAACTAAATAGCAATATGATACTATTAGGTGATTCTGTTTTATTTTATTATTTATATTTACTGTAGATTATAGTTTGTATTGATATTTCTTGATCAATATGTTCCTGTATATTGGTATTCCAAAAATCAACCAATCTATATTTTAAGTCTGTCTAATAGTTTCACTGAAAGTATGAGGTAAACACCATAATCACTTTTACAATGGAAGAAAAAAAAAAAAAAAAAAAAGACCTCAGTAACGCCTGTGCCTTATCTCTCTTCTAGGCTACAGGCAGCTACCATCATTAGTCTGAAAAACCTCCACCTTCCATTAATAGTTACTATGCATTTTTTTTACCTTTCCCCCAAATTTTTCAAATTAGAAAACTGTTCACTTTGTGATCAAACTATGGCGAAGTGACTTGGCTTGCTTCAGCAGTGCTCTATGGAGTTTCCCCGTTTCACATTTCAGCTTCTTCAGGAGCTGCCATGTATTCGCTAAGTTCCCACACTCTAAAATCAATATAAACCATCAATTCAGTGACGATTCTTCTTTGACGCCCATAAGTAAAGTTCTTAAAAATGTAGGGCTTACCTTATATCACCACTGCTTGTACCCGATAACTTTTCAAAATGGCTCTGCCTGGTAACTAAGACGCCTACTTTAGTCTACCAACAGGCAGTCACTTCCGGTTTGCTATATGAGTAACTTATGCCTTTACTCAATCAATTGAAAGGTGCTTTAAAACCTTCAACAATTCTCAATACTAATAAAGAAGACTCTCCAGTCTATATTTATATTTAATCCCGATGGCTGTAAGGTATTCAACCTAAATATCCATTCTTGCTATCTTCTAACCCTTCAGCAATGTCGCTCACAAATATATTGAACAGAATCGGCACCAGCACCAATCCTTGAGGCACTCAACTACTCACCCTTCCTTCCTCAGAGTGAATTCCATTAACCACCACCCTTTGGCGTCTGTCTGTCAACCAGTTCCTAATTCAGTTCACCACTTTGGGTTCTAACTTCAGCATGTCAAATTTTATTCAAGAGCCTCCAACGAGGAATCGTGTCAAAGGTTTTGCTGCAATTGAAGTAGATTATATCTAGTGCACATCTTTGATCTAATTCTCTGGCCACTCAGTCAAAGAAGTCAATCAGATTTTTTTGGCGCAATTTACTTTTGGTAAAACCATGTTGTCTCGGATCCTGTAATCTATTGGATTCCAAGAAGTTCACTATCTTTTCCATTACTTTTCCAATAGCCAAAGTGACGCTTACCAGCCTGTAGTTTCCAGCTTCTTCTATGTCACCACTTTTCTGAAGAGGGACCACATCCACTCTTCTCCAATACCACAGAACCACCCCCGTCTCCAATAATTTATTAAACAAATCTTTAGGAGGACCCGCAAAACCCTCTGAGCTCCCTCAATATCCTGGGATGGATCCCATCCGGTCCCATTGCTTTGTCCAACTTGAAATTTTCAAGTTGTTCATAAACACTTTCAACCATCCCAGTGAGTCAGCCAAGTCCTCTATCAAAAACGTTCTCTAGGAGGGTCAAGCAATGACCTAGCTTGATAAAACAATCAAATTCAGTTTGATACAATAATCAAATTAAGTTAGAAACTAACTTTTCTCTTTTAAATCTAAATATTCCCAAGAATTATAGCAGTTTTCATCAATGTAAATGCAAATAAAACCAGTTGTAAGACTAAAGCTGCTTTTTTTTTTTAACCTAGGACTGGCAATGGAATTTTGGGATTCCTCTTTAGTGAGCTATAATTCAATTTTTCCTTCAGACTATGAAGTTTTCCCTTTTTCTTTTTTTCCCCTGTATTAAAGTATGGAAATTTCACTGTGTTAAGTTTGACTTCAAAGTGTATTGTAAATCTTTACATATATCAAGATGACTCACATATTGACAACCTGGTATAATAAACCACCATCTGACTGCCAGCATAATATACAAGAGGAATGAAACGTCAGTCAGTCACCAAAGCATCTGTATTTGGCATAACCAGGCACTCATAAATTCTCTTACATATCTGAGCATCTCTACGAAAAGATGACTAAAGTAGGAGATTCAAAATGTTGAGAATGGCCTTTCATATCATGGGTCTACAAGCAATTTGCAAAAGTGACATATTTTAATTTCTGTAACTTTTTTATTTTTTCACATAAAAGGATGGGGTTTGAACTGTTGTATTACAAATTGTTTGCTCTAACAGAATTCATTAAACCCTCATTTTTTATGTTTCTGGAGACTTTAATTTCCTTTGCCCAGGCATGGTCATAGATGATCTATTCCAGTGGTTCCCAAACCTGATCTTGGAGGCACCCCAGACAGTCAGGTTTTCAGGATATCCAAAACGATTGCAGTGGAGGCAATGCATGCAAATCTCTCTTGTGATTTTCCATTGTGGACATCCTGAAAATTTGACAGGCTGGGATGCCCCTAAGACCAGGTTTGGAAATCACTTGTCTATTCTGTTCTCTATATAAGGTGCACATGGACAAAGCCCCCCACCCCACCCCAAAACATAAGCTAGGACCTATAGCATGGTTTTCTCTCCCAGTCCAACAGCCTCCAACTGATCAAGTTCTCAGGATAACCCTACTAATTATGCATGGAGATCGGCATGCAATAGGGATAGTAGAATGCAAATCTCTTTCAAGCATATTCATTAGAGATATCCTGAAATCATGACCCATTGACATCCCACCAGGACAGAGAGTGAAGATCATGAGCCCACAGGCCACATCAGGAAGGGGTGTTCATGGCAAAAGTAGCCATTCTGTAATGTATTTCTTAGTAGTAGTTCTTTGTGGAATAAGACAGCTCTGATAACCTGGAATTTATCAGGCCACTGGATAACAATTTTTTTCTATTTACACTTATGTCATGAAAAAAACAAGAGCCAAGCTTGGAGAGAGAAAAAAAAAGTATACGCATGTCAATTTCACACTTCTGCTGTACAGTCTTGCAAAATTATTGTAAATTGCTTTTCAGGCCTTTTTTTTTTTTTTTAATTTAGGATGGAACAACAATGTACTTTAAAGATGAACAGCCTATATTTTCCTCCTGTGGCTCTCCACTGACAGATTGGAGCAAGTGAAATTTGACAGTAGATAAAGGCAGTGCATGTCTGTCAAACAGTCCTTCACTTTATAATGGTCTGCTCCATTAAAACACAAGAGGATCTGAGGCTAGAGAGAAGCACTCAGGATTTGCAGCCAGAAAGTTAATCTACATTGTTAAAGTTTAATTTTTATCATCCTCTCCTCTACCCTTCTAAAATTGCATGCTGCACTCCACAGTGCTCACCAAATATTTTCTCTATATAATCAATAAGGGAAATTAACTTTCTATAAAATATCTCAAAATGTCTCAGACATCCTTCAACTCAGTGACAAGTCACAGAATGCACTAAAACGCATGCATTTACAGACACCACAATATCCAAAAAAAGTTAACAAGTTTGAGGCACTCAGGCAAACTGAACTACTAGAATCAAGAGATCTGTAGTATAAGCATTCATTGTGAGAGGAAGTACAACTGAGGGCGACACATTCCTCCTTTCATTTTTGCAATGTCAGCATTAATAGAGGAATCATCTATAAGTAGTCTGGTATGCACATACACAACCCAGCAGAAAACAGAAAAACTGTTCTGTCTTAAATGCAGCAATAACAAAAACAAACAAACAAAAACAACCCACACAAAAGCTCTTCGTAGCTCAAGTGGGAGGTATCTCCCCAAACACTACGCTTATAAATCCTGGGCAATGCAGAACTGTTACCATATTTTTTCAAGACACTAAGATGCTATGCTGTGCATGATCTGCTTTGTTTTATGGCACCTATTTTTCAAGTGAATAAAATGTATAAAAAAAATGAAAAGCTGATGGTTTTATGAAATGATTCTCTGGCAGCAAGAATTTTTTTTTTTTTTTGCTGATACTGCCACAGTAAGGTCACGCGAAGTGGTTCTACTGCATTCTTTGTCTCAAGTCCTTTCAGCGAGCAACAAAAATTTCCAAAGTTGTGTGTGGCGAGGGTCAAGGGGGAAGGAAACATGATCTAACAAGCTGCATCAGATCATCCTGCTCAGGAAAAATCTAAAAGCAAAAGATAAGAGCGGCAGAACACTTCACATTCAATACACAGAGTTTTAAAGCTCTAATGTAATAATTAAAAAATTATTTTACAACACTGAGAATTGTTTTACTGAAACTTGAAAAAGCACAGTTGTCTATGATGATTGGCTGGTGCTATCAGTGACTGGTGCAGCCTAGCTCCAGCTAATTCCTATTGCTCATCCCCACACTCTTCGTTACCTCTTATGTTTTCTCTCAAGCACCATAACTATTTGCATTCTCAGATCATCTGCTCTAGCAATTCTTAGATTTAGTTCCCAGATTAATACAATCAGTAGGCCTCATCTCACATTTGCATTTCATTTTAAGACAACTATTATTTATTTTATTTATGCTAACCCCACACAGGTATCAAATCAAATGACAATCAACTGGAGTATGGGCTTTGCAAGAGTTTTAAAAAATAGCAATGAAAGATGTACAGCTTTTATTCTAAGCATAATATACTATGCCTTAAAAGAAAGGCAACCTGGAAATCAGAACTAGAGAGGAAGTGACAATTTCCAAAAGCAGAAAAGCAGACAGTCTGCCAACACACTACTCTTGGCAGCACCTACAATGCAAACTCAGGAGCAGCAGTAAATGCCCAATAAGCTAAGGGCAGAGTCTCAGTCATCAACTTATGTCAGACTCACCTTAACTTCTCTTCATGTAACCCATTAAGTCCCAAGCTAGCTGAGGTTTCACGTCTTCTCCTATAGAGACCTGAATGAGATAACTCTTTCAGCTGTAGTGCAGACATGTCTTTTTTTTTTCCCCCAAGTTTATGTTGAGTTCTGAAGTAGCCTGGAGAGACTGTGCCAAGCAACGCCTCTACACACCTGCCCGAATCAGCACTGCTAGGCTCTAACTGCAAGCAGCTACAGACCAGCTTCCTGTTTCTCATAGGTCCACACCCTTCAGAAAGGCAATAGGTTTCCCTTATCACAGAGGCTCACACCTATGAAAAGCCTTCCAGCCTAGAAAAGCTTTCTGAATGTTTGCTGACAAGCATGCGCAAGTGCCTTATCTTCCCAGATTGCACACGAACCCCATATTCAAATCAACTACTCTTATCCTTCAAAGCCTAAGTAGACATAATAATCTAATCATCCATTGCCTATTACCACTGTTTACATATAGGGAAAACGAACAATAAATGATAGGTCCAAGCATGTCCATTCTGGGGTGTGTATAAAAAAAAAGGCAGCGCACAAAATTCTTAAGTTTATAACCAGCAAAAACTTGGATAGGGAGGAGGTTGGGGAAGAGAGAAGAATAACTAAATAGGCATCTAGAGAAACAGACTAGAGAAAACAGTTTTCATTTATTTCATAACGTTTACATTGAAACTACACAGAAGTAAAAACGTTCACATAAATAAAAATAATCACACAAAGTAAACTATTTCAATACTTGAAATACAAATTATACTTATCAAAAGTTAGAGAAAAGCAGAAAAAGAAATGCATAAATGAACAAAATCTCATTTACAGACGTTTTCAATATGATGACATTTAAACAGTTTTTTTTTTCTAAGCAGATATTAGAGTCTTATCTTCAAAAGTGATAAAATACTCTGGGGTCTTTTTCCCAAGCTGAGGTGAAAGTTGGCCTTAGTGTACCCTTACACGGGATTTACCCCCACACGCTAAGGCCATTTTTACTGCAGCCAAAAAATGGACGGATTTTCAATTTGTTCAGTTAATGGCCATGTGCTAATGTTGCCATTAGCGCATGGCCATTTAAAAGAAAACAACAAAAAGTCGCCTGAGCAGTTACCAGCACCTATTTTGTAGGTGGTAAGGGATCCCGTAGTAATCCTGCACTAACCAGCGTGTGGTAATTTTGACACGAATGGCACTGGAATGTCTACTCTTCTTCCTGACACCCTTCTTCCACACAAAACTAAATAATATTTTCTAGCATGCAGGTAGTGCACACTGATTGGGAACTTACCACAAGATGTCTGTGTGCATCCCGAAGTAAGTCCTTGTCACGGTCATCGTCACCGCCGTCCATGCCTTGCGTATCTGTGCTGTGTTCCTCCTTCTTACCTACTAAAATTACCTGCAGTTCCAGTCAGTGACCTGGGGGGGGGGGGTCACTGTTGAGTGGTGGAGGCCAAGCTGGTGATGTCATCAGCACTGAGCACTTCTTAAGCTGGCTTCTGAGAGTGCTCAGAGTTATGGCAATTACCTTGACAAGCCTGGGCCCTGCCAGCTCTGTTTCATTGTGAGGTTGTGGCCTAAAGCTTTACTACAGCTTTCACCTTATGCTGTGTTCCAGTGGAAATCTGCCTCCAAGCTGGGGAGTCCTGAGGAGTTAACGCTCTGCCTTCAGCTTTCACCTTGGCTTAGGTCCAGTGAAGCCTGCTGCCAGGTCTGTGAGTCCAGAGCCTCCCATGCCTCAGTTGAGATTCCAGTCGCCCACTGTGAGTCCTTACTCGCTGTATGCAGCGAGTGGCATTGTGCTGTGTTTGGGACTGTGTGGGCTGGATGACGGGGAATGCTGCAGGTGCAGCGGCTGAGGCCATGTCATGAGGTATTTCTGGATAAGGGAGCGGTGCTTAGAGCATGGAGGGGTCCGCGTGGGCTGATCCTGGCCCTTGGGTGCTGTGCAGGGCTGTTGAGTCTTCTACCTTGGGAGCATCGGCTCAGGTTTGGCTTCTTCACCTTGCTTGCCTTGGGAGTGTCGGCTCGGGCTTTCTTGCTTTATCTTGCTTGCCTTGGGAGCATCCGGCTCAGGCGCCTCAGTGACTGTTTGCTTATCTTAGGTGACATCCCTAGTCTTCTGTGAGTGGTGAGTCCCGCTCTTGCCTCCACCTGCGGTGTAGGTCCTCAAGAGATCTTTTCTCTTTGTTTTGCTTCTGCTCCACTTTGATTTTGAGGGAATTTACCGTGGTTGTTCCGCGGTTCATCTGAGTGTACTGACAGAATGAACCCTTTCCTTAACCGCTAGCGGTGTTACCTCTGTCAGCTAAGTATTGCCTGTTTGTCTTTAACCCGCTAGGGCGGGCCTTTTGACTAGTGTATTGTGTTCTAGTATATGCCTTATGTTTGCACTGCTGTGCTAGTATTGAGAGGTGCAGCTAGGCTACTTATGTTTGATTTCCCTATACTGCTAGACTGTTCTACTTTATCTTTACTGTATACGTTATGCTTTGCATTGTTTATGCTAGTAGTGAGATGCGCTGTTAGGCTGCTTATGTTTGATTTCCCTATACAGCTCGGCTGTTCCACTTTACCTTATTCTATATTTCATGTTTGCCTTGTTTCAGCTAGGTTAGACTGTATAGCTAGGCTGCCTGTTTTCCTTTTAGCCCTGTGTTTTTTTGCTGTTTATAAAGCTGCCTCAGTTCATCTCCACTTGTAGTCCGGTCCAGTTCTTGGGAGCACTCTTAGTTCTGAGGGGACTTGGTCTACCCAGAGGTGGTTGGGTGATTCTCACATGGCCACCTCTGGGCCAAGGGCTCACAAACGCCACAGTCCTTTTAAGCTGCAGCAAATGCAAGCTAAGAGCATACCGCAGCTTAGTAAAAGGATCCCTCTATTTGCAGAGCTGAAGCCCCTCTTCACCCCTTATTCTGACCATTAGGCAAAGTCAACCAGTCATCTCCCATTGGCTATCTTAACTCTTAAGGGTGATGAAAGAGATTTTCACATGTATATGCAACCGTCAGAAGTAATCAGTCAAATTATTAAGGCTGTACAGACCGCAAGTAGGAATTTGGACAGAGCAAAGGCAAAGTCATGATTTACACATGTATTTCATAAAATACATGTAAATTACATGGTAACAGTTACAGGGCCAGATTCTATAAATGGTGCCGAAAATTTGGTGCACATAAAATTCGGTGCTCAACGTTACTCTATAAACGGTGCTTTGGAACTAGTGCTCTTTATAGAATAACATTGAGCGCTGAATTCAACACTCAACTTTGGGTGAAAGGACTTATGCCAGCTAAAACCTGGTGTAAATCCAGGCACACACATTGGGTTTCGATCCACACTATTCAGTAACACTGCGCACATCTTTTGTGAACACCCTGACCCACCCATGCCCCTCCCATAACCACATCTCATTTTGTGTTGCACACAATCCAATTTAGACGCCCACTGTTACAGAATAGCATGTAGCCAGATCGGTGCCCAATCATTAGCGCTTGTTAGCTCCAATAATTAAATCACTGGAGCATGTTAACTAATTATTTTGGGTACCAATATGGGATCCACGCCAAATTTTTGGCACCCTTTACAGAATCCAGGAGCTAGTGTACATAGCTTCTTGATCTAGGCGCTATTTTCTGTAGGATTTGTCCTAGTATTTTTAGAATGATACATATGTGCCTATGCATCTTTAAAAACAGACTGTAAATAGGTACTTTATTGCCTTTTATACATAGGTGTCCATAAAATTATTTTCAAAATATCCAATTATACTGATCCAGCTTTAAGGAATTTATGCTGGCTCCATTATCCACTAGAGCTAGTTTTAAGATGATGATCTTTGGTCTTTAAGCTCTAAGTACCTTACAAACCTAGTAAAACTCTTAAGAGAAAAGATAATCGATCATAAGAAGATCTTGTTTGATGCACGGCACTTAAAGGGTTTTTTTTTTTTCAAGCATTGGCTCCTACCACTGGAATTCTTTGCGCCTGTGAATCTGCTGAAAGTTGAGAAGCACCTTCACTTTCAGGAACATGTAAAGCTTGGCTATTTTGTTAATGTGTTTATTGCTCAGGGCCGTGCCGACACGGTAAGCGAGGTAAGCATGGCAGGAGGGCGCCCCACTGCACCATGCTTACCTCGCCCTCTTCTCCCCAGATCCTTGTCCTTTTTTTTTTTGTTTAAATTTACCTCTCCGGCGCGTGGCACCGTAGCGTTAGTGAGGAGGCGGCGCTCCCCCGCCCCGACGTGTCAGTCTCTTCCCTTCGCTCGGTTCCGCCTTCTTCTGACGTCAGAAATGACGTCAGAAGAAGGCGGGACACTGAGCGAAGGGAAGAAGACACGTCGGGGCGGGGGAGCGCCGCCTCCTCACTAACGCTACACTGCCACGCGCCGGAGAGGTAAATTTAAACAAAAAAAAAAGGATCTGGGGAGAAGAGGGCGGGTAGTGTAGCGATCGTTTTCGGGGGGGGGGGGGGGGGCACCGGCGGGGCCAACTGCAGGGGGGCGCCGGAGACCCTAGGCACGGCCCTGTTATTGCTTTTTATTGCTTATGCTATTTTTGTCTGATTTACATTGCTTGTGTCACACTATAGGCTTTATAAACCACTTAGAGTTGTAACACTTAAGACATGAAGTGCTAAATCTGCCAACACAACGGGCAAACTGTCTCAAAGCTGCACAAAATTGTCTCAATCTTGCTTACAGAAAAGCCTCAACAAACAAGGAGGTCTTTATAAGTCATTTAAACTGTGAGGCCTCTGCACATAAGCGTAGCTGCCCCTTCAAAGAATTCTACAAGGAAATCCCTGCTATGGAAAAGACTGAAAGCTTTGTATCATATCTCATGTGGACAGATGGATCGAGGGAGAGACATATTGCCATCTCTGATCTTAAACTCCTACTAGGACAGTGCACATGAATACAATTCTTCAAATATTTTGGATCAGACAAGTATATTGCTTGATTGATGAATAATACAGATAACATTAAAATGAACCAGAAATTGAACAGGTAACCAAAGTAACAGCACATCCCAAGATAAACAGCATTGCAGGAATCCAAACGTGACAACACCACGCTCTGGAAAACTCCACAAAAATCATAAGGCGGCAACATAGGATTCAACCTAAACAGCCCAAATTGGGCAAAACATGCCTGAATAACATTCGCCACCTGATATTTCATAGCAGGGCTGCCAAGAGACTGGGCCAGGCCCGGGGCAAGGCCGCCCCCGAGGTCATCGACGTCGCCGCCGCCACAGTCCCCACCCACTCTCCCCTCCATCCGCCACTGGGCCAGGCCCCCTGCATTGAAATCATCACAGCGCCTCACCTGTCACCTTGCTCCATGACTGAAAGCGCAGCCAGCAGTGGCAGATTGGATTCGCCTCCCTTCGGGCCTTCTCTCCCTGTGTCCCGCCCTCACGGAAGTTACATCAGATGAGGGCGGGACACATGGAGGGAAGGCCTGAAGGGAGGAGAATCCGATCTGCCGCTGCTGGCTGCGCTTTCAGTCATGGAGCGAGGTTACAGGTGAGGCGCTGTGATGATTTCAATACAGGGGGCCCGGTCCAGTGGCAGTCGACGGAGCCGAGGGCGTGTGAGATCGGGGACTGCGGCGCCAGGCCCCCCTTGGAGGCCCGGGCCTGGGGAATTTTGTCCCCCCTGCCCCCCTCTCAGCAGCCCTGTTTCATAGTCAAACTCGAGTCTAGAGAAACACCTAAATTTTACAACCTTTTGAACTTGTAATCTCATCTCATTTAAATTCAAAGATAGTGGCCAAAATTCTTCTACATTTCTCCCTACAATCATCACTTCAGATTTGCCAATATTCAGTAACAGCCCATGCTCGCTCATCCGGCTATTGATTTCATTCATGTAAAATTCCAACCGTGTTTCAAGACAAACCCCTCCCCCCCCCAAGAGGTAATAGGAAAAATATTGTAAATCGTCTGCATATAGATAACTAACTCCCAATCTCCTAAAAACTGTACCTAAAGAGGCCATATACACATTGAATAATAAAGCTAAGAGGGCTAACCCTTGAGGGACCTCCCTAACAAAACCTCCTGCGAGACTTGTCCTCCACTCCTCACACGCATAGACCGTCCTTCCAGATAAGCAACAAACCACTCAAATACTTGCTCTCTCATCCCTAAACCATTTAATTTAGATAACAATAACTGAATATTCAGAGTCAAAAGCCTCAGAAATGTCAAGAGATATCAAACAAAAGCAAATATTCTCATCAAATTGTTTCCTCATCTCATCCACTGCAGACAATAGAAGAGACTCAACCCCATGGGCTCAGCGAAAGCCAGAATGGCATGCATCCAAACAACCAACCAACCAACCAACCAACCAACAAAATCCTCTAGTTGACAACATAACCTTCTCCAGCACTTTAACCCAAAAAGGCATATATATACCCTGGAGGAAAGGAGAAACAGAGGTAATATGGATACAGACATTCAAGGTACTAATCTGCAAACAAACCTTTTCCAAAGATGGGAAGGCACTAGAACTAGAGGGCATGAATTGAGGTTGAAAGGGGGCAGACCCAGGCATAATGTCAGGAACTATTTTTTTCATGGAGAGGGTGGTAGATATCTGGTATGCCCTCCCGTGGGAGGCAGTAGAGATGAAAACAGTAACAGAATTTTAAAATGCGTGGGATAAACACAAAGGAATCCTGTTTAGAAGGAATGGATCCAAAGGAGCTTAGGAGAGATTAGGAAGCAACACCGGTAATTGGGAAGCAAAGCTAGTACTGGGCAAACTTTTATGGCCTGTGCTCTGATCATGGCTGGACAGATTCAGCTTAGAAGCTGGAGAAGAAGGACAGTGCTGGGCTACGGTCTATGCCCAGAAAATGTCAAGGACAAAGACCAGGTATACATATGAAATATCACATACTATATGTAATGAGTTTATCTTGTTGGGCAGACTGGATGGCAGGTCTTTATCTGCAGTCATCTACTATGTTACAACTGAGATAGGGCTAAACCCATGACTAGGTGAACAAAGCAGTTGCCCATGGGAGGAGGGGCAGCAAGAGAGCAAGCAGAGTTTGTCTGGTAGCATAGCATGGCTGGTAGGAATCTCTAGGCTTTGTGAGATGAATAGATATTTGAGTTGGCCACTTAGTTGGGCAAGTGCATCTGCAACAACTCCCTACCACTCTTCCATTTCCTCTAGAACGCTGGCACTACCGGCTCAGTGAGGCAAGTGCAAAGCTGATTTGCCTAGGGTGCAAAGTACCCTTGCTCTGGGCCCTGTCTGACTACTTGTTCTCATTTACTGGCCAGTCTAGAAATAACTTATTTACTGAGAAAAAACATTGTTGCACCCAAAGACTAGCAATAGTCAGAGGAATCATCAGATCAAGCTAACCTGAAGCCCAGCCTTAATTTTGTTCCCTCCTTTGAGCTGAAGAAATAAGTCTGTAAAATCAATGGATATATATTTTATTTCATTTTATTAGTCACCTAACAATCCCATGAGCTCTAGGCAACTTGTTTTTGTTTTTAAATATTAGAAATAAAATTAAAATAAAACAATCACTGAAATAATACATTACGTTATACAAACCAACAAATAGAAAAAATTAATCACAACTCATTCCTATACAGCAGGGTTCTCAACCCAGTCCTTGGGCACACTTAACCAGTCAGGTTTTCAGGATGCCCGCAATGAATATGCATGAGATGAATTTGCATGCCCTATCTCCATTGTATGCAAAGTTATCTCGTGCATATTCATTGTGAGTGTACTGAAAACCCGATTGGCTAGATGTGTCCCGAGGACTCAGCTGAGAACCCCTGCTATATAGACTCAGTTTTCCCCATCCCCCAAAAAGCCTTGTATCCTTCCTTTTTACCATCCCATCTCTCAATTCAAACACTAATTAACCAGTGCCCTAAATTTGATCATCACACTGGTTTTATATAGGACTTGAATTGGCTCTCTATGTGCATAAGTACATAAGTAATGCCATACTGGGAAAAGACCAAGGGTCCATCGAGCCCAGCAACCTGTCCACGACAGCGGCCAATCCAGGCCAAGGACACCTGGCAAGCTTCCCAAACGTACAAACATTCTATACATGTTATTCCTGGAATTGTGGATGTTTCCCAAGTCCATTTAGTAGCAGTTTATGGACTGTCCTTTAGGAAACCGTCCCAACCCCTTTTTAAACTCTGCTAAGCTAACCGCCTTCACCACTTTCTCCGGCAACGAATTCCAGAGTTTAATTACACGTTGGGTGAAGAAACATTTTCTCCGATTTGTTTTAAATTTACTACACTGTAGTTTCATCGCATGCCCCCTAGTCCTAGTATTTTTGGAAAGCGTGAACAGACGCTTCACATCCGCCTGTTCCACTCCACTCATTATTTTATATACCTCTATCATGTCTCCCCTCAGCCGTCTCTTCTCCAAGCTGAATAGCCCTAGCCTCCTTAATCTTTCTTCACAGGGAAGTCGTCCCATCCCCGCTATCATTTTAGTCGCCCTTCGCTGCACCTTTTCCAATTCTACTATATCTTTCTTGAGATGCGGCGACCAGAATTGAACACAATACTCAAGGTGCGGTCGCACCATGGAGCGATACAACGGCATTATAACATCTTCACACCTGTTTTCCATACCTTTCCTAATAATATTCAACATTCTATTCGCTTTCCTAGCCGCAGCAGCACAATGAGCAAAAGGTTTCAGCGTATTATCGACGACGACACCCAGATCCCTTTCTTGGTCTGTAACTCCTAACGTGGAACCTTGCATGACGTAGCTATAATTCGGGTTCTTTTTTTCCCCACATGCATCACCTTGCACTTGCTCACATTAAACGTCATCTGCCATTTAGCCGCCCAGTCTCCCAGTCTCGTAAGGTCCTCTTGTAATTTTTCACAATCCTGTCACGATTTAACAACTTTGAATAACTTTGTGTCATCAGCAAATTTAATTACCTCGCTAGTTACTCCCATCTCTAAATCATTTATAAATATATTAAAAAGCAGCGGTCCTAGCACAGACCCCTGAGGAACCCCACTAACTACCCTTCTCCATTGTGAATACTGACCATTTAACCCCACTCTCTGTTTCCTATCCTTCAATCAGTTTTTAATCCACAATAGGACATTTCCTCCTATCCCATGTCCCTCCAATTTCCTCTGTAGCCTTTCATGAGGTACCTTGTCAAACGCTTTTTGAAAATCGAGATACACAATATCAACCGGTTCCCCTTTGTCCACATGTTTGTATACTCCTTCAAAGAATTGAAGTAAATTGGTCAGGCAAGATTTCCCCACACAAAAGCCGTGCTGACTTGGTCTCAGTAATCCATGTCCTCGGATGTGCTCTGTAATTTTGGATTAGATTAAAAGTCTTGAATAAAGGAGCTCCACCCAGGGCCGCCGAGAGACTGGGCCCGGGGCAAGGCCACCCCTGGGGCCCCGCTCCCACCGCCCCTGAGGTCTCCGCTGCTCCCCCCCCCCCCCCCCGAGGTCACCGCCGCTCCCCCCCCCCTCAGTCTGCCACCGGGCTGGGCCCCCTGCATTGAAATCACAACGCCTCTCACCTCTGTGTGAAAGCGCTGCAGGCAGAAGATTGCCTCCCTTCGGCCCTCCTTGTGTCCCGCCCTCGCGGAAGTTACATCAGAGGAGGGCGGGACACAGGGAGGGAAGGAGGTCCGAAGGGAGGCGATCTGCTGCCCTGCTGCCTGCAGCGCTTTCACATGGAGGTGAGAGGCGCTGTGATTTCAATGCAGGGGGCCCAGCCCGGTGGCAGACTGTTGACGACGGAGGGCGGGTGGGACTGCGGCGCCGGGTCCCCCTTGGAGACCTGGGCCCAGGGAATTTTGTCCCCCCCCCCCTCTTGGCGGCTATGGCTCCATCTATTATAACATCAACTTAAAAAAAGAAAAAAACATAACAGCTAAGTGGCATGCTCGTACGGGAAGATACATTTTCAAGGATATACAATTATTTGAAGAGTAAGGTTACATGAGGAGTAGCCTAATGGTTAGTGCAGTGGGCTGAGAACCAGGGGAATTGGTTCAGTTCCTACTACAGCTCCTTGGACCCTGATCAAGTCAACACTTCGTTGCATAAAGCTTAGGGGCCCTTTCACTGAAGTGCATTAAGGCCAAAGGCAAGCTTAGCAGTCAAGAAAAAGCTTACCACTAAACTGTGTTAAAGTGTTTTGCATTATTTTACCTGTTAGTATGCACTAAACTGCACATTCCATTTTTTTTTTTTTTTACATTTTTTCAGTTGTGGGGGGGGGGGGAGTAATGAAAGTGGAAGCGTTTCCTGCTAGCGTGCTCTTATGAGCGCGTTCTAACTGGATAACATGGCGTTAACGTGGGGGCCCCGAGCACCTCCTAAATACGACACAGTAGGTGCTTAGGTTAATTTTTTTGCATGCATTGTGTGCTAATACAAACATTAGTGCATGACCTGCAAAAAATGAAAAAGCTTTAGAAACATGCTGTGGTAAATCTGGGCTTTACACACGGGACAGTCTCATGTTAGAATACGCTAAGCCCATATTTCAGTGTACCATAGTAGAAGGGCCCTTTAGATTGTGAGCCCACTAGGGGCAAAAAGTACCTGTGTATTGTATGTAGACCACTTTGGTTGAACCAGAGAAAGGCAGTATAACATATGCAGGATCCAATCCGATGCAATGCAATGGTGTAGTACCTTTCAAGTCACAAGCTTGCAGCTCTGGAATTACAGAAAAAAACAAAAAGAACAAATTTTGACATCATGGAAACAACTTAGTAACACAGGGGCCCTTTTACAGAGAGGCGGCAAGCACAATGTGGGCTTACTGTTTGCTCTTCTGGGACTATCACCGGACCAATGAGGCCACCAGCGGTAGTCCTGTCCCGAGCGCGCGCCATTTTCAGGGAAGAAAGAAAACCCCTGGAAATGTCTTGCGTGGCGATAAATTGGCAGTAATTGGGCATCGCCACAAGCTGCCCAGTTACCGCCGGGTTAGTGTGGGAGCCCTTATCGCCACCTCAATGGGTGGCAGTAAGGGCTCCCAGCCGCATGGCCGTGCGATAAGAGTTCTCTTACCACATGGTCATGTGTGCTGGGGGCCTTTTTGCCCGCTGCGGTAAAAGGGCCCTGGTGCATGGAAAAAATGGCCTGTCGCTAGTGCAGGGCCCTTTTTCCCCACAGTTTGGTAAAAGGACCCCACAGTAAGTGACGGCAGATAAAGACCTGAATTGTCCATCCAGTCTGCCCAACAGACATATTCATTGTTGATTTAATAATGAATGAGAGAGTATATACTTGATCAAACTAAAGACATTTCTGTTCAAAAAGCCTTTCCTGAAATCAAGGTACAATAAAAATTTTCCAGGATGGGATATTTGATTATTTCATATAGGTATGGTATAGTAAATGACAGCAGATAAAGACCTGCACAGTCTTTCCAGTCTGCCCAACATGGTGGCCAGAGCTGTAGCAACTAACAACATTTTACTCTGTCAGCCTTAAGGTATCTTCTCCTCGTCCTCTGGAGTTACACTCATAAAATATGACATGAATGTGAAATAAAATAAGCACACTTGTTCTTGGTCTGTCCTTGCTATTTTTAGTCAAAGCAAATGCCACCTGGAGTGGCAACTCCAGGAGGCCCAGCAATAAAGACGCCAACCACCACCAGTATGGCAACAAAGATAAAATTTATTAGCACATCAACCCAACACTGTCATGTTTTGGCATCTGCCTGCATCAGAGGTAGCAAATCTAAAAACATTTATAAAATACAAAGTAAAAGGAATCATCAATATTTTATATATATATTCAATGATAAAGCAACATTATTATGTCAGTATTTTAGATTTTTTTTTTTTAGATTTACTACCCTGATGCAGGCGGATGCTGAAACATGGCAGTGTTGGGTTGATGTGCTAATACATTTTATCCTGGTTGCCATACCAGTGGTTGGCGGCGTCTATACTGCTGGCCCTCCTGGAGTTGCCACTCCAGGTGGTATTTCTTTTGACTGTTTTTTCACTCCCTCTGACATTTTTTCTTGCTATTTTTAGGTCACAAACCGTAATAGTCTGCCGGGCACTGTCTTTACTTCCCAACTGCTGGACTTGCTGTTGATGCCCACTTCAGTCCATCCAGATCTGTCTTTCCCTATTCTTCACATTAGGACAAGGAGTTCAGTTTGTGATATCGTGTATATTTGATTTATAAATAATAATAAATTGCCTTGAAATGTACAAAATAAACTCTAAATTGACTAATTACATTAACTATGCTATGAAAATATGGCAAAGACCACACTCCAAATACAATATGAAAACGTAAGGCATGTCATTCCTAATACCAGAATCCAAAGAGGAAAATTTCAGAAACAGACTCATCACTCTTGTTTTGTATAGCTCTTAATCCTTTTAATACACTTCAACTCTTTGGGTTATGGATTTAGCCTTAATCCTATAACTGGCACAGACTCAGAGGTAACATCACACCTGGAGTTTGTAAATGACTTAAAGCTCTACAGGTCCAGCGATAAACATTTGGCGGAACAACTCTTGTTTAAGTAATCAGCTTTCCAGATGACATCAGAATGACTTTTGGCCTGGATAAATGTGCTAAAGCAACCTTCCTAGGAAGAAAATTGAATAAAACTAAAAACCATCTCTGACCGATGATATTGCCATCAAGGAACCTGAACAGGAACAGGTACATAAATATCTAAAAGTAGAGGAAGAACAGCAGTCCAGCACGAAGTACTGAGAGAAATGACCAAGAGTATTACAAGACATTAAAATGGATACTGAAAAGTGTGATATCAACCTGCTTGCAATTCCGGCACTTTGTATAGCATTTTAAAGGCCAGAAAGAATTGTGGACTGGTCTCTTAAATAGCTTGAACAGCTGGATACACAAATAAGGAAACTCCTTCATGCTCATGAGGTAGTCTAGAACAATCACTGTATGCTGAGACTATGTACTCCTAAAGCCAAAGGAGGAACGGGCATCAGAAGTAGATTATGTATATATTTATTTGGATTTTGCTCACACCTTTTTCAGTAGTAGCTCAAGGTGAGTTACACTGAGGTACACCGGGTACCATCATAGCCCTTCAGGCCTATTTTAACAGCATCAACAGATCCAAATGCACAAAAAAAGCTGAAGTATGACAGCAAGCTTCCAGAATTTGATTCAAATCATAAATCTTGGACTGGCATTCCAACAAGCAAAAGGAATGAGAGAGAATCTACCTGTAAGTACAAGAGTGGAACCAACAGAATATGCAAAGCAGGAGAAAAAGCTCTTTAAAGAAGTGGATCGGCAAACAAGGAAAAACAAGTGGCAAATGCACAAATACAGTGGGAAATATAGTTACTGCAAGAGCCCTACATGGATCAAGCTCGGGCATATGAACGGTTAAGGCAGGAGTTCCCAAGCCTGTACTGGGGGAACCTCAGCCAGTCAGGTTTTCCTGATATCCACAATGAATACGCATGCGATTGATTTGCTTTCACTGCCTCCTTGGTATGCAAACCTATCTCATGAATATTTGTTGTGAACATCCTGAAAACCTGACTGGCTGGGCTTCCCCCATGAAAGATTTGGGAATCACTGCATCAAGGAGAGGAGAACTGAAAACTAAGGATGAGAGATTTATAGCTGCAGCCCTGGGTAGCAAATTACAGATGAGATGGCTCATAGCAGGCACAGAAAATACTTTGTAGATTCTGTAAGGAACAGCTGGAAAGGGTTAAGTACAAAATGCTGACGATGGAAATTTTTTATATGGAAAGACACAAGGTAGTACGTCTCATTCACTGGAAACGCTATAAACATTATGCTCTCACGGTGCAGATGTTGAGGTTAGAAATTGATTCTATCCAACTGAACGAGGATGTCTCCCGTGTCCCACTAAGAGATTGTATAATTTCAAGTGGAGAAGTTTGCCTTCTGATGTGAGGAGCATAGATCCGTTTTTCTGTCCTATACAAAGCTACTTAAATACCTTCTGAGTCTGGCCTAGAAACCAACTCTGTACAGATTCACCTCAGTGCAATTGGTGCTTACCATCACCGTGTGGAAGATAAGTCCACCTCTGCTCAGCCTTTAGATGTTCGCTTCATGAAGGGCTTGCTTTTTCTTAAGCTTTCCATCAAGCCCCCTCCAGTGTTGTGGGATCTCAACATGGCACTAACCCAGCAGATGAAAGCTCCTTTTGAGCCGCTTGACACCTACCATTTGAAGTATATGCCCGCAGGGTGAGTCAGCTCTAAGCCCTAGTGGCAGATGCACCTTATACCAGATTTCATCAAAACAGAGTAGCTCTCCACATGCATCCTAACTTCTTGTCTAAGGTGGTGTCAGAAATTCATCTTAACCAGCCAATTGTTCTGCAAACATTCTTCCCAAAACACCATATCCATCCTGCTGAAAGAACACTGCACGTTTTGGACGGCGAAACAGCCTTGGTCTTATCAGGAGTGGACTGAAGCTCATAGACCGTCATTTCCCAAACTGTGTGCTGCGCCAAACTCCCAGGGGTGACGCGGGGCACATGGGAGTTCACACGCCGAGTGCTGTGCTGTTAAGAAATTGAGCAACTATTATGTGGATTGTTTAGCTTGCTGGAAACAATGAGGCCCTTGCTAAAAATTTATAGACAGCTGGAACAAAGACTGCTGCGGTGTTATTTACCTTCCTCTCTCCACCGCCTATCCGCCTGCTGCAGGCTGCCATTAACAATGTAAGTGGTGTCTTTGGCCTGCCCCCAAAGCCTTCTTTGTACAGCATCCCACCTACCCAGGAACAAGAAGTGCTTGTACAAAGACAGCTTCTGGTTCCAGGGCAAGCTGAAGGCAGTGCTTACACATTGCTACTGATGCCGACTGCCTGAAAGTTTGGAGGCCTGCTCCCACCCTGGGACCCTGGCTACTCATTACTCAGCTGTCAGGGAGGGAGGCCGGGGCTGCAAGACATTATGTTGCCTCCCTCCTGTGCTTAGCTCCAGGTTCTTCTTCATCTTCTCCCCAGGAACAAGGTAAAAAAATGGATTATAAGGAGGCATGGATTGGAGGGGGGAAGATGGTGCATTGGGGAAGAGAGGGAGAAATATTGGACATGACCTGTGGCCGGAGGGGGAGAATGCAGACCTGTGTGGCTGGGGGGGAGGGGGGGTGACGCAAAAAATTGCTCAGACACTAATGGTGCCGTGAACCAAAAATGTTTGGGAACCATTATCATAGACGAGATGGGGGCTACCACTGGTAAGTGAAATGATGGTCACTGTCTGATCGAGAGAATAACCCTAACATACTGCTCAGATAAGTTTTTCTTTTTTTGTGGCACAAAGACCACAAATGATTGTAACACTGAGTTTGCAGTATTTTAGATCAATACCACAGCCTGAAGGCAAAGGGAATACTGTTTTGGCATTGAAGTTTATCTTGTACGGTTTATAAGGAGCTTATTTTGCCTATGATTGAGCTGCTTATTAAGAATGCTGATTATAAGCACCATAGCGCTTGGATGCCTTTTCCTCCTTTTTTGAGAACCTTAACATATTTATTTGTGATATTATATTGTGGGTTTATATTTGGTATCGCATGTCATGGTAGAAACATATGATTTTCAATGTTTATGGAACCTAAAGCGCATTTACTTGCAAAAAGTGAAGGAACAGTGGAAGCATGGTCTAGTAATACCACAAGCCGTTGGAGAAGCCAGCATGTTAGCACTGGTTATGGCTCTAATAGTAACATGACTATCCAGCTGTTAAGGTGACACTGGGGTGACCTACATAGAGACGCCATGGTTAAATCCTGAGCGTAATGAGCATAGGGAATCCAGATGTTCTGTAACTTGATCTTATTCTGCCATCATTTACTATGACAATGGGATAAGATAGGGGAGAGCAGAGGGGATATTAGAAGAAACACAGAAGAAAAAAAAAACAGAAAAGAACACAAATGAAAGATTTTAAATATTCCAGGCAAAAGTTAACACAAATTTTATGATACACATTTTAAAACAATTGTATATTTTAAATATTTTAAAAACTGGTTAATATAAGTCTATATGCAAATGTTATACAGGTAACTGGGATCTTTGCTCTCTCACCTACCCACGCCCATCCTGTTAGACTGTCACTGAAATGCTTTGATGTTTCACTTATATATACTGTCATCTACCAACATTTGCTTATTTCCGATCTGACGAAGAAGGGCAACCTTTGAAAGCTAATCAAGAAATGTATTATGTCCAATAAAAAAGGTATCATCTTATTTTCTTTTCCATGTTTTATTTTGTTTTTTTTTCTAGTGATTGCTCTATTAAGAAATCAAAAACTCAATCAAAACAAAAAAACAAAACCAGTTTCTTTTTAAAGTGACAGGCTAGATAACGATAGTTCTTAAAATGGAGAGCTAGTCTTCCCTAGGAGACATGGATCTATCGAAAGTTGTGAATTACTTATTTAATGGTTCCTATTAAATTTTAAGGAAGGTTTTATAATCTGTGAAAAATGATCACCCAGAATACTCCACTTTCTGGATCCTTTTCCATCTACTCTCTTCTTGGATTAGTTTTCTAATGTTAGTGGCTCAATATAGTCTAAATTGCTTGTATTTTTTTTAACGTATGTCTTATTTGTGTTCAATTTACCTAATTTTGGGTCACTTGATTTACCTTTTGATGGAATGGAAATTTGTTTTGATATAATCAATAAATATTACTTAAACTCAAAAAAGGGTCATCTTCCAGGGCACAAGCACTTGAATAAAGCAAATTGCACTCATAGTAACATAACATAGTAGATGACGACAGAAAAAGACCTGCACAGTCCATCCAGTCTGCCCAACAAGACAACATATGTGTAAACCTTACCTTGATTTGTACCTGCCTTATTCAGGGCACAGACCGTACAAGTCTGCGCAGCAGTACTTCCCGCCTCCCAACCACCAATCCCACCTCCCATTACCGGCTTTGGTACAGACCGTATAAGTCTGCTCTCCACTATCCTTGCCTCCCAACCACCAACCCCTCTTCCCCACACCTGCTCCGCCACCCAATTTCGGCTAAGCTTCTGAGGATCCATTCCTTCTGCACAGGATTCCTTTATGCATATCCCACGCATGTTTGAATTCCGTTACCGTTTTCATCTCCACCACCTCCCGCGGGAGGGCATTCCAAGCATCCACCACCCTCTCCGTGAAAAAAATACTTCCTGACATCTTTCCTGAGGCTCACCCCCCTTCAACCTCATTTCATGTCCTCTCGTTCTACCGCCTTCCCATCTCCGGAAAAGATTTACCTTTCAAATATTTGAACGTCTGTATCATATCACCCCTGTTCCTCCTTTTCTCCAGGGTATACATGTTCAGGTCAGCAAGTCCCTCCTCATACGTCTTGGAACGCAAATCCCGTACCATTCTTGTAGCTTTTCTTTGCACCGTTTCCATTTTTTTAACATCCTTCGCAAAGTACAGCCTCCAAAACTGAACACAATACTCCAGGTGGGGCCTGACCAACGACTTGTACAGGGGCATCAACACTTCCTTTCTTCTGCTGATCACACCTCTCTCTATACAGCCTAGCAACTTTCTCGCTACAGCCACCGCCTTGTCACACTGTTTCGTCGCCTTCAGATCCTCGGATACTATCACCCCAAGATCCCTCTCCCCATCCGTACCTAGCAGACTCTCACCGCCTAACACATAAGTCTCTCTTGGGTTTCTACTCCCTAAGTGCATCACTTTGCATTTCTTCACATTGAATTTTAATTGCCAAACCTTAGACCATTCTTCTAGCTTCCTCAGATCCTTTTTCATGCTTTCCACTCCCTCCCGGGTGTCCACTCTGTTACAAATCTTAGTATCATCTGCAAATAGGCAAACTTTACCTTCTAACCCTACGGCAATGTCACTCACAAATATATTGAACAGAATCGGCCCCAGCACCGATCCCTGAGGCACTCCATTACTCACCTTTCCCTCCTCCGAGCGAACTTCATTTACCACCACCCTCTGTCGTCTGTCCGTCAACCAGTTCCTAATCCAGTTCACCACTTCGGGACCTATCTTCAGCCCATCGAGTTTATTTAAGAGCCTCCTGTGGGGAACCGTGTCAAAAGCTTTGCTAAAATCTAAGTAGATTACGTCTATAGCACGTTGATGATTTAATTCTCTAGTTACCCAATCAAAGAATTCAATGAGATTCGTTTGGCACGATTTCCCTCTGGTAAAACCATGCTGTCTCGGATCTTGCAACTTATTGGCTTCCAGGAAATTCACTATCCTTTCCTTCAGCATGGCTTCCATTACTTTTCCAATAACCGAAGTGAGGCTTAACGGCTTGTTTCCAGCTTCTTCCCTATCACCACTTTTGTGAAGAGGGACCACATCCGCCATTCTCCAATCCCTCGGAACCTCTCCCGTCTCCAAGGATTTATGAAACAAATCTTTAAGAGGACCCGCCAGAACCTCTCTGAGCTCCCTCAATATTCTCTCTCTTAATAAAGATCTAGAGAATCGGAAATGGAGTGCGGAGAACACGGGAAGGAGCGGTGATTAGGAATTCTGGAATGGGGGGGTCACTAATCTAAGTGGTAAGATGCAAATAGGCATGGGAAGTTGGGGGGGGGCAGGACGGGAGCAGGAGGTTTGGGAGGGGGGAGGATAGACGTCCTAGTTTATAGATAAGTTTTCAGTTTCATGTTAATAATGTTTAAGATTTGTTATTGTGAGAGTTCGGGTGTAGGTGTACCACATAAGTTAGAACATCTGTGTTATATACTCCCACCCAAGTTGATAGGGTGAGAAAGAGGGGAGGAACAGTTAAAAAAGGGAAGACCAATATAATAGGATATTAAGGGTGGGGACTATTAGAAAGGCTGCATTATGCACTGTACCTGCTGTGTGGAAGGAGTATGAGCTTCCTTAGTTATATTAAACATAACATTGTTGTAATACAACTCAAGGGGGGGGGGATGGAGGGGGGGGGTAAACTAACTGAGAGATGTGGTCACTGGGGAGAAGTTTATAATGTTCTCAGTGATCCCTCAATGGCATGTGATGGCATAGATATGGCATGGAGCCTCCTAGGCCCGTGACTCATGGGGTCATCAGAGTCCAGACCCTATGGGACAGGGAGGGAGAGGGTATTGTCTTTGGAGGGAGGGAGAGCTGGTATGGCAACATTTCAATACTATATGTACAGTGGACCTTTCATATGTGGTAATTTCATTCACAAATGTATACGGGTGAATCCAATAAAAGTTCATGTCTAACATGGATGGGGGGGGGGGGGGGGGGGAGGATGGGGAAAAACTACAAAATTTGATGACTGTAAGTAAGGTTATATGTTTGTTAAGCTCCTGCCTTGAGAAATGTACCATGATATGGGCACTGTTATGTTGGGAAGAATTTGTGTTTTGGTTTGTCGTCAATAAAAACCGTTGAACTCTAAGATAAAATGAGGTAGTATATGGACTTTAGCAAAATATACAAAAGTCAAAAATATGAAGCACCTGATTTATGGGCTGACCTCGTAGTTCACATGGGCTCAGTTCCCACTTCAATTGGCACAGGCTGGGGATGTAGCAGAAGGAATCAATTATTGAACAATGGCAACACCTAGTGGCCAGTGTGAGAGTCTACTGTAGCATGGTTCCAGAAGGATTCCTGGTGTATGGACAGGAACTAAAGGACTAACTGCAATGACTGGATTGGAATAAGGGAGGTGATAAAATTGGGGGGGGGGGAGGGGAGGAAATTCCAGATGCTTGAAAATTTAGATGCAGTGCATTAAATTCCAGTCCTGGTTCTAATTCACGTAGAAATTCAAAGGAAAAAGGAAAACTAGGAAGTTTTGTCAGTACATGGCTTTGTGAGCTCTGCTGTTATCTAGAAACAAAGCAGCACTTCCTGGCAGAAAAAAACAATTACAGTGAAAAGGACACCTGAACAGAACTGCAGAATATGCACAGTACAGATGGGCCCAGATAGGGTGACATGAGAATGTTTTCTCTTTTATGGCCTGATATCAAAAAGACTAACTGCCTACAAATAGAAATACATTTTATATTAATATCTGAATTTCTGCTGCATACAATGGTATCAACTACAGTAGCCTGGTTATAGCATACCCTCTGAAGGACTATCAGATCTATACTAGATAATTTGATTTTAAGAATTGTTTTTACTTAAGATTCATCATATACCAGTGGTTCCCAAACCTGGTCCTGGAGGCACCCCAGCCACTCAGGTTTTCAAGATATCCACAATGAATATCCATGTCAGATTTCGCATGCACTTCCTCCACTGCATGCAAATCTCTCTCATGAATATTCATTGTGGATATCTTGAAAACCTGACTGGCAGGGATAACTCCAGGACCAGGTTTGGAAATCGATATATACATTTAAAAGGATTCTTAAAGGGGTTAAAGTGGGGGGGGGGGAAATGTTGAACATGTCAGCAAAATGCTTGCAGAGCTGCCAAGTTACCCATTCTAGGACGGCAACATTTTGGTTGGTTCTGGATTTCTGCCAACCTCATCCTGGTGCATTATGGGACCTGCAGCACTAGAATCATGGACTACAAATACTACACTGCTTTGGGATGTAAGTTTAAAACCAGGACAAGCCAAAGAGTTATCCTCCTGGAATGAGTAACTTGGCAGCTCTGTGCTCCAGGAAAAAAAGGATTATTATAGGACCTTCTCCTGTATAAACTCAAAAATAAGGCATTACTACAAACTAGGCCAGAACCAGATAACTCTCAGGAGCCAGGTAACCAGAATGGCTAGAACATCACATCTTGCCACCTGGGATTTGTCAGAAAGGTACAAGGCAATGGCAGTGGAAGGAGAGCAGAGGACCACAGGGCTGCAGGGTAAGAGCCTTGTAATGGGGAAGGTGCAAAGAATGGGCTGAATGGGAAGGGTGGAAGAAGAAAAAAGGGGCTGCAGAGTGAATGAAAAAACAATTATTCAAAGAAGAGTGTTTGGGGAAGAGAAAAGGAGAGATGACAAATTGCAGAAGAATATTAGGAGTCTGGCAAAAAAAGATAATGACAACATGAAAAAAAAAACCCATTGGGGCTCAGTTCAGAGTTAATGTTGGGGGGGGGGGGGGGGGCGGATCTGATTAATTTGGTTGTAGATGGTTGTAGAGATTCCTTTATACATTCCTTCTTATCCATTATGAGGATCTCTTTGAAGAGCTGCCTGACCAAATCTGATCCAGATCTAGGAGCCACCGTCACCATTTAGGAATCAAAGAGGCAGAACTGGGATACAAGGTTAAAGTAAGCAAGAGAAAAACAGCTGTGGCAGCAGCATCAGGAGGAACTACATATTAGACGCAATAGTGAACAAGTGTAGTAGCTGCTAGAGAATGACATGGGAGATGGGGCCACGACGTTAACTGTGGGGCCGGGGACAGAGCCCGTGAAGATGGGGACATTGCCTGCCGGGATGGGGAAAGATTTTACCCGGGAACAGAGCCCGTGAAGATGGGGACATTGCCTGCCGGAATGGGGAAAGATTTTACCCGTGTCATTTTCTAAAAGCTTGAGACTAGCCTTAAAAGGATGTTCCAACTAGATGGAACAGCATCTATAAAATGCTAGTATCAATATGTAAAAACTAATATCTTAAATAGCTAGCAACTGACTTTATTTATTTATTGCATTTGTATCCCACATTTTCCCACCTTTTTGCGGGCTCAGTGTGGCTTACAATACATTATGAATGATGGAAATACAGTTTGTTACAATTCAGTTATGGATTACATTGTGAAGAGTTATACAAGACAAAATCAAAGTATCATTAAGGAATATATCAATGGAAAAGGACATTGAAACATTGGAAGGAAAACAACGGGAAACAAGAGGGTCTGAGGACAATATATAGTATATAATAACGAAAAACATATGGTATACATTTTCTGTGATTAAAGGTATGAGTGTGGTGAGATTTCAGGATTGAGAATTCATAAGTGGATGTGTTGTTGTATAACTGAACTGTGAGTGTGGATTTTATATGTTTTGGTTCTTTCCGTAGATTTTATCAAAAACATGTGTTTTCAGTAATTTGCGGAAGTTGGTTTGTTCGTAGATCGTTTTCAATGATAAACTGAAGAAACTGCTTTTGCACGTGCAGGACGTCAGAAACAGAACGAAGCCTTCCACGGAGAGCAAGAGGACCTCAGCTGGCAGGGGTTGGGGTCCCCCACCAGCGAAAGTAGCACACGGCGACGGCAGTGGAGGGTTGGCGGCGGGAGGGGGGGGGGGTCGACGTCGTTGGCAGGGGGGTCCAGGATCAAATCTACAGGGGCCCAGGCCCCCATGGCCCCATGGAGCTACGCCCCTGCTTCCGCCAGAAGATCAGAGCTGGCCAGCGTGTGAAACAATGCGCTCGCCAGCTCTGATCACTAACTGCATGCAAATGAGGGTCTCCTGCATTCTTCCCTAATGATCAGCAGGCAAAGGCCAAACAAGGGCACTGCTCCCACTGCAAACCCTACACCAGCTCGGAGTTGGCCTTAAGATTTGCCAGCAAGGGAGGAATGGGGGAGACCCACTGAAGAGGCTTCACAGGTCCAGAATTTTCTCCCGGACCTGTAAAACCTTTAGCCTGCCGCCCTCAACACAAGGACTGGCCCCTCCACCCCAAAATACAAAAACCCTGGTGGTCCAGTGGGACCACTAGCTTTCCCCCCTTCCCACCCTCCGTACATTGAACAAAAATGCCCTAGTAGTTCAGTGGACCACTAGCTTCACCCCCTCCTCCCACATGCCAACATCAACTAAAATACCCTGGTGGTCTAGTGGACTGCTAATCCCGCCCCCTCCCAGCCTACCTTGCTGTAGTAGTTGGAGGAGGGAGGAACTAGCACTCTCTCCCTCCTCTTTGGGCACCTCCTCAAAATGGTGGCACCCTGCTTGGTGCTTCCTGAGATGCGCTTGGTGGGGCTTAACCCTTATATAGAAGTTAACTCACCCAGCGCATCCCAGGATGCACCAGGCAAGGCGTCACCAAGTTGAGGAGGCATCCAAAGAGGAGGGAGGGAGTGCTAGTCCCTCCCTCCAACTACTACAACAAGGTAGGCCACGGGCGGCGGGGCAACATCAGGAGATAGGGATAGCAGTCCACTGGACAGCTAGGGCATTTTAGTTGAGGTTGGTGGGTGGAAGTGGAAGTGGGGGTGAAGCTAGCGGTCCACTGGACCATCAGGGAATTTTAATTGATGTTGGCGGGGGGGGGGGTGAAGCTACCAGTCCACTGGACCACCAGGGCATTTTTGTTCAATATGGGGGGTTGGGAGGGGGAAAAGCTAGCAGTCCCACTGGACCACCAGAGTTTTTGTGTTTTGGGGATGGGGGGCCTGGAGGTTCATCGGACCTCCAGGCGTGTTGGGGAGTGGGGGCTTAGGTTTGACAGGTCCAGGAGAAAATCCCAGACCTGTCAACCCTCTTCTGCTGATTGACAGGTCCAGGATTTTGACAGCTCGGTCCTGTCAAACAAGTGTGAGAGGACAATCCTCCCACACTTCACCACTATGATCAGAAATAATAGCGTGCCTAAATTTGCATGCTATTAGTTCTGATCATAGAGGTTTTATAGCCCCGCGCTATTTTTAGAGAACTGTTTGGAACAGCACAGGGCTTCTGATCATCAGCCTGTGAATCTCTGAGAAGGCTGTACCAAAACCAGATTGAAATGGAAGGCTCAAGTCCATCAACAACTCATGATCCTCCACAATCCACATTCCAGAAAAAGTGACACCACTGTGGAATGCCCACCTACAAAAGAATTAATATGGATGTCAGCAGTTTTATGAATGACTTTTATGGACAATGAATCAGACAGTTATTTATTTTCGAGTGATGGAGAGGTTTTGAATTTTTGGAAAAACAAGCAAATGTGCTGGCCCAAACTAGTAAAACTTACACGGGGGATCCTGTGCATTCCTGCTTCCAGCGCATCTTCTAAGAGGAAGTTTTCTATTATGGAAAGACTGTGGAAGACAGGCGAGCTAGACTGAAACCTGAGATTGTTGACGACTTACTATTCATCCACAGATTAGAAAATCATAACAGTGCTTCATAGGGCATATTTCTCCTAGGGCATACACAGTGGATTGTACTTTGTCGCTTGGACATTTTAACAGGATGGATTAGGGTTCCTTGGGGTAGCACAAGTCAGATATTGCTGGGGTTGGAAAGTTAGAGGGTGGCAGGAGGGGGGGTGTTATTTCTGTTTCAGACTGCTTGACCGACATAGCTGTCTGGATGTCACTCTGCCACCTGAAACTGAACATGGCCAAAACTGAGCTTATTGTCTTTCCCATCAAGCCCACCTCGCCCCTCCCCCATTCTCTATTTCAGTAGATGGCAACCTCATCCTCCCCGTCTCATCTGCTCGCAACCTAGGAATTATCTTTGATTCCTCCCTCTCCTTTTCCGCTAACATCCAGCAGACGGCCAAAACCTGTCGCTTCTTTGTCTACATTAGCCCCTTCCTCTCTGAATACGCTACCAGAACCCTTATACAAACCCTTGTCACCTCTCGCTTGGATTATTGCAATTTGCTTCTCACTGGTCTTCCGCTCAGCCATCTCTCTCCTCTCCAGTCTGTCCAAAATTCTGCGGCACGACTTATTTTCTGCCAAAATAGTTTTACCCACACTAGCCCACTCCTCAAGTCACTTCACTGGCTCCCTGTCCGCTTCCGCGTACTGTTCAAACTTCTCTTACTGACCTTTAAATGCATCCATTCTGCAGCCCCCCATTACCTCTCCTCTCTTATCTCTCCCTACATTCCTCCCCGTAATCTCCGCTCGCTGGACAAAACTCTCGTCGTCCCCCTTCTCCTCCACTGCTAATTCCAGGCTTCGTTCCTCTTCCCTCGCGGCACCTTATGCCTGAAATGGACTTCCTGAGCCTGTACATCTAGCTCCATCTCTACCTGTTTTCAAATCAATGCTGAAAATCCACCTTTTCACCACTGCTTTTGGCTCCTAACCACTACTCAATTCCCCTATCCTTGTTCCTTCTCACCCAGTACTTTCCTCACCCTTAATTGTCTTGTCTGTCTGTATTTCTAGATTGTAAGCTCTATCGAGTAGGGACTGTCTCTCTGTGTCAGGTGTTCAGCGCTGCGTGCGTCTGGTAGCGCTATACAAATGTTAATAATAATAATCTATTTGTGATTTATAAACAATTGCACAGAATATTGTTCCTTTTTATACTTTAATATAAACATTTAAATATAAAATCGTAAGTGTTCGAGGCTTGTGCAGTTGAGGACAGAGATTGCAGAGATGGGGACAGGGACAAACTTTCTCCCTGTGTCATTCTCTAGTAGCTACCACTCGGGGAGTATTTTATGGCAAAGGTTTTTTGTATTGCAAACACTGCTACGCAAGGTTTTTGTGAAGCAACTTTTAAATGCAAGAAAATCTGTAAATATTGTGTGTCCCACACATTAGTGTTTTCAATATGCTTGACATCTCCTCCTTCTGGGCAAATAAACGCCCTTTTAGGTATTGTACCTATCCAAGGAAATAGCAGCATATCCTGTCACGCATTTCAACTCAGTTTACCAAACTAAAGAAAATATTAGCTTAGAATTAACCACAAATTATATACACAGTTTTGCTGTGAATATGACTTTATGAGGCAGACTATTGTACTGCTATGGTGACAGCACCATCTTGTGTTTAATTTCTCACAGTCTCTTCTTTCCTGCAAGATTATGCCCGTCATCTGTCCCTTATACAGAAGGCATTCAAATATGGGGTGAGAATTATAATACTGAAAACCTGAGTCCTTTATATGAGTGCAAGGCCATAAAACAAAGAAGCAGTCATTTGAGCCACTACCGAAAGATTTCAGCTCCTAAGGGAAGGACTGGGAGCCATACTATGCCACATGCAGGGATCAGTACTGGGACCGGTGCTATTTAACATATTTATATGGAAATCTAAATGACAAGTGAAGCAATTAAATTTGCAGATGACACAAAACTATTCAAGGTTGTTAAAACATGTGCAGACTGTGAAATATTGCAGGAAGACCTTAGGAAATTGGAAGACTGGGCATCCAAATGGCAGATGAAATTTAATGTGGACAAATACAAGGTGATGCACTTTGGAAAGAATAATCTGAATCATAGTTACCTGATGCTAGGGTCCACCTTGGGGGTTTGCACTCAAGAAAATAATCTAGGTGTCGTTGTAGATATTTTAATACACTGAAATCTTCTGCTCAATGTGCGGCAGCATCCAAAAAAGGGAAACAGGATGCTAGGAATTATTAGGAAAGGGATTGTGAATAAGATAAAAAAAATACTATAATGCCCCTGTATCGCTCCATGGTGCAACCGCACCTTGAGTATTGCGTTCAGTTCTGGTTGACGTATCTCAAAAAAGATATAGCAGAATTAGAAAAGGTTCAAAGAAGAGCGGCCAAAATGAGGATGGAACTCCTCTCATATGAAAAAAGGCTAACGAGGTTAGGGCTCTTCAGTTTGGAAGAGAGACAGATGAGGGGAGATATGATTGAGGTCTACAAAAGCCTGAGTGGTGTAGAAGTAAATCACTTTTTTTACTCACTCCAAAAGTACAAAGACTAGACACTCAAGGAAGTTACATGGAAATACTTTAAAAACAAATAGGAGGAAATATTTTTTCACTCAACGAATAGTTAAGTTCTAGAACTCTTTGCCAGAGGATGTGGTAACAGCGGTTAGTGTACCTGGGTTTAAAAAAAGACTGCTATCAAGACTGCTTGCCCTAGGATTTGTAGTATGGAATGTTGTCACAATTTTGGTTTCTGCCAGGTACTTGTGACCTGGCCCGGCCACTGTTTGGAAACAGGATACTGGGCCAGATGGACCATTGGTCTGATCCAGTACGGCTACTCTTATGTTCTTATGTTATGCAGGGTAAAATAAAAGTGCTAGCACTAATGCTAATAATATTGTGATTAATTTGTTTTGAAAACCAAAGAATGAAGGCAACACTGTGCCTTTTCAAGTATTCCATTGCTCCCCCCCCCCCCCCCCCCCAGTGGTGTGCTGGTAAACGTTTAACAGGCTCTCTCCCTGGTCCACCTCTGTGCCCCCCTCAAAATTGCAGAACTGGTTATAGCCGGGGAGAGAGCCTGGGGGGGGGGGGGGGGGGGGCAATGCATTACTCTCTCCAGGAAAAAAAAAATTAAATGATCCCAGGTTCCAATCTAATTCATGTTTAATGTGGGATAAAATGCCATAAATAAGTAAGTAAATATAAACTTTTAACATTGAGCACCTGATTCTCAAAGTGGACATATTCCAAACACTATAATGAAAATAAAATTATTTTTTTTCTACCTTTGTTGTCTGGTGACTTTGTTTTTCTGATCATGCTGGCCCAGTATCTGATTCTGCTGCTATCTGTCTTCTTAACTCCGTTTCCAGGGCTTCCTTTCCATTTATTTCTTTACTTTCCTCCTTTCTTCTTCATTTCTTGCCCTACATCCGTAAGTAAAAAGCTGGGTCCTCCGCAGACTTGACTGTCCAGTGGATCCAGCTTCTGCCTATTTTCTCCACCCTTGTGCAGTTATTCTCCTCTCTTCCTTTTCCCTCATCTCATCTCCTTCCTCTCTCTTCCCTCCCCTCCATCCATCTCCAGAATTTCTTCTCTCTCCCTTCCCCTCCATCCATGTGCATCTCCTTCCTGTGTCTTCCCTCCCCTCCATCCATGTCCAGAATTTCTTCTCTCTCTCCCTTCCCCTCCATCCATATGCATCTCCTTCCTCTGTCCTTCCTCCCCTCCATCCATGTCCAGAATTTCTTCTCTCCCTTCCCCTCCATCCATGTGCATCTCCTTCCTGTCTTCCCTCCCCTCCTTCCACGTCCAGAATTTCTTCTCTCCCCTCCATCCATATGCATCTCCTTCCTGTCTTCCCTTCCCACCCTCCATCCATGTCCAGCAACTCTTCTCTCCCCCACCCATGTCCAGCAATTCTCTTCTCTCTCCTGCCCACTCCATCCATCCATATCCAGCAATTCTCTTCTCTCTCCTGCCCACTCCATCCATCCATATCCAACAATTCTCTTCTCTCCCCTGCCCCCTCCATCCATCTCCAGCAATTCTCTTCTCTCCCCTGCCCCCCTCCATCCATCCATACCCAGCAATTCTCTTCTCTCCCCTGCCCCCCTCTATCCATCCATACCCAGCAATTCTCTTATCTCCCCTTCCCCCCCTCTATCCATCCATACCCAGCAATTCTCTTCTCTCCCCTGCCCCCTCCATCCATCCATACCCAGCAATTCTCCTCTCTCCCCTTCCCTCCCCTCCTGCTTACATCCGTGTCCAGCAATTCTCCTTCACCCCCATCCTCCCTTCCCATTCATATCCACCTGCCTGCCCTCTTCTCCCCCCAACATCCCCCTTTTTCTTCCTGCCACTGTGCTACCCTGCGGGGTTTAAATCTCTTATTACCTCTGTCGAAGTAGCCGTGTCATTGAAAGCCCTGCCCGTCTCTAGCCTTCCTTTCATGAGTTCGTTCCCTCAGAGTCTCGCCCTCACGAAAAGAGGAAATGACGTCAGAAGGCAGGACTCTGAGGGAACGAACTCACGAAGGGAAGGCTAGAGATGGGCAGGGCTTTCAATGACGTGGCTGCTTTGACGGAGGTAATAAAAAAGATTTAACCCCCCCCCCAGGACGGCGCAGGGCGGGCGTAGGCAAACATGGACTGTGGGAAGTGACGTAAGCATGGCTTGTGGCGCCCTCCTGCTATGCTTACCTCGTTTGCTGGAGCCGGCTCGCCGTGCAGAACAACAGGCTCGCAAGATCTTTAAAAATTTAACAACCAGCTCCAGCACACCACTGGCTCCCCCCCCCCCCCCCAACCAACAATATACATATTTTTGCCTCAGACCCGCACAGCAGCCAGTGCACCATTCGTGTATCTGGCAGGGATCCCCAAACCCTGCCTGCCAATGACATCTGGAGTCGGCCACCGCTCAGTCAGAAAAGCGTAGCATCATTTTTTGTTGCTAAAGCTTGCACCATGGATATGCTGTTCTTACATGAGTGCTGAGCATGCCCACAGTGCCATGTCGGCAGTAGAGAATTGCTCGGGGACAGAAATCCAATCCGCCCCTGCGAGTAACGTCCTCCGTCCCCATAAAAAAAAAAGTATCTCCTGAAAGTTAATTAGTTTTTATTGAGTTTTAATGAAAATACAAAACACAAACATTCACCAAGGAAGAGGACAATAACCAGTCAGTCAGAATATTGGGCACGGACACTAAATGGTAGTAGGTATTGCCCAAAGGAAATCTTTACTGAGTCATACGATAGCCAGAACTCCATAATTATTCATTTTTGAACTTTCATGTGCTTTCGATCTTGTTGATCATAAGTTTATGATATCAGTGTTGAACGAGATAGGCATTCAGGCAGGGCAGGGATTTAAACTGGTTTTCTAGGTTTTTGTCCTCTCAAAGATACACTGTTAAGAAATGGTAAAATTATGTATAATCATACCTGATAATTTTCTTTCCATTAATCATAGCTGATCAATCCATAGACTGGTGGGTTGTGTCCATCTACCAGCAGGTGGAGATAGAGAGCAAACTTTTGCCTCCCTATATGTGGTCATGTGCTGCCGGAAACTCCTCAGTATGTCGATATCAAAGCTCCATCCGCAGGACTCAGCACTTAGAGAATTACACCCACGAAGGGACACTCTGCCCAGCTCACCACCGCCGAAACGGGGGAGGGGAATTAACCCAGCTCATCCCCACACAAGTGGGGGAGGGGAATCCGTCCAGCTCATCCCCGCGGAGCGGGGGAGGGACACCACACCCGCCGATGCGGGGGGATCTGGCTTATCCTGCAACCGCAACCGCGGGAGGAGCTGACTGACCCTAACACCGCCGAAGCGGGAGGGGTACAAAGCTGCCCTACAGCCGCACGAAGCGGGAGGGAGTGCCGGCAGAATTTATGTCTCAATCCAGCCCCGTAAAACGGAGGGGAGAGGAATGCAGCAGCTCACTGTAACACAAACTCGTCTCAACTCTTGAAGAATCCAAGTGAAAGAAGAACTTGAACATGAAGTCCTCCTGAAGTAACTGAAGGCTAAACTTGAACCTAAAATTCAACCAGAATATAAACAGTACAGATATCTGGGAGGGGCTATGGATTGATCAGCTATGATTAATGGAAAGAAAATTATCAGGTATGATTATACATAATTTTACCTTCCATATCATCAAGCTGATCAATCCATAGACTGGTGGGATGTACCGAAGCAGTACTCACCCAGGGCGGGACATAGAAATCCCTGACCTCAACACTGAAGCTCCAAACCGGGCCTCCGCCCGTGCAGCCACAGTCAAACGGTAATGCTTGGAGAATGTATGAGCCGAAGCCCAAGTTGCCGCCTTGCATATCTCCTCCAAGGAGACGGATCCGGCCTCTGCCATCGAGGCCGCCTGAGCTCTCGTGGAGTGAGCCTTCAGCTGGATAGGCAGCACCTTCCCCGCGGCCACATAAGCCGCTGCAATGGCTTCCTTGACCCATCTTGCCACTGTAGGCTTAGCAGCCTGCAGACCCTTACGAGGACCTGCAAACAGGACAAACAGATGATCCGATTTCCGGAAATCATTGGTCACTTCCAAGTATCTGATGATGACTCGTCTCACATCCAGATATTTAAGAGCAGAGTACTCCTCTGGGTAGTCCTCCCTACGAAAGGAAGGGAGACAGAACTGCTGATTCACATGGAAGCGAGAACCAATCTTGGGCAGGAAGGAAGGCACTGTGCGAATAGTCACTCCTGCCTCAGTGAACTGCAGAAAAGGCTCTCGACATGAGAGCGCCTGGAGCTCGGAAACTCTTCTGGCTGAAGTGATAGCCACCAAAAAGACTGCTTTCAACGTCAGGTCTTTCAGAGATGCCCTCGACAAGGGTTCCAAAGGCGGCTTCTGCAATGCTCTTAGCACCAGGTTGAGATTCCACGCAGGCACCACTGAGTGCAGAGGAGGGCGCAAGGTGATTAACTCCCTTGAAAAAGCGCACCACATCTGGCTGCGAAGCCAGGGAAACACCCTTCAGGCGGCCCCTGAAGCAAGCCAGAGCCGCTACCTGGACTTTAAGGGAACTGAGCGACAGGCCTTTCTCCAGACCTTCTTGCAGGAACGCCAACACTGAAGAAATTGGAGCAGTGAAGGGAGAAAGTGAGCCTGCTTCACACCATGCTGCAAAGATACGCCAAACCCTGGCGTAAGCAGTAGAAGTAGAGCGCTTCCTCGCTCTCAGCATAGTGGCGATGACCTTGTCTGAGAAGCCCTTCTTCCTCAGACGCTGCCGCTCAATAGCCAGGCCGTAAGACCAAAGGGAGAGGGATCCTCCATCACCACGGGACCCTGATGTAACAGGCCCTGCTCCACTGACAGCCGCAGAGGATCGTCGACTGAGAGCCTGAACAAGTCCGCATACCAGGGACGTCTGGGCCAATCCGGACCCACCAGGATTACCCTGCCGGGATGCTTTGCCACCCGGTCTAGCACCCTGCCCAACATGGGCCAGGGCGGGAACACATAGAGGAGCTCTTGTGTCGGCCACTGTTGGAGAAGAGCATCTACTCCCAGGGATCGAGGGTCCCGTCCTCTGCTGAAAAAGCGCGGCACTTGGCCATTGGCCGATGACGCCATCAGATCTAGGCTCGGCTGGCCCCAGCGCTTCGTGATGTCCAAGAACGCCTGAGCAGATAGTTGCCACTCTCCGGGCTCCAAGGTATGGCGACTGAGAAAGTCCGCCTTGACATTCATGACTCCGGCAATGTGGGCCGCTGAAAGCTGCTCCAGGTTCGCTTCCGCCCACTGGCAAAGACTCATAGCCTCCTTGGCTAGAGGGGCGCTCTTGGTACCTCCCTGGCGGTTGATATAGGCCACAGCCGTGGCATTGTCCGACAGGACCCGTACAGGCTTCAACACCAGTACTGGGATGAACTCCAATAACACCAACCGAATGGCTCTGAGTTCCAGGAGGTTGATAGACCACTTGCCTCTGCAGGAGACTAGAGCCCCTGCGCTGTCCTTCCCAAGCAGTGGGCTCCCCAGCCCATCAGAGGCGTCTGTCGTGACGACAATCCACTCCGGGGTCACCAGAGGCAATCCTGCAGACAACTTGTCTGTCTGCGTCCACCAGCTCAGCGCCTTGCGCACTGCTGGGTCCACGGGAAGGCGCACAGCATAATCCTCCGACATCGGAGTCCAGCGCAGCAGCAGAGATAGCTGTAGTGGTCTCATATGAGCCCTGGCCCAGGGCACTACTTCCATCGTGGCCGTCATAGAGCCCAACAGCTGCACGTAGTCCCAAGCCCGAATAGGAGAGGCTACTAGGAACTAGTCCACCTGAGCCTGAAGCTTGACAATCCGATTGTCTGGCAGGAACACTCTGCCCACTTGGGTGTCGAATCGAACTTCCAGATACACCAGGGACTGAGTCGGGCGCAGCTGGCTCTTCTTCCAGTTGATGATCCATCCCAGGGAGCTCAAAAGAGCAATTACCCGGTCCATAGCTTTGCTGCACTCTGCATAAGAGGGGGCTCGGATCAACCAGTCGTCCAGATAAGGATGGACTTGTACTCCTTCCTTTAGCAGGAAGGCCGCTATGACCCCCATTACTTTGGAAAAGGTCCGCGGAGCAGTAGCCAACCCGAAAGGGAGGGCTCTGAACTGGAAGTGTCGTCTCAGGACTGTAAAATGCAGAAAGCGTTGGAGAGGAGGCCAGATGGGAATATGCAGGTACGCTTCCTTGATGTCCAAGGAAGCCAAGAACTCTCCTGCCTTCACTGCCGCTATAACAGAGCGGAGAGTCTCCATGCGAAAGTGCCTCACTTTCCAGGCCCGATTGACCCCTTTGAGGTCGAGGATAGGCCGGACAGAACCTCCTTTCTTTGGAACCACAAAGTAAATGGAGTAACGTCCCTTGCCAATCTGATTTTTTGGCACCGGAACGACCGCACCCCGGCGGATCAGGTTGTCCAAGGTCTGCTGCACTACCACAGCTTGACCGGAGACTTGCAGGGAGAGAGTACAAACCCGTCTCTTAAGGGTTGGCAGAACTCTAGCTTGTAGCCATCTCTGATGACTTCCAGCACCCACGCGTCTGAAGTCATAGTGGTCCACTCGCCCAGAAACGAGGACAGCCGTCCTCCAATCTGCACTGGGGCGTGGACCAAGGCCCCGTCATTGGGTACGAGACCCTGGGGGAGGACCGGAGGGAGCACCTCCGGGACGGCGGTCTCTGCGAAAGGAATGCTGCTTGGGGGAGAAATTCCTCTTGAAGGAAGAGGGGGCAGAGGAACCCGACTTGCCCGGGCGGTACCGATGGGCTTCCTGCAACCGTCCTCTGGAGGTATCGGGACGAGTACTAACCCGAGCCCTGACCTCTGGTAATTTCTTGCCCTTAGACGTGCCGAGATCGGTCACGATTTTGTCCAGCTTGACCCCAAAGAGCAGCTTGCCTTTAAAAGGCAATCTAGCCAGGCGGGATTTAGAGGCGTGGTCAGCAGACCAATGTTTCAGCCAAAGCCACCGCCGCGCAGAGACTGTCTGAGCCATGCCTTTAGCTGAGGCTCTCCAGACATCATACAGCAAGTCTGCCAAATAGGCTAAGCCCGATTCCAGGGCCGGCCAATCAGCCCTCAAGGAATGATCCGAGGGGCAAGCCCGCTGCACCATAGTCCGGCACGCCCTGGCCACATAGGAGCCGCAAACTGAGGCCTGCAAACTTAAAGCAGCTGCCTCAAAGGACGACCTTAAGGCCGCCTCCAATCTTCTGTCTTGGGCGTCCTTTAGGGCCGTGCCACCTTCCACCGGCAACGCCGTTTTCTTAGTCACCGCAGTGATTAAAGAATCCACGGTAGGCCACAGATAGGCCTCACGTTCACTCACAGCCAAAGGATAGAGGCGGGACATAGCCCTAGCCACTTTAAGGCTCGTTTCCGGGACATCCCATTGAGCCGCAATTAAGGTGTGCATGGCATCATGCACGTGGAAGGTTCTAGGCGGGCGCTTCGTCCCCAGCATAATGGCAGAGCCAACAGGGGCTGAGGGAGAGACGTCCTCCGGAGAGGAAATCTTCAAAGTGTCCATGGCCTGTAACAACAGGTTGGGCAAATCCTCTGGGCTAAAAAGCCGCGCTGCAGAGGGGTCATCCGCTCCAGCCGAGCGGGGATCTATCTCCTCCAAGGAATCCGCAAAGGATCGTTGGGAGACCTCAGACACGCTGCCCTCATCTACATCGGAGGAGACAAAAGTCCTCCAAGGCCTGGAAATCAACCCGAGGGCGTTTACCTCTGGGAACCTCAACCTCTTTATCAGAAGAGGGAGCAGGGGCAGCGTTTTGCATGAGGAAAGCCTGATGCAGCAGCAAAACAAACTCGGGGGAGAAACCCCCCAGACTGTGCACTTCCGCAGCCTGGGCAACAGCCCTAGACGCACTCTCAACCGGCGCTCGCAATAGCGGGGGAGAGACATGCTGCGCATCCAAAATGGCGTCCGGCGCGAAACTCCGTGAAGGAGCCGCGCGGGAAGAACGGCGCTTAACTTTAGCCGCTTTTGTGCCGTCGCCCAAATTAAGGGCGTTCATGGCATTAATGTCTCCAACCTCAAGGGCGGCCCCGAAGAAGCCGTCCGAGCCGCGTGGCCGGCCAAGATGGCGGAGGCGAGGAGCGGGGGATGGGCGTTTATGGCGGGAAAAAACCGCCACGCCGGAGGAACGACCAGGACATTCATCGGTCACTAAACTATCACCCATCAAGGGCGAATCAGGTTGTAAAACCCCGCATCCCCTCTAGAAGCGCTCCAGCGATCCGGGGAGCGACCCTTTGCGCCCTCGCCCTCCGACGCCATTGCCACGAGGAGAAGAATCGGGGAACCCCCTGCCCGCTATAAAAAGGTAAAATTACCTGCTTGCCGCTCCGAGCTGTAACGAACTGGTGTCCCAGTGAGTAGCTGCAATGAACGTTTAAAGAAACGTCGAATTAAACGCCTTTAAAGACGTTTAAAAATTTTTTTTTTTTTTTTTAAACGGAGCCAGCGGGAGGGGGGAGAAAAGGAGGGACCTGGCACCACCAGGTTTGCACTTGCTCAAAAGAGCTCTCAACCCCAGGCCTCAACAAAACCTAAGGATTAGGCTTGGAGGCCTAGCCAGAGCTGCTGCTGTGTGTGACCACCACCTGCTGAGATAGAGAACATACTGAGGAGTTTCCGGCAGCACATGACCACATATAGGGAGGCAAAAGTTTGCTCTCTATCTCCACCTGCTGGTAGATGGACACAACCCACCAGTCTATGGATTGATCAGCTTGATGATATGGAACAGAGGTTTTGTCACCTCCTTGGAGGGCCAAGTTGTGGAGTTTCTCAAGGTTCCCCCTTTATCCCTTACCCTATTTAACATCCTACTTCAATCACTGGATACAGTTTTCATCTGGTTGAACTTGGATCTTTAGAAGAAATGTGGAAAAGAGCCCAAGAGCAAAGCCTGTGGTTGAGGGCAGTGTTCAAACTGCGTCCACCATGGGATAGAGATCAGAGGCTTTGTACCAGCTCTCAAGATGAAAGGACATGTTTATTTTTGCCTTGAAACTTGGTGCTTGTAACATTGTGCACAATATTACATGCACTGGCTTCTTCTGCTGGTAGATTTTAGCTAGAAAAACACCCAGAGAATTTGCAAGGAAGATAAATCCTGGATACTTTTGTCCTGGGCACAGCATGCACAGGGATGACACAGTGAACGTGTGGAAATGCAAAACCCTACCCCCCTCTAATGTGACAGCGCCAGCCTACATGTGAGGCACCACAACCCTCCGCTTCCATTGGTCTGTTTGAACAGAGGCTCTTTCCCCCTCTCCTTGTCTTTCCCTCCACCCTGTTGACACAGACATCTCTAGATCAGCAGGAAAGAAGCAGGCACTGGTTTAAAGGCATGGCTGTCCCCAGGGGAACCCCACAGAAACTTCCTCCATCCCAAGGATACTCCCACAGCCCTGGAGGGGATTCCTGCAAACCCCGTTCCCGTGCAGGTCTCTAGTCAGCAGCTGAAAGTGCCACTTACTATTGTGCTTTTCTGAATGGGGGTGGCAAACTCCCGATGTTTGTATTTCACATTTAAGTTTGGTAGGGAAGTGGGGTGGGAGGGGTAAAGATGGGAGTCTACCCATGCTGCCTGTTTGACCCCCTCTCCAAACAAAATTTAAAAAAAATTATTTTCTGGCTATGCTGCTGCTATCACCTGTTAAATTAGTGTTAAAACAACTGCTCCTAGCCACATGCTATCCACACAACAGTAAACAGCACAAACTGTGGCAAATGTGTGTGGGAGGGGGCATTTGGTTCTAAACAGGGTGTTGGGGGAGGGGGGGTCTTATCAGGGAGGGTGGCATCGGGAGTTCGCCATCCAGGGATCTGGTCATAAGTACAAAAGTGCTGCCATACTGGAACATTCCGAAGGTCCATCAAGCCCAGAATCCTGTTTCCAACAGTAGCCAATCCAGGTCACAAGTACCTGTTAAGATCCCAAAACAGTACAATACATTTTATGCTGCTTATCCTAGAAATAAACAGTGAATTTTCCCCAAGTCCATTTTTATAATGGCTTATAGACTTTTCATTTAGAAAGTTATCCAAAACTTTTTTAAGCCCCACTAAACTAACTGATTTTACTACATTCTCTAGCAACAAATTCCAGAGTGAAGACTACTACTACTACTATTTCGCATTTCTATAGCGCTACAAGGCGTACGCAACGCTGCACAAACATAGAAGAAATAAAGTCCCTGCTCAAAGAGCTTACAATCTAATAAACAAAAAATAAAGTAAGCAAATCAAATCAATTAATGTGTACAGGAAGGAGGAGAGGAGGGTAGGTGGAGGCGAGTGGTTATGAGTCAAAAGCAATGTTAAAGAGGTGGGCTTTCAGTCTAGATTTAAAGGTGGCCAAGGATGGGGCAAGATGTAGGGGCTCAGGAAGTTTATTCCAGGCGTAGGGTGCAGCGAGACAGAAGGCGCGAAGTCTGGAGTTGGCACTAGTGGAGAAGGGAACAGATAAGAAGGATTTATCCATGGAGCGGAGTGCAGTGCACGGGAAGGGGTGTAGGGAAGGACGAGTGAGGAGAGATACTGGGGAGCAGCAGAGTAAGTACATTTATAGGTTAGTAGAAGAAGTTTGAACAGGATGCGAAAACGGATAGGGAGCCAGTGAAGCGACTTGAGGAGAGGGGTAGTATGAGTAAAGCAACCCTGGCGGAAGACAAGATGGGCAGCAGAGTTTTGAACCGATTGGAGAGGGGAGAGGTGACTAAGTGGGAGGCCAGCAAGAAGCAGATTGCAGTAGTCTAAACGAGAGGTGACAAGGGTGTGGATGAGGGTTTTGGTTGAGTGCTTGGAAAGAAAGGGGCGGATTTTACGGATGTTGTAAAGAAAGAAACGACAGGTCTTGGCGATCTGGTGGATATGAGCAGAGGAGAGAGAAGAGTCAAAGATGACCCCAAGGTTTCGAGCTGAGGAGACAGGGAGAATGAGAGCCATCAACAGAAATAGAAAATATGTTCTCCAATTTGTTTTAAATTTACTACTTTGTAGCTTCATTGCATCCCCCTAGTCCTAGTATTTTTGGAAAGAGTAAACAAGTGATTCACGTCTACCCATTCCACTCCACTCGTTTTATAGACCTTTATCATACCTCCCCCACCCATCTTTTCTCCAAGCTGAAGAGCCCTAGCCGCTTTAGCCTTTCCTCATAGCGAAGTCGTCCCATCCCCTTTATCATTTTTGTCACCCTTCTTTGTACCTTTTCTAATTCCACTATATCTTTTTTGAGATGCGGTGATCAGAATTGCACACAGTATTTGAGGTGTTGTTGCACCATGGAGCAACAGAAAGGCATTATAACATCCTCATTTTTGTTTTCCATTCCATTCCCAATACCTAACATTCTATTAGCTGCTGCCGCCACACACCAAACAGAGGATTTCAATGTATCATAAGCGATGACACCTAGATCCTTTTCCTGGTCAGCGACTCCTAATGTGCCAGGCTGCTGGTAGCATACGCACCTAATGCCACCTCATCGGATCCACCCATAGGTCCATGCCACATCTACCGTGCAGTAAAACTGGTGCTACCTGCTTAATGCAGCTTAGTAAAAAAAAAAAAAAAGGTCCCTTAGAGGCATATTTTCAAAGCACTTAGCCTTCCAAAGTTCCATAGGTTTCTATGGAACTTTGGAAGGCTAATTGCTTTGAAAATATGCCTCTTAGGTGCACCTAAATAAACCTGGCTGGAACAGAAGGGACTTAATAGCCACAGCTTTTACTTAGGCTTGAGGTCAAATGTGTAGGTGAGTCATTCCTTCTTTGAGAATAGGCTTTCATCGTAAAAAAAAATGACCTGTGTAAGAAGCTTCTAATCTGCAGAAGTTTCATTACAAACAAAAGATTTTCATGCTGTCAACTCCCTTTACAAATGACAATATGATGAGTAAATTATCATACAAGACTGAATATACTGTTAACTCAATAAAGGTTTCCTACTTTGCCATCGTTCCTGGAGGTGTCAAACTGCAAACCAGTCTGGTTTTCAGGATATCCCTGATGAATATTCATAAGATGTATTGTATACAATGAACAGTGCATGTATATCTCTCATGCATGTTCATTAATCAAATATCACTTGAGAATCTATACTGTACCTAGTTACAAGCATTAATACTCCAATACTACAAGTAACTACCACTTTATTATTGAATCTTCTTGAATCTTCTTCATATCTTTATTACAATTTAAATTTCACATATCCCCAAAAAATTTCTTAAAACAGTGACAACCATATTTTCACTCCTCACTCATACCATTCACTCTCAATCAAACTAGTTAGGAGTGAAAATATGAAGACTGAGGCACTGTTTTAAGAAAAGTTTTTGGGATATGTGAAATTTAAATAGTAATAAAGATATGAAGAAGATTCAATAATAAAAAAGTGGTAGTTATTTGTAGTACTGATGCATATTCATTAGGGATATCCGGAAAATCTCACAGGTTTGTGGCTCTCTATATTGCAGTTTGACACCCCGAACAGTTTTCCAGTTTGCAGCATTTGAGATCACCACGCTGCCTGAATGCAATGTTACAATCATTTGTGGTCTTTGCCAACAGGAAACTGGGAATAACAACAGCTCTCAAGACCCTGCAATTTTGTTAAGAACAGACCAGTGACCAATGGTTCAGTACCTATTTTAAGAGCACTTTGCTAACATCAAATATCCAGTAAAAGGTTGCACTGAAAAACATGAAACCACATAGCCAGAGAAAGGTTGAATTAACTTGCCAGAGACTAATGAAAGGAATGAAGAAGTATCACAGCAAACTATTGGTGGGGGTGTGGGGGGGGGGGGGGGGGGTCATGGTTTTCAGAAAATATGCAGGCTAAAGAGAACTAACCTTTTGGGAGCTCCAAATTAAAAAACTGAGAAATACTAGAGAATCCCAGGCTACACCAGCACACATACCAGCGATGTCACAGGATAGTTTAGTTTTCTCTATCTCCATCTGCTGGTTGAGAAATGGCACTACCCACTGGTTTGAACTGGTGTAGCACTGATAAGGAACAGCACTTTCAAATGAAAAACTACATTTCTTAGGGGCCCTTTTACAAAGTGTTACAAAGAGGCAGTAGGGCTATCATGCAGGCAGTGTGCGCAGAAACAGCATCCTGTGGTATTTCTAAGATCAGCTCATGCCGTTTCCCATGCTAGAAAATAATCTAGTGCAGGGGCGGGGAGTAGACGTTCCCAGCAGTAATCAGGCAGCACGGGCACATTGCCACACGCTGCCCGATTACTGCATGAGTAGCATGTGAGCCCTTACCACATACTAAATAGGAGGCGGTAAATAGGACTCAAGATGGCATTTTGACCCATGTCTCTGCTTGTATATGTGGAAGCTTTCCGCTGTCATGCCAAAGTGTAGAGACCGTCCGTCTGCTGTAGCCTCTCAGTGGCCCGCCACACCAACTTTGGAATGCTTGACTTTTTTTGCAGAGAGCTGGAGTGCCATTGGGTTCGGAGAGCTGCCTGCTTGCAGTGACTGGGGTAAGTGGAGACCCTGGTTCCTCCCTAGGGCATGATGTCACCTTGAGCCCTGACCATACAGCGCCAGTTTGCCGCTCACAGCGTCTCTTCCTCCACACCAGGAAGTTCTGCCTGCGGTGATGGATCAATGTGAGGCGGTTATATATCCAGCGACGGACTTGGGAGTCTCAGCTTCTCTGGATTCCCAATCGGCTACTGTAGGTCCATCCTGTCCTATGGGTGAACCTTTGACTGCAGTTGGTGAGCAGGGGATTTCCTCTTTGATTCAGCAGGTATCTTCTCCACATTTTCCTTCCTTTTTGACTGAAAAGCTGGCTGAAGTAACCCTTGATAATTTATGGGCTCTAATACTAAATCTGGGTAAGGATTTGTGCCCCTAGGTACAGATGTTAGAGCAAGAAACATAAGTTCTCAAATTGAAACTTCAAAATGTTGACTCTGATGTTAAAAAATTAACAGAGAAAATGGAGAAAGAGAAAGACTGCTCAAAAGATCCAAACAACTGTGATTAAAGATGTAGTAAGTTTGAGGAGAAAAACAAACTTTTGAGAATTCCTTAAGAAGTAATAACTTACGATTTATAAAATTTCCAAGAGTTTTTTTCTCTTACTCCTAGGAAAGTCCTCAGAAGATATTAAAGAACATTTTGGTGTGCTTGAGGAATCAATGCCTCCTTTTTCTCAATTATCTCCCTAGTAAGCCAGTGGAAAGCCAATTGAATGTACAACAAAATGACTCTCCTCTAGATGTATCGGCTCTACTGGAATCTTTGGATTCCGAGGCGGCAATAGCATCAACTTTGTTGGCTACAGATAAAGACTGGTTATTGAAGATGTTCTTTAAAAATAAGGATAAGACATTTTTAGGCTTTAAAATTCAAGTTTTTCCAGATGCATCCAGAGACATTCATAAGAGATGTAGTCAGTTTCTTTTATTTAAACCAGGGGTGCTCCAGATTGGTGCTACTATGTGTTTTTTGAGCCTTCCCATCTTACTGACTTTCTAGCAGCTAAAAGACATATGGGGGTTATTTAACATCGATTAGCTCATTTGAATTAAGTATTTCCATCATGTTAGGTTTAATTTCTTTGTTATATTTTTCTTCTCAAGAGTTTCTATTACTGTAGTGTCTAGAATCTGTAATATAGTGGACTTGAGTATAACTATTCATTTTTCTGTATTGCTTTAATGTTTCTTATTACTTATTTGTTTGATAGTTTTACTTTTCTGTACAAGTTTTACTTGGTTGTAAAATTTGAAAAGCTAACAAAAAAAAAATTGGAGGCGGTAAGGGCTCAGGCAGTAATGGACACCAGCTAATTTGGAAAATTCGGCCATTTTAGAGCCACGCTAAAGAGTGGCCAGAGTGTGCAGGAAACCCACATGCTAAAACTACCACCAACAACTTTTTAGTGCAGTTTTACTAAAACTGATTAATCCTTTCACTGATTAACAAAATAAGGGTTTCTTTTCTTAGTTTGTTAATCAGTGAAGGGAAAAAGAAGCAAAGCGTACATCAGTGAAAAAGGGAATTTACTAAAATATATAATGTAAATATATGGTGATGGTAGCCAAAAATTAAATTTATTGGGGGGGAGAGGGGGGAGAAGGATGAGCACACAAACTACTCCCATTAGGTTTGGAAGAAAATCTTTCAACGGAATACAGTTTTCCCAAGTATAGCCTATTCAGACAGCAGACTCAAAGCATTTCTATTTCCTGGCTGAAAAAATTCCATACTTCATGCTTCCCCCTCTTAATAGAGTTCCATTATCAGCAAATTATGCTTCCGGCCATCTGGATAGTACTGTAATTTCTCTCATCAGTATGTTCTTCCTTCTTGGGCCAGCTGCATTAATTATTCCTACATTTTGGTAACTTGTGTGTCATGTTGTGGATCCATGAGCTTAAATCTTAAACACTTCAATTAGGATCACCGAATTTTACTTTCCCTTGTATTTTTCTCAACATGTTATTTAAATAATTCTATATTAGGTCTGCACTCATATTTAAAAATAGTATGTGTATTAGCTACCAAGCTACCAGTCTTTGGTTGCTATAGATCAGGGCTGTGGCCCCATCTAGCTTCCAACATTAAGACATTCCTGTTCTCTCTGGCACCAAGCAATAATGAGCCCAATATTTAAAGACACCAGAGCTTAGCACCATTTGAATATATAAATAAAGCTATCTGTTAACTTAGACTACTTTATGTGGCTGACAACTGCACCAACGCTTATATTTTTAAATAGCAGACCTAACTTTAAATGTAGCCAAATCTCTCTGCTAAATATACTGTGGAAGTGCTGATGCTGCCTTCACCCTGCCCTACTGCTGGCCCCTTTTTATACTGATGACATTGGGTCAATCAGGGGACCTTTTACAAAGGCACGGTAGCACTTTTAGCGTGAGCCAATGATTAGTGCTCGCTAAAGGTTAGAGATGCCCATAGGAATATATGAGCATCTCTAGCATTTAGCGCATGCTTATTTTTAGCACGCGCTACAAACGCTAGCGCGCCTTTATAAAAGGCCCACTCAGTGAGTTAGATGACCCAATTGAATCCATGTAAGCATCAAAAATCAAGAACTGAGTAAGTTGTGTGTTCATTGGTGGGTAGTGAATGCCTAGCTTACAATTTATACTGAGCCCAATATAAATATTTCTTATTACAATTAGAACACTTAATTCCAGCAGTACTAGCCCCAGCAATCCCTTCATTTCTTACTATTTCTTTTTGTTCTCTCCGAAGGCACACTTCCTCCTCCACCCTCCCAAGATCCTCTCTCTCCCCACCCTCCCCTCCATTTACCTTTTTCCTGTTCCCCAGAATAACCGTCAGAAGGTGGCTCCTCATCCTCCTTTCCTGCGTGTGGGGTTTGGGTGACTATCACCTTCTTCCTCTGCAGTTTCCAGCCTCTATCTCTCCATGTAGAACAGTCTTGTGAGTGCAGAAAAATGTCACAAGCCAAGCCTCACCATACTTTGCCAAGCATGGGGGTCAGGTGACAATTATGGGGGTGGAATGTGAAGGTGTGCTGTCAGAAGCCTCTGCACTCCTCCCAACTGAGCTGTTGGAAGCAGGGCAGAACACATGCCACAGCCCCCACGCTGGCCCAATCACCAATCTAGGGGTAGTATATCCATGCGTTCCCCACGACAGGTGGCCACACCCTCCTATAACAGTTTTATTATTAGAAATACAGAGTATGCCATCAGCAAAAGGACTGTAATGCCCACCTTGTCTGCCCTGATTCACCTTCCACTCAACATTACTAACCCTTCCCTTCCCTCAGAGAACCTTTACGCTTGTTCCATGCTTTCCTTAACTCTTATGGTTTGGTCTTTACCGACTTCATTGGGAGGCCATTACATGTAAGCACCACCGTTTCTGTGAAAAAAAATCTCTTTATATTATTCTTAAGCCTTCTCTTTCACTCTCTTCTAATAACCCTTGTTCTTTCTTTCCACTAAAAGTGGCCTGCTGCCAGGGGCATAGCTGGATTGAATGGTCCCCAGGCAGAAAAATTAAGATGGACCCCTATAACACCATCTCTTTGAAGGTGGTGGGGACCCATTCAGAGCTCCAGTAACCAAACCATGCAAAAAAAAAAAAAAAAACACACACACTCCAAACATATATAGAACATGCAAGCAGAATACCACATTCTACATGTATAGCAATACTAGTGAAACAAACTGAAATGCAAGCTAAGCAGATATGCACATTTCCCAAAGCTGACATATTCAAATTAATAAATTTGGAATAAAATATTTTCTTCCTTTGAGAATTTTATTTTTCCATTCGGTCCCAGTGCCTCTTTTCTACATGTTTGTTTTGGTTTTTTTTTTTTTTTTTAAACTCTTTCCTGGGTCTCCTGTTCATTTGACATTCCTTCTTTCTTCATGTCCACCATCCATCTTCCCTCTGCATCCTTATCTGTCCTGTCCAGCATCTCCTCTCTGTGTCCCTGTCCCCCATCCTATCCTATATTCAGCATCTCCCCTCTGTCCTTATTCCTCCAGTGTCCAGCATCGCCCCTCTGTGTGTCTGTCCCCATGTCTCCTTCATGCCCAGCATCTTTTCTGTGTCCCTATGCGTCCCCTTATCCAGCTTCTTTCTCCTCTTCACTTTCTCCCACACACTCCAGGATCAACATCTTTTCCCCACCACCCCTGCCTCTCCCCTCACAGTCTTGCTTTTCTCCCCCTCCCTCCTTCCCTTGCTCCAGCGTCTTTTCCACACCCCTCTTCCCTCCATGGGTATAGTAGCTCTTCCTCTTCTCCCTCACGACTAACCTCTATTCCGCTCCCTCCCTCCCATCTGCAGGTCTAACATCTCTCCTTCTCTTCCCCCATGGTCCTCTAAAGATGTAGTAGGTCCCAGCAGCCAGCCTCCTGCCAGCCCTGGGGCCTTCCCTTTGCTGCATACAGCTTACAAGAAATAGCATCAGAAAAGATGGGCTGTGGCAAAGGGGAGGCTCTGAACTGGCTTATCATCACTGCTGCTGCTGAGACCTAATGCGTGATTGGAGAACCGGGAAGGGAAGGAAGAGGCAGAGATAGCATACCACACCATAGAGGGAGAGAGCAAGAAGCTTGAGAATAAGGCAGCCGTCCAAAAACAGGTGGTCCTTACCAGTGGCTGTCCCCGGGCTTGTTTAAGGTTAGCTACACCCCTGCCCACCACCTGTATATTTTAGCTGGAGTTATTTGAATATCTCCATTATAGCTCCCATAGAAACAAAGAACATGATGGCAGATAAAGATCATGTGTCCACCTTCTTAGGTTTACAATCTCCTTCTTCAAATCTGTCCCCATATGCTCTATTTATTCATTCACATTTATACACTGCAGATTCGTAAGTGCTCTTTCAAAGCAGAAGACTATAAAAAGATCTCTCACACCTCCAGCTAGACTTTTCAACTGTTAGAAACATTAAATAAGAAGTTACACGAACTGTTGAAGTCAATGAAAGATCTAGAAGACAAAGAAAAATCTCAGAGGACTGTCCTAACTGGTCTAACCTGCAAAACAGAATCCACTGCAAACCACCTGCTGAAGCGTTTAGCTGATGGTGGAATAGCGGTCCACAATACATCATTACTTACATAATCTGCATGGGAAAGTTGCAGAAGGAAACTTTTTCTATGACTGTTTCTATGACACAGAAACCATTGTCTAAGGTATGAAAAAAATTTCTGCTAAGCCTGAAGCTTTGTGGTCACAATCACACAAGTACACATTGCCAACAATTAAAAACACAGGAGCTGGGCATGAGGTTGATGATCTATGCCTTAGGATTGTAGGGAAGCCAAATGGCACAGAAAATACTGAGCACGTGGAAAGAAAAATGGATTAAATTAAATATTAGTACATCCAAAATATTATCAAAAATCAAATCATGAAATACTTACAGAAAAGGGGAAGGGTCTGAAATAGTCTTCACAGTACCCAGATTTGATTGAAAATCTGCAAAGAGAATTCAAAAGACGTCTGAGTTAGAACAGTGGGGGGAAAAATTCCAAATTCAATACTAGAAAAGCCTCTTAACAGGCTACACGAAATGTCTGGAAGCTGCTTCTGCCACAGGAAGCATTACAAACTGCTGACTGAAAAGGTGTCCAAACTCTTGCGGCTGCTATATTCACCGTTTTCTTATTTTGAATCTGTTGGAAATAGCAACTACATAACAATAATGCCTTACAACTTGCAGAATATTTTTTAAACTTTGTACCATGTAAAGGTTGTGTTGGCTTCTGTTTACTTACAGACTTATTAAAAATACAGTTTAAGGGATGTCTAAACTTTTGCACACAACTATGCTTCTGTAAAATCAGGAAACTTCTGTCTAGCAATTAAAGAAAGAAGCACAGAATTACAACTACCAGACATCCTCATAACAGACTTTTATGTAAACTTTCCATATAGGGTAGCATTTCATTCTTAACCTCCTTAACCAGCAGCCGCCTCCAGCATCTGGGATCATTTAAACATATAGAGTAGCTGAACATATGCCAAACAGACTGATGATCAACAAAAGAGTCACTTCCATACTTACAGCCTATATATTTATCAACCAAGTCCTGCTCAAAAATCCTGTAGTCCTCTGGCTTGTCTGTTGTACGTAAGTCTCCAAAAGTTATTATGGATATGGTAATTGAAAACCACTTCCTGCATTTTGGCTACATAGTATGTTCTACAGTAAATGTGCAGGATCCATACAAAGCACGTCCATGCCAGGGTAAAGAAAAACACAAGCAATGCAGTAAGTTCTACATTCCCTTCTGCTGCCACAAGGGAACAATAGATTATTATGAGTTTGCTTATATTCTGAAAAAGAAGGGAGCTTTTGTTTAATACTCCTACTGGTCACTTCAGAGGCAAAAAGTAACACTAGGTTTGCAATAGATATTGAGATTCCAGCCCAAATTCAATGGTGTAAGTTCAACTGAATGTTTAGATTTTAGAAATCTGGTTGGCTGGAATTAAAAGCTATTAATGGCCTGGAAAAGTTCACATATGGATCAACCATCTCTTTAAAAGCACAACACATACACAATAAAACCCCCACTAACTAATATTCAGCCAGCAGTGTTTTATTAAGTGCTGATCGATACTGGCTGAATAAGACCTGAATAATCAATGCCAGACAGTATCTGGGCACCTGCACTAAATGTCTGGGCTGTCCAGACGTGCTGACCACCAGCTCTTATGCGAGTCCCATGCAATATTCAGTCAAGACCCTCATAAGATATTTATATGGGTTTCAGATAAATATTGGCCTGAGACCCACGTAAGGGGATAACCTGTTCCCCCCCCGCCAAAGCACAGTGGGCTCTCCCGAACCCCCTGCACCTCCTCCCTAGCCTTACAAGCCCTGGTGGTCTTCAGGGCAGAAGCAAACCCCAGTCGCTCCCGTCCAGGCAAGTTCCTTTTTCAAAACTGCTGCCACAACCTCTAGTGGTAAACTCGCACTACTCAGTACCTATAAATCCTTTACGCCTTTGCCGGCAGCGAGTAGCAATTCTTTCCCGTTGCTTTCACCAGTTCCAAGCCTTCCCTTCGATGCAACTTCCTGGTCCCGCGAACAGGATCTTGCATCAGAGGGAAGGCTCAGACCGGCAAAAGCAGATGTTGCTGCTCACTGCCAGTGAAAAACTAAAGGATTTAAAGGTACTGGGGTGGGGGGGGGGGAAGGGGGAGGGTGTTGGAGGGGAGTACAGTTAAGTGACCCCCCCCCCAAATGTCCTGGAGGAAGAGATGCCAAGAGTCTTCAGCTGGCGGCGCTTGGGGATCCCTGCCAGCCACATCATTGGTGTGCTGCTGCTGGGTAGCCTTGAGTCCAAAGTGGGTGGGCTGTGCCCACCCATGGCTATGCCACTGCCTTACACGTTAAATTTGTTTACTACTACTACTTAACATTTATAAAGCGCTACCAGGGTTACGCAGCGCTGTACAATTTAACACAGAGGACAGTCCCTGCTCGAAGGAGCTTACAATCTAAAGGACAAAAAAGTGCAGTCAATCAAATTGGGGCAGTCTAGATTTCTTGAATAGATGAATAATGGTTAGGTGCCGAAAGCGACATTGAAGAGGTGGGCTTTGAGCAAGGATTTGAAGATGGGCAGGGAGGGGGCTTGGCGTATGCCTAGGCATCAAGATAATGTTCTTGGGGCTTCATTGTGCAGTGTAAGATAGTAGACGTGCTTCCTTTGCTGCTAAAAATACAGGCAGCCTGACTGAGGCTCAAGGCAAAAGAGCTGTAGAAGAGAACTCCCCCCCCCCCCCCTTTTTTTAATTTTTTTTTTTTTAGAGCCCAGACCTGTTACAGTCCTTGTGGTGCTGAGGACCAGCAGAAAACTGGGTGGAAAGGATCGCCACAAAAAGTGGAAGGGCAGAAGTGCTATGACTTCTGGTTTGAAATCTGATGGGTTTCTTATATTCCCTAAACAGTAGTAACTCACAAGTCAAAACTGCTGGAAAGGATAATGAGATCAAGATCCTGAAAATCTGAATTTATTTTATTTAAAAGATTTATATCCCACACAAATCTACAATTCCTGACAGCTTACAAATATACATAATTATTAAACTGTACAACTATAAATACTAAGAACAGAAAGAAAAAAAATCATGATCAAATTACATGACAACATTTAACTTCCCATTATTAAGGACAATGGTGAACTTTTGAACAACCATGCCAAGCTATCTTGTACCTATCAATACTATACTATCAGTCACACGTCTATAACTAGGTAGAAAAGCGTGGAAAGGCTTAACAAAAGCATCTTTGGCTGCTTCCCAAAACTCACTGTTTGCAAAATAAGAGCCTGCAACTTGGAACGCACTAGACTGATATTCAGTTTAATTCGGCAAAAGGTTGGCGCATCCAGAAGTCACTTGTCTGCCAACTGTAAGACTCTCAAAGGTTTATAAATTTGTAGCAAGGAAGCAATGCATAAAGGGCTTGGTTTTCAAGGCTTTATGAACTAATGCAACCATCTTATACTGAACATGCCAAGCAACAACAACCAATGAAAACAAAATCCCTAGTGGCCCATATCTTACCCCTAATATATTGTGGAATCAGACCCCTAACAATAAAGGAAATGCTTCCGTTATTTGGCAACCTGACCCCCAGTGGTACTGTGGTAGGTTTCAACATGTCACTAGTGGTCAGATGTTTCTGTTTTGCAAGATGGTTGCACTGGAGGCAGAAGGAAGTGGGCATTGCTCCTACCTCCTGACCAGAGCAGGTAGGGGGAAGCGGGGGATGGTAGGAGGTGCTTGGAGCTCAAATGGCCACCAGGGTTATTCTTTGGGATGGTGGGCTGGGAGGGTTTCCAGGCCCACTTAGGCCATTGGGATCTTTGCCAACCAGGGTCATCCAACATGATGTGCTGCACTTCACCTCAGATGTCTCTGCACTTAGAGGCTGATCGTACTACCTTTAGCATGGTGGATTTTTCCCACACTAAAACAACTTCCTACTTCACATGTAAGAATATAGTGTGGGAAAATCGAAGTAAACCACCAGGCTAAAGTATAGCAAAGATTATACTGGCCCCCGAGCAAGCAAAGACAGTCTGCATAGAATCTGTGACAAACATGCACCCCACTCCTAAAGAATCAGAGATCTCCGAGAACATTACACCTAGGGAAGTTTTGCACAACTGTGCAAAGCAGAATTTGCACAAGACTCCACAATTTAGACGCAGAATTCTCTACAGGGATTAGAGTGTGAACAAATCATATGTCTTCCTTAATCCATGAAGGGACACAACCCTGTGGCACCAGTGTTGATCAACACAGAAGAGGAAAATGGCTGTACCCACCTCCAAGTGATTGGTGAATTTATACTGCAGAGCTGTATGGTGTCTTGCTTGGTTTAAATTCAGCTGTCAAAGTCAAGGCAACAGACTGAGTATGAAGCCCAGTGTTCAGTCACTCTCTTCTTATGCTGATCAGGAGAGAGGAGAAGAAAGAGGGCAATGTGCCTCATAGGGTGGGGAAATAGCACTATGGGTGGGTAGGGGGGAAGGAGAGGGTGTGAGGGACAGCTATGGGGAGATATATATATATATATATTATATACACAATAGTAAAAAAGGCCCGTTTCTGACACAAATGAAACGGGCGCTAGCAAGGTTTTCCTCGGAGTGTGTATGTTTGAGAGAGTGTATGTGAGAGTGACTGTGTGTGAGAGAGAGAGAGAGTGTGAATGTGCGTGAGAGAGAGAGAGAGTGTGAATGTGCGTGAGAGAGAGAGAGAGAGTGTGAGTCTGGGTGCGAGTGTGTCTGTGAGAGAGTGTGTGTTTCACACAGATACAGTGTGTGCGAGAGAGAGAGTGTGTGTGAGACTGAGTGTATGTGTGACACAGAGAGAGAGAGAGAGAGAGAGAGAGTGAAAGACATAGAGAGAGAGAGAGAGAGAGAGAGAGAGAGAGAGAGAGAGAGAGAGAGAGAGAGAGAGAGAGAGAGAGAGAGAGAGAGAGTGTGTGTGACAGGGATACCTCCTCCCTCTGGTATCAGTCCCCCCTCTCTCTCTATCTGGTGTCTGAGCGTTACTGTGCAGGACGCTGAGCTCTGGTTGTGCTTCAAGGAACTGACCAATCCTATTTAATAGAATGCACCTCCAACATTCTGAAGCCGAGAAACCTCGTGTGGTTGGTCACTTCTGCTTGTGACGAACCCAGAAGTACGTGATGTCAATTCAGGAGATGGATACAGAGAGCAGGAATGCCTCAGCCATGCAAGTCAGCTTCAGAATGTTGGAGGTGCGTTTTATTATATAGGGGATATTTAAAAAAAGGTTTGGAAAAGATCCTGAGGAAATGGTGAATAGACTGTTAAAGTAGACTGAGGAAAGTCACTGCTTATCCCTAGAAGGTCAGTAAACGAATTGTTCTATTTTGAGGGGTCCTGCCAAATATCTGTGACCTGGCTTGGCACTTTTGGAAACAGTATACTGGGCTTTAAAGAACAATTCCAGTTTACTGACCTTCCAGGGATAAGCAGTGACTTTCCCCAGTCTACTTTAACAGTCTATTCACCATTTCCTCAGGATCTTTTCCAAAGCTTTTTTTAAACTCAGCTATGCTAACTTAGCAAATTCTCTGGCAATGAGTTCCAAAACTTAACTATGTGTTGAGTGAAGAAATATTCTCATATTTGTTTGAAACGTTCTACAACGTAACTTCATAACATGTTGCCTAGTCATTGTATTTTTTTGTTTCCTCTTTCAATCTATTTGCATTAATCCATTCCACTCCATTCAGGATTTTATGGACCTTTATCATATCTCCCCTTTAGCTGTCTTCTCCAACCTAAGAGCCCTAGCATCTTCAGCCTTTCTTCCTAGGACAGTTGTTCCATCCCCTTTATTACTTTGATCACACCCTTCTTTGTTCCTTTTCTAATTCCATCTATATCTTTTCTTTTTTTTTGTTACCAGAACTGTACACAAATCTCAAGATGTGGTCACACCATTAAGTGGATACAGAGGCAATATGATGATCTTTGTTTTATTCTCTATTCTTTTCTTGACACTGAGCACCAAGTGTCTATAAAGTTCTACTTCAGGTATGCTGCACTATTTCCCATCCCCCATCTTTCTTTGCTGTCAGCCACATGCAGGAATTTCTGGCTGGTCACAGGCTCTGATGGGACCTCATGTTGCTAGGGCAACTCAGCTACCTGGTATAACCTGTTACAAATGTAATTTACTGAGAAGAGGTATGGCAAGGACACCAATTGCAAGCCTCCAGCACATATGAAAGACCCAATTACCAGTCTCCAGCACATACAGTGGGGGAAATAAGTATTTGATCCCTTGCTGATTTTGTAAGTTTGCCCACTGACAAAGACATGAGCAGCCCATAATTGAAGGGTAGGTTATTGGTAACAGTGAGAGATAGCACATCACAAATTAAATCCGGAAAATCACATTGTGGAAAGTATATGAATTTATTTGCATTCTGCAGAGGGAAATAAGTATTTGATCCCCCACCAACCAGTAAGAGATCTGGCCCCTACAGACCAGGTAGATGCTCCAAATCAACTCGTTACCTGCATGACAGACAGCTGTCGGCAATGGTCACCTGTATGAAAGACACCTGTCCACAGACTCAGTGAATCAGTCAGACTCTAACCTCTACAAAATGGCCAAGAGCAAGGAGCTGTCTAAGGATGTCAGGGACAAGATCATACACCTGCACAAGGCTGGAATGGGCTACAAAACCATCAGTAAGACGCTGGGCGAGAAGGAGACAACTGTTGGTGCCATAGTAAGAAAATGGAAGAAGTACAAAATGACTGTCAATCGACAAAGATCTGGGGCTCCACGCAAAATCTCACCTCGTGGGGTATCCTTGATCATGAGGAAGGTTAGAAATCAGCCTACAACTACAAGGGGGGAACTTGTCAATGATCTCAAGGCAGCTGGGACCACTGTCACCACGAAAACCATTGGTAACACATTACGACATAACGGATTGCAATCCTGCAGTGCCCGCAAGGTCCCCCTGCTCCGGAAGGCACATGTGACGGCCCGTCTGAAGTTTGCCAGTGAACACCTGGATGATGCCGAGAGTGATTGGGAGAAGGTGCTGTGGTCAGATGAGACAAAAATTGAGCTCTTTGGCATGAACTCAACTCGCCGTGTTTGGAGGAAGAGAAATGCTGCCTATGACCCAAAGAACACCGTCCCCACTGTCAAGCATGGAGGTGGAAATGTTATGTTTTGGGGGTGTTTCTCTGCTAAGGGCACAGGACTACTTCACCGCATCAATGGGAGAATGGATGGGGCCATGTACCGTACAATTCTGAGTGACAACCTCCTTCCCTCCGCCAGGGCCTTAAAAATGGGTCGTGGCTGGGTCTTCCAGCACGACAATGACCCAAAACATACAGCCAAGGCAACAAAGGAGTGGCTCAGGAAGAAGCACATTAGGGTCATGGAGTGGCCTAGCCAGTCACCAGACCTTAATCCCATTGAAAACTTATGGAGGGAGCTGAAGCTGCGAGTTGCCAAGCGACAGCCCAGAACTCTTAATGATTTAGAGATGATCTGCAAAGAGGAGTGGACCAAAATTCCTCCTGACATGTGTGCAAACCTCATCATCAACTACAGAAGACGTCTGACCGATGTGCTTGCCAACAAGGGTTTTGCCACCAAGTATTAGGTCTTGTTTGCCAGAGGGATTAAATACTTATTTCCCTCTGCAGAATGCAAATAAATTCATATACTTTCCACAATGTGATTTTCCGGATTTAATTTGTGATGTGCTATCTCTCACTGTTACCAATAACCTACCCTTCAATTATGGGCTGCTCATGTCTTTGTCAGTGGGCAAACTTACAAAATCAGCAAGGGATCAAATACTTATTTCCCCCACTGTATGCAGCACCTATGATTGGTCCAGGCTAGAGAGGTGGATGCGCACCACAGCCTATAAAACCACACTGCAGACAAAGAAACTCTGAAAAACTAGGCATGCTTGGAAAGAGAGTTTCAGATCTGTCCAATGGCCTATTTTATCCCGAAGGGGGTACTCTTCCCCCTTCGTAGAAACTAATTCTCTGTATCTAAGAATCTTTATTCATTCATTCTTTCTTTCTTCCTTTCTTTCTCTCTGTTCTATGACCTTTGTGTGAGGAATAAATTTTTCTTCCTCCTTTTTCTCTTCTTTATATAATTAGTCTGATTACTTATAATTACCAGATGTACTGATGTTAGATTTTGTAAGTTTGCTATAACTTTACAACTGATATCTGATGCTATGCTAGTGGGTGAGTAATAAAGGACTTAATTCTCTGATTCCTGTCTAATTTTTCTATAATATTTTATAATATTTCGTAAGTTGTTTAGAGAATAGCAAACCAAATGCGCAGCCTAGTACAAAATTTGTGACCCCAACATTTCATGGAGCGCTATATTTTTCTTGCTTCAAGTTTTATTATAATGTAGCCCAGAAATTGTCCTGATTGAGTGCAGATCAAGAATAGTGCTGAAAGAGTGTAAGAGAAATTAAATCCGTCTGATCACCGGTACCCAACGCCAATTTTTCCCCCATTTTCACCACAATTCGTAAGTCTATAACTGCTATTCTGTTAGGGAAGATATTATTATGTTATTTGAGCTCTGTTTCAAATCTTTGTTCACATTCTTTGAATTTTTCTTTGTTGCTAACGATAATTCCTTTTTCTGTTTTGACTCCTTCGATTACTAAAGCTACAGTCCTTTATAAAAAGAAAAAGAAAAGGCACAGGATTGCTAGAGAAAATTCCTTCTTTGTGGCCACAGGAGGCTTCTTTAGATCCTTGTTTTTTTAAATGCCAGCTTTCATGGCTCTAAAACACTGTAACTAGGGATATATTTTAGTTATAGTCAGTTACAACTATCTAAATTAGTAAAATTATTTCAGCATTTATCTTTTCCTGAAGTTGATGAAAAAAAAAAAAGCCCCTCTCTTTTAAAACATTTTTCTTTTGCTTCTTGGAGGAAATTTTAAACAGAGCACAGCTAAGTTCTTTCCTTTGTTCCTGACTGCATGGCTTGGCTTAAATAAATTGTAGGTGTCTGTTTTCCAGAGGAACAGTAAGCTGTACTTTGTCATGTTTACTTAGCAATATTCCTTTGTTTTCAATTCAATGCTAGAAACTTAACTTTGTTTGAGAGCACTAAACTTTTCTTTGAAATGATTACTATCTCTTGCTATCCCCTTCTCTGTGTGAGCTTTTGGAATCCTGCATTCCAGCAGTACTGATAAGGATTAAATTAAGTTTTGTCTTCAGCCCCAAGCAATTAACTGAACACCTTAGCTGACCTGGCACTGCTTTTGCATCATAAAAGGAAAAAAAACAGTTTGCCCTACTCTTTTCAGTTTTAATCCTACTTGCCCAAATCTATTTGTTTTATACAATTCTATGTCACTGTTTCCTTGCTGTATATGATTACTAGATAACTATTTTGTTTTCCTGATAAGCTTGTTAAGAATTCTACAGTTTTACTTTCAGGATATTTAAGCTATTAGGAATATTTGGTCCACATTCCATATGTGCCAGGGATGGGTTGTTGGGGAGGAGAGGAAATCTAATTTTGGCAGGCATTAAACTGGAGGAGAGGAGATAGGCTTTTATGATGGGACAATTCTACACAAAAGAATTACAAATAAAAAGAACGCAGAGTTTTGAAATACTATATGCAAAATTCCCCCAGGAGCAAAACAGTACCTTGTTCCCAGGAATTCAAGGGCTTTCAAGCTATGTACAAAAAAGCCAGTGGGAGATCCATGAAGCATTGTTAATAAAGTTTTGTTTGTTGAAGCAAAGTACTGCAACCAATTCCCTAGAAATCGAGTCTGGACCTTTCTCTCAGGTGATCCAACACAAGAGTACTCACAATCAGTGTTAACATTACATAAGTACATAAGTAATGCCATACTGGGAAAAGACCAAGGGTCCATCGAGCCCAGCATCCTGTCCACGACAGCGGCCAATCCAGGCCAAGGGCACCTGGCAAGCTTCCCAAACGTACAAACATTCTATACATGTTATTCCTGGAATTTTGGATTTTTCCAAGTCCGTTTAGTAGCGGTTTATGGACTTGTCCTTTAGGAAACCGTCCAACCCCTTTTTAAACTCTGCTAAGCTAACCGCCTTCACCACTTTCTCCGGCAACGAATTCCAGAGTTTAATTACACGTTGGGTGAAGAAACATTTTCTCCAATTTGTTTTAAATTTACTACACTGTAGTTTCATCGCATGCCCCCTAGTCCTAGTATTTTTGGAAAGCGTGAACAGAAGCTTCACATCCACCTGTTCCACTCCACTCATTATTTTATATACCTCTATCATGTCTCCCCTCAGCCGTCTCTTCTCCAAGCTGTATAGCCCTAGCCTTCTTAGTCTTTCTTCATAGGGAAGTCGTCCCATCCCCGCTATCATTTTAGTCGCCCTTCGCTGCACCTTTTCCAATTCTACTATATCTTTCTTGAGATGCGGCGACCAGAATTGAACACAATACTCAAGGTGCGGTCGCACCATGGAGCGATACAACGGCATTATAACATCCTCACACCTGTTTTCCATACCTTTCCTAATAATACCCAACATTCTATTCGCTTTCTTAGCCGCAGCAGCACACTGAGCAGAAGGTTTCAGTGTGTTATTGACGACGACACCCAGATCCCTTTCTTGGTCCGTAACTCCTAACGTGGAACCTTGCATGACGTAGCTATAATTCGGGTTCTTTTTTCCCACATGCATCACCTTGCACTTGCTCACATTAAACATCATCTGCCATTTAGCCGCCCAGTCTCCCAGTCTCGTAAGGTCCTCTTGTAATTTTTCACAATCCTGTCGCGATTTAACGACTTTGAATAACTTTGTCATCAGCAAATTTAATTACCTCGCTAGTTACTCCCATCTCTAAATCATTTATAAATATATTAAAAAGCAGCGGTCCTAGCACGGACCCCTCAGGAACCCCACTAACTACCCTTCTCCATTGTGAATACTGCCCATTTAACCCCACTCTCTGTTTCCTATCCTTCAACCAGTGTTTAATCCACAATAGGACATTTCCTCCTATCCCATGACCCTCCAATTTCCTCTGTAGCCTTTCATGAGGTACCTTGTCAAACGCCTTTTGAAAATCCAGATACACAATATCAACCGACTCCCCTTTGTCCACATGTTTGTTCACTCCTTCAAAGAATTGAAGTAAATTGGTCAGGCAAGATTTCCCCACACAAAAGCCATGCTGACTTGGTCTCAGTAATCCATGTCCTCAGATGTGCTCTGTAATTTTGTTTTTAATAATAGCCTCTACCATTTTCCCAGGCACCGACGTCAGACTCACCGGTCTACAAATGGCTAATGAACAAGGAATTATAACAGCAAAAGAATACAGATATTTAATGCGTAAAGATTCAAGTGTTCTGTGTATTTATTTTGCACCTAAGATCCACAAGTCCCGTGATTATCCCCCGGTCGCCTGATAGTATCGGGTATAGGATCTTTATTTGAGCCTCTGTCACAATTCCTGGACTTTTATTTGCAGCCTGAAATATTTAAAATTCAGTCATACATTCGAGATTATAATGATATGCTGGATCATTTGGCCTCAGTACAGATACCACAAGATCAGTCAATCATCATGTTGACGCTAGACGTCACAGCTTTATATACTAGTATCCCGCAACAGGCAGCTCTCCAGATTATCAAACAAGTCTTAATCAGTAAAGATTTATCTGGAGCTATGATCCAGCTATTATTACAAATGGCTTCCCTAGTGATAGAACAAAAACTATTTTGTATTTTTGGATCAGTATTTTTTGCAGATTAGAGGGATCGCCATGGGAGCCTCAGTTGCTCCCACGGTGGCGTACCTCTATATGGGTGACTTTGAAACGCAGTATGTGTACCCTTTGGAATTTGCTCAAAAAATTGTAACTTGGAAGAGATGCACTGATGATGTGTTGGTTATATGGTTGGGTACAGAAGAGGAATTACATTTGTTCTTGAGGTAATTGAATTGTTGTGACCCCAATATCCATTTTGAGGTTCAATCATTAGGTAATAGTGTGCAAATTTTGGACATTAATATTGAGTATGAACAAAGTCATGTTATCATTAGTACTTACCGAAAATCTACGGACAGGAATACCATTCTACACTTTAACAGTCATCATCCCCGCCAGTTAAAAGAAAGTATTCCTATTGGGCAATTTTTGTGTATAAATAAGTTATGCTCTGATAAAATTTATTTTGTGGAACAGGCACAAGAATTGTCAGTTAGATTTCAACAACGGGGCTATCCTATACGAACCACACGCTCTGCTTATAAGCGAGCTAAACACACGCAACGATGTTGGTTAGCGCAGAGGAGTAGTAGGGATAATAGTAGATACATAAATTGTATATTACCTTACTATAAGCAAATGCAATTGATCCAAAAAATTATATTAAAACATTGGCCAATATTGTCATTACATAGAGGGCTAGTGGAGAAGCCCCGGTTTTCTTGTACACGGGAGAGAAATATGGGGGATATCCTGTTTAAAAAAACAATATATTCAGTCATCAGCAACTGCAGAAATTGGAGGGCATGGTCAGTGTCAGAAGTGTGTGTACTGTAAGCATGCAATTTGTGCAAATCGAGTATGGGTAAAAAATATTAATAGGCAGTTTTATTTAAAATCTAAAACTGACTGCAATTCAAAGAATGTAATTTATGGCATTTGTTGCCTGTGCCAGTTATGGTACATTGGGGAAACTACACGAAAAATAAGAATGCGTATAGCACAGCATTTAAGTAATATACGATTACAAAAACGGGATACCCCTTTAGTTAATCATTGGCTATCACACCATCATTTAATTCAGGACTTGCAGTTTGTAGTTCTTTTTCAAATTCAGAAAGGACGGGGATGTACAGAAAGACAGTTGATATGAAAGGAGCACAGGTTAATTTATAACTGGAACACTGTTGAACCCAATGAGCTCAATAAAGAAGTTGATTGGCCTTTATTAATGACCATATAAAAAAAGGAGGGGGTAACAGGCACATCCGGTACATTGCAGGAAGTGAAAACACACCGGAAGTTGTAGAGCTCCAAATGGTGTGCCTAACAGAGATTTGAGGTTGTTTAAGGTATGTGTATTATATTTTTGGTTTAGAAAGTTATTATGTATGAATGTGAGGAAGTGTAACTGTGTGATTTACTTAATTGTATAAGGTCTCCAGATGAAGTGATAAGGAAACACAGCCAGTGTTGAGACAAAAAATGAGACCTAAAATTAACATATGGGACCAGCAGAAATTTTAACTACAATGAAGTTTGATATCCTATACTTTGAGGATTCAAAGTTCTTTTTCAGCTTTATGGATTTGTAATCAAAAGGTCATCGCTCTTATGATAAGGAAAGCCTGAATTGAAGCTACAAGATACAATCTTGAAACATACTGTGGACTTAGAACCTTTGTTTGTTCAAATTTTGACAGCTGCATTTTGAAGGACATTAATATTTTTGAGTCAGAAGGGATGGAATACTATGACATTTAATTTGAAATGTTAATATATGATTGTTGTAATAAATATGGTTATTCAGAATTTGCAATGTATGTATGAATGAGGTGTTGGTTATTATTATTTAGAGCTGAAATTGTATTAGCCAAGAAAAATTGGTACTTATGCATATTCATTGGGGAAATCTTGAAAACCTGACCTGGCAAGGGCCAAGGTTGGACACCCATGTTTTAGATTGTCCAAGAGTTGATCTGTGGTGTAAGTCAGAGCTAGAGGCTGACTGCATTTCAATTTTGGATTCAACACTGAAAGTGGGCAAAACCCACAAACGTTTTCTAACCCCCCCCCCCCCATCCAACCACTTGAAGGCCCTCACTGGGACTACCTTAGGAAGCCCTGGTGGTCTAGCTGCCTCTTCAGGGGGCAGGAATGAACCTCCAATCATTCCTGCCCGTGTCACTTCTGCCAATGCAATGGCTGCAAGACAGCCACAGGAGATCCTGTCAGCCATTTTACAATTGGAACCACCAACATGGGCAGGAGATGTGCTTCTGTTTGTCCTGGTGTCAGGAGTAGCAGCACTGGGTAGGAATGAGTGGGGTTTGGTCCTGTCCCTGAAGAGGCCAACAGACCACCAGGACTTCCTAAGGTAGGCTCAAGTAGGGCCCACAGTGGTTGGGTAGGATGGGGGGAGAAGAGTTTTGGGTTTTGGTCCACCCTAGTTGCCTGGACAGTACAGAGTGGTGTATAGACTAAACAATATATCAAAAAGGAAAGTGGTGATAGGGAACAAGCTGGAAACTACAGGCCGGTAAGCCTCACTTCGGTTACTGGAAAAGTAATGGAAGCGATGCTGAAGGAAAGAATAGTGAATTTCCTGGAAGCCAATAAGTTGCAAGATCCGAGACAACATGGTTTTACCAAAGGGAAATCATGCCAAATGAATCTCATTGAGTTCTTTGATTGGATGACAGGAGAATTGAATCAGGGACGAGCTATGGACGTAATCTATGTAGATTTCAGCAAAGCTTTTGACACTGTTCCCCACAGAAGGCTTTTAAATAAACTGGATGGGCTGAAGATAGGACTCGAAGTGGTGAACTGGATTAGGAACTGGTTGACGGACAGACGCCAGAGGGTGGTGATGGAGTTCGCTCAGAGGAGGGAAAGGTGAGTAGTGGAGTGCCTCAAGGATTGGTGCTGGGGCCGATTCTGTTCAATATATTTGTGAGTGACCTTGCCGAAGGGTTAGAAGGTAAAGTTTGCCTATTTGCGGATGATACCAAGATCTGTAACAGAGTGGACACCCCGGAGGGAGTGGAAAACATGAAAAAGGATCTGAAGAAGCTAGAAGAATGGTCTAAGGTTTGGCAATTAAAATTCAATCTTAATCCTAATAGGGGATATATATATAATAGGAGGTACCTAAAACATTAACAACAAACAGTACTCCTGTTCTGTAAATTACAAAATCTTTATTAGTGAAAACAAACCAGTGCATTAAAAGCATTACCAAATAGTATCCCTGCAACTCACTCACACTGCCATCCACACCAGACTTATACCCTGATCACATATGTAAATCCCACACAGAACATTGAACAAAAACCCTAAATTGCAGTTTCTTCAGCCTCTGTGTATCACCAGAGCACAATCTCAAAAAAGATCAGTCAGTGAGCCTTAAAAAACACACAAGGGCACACAAAACCCAGTTCTTAATAATCACAGCAGATATTGAACGTTACTGATCTTTGTATCCAACAAGTTCTCAAGTGAAGAAAAAAAACTCCACTGCAATGTAAAGCCACTGTTCTTATCCCTGTGATAAAAAAAAACCACAGGGAAACACTGGGAATTGCAGAGTCACACAAATCTTCTGTGATCCTCCTGCACACAGTCAAACCTTTAAATTAAAGGCAGCCAAAGAATGCTTCAGGTCAGTGGGAGGCTTCCAGGGATAGGTAAATTAAACCCACATAGTTGGTCTTTTTTGAGATTGTGCTCTGGTGATACACAGAGGCTGAAGAAACTGCAAATTAGGGTTTTTGTTCAATGTTCTGTGTGAGATTTACATATGTGATCAGGGTATAAGTCTGGTGTGGATGGCAGTGTGAATGAGTTGCAGGGATACTATTTGGTAATGCTTTTAATGCATTGGTTTGTTTTCACTAATAAAGATTTTGTAATTTATAGAACAGGAGTACTGTTTGTTGTTAATTAAAATTCAATGCCAAGAAATGCAAAGTGATGCACTTTGGGAATAGAAATCCACGGGAGACGTATGTGTTAGGCGGCGAGAGTCTGATAGGTACAGACGGGGAGAGGGATCTTGGGGTGATAGTATCTGAGGATTTGAAGGCGACGAAACAGTGTGACAAGGCGGTGGCTGTATCTAGAAGGTTGTTGGGCTGTATAGAGAGAGGTGTGACCAGCAGAAGAAAGGGAGTGTTGATGCCCCTGTATAAGTCGTTGGTGAGGCCCCATCTGGAGTACTGTGTTCAGTTTTGGAGGCCGTATCTTGCTAAGGATGTAAAAAGAATCGAAGCGGTGCAAAGAAAAGCTACGAGAATGGTATGGGATTTGGGTTAGAAGACGTATGAGGAGAGACTTGCTGACCTGAACATGTATACCCTTGAGGAAAGGAGAAACAGGGGTGATATGATACAGACGTTCAAATATTTGAAAGGTATTAATCCGCAAACGAACCTTTTCCGGAGATACGAAGGCGGTAGAATGAGAGGACATGAAATGAGATTGAAGGGGGGCAGACTCAAGAAAAATGTCAGGAAGTATTTTTTCACGGAGATAGTGGTTGATGCTTGGAATGTCCTCCCGCAGGAGGTGGTGGAGATGAAAACAGTAACGGAATTCAAACATGTGTAGGATAAACATAAAGGAATCCTGTTCGGAAGAAATGGATCCTCAGGAGCTTAGCCGAGATTGGATAACAGAGCCGGTAGTGGGAGGCGGGGCTGGTGGTTGGGAGGCGGGAATAGTGCTGGACAGACTTATACGGTCTGTGCCAGAGCCGATGGTGGGAGGCGGGGATAGTGCTGGGCAGACTTGTACGGTCTGTGCCCTGAAAAACATAGGTACAAATCAAGGTAAGGTATACACAAAAAAGTGGCACATTTCTTGGGCAGACTGGATGGACCGTGCAGGTCTTTTTCTGCCGTCATCTACTATGTTACTATCCAGCTTATAATCGAAAGTGATCGCCGGCCATCTTCCGACACAAATCGGGAGATGGCTGGCGATTTCTTAAAAGCGGCGAAATCGGTATAATCAAAAGCGGCATTTTTGACAGCATCGTCGCTTCCCCGTTGCTTCGCCAGCGAAAGTTCAAGGGGGCGTCGGTAGATTAGCGAAGGCAGGACATGGGCGGGCATGGGCGTGGCTACCAGATGGCCGGCTTTCGCCAATAATGGAAAAAAAAGCGGCATTAAGCAGTATTTCGCCGGCTTTACTTGGTCCTTTTATTTTCACGACAAGCCTCAAAAATGTGCCCCAACTGACCAGTTGACCACTGGAGGGAATGGGGTATGACCTCCCCATACTCCCCCAGTGGTCACCAATCCCCTTCCAAACTAAAAAAATAAAACTAAAAACCTTTTTTGCCAGCCTCAAATGCTGTACCCACCTCCATGAGAGCAAAATGTGTTCTATCCTCCGACAGCCTTTCCCTGGTTGCGATGCGGCTCTCGGGTGAGTGTGACACCTTTTCTGTTAGGTGCCCTGCAGAGTCACATTAGCAATGCATTGTGGTGGGTGTAGGGTACTGGGTTCTACTCCCATGGTGCTTTTCCCCCCTGTTAACTGGGTCAGAGTGTGCCCTGTTTTGTTTCCTGTTGTAGTCCATGCGGTAGTGGCCATTTTTGTAAGCCAGTTTTAGTTCCCTTTCCTGTGTTACCCACATTAGAGAACGTAGTTCTTACCTTGAATGGTGCTGAAAGAGGGCATTGTACACCATTGTGCCAGCTCTGACCTACTGCTAATCTTAGTACCAGGGGACTCTGATCTACAGTTAACTGTGAGTAAACGTGGTTATTTCAAGAAAGGACTTTTTCAGAGAGATTAGTCTTCAGGTGTGAACTGGTGTGCCAAAGTTATACAGCAGCAATAAGTCCTAGAGGCTTTATGCAGGTCCCTGGAGCAATTTTAGTGGATGCAGTACATTTGTGGGTAGTGGGTTTGGGGGGGAGGTTGGGGGGCTCAGCTCCCAAAGTAAGGAAGCTATGCACGTGGGAGATTTTCTGAAGTCCACCGCAGTGACCCCTAGGGTGGCTGGTTGGTGTCCTGGCATGTCAGGGGGGCCAGTGCACTAAAAATGCTGGCTCCTCCTATGGCCAAATGCCTTGAATTTGGCCGCGGTTTGAGATGGCCGACATAACTTTCCATTATCGCTGAAAAACAAACCCGGCCATCTCAAACCCGGCGAACTCCACAGCATTTGGCCGGGCTAAACCGTATTATCGAAAAAAAAGATGGCCAGCTATCTTTTTCGATAATACGGTTCCGGCCAGCTGTAGCACCGCCGCCAACATAGATCGCCGGCGACGTTCGATTATGCCCCTCTATGTTACTATGTATGTAACTGCATTTAATACAGGAAAGCTCAGCAGTCGCACAGGAAAGCAGGGACAGAGAAAGGACCAAGCAAAGGAGAAAGACCTCTAGCTGAAGAATCCAATCCATCTGATCAGTCCAATCCTTTAAAAGCCTGCCTAAAAAGCCAAGCTTTAAGATTGGTCTTCAATTTTCTTTTAAAGGAAGCTCATAATGAAGGAAGGATGCAGAGTGCAGCTATATTTGTTTCCTTTTGTTATGCAGTTAAAACTGTTATTTTCTTTGTTTCTGGAGACAAAATTACTGAATTTTGTTTGCTAATTTTTTGGGGGATTTAGAGGGCTACAAGACCCAGATTAAATTAAATTAGGTTATAGTTCCAGAAGACTTAAGCTAGGATCTCCAGACTATTGAAGATAAGGCATTTTTGTGAAATGTCTACTTGTTATATGGATAATTTCTGTTGAGCCAACAGGGTCCCTGAAGAGCTCAGCAGCAGCAGCCTTTGCCTTCCCTACTGTTCTACAGTTCAGCCGGTTGCCTTGATTGTTCTGGGCTAGTTTCAGAGAGATTCAGACAGGAGAAACCATACAAAAATATCTATTTTGGGGGTGTGGGGGGGGGGGGGGGGTATGCAACATAGAAACTTGTTTTTTAGGTAGAGACCTTACTAGTTGACAGCCTCATTCATAAATCTAAACTGGTACGTGCTAATAAGCCATCAGGCTGGCCTCATGAACATGCTTGGTTTTAAAACAGCAACAAAATGCATATCTGGAGTAAGACAGCTCTGAGTTGCACATCCTCATTTTCAGAAATTGTGCAAGATTCAGAATTATAAGCCTAGTTCTAAGTTCTAAACTTTAGATCTTGAAACTGTGCATTGTATGTTCAGTCTCCCATTTTCAGCACATGGCTGAGGATACTATTAAGTCAGTATAAGCTTAGCACTTTGTTTTTTTACTATACAAGAATTTATTTTTTGTTACATTTGTACCCCGCGCTTTCCCACTCATGGCAGGCTCAATGCAGCAGGCAACGGAGGGTTAAGTGACTTGCCCAGAGTCACAAGGCGCTGCCTGTGCCGGGAATCGAACTCAGTTCCTCAGTTCCCCAGGACCAAAGTCCACTACCCTAACCACTAGGCCACTCCTCCACTCAAGTATGTTTGGCAAGAGGGCTAAGAGGAGTACTACTACACAAGTTCTATATGCCAAATAGAGCCTTATGGATGTGGTATACTGAAGTCTGGATAAGGGAGATGTGAGGCCCCTGCTGACAGAGGCACAGCTAGCTGGATCCCTAGAACCCACCGGGAATACTATCTTTGAATGGGAAGCAAGAAAGACTGGGTGGAAGAGAGAAGATAGATTTACCCTTTAAACCCACAAAATCTAAGTGTTGTATTATTTTATGCAACAATTAGGGAGAATATCAGTTCTACAATTTGATTGCCTAAATGATTCACTGATATGCCAGTATTTTGCAAAATTTAAAGGTACTTTATTACAACACTATATATAAACATTCACATACAGTCTCAGTTTTGGGAAGTGTCTTTTGTTGTGGCTACTACATTATATTATGTGGCGATTCCTATTTTTTCCATTGCTTGCCTGATGTTTCCCTCACATCATATAAGAGGAATTCTCAGCGCAGTTCAAATGTACTAAGGCTCTGTTTTAATATTTTTTTAAATACTATTGTGAACAAAATTAGATAATTATCCTTCCAGGCATCTGTTTCCTATACTGTATTTTCTCATTTCGGTAGGTTTCCCGTCCTCCCTCTGTGGTTTAGATTCATGCTTACTAAGCAGATCAACTTCTCAGTTTGTTGTTCACAAGCTTTATATATAGTTGTGGCTCTGAATTCCAAGAGTGTCAAACTGTCATGTCCATGATTTTAAAATGTTTCTGAAAATACTTTTAAAAAGAAGAAAAAAACAACAACTTTCTATTTAGCCCCTAGTAGGGCTTGGGAGGGACTAGGCAAAAAACTAAAGAAGTTTTTTTTGTCAGCCTATTTATTAAAGGGCAAAGCAACTCATCCTTAATCTGAATAAAAGAGCAAGGGTGAATGATAATATGCAAAATAAAAACAAAAGTCAAGCTCTATGCAGTTTAACCACCGGTTCCCAGGGATGTTTATTTCTAGGATAAGCAGCATAAAATGTGTTTTTATGGGGATCTTGCCAGGTACTTGTGATCTGGATTAGCCACTGTCGGAAACAGGATACTGGGCTCAATGGACCTTCGGTTTGTCCCACTATACCAACACTTTCTTATTTATTATTTTCTTTTTTTAAATATCCCCAAAGGATCAGTAGGGAGGGTCCAGAAACAGACTAGCCATAACCCTGGAGGTTACACTACTATGAGGACCATTAGTTGTTATTATTAATTGCATTTGTACCCCACATTCCCCCTCCTATTTGCAGGCTCAATGTGGCTTACATAAATTTGTTAATATTGTCATTACAGGGTGTCAGATCAGGTTCAGTTAGTAATGTGTAGTGATTAGGAAGGGAAAACCCTGGAGGTTACACTACTATGAGGACCATTAGTTCTTCAGGGATAAGTTAGTAAACCTCTTGAGTTGGCAGGTCTTGTGTGCAACCTTTCCAGCCAGTGCAACTTTTTGTGTATTAGGTAAAGGATTGGTTTCAACTAATATCCAGTATAACATTTTATTTATTTATGACATTTATATCCCATGTTATCTCAAATAGAATTCAAGTTCAATATGGCTCACAATATAACAAAAGTAGAACTGACAAGGCATTCTGATTAACCGAATAAAGTGTGAGTGTGTGTGTATATATATATATATATATATAGCGAATGCTACATACCTGTAGAAGGTATTCTCCGAGGACAGCAGGCTGATTGTTCTCACTGATGGGTGACGTCCACGGCAGCCCCTCCAATCGGAAACTTCACTAGCAAAGTCCTTTGCTAGCCCTCGCGCGCCCGCGCGCACCGCGCATGCGCGGCCGTCTTCCCGCCCGAAACCGGCTCAAGCCGGCCAGTCCAGTATGTAGCAAGACAATACACTTCAAGGGAAGACACAACTCCAAAGGGGAGGCGGGCGAGTTTGTGAGAACAATCAGCCTGCTGTCCTCGGAGAATACCTTCTACAGGTATGTAGCATTCGCTTTCTCCGAGGACAAGCAGGCTGCTTGTTCTCACTGATGGGGTATCCCTAGCCCCCAGGCTCACTCAAAACAACAACCATGGTCAATTGGGCCTCGCAACGGCGAGGACATAACTGAGATTGACCTAAAAATTTTTACCAACTAACTGAGAGTGCAGCCTGGAACAGAACAAACAGGGCCCTCGGGGGGTGGAGTTGGATCCTAAAGCCCAAACAGGTTCTGAAGAACTGACTGCCCGAACCGACTGTCGCGTCGGGTATCCTGCTGCAGGCAGTAATGGGATGTGAATGTGTGGACAGAAGCCCACGTCGCAGCTTTGCAAATTTCTTCAATGGAGGCTGACTTCAAGTGGGCTACCGACGCAGCCATGGCTCTGACATTATGAGCCGTGACATGACCCTCAAGAGCCAGCCCCGCCTGGGCGTAAGTGAAGGAAATGCAATCTGCTAGCCAATTGGATATGGTGCGTTTCCCTACAGCCACTCCCCTCCTATTGGGATCAAAAGAAACAAACAATTGGGCGGACTGTCTGTGGGGCTGTGTCCGCTCCAGGTAGAAGGCCAATGCTCTCTTGCAGTCCAATGTGTGCAGCTGACGTTCAGCAGGGCAGGAATGAGGACGGGGAAAGAATGTTGGCAAGACAATTGACTGGTTCAGATGGAACTCCGACACGACCTTTGGCAGGAACTTAGGGTGAGTGCGGAGGACTACTCTGTTGTGATGAAATTTAGTGTAAGGGGCCTGGGCTACCAGGGCCTGAAGCTCACTGACTCTACGAGCCGAAGTAACTGCCACCAAGAAAATGACCTTCCAGGTCAAGTACTTCGGATGGCATGAATCCAGTGGCTCAAAAGGAGGTTTCATCAGCTGGGTGAGAACGACATTGAGATCCCATGACACTGTAGGAGGCTTGACAGGGGGCTTTGACAAAAGCAAACCTCTCATAAAGCGAACCACTAAAGGCTGTCCTGAGATCGGCTTACCTTCCACTTGGTAATGGTATGCACTGATTGCACTAAGGTGAACTCTGACGGAGTTGGTCTTCAGACCAGACTCAGACAAGTGCAGAAGGTATTCAAGCAGGGTCTGTGTAGGACAAGAGCGAGGATCTAGGGCCTTGCTGTCACACCAGACGGCAAACCTCCTCCAATGAAAGAAGTAACTTCTCTTGGTGGAGTCTTTCCTGGAAGCAAGCAAGATGCGGGAGACACCCTCTGGCAGACCCAAAGAGGCAAAGTCTACGCCCTCAACATCCAGGCCGTGAGAGCCAGGGACTGGAGGTTGGGATGCAGAAGAGCCCCTTCGTCCTGCGTGATGAGGGTCGGAAAACACTCCAATCTCCACGGTTCTTCGGAGGATAACTCCAGAAGAAGGGGGAACCAGATCTGACGCGGCCAAAAAGGAGCAATCAGAATCATGGTGCCTCGGTCTTGCTTGAGTTTCAACAAAGTCTTCCCCACCAGAGGGATGGGAGGATAAGCATACAGGAGGCCCTCCCCCCAATCCAGGAGGAAGGCATCCGACGCCAGTCTGCCGTGGGCCTGAAGCCTGGAACAGAACTGAGGGACCTTGTGGTTCACTTGAGATGCGAAGAGATCCACCAGGGGGGTGCCTCACGCCTGGAAGATCTGTCGCACTACACGGGAATTGAGCGACCACTCGTGAGGTTGCATAATCCTGCTCAACCTGTCGGCCAGACTGTTGTTTACGCCTGCCAGATATGTGGCTTGGAGCACCATGCCTTGACGGCGAGCCCAGAGCCACATGCTGACGGCTTCCTGACACAGGGGGCGAGATCCGGTGCCCCCCTGCTTGTTGACATAGTACATGGCAACCTGATTGTCTGTCTGAATTTGGATAATTTGGTGGGACAGCCGATCTCTGAAAGCCTTCAGAGCGTTCCAGATCGCTCGCAACTCCAGAAGATTGATCTGTAGATCGCTTTCTTGGAGGGACCACCTTCCTTGGGTGTGAAGCCCATCGACGTGAGCTCCCCATCCCAGGAGAGACGCATCCGTGGTCAGCACTTTTTGTGGCTGAGGAATTTGGAAGGGGCGTCCCAGAGTCAAATTGGAGCAAATCGTCCACCAATACAGGGATTCGAGAAAACTCGTGGACAGGTGGATCACGTCCTCTAGACCCCCAGCGGCCTGATACCACTGGGAGGCTAGGGTCCATTGAGCAGATCTCATGTGAAGGCGGGCCATGGGAGTCACATGAACTGTGGAGGCCATGTGGCCCAGCAATCTCAACATCTGCCGAGCTGTGATCTGCTGGGACGCTCGCACCCGCGAGACGAGGGACAACAAGTTGTTGGCTCTCGCCTCTGGGAGATAGGCGCGAGCCGTCCGAGAATCCAGCAGGGCTCCGATGAATTCGAGTTTCTGCACTGGGAGAAGATGGGACTTTGGGTAATTTATCACAAACCCCAGTAGCTCCAGGAGGCGAATAGTCATCTGCATGGACTGCAGGGCTCCTGCCTCGGATGTGTTCTTCACCAGCCAATCGTCGAGATATGGGAACACGTGCACCCCCAGCCTGCGAAGCGCCGCTGCTACCACAGCTAGGCACTTTGTGAACACCCTGGGCGCAGAGGCGAGCCCAAAGGGTAGCACACAGTACTGGAAGTGGCGTGTGCCCAGCTGAAATCGCAGATACTGTCTGTGAGCTGGCAGTATCGGGATGTGTGTGTAGGCATCCTTCAAGTCCAGAGAGCATAGCCAATCGTTTTGCTGAATCATGGGGAGAAGGGTGCCCAGGGAAAGCATCCTGAACTTTTCTTTTACGAGATATTTGTTCAGGGCCCTTAGGTCTAGGATGGGACGCATCCCCCCTGTTTTCTTTTCCACAAGGAAGTACCTGGAATAGAATCCCAGCCCTTCTTGCCCGGATGGCACGGGCTCGACCGCATTGGCGCTGAGAAGGGCGGAGAGTTCCTCTGCAAGTACCTTCTTGTGCTGGAAGCTGTAAGACTGAGCTCCCGGTGGACAATTTGGAGGTTTTAAGGCCAAATTGAGGGTGTATCCCTGCCGGACTATTTGCAGAACCCACTGGTCGGAGGTTATGAGAGGCCACCTTTGGTGAAAAGCTTTCAACCTCCCCCCGACTGGCAGGTCGCCCGGCACGGACACTTGGATGTCGGCCATGCTCTGCTGGAGCCAGTCAAAAGCTCGTCCCTTGCTTTTGCTGGGGAGCCGCGGGGCCTTGCTGAGGCGCACGCTGCTGACGAGAGCGAGCGCGCTGGGGCTTAGCCTGGGCCACAGGCTGTCGGGAAGGAGGATTGTACCTACGCTTGCCAGAAGTATAGGGAACAGTCTTCCTTCCCCCGAAAAATCGTCTACCTGTAGAGGTAGAAGCTGAAGGCTGCCGGCGGGCGAACTTGTCGAATGCGGTGTCCCGCTGGTGGAGAGACTCTACCACCTGTTCGACTTTTTCGCCAAAAATGTTGTCCGCACGGCAAGGCGAGTCCGCAATCCGCTGCTGGAGTCTATTCTCCATGTCGGCGGCACGCAGCCATGAGAGCCTGCGCATCACCACACCTTGAGCAGCGGCCCTGGACGCAACATCAAAAGTGTCACAAACTCCTCTGGCCAGGAATTTTCTGCACGCCTTCAGCTGCCTGACCACCTCCTGAAAAGGCTTGGCTTGCTCGGGGGGAAGAGCATCAACCAAGCCCGCCAACTGCCGCACATTGTTCCGCATGTGGATGCTCGTGTAGAGCTGGTAAGACTGGATCTTGGACACGAGCATAGAGGAATGGTAGGCCTTCCTCCCAAAGGAGTCTAAGGTTCTAGCGTCTTTGCCCGGGGGCGCCGAAGCATGTTCCCTAGAACTCTTAGCCTTCTTTAGGGCCAGATCCACAACTCCAGAATCATGAGGCAACTGCGTGCGCATCAGCTCTGGGTCCCCATGGATCCGGTACTGGGACTCGATCTTCTTGGGGATGTGGGGATTACTTAATGGCTTGGTCCAGTTCGCAAGCAATGTCTTTTTCAGGACATGGTGCAAGGGAACAGTGGACGCTTCCTTAGGTGGAGAAGGATAGTCCAGGAGCTCAAACATTTCAGCCCTGGGCTCGTCCTCCACAACCACCGGGAAGGGGATGGCCGTAGACATCTCCCGGACAAAGGAGGCAAAAGACAGACTCTCGGGAGGAGAAAGCTGTCTCTCAGGAGAGGGAGTGGGATCAGACGGAAGACCCTCAGACTCCTCGTCAGAGAAATATCTGGGATCTTCCTCTTCCTCCCACGAGGCCTCACCCTCGGTGTCAGACACAAGTTCACGGACCTGTGTCTGCAACCTCGCCCTGCTCGACTCTGTGGAGCCACGTCCACGATGGGGGCGTCGAGAGGTAGACTCCCTGGCCCGCATCGGCGAAGCTCCCTCCGCCGACGTAGTCGGGGAGCCTTCCTGGGAGGTGGCCGCGGTCGGCACCGCACGCGGTACCGACGTCGGGGACCTCAACCTGGGCGATGGGCCAGCCGGCGCCACGCTCGACGGTACCGGAGGCGCAAGCACCGCCGGTACCGGAGGGGTAGGGCGCAACAGCTCTCCCAGAATCTCTGGGAGAACGGCCCGGAGGCTCTCGTTTAGAGTGGCTGCGGAGAAAGGCTGAGAGGTCGATGCAGGCGTCGACGTCAGAACCTGTTCCGGGCGTGGAGGCTGTTCCGGGCTGTCCAGAGCGGAGCGCATCGACACCTCCTGAACAGAGGGTGAGCGGTCCTCTCGGTGCCGATGCCTGCTGGGTGCCGAATCCCTCGGCGACCCAGAGCTCTCGGTGCCGACACGGGGAGGAGACCGGTGTCGATGCTTCTTCGATTTCTTCCGAAGCATGTCACCGGAGCTCCCCGGCACCGACGAGGAGGACGTCGAATCCATCCGTCGCTTCCTCGGGGCCGAGACTGAAGAAGGTCGATCTCGGGGGGGCTGTACCGCAGGAGCCCTCAGGGTAGGAGGAGACCCACCCGAGGGCTCACCGCCACCAGCAGGGGAATGGACAGCCCTCACCTGCACTCCACCCGATGCACCACCGTCCGACGACATCAGCAGACGAGGTCCTGGTACCACCGACGTCGATGCAGCTATCCGATGTCTCGGCGCCGATGCAGAGGCCCGATGCCTCGATGCACTCGATGCAGGGGCGGCCGAGGAAGATGGTCTGGACGCTGACGACGTCGATGCACTCGAAGATCCCGGTGCCGATGCCGACGAAGAGCCCGAGAACAACACGTTCCACTGGGCTAGTCTCGCTACCTGAGTCCGCCTTTGAAGCAGGGAACACAGACTACAGTTCTGAGGGCGGTGCTCGGCCCCCAGACACTGAAGACACGACGAGTGTCGATCAGTGAGCGAGATAACCCGGGCGCACTGGGTGCACTTCTTGAAGCCGCTGGAAGGCTTCGATGTCATGGGCGGAAAAATCACGCCGGCGAAATCAAAAGCCGAAATGGCGAAATTTGGAGCACCAAAATTTAGAGGGAGAAAAAAATCTCGACCGAGGCCGAAAGAGGCCTACCCCGACGACGAAAGAAAACTTACCGGGGCAAAAAAGCTAGAAGTACGGGGAGGATTTACACGAAACCCGGCGAGGGGTTTCCGGAGCACTTCCCGACTAGGACAAAGCTTTCCCGAAGGAAAAAAACACGTTCAAAACAAATTGGACGCGCGAGGTCGACTTTCCGGGGCTCGACACGGCGAAAACACGACCGTACCGAGTGCGGACAAAAGAAGACTGGCCGGCTTGAGCCGGTTTCGGGCGGGAAGACGGCCGCGCATGCGCGGTGCGCGCGGGCGCGCGAGGGCTAGCAAAGGACTTTGCTAGTGAAGTTTCCGATTGGAGGGGCTGCCGTGGACGTCACCCATCAGTGAGAACAAGCAGCCTGCTTGTCCTCGGAGAAATATATATATATATATATATATATATATATATACTGTATATATATATACACACACACACACACACACACACACACAGCATAACATGAAACTGATCATATGACATGTTTGTAATGGACAGAGTTGTTATTGCAGTTTAGTTATAGGGTTAGTTATTTCTATTGTTAGAGGTTGACCTTATCAAGTGAGTTTTCAAATGTTTATGAAATATGAGCTAGTCTTCAGTTTGATGGAGTTGTTTGGGCAAAGAGGTTCATCTGGTTGTGCTTTGGTATGAAAATCCAGCATTGTGGATAGTTTTATATTTGATTTTATTACATTGAGGAAGTGTAATACAAGAAAGTCTCTGGATGATTTTTTAGCATTGCGTATTGATAGCTCTATAAGATTCTGCATGTAAGATGGAGATGAACCATAAATTATTTGATGGGTGAACGCACATAATTTGAAATTAATGCGTAAACTTATAGATAGCCAGTGTGGTTTGAGTAGAAGCAGGGTCGCTTTGGAGTATCGGGTAGTTTTAAGTACAAATACGAGCTTGCTGTGCTTTGAGCAGTTTGTAATTTTCTGATTAGTAAGGTCTTAAGTCCTGCATAGACCACATTGCAGTAATCAAATTTTGACAGTACCACGGATTGAGTTTAAGACCTTATTTTCGAAATACAGTTATCAGATCATTATCTTTTTAGTTTCCATAATGATTTGAATTCATTAGACACTAATTTGGATACTTGTGGTTCAAATGAGATGATGATGATGATCCAGGATTATTCCCAGGATTTTTAAATTATGATCCAGTGGATAAGTTTTGTTATCAATAGTAAAAGTAGAAGTAGTAATTGGTTGGTGAGGGTTTGTTAGTATTAAGAATTTGATTTTCTCTGTTAAGTTTCGGTTTGAAATTGTTTGCTCATGATTCCATTGGTTAAGATTTCTTCGAAATCTTTGTCACATCATCAGCATACATTAGACTCCCAGAATGTCTGATCTATTGCCAGTTTACACTGGTCTTAGTCTTTTGTTATATATAAATTCACCCCAAAGCCGTATGGCAATGCCAACACAGCCCATTCAATGCGTCAGCATTATTGCACCGGCAGCCACTAGCACAGCTATGTAAATTGGGAGGTCAATAAACTAAATGGATAAATCTGAAAATGGTTCCCAAGCATAAGGACCCGAACTTAGTTTCTTAGAAATCTTCGACGTTGGATTGTCTCATTAAATCTGCACTGAATGAAATACTTTATTTTCCAATAAGTGTTCTATTGACCTAATCAAAGTTTTTAAATCAAAGAGCAAGAAGGCATAACTCTTAGGATAGAGTTTGACTTACTAACAGCAGCATACCATCAACCAATCAGCAGCCAATGATCTGAACAAACTCTGTCCTAGTACTTGAGGATAAACTGGGTTTAACCCATAGGTGAGAGCCCTGCGGGTGCCTGGGCACTCCCAATATTTTTATAATATATTTTATTAAATTTGCAACAGAAATCGCCATGCTGCAGGGCAGCAAAGAAGGCAGGAAGTAAATGTTTCTGCATCAAGGAGGTTTAATGACAGGAGACAGCATGAGCTTATCTGGCCCATTATCTGGGCTGAAGACAGTGGGCAGAGCTTGCTGCCATATTGATTAGACCAAAATAATAGGAAACTTGAGAGGTTTATATTGTTTTATTAAACTTCCTAGTTTTTGCATTCTCTCTGTTAGGAAGGGATTCGGGGGATGTAAGGGGGGTTGGGGAGTTTGAGGGCATCTGTGAAGAGGGAGAGGGTTATATTCAAAATGTTTGATATTGCGCACACATCCTAGCCTAGACTGATCAGGAGGGAAACGGGCCGAGGATAGCCAACTGCCACGAAGAATGACGCCAGGGATGTCCCAAGAGGATTCTGTCAAGCAACAACCAAACCAGCACCTATCAACCCACGTGACCCTCGCGCATTCAGTGAGCCTCAGAAAATGGGGACAATCGCCAAAAAGAGCGGGAACTGGTGCCAATGAGCCATGACACCCCACCACCAGCACCAACACGATCTACACCCGAGAAGAGAGATTAAGCCCACTCTGCTTTTTTTTTTTTTTTTTTAAACTGAGCAGAAGAGGAAGGGTAAAGTTGAAAAGGAAAAATCCTATACGTACTGCCAAGCGGGAAGTCAGGCAGCCGTTAGAAGACGAGAACATGCACACAATCTGAAGCTGACAGCAGCAGGAAACCACCAAACATCACTGAGCGTGAACTAGGTGCCAGTAAAAACAGGCTGATCAAACAAGACAGAGAACTAGCCCCGAGAGGGTCTCCACGAGAAGAGCAGCCTGTTCTGCCAAGAGAGCCAGACTGGCGACAAACTGTCAGGTAAACAACCCAGGACAGGAAGAAAATAAGGTAGAAATTAGTGCAGGAAAGTAAATAATGAATAATGACAACATGGATGCAGTAGCTGAGTTTGTTTTGGAAGTACCAAGATGAAAGCTGCTGGGGGGAAACTGGCTTCAGCTTTTTGACATCATGCCGTCTGTCATTATACCTCCTTGTTCTGCATACAGTTACTGTTCCTGCTTCCCTCTATAGCTTATTGACTAGAATGTTTGACCAATGGGCTATAGGAGGAAGAGAGCAGCTTATTGGCTGGTTGTGTCCGATAGGTTTCAGGGGGGAGGGAGCTGTTGTAACCAAGGATTGAGGTACTTCCTGACTGCAACTATCAATGGGGAGATGAATAGCAGCAAATAGTCTTATTTCCTTTTCCCACTGTTTGAGTCATAACTTTGATATGACAATTTTATGTATTGTATTACAATAATTTGTTTAGCAGTTAAGTTTAAAAAAGATAGAAGAGTACTGGAGAGGAACAAAGGAGCAAGGAAGGGGTGAAGAAGTCTGAAAAGGATTACTAACTGGCTGGGAGACAATATAGCTGTGAACGGCTGGAGATGGCAGAAAGCAGCTTTAATGGGAAGAGAGGCTAGGTGTAACATGCGCTGGGATTGGAACTGTGGGGAGCACAGAGGGGGTGAAAAGAACTGAAAGGAGTTACTGGTTGGGAGAGAGAATAACACTGTATAGAGCTAAAGGGGCCAGAAAAACAGCTGTAAGGGAAGAGAGGCTAGGTAATGGGACCAGACGGAGTGGAGCTGTGGGACAGGAATAGAGGGGGGTTACAAAAAGATGAAGGAAGTTATTGGCAATAAGAGAGAACAACGCTGTGGAGGAGGCAGAAGGGAACTGTATGGAGAAGAGGCTGAGCGACAGGGAAAGGTTGAGAACTAAACTGTAGAGAAAGGAACAGGAAAGGGTAAGTCAATTGAAAGGGGTTACTGCTTGGGAGAGAGCATTCTGTTGTGAAAGGATGGAAGAAACAGAAATTAACTGTAAGGGGAAGAGGGGCTAGGAAGACAAAGGAAACTGAAAGGGATTACTGGCTAGGAGAGGAGAATAATGCTGTGAAGGGTTGGAAGAGGAACAGAGGCTGGGAGTGGAGCTGTGGGAAAGAATACAGGGGGCTCTGAAGGGGTGAACAGAATTGAAAGGGGTTACTGGTTGAGAGAGAATGTTGCTGTAAAGAACCAGAAGTGTCTGAAAGCTCTAAAGGGAGGAGAGGCTGGGTGATGGGCACTGCAAGTGGGTGTGTAGCTGTGTGAGTAGAGAAGAAAGGCTAGGATTGTGAGAGGAAGTCAGAGAGTGTGGGCAGTGATGGGGGAAGATATTTGGGAGAAGGAAACGTGATTTCAGAGAGAAGAATAGACAGAAGGGATACAAACTGAAGAGGAAAGAGGAGCAGAAGGAGATGGAGAATAGCTTGTGTGGGATTGGAAAAAGAGGGCTGAGAGAGAAAAGGCAAGAGGAAAGGTGGGAGGGGGGAGAAACATGAAAGTGAGAAAAGGCATGAGGGGGTGACACTAGAAGTGAGATGAGAGACAGGCTATGGAAGAGACAAACACATGAAGTAAAGAGAAATGAAAAGAATGGAAAAGAATTTATAAAAGACAGAACATGAGGTCAGAGAAGAAGCATAAGCATAAAAAAGTCTAAGAATAATCAGAGACAGTAGATACAAGATACACTATAGAAACAAAAGTAAAGGTTTCTGTGCTAGCTGGGCTAGATCAAGGGTGAGGAATAGCTGGTATTTTGCTATTCTCCTCCAACCCTATGGTCACCAGGATAAATAAGTTATTTTACTAAAGGGACATGGGGGAGCAGAGGGAGTTTTGACAGTATGTAATGCCATGGTCTGAAAACGTTCTGTAATGGAGAGGACCATCAAGTCTCAAACTGAAAGAAAAATGAAGAGGAACATCATGCTTTATGTTTGTGAAAAAGGAACATCATCTTTTCTGAGTGTAGGTGGGATAGATAGGCCAGGCTGGACTGAAAGGAATATGACTGTGTTATAGATAAGCTGTGGATGGGAAGGGAGAGGGAAGTGAGGTTGTGGGTGAATGGGATTGGGGATGGAGAGAGATATTCAGTGCCTCCCTTTTTTTTTTTTAGCCATGAATCCTTCTAGTTTGTGCATTGTCTATGCTCTGCATTTAAATATGGCCTTGCCAGTTGTGACTAAGACCCTGCTATACTTCTGTTTTCTTTTTCACAGACATGGTAATGTGTGCCAAGTTGAGCACCTCCAATCAGTCATTCTGAGAAGTTGGCTCCTATGGATCACCCATATGACAAGAAACTGGATTTATACTACTAAGCACTTAATTTATGACTTGCTACCATCAGCAGGAAAGGTAGTGGCCCGGAAAGGTCTCACAGGACTCATGAAAGATGGCCAGAAAAAGGCACGTAGAATTTGGTGTTTTCAGCTAGAAAAGACAGCGGGAGCAGGCAAGGAGCCAATACCTGCAGGTGGAGGACAGAGGAAGTTAGAGAGGAACTGATTGCTAAACCTGTCATTAACAAAGGAGCACAAATAGCAAGCAATAAAATCACTGCCTAAACGAATAATGCAGAAAACAAATCATAATTTTAGTAGTTATCTATTCTAACAGCTTGTTCCATTGTGAAGCCATTAAATACAGTGCACTCCATTTAAGTGCACATCGGATAAGCACATGCTCTGTTTAACTGTATGTCGTACTTCGGTCCCGTTTTTGGCGCAATCAATTTCTATGGGGACAAACTTCGGTTTAGCGCACCACTGAAGATAGATACAAGATTCGCTTATATGCATGGTTTAAGACAGCTCCTCTGCGGGAAAGACTCTGCATAAGTGTGCACAAGGAATATGGAAGCCAAATGGCGCGTGACAAAGGGGCGGTAAAATTGAAATCTCGTTGGTTAACTGCCACAGGCAGAATAAGCAAAAGAATGTTGTTAGAGTGTACACTGGAGTCGTCGTCATCGTCACGCAACTGTAAGACTAACACTGGCTGAACGAATAGAAGTTCTTAAAAAATTAGAAAACAAAGTCAAGCATCTATTGCTAAAGAATATGGTATCAATCCCAGTCAAATTTCACGTATCTTGAAGCAGAAAGACCAGCTTCTGGAAGACTGGCAAAACAATACAAATCCGCACCGGAAATGAAAACAGGCAGGAAAAGCTGAGGAGGTAGAAGATGGTCATCTTCGGTGGTTCTCTCAAGTCAGGAGCAGACAGTTTCCTGTCAGTGGTCCACTGCTTATGGAGAAAGCTAGGCAGCTAGCTGAAAGTCTCAGACTAACTGAATTCAAAGCCACTGTTGGATGGTTGGAAAGATGAGAGAACAACAACATAAAATTCAAGGAACAGCATGGTGAAAAACAAGACGCTGATGACTTTGGTGCAGAAAATTGGGTTGTTTCAGTTCTTCCTACCATCTTGAATGAGTTTGCACCGCGTGACATTTTCATTGCTGACGAAAACGGACTCTACTGGCGAGCGATTCCTGATGGAACACTTGCATTCAAACAAGCCAAAACTACAGGAAGTAAAACGTCGAAGTAAAACGTCGGACTGACTGACGATCCTCCTTTGCTGCAATATGGATAGGAGTGAGAAGTTGGAACCACTCATCATTGGAAAGAGCAAACAGCCCCGTTGCTTCAAGAATGTTAAGCAACTTCCTGTGTCATATGAGGCTAACGCAAATTCATGGATGACTGGGGAAATTTGGAAGCAGTGGCTAAAGAAGTTACACACTAGAATGCGGGCCCAAAAGCATCAGATTTTGTTGCTTTGTGATAATTGTGCTGCACACAGTGATGATGTCAGGCTGTCTAACGTCAAGGTGGTCTTCCTGCCATCAAACACTACCTCTCTGATCCAACTTATGGATCAGGGCATAACAGCCAATTTCAAACATTATCGGGCTGTTGTGCTACGTCGTCTGATGAGCATTATGGATGACCAGACTGGCAAGGATAAACGTGCTGTTGAACTGGCTCGTAATCACTGTTGGATTCCCTACATATGCAGAAAGAAGCCTGGAATCATGTTACACAGGCAACCATTGTGAACTGCTACAAGCAGGCAAGCTTTGTTAGGGATGTGGAGAGGGACGAAACAGATGCAGCTGTTGCAAACGCGTCAGATGAACAGGCTATTGACATCCCAGCCGGTGTTACTGAAGAGGAGTTTCATCACCATGTAGCTGTTGATTATGATCTACAAACAACTGACGACAGCAGTGATGTCCAGATATGCGCCTACACGCAGGCAACGGCTGATGATGAAACAGATGATGAAATGAGCAGCAAGGCACATGCTGACGAAATTCAACAACCTCCTGTCACTTTTGCAAGAGTGCTGCAGAGTCTCAACACCGTGCGGGCCTATCTGGAGACCACTGGATGTCAGTGCTATGACAGCTTTTACCGTCTGGCAGACGTAGTCTATGGAACTCACAGACACAAGAGTGTACAGAGGACTATGACTGATTACTTCAAGTAAGCTTAACATCAGTTAAAGGAGACTGTATACTGTATGTATAATAAACAGTACTGTACATATGTTTATCAGATGTCAAGCTTCTTTTTTGGGTCGCAACGGTTAAGTGCACGCTCTGGTTAACTGCATGTTGTATTTCTTTGGTCCCAGACCCTTGCACTTAAGCAGATTGCACTGTAGCTCAGTCATCAAGGACGGAAGAGATTAAATTAGTTTTAATCATGGGGTTTTTTCTAGGGGGGTTTTCCTTCATACAGCAGTAGTGAAACATGAAGTCATGTCAGAAGAATAATCTCCCAAGCCCACAAATGAATCAGATGAGTACCACAATATTCAATATCAAACATATAAATGGCAAGTGACCGACTCACCTGCAAATGCGCAGTAGAGACTTCCCTCTCTGTCCCGCCCCCGCGTCAAGACGTGATGACGTCAGAGGACGGAACAGAGAGGGAAAGAAACGCTGCGCTGAGGAGTGGACCTAGAACACGGAAGGGGAAGGAGAGAACCGCCGAGGTCGCTACCGCCCCCCCCCACCCCCCGAGGTCGCCGCCAGCACCCCCTCCACCCGGGCCGGGCCCTCTCCTCTCCATTGAACTCACAGCGCCGAAACCGCAGCAGGCAGATCGCCTCCCATCAGCCTTCCTTCCCTGCCTGTGTCCTGCCCTCACCGACGTTACGTCACACAAGGGCGGGACACAGGCAGGGAAGGAAGGTCGACGGGAGGCGATCTGCCTGCTGCGATTTCGGAGGTGAGGTGCTGTAAGCTCAATGGAGAGGAGAGCCCCCAGCCCGGGTGGAGGGGGGCGGCAGTGACCCCCGGGGGGGGGAGGGGAGGAGAAATGCTGGACATGGATGCAGGTGAGGGAAGACAGGAAGATGCACATGGATGGATGGATGGATGGAGAGGAGGGGACATAGGAGAGGAAAGGGGATAGAGGAAAATAACTGGATGTGAATGACAGGGGAGGACGGGGGTAAGAATGAGAGGGGAAGACATGGGGTAAAAGAGAATCACTGGCCATGGGTGGGGAGGACAGGGGAGAGAGGAGAGCTAATGGACATAGATGGATGGAGGGGAGGGCAGGAGAAATGCTGGACATGGATGGAGGAGAGGGAAGACAGGAAGGAGATGCACATGGATGGAGGGGAGAGGGCAGGGGACAGAGGAATTTTGCCAAACAAAAATCTCGCCCATTTTAACGGGCTAAACGGCTAGTTTATTATTAAGTTGAGAGAAATCTTTGTTGAAGGACAGATGATGAAGGGGAGTAAAACTTGGTGATGTTCACCAAGTTATCACCACTGAGGCCTTATTAAAAATAACAGTTTGGGGAATAAATTATTTATTGTATTGATAATACTAGGAACGGACTGTGAATATTGAACAACCAATTCAATATAAATATTACACTTAACAGGGATGACAGTTTCTATTATGACCTCAGTCTTCAGGGAAATCTCAATATACAGATCTGTAAGCCAGCTGAGTACTGAACTCCAACACAACCAACCATCTTATCCACCAGATGGAGCCAAGTGTCTATCAAGTTCACACATTGTCAGGTGTGTCCTTAACTTTTCAAATATGGAGATACTACTTAAAAAGTTTCACACCAACAAGAATATGTAAAAGTTCATATGCCTAACACTAGAAAGAAGAATAAAACTGCAGTATCTTGGTGCAGAAAATGGGAATGCAAGTTACTGTGCCATAAAGGAAGGATGACTTTTGTACTCTGCAAGTAAAAATAGCTGTACTATTCCATGAGGGACAAAATGTAGTCAGTTTTAAAAAAGGATAAAACCTGACTACACGTGAAGGTTCAAATTACTTCATAGTCCACCACCACTGGAAAAAAAAAAAAAAAGCTTACTTGGCTCATGAAATTTGAAATTCCAACCACAAAGACAATCTTATTTGAAGAAAGCCCAGAAACAGCACTAAGTAACTATTGCTCATTTTAGTTCCCGGGGCTCTCTAGATGTTGCTCCTTTTTTATTATTTTTTTTTAAGTTTTTGGAAATGTCATAGTTTGGTACTGTAAAATTGAATTATAATATTCAGATGAATATATAAACCACTCCTCAAACTGGGATATATATATAAACAAGTGAGAGGGGCTACTGTCGCTCCCATCACCATTCCTTTAATCTGCAAATAACACGTATCCAAAAGTTGGAAATAATTCCTTCCCAGGATTAAGCTCGCGATTGCACTTAAAAATGTCACTTTTCCCCAATTGTTCTTGTTATAAACACTCACAAATTAAAGCTACAGCTCCTGGGGAATGTTCCGAATATAATGTAGTCACATCCATAGTTCCTAAAGTTACCTCACCCTCAATATTTACACTGGTTTGATCTAACTGATTAATTAAATCCATCAAATCCCTCACATACAACGTAATTTGAAGTACTGAAAGTTGCAGGAAATTTAAACAAGGGCTCCAATAAGGATTCTATACCTGATACAGTAGGGCAAGGTTGTCCAACCTTGGTCCTCGAGGACTGCAATCCTGGCAGGTTTTCAGGATTTCCCCAATAAATATGCATGAGATCTATTTGCATGCACTGCCTCCATTGTATGCAAATAGATCTCATGCATATTCATAGGGGAAATCCTGAAAATTGAACCTGGCGAGGGCAGAGGTTGGACACCCCTGCAGTAGGGTGCCCAGGGGGTTCTACTAAGGACTTGTGAATCTTTGGTACAAAATAAATGCCAGGAATAACTGGAAACTGCTGATATAAACAGTTCTAAGTGTAATTAATCCTCTATTGAAAGCTTGATCCAACAATACTTTAATCTCCTGCTGAATTGATATTGTTAGATCCATTGTTAATTCTTTATAAAAGTTATCACCTAATTGGCAAAACACTTCCCTTTCATAATGTGTTCCAACACCACTATAGCCCCACCCTTGTCTGCCCTTTTAAATCACTACTGACTCATCTTCTATTTCCAATCCAGCAGTTTTAAAGATTAAAAAAAACTTGCAGACAGATCTAGGAAGAAGAAATGAATAAGACAGGAATATAACTAGCTTTACCCTCTAAAATCTACATCAATGACCACACCACATTACTTGACAAATACTCAGTGTTTTTCCTCCCCCTGATCCCCCCCCCCCCCCCCCCCCCGGATGAACTAACCTGACGGATCAAATGCCTCCCTGTAAGCAAACAAGGTGGGCATTTTATCACTTACCCTAGCAGATCTGCAAGATACTCATTAGGGAATTCTGCTTAAAAGTATCAAAAATTCTGTGCAAAGCATTTACACACTTTGCAGTTTGTTGAACTACCACAGCAAAAATACTATAATACATTAAGGCCTAGCCTATCCCCTCTGTTGTCTCACCCCCTTTACTGAACTGCCCCCAAAAACCTAAACCCTCTCTCCAATGTGTCCTCCCCCCCCCCCCCCCACCCAATCTACCTTCAGTCAAGCTTGTGCTCCCTATCTTCCTCAGGCTCAGCCAACCCAGCTCTGAGAACTGACACCTCCAGTCTCACTACCCTCCCTCTCCCACTACCCCTTCCTCTAGTTCTCTCTACTCAGCTCTTACCCTCCCCCTCACCACCACTCACCTCTTCCTTAAATCCAGGCTCCCTACTCCTCCCTCCATCCTGGCCTGTGTGGTAGATAGTGTCATGGTATCCTATCAGTGCTGCCTACCTCTGCCTTCCCTCCCATCTCTATTCACTGCACTAATATTAAATACAAAATAAAACATGTAAAAGCTAGAAAGATAAGACAATCTATGAACAGATATCTCCCTTTAGAGACTTCATCAAGGCTTCTCAATCAATGTATCACAAAGTTCATAAAACGCTACAGTAGCAGCAGCCCCATGACAATTTTCTCCTTCCTTGGGTAGGCAGGCGCATGGTGCTTCTTACATCTGCCTCATCCTCCACGGGCATCAATCTAAAGCCTCGTGGGACCAACAGGCACTGTCTTGGTAATTCTATGACCTGGCACCTAATGCATGTATTATAGAATAATAGCACTTACATGCATCACAGTTGCTAATAATGCGCAATTATGGGCATTAAGAGCTAGGCACTATTGTATAACATGCAGAAGTCACTTGGGAGAGAATTCAATAAACAGCACTGAAAAAGTTAGGCACTGAAAAAAATTCAGCCCTAAACGCTGTTCTATAAAGAAGTGTGCCTTTTATAGAATAGAATTTAATGCAGACATCATACCTAACTTTTGGCTCCTGGACTTATGCCAGCTGAATCCAGGTTTAAATGCCATTGCCAAGTTAGGTGTGGTTAGGCAATATTCTGTAATTCCATGCACAACTTTCTGGAATGCCCCCAACACGCCCATGGCAAGCACCCTTTTGAGATGCACACCATGGGAGTTAGGCGCTATGACTTATAGAATACCGTGCATCCAGATACGTGCAAAAATTTTCATGACCGCCATCAATAACTGGTTGTTAGCACTCAATTATTGATGATTCATTGCTCATTATCCAATTTATCTGTACACGCATCTCGGAAGAACACCCAAAGTTGGGCACACAACTTTGGGCACCATATATAGAATCCAGGGTTTAGCAACTACAAAAGGGAATACACCTGGGTGGAGCTTAGGCAGGCCATGGGTGTGCAGCCAAGCTATGTGTACAACTTACAGAATACTCGGTTAAACATATTGCACAACACACGTAGGCATACCAACTTACACCAGCCATTGACTTGTCATAAGTGGGTGCAAGTAAATTTAAATCACAGACCAGAGCGTGCACAATATCACTCTGTTTATAAACTAATCATATATAAGATATCTACAGGTGTCGATGTATTTGTTATTGTTAATGGAGGAAAAGCCTCAAACAAATGTCAGGAAACTCCTTTGTCAATTCTTCAATCAACCTTAGGGAGGCCCACATATTCATCACTGGCAGAAAAACCTCCTGTCTTTATTGTTCTTGAATGTTCATATAAACTATTCACAGTTACTCTTGAACCAAAATATGAAAAGAAACTTATCTTTCCAGCTGACCAGTTTGCATGTAAATTTAGACATGTCAACACGGCTTTGATCTAGTATCCTGTAACAGAATAGACACACCCTGAAGCTGTTATAGAATTGGCGCTGCGCACGACCCATTGTGGTGCTTACAACTTGGCTGGAAAGTCAAAAGGAAGAAGTACTGTCAAAAACTAGGATGTACACAATATTTATTAAAACTACAAAAATAAGTTTACAAGTAGTAATAGCTCCAAGGGGAGTTTCATAAACCCGTACAATCCAAAACAATTCTTATGTCACTACCCAATATATTCTGACAAAGTCCCATCCCAGTTTTTGATAGTTACTTTGGGGTTTTTTTGGACTTTGATTTTTGCAGTGTTTTTGGCCTGTGTGTGCACCTACATCTTGGTGGCAATTTAAAGAATTGCTCCCCCTGTGTTCAAATAGAGAAGAACTAGTAAGAAGAGACAGCAGCCTCATGTGTCGCATTCCTCATGGCCAAGAAGAGATGTGTGGAGGAGGAATGCATGAGGTAGGGATGCAGACGAAACAGGATATCCTGGTGTTGGTGAGAAGAGGGGGAGAAAACGAGTATACGGGGACAGGGCAGGAGGTACAGAAGACAGAATCTTGCATTAATTGTGTTTAGTGTATAATGAAATTAAAAAGTTAAAATGTTAAGCAGCATTGGTATACGATGCACATATAAAATTGTTTAGCCATTTTCAGTCTGAAGGCATTTAAAAATGCATTTGACGTGATTTGAAAAGCAATGACAATTACAACACATTAGCTAGTAAATAGCTTTTTGTAAGCACACTTGTGCACAAGTCTTTCTAGCAATATAAAACACTGCCCAAAAATATCAAACCCATTATGGGGAGGAAGGGAGGACTGGGAAGGAAAACTGGGTGGGGGTATAGGCATCTATAATGGAAAATAAATAAAATGCAGCATAAATGGATGTTAACTCATGTGCTACATTATAATTGGTTAATGGCAATATAACATGTTCTTTCATTGGCTGTTGATGTTTTTACATTTCTTTGGCCAATAAAACCTTTTAAAAAAATGTTGAACTTATGTCAACTATAATTTGTTAAGAAAAAAGGACAACAGAAACAGGCCCCAGTTGAAAAAGGAAACTTCAGTTTTTGTAGCACGTGCATGGAATTCCATAGGGTGTCCTATTTATGCACAAAGGACTCGGATAAGATTCCTGGCACCATTATTCAGTAGAATGTGCTTGCATTTGCAAAAGACATGAAAATAAACCACATGTGTTATGTTTGCATCATCTCTTTCATATGACTTCCCTAATAAAAGTTTGGTTGGGTCTAAGACCAGCCCAATCTGGGTCCCCAAAAAATGGCTCCAAGCTTTGACCAATACTCACCCCCTTCCCCAATGCCTCCAAACCCCTGACTAAGCCAGCATCAAGACTCCTCCCTACCTGCTTCCAGCTCAGAACAGTAGCCTATTGGTAGCTAGCTCACCACCAAGTTGATTGCTCTGTCAATGCCTTGCTAACTCTAACTACTTCCCTCACTGTCGGATCAACTCTAAATGCTGATCCCAAAGCATTTAGGGTTGCCAGGCTGGGATGGAGAGTTTCAGGAAGGAGATGCTAGAGAAGGTTGAAGGGGAGTTCACTGGAAGCCTGGAGTCTTTTTGGGAAATGAATCCCACCTAGCCAATAAATAAATAATTAAAAGGTAGGTGGGAAAGGGATTGATAGGGGAGCCCCAGAATCCAATCAAAATTTTCTCATTAAACATGAAACACACAGAGCCCAACGTGACACAAACAGAAGATACCATAATCACACAATTTATTTTTTCTATACACCATTTATAAAAGTTAAGGCTGTAACTCTCCTCGTAATAGCTTGCAGTTACTTTGTGCCTTGGCAGTGGGAAGGGCTCCAGATGAAGGATGTTACAACACTCTTATGAGGCCATTAGGACATGGCTGTGCCATCAGAAAGCGACTCCACCCCTCACCCAATAGCTGATTAGAATTGGGAAGCTGACCATATATAGATGGAAATAGCTTAATGGGAAAAGATTCAAATGAGAAAGAGGATAGAAAACCTCCCTTGTTAAACAGGTTAAGGCTGTTCAGCTTGGAGAAAAGACGACCAATAGGGGATATAAGTTGATAAAAAAATCATAAATGGGGTGGAAAGGTTAAATAGGGAGTCATTTTAATATTTCAAACACTAAAAAGAGGAACACTCCATCAAAAACTACCACCTAGCAGACTGAAAACAAAATTAAAGAAAGTTGTTTTTTAACCGCACATTAAGCAAGCATTGGAATGTGTTGGTTGATAAAGGATGGGGTCAAATATGTTTGGACACTGGCCAGTGAGAGCCATTGCTTATCTCTAGAAATGAGCAACGAGAAACAGACTTACGTTTTGGGATCTACCAGGTACTTGTGACCCAGACTGGCCACTGTCGGAGACAGGGTGCTGGCCCCCTACCCAGGTACCTTGTTGCTGACTTACCTGTAAAAGTTTCTTCTGGAAAATGTGGGCTTTGTGTATTTATACACTTCCTAGCATCTATGCTGCAAAATAATGTTTGTGTAATCCTTTCCTGTTTTCACATGAATCACACCACTGTAGTTCCGTTTCAAAGGCGCTTATGAGCAAAAATGACATCTTCCTAGTGCTGCTCAGTACATTTACTAGTTTATCCATAGTTTGGCATCTCACTGCCATTTTGAAGGCACACTGTTAAAATTAACAGAGTTACTACCCCACACAAGCAGTCATTGTCTTTAAAATAACTGCTTCTGCAAAGTCACTGTGAAATATGATTTGAAAGAGAAATGCTTGTATAACTTTGCTAATACAGAGCTTGGATTTCTATTGGTAGTTTCAAAAGAAAGAGCACTGACTTCCACTGGGAGAACTGCATCTTGTGATACATTCTGGCATTAAGAGAGAGAAGACAGCAAGCTGGCTGTAAGCATACTGATTCTAAGGATTAGAAACAAAGTCGTTGAAATAAAAATCCTTCTAGAAAATAAACACAGGTTAGTAACTAAGACAAGGAGCACAATATGTAATAACCTATGCGGACAGAACATCATCTATAAGAAAATCTTTGCTTAACTCCCAGTGCTCATCACTACTCTTGCTTTACCGAAAACTGTTTTATTTTAGTTTAGCTGAAAAGGGAACAAAAATAATGGACTAATTCGGCTGACTATATCCTTGTAAATAAATGGACAAAGGATGGTCAGAGTACCAGGGACCCATGTACAGCAATCTCATTTCAGACAATGTTCTCTGTACCATTTAAAAGCATTCTTCACTCTTTGGCCTGGCTAGCACAGACTTCATTTACATAATAGAATCTGGAGTGAGGGTCATGAAGAGCAAGGAGAGAAAGGCTTTTTAGGAGGATGCAATGAAAGCCACAAACAAGTTCATTCCCACTGAGTTCCTGCAGACCTCATATGCTGGAACTCAGTCAAAAGCAAAAGATTCCCAGCACTGTAAAGTGCCTTATTTCTAATCACATTCACAGGATAACAAATCTTTGGGCCGTCAATACACTTTCTAAAAAAATCACTGCTATTTCACGGGGTACATATAACCAGTACTAACTAAAGTTTGCAAAATGATCAGCTTGCTCTCCTCTCTCCTACCCTTCCCATCCATGTCTAGCAATTCTCCTCTCCCCTGCCTTCCCCTCCCATCCATGTCCAGCAATTCTCCTCTCTCCCTTTCACATCCAGCTCGATTCTCCTCTCTCCCCTGCCCTCCCATCCATGTCCAGCAATTCTCCTCTCTCCCTTCCATGTTCAGCGTGATTCTCCTCTTCTCTGCCCTCCCCTCCAATCCATGTCCAGAGATTCTCCTCTATGCCCTCTCATCCATATCCAATGATTCTCTTCTGCCTCATCTTCCCCAGCCCTCACCTGCCCAGTTTTCAACCCGCGAGTTCTAGCCTTAGCCCCCTTCTCAGCTGATGCTAGTTCCAGTACCAACCCCACCCCACCCCCCACCTGCCCACCCTCTTCTCCAACAGTCCCTTTTTGTTCCTGCCACCCTGCATTTAAATCTGTTCTACCTCAAAGTCAAAGTGGCAGTAGCAGTGAAAGAAGCCGACTCGCCTCAGGCCTTCCCTTCCCTCACAGTGTCCTACCCTCATAGAAACAGGAAACTACATCAGCACTGATGGGAAGGGCCTGCTTCTTTCACTGACACTGACGCTTTGACTTTGAGGTAAAACAGATTTAAACTCAGGGCAGCAGGAGGGGACTGGGAGCTGGGGCTGAAACTGTGAGGCAGCGGTAAGCATGGTTTGTGGCACCCTCCAGAAGTCAGTGCCCCCCCCCCCCCCCCCCCCCCCCCGCTTACATCGCTTACCAGGTTGCACCAGCCCTGTATGTTCTTTTCTGAAACTAGCTATGGTCTCTTGGATTATATTTACTTTATTTTCTTTATCCGATTTTTGCTTCGATAGTGCTATCAACTTCCCTCTTATTACTACTTTAAGACACTTCCTTATTACTTTGGGAGCCTGCTCACAAGTGTCATTCAATTCCAAACAGTCCTCTACTTTCTTCCTAAGCTGGCTTTGTATCCTCTCATCTACCAACAAGCCATCATTGATTCTCCCAACTCCTGTCCCCCCTATTCAGTTCTCCTTGGTCTAGGTCAAACCACACAGGTGCGTGGTCAGACCAGGCAATAGGATCTACCTTACTGCTATTTCAGTTTTTAGCTCCTGGAACCACTGCTGTAGTTCCACATATCCGGCATCTGATCTACTTTCCTGCTCACAGGCAATTCTTTTGCTCTGCATGCTTGCCAGTCATGTTTGTTCACCTCCCTCATCATTTTTGCCAGCAGCATTTCATGGATACAGCAGAGCAGAGATTGGATCAGAATCATTGATACAACAAGAGATAGCAGTAAAACCCCTGATGCAGCACTAGTGAAACGGGGGCTCCCTGTTGGGTTGGGGAATGGAAAGCACCGAAATGAGCAGAACACTACAGCGGGTCTGATGAAGCTAAGTGATTTCTAGCGGTGTTCCTTGTTTGATCTCATTCAATAGAACTTTATAAGTGTCTCAAGAGTATATAAATAACTGATCTACAGAATTGTGTAGGCACACAGAATTGCTAGTTAGCAAGAAGAGCTAAAATAAATCTTCTGAGTGGATTGAATTAATAGTAATTGATGGAGTTTTTCTGAAGCTATATGATGGAACACCGAGCCTACGCCTTATAGCCTTGCTATGTTGGGCTGGCTGGGTGGCAACACTGATAGCTTTTTTCTCCGTCTAATTAAAACTTATTAGACTAACTAGTATTTCTATAGGTGGGTGTGTCCTACATGATATTTACACAGCCGGTGTGAGGTTGTGTTGTGATTTTCAATTACATTTTAACTGCCAGACCCTCGACCATTCTTTTAATGTTCTCATTGTTTCTACTCCCTCCAGGATATCCACTCTTTTGGCTATTTTTGTGTCATCTGCAAAAAGGCACACCTTTCCTTCCAACCCTTCAGCAATATCTCCCACAAATATATTAAACAGAATAGGCCCCAGCACCGACCCCTGAGGAACTCCACTGTTCACCTTCCTTTCCTCCGAGCGGATGCCATTTACCACCATCCTCTGCCACCTGTCGGTCAACCAGTTTCTTATCCAGTCCACCACTTTCGGTCCTAAGTTCAACCCTTTCAGCTTATTCACGAGTCTTCTGTGGGGGACCGTATCAAAGGCTTTGCTGAAGTCCAAGTAGATTACATCTAGCGCATGTCCCTCATCCAGTTCTTTGGTCACCCAGTCAAAAAAGCCAATAAGATTCGTTTGGCAGGACTTTCCTTTGGTAAAGCCATGTTGCCTCGGGTCCTGTAACCCGTCGGTTTCAAGAAAGTTAACTATCCTTTCTTTCAGGAGCGACTCCATTATTTTTCCTACCGCCAACATGAGACTTACCGGTCTGTAGTTTCCCACTTCTTCCCTGTCTCCACTTTTGTGAAGAGGGACCACATCTGCTCGTCTCCAATCTCGTGGAACCTTTCCCGTCTCTAAAGATGTATTAAATAAATCTTTAAGAGGTCCCACCAGGACCTCTCCGAGCTCCTTCAGTATCCTGGGATGTATCCCATCCGGCCCCATAGCTTTGTTCACCTTCAGATTCTCCAGCTGTTTATAAACTCTCTCTTCCGTAAACGGCGCAGTAGCCATTCCCAGACGTTCCCTCGGCAGCCAACCACGGTCCTTATCCAGGATTTTCCTCCGTGAACACCGAAGAGAAATAATTGTTTAGCATGTTCGCTTTATCTTCATCACTCTCCACATAGCCATTCTCATTATCTTTCAGTCTCGCAATTCCATTCCTATCTCTTCTCCTTTCTCCAATTTATCTGAAAAAATTCTTGTCACCTCTCTTTACATCTTTAGCCATTCTTTCTTCCACTCGCGCTTTTACTAGCCTTATTTCCCTCTTCGCTTCTTTCAGTTTAATCCGATAATCTTTTCCGTGATCCTCTCATTGCGTTCTTTTGTATTTCTTGAACAAAGCCTCTTTTGCTCTTATTTTTTCAGCTACTTGTTTGGAGAACCTTATAGGCTTCCTGCTTCTCTTGTTTTTGTTTACTTTCCTCACAAAAAGATCAGTCACCATATTTATAGCAGCCTTTAGCTTGGACCACTGTTTTTCCACTTTTCCTACGCCTTCCCACGCCAAGAGCTCCTTCTTCAGGTATTCCCCCATTTTATCAAACTCAGTATTGTCTGAAATCCAGTAATTTGAGTTTTGTGCGTCCACACTCCGCCTTCGCCCTTATATCAAACCATACAGTGTGATGATCACTATTACATAGGTGGGCACTCACCCGGATATCGGAAACACTACCTCCATTAGTGAGCACTAGATCCAGCATCGACCCTTCCTTCGTGGGTTCCGTCACCATTTGTCTGAGCAAGGCACTTTGACAGGCATCCACAATCTCCCTATTTCTTTCCGATCCCGCAGACGGGACGTTCCAATCCACGTCAGACAAATTGAAATCTCCCAACAGTAGCACCTCCCCTTTCATACCAATCTTTTGAATATCTTCTATCAGATCCTTGTCTAACTTCTCCGTTTGCGCAGGAGGTCTGTAGATAACTCCCATGTGGATACAGGTTCCATCTTCTCTTTCCAGGACGATCCATAAAGCTTCTTTTTTTCCCCCAGGTTCCCCACATTCCAGCCGCTCTGATATTCTCTCTCAAATACAGAGCCACTCCTCCACTTCTTCGGCCCTCTCTATCTTTCCTAAAAAGGATTATAGCCCGGTTCGGTCACATCCCATTCATGAGAATCGTTGAACCACATCTCCGTAATAGCAACAATATCCAAGTTTTCTTCAAACATCAGGGCTTGCAAGTCTTGAACCTTTTTACTTAGACTACGAGCATTTGTGCACATAGCTTTCCATGTGCTTAGTGAGTTTGGGTGTTTTTTTATTATATTTACATGACCTTTCCCTCTATCATCATGTTTATTCTGGGAGTGACTTTCCGAAATCCACTGTTTCCTTTTGTCACCCCCACCCTCTAGTTTAAATGTCTAGAAACATACTGTCTGAATTTCTCCCCAAGGATCCTTTTTCCCATCACAGAAAGATGTAGCCCATCATTACAGTACAGCCTGTTATTTTTCCACGTATTACCCCATTCTCCTATGTATCTAAAACCTTCTTCTTTACACCAAGACTCAAGCCACTTATTAAATTCCTCTGTTTTGCGTAGTCTTTCCTCTCCCCTCCCCAATGTAGGAATTACTTCAGAAAAAGTCACAGTCCGAACCAAAGATTTCAGTCCCTCCCCAAAATTCTGGAACACTGTGCTGTAAACTTGCTATTGTTGGCCAGACCATTTCTCCCCAGGTGAATTACAACATCAGCGTTAGAAGCCTCGCTCTTCTCGGATCACTTTCAGTATTTGGTCTGTACATCTTGTACCTGAAGATCCTGGAAGACATTTCACTATGTTGGAACCCCTGAACTGTGCTCCTAAATAAATGCCTCTGATAATGGAGTCTCAATTTGGTTGCAGCTCCTATGACAAGCAGAAGTAGAGTCTGGTGATCATATTTGCAGCAGACAACACCACAAAATTATTCAGTCACAAGTGGATTGTGAGAATTGCAGAACGACCCTCCAACACTGGGCGACCATGCATCCAGAAGGCAGATCAAACTTAGGGGTCCTTTTACAAAGGCGTGCTAGTGTTTTTAGCGCACACACGCCTTTGTAAAAGACGCCCTTAGTATGGACAAATGCAAAGTGATGTACATAGGAAAAGAACACCCCAAACTACAGCTACACAATACTAGGTTGCACACTAGACATCACCACCCAGGAAAAAGATCTAGGCATCATCATGGACAATACACCAAAATCCCTTCTTATTGTGCTGTAGTAAATGGGAAAAAAACACATTAGGAATTATTAGGAAACAAATAGAAAAAAAACCTTAAAAGACTGTATATAATGCCTCTGTATTGTTCCATAAAATGACTGCATCGAGCATTATATGCAATTCTGGTCACTGCATCTCAAAAAGACATAATTGAATTAGAAAGGTACTGAGAGGAGTGACCAAATTAATAAAGGAGATGGAATGACTCTCCTATCAAGAAAAGCTAAAAAGGTTAGAGCTCTTTAGAGTTGAGGGGAAATATGACAGAGAACAATAAAATCATTAGTGGGGTGGAAAGGTAGTCCATGAACTGGCTGTTTACTCTTTCAAAAAACTACAAAGACTATGGGACATCCCATGTTACCAAGTAGCACAAGTAAATCAGAAAATATTATTTCTCTTAGTGCATATTTAAAAATATTTATATATTGTTTTGCTGAGCACAAAGAGACTATCCAAATCTGATCACAATATAGCTATAAACTACCAGTTTCTATATATGGCACCAGGAGTTTGGCTATGAAATTTGCTAATTAATTAGTTTATGAGCCAATTAGTTGCAATGAATAGATAATTATTGTACTTAAGTGAAAAAAATTTGTCCATCTCTCTGTGCCCTATTCTATAACCTCGTGTGCCTAAATCTCCTAGGGTGCAACTCAAAAGGGGGCGTGGTGGGAATATTCCTAAAAGTTGCATTCGGGGGTTATAGAATAGCTCCATTTCTGCACCAAAATATCCAGAGTTGGGTGCTGGCATTTACACAAGGTTTCAGTTGGCGTAAATGCCGGCGCCAAATGTTTGGCGCATAAATGGGCTCTGAATGCTATTCTATAAAAAAGTGTTCATCCTGGAGCGCTGTTTATAGAATAGCACTCCATGCAGATTTTTTTCCAGCGCCAAAATCTTAGAATGCCCTCCAAAATCCTCAAAGTCAAAAGCGAAAATAACTGAGCTCTAGAATTTGTTTCTGAAAGATGCAGTAAAAGCAGTTAATATAGCTGGGTTAAAAAAAAAAAAAAGGTCTGAACAAGTTCTTGGATGAAAAGTTCATAAACTGTTATTAATAGGGCATCTCTGTGGGCAAGGAACACGGATCCTATATTTTGGAATCCTGCCAGGTACTTGTAAGGCAACGGAACACCGAGTTTGATGGACCTATGATCTGACCCAAAACTGTAGTTTTATGTCCTTATTTTTAACTTGGTCTTGCATTCCAGAATCGTTCTAAAATTTTCTTTAAGTGATCCTGTATGAAGAGTCGCCTTGGTCTGCTCTGCAGTATGTGACCTTATATTTACACGTGTTGATTCTTATGAACTTGATGGGACAGTCCAGATATTAAAGACGACCTCCTTTACATTTTCTGCATATACTACATTAGAGAAGAGTGGGAAAAATCCCTTACGTTTGTGGTATTCATTTCCAGTCCTTGAGGACTGCAAATGGGTCAGGTTTTCGATAAAGTCCCTATGAATACACATGAGATTCAAAGACCATCCTTGAATGCCACTGCTTTACTTTGAATGTCTTTCCCATGCAGGCTTCTGTACATGCTAGCCAGTTTGCAGTGAGGTATATTGCAGGAACTTGTGCCGCTCCTTTCTTTCAGTTTTTGTTAGAAGTTCCATTTACTAATTTCTGCCTCAGATTAGATGGTGGTCAGAAGCCAGTACCAGCAGAGCACAGAAACTTTCAGTGACTCATACTTCAGAATTAACAGCATTAAACCAAAAGTACCATTGCCAAGATATCTAAACCTCTGGCCAGAGCGGAAAACAAATGCTTATATGACACAGAAAAGTTACAGGACCAGACTCCAAGGCTATGATTCAGAGCTTCCCAGATAGAGGCAAAGGCAGTCAAGTTTTCAGAATACCCACAATGAGGCATATTTTCAAAGCACTTAGCCTTCCAAAGTTCCATAGGTTTCTATGGAACTTTGGAAGGCTAGTGCTTTGAAAATATGCCTCTATATAGTGTGTAAAATAAACCTACATACCCTGTTTCCCCGAAAGTAAGACATCCCCCGAAAATAAGACCTAGTAGAGGTTTTCCTGAATTGGTAGATATAAGGCCTCCCCCGAAAGTAAGACCTAGCAAATTTTTGTTTGAAAGCACGGCCACCGAGAGCCAGACAAGGACGCCCCCGGGCCACCCCCCCCACCCGAGGTCGCCGGGCCCCCCCCCTCCGTCACTCCTGGAACTAATCTTAAACGCCTCCTTTCACCTTCGCAGCAAGCAGCAGCAGGGCAGGCCTCTCCTTTCTTCTGTGCCCCACCCTCGCGGACGTTACGTCAGGTGAGGGCGGGACATGGAAGGAAGGAGTGGCCTGCCCTGCTGCTGCTTGCTGCGAAGGTGAAAGGATGCATTTAAGGTTAGTTCTGGGAGCAACGGAGGGCGGGAGGGCCAACCCGATGGTTTCCCCGAAAAATAAGACAGCCCCTAAAAATAAGACCTAGAGCATTTTGGGGGGCAAAAATTAATATAAGACAGTGTCTTATTTTCGGGGAAACACGGTAGAATATAGGCAGTGCATGCAGCTCTCGTGTAGGGGAATAATCGAACGGCGCCGGCGAAATACATGGCCGGCGATGTATTTTGGTGGTGCCGCAAACAGCTGGCCAGACCCGTATTTTCGAAAAAGATGGCTGGCCATCTTTTGTTTCAATAATACGGTTCCGGCCAGCCAAATGCCTTGGATTTGGCCGGGGTTTGAGATGGCCGGCGTCGTTTTTTTAGCGATAATGGAAAGTTATGTCGGCCATCTCAAACCCCGGCCAAATTCAAGGCATTTGGCCGTGGGAGGAGCCAGCATTTTTAGTGCACTGGCCCCCCTGACATGGCAGGACACCAACCGGGCTCCCTAGGGGTCACTCTGGTGGACTTCAGAAAAGCTCCCACGTACATAGCTCCCTTACTTTGGGAGCTGAGCCCCCCAACCCCCCCCCCCCCCCCAAAACCCACTACCCACAAATGTACTGCACCCACTAAAACTGCTCCAGGGACCTGCATACAGCCTCTAGGACTTATTGCTGCTGTATAACTTTGGCACACCAGTTGACACCTGAAGACTAATCTCTTTGAAAAAGTCCTTTATTTGAATAAGCATGTTTACTCACAGTTAACTGCAGATCAGAGGTTGTGCCCCACTGGCAAAGAGTCCCCTGGTACTAAGATAAGCAGTAGGTCAGAGCTGGCACAATGGTGTACAATGCCCTCTTTCAGCACCATTCAAGGTAAGAACTACGTTCTCTAACGTGGGTAACACAGGAAAGGGAACTAAAACTGGCTTACAAAAATGGCCACTACCGCATGGACTACAACAGGAAACAAAACAGGGCACACTCTGACCCAGTAAGCAGGGGGAAAGCACCAGGGGAGTAGAGCCTACCAACTACCAATACCTACACCCACCACAATGCATTGCTGATGTGACTCTGCAGTGCAAATAACAGAAAAGGTGTCACACTCACCCCAGAGCCACATCACAAGCAGGAAAAGGCTGTTGGAGGATAGAACACATTCTGCTGTCATGGAGGTAGGTACGGCATTTGAGGCTGGCAAACAGGCTGGAAAAAAAAGTGTTTAAAGTGGGTTTTTTTGGGTGGGAGGGGGTTAGTGAACACTGGGGGAGTACGGGGAGGTCATCTCCGCTGCCTTCCGGTGGTCATGTGGTCAGTTTGGGCACCTTTTGAGGCTTGGTCGTGAAAATAAAAGGACCAAGTAAACCCGGCGAATTACTGCTTAACGCCGTATTTTTGTTTTCCATTATCGGCGAAAGCCGGCTATCTGGTAGCCACGCCCATACCCGCCCATGTCCCACCTTCGCTTCGCCGCCAACACGCCCCTTTGAACTTTCACCAGCGAGGTGACGGGAAAGCAGCGATGCTGTCAAAAAAAGCAGCTTTCGATTATACCAATTTCGCTGCTTTTCCGAGATCGCCGGCCATCTCCCGATTTGTGTCGGGGAAATGGCCGGCGATCACTTTCGATTATGAGCTGGATAGGCATCTTCACTGTGAATTTAAGCTGACTGGTTGTGGTGGGGGGTCCCTCAGGAACAGTTTGATAAGACATGCTCTTAATTTATCAAATATTAAGTAAAATCTTAATTTATCAAAGATTTACTGAGGAAGGGCTATATAGCTAAACACTGATATAAGAAACAAAGGAGATGAGGAATAGCTTAGAGATGTAAACCATCGGGCTGAGAACCAGGAAAGCTGGAGTTCAAGTCTTGTTTCTCTTGCTGGCTCTCACTGATTCTCGTTGTGGCAAGTCATTTCACCCTCTAAGTGGGCTGAACGCCCCCTTGGACAGGGAAACACACATACATGATTGCAACTTGCCTTGATCTCAGATTTGGAAATGTTTGAGTAGTTAAATCTAAAATCCAAATCTGATCAAACCCAAAATTACTTATATTTCCCGACTACTACATTTTTTGACAGTCCTTTACCTTATTGTCCTAAAGATTTTACTTTACAGATTTATAAATGAGGTCAGACCTTTGAAATTCACTTAAGGAAGCAAAAATCATACCTGTCACAGCACTGGGTCGTCCCCCCACCACCACCGGACACTAAGTAGGAGGCAACACAGTATCATGGAATTGAATCAAGGACATGTGATAGATGTAATCTAATCTACTTAGATTTCAGCAAAGCTTTTGACACGGTTCCCCACAGGAGGCTCTTGAATAAACCTGACAGGCTGAAGATAGGACCCAACGTGGTGAAATGGATTAGGAACTGGTTGATGGACAGACGCCAGAGGGTGGTGGTTAATGGAATTCGCTCAGATGAGGGAAAGGTGAGTAGCGGAATGCCTCAGGGATCGGTGCTGGGGCCGATTCAGTTCAATATATTTGTGAGTGACATTGCCAAAGGGTTAGAAGGTAAAGTTTGCCTTTTTGCGGATGATACCAAGATTTGTAACAGAGTGGACACCCCGGAGGGAATGAAAAACATGAAAAAGGATCTGCAGAAGCTAGAAGAATGGTCTAATGTTTGGCAATTAAAATTCAATGCAAGGAAATGCAAAGTGATGCACTTGGGGAGTAGAAATCCACGAGAGACATATGTGTTAGGCGGTGAAATTCTGATATGTACAGACGGGGAGAGGGATCTTGGGGTGATAGTATCTGAGGATCTGAAGGCGACGAAACAATGTGACAAGGCGGTGGCCGTAGCCAGAAGGATGATAGCCTGTACAGAGAGAGGTGTGACCAACAGAAGAAAGGAGGTGTTGATGCCCCTGTACAAGTCGTTGGTGAGGCCCATTTGGTGTACCGTGTTCTGTTTTGGAGGCCGCACCTTGCTAAGGATATAAAAAGAATTGAAGCGTGCAAAGAAAAGCTACACAAATGGTATGGGATTTGTGTTACAAGATATATAAGGAGAGACTTGCTGACCTGAACATGTATACCCTGGAAGAAAGAGAAACCGGGGTGATACGATACAGACGTTCAAATATTTGAAAGGTATTAATCCGCAAAAAAATCTTTTCTGGAGATGGGAAGGCGGTACAACTAGAGGACATGAAATGAGGTTGAAGGAGGGCAGACTCAAGAAAAATGTCAGGAAGTATTTTTTCACAGAGAGAGTGGTGGATACTTGGAATGCCCTCCTGTGGGAGGTGGTGGAGATGAAAATGGTAACGGAATTCAAAAATGTGTGGGATAAACAAAGGAATCCTGTTCAGAAGGAATGGATCCTCAGAAGCTTAGCGGAGATTGGGTGGCAGCACCGGTGGTTGGGAAGCGGGGCAAGTACTGGGCAGACTTCTACAGTCTATGCCCCGAAAATGGTAAGGATAAATCAAGGTTAGGTATACATATAAAGTAGCACATATGAGTTTATCTTGTTGGGCAGACTGGATGGACTGTACAGGTCTTTATCTGCCGTCATCTACTATGTTACTATGTTATCATGTATTTTGTTTCAGCCTGTTTCCTTTTGTTCCTTTGGGCCTCCAAGTTTAATTGGAACTAGGCCAGAGATTCAAGTGCCCATGAACCTTCATGTGTAGATACCCAAGCATTTTCTCTCCTGCTATATCCCCCCTACTACATGTCTTGCCTAATATTCACAGTAATAAATCCTCTAGCTGGTTCCAGAGGAGATCCGGGAAATTATAGACCGGTGAGTCTGACGTCGGTGCCGGGCAAGATGGTGGAGGCTATTATTAAGAATAAAATTGCAGAGCATATACAAAAATATGGACTGATGAGACAAAGTCAGCATGGATTTAGTGAAGGGAAGTCTTGCCTCACCAATCTAATGCATTTTTTTGAGGGGGTAAGCAAACATGTGGACAATGGGGAGCCGGTTGATATTGTATATCTGGATTTTCAGAAGGCGTTTGACAAAGTGCCGCACGAAAGACTCCTGAAGAAATTGCAGAGTCATGGAATCGGAGGTAGGGTATTATTATGGATTAAGAACTGGTTGAAAGATAGGAAGCAGAGAGTAGGATTGCGTGGCCAGTATTCTCAGTGGAGGAGGGTAGTTAGTGGGGTCCCGCAGGGGTCTGTGCTGGGTCCGTTGCTTTTTAATGTATTTATAAATGACCTAGAGATGGGAATAACTAGTGAGGTAATTAAATTCGCCGATGACACAAAATTATTCAGGGTCGTCAAGTCGCAGGAGGAATGTGAACGATTACAGGAGGACCTTGCGAGACTGGGAGAATGGGCGTGCAAGTGGCAGATGAAGTTCAATGTTGACAAGTGCAAAGTGATGCTTGTGGGTAAGAGGAACCCGAATTATAGCTACGTCTTGCAAGGTTCCGCGTTAGGAGTTACGGATCAAGAAAGGGATCTGGGTGTCGTCGTCGATGATACGCTGAAACCTTCTGCTCAGTGTGCTGCTGCGGCTAGGAAAGCGAATAGAATGTTGGGTGTTATTAGGAAGGGTATGGAGTCCAGGTGTGCGGATGTTATAATGCCGCTGTATCGCTCCATGGTGCGACCGCACCTGGAGTATTGTGTTCAGTACTGGTCTCCGTATCTCAAAAAAGATATAGTAGAATTGGAAAAGGTACAGCGAAGGGCGACGAAAATGATAGTGGAGATGGGACGACTTTCCTATGAAGAGAGGCTGAGAAGGCTAGGGCTTTTCAGCTTGGAGAAGAGACGGCTGAGGGGAGATATGATAGAAGTGTATAAAATAATGAGTGGAATGGATCGGGTGGATGTGAAGCGACTGTTCACGCTATCCAAAAATACTAGGACTAGAGGGCATGAGTTGAAGCTACAGTGTGGTAAATTTAAAACGAATCGGAAAAAATTTTTCTTCACCCAACGTGTAATTAGACTCTGGAATTCGTTGCCGGAGAACGTGGTACGGGCGGTTAGCTTGACGGAGTTTAAAAAGGGGTTAGATAGATTCCTAAAGGACAAGTCCATAGACCGCTATTAAATGGACTTGGAAAAATTCCGCATTTTTAGGTATAACTTGTCTGGATTGTTTTTACGTTTGGGGAGCGTGCCAGGTGCCCTTGACCTGGATTGGCCACTGTCGGTGACAGGATGCTGGGCTAGATGGACCTTTGGTCTTTCCCAGTATGGCACTACTTATGTACTTATGTACTTATGGTGGATATGCACCACAGATCCTTTCAGAACATCTTCACCGTTTAAGTGTTGCCATTAAGCAGTGGCAATGATGCCATCTTCCCCATCCCAACAGGCACTTGGGCTGCTGCCTCCACAGTAAAAGCCCACCCTTAACAGCACTGGACATAGAAAACTAAAATTTGGAAACTGAATGAAGCCAGCCCCTCAGTCAGTGGGTTGTCAATATTGTGGTTGGACAGATAGGTACCACCACCCCTAGAGAATTGGCTTCAAGAACATTTATACTGTATTTAAGAGATCTTCTAGATAAATACAGGTTATATATACAATTACTCTGACATCTGTATTTTTCTTAAAGAAAAAGTACACAAGTATTGCCATACTGGGACAGACCAAGGTCCATCAAGCCCAGCATCCTGTTTCCAACAGTGGCCAATCCAGGTCACAAATACCTGGCAAGATCCCAAAAAAGTACAAAATATTATATGCTGCTTATCCCAGAAATAACCACTGTATGCATCTGAAAAGCTTTGGTGACTGGGGGTGCCTTGAGCATCTCTGCCTACACACTTTTAACTTTCTGTATTTTCACTTTTCTTTTACCCCTCACCTTTAAAAACACACTTTTAAAATATACCAAAACTATCAAACTCCTCTCTCTTCTCATAGGAAGACCAGCTACCAGACACATTACACGTTTTCTAAAATAAATGCTTTCCATATTTCTATTATAAATTCAATTGTCTATGTCTCAAAGCTCAGTCACACAGGATACGTTTTACATTGGTATTTAAAATTTTGCAATAACAGTTCCTCCTACTCTGAAAAGTGATATGGTATGAAATGCTTTGCACTGGTCTTCCTGAACGTCAATTGAGTTTATAGGAAAATGTATTTCAATTAGTTACAAAGCAGGGACAAGACACAAGCCATTCATACCTTTCAGTCTGATTAAATTAACAGGCCAGTTCTCTGCACTCACAAGAATCATCCAATTGAAATTTCCTGTAGTTTTCAAATAGACACTTATCACAAAGTTGAGTCATGGCTATATTTCTAGCACACCGAGTTCAGCAACGTCATAACCTGAGTGGATATCCTCAGCCTGCATTAAGAAGGTTAAAGCCGAAATATTTCAGGAGATCGGCAAGGACCAGAAAAAAAAATTACTGGCTCTTTATATAAGCTAGCCCTATTCAAAGGTATAAATGTATTCATTAAAAAAAAAAGTCTTTTATCCCATGCTACCTACCAAAACTAAGTGGCTTACAATATACACAAAATCATCAACAAAACAAAATCTTTTTTGGGACAAAATTTTAAATAAAATGTGCAAACATTTGTGATATACCATTTCTAGGTTTCTTCTCCTCTTTAGCTAGTGTCCAGAAGAAAACTGAAAAGAAGTGATCCACAAAAATGTTATGCAGAGCACAATATGTCTCTTTTTTTTGGGGGGGGGGGGGGGGGGGCAAGTAAGTTGTAATGGTTTTTAAACACAATTTTTTTTTTAGAGCATTATATGCAGCTCTTCCCTCATTTAAAAAGGAACACACAATGTGGTCAACAGTGTGGAAGAGTTAATGCTCTGCCTCTTGACCTTATCATGGACTCGAAACAGGTGGGACCCCAGTCAAGCTGGGATAATTACACTGACCATTTAAAAAAAAAAATGCAAACAAAACAGTTCCATCACTGGCTCAGAAAGTGCTGGGTTGCCAATTAAAAACTACAAATAGTACAGAACCACATTTTCAACTTGTACCAAATTGTTTAGGTATTTTTGGAGGTATACAATTAATGCTGCTTTCTCTCTGTGGTGTAAGCTCTGTAACGTTATCTTATTCAATTAGAATTACATTTATCATATCGGATATACTTCCTGATAGCATAACTGGGTGGTTTACAAAGTAATACATTAAGATCAAAATTGTAAAGGAACGCCATTTAGTGTGATAAGAGAAGGTAACGTGCATAAAATCATAAGACAAGTCAGGTCGGCACAAACCCTGACAAGAACTTTGTATTCTCATTGTGATCTTGCATGCTCTTTCCAAATGGCAGAAAGTCAGAATATTCTAGACTGCCAAAACGTCTGGATAAAAATAGAAAGGCAATATGTGCCCACATGTGTGTTGAGAAGGGGGGGGGGGGGGCCTTGAGGACAGGTCATTTCCACTGTTCCTCACTCTAACCCCCACTGTTTAGTCTTTACCACCAGGGGAAAAAGAACTGGAGGGGGAAGGGAGGAACGACTCCAGACACTTAAGAGTTTGGACAGTATGCAGTTCAACTCTCTCGGCAGTGGTGTGGTGTCAGAAGGAAACATCTGTTCTGGTAATGGAACTGTACAGTATATTGAAGACATCAGCAGCTCCTTTTGCTCTGCTTTTGTTCCTATCCTCCCAGGTGAGCCATACAAGGGCTGAGAACATGATAACTCTGCACAGAATGGGAATTCTGTATTGAACACAATTCCCTTCACACTAAAATGGAGTGGGATGGTTGGTCACCCATAGCTTGTGTTAAGTATCTATTTGAAAAGCACAGGAAATTCAACTGGATGATTCCCGTGAGTGCAGAGAACTGGCCTGCTAATTTAATCAGATTGAAAGAGTATGAATGGTTTGTATCTTCTCCCTGCTTTGTAACTGAAATACATTTTCCTATTAGTTCAATTGACGTTCAGGAAGAGCAGTACAAAGCCTTTGCCACACCATATCACCTTTCAGTGTAGGAGGAAGAATTATTGCAAAATTTAATATACCGATGTAAAAAGTATTCTGTGTGGCTGAGCTCTGAGACATAGCACAACAGAATTTATAATGGAAAACACTGTATGAAGAAGATGTACTATGTGTCTGGTAGCTCTCTTGATCCTGTGAGGGGAGAGAGAGAGGAGTTTGACAGTTTCGGTATGCTTTAGAAGTGTGTTTCAATAGTGAGGGAAAAAAGAAAAGTGAAAATATAGAAGTTAAACCAGATGATCTCTCTGATTCATAGTGGTAAATGGCTGCAATTGCATTTTCTTATAAAAGATTCCAATACAACATCCCAACGGAAAACAAAATGATTAATTAATAAAATTGTGCAATCTTCAGGTACCTTGTGGTTCAGTGGTAGTACTGTATGCTGTTGTGTAGGATTTGGGTTTGGATTTTTATTTTTCTCTGGAAGAGAAACTTGGGGACGCTGTAACGGTCATGTTGAAAGTCCTTGAGGCAGGGAGTCTCCATCATCATGTAATGATGATCCCTAGTGGCCATATTTAGCACCCATGATTGAAGGATGGTCCATGGGCTTGTATCACTGTTTCCTCTAAGCGGAGAAGATTCCTCCACCTTACTGCCCTGCAATAGCAAAAGAAAGTGCCTATTTTTACTGAAGCACTTGCTTCCTTTTGCCATTGCAGGTCTTCCTTCCTTCAGTCCTGTCAGTGGGTGTGGGGGGGGGGGGGGGGTGTTATTTCACTATCACATTTTCAAGCTGTGGACGACTTCAGGGGGCCTGCCTGTCCCTAGCGATTGAACACACAATATTAACCCCCCCTCACAAAAACAGACACACAAACTGACAGCAATGCAGTTAGAGGACTCCCACTCAGCTTAGGAGGAACACTGCTTGGCTGAGGTCAAGATTGAACCCCAGCCCTGGTTTTAAGCTGCAAGCCCAAAAGGAGGAGAGGCACTGCCAAGCCCCAAAGCAGAGCAGTCCTACACTGAAATTTCAGAGTGTTTGTTAATTCTCTCAAATGAACGTTTAAGCAGACCACCCAAAACCTCTGGGGTGCTAGGTAAATTGATCATAAAGTGGAGGGGAAAGGAAATGAACCCTGCATACGGAGGCAGCCCTTCTGTTGAAATATCATGGCCTGGGTGTCATTTTGAAATCATTTGGGTAATAAAAGGGCAAAGTTCTGTGATAGTGAACACAAATTCTCCTATTCTTTGTTTTTTCATAGAAAAAAACTTCTTTGCTAAGATTGTGAAAAGAAGGCTAAACACTCACCCTATTCTTCAAAGCCAACAAGGAGAAGTAATGTTTTGTTTATTAACAAGGTAACTCAATTTGTTCACTGTAACCATTGGGCTTAAGAATCTGCATGCCTGCAGACATTTTTTTTTTAAAGCATTATTGTCATATTTATTCAGCCAAATCCTAGCAAGACTTTATTTCTACTACGTCCCACCTCTCTGGTCACTTAACCCAACTGTTTCACTCTTGAAGCTTTCAAATTAGCAGAAAACTGATTTCCTACCTAACTTACATTCCATCTTTATGGTATTTAGTAAACGCTGTTATATATATTCTAACATAACTTCAGCTTTTAAAAAGCAAACTGAACAGCACTTTCTAAAAGATGTCAAAATAGTTAAAAGAACCAATTAACTGAGGGGCCAATGCAAAAAAAATATCAAGAGCCTAGCTGCGTGGTTTATCGCAGGACGTGGACACTTTAGGAACAGAATACAGAGGGGTTCGGTGCGCAAGTAAAAAACACAAAGACATATGTTCTATGTATGTTAAAAATGTAATAAAAATACTAAAAAAAAAAACCACAAAGACATGGCCACATGCTGCTTGAACATGCAGTGTAATGAGCTCAAGTATTCCACACAATGCAGAGGGCATTCCGAGATTTTGCCATGCAACTACTGCAAGACTTGTTTTGCCAAGCTTCAAGGCTGTGTAGAAGAGTTTCTGGAGAGGATTTCATCTCAGTCTTTGAAATTTAAGACTGAGATGAAACAGTTTTGTCTTGTTTTGCAAGCAGAGGGAAGCCTTTCAAAGTTTCAAAAGCAAACGGACGGTAACAAGATATGCTTGAGTGTCCCAATGAAACTTATAGTGAAAGCACAGAGACACCTGTAGAGGCCGAACCATATTTTTTTTTTTCAGTTTTAAGCAAAACCAAAACTGCAGCCGAAACTTATCACCTGGCTTCGGCTGAAGCCTAAACCGGAATGGTAAACGAAAGTTTACTTGTGTGAATGTGAACCAATGATGCCCACTGGGGATCCTCAGAGCTTGCAGTTGCAGCCCTCTGCTAAATCCCTTCAGTCCCAGGAACTGCAAGCAAAGGCTGACAACTGGGAGAGCTTCTCAACGTTTGGGCATGTTTAGGTTCCCAAGTCAATGGAAATGTAGTTAAATATCCTCTGAAACAGGACCTTTGCGTGAACTTGTTAAAGAAACAAAAAAAGAAAAAGAAGATTACAAGCTTTTTATGCTTACCCAAACTATGCACAAGAGAAAGTAGCATCAAGCTGTTTCCTGTTTTTGCAATTAGTTATAAGACTGATTAAGGACAAACATGATATAGATTCTTCTTAAAATGGGGTAAACGGAGTCCACACACTGGTCTACACTATACCAGTGTATAGTACATTATACCAGCCTGATGCACAATCCAGAATAAAAATAAAGCACATTAATGTTACTAAATGCGAGGACTTTATGCTCTGAAGTTACAATCAAGAACAATACAATTATCAAATTATTTTCTAATATATAAACTTCATTTCATTGTTATTTCTCTGCAAACCAGTACTTGACAACAATCACTGCAATTGCCTCTCTCAGACTAACTTCTGCATGCTACAAGTTTGATTAACATGCTGCATCTTCATCATACCTAGAGCCTGGAAATTCTTAAAACTACCCAAATAATATTCAATCCAGAAATATATAATTATTTAAATAATGAAAGGCCATATTTTACCTTCAAGCAAAATAGCCTCTGCACACATAAACCTCAGCTAATACTGAAAACAAACTAAAAGCCACAGTGCTTTTACACTGGTTGACTTTATGCCACATTTGGAGTGACAGCTGATCTCGTATCTCCACAGAGAGGCTAATTCCTAAGGAGCTTATCATACCAAATTTGGGGGTCTGTTTATGAAGCAGAACTAGTGGCTGTCCATGCATAGTGCCAACACGGCTTATTCAAAGTGAACGGGCCATGTTGGCATTAGCGTTGCTTAGTAAATCAGAGCGTTACAAACTTAAATTCCTGCTAAAAACTTTGTACCAGAAGTATTAATTTGGAGCACTCTATTTACCATTATTACCAGCATTACTAGTAATCACATTACACACACACAAAAAAAAAGAATGCAAAGGGAAAGGTATTTGATATACCGCCTTCCTGTGGTTTTTGAAACTACATTCAAAGCGGTTTACATAGTATATACAGGTACTTACTTGTACTGGGCAACGGAGGCTTAAGTGACTTGCCCAGAGTCACAAGGAGCTGCAGTGGGAATCAAGCCCAGTTCCCCAGGATCAAAGTCCGTTGCACTAACCACTAAGTTAGTCCTCCAAAGAGTAGTCCCCTCCACCCCAAACCACCTTATAATCCTCAAACTCTTGTGGTCTTAGGGGTGTAGTCATGGCAGAAGAAATCCCCAGTTGCTCTTGCCCATGTCCACTCTACTCTCAAAATGGCTACCATGACCTCTTGTGGCAGTCTCGTGAGATTACCACTAGAGATGACAGACATTTGATCAGCAGAGCCTAAAACATACTGTCAGTTTCGGCTGAAGCCATGGCCGTAACCTTTGGCCGAAAACAAACTGGGCAGAAAAAGATTCCGGGTCGGTTTAGGCACCATAACCAAAACTGAACTTCGATCAGCCTCTAGACACCTGTTTTTTGCGCCTGGCAGGTGTCCCCTCTATTATGTGCAAGTATTCTGCACATAAATTTTGCATGTCATTAGCTTACTGCATGGCATGGTACTGCGCTTGCGGTAGAAGTCATGTGATCAGATATCCATATGTGCCTCTACTATGAGCCTTTGTGCATCAGCCCCCGAGACCTTTACCAAATACCATGCCATATATCTATCAGAAGAACACCTTGCTGAGGCTGCAAAGAATAGCTTCTGGCTTGATATCTGTCAGCTGTGCTTTATTTGAAATTCTGTCTGTATGTCTCCATGATCCATTTAGGAGATTAGTTGCTGCCAGTGAATAATTGCTATCAAGGATGAATCAGGAATGACAAGCCCTGGCAAAATCTGATTGTATGCACATATGACTCCCAGCAGAAAAAAAACAAAGCCCGATAAACACCACAAGTGCTCTCCAAAGATGAGAACATAGTACTGTAGCATCTCAGCTGAACAAACTTTCCACCAGACTTTGCTTGTAGGAAAGACTCAGAAACCTAAAAACCTCCCTTAACAAAACCAGAGGAACTAAGTAACGAAAAGGTTATTAGGTCTCTCTCTCTCTAAGGAAGAGCTAGTTGCTGGATGTAAAGCTCTGAATGCAGAAAAGGTCTAAATAGTACAAGAAATGAATAGAGTACAAGACTCCACACACATTGACAGACATAGTCAATGCTTGCTTTGCTTGAAAAACCAAAGGCCTAGTGCTAGATTTCACAGCAGACATAATAAACTTGCCAATTTCCCTTCTCTACCATATGAGGGATTATTCAATTAACAGAAGCGTCTCACTCTACAAGAGTAGCTTTAATCCAGGGCACATACACACTGGACTGCTTCTAAATGTGACATACCATATTTAAATATGATAAAGATTTGGCAACAGAACTATGAGAAGCGTGTGTCATTGGTAGTCGAGAGTGACAAATTCAATCCCCACCGCCTTCTTTTCAAACACACCAAACAGGAGGACAACCCTGTCCCCTTACATTTCAAAGATGATACAAACCGAATTGGAGCGTAAATTTTCTCAACTCCCAGGGTAAATGGAGTTGGTGACATCAAGAAACATTTTGCAAGGCAGTACCATAGTACCCAACCACTTCAATGTACAGTGCCTGTAAAAGTGTTCACACATACAATTTTTTTTAACTGTCTAAAATATACAATTAAAAATTAACTGAAGAAACAATTGTAATTTTTAAATAGCATAATGTGAAAAAAATATACAAATGTATGAAGACTTATAAGGCACTGTAGAGAGAAAAGATCAAATATGTTACTTTATAGATCTGGCTTTATCTACAAAGTCCAAATGAGACCCATATAGGGTAAGGGTAAAAAACAGCAACAGGAACAGACTGGGCTCATAGCATCCTTACCTACACCAGTGATCTACACAAAATATCACATCTGGCCACATCTTAATTTCAATTTATTGATCTTATATAGGCCATTACATCTAACAAGCAAACACCAAAAAAAAAAGTTGCAGTCACAAAGTCTCCAGACGTTTCCAATACACCTGAAACATCAAGTGTGGAAACCTCAGTTTGCTTAAGCCTCTCTCGATTTTTCCCAGCATGCAAAATAAAATATATTGTTCAATGGGGGCACAGTATTTTACAGAAAGTTCAAAACATTATGGAAAACCTCTCTAGGAGCCACTGAAAAAACACAATGAAAAATTAATATTTGCAAGTTTAAAGCCCTTGCCTTGTTTTTCATAAGTTCTAATCTCTGATGTGCAACAATTTTGTCCACCACCAGGTAAGATTGTGTACTTTTAATACCTTTTACCTCCTGGTCCAGAGAGGAAACTTTCTCCTTGAGTGTACTTGCCTCAGATTCTATCACCTGCGCTTTGGCCAAAGATTGAGAGGCAAACTGTGTAAAGACTTCATAGAGTTTATGCACAGAGTCCACTGCTCTTCTAAGGTGACAACTGTGGGCTTTACCAGGGGAGGAACAATGAGAGATGAAAGGGGAGTCTCCGTAGTCACTCTTCCTCCTTCACTGGAGAGTCATCCGACCCCCCTGTCCCCAAAGACTCCAGCGCTGTCCCACCAACTGGGTGTTTCCCCTGAAGCTGAGGCAATCATACCAAGCCCCCCCTTGCTCTTGACCCTCAGAAAGGTTCCAGAGAGCTGGCAGTACTGGTGGAGAAATTGGGTTCAGTGAAGCGTCACTGCCCAGTAGCGCAGCCGTCTCTGTCCCGCCTGCCACAGCAGGAACAGCTGAAGCTGGCTGCATCACTGTTATACATTGCTTAATAGTACGCTGCCCCAGAGCCGTTGGGATTGGCATCCAGGTCGGAGTTGGATTCCTCACTCTTCCCAGTCTCTTAGGTATCAGAATTCAGGTAATACTATGAGAGGTGGCCATCTTAGATCCCCCTCTTACAGCATTTTACTTTGCCTTCTCTTTCTAGAATTTTGATCCCAGTTCATCTTTCCTAAGAAACTTCAAATGGGGGGGGGGGGGGGGGGGGTTTAAAGTTGGGTTAAAGATATTCTTCATTGAAAAGGCTTTTAAAGGAGTGACGGGGTTCTATGCACTGGGGACTGAGGTACTAGCTGTTAGTACAGACTTTTATTCTCCTTTTTACAATTTATATGTTTCATATTTTATGATTGCAAACCACTGATGTAAGTTATGAAAGTCAGTTAAGAAAATCTGTGATTAAACAAAACTGTATTGCATCCTTCAGAAATTTACTAACAGTGCTAGGTTTGTTGGTTGTTTGTTTGTTTGTAAAGGGGGGTCAAAACTTTTTATTAAAAAACCTTTGGTGATATTTCAGCCAAGGTTAGCAAAATTGCCCCAAAGCATAGATGTAAACTTCTCTCACTAGATACAATTTGTCTAAGAAAATCTCTCATAATGAATGGCGTAAGATTTGGGTTTACAAAGTTTGAGGAACTTCTCACTACAGTCTGGTATGGCTCAAGACAAATATTCTGAAACCCCTTGTCTGGACATTTGAGTTCCCTATGGATTTCTTGCCCAGATCCAGTTTGTGGTGAATTTATGCCAAATGATGAGGGCGTGCCTAACTAAAAGAATGAAAAATATGTACAGCTTGTATGTTCATGACTGTCTAAGGCAGAGCTCCTTGACAAATGGGAAATGTAATTAATCAGGCCTCAACAGCTTCACAAAATACCCATACCATTAAGGGAGAAAAATGCCAGAAATGTACACAAGGTGAACAAGCCAGTACTAAAATGATTAAACAGAAAAGGCTTTAGCAAAAACCAGTTCTTTAAGCCAGCCTTAAATTTATCATTTATCACCGTTTGTTATACCGCTCTTATTAAGCATAAATCAAAACCGTTTACATAAATAAAAAATTAAAATGAAAGGAATGCCATATTAAAGGTAAAAACATACACAACAGTCATTCAATAAACTATAGAAAGAATAAAAGGTAAGGGATCCATGGGAATGGTCAAAAAGTTAATAGGGAAATCTAAAATAATACGGCAATGCTGTGTTTCTAATCTCACGTCAATACAACATCAGGTTAAAAGAAAGCCAAATGAAATAAATGGGTCTTCAGGTATGTACGAAACACAGAATAGGAAGTTTCTACTGTAAGGGTACATGGAAAAGAATTCCATAAGGAAGATGATAGAAAAAAAGAAGGCAGTACCCCGAGTTGATGCCTATCGGGTATGATATGGGGATGGAAGGACAAGGCTGTGATTATTCAGCGAATGGAGGCCGTGAGCTGGAATGTAAGGAATGGTAAGAAAGGCTAAGTAACCCAGTTTACCTTCATGAATGGCTTTAAAAGTAAGAGTAAGTATTTTAAACTTAATCTTAAAAGGAACTGGGAGCCAACGTAGTGATTTTAATAGAGGAGTCATGTGGTCGCTACGTGTAGCCCAACAAAAAATTCTGGCCACTGTATTTTATAAAGTCTGAAGGCACTTCAAATTTGATTTGCTAACCCCAGCACATACATTGCAATGACCGTAATATTAATTTACATAAGCGTAGAAAAGAACCCGCAGGCTAAGGGATCAAGATAATTTCTAACTGCCATGAGTCTGCAGATAGACCGATTCTGTAACAGAGGAAATCTGTTGATTAAACAAAAGGGCTAAATCTAAGTACACTCTTAAGTATCTGAATAAGGAAACTGGATGATCAAAAAGAGTAGGTACAAGAGAAGGAAGGGTTAAAAAACCCATAACCCAATAGGCTACTGTTTTTTCAGGATTAAGCACAAGGCAATGAGTCTGTAGCCATTTAGCAACATCACTAAGACAGTTTTGAAGAGGTAAAAGATCTGGATAAGAATATCACCTGCATAATAATAATAAATAATAATAATAATAATAATAAATCTGAATCAAAAGTGCAAATGGATTAAAGAAAAGATTAAAAAAGGGAAGGTGAAAGAATGAACCTTGTGGGACACCACAGGAAAGAGTGTATGATGGAGGTACACTCTTGGAACATACAATATTACAGATAAGATAAAGAAGTAAGCCAATTCAAAACCGTACTACCAATACAAATAGAAAAAAGTCTGTCTATCTAAAAGAAGAGTATGATGGACCAGATCAAATGCAGTAGAAAGATCAAGAGAAAAGACAAGCGCATTAAGACCAGTATCAAGTTTACTATATAGCTCGTCGACTAAGGATGTTAAAACTGTTTCAGTACTGAAATCTGAACGAAAGTCTGATTGACAGGGATGTAGAATATTTATAGATTCAACATGTGACTGAAGCAAAGACAACATTTTCCAATACTTTAGATAAAAACGGAAGATTAGAAATCGGTCGAAAGCTACTAGGACTGTGGATAAAGACTAGAGTAGGCCAAATCAATGCAGATTTAAAAGGAGAGGAAACAATACCCAACTGAAGATATTGCAAAATGATTGCATGAATAATTATTGGAAGAAGGCAGAGAGTTGGAAGTGTAAGTCACTTTGATGGAAATGGATCTAGACAACAGGTAGAATTCATATGGGATATAATCTTAAAAAGAGAGTCTAAGAAGGGATAGAGTCCAATGTGTATTAATTCACTTGATGAAGAGGACATAGCCATAGGAAGAGCTGGGAAACCAGATTGTAATGTGGTGTTTTTAGACAGAAAATACTGAACCAAAGTCTCAGAACAAGGAACATTGCTCTCGTTGATCAAAAAAAGTTGTTTGTTCGAATTAGATGCTGAACTTATGAGTTTTGAAAAATATGATTGTTTCGCTTTACATCTTTGTACAGAATAAAATCCAAGACATCTGGCAATGCTTAAGAGCAGTAGGCATTCAATGTTTACCCCAAAGATGTTCAGCACGTGTCTCACATTGAGTTAAATTCAAGCCAGGATGACAGTTGACATCCACGAGATGAATTCTGTATGAACTGACATGGCGAAATTGAATTAAGGGCCTGATTTGGAAACTCCCCTGTCCGGTCCCCCTAACCCCCCTCCCCCCGTGTGTATCCTGCAAATTAACTCAGTAGTGATCCAACATGTGACTTGTTGATCAGGGACCAAAGAGGTAGGGAACATACGAGGAAAGGTGAGCAGGTGTGTCAACATGGTGTAAACACCTTGTCCAGAACCTGATGATGAACGGGAGAAAAGATAAAAATGGTCTAACCATGATAAGGGAAAAAAGTGGAAATTTGAAATTATAGATAAAATACCATGTGTTTAAAGACCAGGTCCAGCATGTGCCTAGCTGAATGGGTGGGAAACTGAATGTGCTGATATAAATTAAGTTCTAATAACAGACGAAAAATATATTGATCTTGGATGAGAAGGAAAATCAATATGAATATTGAAATGGTCTAAAATAATAAGACTAGAGTCACAGTTTACTAAGCCACGCTAGAGGCGCATTAGCATTTTAGCATACACTAAGCATTAGAACACACGCTAACCATGTAGATGCCCATAATAATCATATGGACGTCTACATGGTTAGTGCGCACTAATTTTTAGCAGGTGCTAAAAACCCTAGTGCATCAGTAAACAGGGCCCTAGGAAATATCATAAAAAGATCTGCAACAGTTTGGTATATTAGGTCCCATGCCTCAGATTTTAGTGGGGGGGGGGGGGGGGGGGGGGGAGGGGGCAATAACAATATGCAATGCCAAAGAGGAGGAAGAAATTTCAATTAAAAGCATTTCTGGTTAAGGAAAATCAGGTATGGGTAGTTCTTTATTAAATCATCAACATGGCATACATTGTAATGAAAACCAGAACAAGGCTTCCGACACCTGGGTGGGTCCAATTGTGGAAACAAGTGAATCACAGGCCAAGTGGAAAATAGGCATTCCTAATGATGAGCAGGAATCTACAGCAATGAGAGTGTAGCTGGAATCGCTTCTGAATATAAGTCCATGCATCATAGAGGTTTCAATAAAGGGTGCACTCACAAAGGCTTAAGATCTTTGCTTTTTTGACATGAAGGAGGAAGCCCAAAGAAGTCATCACGATGCAAACTTTCAAGATCATAACTGAAAAAAATCTGACATGCCACGATTCCAAAGATCAATGTTTCCTAAGAGTGTCCTAGTGTACCCCCTGGCCAGTCAGGTTTTCAGGATATCCACAATGAATATCAATAGAAATAAAACAAAATAAAACATGGAAAAGAAAATAAGATGATACCATTTTTATTGGACATAACTTAATACATTTCTTGATTAGCTTTCAAAGGAGCAGACTCTGGGGGTGCTTGAGCATCCCCAATATTGAGAAAATTGCTTGTATGTGTCCAGGGAGGGGTTACTGCAATTGGGCTTAGAACTAATAATTTTGAAAAGTTGGCTCCTATGTGAATTGATACATATTCTTTTCATTCAGAAAGGTTAGCGAAATTGCTCACCTGTAGCAGGTATTCTCAGGAGATAGCAGGACAATGGGTAATGTCAACAACAAAGTCCTGGTGTGGATGTTGCCCAGTGTTCTAAACTTTCTAGAAGCTTTTGGCAGGCTCAACTTCCCACTTGCTCAACTTGTGCAGGACCTGTAGTTGGATAAAAAGCAAAGAAAATTCAACTTCTATGGAAGATGGGCATCTATGTGGGCTACCAATGCAGCCATGGCTCTGACATTATGAGCCTATAACGTCAGCCTAGCCTGAGCATAAGTAAAGGAGATGCAATTGCTAGTTAACAGGATACAGTATGTTTACTGATGGCTGTCCCTATCCTGTTTGGGTCAAAATAAAAAATAAAATAAAGTTGCTCCCCACCCTGGTTTTTACCTTTGATGGCAGGGATGCCCAAGCCCTGGAAGATCTGCAGCCTGTGCTTTCCAGCTTTTGATACCAGCACTCTTTAAGTGATTTCTTGATTCCAAATGGAGGGCGAGGGGAAGACTGTTCTATATATAAGGGGCTACCATGCTGAAGCATAATTTTCAAATTATGTCAAACCAGATGTTGGGTTGTAAGGAACCATTAAGAGTTTTTATTTAACAAAGTTTGTGTGGGAGCATAGGAAATAAGTAAGTCTGCTAAAAATGAGGGATCTCCTGAGTGCATTACTTGATAGGTCATGATAGAATACTTGTAAGCAATACGAGAGGTTAAGAGTAACCAGTGTTCAGATTAAAGAGGAGTGACACAATTAAAATGTTTCTTATTATGAAGCAACTTTATGGCTGTGTTTTCAGTGAGTTGTAACCTTCTTACTTGAGAGAGGGGGAGACCATGATAGAGAAAATTATAGGGTAAGTAGTAAAGCCCTGAGCAAAGGAGGGTCAAGAATAGATTGAATGGAGCTAGTTTGTCTTAGACTATAAAAGCATTTACTGACTACATTTGAGATTTGAGGATGAAATAACAGTTTGTTCAAAATAACTCCAAAAGATCTTCACTTTGTTTGTACAGGAGACTGGGATGCCAATTGCCTAGGTAAGGAAAAATATGCATTCCCAGTCTGTGTAGCAAAGCTATGACTACTGCAGGACACTTTGTAAATATTCTGGGAGCAGATGCGAGCCCAGATGGCAGGATGCAATACTGGTAGTGGTGTATACCTACTCAAAATCTGAGATACTTCCTGTGACATATCTGAATGTAGGCATGAACATCCTTTAAGTCTTCTCTGTCTGACCTTCAAGGCCCTTAAAGGAAACAGCCCAGAGTACTTGAACAGAATCTCCCTCTACACACTGCCAAAGTCACTAAGGTCTTCCCAAGGAGTATCCCTAACCATACCTTCGCCAAAGGGCATCACACAATGTGATACTCACCAGCGAGCCTTCTCCAGAGTAGCCCCACACTCTAGAATGCACTCCCTAAAAGGCTTCATTTAACACAAGACTCTGTATTTCAGGAAGCAGGTGAAAAACTTGGCTCTTCACTCAGGCTTTTAATGCAAGAGAACAAGAGATAGTACAAGGCTATCTAGCCCATTATATGGGTTGAAGCCAGTAGGTGGAGCTTGCTGGCAATAGGCAAGAGATTCCTGCCACACTGGTTCACCTAAAACAATGACAAACGCTATTGAAAACAATAGCAAAAAAGTATTAGAAATAACGGACTGCCTATGCGTGGTCCATCTGTAAAAAAAAAAAAAAAGCAGTTCCAGTTGGATAGACAGTGCCTTAAAAGATGGAGGACAAAATAATTTTTATTTAATTTGAAAGCTTATTTAATTTGATAGCTTCCCATATATAGATATAAATATCATAAAATAAAAACGGAAGATCTAAAACAGCTTCAAAAATTACTGTAGCTGATGGAGACAGCACTAATAAAGGCTGTATTGTGCTCATTTTTCTACACTGTTTTATACAATATAATAATACATGGACAAATCTCAGTGAGGATGTCCTATTTACTGATGGGTTAATCTTAACTGTTGTAATCTGCCTTGGGAAGCCTGGTGTTATAAAGATTGGAAGTAAAATTAAACTCTTCTTTCATTGGGGCACATGGAACCACATTTTCACCTAATCTCTTTTGTACAAATAGATTAGTCTGTTCTGATAATGTTTCAGGGACAATTGGTTTTCATAAGTCAAAATAATAAAAATAAATACTTTTTCATGCAGATCTCTCATCTGTTAAAGTAAATGGGCTATAAGCCCCTAATGCAGTCCATTGGCTTTCTTATATTTTGTCATTGTGATGACAAACTATGCCACTGGAAATACAGTGAGACAGAATAACAGAATTCAGTAACATTCAAAACTTATTTACATTATAATTGTGTTCGCATTTGGGTATTAACAGAGAAAATGCTGTTATCAAATTGTATTAGGAAGCTTGACATCAACTTGGTTAACTTCTGCTGAATATCAACCAGCTAATAGTTTTAAGGCTAGATTTTGTTTGTTGAATTCATGCTGACTCATTCCCCCTCCACCATATTTGTTCCTCCTTGGTTAATTTTAAACAAGAAGCTATGAAATGATTTACTCTGGTCTTACAACAAGGACATCCCATCAAGATATATATTGCCATTTGGAAAATATAAATGTCATTCAGCTCCACCTGTTCTACTGCTGCTTTCCCTTAGCCATCATTATTCCCAGGACTCATCTATATGTAAACACACAGCCGAGAGACAAAGATTCACCCCCCCCCCCCTCATAAAAGCATGCATTTTACAACCAAACGTACTTTAAGAACAAATATATATCACAGAACTGGAAAACGTTGGCACATTTAGACAGACCTGGACTTCAGCATGAAGGTAGCTCTACTCTCATTATTCAATATCTCTCTTTTAAACAATAGTAATAAACAATATTAAGTGCATTTTATAATATACCACTACATTTCACAAAACAAAACGAATAAGTTCCCACAAACATCTTTCTCTTTTGATCTAGGCACAGGCGGGGGTGGGGGGGTGGTGGAAGATTTTAAATGCTCCCAGATTTCAACTTAATTAATGTTTAATGTGGGATACAAATGTCATAAATAAATACGTAAATAAATAAATAGAAACTCTGAATGTTGAGCACCTGATTCTCATAACATGTGTTTTAGTGGCCCTTTACCAGGAGAAAAAACAAATCTCTGCACGAATATAACATGTGCTATGGTATCCCTAAAACCAGCCCCTCCAAATGACACCAATTACAATTTATAACAAATTACTCTCTACCTATGAAAAAAAGCTATTCCGTTATACTTCCTCTGTATACATCCGTATGCTGCACAAGCTGGCATGTTTGAAAATATAAGCGAGATTAAATAAAAATGCTACCAACAATAAAGAATGACAACATGGATGCAGCAGCTCATAGGTTTCTTTGCTTTGCGTGTACGTGGAGGACAGTTGCATGGGGGGGGGGGGGGGGGGGAAGACAGGAAACAGAGATCAACCTAACTGGCTTCAACTTTCTGACATCATGCCATCTCCTGTTCTTTGTCAAACCTCCTTGATTTAATGGTAGTAGTAACTTGCTAGTCAGATACATGAGTGGCACCGTTTACACATACTGTAGCAGATGTTTATCCACTCCTACCCTAGCTGATATTCATGCACCTTTCTGACCTCATGTGCAACTTTCTTTAAATTATTCCCCTTATAAAATTTTTATAACACCTGTTAATCTGTCTTATCTGTATGCTCCATCTTTGCTTACACCCTATGCTGTCTATTAAAATGTTTTATTGCTTATTGAATTGACATTGAAATATTATACCATTCTTATTTGAATATATTTACTGCTGTAAATATCTATTGCCTATGTTTGACTTATTCTTGCTCTATACCACCTTGAGTGAATGCCTGCAAAAAGATGCTAAATAAATCCTAATAAATAAAAATATAAAATCCAATCAATCATTTTCCTGAATCATGGGAAGAAGAGTGTCTTGGAAGACCATCCTGAACTTTTCTTTGACCAGATATTTATTCAGGACCCTTGGGTCTACATTAGTACGGAATCATCATCTTTTTGGGCCAAAGGAAGTACTTAGAATAGAATCCACACACCCATTTCTTTCCCTAGTGGAACAGGCTCGACCACATGGGCCTTTAGAAGAGGACAGAGTTCCTCTGCAACCACTACCCGATGCTGAGAGCTGTGTTTTGAAGCTCTTGGGGGGGGTGGGGGGGCAATTTGGAGAAAGTTGACAACAATAAGGGTGTAACCCTTCTAGACTATTTGAAGAACCCACCAGTCTGAGGTTATAAGAGGCTACCTTGCTTGGAAAAAAAATCAGCATCCATCAGACTGGTAAGCCATCTCTGCTGGGGCCAGTCAAAACCTCACCCCTTGCTTAGGCTGGGGAGCTGGTTGGGACTTTTGGGCTTGCTGCCGCCGAGGGCAGGAATGTGGAACCTGGGATTGCTGAGGGTGGCAAGTTGAGAAAGTGAGCTTACACTTTTGAGAGTAGTAAGAACTCTGATTAATACCTGAAAACCTCTGATAAATGGAGACCACAGAAGAAGTGGGCTGAGATACAGACTTGATGGTAGCAGAAACCTCCACCTTGTCCCCCAAAAGAATTTTCTCCTTGGCAAGAGACATCCACCAGTTTCTCTTGAACTTCCAGTTCTAGGTCAGAGACAGGCAGCCATGAGAGTCTGCATATGCCAATCCATAAAATGGAAACCCTAGATGCCAAGTCAAAAGCATCATATATTGCCCAGGCCATATGCTTTGACACTCCTGCTTAAGTTCTTCAAGTAAATGCTCATGTAGAGCTAGTAAAACTAGATGCAGGAGATAAGCATCAAATCCTGAAAACCCTTCCTCCCAAAAGACTTAAGAGTCTGAGCATCTCTATCTGGTGGTGCCGAGGCACAGGTCCTCAAAATACTTGCTCCTTTGAAGGACAGATTTGACCGCAATGGAATGATGATGAAACTGCCGCTTCTTGAATTCTGGAGCCTTCTAGACTCTATACATAGAGTCTGCCTTCTTTGGTATAGGCTGCACAGTGAGATGGAGTATCCCAATTACTCATCTACTCAGTCTTAAGGATGCTGTGCACAGACACTGTCGCAGCCTCCTTGAGGAGGGGTGGGGGGGGGGGGGGGGGAAACAATCCAACCCTCGACCTCCAAATTAAATAGGATGCACTGAGCCATCTCCCTCAGAAAAAGGACAAAGTTCCTCTGGGGAACACTTTTTGATTTCCTGGGTTGGAAAGGGATCTGAAGGTAGGCCAAGGGATTTCTCCTCAGAGGGCTCCTCTGGCTCTCTCTGACTCCCTGGAACAGTCAGTATCACACTTAGCAAAGTATTTTTCATGAGGCATCAGCGTGTGTACCTACTTCAGTCCACTGGACACACAACCAGCTCCGGGGCAAGAGCACTGAGGTACAGGTGTTCTCCTGGACTCCAGAGTTCCTTCCTTCCCTGATGAGCTGGAAAGAAGGGCTGTGGATTCAGTACACCAAACCTTTGACTCCAACTGACTCCTATTTTTCTACTGTCTGACTCAGACTCCTACTCCTACTATGTATAGTAAATTTAAGAGAAATTTAATTACAGAAACATAGGATATTTTTTAGGACTAATACGCCACAACATATATTTGAAGTTTAAACAAAGAACCCGAACAAACAAATGCTGTCAAATAAAAATATGCAATATATCGTTATGCACTTAATATTTCAGTAATTCAAAATAACAAACAAAAATGAACTTACACAGAAAAGCTGGTATTTAAGAAAACAAATCACGTATAAGTTACAAAGGGTGTGCTTTACTAAAGCTTAGCTCAAGTTATTTGCAGCAGGGCCGATTTTATTCCTATAGGCCCTGCTGCAGATAACTCAAGCTAAGCTTTAAGACCCAAAATAACCTATATTTTCATGATAACTATCAAAACTTTTACTTTATTGTAATATATCCAGCTCATGTTCAGAAACTGGTGAATCCAATAGCACACAGGAGAAATGTAATAAATCTTTGAAGAATCTGTCCTCAGAAAAGAATCGTCTCAGTCAGATCCTCCTTCATGGATGCCCTCAAATCTGATCCAATTATTATTCTCAGAGCTGAGAAAACTTCAACACTAACTTGGGTCGATGGTAAAGCAGTAACCACCAGAGCAACATCTCTAACAATTTCAGGATATAAAAGGAATGGCTTTTTGCCCTGTTAGTTTTGATGAACGATCAAATTTTCAACTTTTTTTGTGCTTACGTTTTAACAATTTATTGATAACAGAGCATAAACAAACAAGCAGCATGGGGCAAAAACATTGACAGTAAAAATCAAAGAAAAATCGCACAAGGCCTTAAGTTAACAGAACCAGTCATCAAAAAAATGTTTTGCAAAACGACCCCAACCCCAATTACTAACACAGAACCAGAGAAAACTCCGGGGTCCACGACCTTTGCTCTTAGAACCAAGACCCCCAATAAAAGGGCTATAGAATACCTCCACCCATTCCCCCCCACTGATCCCCAAAACCCTTTCCCCACAAATAGCCATCTATAACACAATTCTCCCAAAACTGATTCAGAAAGAAAAACACCGCTCCCTTGATTACAAAGAATTCAACAAAAAGCTAGGACTCAATGTAGACAGGCAGTCCACACCAAACAATTTCTTCTTCTTCAGACAGCCTTGTACCGCCCTAGCCTCCCATGTAGCCAGCTGGTGTACCCGATTACGCCACTGCCACACCGAAGGAGCTTCCACTGAATTTTTCAACTTTTTAGTGCCAGAAATTAAGTTGAAATTTACTCAATTTGTTCTCTATGTGTTTGGAGGAATCCTTTTCTATGCGGAGACAATTTGCACGCTGTTTTTGAGCCAGATAGTTTATCACAATCAAATTCATCTTTAGTTGATGTTGGTGCTGCAATATGTTCAGTCTCAACTTCTTCCTGACATTCCTGCAACCCATTCATTCTAACTGCGACCTCCCACAGAGCACCTTTCCATTTAGTCAGCTATTCATCATCCAGTGCATTGGGCATACGTAAACTGCTGCCAAAAGAATCTTATTTTCCAGTAATCAGGTCTCTTTGCTTCATTGACGCAGAAATATCATCTGCAATTAAGGGAAGGGGAAATGGGACTTGATATACGGCCTGAGGTTTTTTTGCAACTACATTCAAAGCAGTTTACATATATTCAGGTACTTATTTTGTACCAGGAGCAATGGAGGGTTAAGTGATTTGCCCAGAGTCACAAGCAGCTGCAGTGGGAATCAAACTCAGATCTCCAGGATCAAAGTCCACTGCCCTCTTAATCCTCCTTTTTGGGACAGATGAAACATCAGGTTCTTCCACTCCTTCAAGAATACACCTGAAGTTAAATCCTCAGCTTGTAATTTTTTAGTCACTGTAAATAGGTGACAATGAGGGGCATAATCGAACGCGAACGCTCATGTGTAAAAACGTCCATCTCCGGAGACGGCTCCGCGAAGAGGCGGAGCGAACTGTAAAATCGAAACGAGATGGCCGTCCATCTTCGGCTTCGATTATACGTTTCGGCACGCTGAAATCCCATCATTTGTGTCGACTCTAGAGATAGACGACACAAATGGTGAGATCGCTGGACCTAGAGATGGCCGTCCGCGGTTTTCAGCGATAATCGAAACTGCTGCCGGCCATCTCAAAAACGGACCTAATCCAAGCCATTTGGTCGTGGGAGGGGCCAGCATTCGTACTGCACTGGTCCCCCTGAGATGCCTCTATGCCAGCCTCAAATATCATACCTAGCTCCATGACAGCAGTATGCAGGTCCCCGGAGCAATTTTAGTTTAGTTGGTGCTGCGCGGGACCCATGCAGAGAGCAAAAATCGGAAGAAAAAAAAAAAACATGCAAGTGCAGTCAGGGACGTCCAAAAAAAAAAAAAAAATAGTAATACTGGGATTTGAACCAGCCACCTTCTGATTACAAGACTTGTGCTTTAACCACTGCACCACTTATTCAGCTGCCTAGACCTCCTTCCCTTTCCATTAAGTCCCTCCAAGTTTCTGTCAGCCAATCACAGCTCGTTTAGCTGACACCGATGTCAGGTAAATGAGCTGTGATTGGCTGACAGAAACTTGGAGGGACTTAATGGAAAGAGAAGGAATGTCTAAGCAACTGAATAAATGGTGCAGTGGTTAAAGCATAAGTCTTGTAATCAGAAGGTGGCTGGTTCGTATCCCCCTATTACTATTGTTTTAATTTGGACGTCCCTGACTGCACTTGCATGTTTTTTTTTTTCTTCCGATTTTTACTCTCTGCATGGGTCCCGCGCAGCACCAACTAAACTAAAATTGCTCGGGGGACCTGCATACTGCTGTCATGGAGCTAGGTATGGTATTTGAGGCTGACATAGAGGCTGGAAAAAATATTTAAACAGTTTTTTTTTTAGGGTGGGAGGGAGTTAGTGACCACTGGGGGAGACAGGGGAGATCATCCCCGATTCCCTCCGGTGGTCATCTGGTCAGTTTGGGCACTTTTTGGAAGCCTGGTCGTGAAAAAAAACAGGACCAACTTTGTGTGGACTAAATGCTCGTCGGGGACGTCTTGCTTCTCTCCATTATCAGGCGCGGAGGTCCACGCCCCGGAACACCCCTGTCCTGCCTTCGCTACCGTTTGGCCACGCCCCCGAGAATTTCGCCCGTCCCTGTGACGGAAAGCAGTTGGGGCCGTCCAAATTCAGCTTTCGATTATACCTGTTTTTGAGACGGATGTCCATCTCCCGATTTGTGTCGGAAGATGGGCGTCCGTCTCTTTCGAAAATAAGCTGGAAAGTAACTTCCAATTCTATCACCTGTGTCAATCAACTTTCACTTAGCATCACTTGAGGGTTTGCCATGTCCACAAGAAAGGGTTTCATTTCAAGTGCTGAATCATTAAGGTAAAATTATGTATAATCATACCTGATAATTTTCTTTCCATTAATCATAGCTGATCAATCCATAGACTGGTGGGTTGTGTCCATCTACCAGCAGGTGGAGATAGAGAGCAAACTTTTGCCTCCCTATATGTGGTCATGTGCTGCCGGAAACTCCTCAGTATGTCGATATCAAAGCTCCATCCGCAGGACTCAGCACTTAGAGAATTACACCCACGAAGGGACACTCTGCCCAGCTCACCACCGCCGAAACGGGGGAGGGGAATTAACCCAGCTCATCCCCACACAAGTGGGGGAGGGGAATCCGTCCAGCTCATCCCCGCGGAGCGGAGGAGGGACACCACACCCGCCGATGCGGGGGGATCTGGCTTATCCTGCAACCGCAACCGCGGGAGGAGCTGACTGACCCTAACACCGCCGAAGCGGGAGGGGTACAAAGCTGCCCTACAGCCGCACGAAGCGGGAGGGAGTGCCGGCAGAATTTTAAGTCTCAATCCAGCCCCGTAAAACGGAGGGGAGAGGAATGCAGCAGCTCACTGTAACACAAACTCGTCTTAACTCTTGAAGAATCCAAGTGAAAAAACTTGAACACGAAGTCTTTCTGAAGTAACTGAAGACTAAACTTGAACCTGAAATGCAACCAGAATAAAAACAGTACAGATATCTGGGAGGGGCTATGGATTGATCAGCTATGATTAATGGAAAGAAAATTATCAGGTATGATTATACATAATTTTACCTTCCATATCATCAAGCTGATCAATCCATAGACTGGTGGGATGTACCGAAGCAGTACTCACCCAGGGCGGGACATTGAAATCCCTGACCTCAACACTGAAGCTCCAAACCGGGCCTCCGCCCGTGCAGCCACAGTCAAACGGTAATGCTTGGAGAATGTATGAGCCGAAGCCCAAGTTGCCGCCTTGCATATCTCTTCCAAGGAGACGGATCCGGCCTCTGCCATCGAGGCCGCCTGAGCTCTCGTGGAGTGAGCCTTCAGCTGGATAGGCGGCACCTTCCCCGCGGCCACATAAGCCGCTGCAACGGCTTCCTTGACCCATCTTGCCACTGTAGGCTTAGCAGCCTGCAGACCCTTACGAGGACCTGCAAACAGGACAAACAGATGATCCGATTTCCGGAAATCATTGGTCACTTCCAAGTATCTGATGATGACTCGTCTCACATCCAGATATTTAAGAGCAGAGTACTCCTCTGGGTAGCCCTCCCTACGAAAGGAAGGGAGACAGAGCTGCTGATTCACATGGAAGCGAGAAACAATCTTGGGCAGGAAGGAAGGCACTGTGCGAATAGTCACTCCTGCCTCAGTGAACTGCAGAAAAGGCTCTCGACATGAGAGCGCCTGGAGCTCGGAAACTCTTCTGGCTGAAGTGATAGCCACCAAAAAGACTGCTTTCAACGTCAGGTCTTTCAGAGATGCCCTCGACAAGGGTTCAAAAGGCGGCTTCTGCAATGCTCTTAGTACCAGGTTGAGATTCCACGCAGGCACCACTGAGTGCAGAGGAGGGCGCAGGTGATTAACTCCCTTGAGAAAGCGCACCACATCTGGCTGCGAAGCCAGGGAAGCACCCTTCAGGCGGCCCCTGAAGCAAGCCAGAGCCGCTACCTGGACTTTAAGGGAACTGAGCGACAGGCCTTTCTCCAGACCTTCTTGCAGGAACGCCAACACTGAAGAAATTGGAGCAGTGAAGGGAGAAAGTGAGCCTGCTTCACACCACGCTGCAAAGATACGCCAAACCCTGGCGTAAGCAGTAGAAGTAGAGCGCTTCCTCGCTCTCAGCATAGTGGCGATGACCTTGTCTGAGAAGCCCTTCTTCCTCAGACGCTGCCGCTCAATAGCCAGGCCGTAAGACCAAAGGGGGAGGGATCCTCCATCACCACGGGACCCTGATGTAACAGGCCCTGCTCCACTGGCAGCCGCAGAGGATCGTCGACTGAGAGCCTGATCAAGTCCGCATACCAGGGACGCCTGGGCCAATCCGGACCCACCAGGATTACCCTGCCGGGATGCTTTGCCACCCGGTCTAGCACCCTGCCCAACATGGGCCAGGGCGGGAACACATAGAGAAGCTCTTGTGTCGGCCACTGTTGGAGAAGAGCATCTACTCCCAGGGATCGAGGGTCCCGTCCTCTGCTGAAAAAGCGCGGCACTTGGCAATTGGCCGATGACGCCATCAGATCTAGGCTCGGCTGGCCCCAGCGCTTCGTGATGTCCAAGAACGCCTGAGCAGATAGCTGCCACTCTCCGGGCTCCAAGGTATGGCGACTGAGAAAGTCCGCCTTGACATTCATGACTCCGGCAATGTGGGCCGCTGAAAGCTGCTCCAGGTTCGCTTCCGCCCACTGGCAAAGATTCATAGCCTCCTTGGCTAGAAGGGCGCTCTTGGTACCTCCCTGGCGGTTGACATAGGCCACAGCCGTGGCATTGTCCGACAGGACCCGTACAGGCTTCAACACCAGTACCGGGATGAACTCCAAAAGTGCCAACCGAATGGCTCTGAGTTACAAGAGGTTGATAGACCACTTTGCCTCTGCAGGAGACCAGAGCCCCTGCGCTGTCCTTCCCAAGCAGTGGGCTCCCCAGCCCGACAACGAGGCGTCCGTCGTGACGACAATCCACTCTGGGGTCACCAGAGGCATTCCCGCAGACAACTTGTCTGTCTGTATCCACCAGCTCAGCGCCTTGCGCACTGCTGGGTCCAAGGGAAGGCGCACAGCATAATCCTCCGACATCGGAGTCCAGCGCTGCAGCAAAGAGTGTTGAAGTGGTCTCATATGAGCCCTGGCCCAGGGCACTACTTCCATCGTGGCAGTCATAGAGCCCAACAGCTGCACATAGTCCCAAGCCCGAAGGGGAGAGGCTACTAGGAACTGGTCCACCTGAGCCTGAAGTTTGACAATCCGATTGTCTGGCAGGAACACTCTGCCCACTTGGGTGTCGAATCGAACTCCCAGGTACTCCAGGGACTGAGTCGGGCGCAGCTGGCTCTTCTCCCAGTTGATGATCCATCCCAGGGAGCTCAAAAGAGCAACTACCCGGTCCACAGCTTTGCCGCACTCTGCATAAGAGGGGGCTCGGATCAACCAGTCATCCAGATAAGGATGGACTTGTACCCCTTCCTTTCGTAGGAAGGCCGCGATGACCACCATTACTTTGGAAAAGGTCCGCGGAGCAGTAGCCAACCCGAAAGGGAGGGCTCTGAACTGGAAGTGTCGACCCAGGACTGCAAAACGCAGAAAGCGTTGATGAGGAGGCCAGATGGGAATATGCAGGTACGCTTCCTTGATGTCCAAGGATGCCAGGAACTCTCCTGCCTTCACTGCCGCTATAACAGAGCGGAGAGTCTCCATGCGAAAGTGCCGCACTTTCAAGGCCCGATTGACCCCTTTGAGGTCGAGGATAGGCCGGACAGAACCTCCTTTCTTTGGTACCACAAAGTAAATGGAGTAACGTCCCTTGCCAAGCTGACTTTCTGGCACTGGAACGACCGCGCCCAGGCGGATCAGATTGTCCAAGGTCTGCTGCACTGCCACAGCTTTGACCGGAGACTTGCAGGGAGAGAGTACAAACCCGTCTTTTAAGGGCTGGCAGAACTCTAGTTTGTAGCCGTCTCTGATGACTTCCAGCACCCACGCGTCTGAAGTTATTGTGGTCCACTCGCCCAGAAACGAGGACAGCCGTCCTCCAATCTGCACTGGGGCGTGGACCAAGACCCCGTCATTGGGTACGAGACCCTGGGGGAGGACCGGAGGGAGCACCTCCGGGACGGCGGTCTCTGCGAAAGGAATGCTGCTTGGGGGAGAAATTCCTCTTGAAGGAAGAGGGGGCAGAGGAACCCGACTTGCCCGGGCGGTACCGACGGGCTTCCTGCAACCGTCCTCTGGAGGTACCGGGACGAGTACTAGCCCGAGCCCTGACCTCTGGTAATTTCTTGCCCTTAGACGTGCCGAGATCGGTCACGATTTTGTCCAGCTCGACCCCAAAGAGCAGCTTGCCTTTAAAAGGCAACCTAGCCAGGCGGGATTTAGAGGCGTGGTCAGCAGACCAATGTTTCAGCCAAAGCCACCGCCGCGCAGAGATTGTCTGAGCCATGCCTTTCGCTGAGGCCCTCAAGACATCATACAGCAAGTCTGCCAAATAGGCTAAGCCCGATTCCAGGGTCGGCCAATCAGCCCTCAAGGAATGATCCGAGGGGGAAGCCCGCTGCACCATAGTCAGGCACGCCCTGGCCACATAGGAGCCGCAAACTGAGGCCTGCAAACTTAAAGCAGCCGCCTCAAAGGACGACCTTAAGGCCGCCTCCAATCTTCTGTCTTGGGCGTCCTTTAGGGCCGTGCCACCTTCCACCGGCAACGCCGTTTTCTTAGTCACCGCAGTGATTAAAGAATCCACGGTAGGCCACAGATAGGCCTCACGTTCACTCACAGCCAAAGGATAGAGGCGGGACATAGCCCTAGCCACTTTAAGGCTCGCTTCTGGGACATCCCATTGAGCCGAAATTAAGGTGTGCATGGCATCATGCACGTGGAAGGTTCTAGGCGGGCGCTTCGACCCCAGCATAATGGCAGAGCCAACAGGGGCTGAGGGAGAGACGTCCTCCGGAGAGGAAATCTTCAAAGTGCCCATGGCCTGTAACAACAGGTTGGGCAAATCCTCTGGGCTAAAAAGCCGCGCTGCAGAGGGGTCATCCGCTCCATCCGAGCGGGGATCCGTCTCCTCCAAGGAATCCGCAAAGGACTGTTGGGAGACCTCAGACACGCTGCCCTCATCTACATCGGAGGAGACAAATTCCTCCAAGGCCTGGGAATCAACCCGAGGGCGTTTACCTCTGGGAACCTCAACCTCTTTACCAGACGAGGGAGCAGGGGCAGCGTTGTGCATGAGGAAGGCCTGATGCAGCAGCAAAACAAACTCGGGGGAGAAACCCCCCAGACTGTGCACTTCCGCAGCCTGGGCAACAGCCCTAGACGCACCCTCAACCGGCGCTCGCAATAGCGGGGGAGAGACATGCTGCGCATCCAAAATGGCGTCCGGCGCGAAACTCCGCGAAGGAGCCGCGCGGGAAGAACGGCTCTTAACTTTAGCCGCTTCTGTGCCGTCGCCCAAATTAAGGGCGTTCATGGCATTAATGTCTCCAACCTCAAGGGCGGCCCAAGAAGAAGCCGTCCGAGCCGCGTGGCCGGCCAAGATGGCGGAGGCGAGGAGCGGGGGATGGGCGTTTATGGCGGGAAAAACCGCCACGCCGGAGGAAGGACCGGGACATTCATCGGTCACGAAACTGTCACCCAACAAGGGCGAATCAGGCTTTAAGACCCCCGCATCCCCTCTAGAAGCGCTCAAGCGACCCGGGGAGCGACCCTTTGCGCCCTCGCCCTCCGACGCCATATGCCACGAGGAGAAGAATCGGGGAACCCCCTGCCCGCTATAAAAAGGTAAAAATTACCTGCTGTCCGCTCCGAGTTGTAACGACCTGGTGTCCCAGTGAGTAGCTGCAATAGACGCTTAAATAAACGTCGAAATAAACGCCTTTAAGGACGTTCAAAATTTTTTTTTTTTTTAATGGAGCCAGCGGGAGGGGGGAGAAAAGGAGGGACCTGGCACCACCAGGTTTGCACTTGCTCAAAAGAGCCCTCAACCCCAGGCACTCAACAAAACCTAAAAATTAGGCTTGGAGGCCTAGCCAGAGCTGCTGCTGTGTGTGACCACCACCTGCTGAGATAGAGAACATACTGAGGAGTTTCCGGCAGCACATGACCACATATAGGGAGGCAAAAGTTTGCTCTCTATCTCCACCTGCTGGTAGATGGACACAACCCACCAGTCTATGGATTGATCAGCTTGATGATATGGAAGTAGGTATTGCCCCAGCGTGTGGCTTGATCAATTGCTCATTTTCTGGCTTATCTCTTTAAAATGGAATCAACTTTAGGTGTTCTTGCAGCAATAACTACGTTCCTCACCTTGTCAATCAGAGCACCATCCTTTACAACAAGTTGTATATGTTTTTTGAATGCATTTACTATCATTGTTACAGTAACTGTCATTAACAAAATATCTTTTAACTGATGTCTGAAGTTTTCTGGTCCTTCGTCTGGCTAGAAGCACTGGGCATTAGTTCCTTGCTTTTGCCGTCCTCTTTCTCACAAACAGTTTTGAATACTTCTGGATGAAAGCTCTCTAAATATATCTTTTGAGACTGAAGTTCTTGTAGCAGCATTGCCATCACTGCCTGAATATATGCTGATTTTGGCATCACAGCTGTGCCACATGTATGACTGTGGCATCATACACCGACAAAATATTTTACATCCTGAGTTATGGTGAAATGCTCAAATACAGCTGACTTCAAGGAAAACTTTTGATATTATGAATTTATATTTTTAAACGTTTGTAAAAAAAAACTGTCAAAATAAAATTCCAAAATGTCTCCTTCCCTTTCTTTCAGTTACAAGCTTAATATTGATCCCTATTCTCACTCGCACACTCCCTTCTCAATTCCTTCACTCATATCTCATCTCCTCCCTAACACACACACACACACACATCTTAAACCATTCCTCCTCCTCTCCAATCCAGTCTCCATCTTTCAGTCCTTGCTGTCAGTCCAAGCTTTGCGGTAGGACAACAGCTATGATGTTTTGGATTGCAGTGGCACTGTTAACTACAGCAGAAGATGCTGAAGTGCTATATGCCACGGTTCAAAAGCCAAAACACGTCAGCCCAACACAGCATACAAGGAAGATACAACCTGAGGAACCATGCTGCTCTCTTCCTAAACATCAAGCTCAGATCAATGCAGATTAAAAATGGGGAGAGGTATGGGTTACCGCTGCCTTCACTTTGACCCCATCCAATGGCTTCAACACAATTTTGCAGAGAATAAAAAAAGTTCCACAAGGCCTGTATTTTGCAACCCTTGTTTACACATTTATGGTGGCATGGAGGGGCATAATCAAACGGGGCGCCCAAGTTTTCCTGAGGGCGTCCTCGCAGGACGTCCACGCAAAGGGGTGGGGAAACCCGTATTATCGAAATAAGATAGGTGTCCATCTTTCAGGTCGAGGACACCCAAATCTCAACATTTAGGTCGACCTTAGAGATGGTCGTCCCCAGTTTTCGGCGATAATGGAAACCGAAGACGCCTATCTCAGAAATGACCAAATCCAAGCCTTTTTGTCATGGGAGGAGCTAGCATTCGTAGTGAACTGGTCCCCCTTACATGCCAGGACACCAACCGGGCACCCTAGGGGGCACTGCAGTAGACTTCAGAAATTGCTCCCAGGTGCATAGCTCCCTTACCCTTGGGTGCTGAGCCCCATCAAAACCCACTCCCCGCAACTGTACAACACTACCATAGCCCTCAGGGGTGAAGGGGGGCACTTAGATGTGGGTACAGTGGGTTTTGGAGGGCTCACATTTACCGCCACAAGCGTAACAGGTAGGGAGGGGGATGGGCATGGATCCACCTGCCTGAAGTGCACTGCACTCACTAAAACTGCTCCAGGGACCTGCATACTGCTGTCAGGGAGCTGGGTATGACATTTGAGGCTGGCATAGAGGCTGGCACAAAATATTTTTAAAGTTTTTTTAAGGTGGGAGGGGGTTAGTGACCACTGGGGGAGTAAGGGGAGGTCATCCCCGATTCCCTCTGGTGGTCATCTGGTCATTTATGGCACAATTTTGTGGCCTGGTCGTAAAAAAAAAAAAAAAAAAAAAAGGACCAAGTCAGCCAAGTGTTCGTCAGGGACGCCCTTCTTTTTTCCATTATTGGCCAAGGACGCCCATGTGTTAAGCACACCCCAGTCCCGTCTTCACTATGCTTCCAACACACCCCCGTGAACTTTGGTTGTCCCCGCGACGGAAAGCAGTTGAGGACGCCCAAAATCGGCTTTCGATTATGCCGATTTGGGCGACCCTGTGAGAAGGACGCCCATCTTCCGATTTGTGTCGAAAGATGGGCGCCCTTCTCTTTCGAAAATAAACCTGATAGTGTCCTGAGTAACCCAAAAAATTGAGGAAATGTAACGGTTTTCTTATGAAGAATCACAAGAACATTTGTACACTTTCACCAAACAGTGCAGCTTCCAGGCAAAATATGTTTGTTGTGATTTACATTGTTCTCTACACATCAACAATTAAACATGCACTTGCAGAAAAAATAATAATCTGAAAATCATTTGATTCACTCCTCAGGGATACAGATTAAAGGAGGGAAATCGGGTGGGGGGGGGGGGGGGGGCGAGGAGTTGGGCATAAGTTTCATATAGTCTCCTTAGACAGAGTTAAGAGTAAGGTAACTCATATGGGTAAATGTGGGAAGTACTCTGAACACCTGTCCAAGCTGGCTTTTTAAAAGATCTACCCAATTCAATAATTATTAAAAACATATAACCTGCTTTTCCAACTGTTCAAAGCGGGTTACAATACATACAAAATACCATTCAGAACAAACAAAAATCAAATTTAAAGCATTTGAAATGTTCAAAAAAAAAAAATCCAGAGTAGCATTAGCTTCTACCAAAAAATGTCATTTAATTCTTTTTTTTTTCCATCTTAGTACAGTATATAGCGAATGCTACATACCTGTAGAAGGTATTCTCCGAGGACAGCAGGCTGATTGTTCTCACTGATGGGTGACGTCCACGGCAGCCCCTCCAATCGGAAACTTCACTAGCAAAGTCCTTTGCTAGTCCTCGCGCGCCCGCGCGCACCGCGCATGCGCAGCCGTCTTCCCGCCCGAAACCAGCTCGAGCCGGCCAGTCCAGTATGTAGCAAGACAATACACTTCAAGGGAAGACACAACTCCAACGGGGAGGCGGGCGGGTTTGTGAGAACAATCAGCCTGCTGTCCTCGGAGAATACCTTCTACAGGTATGTAGCATTCGCTTTCTCCGAGGACAAGCAGGCTGCTTGTTCTCACTGATGGGGTATCCCTAGCCCCCAGGCTCACTCAAAACAATAACCATGGTCAATTGGGCCTCGCAACGGCGAGGACATAACTGAAATTGACCTAAAAAATTTACCAACTAACTGAGAGTGCAGCCTGGAACAGAACAAACAGGGCCCTCGGGGGGTGGAGTTGGATCCTAAAGCCCAAACAGGTTCTGAAGAACTGACTGCCCGAACCGACTGTCGCGTCGGGTATCCTGCTGCAGGCAGTAATGAGATGTGAATGTGTGGACGGATGACCACGTCGCAGCTTTGCAAATTTCTTCAATAGAGGCTGACTTCAAGTGGGCTACCGACGCAGCCATGGCTCTAACATTATGAGCCGTGACATGACCCTCAAGAGCCAGCCCCGCCTGGGCGTAAGTGAAGGAAATGCAATCTGCTAGCCAATTGGATAAGGTGCGTTTCCCTACAGCCACTCCCCTCCTATTGGGATCAAAAGAAACAAACAATTGGGCGGACTGTCTGTGGGGCTGTGTCCGCTCCAGGTAGAAGGCCAATGCTCTCTTGCAGTCCAATGTGTGCAGCTGACGTTCAGCAGGGCAGGAATGAGGACGGGGAAAGAATGTTGGCAAGACAATTGACTGGTTCAGATGGAACTCCGACACGACCTTTGGCAAGAACTTAGGGTGAGTGCGGAGGACTACTCTGTTATGATGAAATTTGGTGTAAGGGGCCTGGGCTACCAGGGCCTGAAGCTCACTGACTCTACGAGCTGAAGTAACTGCCACCAAGAAAATGACCTTCCAGGTCAAGTACTTCAGATGGCAGGAATTCAGTGGCTCAAAAGGAGGTTTCATCAGCTGGGTGAGAACGACATTGAGATCCCATGACACTGTAGGAGGCTTGACAGGGGGCTTTGACAAAAGCAAACCTCTCATGAAGCGAACAACTAAAGGCTGTCCTGAGATCGGCTTACCTTCCACATGGTAATGGTATGCACTGATTGCGCTAAGGTGAACTCTTACAGAGTTGGTCTTGAGACCAGACTCAGACAAGTGCAGAAGGTATTCAAGCAGGGTCTGTGTAGGACAAGAGCGAGGAGCTAGGGCCTTGCTGTCACACCAGACGGCAAACCTCCTCCACAGAAAGAAGTAACTCCTCTTAGTGGAATCTTTCCTGGAAGCAAGCAAGACGCGGGAGACACCCTCTGACAGACCCAAAGAGGCAAAGTCTACGCTCTCAACATCCAGGCCGTGAGAGCCAGGGACCGGAGGCTGGGATGCAGAAGAGCCCCTTCGTCCTGCGTGATGAGGGTCGGAAAACACTCCAATCTCCACGGTTCTTCGGAGGATAACTCCAGAAGAAGAGGGAACCAGATCTGACGCGGCCAAAAAGGAGCAATCAGAATCATGGTGCCTCGGTCTTGCTTGAGTTTCAACAAAGTCTTCCCCACCAGAGGAATGGGAGGATAAGCATACAGCAGGCCCTCCCCCCAATCCAGGAGGAAGGCATCCGATGCCAGTCTGCCGGGGGCCTGAAGCCTGGAACAGAACTGAGGGACTTTGTGGTTCACTCGAGATGCGAAGAGATCCACCAAGGGGGTGCCCCACGCTTGGAAGATCTGGCGCACCACTCTGGAGTTGAGCGACCACTCGTGAGGTTGCATAATCCGGCTCAGTCTGTCGGCCAGACTGTTGTTTACGCCTGCCAGATATGTGGCTTGGAGCACCATGCCGAGACGGCGAGCCCAGAGCCACATGCTGACGGCTTCCTGACACAGGGGGCGAGATCCGGTGCCCCCCTGCTTGTTGACATAGTACATGGCAACCTGGTTGTCTGTCTGAATTTGGATAATTTGATGGGACAGCCGATCTCTGAAAGCCTTCAGAGCGTTCCAGATCGCTCGCAACTCCAGGAGATTGATCTGTAGACCGCGTTCCTGGAGGGACCAGCTTCCTTGGGTGTGAAGCCCATCGACATGAGCTCCCCATCCCAGGAGAGACGCATCCGTTGTCAGCACTTTTTGTGGCTGAGGAATTTGGAAAGGACGTCCCAGAGTCAAATTGGACCAGATTGTCCACCAATACAGGGATTCGAGAAAACTCGTGGACAGGTGGATCACGTCCTCTAGACCCCCAGCAGCCTGATACCACTGGGAGGCTAGGGTCCATTGAGCAGATCTCATGTGAAGACGGGCCATGGGAGTCACATGAACTGTGGAGGCCATGTGGCCCAGCAATCTCAACATCTGCCGAGCTGTGATCTGCTGGGACGCTCGCACCCGCGAGACGAGGGACAATAAGTTGTTGGCCCTCGTCTCTGGGAGATAGGCGCGAGCCGTCCGAGAGTCCAGCAGAGCTCCTATGAATTCGAGTTTCTGCACTGGGAGAAGATGGGACTTTGGATAATTTATCACAAACCCCAGTAGCTCCAGGAGGCGAATAGTCATCTGCATGGACTGCAGGGCTCCTGCCTCGGATGTGTTCTTCACCAGCCAATCATCGAGATATGGGAACACGTGCACCCCCAGCCTGCGAAGTGCCGCTGCTACCACAGCTAGGCACTTTGTGAACACCCTGGGCGCAGAGGCGAGCCCAAAGGGTAGCACACAGTACTGGAAGTGGCATGTGCCCAACTGAAATCGCAGATACTGTCTGTGAGCTGGCAGTATCGGGATGTGTGTGTAGGCATCCTTCAAGTCCAGAGAGCATAGCCAATCGTTTTGCTGAATCATGGGGAGAAGGGTGCCCAGGGAAAGCATCCTGAACTTTTCTTTTACGAGATATTTGTTCAGGGCCCTTAGGTCTAGGATGGGACGCATCCCCCCTGTTTTCTTTTCCACAAGGAAGTACCTGGAATAGAATCCCAGCCCTTCTTGCCCGGATGGCACGGGCTCGACCGCATTGGCGCTGAGAAGGGCGGAGAGTTCCTCTGCAAGTACCTGCTTGTGCTGGAAGCTGTAAGACTGAGCTCCCGGTGGACAATTTGGAGGTTTTGAGGCCAAATTGAGGGTGTATCCTTGCCGGACTATTTGGAGAACCCACTGGTCGGAGGTTATTAGAGGCCACCTTTGGTGAAAAGCTTTCAACCTCCCCCCGACTGGTAGGTCGCCCGGCACTGACACTTGGATGTCGGCTATGCTCTGCTGGAGCCAGTCAAAAGCTCGCCCCTTGCTTTTGCTGGGGAGTCGAGGGGCCTGGCTGAGGCGCACGCTGCTGACGAGAGCGAGCGCGCTGGGGCTTAGCCTGGGCCGCAGGCTGTCGAGAAGGAGGATTGTACCTACGCTTACCAGAAGAGTAGGGAACAGTCTTCCTTCCCCCGAAAAATCTTCTACCTGTAGAGGTAGATGCTGAAGGCTGCCGGCAGGGAGAACTTGTCGAATGCGGTGTCCCGCTGGTGGAGAGACTCTACCACCTGTTCGACTTTCTCTCCAAAAATGTTGTCCGCACGGCAAGGCGAGTCCGCAATCCGCTGCTGGAGTCTATTCTCCAGGTCGGCGGCACGCAGCCATGAGAGCTTGCGCATCACCACACCTTGAGCAGCGGCCCTGGACGCAACATCAAAGGTGTCATACACCCCTCTGGCCAGGAATTTTCTGCACGCCTTCAGCTGCCTGACCACCTCCTGAAAAGGCTTGGCTTGCTCAGGGGGAAGAGCATCAACCAAGCCCGCCAACTGCCGCACATTGTTCCGCATGTGTATGCTCGTGTAGAGCTGGTAAGACTGGATTTTGGCCACGAGCATAGGAGTCTAAGGTTCTAGAGTCTTTGCCCGGGGGCGCCGAAGTATGCTCCCTAGAACTCTTAGCCTTCTTTAGGGCCAGATTCACAACTCCAGAATCATGAGGCAACTGGGTGCGCATCAGATCTGGGTCCCCATGGATCCGGTACTGGGACTCGATCTTCTTGGGGATGTGGGGATTAGTTAGAGGTTTTGTCCAGTTCGCAAGCAATGTCTTTTTTAGGACATGGTGCAAGGGAACAGTGGACGCTTCCTTAGGTGGAGAAGGATAGGAGCTCAAACATTTCAGCCCTGGGCTCGTCCTCCACAACCACCGGGAAGGGGATGGCCGTAGACATCTCCCGGACAAAGGAAGCGAAAGACAGACTCTCAGGAGGAGAAAGCTGTCTTTCAGGAGAGGGAGTGGGATCAGAAGGAAGACCCTCAGACTCCTCGTCAGAGAAATATCTGGGGTCTTCTTCTTCCTCCCACGAGGCCTCACCCTCGGTGTCAGACACAAGTTCACGAACCTGTGTCTGCAACCTCGCCCGGCTCGACTCAGTGGAGCCACGTCCACGATGGGGGCGTCGAGAGGTAGACTCCCTGGCCCGCATCGGCGAAGCTCCCTCCGCCGACGTAGTCGGGGAGCCCTCCTGGGAGGTGGCCGCAGTCGTCGGGGACCTCACCCCGGGCGATGGGCCAGCCGGCGCCACGCTCGACGGTACCGGAGGCGCAAGCACCGCCGGTACCGGAGGGGTAGGGCGCAACAGCTCTCCCAGAATCTCTGGGAGAACGGCCCGGAGGCTCTCGTTCAGAGCGGCTGCAGAGAAAGGCAAAGAGGTCGATGCAGGCGTCGACGTCAGAACCTGTTCCGGGCGAGGAGGCTGTTCCGGGCTGTCCAGAGTGGAGCGCATCGACACCTCCTGAACAGAGGGTGAGCGGTCCTCTCGGTGCCGATGCCTGCTGGGTGCCGACTCCCTCAGCGACCCAGAGCTCTCGGTGCCGACGCGGGGAGGTGACCGGTGTCGATGCTTCTTCGATTTCTTCCGAAGCATGTCACCGGAGCTCCCCGGCACCGACGAGGAGGACGTAGAATCCAGCCGTCGCTTCCTCGGGGCCGAGGCCGAAGGAGGTCGGTCTCGGGGGGGCTGTACCGCAGGAGCCCTCAGGGTAGGAGGAGACCCACCCGAAGGCTCACCGCCACCAGCAGGGGAATGGACAGCCCTCACCTGCACTCCTGACGATGCACCACCGTCCGACGACATCAGCAGACGAGGTCCCGGTACCACCGACGTCGATGCAGCTATCCGATGTCTCGGCGCCGATGCAGAGGCCCGATGCCTCGATGCACTCGATGCAGGGGCGGCCGAGGAAGATGGTCTGGACGCTGACGACGTCGATGCACTCGAAGATCCCGGTGCCGATGCCGACGAAGAGCCCGAGAACAACACGTTCCACTGGGCTAGTCTCGCTACCTGAGTCCGCCTTTGAAGCAGGGAACACAGACTGCAGTTCTGAGGGCGGTGCTCGGCCCCCAGACACTGAAGACACGACGAGTGTCGATCAGTGAGCGAGATAACCCGGGCGCACTGGGTGCACTTCTTGAAGCCGCTGGAAGGCTTCGATGTCATGGGCGGAAAAATCGCGCCGGCGAAATCAAAGTCCGAAATGACGGAAAAAGAGCACCAAAAAATTTGTAAGGGAGAAAATCTCGACTGAGGCCGAAAAGAGGCCTACCCCGACGACGAAAGAAAACTTATCGGGGCAAAAGCTGGAAGTACGGGGAGGATTAACACGAAACCCGGGGGGGGGGGGGGGGTTTCCGGAGCACTTCCCGACACTTGAAAGACTTTTCCGAAGAAAAAACACGTCAAAATAAATTTGGACGCGCGAGGTCGACTTTCCGGGGCTCGACACGGCGAAAACACGACCGTACCGAGTGCGGACAAAAGAAGACTGGCCGGCTCGAGCCGGTTTCGGGCGGGAAGACGGTTGCGCATGCGCGGTGCGCGGCGCGCGACTAGCAAAGGACTTTGCTAGTGAAGTTTCCGATTGGAGGGGCTGCCGTGGACGTCACCCATCAGTGAGAACAAGCAGCCTGCTTGTCCTCTGAGAATAACAGCATCACTACTACTGCAGAAAGCTTGCTGAAACAAAAGTTCTTAAACACTATCTTGGGAAATCAATTTTAAATACGTTGGCAAAGCATTCCACAATAAAGGTGCTGCAACATTCAGTTTGTGATCTAGTTTCACATAACTGGGCATACTTTAAGTCTGAACATCCATCAAGCATTGATTTGCAGATCATAATGATCACAGAGGTCAATACATTCTCAACAATGAAACTAAAGGGAACGGAACTTCATTACTCAAAGCTTTTGGTACAAGCAACAATATTTTAAGTTTACCTTGATATTCAACTGGCAACCAACGCAAAGATTTTAGTAAGGGTGTCATAGATTAAAATGCCTTTCTCCCATTTAAATTTTAGCAGCAGCATTCTGTGCTATCTGTAACTATCTAATAGCAAAGTAGGTAACCCAACACAAACCCTGCAGAAATCAAAATATGGAACAACCAAATCTTGAATACGGTATACAGATTATTAAACTCAAGTACAGTTTCAACTGATATAATATCAATTTAAAAAATATTTTTTCAAAAACATATATATATTTTTTTCACTACAACTGTAATGTGCTCCCTCATAGATAAATATGGGTCTAAAATCTCTCCTAAATTTCAGAGGGACCTCAAAACCTAATACTTTGACCGTTAACTGTTCACATTGGTAGTAACTCAAACCACCATATTAAGGCAATTTATTATATCTTTCGTTTGCTTGAAGGTACGGTTTCAGCCAAATCTGTTTTAATTGAGACATACAATTGAATGTTGTCTGCATAACGAATGCAATGCTTCCTTTACAGTAAGTTCCTAAGCATCTACGATAAGAATAACTAGAAAAAGTGGTAAAGATCCCAGTAACTAATAAATCATCCTCTCAAAGCTATTGACATTGGCAAAAGTAATGGTGACTTATCAGTTTTAGTACAGAAACATTTCTGATCTTTTCATCCTTTTGTGAGATTGAGGGGGATCTGAACTTTTGGTCCTCTCTGAACTCAGGTTTTTCTCATGACAGAAGTACATTACTGCTTCAAACACTAATGGGAATGAAGGGCCAGGCTCATTTCATTTTTAAGCACCAGTTTGCATACCTGAATAATTCTCCACCACAGGGCCATTGAAAAGGAGTGTCCCTACCGTCACCTATTTTGTTTAGGACTAAATTCTATAAACGGCGCTTAAACAAAAAAAACATTGTCGCTGAAAAAAGTGCTAAGCACTATTCTATAAATGGTGCTCAGTTAGATGCCATTTATAGAATAGCGCTTAGCATCAGGAACTGCAACTACTTTCCCCCGTGACCATTTACACCAAATGAAACCCTGGTGTAAATCTTTGTGTCTAAATTAGGCGCGAATCCCATGAATTCTATAACAATGTGCATAAATTATGTTTCAACTGTTTTTTTATTGATGACATGACAAACACCACAAGTGCAATAGATCAAATACAAATTCAAATATCAAAAACTATTGAGATAGTTATAAGAACAAGGACAGTCATCAAAATTGGGTTTTTTAAATATAAAATTGCCCCTCTTAGCTCTATCCATTAACTCAAGTCTGTTATTCAATAATAGATGTAAGAAAATTTATATGAAAAGCAGTCCGACCAGCACAAACTATTGTACAAACTGTACGCCCCTGCCTCCCAAAGTAACTATCAAATAATAATCCCACCCAATCTAACATCCCTTTTAGTCTTAACACTTCTTAAAGAAGTCAAAACATTTTAAACATGTTACAACGTTCATACCCAGATTAAACAATCATATAGCTACTATATTCTTATTTTCAGCTCCTCCCCAAAATCCAAATTCCCCTTCCCAGTGATAAACTCTTTAACCCCCCCCCCCCCCCAAAAAAAAAAGAAAAAGCCCAGGAGGCCTGGGCTCTTATGGCCCTCCCAAGCAATCGGAGGCAGGATAGCTTCTATCAACTACGTAACCCCATTCCCTTTCAATCTCCCCCCTTTCCCCAGAACCCCAACCCTACTCAAGGTAAGTAAAGAAATCTCCTCCAGGGGAAAAAGAACCAAGCAAGAAACCCTCAGAATACATTAAGAATAAGGCTCCTACCCCGCTGAGACAGTGTGGCTAGGCAAGCGCCCCAAATTTGTTTAAATCGGGCTTTACGTTTGTAAGAACCCCTGGCCTCCCAGGACAGCAGCAAGTGCACAAGGTTACGCCACTGCCAAAAGTCAGGCGAGCGCACCAAAGTCCAGGTCTGCAAGATACATTTCCTCGCCAGCAGGCACAATTTACGAAACAGTAAAGTGCCCACTGCCGTGGGCCCCCCAAGGACCCAGGACGATCAAGCACCAACTGAACTGAGGTACCATCAATTTTACACAAGAAAAAGGACAGATATTCAGTGACCCATTGCCAAAAACATCGTATTTATTTATTTATTCAGAGCACTTATACCCCGCTTAATACCACTTAAAGCGGCCCCAAAAGGCATGGAAAAAAGTGTTCTGTCAATTTACATTTAGGACAAAGAGGTGTCTGCAAACCCCCTGCCTTGAACAACTGAACTTGAGTAAAATAAGCTCTGTGTAACACTCAGAATGCGCATTCTCTATAACTAGCACTGCTGACATGCTGCGGAATACTCCTAAGTGACGCTAAAACATCCCAGGAAGTCAAGAGTTACCCCCATATCCTGTTCCCACTTAGATTTGATCAGATTAACAATGTGCATAAATTAAAGCAATACCCCTGATCCTTCTATAGCCGTGCCCACTTTGTGGACCTACACAAAGTTTATGCGTGGACCCGGTGCCTAAATTTACATGCATAGATTTTAATTAAAGCCAATTAACAATAATTGCTTGGCAAAAATTTCAGTCAGTGCTAATTGTTTCGTTATTCAATTAAATTAAATGCACAAATTGTGTACATACATTTTTTTAAAGCACGATCTATGGAGTTAATGTATATATGGGAACAGGAATTTCTCCCTTGCTCAGAAACAGAGTAAAGCATTCTGGTCAGGTACAAAATGCAATTCAGATTGGATCCTGGCCCAAAATTTCAAGTTGTATAGGGAAGAAACCAAATTTATGGGAGGGTAAACACCCATGGAACCAAGTATATTCCTATTTCCAGATAGAGGTGAATGAATTGTCCACAGAAGTAGAGCCTTGGAGTCATTTTAAATTCAGAACTTTTACTTGTTATCCCCAAGTTCAAGCTGTGGTCAAGAAGGCCCCAACAAATCTTAGGATAGCAAGATAACTGAGATGGACTATTTTAAGTACCTCCTTGTGCTAAGAGCTAAAGCAAGATGCTCTTAGAGGGCAATTTGGTGGTCTTCGACCCCAATGTAGGGCATAATCAAGATGGACTATTTGAAGAACCCACATGGTTGGGGGGGGGGGGGGGGGGGAACCCTCTGCATTCCTCCCACTGGTGTCATCCAGAACGGTTACTGTTACAGCGGCTATGCTCTGCTGGAGCCAGTCAAAACTCGTCCCATTTTTCGAGAGGAAACTAGGGCAATGGGAGTGTCATTTCTCTTGTCCTATCCATGTAAATGTATTGTAAAATATCTAAATGTTAAATATGTTTTCTTTGAGCCTGAACAACTTAAAAGTTTCTTGGATCAAAAAAGGCTCTCCAGTAGATCCCAGTGAATAGTTTAATAGCTGATTAATATATTAAGAAAGTGAATTTGAGTTAAGCCAATTCCTTTATGATTTTGCATGTGATCTCCTTAGCTACATGAAACGACCCCCATTTCTGAGGTCTAAGAAAGAGATTAATAATATTGATGTTTGTATTGTGGAAAACTTTTTGTTTAAAACAAATTTCTAGCTCTGTGTTACTTTTACAAGATGTAAGGCTTGTTAAAATTAATAAATAAATAAAAAATAAAAATTAAAAAAAAAAACTCGTCCCATTTTGACTGGGGAGCCCAGCTGGGCCTTAGGTGCAAGCTAGGGATGAGAACAAGCACGCTGGTTGAGACTGCTGAGGAGGGCGAGGAGGAGTGTACCTATGCCTCAGACAGGATACTGGGCTTGATGGACCTTCAGTCTGTCCCATTATGGCAATACTTATGTACTGATGAACTCTCTTTAACTTGTCCGAAAACCTCCTGGATGAGGAGGTGCAGAAGACATCCAGAAGGAGAGAGTATGGATAGTATCAGTGTGTTTTTTAAGGTCTGCGACTTCCTCCACCTTCTCTCCAAAAAGATTATCCCCTCCCGGCACGTGGCATCCACCAACCTCTGTTGGACCACTGGGTCCAAGTCAGAGGCACACAGCCATGAGAGTCTGCACATCGCTGTATCCTAGGCAGAAATCCTGGATGCCACATCAAAAGTATCTTAAAACATCCCTGGCCAGAAACTTACGACACGCCTTCTGCTGCTTGACCACCTGACAAAGAGATTTGGCCTGCTTTGGTGGGAATCTGCCAAATCAGTCACACTGTACACCAAGTTCCACAAGCAGAAGCTCGTGTTGAGCTGATGTGACTGTACATAAGAGATGAGCATCGAGTCCCAATACAGCTTTCACCCAAAATGGTCCAGAGTTCAAGCTTCTCTGCCTGGAAGCGCTAAAGCAACGTCTCTGGAACTTCTGGCTCATTTCAGCACGGATTCGACCACCAGGGAATGATTAGACAACTGCAGCTTATCAACCCCAGAGGAACTATGGATCCGATACATGGTATCAATTTTCTTGGGGAGGACAGGGACCAACAGAAGGGACTCCCAGTTCTTCACTTGAATGTCATGCGAACATCTTGTGAAATGGTGCAGCCACAGCCTCCCTAGAAGAAGAGTCATAATCCAGGACATCAGCCCTGCGCTTTTCCTCCATCTCCAAATGAATTTGAATGGCAGCCGCCATTTCCTTCACAAAGCTAGGAAGGAGAGGCTCTCAGGTGGAGACTTTAGTCTCTCCTCTGGTGGGGAGGGGTTAAATAGGTTACCATAGGACTCCTGCTCCAAGAACCACCTAGGATCCTCATTGGATACCCATGAGTGCTCTGTATCAGTGTCAGCAAAAAACTCCTCATGGGAGAGCAGAGACCGAGCCTGTCTCTAGTAGGAGGAACATGGTCCTTGCTTGGAGCAGCGTCGTTGTAGGCTCCATCCTCAACTCAAGCAAAGCTTCCTTCGACGTCAAGGGGGTACCTGCATTAGCGTCACCGGTGTCGGTGTCCTCACCAAAGGCTGAGGGCCCTGTGTGGCAGCAGGTAGAGGCATGGCAGGCGCAAGCACATCTGATGCCAATCCACTCTGTTGCTGTATCCCCAAGAGCTCCTGGAGCATGGCCCAGACGCGCTCATCAAGTATCGACACTGGAAAAGGCTGGGGTGTAGGTTCAGAGACAGCCTGCTGAATTGTCTGTGTCAACTCAGGTATCTAGTCCCAGCTGCGTGGAGACCCCCACACTGGCACTTCCTCGAGGAAGGGGGAGTGCTCCTCCCAGTGCCGATGCTTCTCAGGTACCAAATTGATCAGTGCCCCAGCACCACTGGTTGAGGGGGATCAATGCCAAGCATTGACACCCTTTGGTGCTGACAAGGACGACAATGAATCTTGTCGCCTCTTCAGTGCCAGGGTTCGATGCCGAACAGTCCTGGAGGCCCTGCACAGCAGAGAGACAGGTGGCAACCTGCTCGATGCACATCCACTCCCAGTGTCGCACATGGGTCTATAGCAGCCATGGGGAACAATGCACCCGAAGTGGGTGCATGCATAGACACCGATATCTATGCCAACGTCAACGATTCAAACCTGGCTCCAAATGCTTTCTCTGAGCCTCTTTGGATAACTGTGTTCTTTTCTGCATACACAGATAAAAATACAGTTAGTAGAGTTGTGGTCCGGCCCCAAACACTGGAGACACCAGGAATGGGTGTCAGTACCAGAGATGGTCCGACTGCACCAAGTGCAGTGCTTGAAGCCACTGGGAGCCTTCAATGACATGGAAAAGAAAACAGTCAAATCAAATGACTCAATGGTGATAGAAAAATGGGCAAAACAAGAAAAAATGGGGGGGGGGGGGGGGGGGAATACCCCACCCAAAGCTCAGGCCTAAGAGGGCCTCGTGAGCCTGAGAAAAAAATAAAAAACTTAAAAATGGGAGGGGAAAAAACCCAACTAAAACTTGAAATGTGTTTAAAACACAAAACTGGTAAAAAAAAAAAAAAAAAAATACTCGCAGGGAAGTCACAAAAAAGCTCAAAACAAACACATGCACCAAACTGCGAACAGCGCTGTCTCTCTTCACTGTGGATGGAGAGAGACAGATGGCCCTATGCTCTCGAGGTGGGAGGGAAGGCAAAGTTATGTGCTCTTAAAGATATAATACGCTATAGAAGCTTTCCGCATTGGGCAACATGGATGACATCACTCACATGTGAGAACTGTCTGGCCTGCTTGTCCTCAGAAAAACAGTTTTCAACTTAGGGAAAATACAGTATACCTTTCCTAGCATTAAAAATTTACTTTACAATTCCTCTATATCTACTATACCTAAATGCAACTCTCCTTGAACTCCTACTGAAAAAGGTGAGAGTTAAATTCAAGAGAAATAAAAAAAAAAAAACACCTATTACACCTACTACTAAGAATCAGCTGCCTCTTAAGTTGAAAGAAATGAAGGGATATAGACTTCTTTAAAAGCATTTTAAAAACAGCCTCAACTAAATTAAATAACCACTTTGTCCCCAAACATAAGGCGAGATGGGTGGTCACTCTGTATAAGTAAGGGTATGCTGAAATGTGACTATACGAATGTGTTGGGGGAAGCTTAATAGGTGTTTACTTGTTTTATCTGTATTGTTCAATGTAGTATTTTTTTAAAGTGTAGTTCACTTAATTGTCCAAAACCTTTTAAGGTTTAGGTACAAATTTGGAATTAAAATATATTAAACTAAGACAAAAGATCTCTACTTACTGAAAAGCACTAGTTACTTAATACTTTTTAAAAAAAGGGAAGCAGAATTTCTAGAAAAGGGAAAGAAATTCAGAAAAAAAAAGGTCAATACACTTTGCAAGAAAAGCAAAACTGTCGATGGAGCTCAAACAGATATGATATCAGTTTGCTTCCTGTGAGTTTTGTGGGCCTTGGCTCAAGTACATTTTTCTTTCATCTCTATTGCTGATAACTTGAATTGAGCTGCCAGTCTCTACAGATTGTGAAAGAAAAAAGGCATGGTAAAAGGGGCCCAGTACAGTGTCATGAATTACAGTTCCTGGCCAACCTTATTTCAGTAAATGCTACATATGTATTCTCCCAACAAAAAGTACAATGTCTTGTTCTCCCCATTTAAAGTCTCGGGACCCTACAGGAGTTGTAGCTGCTGCATTCCTGTGGTAGTATTATCCGAAGTGGGTGTGACTGGGAAAGCCATGAACTGGATAGGCAACAGCAAATAGTGCATATAATTCTCCTCTGTAGCTGTACTGATAGGGTATTATAAAAGTACTTTCCACATCTAAAGCATATTTCATGCACAAAGGACTCTTATAAAACCACACAGAGGTAGATGTGAAAAAAAAAGTAGGTGCGCCAAAAGATAGCTCCTATGTAGACTTTGTGTGGGCGTTCCCAGGGGCACCATTTAGGTGGAGCAAGGACACAGGCTTTATTTTATTAAATGTAAATTATAGCTCACGCCTTTTCAGTAGAAGTTCAAGGCAACATACATTCAGATACAGAGGGCTTACAATCTAATTTTGTATGCAAGGCAATGGAGAGGTTTAAGTGACTTGCCCAAGATCATAAGGAGAATCAGTGGGCTTTAAACCCGTTTTCTCTGGGTTTCAGCCTGCTGCTTAACCACTAGCCTATGTACAGCATATGCACCAATATATACCATGTTCAGAGCAGGTATAAAATTGTGCAATAGGATTTGGGATACTGGAGTTATTTCTGGGTGCTCTACTCCTGTAACTTATGTGCCTATTTACATTTTGTTTTGTATTGTACCGACAGCCTGTAATCTAAAAACAAAAAGCAACTTCCTGTTAGGTTTCTGTAATCTCTGCTCTTATGGGGATAAACGTTGCATGTGAGCCATTCCCTTCAGTCTTCTGGAGACATCCCTGGCTTCATGCCTCAGCCCAAAGTACAACCTTTGGCTCTACTAGTCAATTCCAGAAGCCCTTAGTCCTTTTGGGTGTTATTTTACATTCCTCCCTTTAGTTCAGGGGTGCTCAGTGCCAGTCACTAGCCACTTGGCAACCTATCAAAAATACTGGTAGGTAAGTCATTTTATGGTTACCGGTAACCTCAGGATTTTTGTTATAGTGCTGCTGAACATCACTGTTCAGACGGCCAATAGGAATATGCTGGACTAGGGAATTAGAGCTGACTGAAAGTGTTAAAGTACCTGCATATATTTCCAGAATATTGCAAATGCTATTCTGTTTAATAAATTGTATTTTGGCATGCATTATTTTGAATGTTTTGGTACATAATTCACTGGAGTGTATACAGTATGCATAATACCTTCAGTACCAGAGATGATAGGGGAGGCAGCTGGTAGACGGTGAAAGAGTCCTTCCCTGTTATATTCAAAATGTACCTCTACTGTCTTTAGAAGAGTGGTGCTCATACAGCAGGAGCAATGTGCTCTCTAAGCTGCATTAAACATCCAGTAGCTGAGTAAAATTCAGAGTAGCTACAAACAGTTAAAGTACAAGTGAACAAGTAAGGAAAGCATACAGAGCATGGCTCATGGAATTCTTTTCAACCTCCCTCAAAGTGTACTCGTGCTCATGTGTACACAACTGAAAGAAGTATTCACTGGGTAATGTAACAGAATTTTTGCTCACAAAGCAAAAACATTATTGCTCACGTCAACTCAGTCCTTAGAGGGAACACTGCCATTAATGCAGATCAGATAATTAACATCCCTTCTAATTGAAGAAAGACAATACTATTTACTCCAAGTAACTTCTATATAGGTGATCACAGAAAACTTGATTAACATGGTGAACACAACACTAAGTAGGTGATCCAAATTGAAGAGCAATGTCAACCCTTGCAGAGCCACTCAGGTATGTAATTTGTTATATCATTTCGACAGGAATGCACTACCACTATATTCTAAATGGATTCGTGTGACAGCCTTCAGGAGGCTAATTTTTAAAGGCACATATGTTGCCTTTATAAAAATCTTATCATACAACATGAAAAATGCTGAAGTTGGAACTACTAATTCAATAGTATAGAATGATCACTTCAAATTTATCATAAGTGGTATATATTTTCATACTATGCCATACTACCTAGCAATTAGCTAACTTGTACATACTGAAACACAATATTGACTTGAGAGAATACATTTCAAGGGTTTGCCATGAAACAATTTTGCACATCCCATTTAGCCCAGATTTATAACTACACAAGGCTTCTATTACTTTAGCTGGGTGATTCATCTTGCCAACTGGCAGCCATAATTTCAAACTGCCAAAAAAAAAATGCCAGCAGCAGCACTTTTTATATTTCAACTTCACTGTATGAAGAACTAGCAATTTAACTCTTTTCATATCCTTCTGATACAGTCAAACAATTTAAAAACAACCTTTTGTTGTCCTTTACTTAACATGCAAGCATGGTGAAACCGATCAATTAAGACCACTGTTGGGTCATAAAGTTTAGATGTTTCTAGACAAGTGATTTTATTATATAGCTTCCCACCAATATGCACTTGAAAATTGATAATCTTTTATGTTGTCTTAGAGCTACAAGAGTTACTAAGGGGTACGGTTATCAACGTGAGCTATCGTCAAGATGTGCTGTTTTAGCACAGGTCCCATTTTATGAAATGAGACCTACTGTAGTTACAAATAACTGGAGTTAACATTAAAACATGTTTTAAGGGTAGGCCCGAGCATACGCTTCAGCCTTGACCAAAAGTGAACCAGTACCCCAAAGTCCAATATTTTACATTACATTTTATTTCCACATGTTTCAGAAAGAATCTCTCATAACATGTTTTAGCCTTTCCTATTCCTTGCTTTTGTGCTTTACTTCCTTCTTTTTCTGTGTATTCCCCACACTGAATCTGTAATGATACATTTTGTGATCTGCCTTGAATTACTGCAACAAGCACAGAAGTCGACAGAACAAAATTTCTATATGCCAAAGCATCAATTGCAAATATCTCATACAAAAAGCACAAAAGGAAGAAAAAAATTTCCATTTACTTGTATCCAGTATTATTGATGTTCATTCCCAAATGTTACCTTTACTGTTCAAAGTTTTGATTCAACACCTACTGCACACTAAACCACATCTAAAAACAGCTACACTGCTCTAATTCCTATCAAATTTAGGGCCCCTCTACCAAGCTGCGGCAAAAGGGGGCTTGTGCTGGTGTCGGCGAAATGTGAAAAACATGCCAATACCAGCACAGGACCCCTTTTACCGAAGCAGGTATAAAGGAAGTCTCTCTGTCCTGCAGGAAACGGCCGTGTGGCAAGTAAAGCACTTATATGGCCATTTCATGGGGGGGGGTGGGGGGAGCCCTTACTGTCACCCATTGAGGTGGCGCACGGCACTGCCCAATTACCGCCGGGTACACTCTGGCATTACAAAACTAAATATATTTTTGTAGCACTGGATACGACGGCACGCTAAGTGTGGGAAATACCGCTGGGCTGCTGTGGTAGGCTGGTGGTACTGCCTGTTTAGTGAGCAGTAATCCCAAGTCAGGCTTACCACCACTTAAAGGGCCCTTAGTTATAAGACCCACAACTAGCACTAGAGCACAAGCCATTCTTTGCTTGCCTCTCAGTAACAGAGAAGCTTCAGTGATCATAGAAGTAATAGCCTTGGAGAATGTTTCTCATTTCACTGTGCCTATAAAGTTAAAACAGTATATACACAGCCTGGAGTCTTATTCATAATTGTAATATTTGCATCACATAGAAAAAGAGATATAAAGAAACAAACTATACATCACAAATATTACCTACTAGCCCACACCAAGAGGAGGAAAAGGCTGCCCTATATGAGAAATCAAGGAGGAAAACAAGGTAATCAGCCCATATTATGGCGGCTTAACTATTCTAACTCCAAAGAGGAGGGGGGGGGGGGGAGGAACCCAGTAATTTCTCATACCCTTTAATAAAATGAACGATAAAGATAAATTCCTTCCCCTGAAAAGTGGCTGGGTGTGCCCCAAAAACTAGATTGAGAAGCACTGCCCTAGGTGACTGCCTATGAGGCATATTTTCAAAGCACTTAGCCTTCCAAAGTTCCATAGAAACCTATGGAACTTTGGAAGGCTAAGTGCTTTGAAAATATGCCTCTTAAGTCACCTAGGCCCTGATGCTCAAAACTCCAGCACTTTACTGAACAGTGCGGGAGAAATAGCACTGGAACAGCGTGGAACTCCCTAATGCTCGGCACTAATGAGATGCAAATATAGGCGTGCTCTTAACGTTCAGCATTAGGAAGTTGCTTGGAAGTTAGGGAAGGATGGTGCCTGGCGCATGCGCTCAAGAGTTGTGCGTTAAGCACAGCTCGAGTGCATGCCCGAAACGTCAGAGTGGGGAGGAGGGAAGGAGAAAGAAGTACTGGTTGCCCAGCTCTGGACTTGAAGGCAGTGCTGAGGCATGGAGATGGAGCGAACTGCAGCAAACTCCCAAGTGAAATCATTTTTACTTGTATCAGTTCAGGTTCTTTGATCTTTCAGACAAAGCTGTTTCAGGCTTTAGGAGCAGACACACAGGATTTTTTCCCCACCGGCTGCTTCCTGCTCTTGTTTTCATTGGCTGCTTCCTTGCTCATCATTCTTCCACTCCCGCCCTGGAGGGTAATAGGCTGTGAACTCTTGAAAGCAATGCATTCAAAAACCCTATATGCCAGTTGGTGTTATGTTTTCTGCAGTAAGAGCGCCCTTGTACAAGGCACTGTTCTCCGAGCATCCCAGAGAATAGAAAGTGACCTCATTTAAATCTCGTTTTAATGCTATTTGTGCTAACCTTTGGCATGCTCACTCCCCAAGTCATTCCTGGGGTTCCCCCCTTGCCAGTCAGGTTTTCAGGATATCCGCAATTAATATACATGTTATCGATATGCATACACTGCTGTATGCAAATCGATCTCATGTATATTCACTGTGGATACCCTGAAAACCCGACTGGCAAGGAGGTACTCCAGGACCAACTTGGGAAACACTGTGCAAGAGCCCTCTAAGCATTCTGCACTAGCAAATGTGGGCGCTAGTCTGGCACTAATGGCCTCTAGTGCCCACATTTGCTTCTGAGCATCATGGCCCTAGTGGTAACATCTGCCCTAGCAGTCATCTAAATCAACTCCCTATTATAGGTTCTTTGTTTTTTAGGTTTCAACATTTTTATTGACGACAATTCAAAGTAAACACTTTTACAAAGATGAAGATTAAAAAAAAAAAAAAAAAATTTCACTGAGATATAAAAACAGAATACACAAAATACTATTCAAGAATATCATTTGTCATCAAATTTTTAATCATTTATCCCCCCCCCCCACCCCTAATTGGTTAGCATATAACAAGTTCCCGAAGGGTAAGATATTGTTACTCATATACTCACAATCCTTAACCGGAAGCATGTATAAAACCAAGCCCCAACATATAAACATCAAATTCCCCCCCCCCCCCCAAATCTATTTGTCAACTCCTCCCCCCAACCCAGTTCCCCTCCACATCCCCAAAACACAAGGCTTAACTTCAGTGCATCTCACTGATACTTGGCATCAGTGTGCCTCTCTCTCAAGACAAAAAAAAAAAAAAGTGAGAGCCAGAAACCCAGACGCACAACCCATCTCAAGAGGTAAGTATGCACGAACTGTAAATGCAACAAAACTCCTCAATAAACCCCTCCCCTCCCCACAGCCTCACCCCTCAAAACCTTATAAAGAGGTAATTCTATGTGATCACAACCATATCTGGAAGACAAATGAGCCCCACCTCCCCACGCGCATCAAAGAGAATTAACCACTAAGCTTCTGCCCCGAGTGTGCAAAGATTGTATATATGGTCCCCAAATGACAAGAAACTGTTTCCTTTGTTTAGGAGCTCTCCGTACTCCCCGACACTCAAATAGCATGAACTCGTGGAATTTATTCCTCCAGTGCCAGAAGTCCAGAGGAGAGTCACTGGTCCATAGGCTCAAAATGAGCCTCTTGCCAGTCAAACAAGCCTTACAAATCAGTTGTTTAGCAGGGCCATTCTGCAATGCAAAAAGCACATACTTGTCTAAAAGAATTCCAGAAGGGGTACACAAAATCCTAGAACCTAGCTGAGACATCAGGTATCGAGGAATAGAGGCCAAAAAGTTCTGCACCAGAAAACAATCCCATAAGAGTGATAGAAAGAGCCCGGAGCCCGTCCACATTTCCCACATAGGTTCTTTGTTTTTAATGTATTTGAAAGTTCTTGCCTGTTCAATAAGTCTCTCCTTAAATGCAATCAACTTTCTTAAGTACATGGCAAATGCTCCACCATCCAAAATCAATAGGAATTACTAAACATAACCCATAGTCTGCATACTCAAAGACATAACTACATTTAAGACTAATGAACAAAATAATCTATACAACCATAGGATAACGTTCGATTTATTTCATTCTTCAAGTTGTTACACTTTAGAGAATAAGCCTTCTTGAGCTGGATTAGCTCCTAGGATGGCAGCTATGTACCTTCCAAATACAAACACGTTAAGCACATTTCAGTTTCAAAACCTCAAACTCTAGCACCTATCAAAAATTAACAGTAGCTGATCCATCTTGAAGGGCGCTTACATATTTTGCCTGCCTGTAAAGATGCAGTGGTGCCAGTTTTTAATAAAACACCTTCCACTGATTTCAGCACTGATTTTTTTAATCACCATATATAGAATCTCCTGCTAGATTCTTTAAAATGTCAGCCCTGCAATGCAGCCCACAGTTGACCTCTCTGCATATTTGAATACAATCCTACACTTTTCTCAGATACTAGCACTTGCATTACGTTATTATATCCCAATCCTTTGAACAGTATTTATAAATACTTTATTGAACACCAATCACTCCCATTACAGTACTTTGATTATGAAAGCCAAAGACAAAGCTAGAACTTAGCCAACTACATAATGTTTAAGGGATGATGTGAATTTGGGGGGGGGGGGGGGGGAGAAGTCAATTCTCCCTTTCAAATCCACTAAGTGATATCTACAGCTCAAATGAATGCAAGTGTAGATGCAATTCTCTGCATGTTAATACTTTAAAACAGCAAGAGATACAAAATAGTATTCCCAGAAATCCAATTGGCCTAGAGACGTGAAAAATCTCAGTTCAACAAGCTTATCCATCAGACCGTGAAACTTAAATAACGCCTTTAAAACAAACAAAAAAAAGGCTCCAGATGTTTTCTACTGTACATCTATTAGGCGGAGGTATAACGAGCCAAAAAAAATGTACTCACTTCCTGAGCTGAGCTAATGCATAAACCAAGAGTGAATTCAGGAACTAGTCTTTCCTACAAATAGCTTCTCAGTTCACCCTGGCTATTTGCTTCCAATTGTGCTGCTTTGCAAAACAAAAACAGTACACCTTTCAAACAGTTCAGTTTATTTTTTCGTACCACCATTTTTCAAGAATTGTGTTTAAAATTGCTTTGAGAAATGATGAACCACTTTTGAACTGCTGCCCCAGAAGTAAAGCAGCAATCTAGTGGAAGGCCCAGAGGGATGTAAAGCCAAATGAAGCTTCACTCCAGTACAATACAGATCACGTGTGCTAATTTGCCATTGACTTCTACCTTGCAAAACAGTATTATTTCCGAGTTCAAACCATGCTCATTCAATGGACAATTTAGATTGGCAGAAGACAACTTGAGAAGCAACAGAACACGGGTAATGAGAATTTTCCAGGTTCATTGGTAAAACATACTGCACTAAGGGCCCCTTTTAGTAAGCGGCAGTAAGCCCAATGCCAGGCTTACCGCTCGTTAAACAGGAAATACCGGTGGGCTACCGCAGCAGCCCAGTGGTACTTCCCACCCCTAGCACGCCGTCATATCCATGGCTACAAAAACATTTTTTTTTGTAGCGCCGAAGTGTACCCAGCAGTAATCAGCCAGTACCGCACGCTGCCCGGTTAATGCCAGGAGCCCTTACTGCCACCTCAATGGGTGGGTGACAGTAAGGGCTCCCCCCCTCCGAAATGGCAATGCAAGTGCTTTACTTGCCGCACGGACAATTTCCTGCAGGAAACAGAAGCTTCCCTTTTACCCACCGTGGTAAAAAGGGGCCTCGGCATGCGTGAAAAACACACACCAATGCCAGCGCAGGCCCCCTTTTGCCGCAACTTGGTAAAAGGAGCCCTAAGATCTTTGCCCTATTCCACTGTACCTTCTGGATCTTAATTCAACTGAAGACTCCAGATTTGCCATATTTTGTAGAAAAACAACTCCTCATATCCCAAGAGCATACTAAAGGGCCCTTTTACAAAGGCGTGCTGAAAAATGGCCTGCGGTAGCGTAAACGACTGTTTTGGTGCGCACGCAGAATCATTTTACAGCGCACCTGTAAAAAAATGCCTTTTTAAAACTTTTTTGCTGAAAATGGACATGTGGCAAAATGAAAATTGTTACACGTCCATTTTGGGTCTAAGACCTTACCGCCAGCCATTGACCTAGAGGTAAGGGCTCATGCGCTACGCACTTGGTAACCATGCATTGCGCCAACATGGGCGAGGTGCCAGCGAGCGCCAGGAACTCCCCTGCGACAGAAAATAGAAAATTATTTTCTACTGTGGGATTCAGCATGTGCCAAGATCAGAATTAGTGCTGGGTGCCACGTGCAACCCCAGCGGTTGTGCAGATTGGGCACATGCTACCCGCGCATTAGCCCCCCCTCCTTTGTAAAAGGGCCTCTAAGTACCTGAAGCAATAGAAAGTTAAGTGATTTGCCCACAATCATTTGGGTATAAATGCCAAAAAGGTGGTCTAGTGCACTGTTGAAATTTTAACTTCAGGGACAATTCCCCTTAAAAGTCAATGCACCAAACGGGGAACCTCTCAGTGTACAGACTACACCCCAAGGGTGGGGCTACACATTTCTCCTCATAGGTTCAAATTAGCCTCAACTTGCTCAGCATTATGCTCCACTCTGTGCTTTCCATCCACTGTATCATCATTCTTACCCCTTAGTCAAAACACGAAACTGCTTTTCTTCTTTCTTTGGGGTGACTGCAAGACATGCAGAATAGTAAAGTGTTCTGGGATGTAAAGTGAAAAGGAGACACAAACCCAACGTTTTTCATATCTTCTAGTTTCCATTAAGAACAAACATCTTATGGAGCTGGGTGGTAAAAATCGATAAATCAGGCTTGAAACCTTGATGGTGATGCTTAATTATTTAAACTGTTGACAACAAACTAAGCATAGATTTCACTCAGCTCCTCTTTTACAACCATGCATAAAGATTGTTATAGAAACTACATACCTACCAAAACTTGTATCAAAAGAAAAGAATGAGATTTAAGCTACAAACTTTGAAATGTTTTCTAATCCATGAAGAGAAAGTCAAACATCCACTGTGGTCTACAGAATTGTAAAAGCATTGTAAAAGAAAAAAAGTGGGATAACTAGATGGTCCTCACCTAATGTCATATTCTGTTTCAATTGGCTAATAGCATTTTCATTAGCCACAATGCTGTGGAGAAACCCAATCATCGATCCTATAGAACTACGGGCATGCAGTGACTACTAAGGTAATTGCACAGCTGGGCAAAATGCTTTTCTAGGTTTATGGCTTAAAGGGAACATTAACCACATGCTGAAGAAGGGCTCCCTCCATTACCACATACCCTACTGTTCATTTTTTTCATATCTATGTGGTTCCTCTTAAGCAAGTTGCAAAATGCCAGCCACTCGACCTTTACCCTGAAGCACAGAAATGTAATAACTGAAAGCACACTGATATATGACTATACTGCCTTTTAGGAACACAAAGCAGAAGAACTGTCCTTCTGCTTTAGGCTTTGCTTTCTCAAATACCCCACAAAACAACCTCAAGTAGCATGCACTAGAAAAATGACAATCATGGGGCCAAATTCATATGGGACAGAAGACAGACTGCAACTTGGGAGAATTTCAGCTCACTGCAAAACGATTTTCTAAATACTTTTTAAAAATCCAGGTTTCTACAGCCTTTTCTCCCCTCTCCTGAGGGCATGCAGACATACACACCCAGAGTTTTGGGGAGAATATCAGATCAAAACACACAAAATTGAAAAAGGTCATTTTCTTCTCTCTCCAAGCCTTTTGTAAAGCCAGTTTTGAATCAGACAGACTGAAGCTCCTTTTTAAAAGAAAGATTTCTGAAGTCACTAATTGGCCACCCGACTTGATTCTTCATCTGAGCTTTTTTTTTTCCACATAATTTACTATTATAAGGATTTCACTGCTCTAGACCTTACAGAATCGACACCACACATTTTATGACCTACCATCCTATAAATCTTATAACAGGACTATTTTAACATTAACTTCTCCAGTCTCAGACAGCAGATGCTTTCCACTGACACCAAAGCTCTAAGTCATGCCTAGATAAGTAAGCTCTTTTTACTCAAGAGCCATAGCAAATTGCATAATCTTACCCAAGAGAATATTACAGCTGCACTTTTGCACCACTTGTCATGACCTGTAGTGTTCTGAAAGGAATTTTTTTTTTTTTTTTGCTACTCAAGAGTGGTGAACCCAGTGTGTTATGCTTGTTTGGCAAACATATATATTCAGACTGCAAAACTTCAGAAAAAAAAAAGAAGAAACAGCTGGGAAATTCACATCACATCATGAGGTAGAAGAATCTAGTTGTTAGAGCAGTGGGCTATGAATCAAGAGAAGTCCTGGAAAATGAGTCAGAACTTAACATAAGTATTGCCATACTGGAAGGAAGGTAGCAAGCGATGCTGGATTTAGGGAAGGCAGAGGTGTGCTGGATCTATGGGAGGAGGGGGGGCTGCAGAGAATGGTGTGCTGGACTTTGAGAGGAGGGGGTCTGCAGGGAATGGAGAGGAGTGCTGAACTTTCTGGGAGGAGAGGTGTGCTGGAGTAAAAGGAGGGGGATGCAGGGAAAGGGAGACCTATGTGGCCGGGGGGGGGGGGGGTGCCACAAAAAGTTGCTCGAACACTAAGGGTGCTGTGAACCGTTTGGGAACCACTGACTTAGCATATATATTGCATGCTAAGAAGCCAGAGCTGCCACAAAAGAAGCAATCCATTAACCTCTTCAGTCCGATGGACCTAGAGGCAAGAGTGTAGTTTGTCAGAGAATTGCTCTCCATAGGGGGAATGGAACATTTCACCTGGGAATGGAGGGCATGGGTTTACGCCAATGGTTTACATGGGGGAATCCAAAGAAACCAACATATGCTAGAGGATAACGGGCAAACACTTTTAGTCACTTTAAAAGTTAGACATGGGCGGGGTGGGGAGTATTGTTATAAGCAGATTTCCTATTATATAAGGGGGTTAATAAAACATCACCAGAAGGTCATGGTGACATCTGGATTTGATAAAATTTGGCCATAGGAGGGGTAGATAGAAGACTGCACCACTACCTGCCTTCCCTGTTTCAACATACTATACAGAAGTTGGCCAACGTGACTAGAGAGGAATATACAGAGAGAGAATTTCAAGGAGCAGGAGAGTGTGTGTGGGGGGGGGGGGGGGGGGGGGGGGGGGAGATACACAGCTCCAGGAAGTGCACTATAAAAGGTTTGCTACATTTATGTATCCTAAATAGGCTACCAAAGCATGGCCTGAGGTATTAGGTAATTGTGTGAAATGTTGCTAGCCTAAAAGGCATGCTATTACAGAGCATATGAGAGTGTTCACAGAGTCAACAGTACTAGAACAAAATTATGGGTACAGTTGAGCGGATGATGGGAATTGTGTGTTGGATCTCCATGAAACAGTAACATAGTAGATGACGGCAGAGAAAGACCTGTACGGTCCATCCAGTCTACCCAACAAGATAAACTTATATGTACTACTACTACTACTATTTAGCATTTCTATAGCGCTACAAAGCATACGCAGCGCTGCACAAACATAGAATACTTTATTTGTATACCTGACCTTGATTTGTCCTTGCCATTTTCAGGGCACAGACCGTAGAAGTCTGCCCCGCACTAGCCCCGCCTCCCAACCACCGGTGCTACCACCCAATCTCCGCTAAGCTTCTGAGGATCCATTCCTTCTGAACAGGATTCCTTTATGTTTATCCCATGCATTTTTGAATTCCATTACCGTTTCCATCTCCACCACCTCCCACGGGAGGGCATTTGACTTGGAACTGGAAGCCTCTGGGCGAAAGCTATTTGTTTGTAAAGTTGGTCTTGTTGCAAAAGAAACTTATCTTAATAGCTTGGATATGGTCAGAACCTTCCATCGTTACTTTGTGGAGAAACTATATATGATTTGCTAAGAACGGAGATATCATAAAAGGTTGGAGCAAAGGTGGTTAAATTTGTGGCGGTAAGGCAGACATTTTTAGACATTATGGACTAAATTCTTTAAACGGCACCTAAGAGTCATCGCAAAAAAAAAAAAAAAAAAAAAAAGACAGGGCTTAGTGCCATTCTATAAACAGCACTTAAAGTTAGGCGCAGTTTATAGAATAATGTTTTGCACCAAGAACTACAACTACATTTAGGTGCATAAACTGTGGGAATACCCTCAATCCACCCATGACCCTCCATGGCCATGCCCCCTTTTTGGACCCATGTGTAAAATTTATGCATGTAAGTTTTAATTAAATTCAATTAGCACCAATTGCCTAAGCCAATTATAGATACTAATTGGCTTGTTATTTAATTAACTTGTGTGCACTCAAATTTGTATGCCCAATTTTTTAGCGATTTTTATCAAATTTGGGAGGTTTGTGACTTCAAAGTACTCCCCTTAATGCATTAAAAACTTAAGGCTAACTTCAGTGGTTAGGGGAGGGTAGTGGTCTGGGAGGCTTTCACAGGAAGCTCTTATAAACAAAAAACAAGTTGTGCTATTGTGATTAATGTGCATGATTGTCATTTTGAAATAATTTTGCTCACTATATACTAATTGAAATGTGCTTTAATAAAAGATGGATTTTCATACATTTTAAACTAAGGGCCCTGTTTACTAAGCCGTGTTATAGGCGCGGTAGCATCTTTAACGCACTTTAACCATGTATGCACATTAACTGTGTACGCACAATATCCCTATAGGTGACACGATTAGCGTGCGTGCTAATTGTAGGCGCATTAGAAACGCTAATACGCCTTAGTAAACAGGGCCCTAATTTTGATGAATATTAAGCCCTGTTTATAGGCACGTTAGCGTCTTTAATGCACGTTAACCATGTACGTGCCTACATCCCTATAGGCGCCTATATGGTTAGCGCACACGCTAATTGTAGGTGCGTTAAAAATGCTAATGCGCCTTAGTAAACAGGGCCTTAATTTTGCTTAATATTATGATGCTTTGAAATATGCTTTAATATAGATGGATTTTCATAAAAATTTGCAGTGCAGGATTTACTTTTTTCACTGTGCACTTTTTTTTTTTTTTTTAGCCTTTATTCATAACCATTTTTCTGTTTGATGTCCTATCAACAGGAGGTTTGAAGATGACAGGGAGAACATAAGTATTGCTACTTGACATATTTTTTTTCCAGATTCACGTGTAGGCCCAGAAAAGCAGGCTCCTTTCTAAATTTGGAGAGAGAAGTCAGCGTGAAGCTACTGTGAACACAGTTTGGAAGAAATGCAGAGCTGTTTTCAAATGCACCATGATCCGCTGACCACAAATTTCCATGCAGCAGTACTGCAATTTTGTGAAGAAAGAGATGTTTGATATGACCAAATTTCATAGCAAAGAACTTACACTAAAACAAATTCTAAGAATTCTTCCACAACAGATTTGGACATAGGATATAGACTAAACGGACAAACCAAGTTTTATAAAACAAGACTAAAAACTTGTATACCCATCTTCTTCAGGGCCAGCCCACCCATTTGGTATGAGTAGGTGGCAGCTTCTAAGGAATAGGAAAAAGCAGCTGCAGTCAAAGCAAAACAGATTCTGACAGGCACAAAATCAAAAAGCCACTCTCTCATTTTACCTACAGGAAGAACGAGCAAATATATATACAAAGTGTGGAGGCTTATTTTCAAATCACACAATTTACAAAGTTCCATGGAGGGGCATTTTCAATTAGATGTCTAAATCTGACTTGGTAGTATCTTTCCCACTGAAGTGAAAATGATATGAAAAGTAGTATTGCCTCTAACCCACCACATGAAAAAGGCAGTGTTCTGCCTAGGAGCTCTGTGAGGCTCTTTTTTCCTCCTTTTTCATGTGGTGGGTTAGAGGCAATACTACTTTTCATATCATTTTCACTTCAGTGGGAAAGATACTACATTGTTAATATAATTTTTTGAATAGATTTTTCCACATCCTATTAGTCAGTGTTTAGTAAATTTGACTTGGGACATTTTGCTGAAAACGTCCAAAATTCAAGTAGTGAAAATGACCATTTTCAAAACAGAAAAACGGCTCTTTTTTTCTTTAAAAACGACCATTTCCTAGATGTTGTTGTGCTTAGTTCCGGAGCAAGCAAAAGTAGAGGCTGATCAAAGACGAGACAACATTCAAAGCTAATAGAACAAACTTCTTGCATCGCTTTGCGATTTTTTGCTTCCACAGTCGATGCAAGAAGTTTGTTCTATTAGCTCTGAATGTACAAAGATTTGGGCAAGTTGTACAGCTATAATTTCGAATATTGCTGTGTTCCTCTGCCCACTTTTAGAGTTTACTGTTTGACCCCTGATGTTGACGCTAGTGTGCGTCGCAACACGGCCTGTGTCAGGTCTATTAGTTATTCGTTATATTAAAGACTGGTGGATTCATATCTCCAGTGTTGACTCGTCTTTGATCAGCCTCTACTTTTGCTTGCTCTGGTTTGTCGTCGTAGAGGATTTTTCCTGTTTTGTATTTTGGGTGCTTAGTTCTGGACCATTAAAAAAAAAATGTCCAAGTGAAAAATGCACAAAATCATACCATTAGGACATAGGAGGAGCCAGCTTTCCTAGTCAACTGGCCACACAGGCATCCCAGCGGATTAGTGGGGCACCCTAGGGGGCACTGCAATGGACTTCACATAAAAGGTCCTAGGTAAAAAGCACACCAATACCCCCTTATATTGTATGGTGAGCCCTTCAAACCCACAAAAAACCTACTGTACCTAACTATACACCACTAGAATTACTTTTTTTTTTTAACAAGAAGTCTTTATTGAAATGTTCAAAGTGCATACAATGTGGAAAACAAACACGAGTAAACTATAACATGACACTTGAATCATAATAAAGTCAACCTTATGTAGTCTCTCATTATAAAGCAAGAATTATACATACACCATCTAATTTGAAAAACAAAACAAAAAAACTAATCTAAGCTAGTTATCCTATATAATAATTCTCACCTCCAACGTTCTGACGTTGCCTGGGACCGTGGCTCCCTCGGATGTGGTCTGCTACCTGCGGTAGATAACACTGACGTCATACTGACGTCCGAGTATGCTGCTTTCCCTTCTCTTCGCTCTGACTCTGGTCCCACCCTTGCGCAAACAGGAAATGAGGGCGGGACCAAAGTCAGAGCGAAGAGAAGGAAAGGCAGTACACTCACTGAGTCTGTTCGCTCTTCAATGCTGCCGACGGGACCCCGGTAAGAGAGGGGGAGAGGCGATTTTAGAGAGGGGGGACTGGCACTCGGAGGGAGGACAGAGCGAAGGAGAATGACAGAGAGAAAGAGGGAGGGAGTGGGGCCTGCAACTCGGAGGGACAACAAAGTGAAGGAGAGTGATGGAGGGAGGAAACCATGGAAAACGGAGGGGAGGAAAGGGGGCCGTGGGGACTTGGGGGGGACAGAGGAAGAGAGCGAGGGGGGGGGGGGAAACCTTGCTAGCGCCCGTTTCCTTTCATTCCGAAATGGGCCTCTTTTACTAGTTAGATTATAATATGAATTTCGGAAATAAAGTAGTAGATAAAAGGATTTGAATGTCTTTATTAAGCAGCTTGGAATGAAAAAAAAAAAGGTTATCTAATAACCTGGATCTTGTTATAGTTCTTAAAGAAGTAAATAAAGCACTTGATCTAGTAATCCTTGATTTTTGAAAAGGAAAAAAAAACAAACCCCAAAGTGAACTGAGAGATACAATGGGGCTAGAATACTGCGACACACTATCACTCTTTTTTTCAAGGAGTAAATCAGATGGAGCACAGTATTTGAATGGATAGCAACCACTTCAGTAATTGTTTAGGGGATCCTGGCTTTCTCTATTGAGCAAAAAGATCCCTGGGTCCCAGAGAACATCGGCCCTATTATCCAAAGAATCTGAAGCTGAATACGCCTCCACAATGATCGCATGCTAGGACACATCCACCATATATGCTCCAAGATATCCCACTGTCCACATCTCCACCAACAAGTTGGATTGGTCTGAGGATACCAAAAGCCAAGAGAGACTGGGGTCAGATACCAACAAATATCAACATTATCTTAACATTGTTTTCTTTAACATTGGATGCAACTGCAAAATTTGTCAAGGATTGTTCCATTTTCTCCCATTCAGCTGGTGTAACAAAAAACAAAACAAAAACAACAACTGTACCCAGCTCCTGCTCCCATCACTGTCTATGTTTCTCAGGTACAGGAAGAGAGTCCCTCACATATCCAGAGTGTACCCACCAAATGTTTGGTATACAAAAAAAAAAAAAAAAATTTTTTTAAAGACATCCTCTAAAAATATATACTCCCCAGTCAAACTTCAGTTTTTTTGGATGCAAGATGATGTACCAATTGTAAATAAGCAAAATGAACACTTTGGGGGAGACTGTAATCCCTTGCCAAATTCCTAAAAGGAATAAGCATATCCTCGGTGTATAACTGACTCCAGAGGGCTAGGCCTAAGTTCCTCCAAGTTTTATAAATTGATTGCAATAATCCAGGTGGGAACAGAGGATAATAGGAAATGGGAGTATAAGAGGACAATTGAAAATCAGATGTAGTTCCCATATTCGAAAAGTATGTAAAATTTCTCTGCAGCTGCCAATGGCATTTCGGGAGACAACAAATAACTCAGCCCCACCTGATACTGCTCTATATGTACCTATAATTTGTAAGGATGATTTTTGAACCATTCCACAGATGCTCTTACCTGGGCAGCATGATAAAAAAAAGCCAAGGTTTGGCGCCGCCCATCCCCCTTTTTTTGTGTCTCAGTACAATACTGTTCTTGTGAACCTTGGTTTTGTCACACAAATGACCTGGACAACAGTCCTGGAGAAGATTTTAGACCTTATCTTTGGAACTGCCACTGGTAGGACCTGGAAAAGATATAGGAGTCTAGGCAGGACATTCATTTTGATCATAGAAATCCTACTAAATCAAGTAGGAGAAAGTCCCTTTGTGTTCTAGGTCCGTTCATATGGTTGAAAATCATTGGAATAATTGGCCTCAAAGTTGCTCATATTTAGGCTGCAGCCAAACCTCCAAATACTTCAACCCAGTTTTAACCCAATGAAAGGGAAAGAAGACTGCACTACCTGTAAAGTGTGGATATCTAAATTAAAATTAAGTGTCTCCATTTTCCCCATATTAACCCTAAAGCCAGAAATCTAAGAACAGCATGTTAGGAAGCGTGATGATTGTGGAGGTCAAAGACAACAGAACATCGCCTGCAAAGCGATTGATTTTATATTCCATGTCCCCACCAAACACTCCCCCAATAGATAGATTAGCGTGTATGGCCAAAGCCAACGGCTCCATTACCCTCTGGGACAATGGGCAGCCTTGCCTAGTTCTTCTGGTGAGAGAGAGAACAGAGTTGCCCCAATTGACTAATACAAGCAAGGGGACTGAGATAACATCCGTCACCCAGTTATGAAAGCATCTCCCATCCTAGCTTTAAGTAACACCTGATCTAGAAATCCCCAGCGAACACTAATTGAAGGCCTTTTCCACATCAGTCCACTAACAAAAAGGCCTGCTGTGCATTTTGACAAGATAAGTAGTTTAAGTTAACCACTTTTTCTATTATCCACAGCCTGCCTCTTTGGGATAAAGCCTACCTGATCCGGATGGACCAGAGTAGATAACACCTTTGAAAGTCCCACAGCTAGAACCTTAGCCAAAACCTTCACATCAGTGTTAAGAACCGATATTGGGCGATAAGACTGACACTCTGCCCTATCCTTCCCCTCGTTTGGTATGACAGAAATCCAGGCACCTGTAAGAGGAACATATGACCATGATTGTTGAGTTTAAATTATTATCATTTCAGAGCACAGGGTAAGGCTGAAGATTTACCTACACAGTGTTTCCCAAGTTTTGTCCAGGAGTACCCCTTGCAATCAGGTTTTCAGGATATCCACAATGAATATGCACAAAACAGATTTGCATATAATGGAAGCAGTATATGCACATCAAGTTCATTCATAGTCACTGTGGTTATCCTGAAACCATGACTGGCAAGGGGCACTCCAGAACTGGACTTGGAAAACATTGACCTACGGTACCCAATACCTTTTGCCATTTCCCATTTTTGGTCCTTATCCTTCTGGATAGATCAGGACCAATGCAAGGATACGTTTTGGTGTGCCACAAGGGTTGTCCTGTGTTCTCAAAATGAGGTGGTAGCAGGTCTTTGGTAAATTATCAAATAAAAAAAATCAGAAGATGGCGATAAGTCATTCAGCAAAGGCTCCATCTTCCAGCTAAACACATAAGCAGCAATCTTCAGCTGACTGTCAAGCTTGTATAGATATTGCTAGCACAATGGGTAGCAGTAAGGACATGCCAAACAGCAATATATAGCTGAGAGATCTTTAGCTACTAATTTGGCACACATCTACATATCGAGACATTGGTTGCAGAATTTTAAAGGCAAAGCCAGAGGCAGATTATTGTTGCAGTGTACAAAATACGGCTTATGATGAAAAAAAAACAGTATGGGCTGTTAATCCTAAACAGGTAATCTAATACTACTACTACTTAACATTTCTAGAGCGCTACTAGGGTTACGCAGCGCTGTACAAATTAACAATTAAGGACGGTCCCTGCTCGGAAGAGCTTACAGAGAACTGAAAAACAGCCAAACACAATCCAAAGGGTTGTGTGGAATGAATGTAAAGAAATGAGGAAAGTGGGGAATACCCTCAGAAACCAAGGCTTCTGCCAAGGTCTAATCAACAAGACTATCTCTCTATATAAAAGGCACCACCAACGTTCTATGAAGCCTCCAGCCGGAAGTGTGAAGGGGGAGAGATATCCGGTTTCCCCATGAGTGTCTGCCCCGCCCTCTCTGTAACACAAACAGTCAGTGAAGGAAAACACAGCAAAGCATGAAATCAAATCACTCTCTCTGTAACAGTGAAGGACTCAGAGGGGGGAGGGGAGAGAGGGCAGGGACACACACACTCCCACATGCACACAGAAGAAAACCTTGCTAGCCCCCGTTTCATTTGCATCAGAAAGGGGGCTTTTTTACTAGTTATCTATAAAAGACTTTGTGCCCGTGATCAAGTTTCTTTCATGGGGTAAATATTCCCTACTCCACTCATTCAAAAATGCCCATATAGGAGCATCATGCAAAATTGCCCATAATAGAGCACAAATTTTTTATACAAAAAAGCCCATGATAGAGCACAAATATTAAAGATAACTGAGTAAGAAAAACTGTTCAAGCTACAGCATAGCATGCATCAACTTAGCTTAATAAATGCTGGCTTGACAACCCCACAGTTCAACTGTTGATTTTCAACGGGGCCCGATTCATTTCATCCATAACAGGGCTTCATCAGGAACCACTCAGTTGGATCATACTGACAGGGGTATCGGCTGACTAAACTTCTCGGAGTTTATGGAATAGTCCTCTGTGCAGATTTTTTTCAGTGCCATTTTTTTTTTGAGCACCATTTATAGAATCTAGTTCTTGGTGCACTAAGCTTTAGAGAAAGGGCAGCTTAGCAATTTGTAAGAGTGCACTTAGAACCACCCAGGTCCTGGTTCTAGTCAAAGGGCCCATTTTACAAAGGCACGCTAGTGTTTTTAGTGTGCGCTAAAAATTAGAATGTGTTAAGTGCCAAGATGACCATTATATTCCTACAGGCATCTTAGCATTTAGCGTGTCCTGAAAATGCTAGCTTGCCTTTGTAAAAGGCCCCCCCAAGTGCACTCATAGAAATACATTGCTAAGGGGCCCTTTCACTAAAGCTCTACTGCCGACTTTTTAGTTAACACAAGCAAATTCTTTTATTTCCTTCAGCCTAACTGTAATATAAGATCACATGGGGTGGGGGGAGCAAAATTCCCCAGGCCTCCAAGGGGGGCCCAGCACCTGGGTCTCTCTCTCTCTCCTGCTCCTGAGGGGACCCAGGAGATCGTGCCCCAACAGGAGGAGAGAGAAAACTTCAGCACCGGGCCCCCCTTGGAGACTGGGGAGGACCCAGAGGAATAGACACAGCGTCTGCTGCATTGCCTTCCCCTGCGGCCGCCATTTTATTTCCTTCAGCCTGTAATATAAGATCACATTAACAAATTCAGAGGAAAAAGAAGGCGCAAAGCACAAGTTAATTCACAAGACCATGTATCCCATGGTCAAGGCCGCCGAGGGGTGGGGTTGAGGGGGGCACAAAATTCCCCAGGACCTGGGCTCCAAGGGGGGCCCAGTACAGAGTCACTCTCCCTCTCCTGACGGGACCCTGGATGATCGTGTCCCGACAGGAGCAGGAGAGAGAAAACTCCGGCGCCGGGCCCCCCGTGGAGGCTGGGGGGAACCTGGAGGAACAGACGCACGCCTTACCCTGCGGCAGCTTTTCCCCTGAGACCGAGCATGTGCGTATCTGATTGAAAAAGCAGCCACAGGAGAAGGCCATGTAGCAGAAGGTAGAAGGGCAGCCACTGGAGAACTGTTCTAATGGCAGGGCCTTGGGATCCCCGCCAGCCAGGGCAGGCGGCAGCAGCGATCGGGGAGGGGGGTGGCGGATCCTGGAGGCGGCGGCGGGGAAACGATCCTGAGGGGGGAGGTCGGCAAGCGGCAGCATCCTGGGGGGGGGGGGGGCGGTGTCCCTGGGCCCCAGCTCAGTCTCTCGGCGGCCCCTGCCATGGTATGGCAGTTCTTTTGAGTGCTATGAAGAATACTAAGCTGAGTGCACAGTATGACATATCAACAAATTACACAGATCAACAGCAACACTTAGCTTATAGCTGGCTCATCTCAAACACTTTTTGAGGAGTAATATTAACTAGACTACAGATCTCACCTTCTGAAAAGCATATCTGCTGAGCTGGCCTCAGAGGATAAGCAAATGAATCATACACTATGGTTTCTTTCCTGTTAATTCTCATTTTTGGCTTCAGAGAAGGTAGGAACTGAAGAGCTGGTGACTATCAGAATTCCTCTTATCCCTTGCTTTACTTTATTTGGAATTTCTATACCGCTAGTACCTTTGTTAGTTCTAAGTAGTTTACAGGTTGGGTCTTAAAAACAGGGAAGGGGCTGAGAATACAGTTGTTATTAATAAGTGATAGATCAGATGGCCATTTCAGAAAGATTAACAGAGACATTTCTCACATTTTCTTAAAACAGACTTGTTTTTACATATTTTCTGAATTGACTGTAGTCGTTTAAATAGACTAAGCCTAAGTCCTTCTAAAGTTTGGGAGCCTGAGATGCTAATAAATTGTCATAGATGTTGTTTCATTTTATTCCTTTTGGGAAAGGCCATGCAAAGGGGAGCAATAATTAGGTCTTCTCTACAGTGTAAGATTGTAGGTTGGGCATTCTCTTGTGCAGGCTAATTTGGGTAGGGAAGTCATCTTTAGTATTGTATTTTAAACCACCCAGATGGTATTATGTCCTAGGGCGGTATATCAATAAACTTGAAAGTCTGAACTGAAGTACTAAGTACAGTCAAGAGCCCTCACTCACTACTACGGACATATGGTTTTATCTCAAAAGACCCTACATCTATGTTTTTCCTATGTTATTTTTTCATTTGTCTGCTCTTAGTCAACTGCAAGCTCCAATGAACCTGGGACTGCCTGTCCAAAGCAGAGAATGACACAGGGACGGGGACAGAGCTTGCAGGGATGGGTACGGGGACAGATCCCATGGGGACGGGGCGGAGACAACTTTGTCCCCATGTCATTTTCTACTTTGAAGCCTGTTAATGAACTGGGCTGCTATTTTATGTTTGAGTGACGCAGACGACGACATTTTGACTTTTGGAAAAACAAGCAAACATGCTGGCCACAACTAGCAAAATTTGCATGTGGGATCCTGTACATCCTGCTACCAGCACATCTTCTAAGAAGACATTTTCTATTGCAGGAAGGGCTGTGGAAGGGGAGAGCTAGACTGAATCCTGAGATTGTTGATGACTTCTTATTCATCCACAGATTTAAAAAATCATAATGGTGATTCACAGGGCATACAGAATGTGTTGTATTTTCTACCCATAGACATTTTAACAGAATGGATTAGGATTCCTTGGGGTAGTAGAAATTAGCTATTGTGGGGTTAGAAGGGTAGAGGGTGGTGGTGAGGGAGGTATTATAGCTGCTCGATGTTATTGTTGTTTTCTATTCGTAATTTATATACAACAGTTGTACAGCATATTGTTCCTATTTATACTTTAACAAAAAGAATATAAAACCATAATTGTTCGAGGCTTCTGCAGATGAGGACAGAGCCCATAGGGACGGAAACAGAACCCACGGGGATGGGGCGGAGATGAGGACAAACTTTGTCCCCGTGTCACAGGGGCGTAGCCACGGGTGGGCCTGGATGGGCCTAGGCCCACCCAGTTTGGGTTCAGGCCCACCCAGCAGCGGAGCGGAGGGAGCAGGCAGCGCTGATCCTGCATCTGCCTTCTCTGGCGGCAGCACTTCCCAGACGCTGCCTACCGCCGCCACGATCTACCTCCTCCCTCTGTCTCACTCTCAACAGCAGCGGTAGCGTCGCAATTCAAACACGCTGCCTCCTGCTTCTAACCCAGGAAGCGTCTCCTCTGCAGAGGAGACGCTTCCGGGTTAGAAGCAGGAGGTAGCGTGTTTGAATCGCTACCGCTGCTGTTGAGAGTGAGGACAGAGGGAGGAGGTAGATCGTGGCGGCGGTAGGCAGCGTCTGGGAAGCGCTGCCGTCAGAGAGAGGGTGGGCAGGTGGAATGGGAGGGAAGGATGCATGGGGTGAAGGAGAATCGCTGGACACATGGATGGGAGGGGAGAGAAGAGAGTCACGGGATGGATGGATGGAGGTGGGGGGAGAGGGGAGAGAGGAGAATTGCTGAGGGTGATGGATGGATGGAGGTGGGGGTCAGGGGAGAGAGGAGAATTGCTGGGGATGGATGGAGGTTGGGGGGTAGGGGAGAGAGGAGAATTTCTGGGGATGGATGGATGGATGGAGGTTGGGGGGTAGGGGAGAGAGGAGAATTTCTGGGGATGGATGGATGGATGGAGGTGGGGGGCAGGGAAGAGAGGAGAATTGCTGGGAATGGATGGATGGATGGAGGTGGGGGGCAGGGAAGAGAGAAGAATTGCTGGGAATGGATGGATGGAGGGAACAGGGGCAAGAACAGAATTGCTGGGGATGGATGGATAAGGGCAGGGGAGAGAAGAGAATTGCTGGGTATGGATGGATGGAGGGGAGAGGAGAGTTGCTGGACATGGGTGGATGGAGGGGAGGGAAGAGGAGAGAGGAAGGTTGCTGGACATGGGTGGAAGGAGGGGAGGGCAGGGGCAGAGGAGGGTTGCTGGACATGGATGGATGGAGGGAAGGCAGGAGAGAGGAGGCTGCTGGATATGGATGGAGGAGAGGGAAGGGAGAGAGAAGAAATGCTGGACATGGATGGAGGGAAAGGAAGAGTGAGGAAGGAGATGAGATGAGAGAAAATTGCACATGGATGAAGAAAATAGGCAGAAGCTGGATCCACTGGACAGTCAAGTCTACGGAGAACCCAGAGCAAGAAATGAAGAAGAAAGGCGGAAAGTAAAGAAATAAATGGAAAGGAAGCCCTGGAAACGGAAGGTAAAGAGGACAGATAGCAGCAGAATCAGATACTGGGCCAGTATGATCAGAAAACAAAGTCACCAGACAGCAAAGGTAGAAAAAAATCATTTTATTTTCATTATAATGATTGGAACATGTCCACTTTGAGAATCAGGTGCTCAACATTAAAAGTTTATATTTATTTACTTATTTATGGCATTTTATCCCACATTAAACATGAATTAGATTGGAACCTGGGATCATTTAATGTTTTTTTTTCCTGGAGAGAGTAATGCATTGCCTCCCCCACCCCCCAGGCTCTCTCCCCGGCTATAGCCAGCTCTGCAATTTTTAGGGGAGGTGCACAGGTGGACCGGGGGGGGGGGGGGGCGCAGAGATGGACGGGGAGAGAGCCTGTTAAACATTTACCAGCACACCACTGTCTAGTGCCCACCCATCCAACCTGTTGGCCCACCCAAAATTGACTTCTGGCAACGCCACTGCCGTGTCATTTTCTAGTTCAAAGCACTCAGGGGGTCTTTAACAAAGGTGCGCTAGCGTTCTTAGCACGTGCTAAAAACAGTACAGCACCTTAGTAAAAGGACCCCAGCACAATGCAAATAAAACTGCTCACAACATTGACTTGCCTGTTTCTTGGCTCTCTGCCTCTTCTCTCTTTTTCCCCCCCAGCTCTCCGCTGTATTCCTTTGGTCCTACTACATTTCCATTTACAGGCTTCTGGAATAAAAAGAATGCTTATTAAGATCATATTCCCCCATTTGGGCAAATCATTCTCCAAAAGTACTAACTACATTCTTCTTTACAGTGCAAGGCCTGCCTGAGAGACTGGCACAAGAAATGCTTTGTTTACAATAATGGGCAACTAGGAAAAACTTTAAAATTCAAATCTCTCAGCAGGAATAATCTATACATCAGAATGAAACAGGCTATTTAATTAATTAATTTATTTTTAACTCCCCACTGAAGAACTCAAAATCTTCTTTAGCGATATCAACTGCAGTCTCCTCATTAAAGTTCCCAGCATCCCTGGCAGCAACAATGTTCAGAAAGTACCAAAAGTTGAACCAATCTTAAGAGACCCTGTTTTCCTTCTCTGATTACCTCAAAACTGCTCATGGGAATTAGCATGACAATATGGACATGAATTATTCATTTTGTCCACAAGTGAGGCCTAACTGTACAGCTATTTCAGTCTTCAAATGACTAGGCCTCAAAACTGCCACTCCATTCTCCATCTTTGAAAAATGTTAAATATTAGGAACCAGCAAGCAAATATAAATAATATCAATTATTTTTCTCATTTTCCTTAGCTCACCGAGTCTTGGTTTCTCCAAACTGCCACTCATTAACCACCATTGTTCAAAGGTCAGACTGGAAACACTTAAGTGGAAGTTTAGCCCTTTGATGCTACATAGTATCGGTGGAAAGGGAAAGTTTTAACAAACATGTTACTATACCATAGCAAATGGGTACCCATTTCAGTAACTGAAAAGCTGTTCAAGTAGCTTCACATATTTTTTTTGCCACTTGGGACACCCAAATGGGACACTGCAATTACAAGCTACGCTCAATACCAACAACCTACTGATCAGCAATGTAACATGAATGGTGAGAGAAAACTGTCCAGCTAAGAAATTCAGCTCATTTAGGGGCCGATGCTCAAAGTTGACATCAACACCAACAAATTGGCACAGCATGCTCAAACTAATGAGCATGCAAATTACCACAGCATTAAAAAAAATCAAAGCAATAATCTGCAGCTCAGCACAAATGTTAACCTTCCTTTCCGTGCCTGAGCAATGATTGGCTCAGGCACTGACAAAAGGGTTGAAATTTGGGGGGGGGGGGGGGGGGGGGGGGGGGGAGAAGCCTACAAGCATGACATGGCATGCATCAGCCTCTTAACCCAACTCGACACTTCTTCCAGTCTTCTCCCGAAAATATATCCCTGGTGTCTAATGGCACTCACCCCCCCCCCCCCCGAACCCCAACCTCCCTTCCCCAAATTAAAAAAAAATTGCCCTGGTGGTCGACTGCCCCTCCCTACCCGGCACACCTCTCCTCTCCAGTCACAAACAAAATGCCCTGATCGTCTAGTTGAACGCCACCCACCCCCACTCCCATACCTTGTACAAAGCTGAAGCAATGCCCACTTGCCTGGGATGCACTAGGTGGGGGCCTATCTACCATATCTACCCTGCCCAGGACCTCAGATTAAGTTTTCCTGCACTAAACACTTGTGAGAAATGTTTTGGCATGTTTGCAGGATGGGTAATGAAAGCATTAACATGCATTTAAATGTATTTTAATATGGTCTGCAGTAATGCTTTTGAACATCTGGCACAAAATAAAGTGTGTGCAAACCAAGGAGGTTTGATTACAGGATATGAAATGAAGTCACAAGGGTGAAGCTAGTCTCAACCCACTCCACCCAAGGAGGTTTTTTTAAATTCTCCCCAATGCAGCAACAGCAGCCATTTTGGCACAACCAAAACCATGAATAGGGTGACAAGCTCTGCCTGACTTCAAGCCACAAAACAGGCCAGAAAGGCTCGTGCCGTCTCCTGTTATTAAACTTCCTTGGTGCAAAACCAGCGTTAACCCCATGTTAATGACACCAGTAGTCTAGAGCATCAGTTCCTTAAAGGGCAATTTTCAAAATAAATTTCTGTGGGTAAGAAGCATTTTACTGTGTGTGAATATTTATCACCTTGTATATGTTGCAGCCTTGCTATGCAGATCTTATATGCATATTCATTGTGGATATCCTGAAAACTTAACTGGCTGGGGTGCCAAAAGCTAGAAACCTGCAAGTACTTTTTAGTATACTCGAGCTGGTTTGTGGGACCAAGAAGATGCATCCGTTTTCAAACACTTTTGGACGTGCAAGCTGAATTGTAAAGGACCAGATGCCTGTGCATCTTGATCAGTGAGGGAGATAGAAATTTATTTTTGATGCTTGGGAATCTCTATTTTTGTTCTGTGCCTTCCCTAAAAAGTACCTGTGATTTTGTGCTAATCTGGATACAAGATGCACTGACACTGAATAAACTTGACCTACATTCTACAAAGGTATGGCATTTTTTTAAAAACCGTCTTCGGCAAGCATGTATTACAAGAAATGCTAAGGGTTTTGGGGTGCCCAGCCTAGGACCCTGAAGAGAGAAAAAGTCCAACCAGGGACTCAGAAGAGGATTTTAAAGGAAAGGACGGAGCTTACCGAGATCCAAGGACACGAGATAAATGTTTTGGGACATCATGGCGTGATGAAACAATGAAATTCTGCTTGACCTTTTTTGGGTTTCACTCAAATGATACTGTCAAAGCAGGCATTTACCTTGTGTGGCCCACTTGAATGGAATAGTTTGCCTTCTGACTTGAAGGTGGTAGATAACATTAATATTTTTAAGAAGCAGGGCTGTGGAGTCTGAATCGTGGAGCACAAAGGACTGCAGAATGACCCGAACCCCGTTCCCCAGGTTCTCAGGACTGCTCTAACCATTAGACTACTCTACAAACAAAGGTTCTAGTAGACAGGAGAGTGGAGATTTTCTATTTTATTTTACCCCTGTGGGGCTGTATTCTGCCAAATATGAGAAGGCCACTAAACGTACCTCTATCAGTAAATCGGGAAGTTTTTCCATCTATCAACTAAGAATTTAAAAAAATGGAAAAATTTCTGCTAATGCTCCCTTGAATAAGTTATAAAAGCTGTAAATACATCTGTTCCTGGAAATTTATTCTATGTAAAGGTCAACAATGTAACAAAAACCTTACTACCTGAAGCTAAAAATTTTATTCATCCAGATAATTTGCACAAGTTTGTTCTGTATGCGTTTCCTTGGAACACAGCTGATAAAGGACATTTTAAATAGTTTGTAAAATGTTTAAATTCTTCACACCTATTTTTTAAACTACATTATTAATTCTGCATTTTTTTAAATTTAGGAGCCCTTTTACTAAACTTAATTAGGTGCTAACACATGCCTAATGCAACAAAAATGACCTAATGCAGGATGTGCTAAAGCAGCCTGCATTAGTTTTGCCTTGTGTGCGCACTAACTGCAGGGTAATTTTTTTGAGGGAGTGGGTCAGTAGTGAAGGGTGGGCATTCCTGTAGTTAGTGCATCTACATTACTGCACACTAACTGGTCAGCACAAAATTAATGTGCGAGTCCTTATCACCTCCTAAATAGGCAGCGGTAAGTGCTCATACAGTAATTTTTTCTTTAATGACTGCATGCTAATGCTAACATTGATGCATGATCATAACCAGAAATAATAGAAAATAAGGATTTTTAAGGCCACAGTTAAAATGGCTTTAGTGGGCAGGAAAGACCCATATAACGGTTGTGTAAAAGGGCCTCTTAATGCCTAAAGAACCTGTCTACTTTAGTTTCCTATTCATTCTAAACTTGAATAACTTAGTAGATCATATTGCATTTTTTACATCTTATTTACTTCCCCCTTAACAGCCTCCTTCAAAATATGATTAGCTCCTGTTTATACTCAATATTGGAGGTGTAGCCTAGTGGTTAAGTGCAGCTGCCTGAGATTCCAGGGAACTGGGCTTGATTCCTACTGCAGCTCCTTGTGACTCTGGGCAAGTCATTTAACCCTCCATTGCCCCCCCCCCCCCCCCGTACCTGTATATAATATGTAAAAACCTATAACCACAAAAAGGTGGTATATCAAGTCCCATTCTCTTGTTGCTTCAATTGCTGGAAGTGGGAGTTAATTGCCATTGGTAATTTATTTTTGTTGTTTCAAGCCAGAGCCAATAAATCTCAAATAGTAACCTACATGTATGTCACATTAGCAACAGAAATGGCTCGTTAAGTTTAGTGCATCTGGCTATCAATCCTGCAACCAAGAGGAAAGGGAATGGTCTACCTTGAAAACTGCCAGTATAGCAAGCTCAAGGAGTTTCCCTCAATGTTGCATCAGCTGACCAGCCTAAAATAAGGACAAAGCCATGCAAAACACCAAAGTCTGTCCCAGTGACTAGAAGTGGTGAATCAGCTCCCTACTCTGCCTACTGGGTATCCATCCCTCCTCGTATCTTTAATACAGTCTGAGATTTGTCTATCTAGTAAAATCCTAACATTTAAGATCCAAATCACCACTTTCACAGAATCTGACGAGTAGCCTCCACCCACTCCAAAAGCATGATCCCTCCGTGAAAGTTGTCATTTAAGCTCCTATTAAGCTACTCTTTTTCTGCAGAGATTACTGATTCAAGCATATTTATTGTGTGGGTGGACAAAAACGTAAGCTCTCCTTTTTGGTTCCACAACTCTCCAAGCATCCTTAAGTACCATGTCTTTCATTAGATCCCTTAATATAGCCTTAAAAAAAAAAAAAAAGAAAACCCCGAGTCTATCACTTACATTTGAGCAGTCCAGAAATTGATGTGTGGCTTTTACCCAAATTAACGTTTCTTGATTAAGTTTAGCTCCCAGTAGGCATACAGACTCACCAAGTCACACGCATTTGACTACCCCCTCACACGCCAAACACCCCTCTTCACACACATTCGGGGACCAGGAAATGGGGACCCCTCCTTTTCTCTCCCCCTCAGTTTACCATCTCTCCTTCTCTCTTCCCCTCGCCCCGATCTAGCATGTCTCCCCCCACCCCACAATCCGAAGTCAGGCACTTCTCCCTCAGTCTCAAACTTAAACTCGGCGCCGCGCCCCGCCATCCTACCTTCAAACTGCAGACTGAGATTAACCACGACCAACACAATTTTCCTTCTCTTCGGCGCCCCGCCCTCCTCCAACTCTACTTCTCTCCCTCAGCCACGCCCGCCCGGCTAGAAACAGGAAGTAGCGTCAGAGGGCGGGACGCCGGAGAGAGAGGAAGCTGCGGGCGGCGCAGTGCGGGCTACTTCAAAAGGCAAGGTGGAAAACAGGAGGAGAAGGCGGGGACTCGGGAGTTTGAGAGGTCCGAGGAAAGGAGAGACGGACTGTGGGACTGGAAGTTTTTTTTTGCTAGGGAGCGGGAGCCTGAGAGTTGCTAAGTTTCTTTTTCTTCCGGTTTGTCTGTCACCTTGTTAAAGGAGGTGTAGATGTTGATGCCTTGGGCCGGGTTCGAGTTCATTTGTGTTGAGTTGTCTCGGGTTGCCTTTAGATAGTGTGCGGGAATGTTCTTGGAAATCTCTAAAAAGAGGGCGCGCTTCCGAACCACAGTTTGCCATAGACCACGAGGAGTATATTCTCCTGGCCTTAGTACTCTGGTACTCCCTGGAATCAATATCGTCCAACTTGTATACAAGTCTTCATTTTGGGCTGTCAAGGTGTTACTTTGAGTGTGCACTTCTGACAGGGCCTCATCTTGCTCCACCATATATGGCTCGGCTAGCCGATTCTTCCACTCGATCACTAATATCTCGTCCTTATGCAAGTTATCTGTTTTAGAGGTATTTTCCTCCCACGTTGCTTTAAATTCATTGTGCAGCTCTTGCAGGCAAGCTTATAATTCAATAGTTAGACTCTGTGTATCACCTCTACTCTCTTCCGCTTTGATCTCAGAACTCTTCTGGGGTCTAGGGCACCTGCTCATGCGCTGGAGACACAGGCCACAAAAGTACCTTGCTATCTTGCTGACAAAATTAAGCACTTCCTTCACCAAACTTTTTCCGCACCACTCAGTCATCTGCCACTGTATTTCAGAGTTCGATACACAGCTATTATCTTCCAATGACTATGGATATTTGCTAAATTAGCTGGGGAGAGCCATGAGCTTTAGCATTATGCAGCCATCTAGAAGGATGACGTCTCTTCCTCCCCTAATATTTATGTTGGAGAGTGGATGCATCCCTCGTTTTGTTTTAAGATAGTTCTGTTGTTCTGTTAACATATAGTTACAAGCATGTTTTTCGATGTGGGGGTGGGGGGGAGAGGTGGAATTTCTCTAATGGTTATAAGGCTAGTGCCAGGCGGACTTCTATGGTCTGTGCCCTGAAAATGACAAGGTCATTAGCATCATATGTAGCATCACATTTTTTATTTTTTTTTCCTGTAGCTGTGTCATTTTATTCTACTTCCTGGTTGGACACTTATGAGTGGATTTTTTTTTTCTGACCAATGATGGCTTATGGTAAGCTCTTGCCAGTATGCTATTGAGCATGTACTGAGGTCTTTTTTTCTCCACTTTTGAGAATGTGTGTTTAATACTAGGGTGTGAAATAGATGTCTGACCTGTAATAGAAACATTGTTCTTTACGAGTATCATATGTAATATCACATCACACCTTATGCTATTAGTTTATCTTGTTGGGCAGACTGGATGGGCCATACAGGTCTTTATCTGCCATCATCTACTATGAGGGGCATTTTCGATATGACATCTAAGTCCAACTTTGGACGTTTTGCTAAAAAGTTCATTATTCAATTGGGGAATATAGCCATTTGCAAAACAGGAAAACATCTATCTTTTTTTTTTTTCCCAAAATGGCTATTTTCTAGATGTTTTGTGCTCTGTACATCTATCTTTTGTCCATTTTTGAAAAAAAAAAAAAAATTCCAAGTGAAAAATTCACAAAATCAAGCTATTGGGATATAGGCGAGCCAGCATTCTTTGAAGACTGGCCATGCAGACATCCCAGGAGAGCAATGGGGTACCTAGGGGGCACTGCAGTGGTCTACCTAGCCTAGTATCCTGCTTCCAGCAATGGCCAATTCAGATCACAAGTACCTGACAGAATCCCAAATAATAGCAAGATTCACGCTACCGATCGTAAGGACCAGCAGTGGCTTTTCCCACATCTATCTCAATAGCAGTCTATGGACTTTTCCTTCAGGAACTTGTCCAAACCATTTTTAAACCAGATATGCTACCCACTATAACCACATCCTCCAGCAACGAATTCCAGAGTTTAACTAATCATTGAGGGGCCTTTTTACCATGCTGTGTAAAAAAGGGTCCTGCAGTAGCTGCGGGGGCCATTTTTCCCATGTGCCAGGGCCCCTAAAAAATGGCCATGCAGTAAGAGTTCTCCTACAGTGTGGCCATGTAGGGGGGGGGGGAGGAGCCCTTACCACCACCCACTGAGGTAGCAGTAAGGGCTCCTGTAGTAACCTGGTAATAACCATGCAGCTCCATGCTATTACATGAAAAAAATATTTTCTGGCGCACTGGAAATGTGGCACGCTCAAGATGGAGCTACTGCTGGCCACTGCATTCGGCCTGCATAAGTTCTGGGATAGTGTGCAGTAGGCCCCTCAGTGAAATAACACTCATACTCGTTTAAAAGTATTAGCATATAACTTCATTGAGTGTTCACTAGTCTTTGTACTTTTTGAAAGAATAAAAAAATTGATTCACATTTACTCGTTCTTGTAGACCTCTATCATATCCCCCCTCAGCCATCTCTTGTCCAAGCTGAAGAACCCTAAGCTCTTTAGTCTTTCTTCATATGAAAGGAGTTCCATCTCCTTTGTCATTTTGGCCACCCTTCTTTGAACCTTTTCTAATTTCACTATAATTTCTTTTTAGTTACGAGGACCAGATTGCATGTAATGTTCACCATCTGAAGACCAAAAAACACTGGGGATAAATCTGTGTTCTATAAAGGGTAAATATGCTATGAATGAATTGTGGTCTGAAGTCAGGAATCATTGAATATTTCTCTGTTCCCTGCCTATATGAGTGCAGGACAAAGGAAAATGCTGTGTATAGGTCAAGCTGTTTTCCATCAAAGGTATTGTGAGTTGAAGATAATGTGTGACCTCAGGCATTAATAGATATTTGCAGTCTTTGGAGAGTTGAAAGAGATGTCTGTTCAAAGGTAATCTTCAGTATAATACAGTAATAGCTTAAAAATGTTTTGATGCACTATGATTTGGACAACCAGCTGTAATGTTTCAGCTGCCAACTTAGCCCAGTGAGTGAAGATGATTGGAATAGAATTAAATCTTAGACATGGCGCTACATTTTTTATATAGTGTTATTTTTGTATAGTGTTTATACTGCAGTTTGCCACTGGCACACCAATTCTACAAACGGTCTTTTTAAAGACCAATTTGATCCTCTAGTGATGATTCCTTTAAGCGATTTCCTATCACTGCAATTAAACACAGTTACTGGACGCTTTGACATTCCTGACCCCTGAGGCAGGCACTCCTTGCCAAAACACTGTGCTGCATTGGGTATTCTATGTCATTGCAAGTATTGAAATAAAGTGGTTTTATCATTCACGATCAACCTGTGGACCCATTTCTTCTCAAGCCATCTCCACCTTCCCACTGTCATTTGCTGCATTTATTATGTTGAAAGTTGTCAGAACACTGTGACACAATAGTTCCTTGGTGGTATTATACTGCTGAGAAATTCAGTCCATGGATAATGAGTGTTTTGTCTGTGAATCTAGAAGGCTTCCCAATTATCAAGCTTTTCGGGTATATATGTCTTTCCTAGAGAGAAGAGGGTTTTTTTTAGGTCAGTTGCTATGAATTAAAATGCTGAGCAAAGGACCAACTCAGGTTATTTATGATAATATATTATACTTGATGTGGGTTGGAAGGTCAGGACTGGTTTTGCCTACAACTGTTTGCAGCATTGAAGATATTACTGTTTTATCATGCAAACATATGAAGAAATATAATACACTCACTTTGGAGATGCTTCTTTGCATAGTACAGAGCTGCCAAGTTACCCATTCCAGGAGGGATAATTTTTGAGTGGTCCTGGTTTTAAACTTACATCCCAAAGAGTATGGTATTTATAGCTCATGATTCTATCCATTGAAATCAGTGCTGCATAAGGCACCAGGATGAGGTTGGCAGAAATCCAGGTCCAGCCAAAAAGTCTCCCTACTGGAATGGGTAGCTTAGCAACTCCGAAAGTATGCACTTCCTCTTCTGCAGTCGTTAAAAGCTTTCCTGCCTTTTAGATTGGCATATGTGGTAAATCTTTTGGACCTACAGTGATGAGATCCAAGACAGATTATTTGAAATCAGCTCATGACTGAAATTTACAAAGGTCTAGGAGGTTCACAAAAGCTTGGCTTGTAATTAGCTTTTTTGATGTCAATCTGAATTTACTTAAAGTGTAGCATTCTTTAATTACATGTTAGCAGTTAAGTGCCAGTGCGTAAAATGGAGCTGGTTCTTCTTTACTAGCATTATTGATAATCAATATCCTGTAAGTTCTTTAAAGACTTGATTGATGTCCTTACCAATAATATACAAGGGATACAGTCTGTGAAGAACTTGATCTTGAAATGCATTAATTCTTTTGAGTCAGTCCTTTGAGTTATGTACATTCATTTGACCTTGATGGCAAAGTTAGGGATAATATTAGTTTTAATATACTTAGGATTGTAAAAATGGCCTACTGAGGTAAAATTGTGTGTCTGTGAGATGCTGTGTGCTTTAAGTTTAATCTCGTTCTCTTGAACAGAATTAAACTAGAGACAAAAATACGCTCTAGTTCTATTGCAAGTGACTTTAATAGCTGGAGAAGTGGTATGGATTAAAATCTGTTTAAAAAATGTCTTCTAGCTTGTCCTAATCATTATATCAACATAATGCTACCAGACTTAGAAGTCCAAACAACCTGGACATAGTTGATTCACATTCTTTCCCACTTCTCTAATCAGCAGGGCCATAGCTAGAGGATTATAGACAATCTCATGGCACAGGGTATGTCTTTTAACATTCATAGCCGGTGCCGTAATAAACTTTATATGGTGGTAGAACATTTGTTGCCACCTGTTTTGTGAAAGGGTGAGATTGGGGTATGGAGAGAGGTAGTGGGATCGATGCCCACATTCTCCACAAATTAATATGTTACAAGAAATTATTTATTTTGGGGAAAATAGCTCGAGAGCACTCGCTACTGTTTATAATTTAAGAGCAGATGCTGTATTTATAAGTTTTAGGATATTAATTTCTCCACCAATCACCAAAGGTGATAATTGCAATAAATTAAATAGATTAAGTATATATAAAAGATACCATATACTCAGAACACAAAGAGACCGTATTTTTAGCTTCAAAAAGGTTGATTTAATATACAATTGCACACGAGAGGTAGGTTTTAAGAGATCTTTACAGATAATCTGTGCTTAAGTAAGGCAAAGAAGCAGGTCTAGATCAAAAGTTATGTTACTTACAAGTCCTTGTTACAAGCATGCTGTGGTCCAGCTGATTGATGAGCACATGTTTCAGGAGCAAGGCATCAGCGGACCCCAAAGAGAGCAGCAGGTTCCAAGAGAGCGAGCTGGGCTGTTTCCAGGCCTTTTATAATGTTAGCAGAGAAGCATGGTGTGTGCATGTCCTGGATATTTTGCAAGGCATTATGGTTAATGTAGTCTGTTCACATGACCACATTATAAGTCCTTCCTTTCTGCACATGTCTGAAAGCTGATGGGAGGGGCAGGTATACCTTTGACAAGCAAATGTCCTGTTTATGGTTTCCCCTCTGAAGTCTTTGTCTTCAATGGGCTCTCCAGACTTTCGGTCTCTTGGGTCTTTGGTTTTCAGAGATGTCCTGATGAGCGTCCAGGTACCCACCTTAGTCATGCTTTTTGTTCAGTCCTTTTAGGTGGGAGGGCAGAGAGAGTTATATATCTCTCTTTTGTCTTTGTTAAGTGTTTGTAATTAACTATCTCTGCTATCAGAAGTTCCTAGAAAAAGGGATGGGGAGAGAGGGGCTTGAAATGAAACTATTCTCTCTGCTGCAGTGTCAAATATATATATTTAAAAGCTGCACAAATATATTGGTGTATATATAATCCAGCAAAATATAATAAACTGATACCATTACACTTGCATCCGAGAAGTATACAACCAGGACTTGACATCTTTCTTAAATTTCCTGTAAAACGTATTGTGAGGTGAGTGATATATATTTTATGATCCGATCCAGCGTGAGAGGTTTCTAGAAGCACATACAATTCCTTTGGTGGGAGAGACACACACTTAGAGGTAATTCTATAAGGTGTCACCTAGTTTTAGGAGGCAGGCACATGAATGGTGGTATTCTAGCCATTTACACACCTAAATGGTGCTTTTACTCCACAAAAAGTTCAGTGTGCAAGTCAAATTAGAGGATTAAGACTTCTTGTTGGCATGGTTATGTATGTTGAGCATAACATGAATCAGATTATTATTAGATTCATTCAGATGTCTCAGTCATGCTTTTACTAAACCTAACCCTTCTGGTTATGTGCTTTCACAGAATGAGCAAGTACCTGTCCAAACTTGAAACAGATCTCAATTAGGTTAGCATTTAAACAAAAGGGAAATATAGATGACAATTCTGAGAAATTAAGGGTGAAATAAAAATAAAACTGCATGGAAGTTGAGAGCTAGGCTTTAGGGATACTCTGTTCTTTTAAAACATGAAAACATTGGCATACGTAGTTTCATTTTGAGTTGTTTGTTTAAACCCTTGGTCTTCAATCTCAGTCCTCGAAGGCCACTAACAGCTCAAGTCTCAGGATATCCCTAATGAATATGCATGAAGTCTCCCCAGCCCCAATGCAATATTTGGAAGGCCTTCTGCCTTCCGGATATTGCATTGCCTCCACTTCCCACCTCTCTCCCTCTCAGTCCTCTGCCTGGCCACCATGCAGCATCTTTTGGCTCCCTTCCTCTCATTTCCACCTCTGTTGGGCCCGCCTTAGCAAACGAGCGAAGATGCATGGAACCACTGCTACTACTTCCTCTGCCGGTCCCGGAAGTTTACATCAGAAGAGACAGGACTAGCAGAGGAACAATCGCGGTGCCTGGAGAGCTGCGGCCCTGCACATTTTCGCTCCTTGTTTGCTAGTGCGGGCCTGGCAGAGGTTAAAACAGGAGGAAGGGAGCCAAAAGGAGCTGCACTGTGGTGGGGGTGGGATAGGGGCGTGAGAAAGAGAGGGGGGAAATTATATGGATCATGATTGGGGAGGGAAAAAGAGAAATGGGGCAAGACTGGATGGTAGGAGAGGGGAGAGAGAGAATATAGGGACAATGCTAGATTAGGTGTCTCAGAGATGGGACAATACTGGATGGGAGGGGCAGAGAGAGGCAGAGGTAATGCTGGATGAGATGAAGTCAGTGAGAGTCAGCAAAGAGGTGAAATACTGTATGGGGGAAAGAGCTAGAGAGGGCAATTCTGGATGCGAGAGAGAGTGGAGATGCTGAGTAGTACAGGGAGGAGAGACAGAGAGGAGAAGCTGGATGGTGTGTGGGGGGAGGGTGGAAGAGAGAGACAGGGACAAAGTTCCTCTTGAGAGACTTTTGACAAAATTCCTCATGAGAGACTCCTGAGATAATTAAAAAGTCATGGGATAGGAGGCAATGTCCTTTTGTGGATTAGGAATTGGTTATTGGACAGAAAACAGAGGGTAGGATTAAATGCCCATTTTTCTCAATGAAGGAGAGTGAGTAGTGAAGTGCCACAGGGATCTGTACTGAGACAATATGCTATTTAGCATATTTATAAATTATCTGGAAATCAGAACAAGTGAGTGATTAAATTTGAAGATGATACAAAACACATGTGGACAATGAAAAATTGCAGAAAATCTTAGGAAATTGGAAGACTGGGCAGCCAAATGACAGATGAAATTTAATGTGGACAAATGGAAAGTGAAGCACATTGGGAAGAATAATCCAAATCATAGTTACCTGATGCTAGGGTCCACCTTAGGAGTCAGCACCCAAGAAAAAGATCTAGGTGTCATTGAAGACAATACATTGAAATCTGCTCAATGTGTGGCGGCGGCCTAAAAAACAAACAGGATGCTAGGAATTATTAGGAAAAGTATGGCAAATAAGACCAAGAATATTATAATGCCTCTGTATTACTCAATGGTGCAAACTCACCTTGAGTATTGCTTTCAATTCTGGTTGCCATATCTCAAAAATATATATAGCAGAATTAGAAAAGGTTCAAAGAAGAGCGACCAAAATGATAAAGGGGATGGAACTCCTCTCATATAAGGAAAGGCTAAAGAGGTTAGGGCTCTTCAGTTTGGAAAAGAGACGGCTGAGGGGGGATATGATTGAGGTCTACAAAATCATCAGTGGTGTAGAATGGGTAAAAGTGAATCAATTTTTATCTTTTTCAAAAAGTATAAACACCAGTGGACACTCAATGAAATTACATGGAAATATTTTTAAAACAAATAGGAGGAAATATTTTTTTTACTCAAAGAAGAGTTAAACTCTAGAACTCCTTGCCAGAGGATGTGGTAACAGCAGTTAACGTATATGGGTTTAAAAAAAGATTTGGACAAGTTCCTGGAGGAAAAGTCCATAGTCTGCTATTGAGATAGACATGGGGGAAGCCACTGCTTGCCCTGGGATTGGTAACATGGAATGTTGCTACTATTTGGGTTTCGGCCAGGTACTTGTGACCTAGATTGGACACTGTTGGAAGCAGTATAATTGGCTATATGGATCATTGGTCTGACCCAGTATGGCTATTTCTATGTTGCCTTCCAGGTGCTGTGGAGGACTTGCAGCCCATCTGCATATCCTCACATCCTAGTCCGGGATGACTCCCAGGTCCACTCCGATCCTTCACGGGCCTTCGCTCCAGGAGCTCAGCGCTTCCACCAGTTGCCTTCCAGGTGCGTGGAGGACTTGTACCACACTTATGTATCCTCACAGCCTTGTCCAGGTCCACCCCAATCCTTCCAGGGCCTTCGCTCCAGCTGCCACTCGCTAAAACATCCTCTTTAATCTTTTTAAACTTTCTCTCTGCTGTTTTTGAGCAGAGGAGTAGCCTAGTGGTTAGTGTAGTGGACTTTGATCCTGGGGAACTGAGTTCGATTCCCACTGCAGCTCCTTGTGACTGTGGGCAAGTCACTTAACCCTCCATTGCCCCTGGTACAAAATAAGTACCTGAATATATATAAACTGCTTTGAATGTAGTTGCAAAAACCTCAGAAAGGCAGTATATCAAGTCCCATTTCCCTTTCTTATGGCTCCAGTACAGTTCATCTTCTTGGCACTTTCCCTTCCCAATCTGTTTCGTCATCTGAAATCACTGTATACTGCAGGAGCACATTGCCCACATTCTGCTTTCATCATCTCACCATCCCTCTTGTCTTCTCTCTTCTCAGCTCTCAACCTTCAACATTTCCTTCCTTTCACTCAGTCATCTCCCATGCTGTCTTGAGTACATCTCGTCAGTGGCGTACCAAGGGGGGGCGGTGGGGGTGGTCCGCCCTGGGTGGGGGTGCTCCGCTGGTGCAGGCGCTGCAGTCAGCACTCATCTCCTGCAAGAAAAAGCAAGTGGCGTGGCAGGCAGCGCGGAGGGCGGGACCCAGTGAGGGAAGGCCCGACGAGTCAACAACGAGATTTACTTTGTTTGTTTACAAGCAGGGCAGACGTGAGGCGTGGCCACGGGACAACTGTGAGGGAAGGGCCTGAAGGTGATGGCAAGAAGAGAACGGTGTGGGGGGACCTTCTGGGAAGCGCCGTCGTCGGGGCTCTGAGGCAGCTGCTAGGCGCGCACGCTGTGCGGATTGGCTCCCCTCGGTTTGCAGATGGGAGAGGGGGAGGTTCAGTGGAGCTGAAACTGGGGGCTGAAAAGGGGGGGCAGGTGGGAGATGTGGGCTGGGGCTAGAACTAGGGGCAGGTGGGATAAGGGGGCTGGAACTGGGGGCTGAAAAAATGGGCAGAGAGAGAGAGGGAACAGATCCTGGATGGATGGATGGATGGATGGATGGATGGGGGGGCAGAAAGAGGGCAGACCATGGATGGATGGATGGATGGATTGGGGGGGAGAGGGATGACAGACTGGGGGGGAGGGAGGGCAAATGGTGGATTGAAGGGGCAGAGAGAAAGGACAGACAGTGGATGGAAGGGATAGAAAGGGCAGACAGTGAATGGAAGGGGGAGAGAGAGAGGGCAGATGGTGGATTGAAGGGGCAGAGAGAAAGGGCAGACAGTGAATGGAAGGGGGAGAGAGAGGGCAGACGGGCAGATGGTGGATGGAAGGGGCAGAGATAGAGGGCAGATGTGCATGGAAGGGGCAGGGAGAGAGGGCAGACATTGGATGGAGGGGACAGCAGAGAGGGCAGACACTGGATGGCAGAGAGAGAACAAAGACAGATGCTGGATGGTAGGAAGACAGTGAAAAGAAGATGAGGAAAGCAGAAGCTGCAGACAACAAACTGTAAATAAAATATATATTTTTATGTTTATTTTTTTTGCTTTAGGATAAAGTAGTATTGTAGCTGTGTTAATAAATGTTTATAATAGAACATGTAAATAGGGTAATCTTTTTATTGGACTAATTTTAATAAATTTTGACTAACTTTCGGAGAGCAAAACCCCCTTCCTCAGGTCAGGATAGGACACTGTAACAGCACTATACTGTATTGACCTGAGGAAGAAGGTTTTGGCCTCTGACAGCTAAATGTATTAGTCCAATAAAATGGTATTTTATTTTCTATATTTGTTTTATTTCTATTTGTTAATTTGTAAAGTGGTGATTGGTATTTGTTAGTTTTTTTTTCAAATTTACATCTGCTGTCTTTATATTTTGCACAGTACTAGGGGGCATTTTCTGTTTCTGTGGTGTTGCATTGTATGCAGAGTCTGGCATCTTGGGGGTTCAGTTTAATTTTTCTCTAAATAGAAAGTTTATGATTACTTATTCTATAGTGGATTAGGGTGTATCTGTGTTTGTGAAAAAGACATGGCTTTCAGTTGGCATTGACTGTGCAGGATCGACAGTCTGTACTATTCTGTCTGGTTTCGTTTTAAAATAGGTGAATTGATGTTCTGGTGCGCACTGTAGTGTTTAAGATGCTTTCCTTTTCCTTGTGTGACTCGTAGAAATGACTGCTTATGGTATGGTAGAATTGCTCTATAGGTCCTGAGTGTTTTCTATTCTCGGTATGCCTAGTACTGGATTTTGGAGGGGGTGTTAAAAAATGACCAGCCCCGGGTGTCAACTACCCTAGGTACGCCACTGCATCTCGTCTTCATCATTGTTGTCATGTCTTTCCTATTCTTCTCCATACCCTCTTGCTCCTTCTCCTGCTCTTCACTGGGGATACCAATCCCAATCCTCCACATCAGCTCTCATCCTATTCCTGTAGGTCACACAGTGATGTTTCCAATCTAATTTCTGTTCCTCTCTCTCTCTCCCCTTCCTCTCTACCTTTCTCATGTTCTCTGTGTAATGCCCGCTCTGTCTGTAACAAACTTTGCTACATCCATGACCTCTTTATCTCTTGTACTCTCCATCTGCTTGCTCTAAGACTTGGCTTTCCCCTGAAGACTCTGCTTCAGCTGCGGCCCTCTGTCATGGAGGTTACCTTTTTTTCCCATATTCCTCACCTGGTGGCTGTGGAGGTGATGTCGGGCTAGTACTTTCACCCTCCTGTAGATTTCAACCTCTTCTTCCACTTCAGTCTCACTGCTTTTCTTCCTTCAAAGTCCACTCTATTCATCTATTCACTCTTCTACCTCTCCAAGTAGCTGTCATTTATCGACCCCCCCCTTTCTTCCTTTCTCACTGACTTTGACTCCTGGCTTTCCTTCTTTCTTGAACCTTCACCTCCTTCTCTCATTCTTGAGGATTTTAACATTCATGCTAATGATCCCTCTGACTCTTATGCCTCTCAGTTTTTCACTAACATCCTCTATCAATCTTCAGATGTGCTCCACTACCCCCACTCACCAGAATGACCATTGTCTTGATCTTCTCCTCTTCTCCAACTGCTCACTCTCCAGTTTCTGCACCTCAGCTCTTTCCCTCTCTGACCATCATCTGATAACTTTCACACTGAAAACACCCTCCCCCCCCCCAGTCCCATCCAATCTCCACCAATACATTTAGGAATCTTCATGCTATTGACTCTTCTACTCTGTCCTCCAGTGTTTCAAACCTTTTATCAACCGCTATGTTATCCAAGTCTGTCAATGAGGCTGTCTCTTCGTATAATACTATTCTCTCCTCTGCTCTGGATACTCTCGCTCCTCCATTTCCTTATTCTGTAAGGTGTACCAAGCCTTGGCTGACCTCTAGAATCCGCTATTTACGTTCCTTGGCCTGATCTGCCAAATGTCTTTGGCTGAAATCCTGTGCTCATGCTGACCTCATACATTTCAAATTCTTGCTGACCGCCTTCCAGTCTGCTCTTTCACTTGCCAAACAGGACAACTACATCCAGTTGACAAACTCTCTTGGTTCAAACCCTCAGCGTCTCTTTGCCACACTAAACTCTCTCTTCAAAATGCCTTCACCTCCAACTCCCCCTTCACAATCTTCCCAGACTCTGACGGAGTACTTTCACAATAAGGTTCACAAGATTAGCCTTTAATTCTCAACCAAGTCACCTCTACATCTCCTTCCCTCAGTCCATTCTCTCAACCCCCCCCTACAACCCCTGCATCCTTTTATGAAATCACTGAAGAGGAAACTGCACATTTTCTTTCCTCCTCCAAACTGACTACCTGTTCCTCTGATCCTATTCCTACCCATCTACTTAGCACTATTTCTCCTGCTGTCATCCCCTCTGTCATATCCTTATTCTTTCATTTCCACTGCAACTGTTCCTGATGCCTTCAAACATGCCATAGTTACACCACTCCTAAAAAAATCTTCATTGGACCTAACCTGACCTTCTAACTATTGCCCCATCTCCCTCCTCCCTTTCCTATCCAACATACCGGAACATGCTGTTCACCACTGTTGTGTTGACTTGCTTGCATCTCAAGCTATTCTTGTTCCACTTTAATCTGGCTTTCGCCCTCTTTACTCAACTGAAAAAGCCCTTGCTAAAGTCTCCAATGACCTGTTCTTGGCCAGATCCAAAGGTCTCTATTCTATCTCATCCTTCTTGATCTATCGGCTGCTTTTGACACTGTTGATCACCACGTACTCCTTGATACATTATTGTCACTTGGATTTCAAGGCTCTGTTCTATCCTGGTTTCCTTCTTATCTCTCCCATTGCACTCTTAGTTTATACTCTGGTGGTTCCTCCTCCACTTCTATCCCACTGTCAGTTAGTGTACCTCAGGGCTCTGTCTTGGGACTTCTTCTTTTTTCCATCTATACTTCTTCCTTTGGTGCTCTGATCTCATCCCATGGTTTTCAGTATCACCATTATGCTGATGACTCCCAAAACACAGCTGCACAATTGATCATTGGAATTCAAAGTCTAAACATATCACTCCAACATTTAAAAAAGTTACACAGGCTCCTGGTAACATACAGAGTGCAATTCAAGACTCTTGTATTCAGTGGCGTAGCTAGCATACTTGACACCCGGGGACGATCTATTTTTAACACCCCCCCCCCCCCATGAAAAAATTATTTTAGCAATAATCTTTACTGCCGACGATATCGGTGGCTTGGCGGGGGTGGATTGTAATAGTAGTGCAGCACTGCAGCTGGAAGCAGAAGGTCACAGCTGCACTGAAGAAGGCGGGTGGCCACGAGCTGGGATGAAGAGAAGAACCAGGCACTGGGCAGCCACCCGGAAACTTCACAGCTGCAAGAAGGGCGCACTGGCGTGATTGGCACCCAGGGTGCCGCAGGGGGAGGATGACGTTTAGTACAGATGGGCTGGAGCCGGAGCAAACTTCCTTGGGCTGGAGAGAGGAGACGTATGGTGGGAGGAGATGATGCAGTGAGGGAGGCATGTGGTGGAAGTGGAAGGGAACTCAACTTGGGGAGAGGCAGGCCGCTCCAAACAAGAACTGACAGCAGGATGAAGATAGGACATTGCGTGTGACACCCCCTACCGGTTGCACCCGGGGCAGACCGCCCCCACTGCCTAGGGCCGGTCCAACCCAGTAAGCAAGGTAAGCATGGCAGGAGGGCGCCGACCTCTGGAGGGCGCCACTGCGCTATGCTTACCCTCGCCACTTACCTCAGCTCCCGGACCCCGACAGCAGCCCAGCCTTCGGTTTCCTGGCTGCTCCGGTACCTGCGCCGCCCTGGGGAATTTAAATCTTGTATTTAAATTTACCTCTGATGTTGCAGCAGCTGCGCAGCGTCCGTGAAAGCGCTGCCCGATGTCGTTAACCTTCCCTTCGCTCGTTTGTTCCCTCAGTGTTCCACCTTCTTCTGATGTCATTTCCTTGCGAGGGCGGGACACTGAGAGGGAACAAACAAGCGAAGGGAAGACTGGGAACATCAGGCAGCGCTTTCACTGACACTGCGCAGTTGCTGCGACGGAGGTAAATTTAAATACAAGATTTAAACCAGAGAAGAGGGCGGGCAGGTGGACATGGGAGCGGGATGGCAGGGGAGAGAGGAGCATTGATCGATGGACATGGATGGGAGGGCAGGGCCCAGGGAGAGAGGAGAAATTGCTGGACATGGAGGGGAGGGAGGAGAATTGCTGGATATGGATGGATAGAGGGGGGCAGGGGAGAGAGGAGCATCGATGGACATGGATGGGAGGGCAGGGCTCAGAGAGAGAGGATACATTGCTTGACATGGAGGGGATGCCATTGGAGAGAGGAGAATTGCTGGATATGGATGGATGGATGGATGGAGGAGGGAAGGGGAGAGAGGAGCATCGATGGACAAGGATGGACATGGATGGGAGGACAGGGCTCAGGGAGAGTGGAGAAATTGCTGGACATGGAGGGGAGGACATTGGATAGAGGAGAATTGTTGGATATGGATGGATGGAGGAGGGAAGGGGAGAGAGGAGCATCAATGGACAAGGATGGACATGGATGGGAGGCCAGGGCCCAGGGAGAGAGGATAAATTGCTGGACATGGAGGGGAGGGCATTGGAGAGAGGAGAATTGCTGGATATGGATGGATGGATGGATGGATGGAGGAGGGAAGGGGAGAGAGGAGCATCGATGGACAAGGATGGGAGGGCAGGGCCCAGGGAGAGAGAAGAAATTGCTGGACATGGAGGGGAGGACAGGGGAGAGAGAGGAGAATTGCTGGATATGGATGGATAGAGGGCAGGGGACATGGACGGAGGGGAGGTAAGACAGAGGAAGGAGATGCACATGGATGGAGGGGAAGGGAGAGAGAAGAAATGGATGGGGGGAGGGAAGAGAGAGGAAGGAGATGAGATGAGGGAAAAGGAAGAGAGTAGAAAAACTGCACATGGATGGAGAAAATAGGCAGAAGCTGGATCCATTGGACAGTCAAGTCTGCGGAGGACCCAGCTTTTACTTATGGATATAGAGCAAGAAATGAAGAAGAAAGGAGGAAAGTAAAGAAATAAATGGAAAGGAAGCCCTGGAATTGCAGCAGAATCAGATACTGGGCCAGCATTATCAGAAAAACAAAGTCACCAGACAACAAAGGTAGAAAAAAAATCATTTTATTTTCATTTTAGTGTTTGGAATATGTCCACTTTGAGAATTTACATCTGCTACATCTGCTATCTTATTTTGCAATGTATAGCAATGTGTTTCTTTCTGTTTTTCTGGTGTTGCATGCAGAGTCTAACTTCTTAGGATTTCAGGTTAATTTTTGAAGAATTTGAATAGGGGCTATCTCTCTTCTGCATGTGTGACTGCAAGGCCAAGTGTCTGAATAGGGATCTGTTTGTTAGATTCATAGATTTTACTAACACATTGTTTTTCAGAGTTGGCAAGACTGTCTGTTCTCATAATTCATGGTCTGTATGCTAATTTGGTTTGTGTCATTTTGAGTATAATGGAGCTGTAACAGCTTACAGAAATTATTTATAATGAAAAAAAACACGTTATTTTTCTTCTATACTAGTTTAATATTTTCAATGATGCCATGACTGGTAAAAGGGATGTGACTACTGTAGGGGCGGAGCCATAGTGATCCCGCCCCTGGATAGGTAGGGGCGCTGACTAATAGGCTGCAGGAGGGCGCCAGAAACCCTAGGACCGGCCCTGCCACCGCCCTGCCCTTGCTACGCCACTGCTTGTATTGACTCATCAATGTATATTCGGGAACGTTCCAGCCTATTTTCGAAAGACCCTGCAATCATATAAACCAAACTGAGCACTAAGATCCAAGATGTCCCATCAGCTCTGTTTACCTCTGCTAAATCATATAACTACATTGAGACAAAACTTTGTGCCTTCTCTGTCGCTACCCCATCTGCTCTACCCAGATACCTGAGATCATATGAAGAAATTCAACAATTCAAGTGGCTGTGCTTGTGAAAGCCGTTTTGACTACATGAAGACTCATGCGATTGACCCTTCTTGCTCTTTCTCTGTGAATTTTATTTTATTTTTTTCTCTTTCCCTTCTCTCTTGGCTAGGACCAGCTAATGATCATGTTTTAGCATAACATTCCAAACGATTGTTACATGTTCAAGACTATGTATATGAATGAGTGGAGGAGTGGCCTAGTGGTTAGGGTGGTGGACTTTGGTCCTGAGGAACTGAGTTTGATTCCTGGCACAGGCAGCTCCTTGTGACTTTGGGCAAGTCACTTAACCCTCCATTGCCTGCCGCATTGAGCCTGCCATGAGTGGGAAAGCACAGGGTACAAATGTAACAAAAAATATATATATATTGTTACCCACCTTGGATAAAGGCAGGATATAAATGTGGCAAATAAATAAATCTACCTCTCCACACCTGAAATCTCAGCAGGAATCCAGGCCCAAGAATCAGCCTGCCTGTCTGACATTGCTGCCTGGATGTCTCACCGCCATCTGAAACTAAACATGACCAAGACTGAGCTTCTTTCTCCCTAAACCCACCTCTCCTCTTCCCCATCTTTGTGGATAACACTCTCATCCTCCCCGTCTCATCAGTTTGTAACCTTAGGGTTATCTTTGACTCCTTGCTGTCTTTATCTGTACATTATCAAATATACTGCTAAAACCTATTGTTTCTTTCTCTATAATATCACCAAAATTTGTCCTTTCCTTTCTGAGCACACTACCAAAACCCTTATCCACACTCTTATCACCTCTCACTTAGACTATTGCAACTTGCTTCTCACAGGTCTCTCACTAAGCCATCTTTCTCCCCTTCAATCTGTTCAAAATTCTGCTGCATGATTTATATTCTGCCAGTGTCGCTATGCTCAGATTAGCCCTCTCCTCAAGTCACTTCATTGGCTCCCTATCTGTTTCCGCATACAGTTCAAACTCCTCTTATTGACTTACAAATGCATTCACTCTGCAGCTCCTCAGTACCTCTCCACTCTTATCTCACCCTACACACGTCCCTGGGAACTCCATTCATTGGGTAAATCTCTCTTATCTGTACCCATCTCTTCCACTGCCAACGCCAGACTCTGTTCCTTTTATCTTGCTGCACCATATACTTGGAATAGACTTCCTGAGCCAGTATGTCAAGCTCCATCTCTGGCCATCTTCAAATCTAGGCTAAAAGCCCACCTTTTTGATGCTGCTTTTAACTCCTAACATACAGTACCCTTGTATGTTTTATCTTTCCCACCTTATTAATTCCCTTATCCCTTATTTGTCCTGTTTGTTCTGATTAGATTGTAAGCTCTTTCGAGCATGGACTTTCTCTCCATGTTCAAGTGTACAGCGCTGCACACGTCTAGTAGCACTATAGAAATTATAAGTAGTGGTAGTAGTAGTAGTTATGACAATACTGCATGGGGAGAGAGAGATGGGTCAGTGCTGAATGGTGCAGGGGGAGGGGAAAGGAGATGGAGAGACAACGGGAATGCTAGATGGTGGGGCAAGGGAGAAAGGCAGAGAGGAGATTCTGGATGGTGGAGACAGGAGGGAGGGAGAGAGAGAGAGAAACAAAAGAGGAAATGCTGGATAACAGGAAGAAAGAGAGAGAGACAAGAGGAGATGCTGGATAGTGATGGAGGGATGGAGAGTCAGAGAACATAGTGGATGACAGGTGGTAGTGAGATAACTGAAAGATGCTAGATGACAGGGGTAGAGAGAGTTAATGAAAGACAGAGGAATAAGAGAAAGGAAAATGGAAGGGCCAGGGAAAGAGATGGAAAACTGTAAGTAGATAGTAAAAAGAGGGAGATTGAAGGTTGGATAATTGACTGAAATCTGAATTGATAGAGAAGCAGAAAAAAATGGAAGAAAGCTGAAAGAAACAGATCAGAGTTGGAATTGGTAAAGGGCAGGAGGATTGTGCCTGAGCATGCACACTTATTTGACTGACCTCCAACCCCTATGTTTGATAGGTCTGAGCTTTTGACAGCCCGGACTTGTCAAACAAGTGCAAGAGGCAGAATCCTCCCGCACTTTACCCTATGATCAGAGATAATAGCGCAAATAAATTTGCATGCTATTACCTCTAATCATAGGGGCGGTAAAGTCCTGCGCTGTCCCAGCGCTTTCGATCATCTGGGCATAGTGGCCATCAGAGCCCATGAGAGCATTATTTCACGCGCTCGGGGGATTTGATCATGGGGCGGTAGCAAACAGAGGCGCTAGTATGGTGCTAATAGCTTCTAGCGTCCGTGTTTCCTTCTGATCTGACTTGAGTTTTCATTCTACTGTTTCTGGTGACACTACTCTTTTTGCACTGCCTTTTCCTCCCTGCATACACAAGGAGTAATAATTGCTACTTATATAATTGAATATCTCACAAAGCTCTTTGGTTCAAGATCAAGTGAATCTGCTTCCGAATTGTCAAATACCCTTTCCTATTCCCGTCCAACAGTTCCGACAGTCTGCAGAATAAGGAGGACTGGAGGAAGTGAAGCCTGCTTGGCAAATGAAGGAGTTCCCGCTCCTTCACTTTCTGCATGCAAATAGTGTTTTCAATGATTTTCCCATGAAGAACTGCCTTTCCCGTCTATGGTTTGTACGTTTCCTTGTGTACCCTTCATCAATAAACAGAATTAAAAAAAAAAAAAAAAAAGAGTAATGAATGCTGTACCTCCTATGCTAACAAATTTCATGCATCCAGTTACCTCATGATACTTTGAGTACCGATGCTATTTTTTAAAATTTAACAAGGTCTTTTATTGAAACAAGTGCAACATGAATATTACAATACTAGGAACCAGGAAACAAATAAGCAATCAAGAACATGTGCTGACCCACCCACTGAATTCCAAAGAGGATAAACCCTCACTCCCTGGACACTAATGCTCAAACATTAACTCAGTGCCTGATGTTCTTCCAGCCAGTGCTGGTGCTGCTTTACCACTCTTCCAGTGACGGGGGGGGGGTCCCACTACAGTTTTGCTTTCACATATTACAATTCTATTGTCCTAGAAGCCTTTTCTGGCACTAACAAAAAGTAACTCCCCTGAGACTGTGTACAGTACAGTGCAAGCTATGGGAATTCAGATGCACAATTTAGGCTGCATTCCAATATTCCTTTCAAAGGAGAAACCCTAAACTTCTTTCATGTGATCTTTCTGGCAATATGACAAAAAAATATGTGCTTGCTGTCAATTTCTCCTGTATAAACCTGTCTACGGAGACATTCAGATATGCCTTCCTTTATGACTCACCCAAACTGACTTATTTTCCCCCACAAAATTTGAACCCTGACTTAACCCTTTTGGTGCTTATTTTCCTGCTTACACCCAGTGGGGTTTGGTGTCTGTCAATGGTGGTGCTGCTTTAACCCTCTCCTGGTACCTTAGGGGGTCTTTTACAAAGGCGTGCTTAGCATTAGAGACACCCATAGGAATATATGGGCATCTGTAGCGTTTAACGCACACTTACTTTTAGCACGCTCTAAAAACACTAGCACACCTTTGTAAAAGGAGCCCTTCGAGTCTTCCTGCTAATGTCAGTGCTGCTTTGACCCTCTCCTGGTGATTAAGGTTGTCCCTGCCAGCATTGGTGCTACTTTTTCCCTCTCTCGGTGGCTTAAGGTCTTCTGGCCAATGTTTCCAAGTTTTATTCATACTTTAATATCCTGCCCATTGAAGACCATTGAGGTGACTTACATCATTATATAACAAACCACAATTAAAAGAAATAGATTCTTTATAGGACAGAAGGAGAAAGCAGTAGCTGTGTTTGAAAATTCTCAGCTTGCCTGCAAATTCCCTGACTCCTTCCAAACAGTTAGCAGACATAGATAGGCAGCCAAGCCTAAAGCAAATAGGGTGCATTATTCAAAAGCATCAGATAAGTTTGAAAGGTTTTAAAACTTATCAAACAATATCTCTAGTCATGGGTAAAGCAGAAGAGCATTCCAGAGTGGAGGAATAGCCTAGTCATGGGCGTAGTTTGACCATTTAATTGGGGGGGGGGGGGGGGGGGAAGGGTGTGGCTTGGCAGATATGTATGTATGCAAATGAATATGCTTCTCATAAATATTCATTATGGTTATTTAAAAAACAACACATACACGCACTAGACTGACATAGACAGACCCTCACATGATACAAAATAGGGGCCCACAAAAACTAAAATAGAGATTCCCTCAAGAAAGTCTGACTCTTTAAGCAGTGCAAATACTGGTAAAAGAGAAACAGAAATGTATTTTTCCTGCACTCTGCAAAATACAAAAATAGAAAAAAATGTACATTTCACAAAGCAAGCACATCTTAGTCCTTAAAAAACATTAAATAAAAATGTTTTATTTTCTATCTTTGTTGTCTGAGCATTTTATTTTTCTAATTGTGGTTCCAGTCTCTTTTCCACTTTCCATGTGTCAGTCATCTCCTAAATTCTTTTCCACGCTGGCTTTTCCATTTCTTCTCTCTTCTCTTGTCTTCTTCCTTTCCTTTACACACATAAATACTGGCTTTCTAAAACTGTTTTCTACATGTATCCAAGATACAGATGTAAATGTCTGTATTTACACAGATAAACTGCAAACAGAGCTTCTAAAATGACTACCATACTGTACTATACCCTCGTGGTTTTGCGGGCCAAATGCATGACCCTGCATTTTTTAGCATGTAAATCTTGGCTGCCAAACTCAAGACTTTTCCTCAGTCTTCTCTAGATCCATCCTCATCTTATCTCCACCTTCCAGGATGTTTACTGTGTTGCAGATTCTAATGTTATCCATAAAGAAGCAAACTGTTCTTAACTGCCCTTCTACAAAATCACTTTAAAAAAGTTGAAAACAAACAAACAAGGGGCCACAGTTTATTTATAAGTTGTCTATTTAGAACCATGTCAAATGTCTTGTTGACGTACATCGTATCTAATGCTTTTTCACAATCCAGATCTTGTTACCCAGTCAAAGAAATTGGTCAGATTCATCTGATAAGACCTATTTCTAGTAAAACCATACTGCTTTAGTTCCTGGAATGCAATTCTGTGTTGTTTTAGCAAGAATTTCAATAATTAGCTCGCCATTGAGGTCAGGCCGGCCAGCCTTTATTTTCCAGATGGTTCCACATTTCCATTTTAAGAAGAGGAACCATACTCACCCATATCTAGTCCTTCAGGACCTCTCCTATCTCTAAAGAACCACTGAAAATGTCAAACAGAGCTGCTAGAACTGCCCTACATCCGATCAATACCATCAAATGTATAACAAACCAAAAGAACCAACCTCCACAGCACACGATATGGCACAGACAACAGTGGAGATAACCAAATTAATGCAACAATAGCAATGGTGCAAAGATAACTTTAATAATCCTTTTCCATCAGACTCAACACATATAAAAAATCAAATATATATATAAAAAAGCATACCCCTCTCCGGTCTGCAGTCTTCAAGGTGTCTGGACCGGTTCAGGGCCGCCGGAAGCGTTAGCGATGTAAGCACGCTGCCTCCAGCCTGCCTGGAAGCTTCCTCTCTGCAGCATTCCAAAGGCTTCCGGGGCAGGCTGAAGGCAGTGTGCTTACATTGCTAATGCTGCCGGTGGCCCTGAACCGGTCTGGACACCTTGAAGACAGTAGACTGGAGGAGGGGTAGGGGAGAGGACAGGAGAGGGAGTGCTATGGGAAGGGGGTGGAAGGAGAGAGGGAGATGCCGCAGCACTCTGGTCAGGAGGTGGCAAGCCATCTGGGGGCCCTTCTTGCACCATCAGCAGTTTGAATGGACTCTGACTGGTGGTTCTGACGCAGCACTGGCGAAACGATGGCCAACATTGACCATGATCGTTGAATAATTTGAACAAATTAGAGAGAAGAACGGCAACTTCGCAGCCTAAGCTAAGTGAACATTTAAACATCTGAAGTTTAGTTTAAGCAGGCTGTTTACCATAATAAAGGAGGTTTTTTTTTGCATATGATGAAGCACCATAATACAGTTTTGTATGGAAAGAAGCTTCTTGAGGCTTTTTCCTCCTTTGTATAATCTCCTTCCCTGCTCTATAGGGTTTGCTTACTATTGAGTTTTCCCTCTATTTGAATTAACATTTGTACACGGCCATTAATGAAATACATTTAAAAATCATGGTTTTTCACAGCCACAATAAAAAGGGCCTTAGTGTATAGAAAAGACGCACATAAAGTGTGTGCTAGGACCGCTTTTTACTGCAGCTTAGTAAAAGGACTCATTAGTGCAGCATTTCCCAAACTGTGTGCAGCAGCACCCTGGTGCGCTGCAGTGAACTCTCAGGGGTGCCGTGGCAAATCTTGACCTCCCTCCCACCGCTCACAATCCAGCTTCGCTCCCTACTTTCCCCTCCTGCAGGTCTGGAATCTGCCGCTTCCTGCTTCTTTCCCCGCTACCGCTGCAGTGCTTGCAGCTTACATTTTTGGGCCGTCCGCGATTCACACAGGCACTGTGGGGACTTCCCTCTGCCACGTCCGGCCCTCGCAACAGGAAGTTACATCAGAGAGGGTCGCACGCGGCAGACTGGGAAGGCCCCGGAGTGCCTGTGTGAATCGCGGACGGCCTGAAAATGTAACCTGCAAGCAGTGCAGCGGCAGCAGGGTAAGGAGAAGGAAGTGGCAGTGATCCTGGACCTGCAGGAAGGAAGGTAGCGAGTGATGCTGGATTTGGGAAAGGCAGAGGGGCTGCAGGGAATGGTGTGCTGGACTTTCTGAGAAGAGGGGGTTGCAGGGAAAGGAAGACCTATGTGGTAGGTGGGGGCTGAGACCCATGTGGACGAGGGGGGGGGGGGGGGAATGCACCGCGAAAAGTTGCTCTGACACTAAGGGTACTGTGAACCGAAAAAGTTTGTGAACCTCTGCATTAGTGAATAAATGTAACAGGTGTTCACAGGGAAGAAGCATGAGTGGTATCTGGTCAGGATTAACATTTACACATATAACTTACAGAATGCTGTAAGTTTACACTAAAGTGTTGCATTTAGGTTGGCGATTTTACACCTGCTATTACCATGGCAGAAGTGTGCGTACCTAAATGTAGGCGGGTAGATGCCAACACTCTCTTCTATAACAGAATCTGGGCTTCCATATGCTGTTATAGAATTTGTCCCCTTCATTCAAACAGAAGCTTTACTTTGTGATTATAGGGTAATTTATCAAGGTATATGAACTATGGGTGTCTTTTACAAAGGCGCACGTTTTTAGTGTGCGCTAAACACTAGAGACACCCATAGGAATATATGGGCATCTCTAACGTTTAGCACTAGCGAGCCTTCGTAAAAGGGGCCCTATGTTTCTTGATCCCCTACAGCTTCAGTATTTTCTGAACTCAAAAGGTTAATATTCCTGATGAAGGTGTCCGACCCCTTTTCTCACATTTGAAATTATGCAGGCCGATATTTGGAGTTTTCGTACACTCCAGCTGTGCATTTAAAAATATTCTGGATATTCAATGCTGCTATCCAGACTGTAAGTCGCACTGAATATCCAGGTATAATAGTGATTGCTGCCGCTATCTGGATAGCTCTTCAGTTAAAGTAGAACAGCAGTTTTTTCTGTCCTATCTTTATCTGGATAGCGTTCTGAATATTGCTGCTCTTCGGATAACTTCTGGCTCCACCTTTGTGATGCTGTCTAGATAGTGCCAAGGTGGTCTGTAAGGATATAATACAGCTGAATATTGACGGAGAGTGGCAGCTAGGGGATTTATCTGGGGTAATCACTATGTTAGTTACTTTGGGCCCATTATTCAAAGGATTTATGCTCCTAACCGAGAATTAAGCTCATAAATTGTCCTCTTTGAATATTTCCGAGGGCTAGGTGCATAAATTGTTTATTAAAAATTTCACTAAACTCAAATAAATTTAGGAGCATAAAAAGTGAGTAGTAATAGGAACAGATCTAGGGTGGGAAAAAAGGAGCTTAGCACTAATTTTCAGTACTAGGATCATAAATTTAGGCAAACAAACGGCAGTCTTAAATTTATGAGCATAACTTTTAAACTCCTAAATTAAGATGAATTTTCAGCTGAAAAGCTATGCTCCTGTTTGGCTGAATAGGGCACAAATTTAGGACCATAAATTTAGGAGCTCAACCTTTTTTCTTTTTTGGAACACTGGGCCCTTTGACCACATCCTCCCGCAACAGATGATACAGCTTAAGCTGCATGAAAAAAAAATATTTACTACCATCAATGGAGTCACATCTCGGTAATGTGAACTTTAAATTTATATTGAAGATTAATTAAAAAGAATATTCCTGCCCTCAAATTAGCTTGTTTTGGGACTAAATATGGGAACATTTGAAAAGTCTTTTGGGTAGAACTATACCAAAAAGTAAAGAACTTTGTCTGTTAGATTTAGGAATTAGAGTTTGATAAACACTTGTTTGGGAATGGGATTTGATATACCACCTTTCTGTGTTTTTTGCAACTACAGTCAAAGTGGTTTACATAATATATACAGGTACTTATTTGTACCTGGGGCAATGAAGGGTTAAGTGACTTGCTCAGAATCCCAATGAGCTGCAGTGGGAATTGAACCCAGTTCCCCAGGATCAAAGTCCACTACACGAACCACTAGGCTAAGTGTTGTATTCTGATTCAATGGATAAAAGAAAAACCACCCACACTCATGCTGTGGAGGAACCAAATGCATCACCTGCTCCATATGGAACGAATGTCAGTCCAGTGGGGAGGAGAGAAGCAAATTTATTAATATTTGGATCCCTTTTCTAGATTCCTTGGAGATGAGGTTACAGAGCGTAAATTCTTCCCTGGCATGTGTCTGGGCTTCATTAATAACTTTTTTATTTTCTGTCCTGTTAGTATTCTTGGGATTTGTAAATGATATATAAGTTCGCATTTGTGTGTGTGTGTGTGTGTTGGTGGTGGGGGGGGGGGGGGGGGGTGAGTTATGGAGACTTGGCTATTGGTTGCTTATTGTTTTCTATTGCTGTTGAATGCATCTGACCTTCTAGAAAACTACTCTTTTAATAAATTATATTCCCTTCTTTTTTTGTATTTGGCTCATTTGGTAAATCTTCTTGCTGTCTTTTGAGATATTTGTCTTGATGTAATACTCAAAAATAATAAAAATGAAGTAAAACAAAAATGAAAGTGAGATAAAGACAGCAGGGTGACTGCAACACTATGCTTTATTCACAGTTTTTAGGTAAACAAAATACAAGGCTTTTGCCATTTTTTGGTAATTTTTAGACTAAAGTATAAACAGTAATGCTGTATTCTTACAAGTGACATTGCCTTCCCATATTCTTTACAAATCAATTAAACCAAACTCCACATTATACCAGCAGAAGCAGACTGAGGTACTCATTGAAGAAAAAAGGCTTAATAACCAAACTTCCCAAGTGTTTTAATTTAGACTATTAGCAGATCAGTGCCTGTTCCCTTACTTGAAGAAACCAATCTTAGGCGCCCTTTTACTAAGGTGTACCGAAAAATGACCTGTGCTGGTCCATTTTTCAGCGCGCCTGTGGCTGAAAATGGATGCGCGGCAAAATTAAAACCAGCACGCGTCTATGTTTGACCTGAGGCCGTAAGGTCTCATGCGTTAACTGGGCGGTAATCGTCAGCCCGCATAAACTGCCGGGTAAGCGCCACGCAGTAGAAAATATTTTCTGTGTGTTTTGGACGTGCGTCAAAAATGGAATTACCACTCAAGGTACACGGTAGCCGGGTGGTAGTTCCAGCTCAATGCGCGTAGGTGCCTCAGCAAAAGGGCCCCTTAGAGCCTCCATAGCACAAATCCTTATTGGCAGGCACTAAACTCGAGACTGGGAAAAGGGGATATTTCAAGTCCATGGATTGGAGTGAATGCACAGAATGTAAATGTCTTGCTCCCTAGTGTGTTCTGCCCTCTCCACGGTGACCTGAATGTAGCCTTGTGTTCATCTCTGCAGTCAAAAATCTAAAGTGTCTACAGTAACAGTCATGGAAAAACAAGCAACCAAAATTATAAGCCAAAACAAAACTTTAAGCACAACTGGCAGTGCCTTCTTACTATAAAGTGCAAGAACTCCTAAGAATTGTTTTCTATGGTACTTCCTCAAACAAAAGACGATCCAATACTTTGTAAAGCAAACAGTAGTGCCACTGAAAGATCAAAGTTCATTGTCTTTTATAACACAGCATTCTGTGCCTTTAACTTATATCAATAAACCTTATTGCTCAAATAATGTCAGAGCTAAAGAAATACAGGCAAATGAACTAAGCACAGAAGTACATTTTCTTAGCTCCACAAGAAGCACACTTCCAATGAAAAAAATGTTGGAATGTTTTATAGCATTTTTCAGTTATAGTAACATAGAATACATAATAATCTCCAGTTGGCTACCTTCAATCCAGACAGAGCAAAATGTGCATTGCATTATTTAAACATAAATCCATGACAGCTTTAAAAGTACGGTTAAGTCCTCGAGAGCAAAGAAACATTTCAGCCGTACTGTTCATAAACTGAACAAAGATTTCTACATCATGCCTCAACTGTATGAAAGATGACAGGGGTTATGATCTCTTACCTCCCTCCCCACCCATGTTTTTTTTTCCTTTCTCTAGTCCTCTGCATTGTAGGGCTCACTTTCTTGCCATGGGGTCAGGTTGAAAGGATCCTATGCAGTGACAGGCAGGAGACACCTGATCAGACCAGATATTGTTGTTAAACTAGGGTCTCTTAAGTCACAGCATGAAGTAATGTTGGCAAAGTATCACCTGCACATTTTCCCACCCAAATTTAGTGTTTGTGACATTTCACAATAGCAAAAAACCAAGCTAATTACTCAACTAGTTAATAAAAAGGAGTACATTACTCCTAAAATTTATAACATACAGTTTCCCTGCATATACAGATAGCCCAATGCAAAAATAATCAATTTTGCATAAAGCCTTTTACTATAGAGATTTGTTTGTAAAAAAAAAAAAAAAAAATCATAAATTTTAAATAAAAACTCTGAAATACACAGCTCGGAATGCAAGGAACCAATCATGCTGCTACATTAAAGGCATAATCATCTCTACAGATGTTCCAATTGTGAACACCACACTACATAAGTTTAATTTTTAGCTATGGGCAAAATTGTGCTACTTATGCCATTTAGAAGAGTTCATGATTTCTCTATTGAGCTCTATAAGTGTGGTGCAAGGGCAGTAAAAGTTTCCTGCACAATATTGCTGCATAAAGCTAAAATAAATCTGGTGTAAATTAAAAGGCCAAATACACAGGGGGTCTTTTACTAAACCGTAGTAGCGTCTTAGCTCGCAGTAGAAATTAGCTGGTGGTAAACACCAAGCTGCTTATTATATTCCTATGAGCATCTCGGTGTGTACTACCAGCTGATTCCTACCGCACGCTAAAAATGCTACCGTGGCTTATTAAAAGACCCCCAAAGTTATGGGATCTTATGTTAAAAAAAACCCATTTCACATACTCCATAAAGATAAAGCACTGAGCTACAGTCTGACAAAGATGTCTGCTGCACCCAAAAAAGTGACCTAATTTTTATATTTTTAGATCTTATTTAATTACAAAACTTGTACCCTTAATAAAGATCCCATTTACAAACTGGCCATGGTCGACATTAAGCAAAGAGATTTGTGGCTGTTCTTGCTACAAAGGTTTCATGGTCTTAGTGATTCAGTTTTTTTCAAGGGCTTTCTCCATTTTGTGTTTCTGAAGAAGTTCTTGTTGCCTGACAGAACACATATTTAGGCACGCATCATTCATGAATCATACTGATGAATCAGGAAATCCTAATTCACTCAGATAGGTCTGATGCATAAAGACTAAGCATGTGCCCAAACAATGGGCCCCTTTTACCAAGCTGTGGCAAAAGGGGGCTGGCGTGTGTTTTACACGCATGCCGAGGCCTTCTTTTACTGCAGCTGGTAAAAGGGAAGTCTCCACTTCCAGCAGGAAATGGCCATGTGGCAAGTAAAGCACTTGCCACGCGGCCATTTCGGGGGAGGTGGGGAGCCCTTACCGCCACACCCATTGAGGTGGTGATAAGGGCTCCCACATTAACCTGGCGGTAACCGGGCAGCGCACGGCACTGCCTGATTACCGCCAGGTACACTTCGGTGCTACAAAAATAAATACATTTTTGTAGCACCGGAAATGACAGCGCGCTAGGGGTGGGAAGTACTGCCGGGCTGCTGCGGTAGCCTGGCGGTACTTCCTGTATAGCGAGCAGTAAGCCTGTGTTGGGCTTACCGCCACTTAGTAAAAGGAACCCAAAGAGGCAATCAAATAACAGGATCATCCTACAGTAATTAAAAAAGACTGGATTACCATTTCATTCATTAATCATACACCAATGCCAATTTTGTTTCTAACTGAAAACTGTAGACAATAAAACCATTTAAACCCCCTTGATCCAGTTCAAACAGCACTGTAAAAATTATTCTGCAGTGAAATAAAATGATACAGATTATGTCTAACTAAGCTGATATGGTACTCTGGCATATGAGCTCTGTGTATTATTTATATAACAGTGCGCTTTTCAACACAATCACATTTAAGGGATGAAATTTATACCACATTCTACATTAAAGGCATATGGTTGATCAACAGAATATGCCTTAAACCAGAACTATTTTTGTAGGGAAAAAACACAAACTATAAAGGGAATTCACTTGCCATTCATTAAACATTTCCTTGTAATTATTTATTTCACAGTACAATCTGAGGTCTTTTATATAGTTGGTCCTCTTCTCAAAATGAATCCACCTTTCATGTCACCGTTACCTTTGGTTTAATTTATCATGAATACTGGTACCAAAATACTCTCATGAAATGGCTTATTTAAATTAGAATGCAACATCAAAAATTCTAACATGTGCAACTAATGGATCCATTTTCTTGGATTATTAAATGCAGTTTAAAACAAACAGGCTTTCAAATAAGCATAAAATGACTGCTCCATCAAGTGCACACAGCATTCTTCTAGAGAAATGTGTCTCTTTAGTGCAGTAGAGCAATTCAATGCAGAATGCAGTTGGTCTTTCCAATACTTTATCGAAGTCCAGACCAGCTGTGGAGGTAGGACGCCCAGCCTGCTGATCGAGAGGATGATTCTTCTTCACCTGAGGGAAAGATGGAGAAAATAAGAAAGGTGCCCACTTTTCTCAACCTGTAAAGTATGACTTCCAATCTAGTTGTATGTCTGGGAAGTAATTTTATCAAATGGCACGTATGTGGAATACCAAAAATAATGCCTGTTTTTTTAAAAAGATGCTTCCAAATCTCTCTCATGCCTATTCCATTGTAGATATCCTGAAAACCTGACTGGCTGGGGTGCCTCCAGGACCAGGTTTGGGAACTGCTGTGCTATGCTGTTTCTGCTCAACATATATACATACCTCTGTGATTCTTCCCGATGCCTGCTTAACAACAAGAAATTGAGGGGTAAACTCAAGGATGATGTGCGCTGATCGTGAATTCTAAAAGAGCAGTTCTGTGCAGAGCTGCTGTTTTAGAATACTAGCCTATCCATAGTTTCATACCTAACTTTACGCCACGTCAAAGCCTGGTGTTAAGGTGCATAACCCGTAGTATTTTATAACCTGCACGCATAACTCATAGGGACATCCTTGACCTGCCCTTGCCCCTCCCATAGACACAGCCCCTAGAAGTTGCGTGCAGCTTCTAGAATAGTGACTAAGGTCAGCTGTGCACGCAACTGCCAACTGGTGCCAATCAGCACAAATTTCAGCCAATAATTGGCCGTTAACTCCAATTAATGGCCAATTATTAAATTAAGTTGTGCGTACAACTGACATTCTATAAATTAGATGCCCAGCTTTGCACGCTAAGCATAAAGATGGCCGCCCCATTTCATAGAATTAGGGGGAAGTGTGCTTGCCATACACTTATGGAAGAAGATTTCAACCTTCCTTGGATCCCACTCTGGGTTGTAATCTCTGTTCAAGGTAAGGGCGTCCAGAGCTTCTGGAGTTCTACATAGTCTGATTTTGGACTGCGGCCTTACTGATCCATGGAGATTACTACACTACCCTGAGTTAAGAATTTGTTTCACTCTTCATTCCATAATATTGATTTCTAAATTCTTGTTTCCATCTGTTACACAATCACAAATTGATCTAGTTCATATATCTCAACACACATGTGTTTTGCTAGCATAGGATTTGGGCGCTCTTTGTCCTGTTCAAATTCTTGGAAAGGTTACCAAAACCTTTTAGAGAAGTAGACTTGTTAGTCTAGAGCTGTTAAAATGACAGAAGTAGGCAATGCCTTCTTGACTAACCAGTTTATTTAAGTATAAGCTTTCGAAGACATAAGTCTTCAGATGCATAGTGTAGTTCAGAAGGTGGATAAACATACATGAAGATGGAATTTTGGAAGTCGAAGTGGGATTAAAGAGGATACAGCACATAGAAAACAGCACTGAAAAGTGCAGGGTAGGGTGTGGAAAGGGAGTTAATAATAGCAGCATAGTTCAGTGAATGAAAGAAACCAAAGACAGGGGATCTGAGAATGGTTAAGTCCATTCACACCTGCAGTGGGCCACAAAACCAGTGTCACTATTCAGGTCTAGGGTGATGCAAAAGTTTCATGCCCCGATATTCGTACAGAGGAACTTCAAAGGGACATGGCAAGCTTCAGGTCAGACAAAATGTACCCTGAAAAGTTGAGATGTTCTCCTATAGAGCATAAAATTCAAAGCTAACAGCAAATGAAGGCACTTTAGAAATCCCAGGTGTGAGAATCCTCCAGAGAAGTTTGAGGGGGGAGGTGGGGGAAGCGGCAGAAGGACCCTACACCCTCTGGGGAATCTTCACTACAAGTCCCAGAAACCCCGGTACCCTGGGGAGGGAGTTCCTGGAAGGCAGGGATGGACTGATGCTGAAAGGGGGAAGGGGGACTCCAACTCCCAGAGATCCCGGCAGGGAGAAAAGCTTGCTGGGAAGGGGAGAAAAGGGGACTATAACTCCCAGAGATCTCGGAGGGAGGAGGGGCTTTCGGAGAGGGAGAGAAAAGACTGGAAGGCCCCAGGTGGGGAAAAGGTGGATGATTGGTTAATGGATACTAATCAGGAGGAGGGGAGTCAGCTGGTAGAATCTGGAGGGGAGGATTTTATGGAGTGGATGCCTGACAGTGGGGGAGGAGAGAGCGGTGGGGAACTTATGGACACTTCAGCTCTAGCCCGAACGCAAGGAGGAGGTAAATTGCAAGCTGTGGCAGCTGCCTTTTTTTTCCAACTCAAAATCCCCTGGAAGAGCCTGTGGGAACAGCTCAGAGCAGTGCGAGGGGAGAAGCAATAAGGGAAGGTGGGGACTGATGTCATGTTTGAACTGTGAAGAGCTAAAGGTGTTGAATTTGAAACACCCCTGAGGATAAACCTCCTCAGGAGGGACTGGTACAACATACCGTTTCTTTTTGGGTTTTCTTTATGTTGAAGTTATTGAACCAGTGCATGTGTGAACTTTTGGTTTTTGGACTCCAATAAATCTCCTTATATCCTGGCAAATGCAAGTGTGAAGATACTAACTTGTCATGTTGGAGGGCGCTCTGAGGCAAGGCTGGAGGAGTGTCTCTTTCTCTCTCTCTCTTCCTCTCTCCCTCATGGGAGGCACGTGTAACTTGGAGTGTGGTGAAGGTGTGTATCACGGAGGACACGAGTGGTGAACTAAGCAGGAGCAGCCTGGGCCTACTACTGGAAGGGGGACCTGGTGACACAGGCTGGTCAGAAGCTGTCTTGTCTACATGTCAATTTACTTTACAGCATCCATAACATTTTTTTTTTTTACTAACTGGCAAGTAAATCTCCAAAATGAGAAGGTTTGGCCCCTCAGGTACACTGTTGAACGGTAAAATTCAAGAGGCTATAGAAAGAATTAAAGGTAATGAGACTAAGATAGTGGGAATAAAGAAATGCATAGAGATTTCTGAAATACTGTTCTGTTGCAGCTCAATCCTTAGAAGCTTGCTTAGTGAAAGCTAATATAGCAATATGGAATAAAATGGAAGCTCTTGAAAATGTTTGGAAATGATATAATTTATACCTCATAAATTTTCTTAGATTGCCTTTATCTTCACTAATGTGATCATCTCCTTCATAGTTCTGTGTACTGGAGAGGCCTTAGCCAGCTTTGCAATGCCTTCCAGTAGATCTTCAAGCTTTCAGCATGCCACAGGGCTATACTCCAGAATTTTCAGCATCCCAATACTTGCAAGTTCAAGGAGGGAAAAGCTCTCCTTATAGCAGATTTATCCTTTCCAGGTGGCACATCCTCCTCCCCTTGGGGGTCCTCTCCAAAATCTTTGAAGAACTGGAGGAGTCTTTGCTAGGATCCAATAAATCCCCTATCAAGTGACTCTGTTTCCTCCAGGTCCCTCTCTGTTGAGAACTTAGGCTGTTTCTTCACAGACAGTCACCCCTGAGCCTGCAACTCCAAACCCTGGCTGCACCCAGACTGCTTGTGCTGAAGCCTCTTTTCATACAATACACTTGGTGAGTAACCATTCTGGACTAAAATTCATGGATGCTTGAGAGCCCATCTTGAACATGTTGCCTAAAGTGGGACTTCTCTCCTTATCGGAACTCAAGACAGGAGGGTCGCCTTGCAAACCAGCTCCTAGGGCAGTCCCATCTAAAATGGTGGCAGTTCCTATCAAAATTGGGTCTTCGATGCTCCTAGAGCTTCCCTTCTTCTTAGGAACTATTTGCTCTGCTGTTCTTCCATGCAATATGTCCTCCAGGGCCCGCACTTGTGTCCTAGCGCTATCACATGTGGCACTGTATGGCGGCCAATGCAGTAGGGCGGTGGGAGCTGCAGGCTGTGCAGTGCTGACCCCAATCAGCTTGTGCCACCATGCTTTCACTGCTGCAGTTGACCACAAACTGTTCTGTAGCCCGAAGGACCTGAGGCTAACTCACTCTCCCTCCTCTGAAAGAAGATGGGTTCTCCCAGTCTCCTGCTGCTTCAATCACAAATCACTTTTCTCATTCTTTTGTTTTTTAATGTCTGTTGCACTGGGATGAAGACCTCCTCCTGAGAGTTAGGGTGGATGACAGAGTACAGCAACATACATGTCCTGGGCAGTGAAACTGGTGTGGGGAAAGGAGGGACAGCACCACTGGATTTAGCAGCCCCTCTAGACCTACCCCACTTGTTCCTCTCTCATCTTTACTTTTTATTTATTTATTTATTTTTTTTTGGGGGGGGGGGGGGGGGGGGGGGGGCTGGACAGGCCTACTTGCCTACCATCTACTGGAGACTGAGAAATATTGTGAGGCTGTACAGGATCATATATGGGGTGATACCATTCATTCAATGGTTCTTAGTCTCCAACTGATGGTAGGGGAAAGCGAAGATACTTATCTGTAGCAGGTATTCTCTGAGGACAGCAGGCTGATTGTTCTCACATGTGGGTCGATGTCCGCGTTGGCCCAGGAATCGGACGGCATTTTGCAAGCAAAATATAAAAAAAAGTTTTGCCAGAGTCTTCTGGTGTGCGTGCAGCGTGCATGCGCGGACTGATTTCCCACCCGTCGCGTGAACGCGTTCCCTCGGTTAAATCAAAAAGCATAAAAGGAAGCAAATAACAACTCCAAAGGGAGGTGGGCGGGTTTGTGAGAACAATCAGCCTGCTGTCCTTGGAGAATACCTGCTACAGGTAAGTATCTTTGCTTTCTCTGAGGACAAGCAGGCTGCTTGTTCTCACATGTGGGGTATCCCTAGCAACCAGGCTCACTCACAACAACGAACATTGGTTAATTGGGCCTCGCAACGGCGAGGACATAACTTAGATTGACCTGAATCCATAAACAACTAACAGAGTGCAGCTTGGAACAGAACAAACATGGGTCTAGGGGGGTGGAGGTGGATTCTAAACCCCAAACAGATTCTGTAGACTAACTGCCCAAACCGACTGTCACATCAGGTATCCTGCTGAAGGCAGTAGTGAGATGTGAATGTGTGGACTGATGACCACGTTGCAACCTTGCAAATCTCTTCAATGGAGGCTGACTTTAAGTGAGCCACTGACACAGCCATGGCTCTAACATTACGAGCAGTGATATGGCCCTCTAGAGTCAGCCCAGCTTGGGCATAAGTGAAGGAAATGCAATCTGCTAGCCAATTAGAGATTTGTGCGTTTTCCGACGGCGACTCCCCTCCTGTTGGGATCGAAAGAAACAAACAACTGGGCGAACTGTCTAAAGGGCTTTGTCTGCTCCACGTAAAAGGCCAATGCTCTCTTGCAGTCCAAGGTGTGCAAACTGCTTTCACCAGGGCAGGTATGAGGACGGGGAAAGAATGTTGGCAAGACAATTGACTGGTTCAGATGGAACTCCGACACCACCTTTGGCAGGAACTAAGGGTGCATGCGGAGGACTACTCTGTTGTGATGAAATTTGATATAAGGTGCATGTACTACCAAGGCCTGAAGCTCACTGACCCTACGAGCTGAAGTAACAGCCACCAAGAAAATGACCTTCCAGGTCAAGTACTTCAGATGGCAGAAGTTCAGTGGCTCAAAAGGAGCTTTCATCAGCTGGGTGAGAACGGTTGAGATCCCATTACACTGGTGGAGGTTTGAAAGGGGGCTTTGACAAAACCTGTTATGAAGCGAACAACTGAAGGCTGTCCAGAGATAGGCTTACCCTCTACACGGCGATGAAAAGCACTAATCGCACTAAGGTGAACTCTTACGGAGTTGGTCTTGAGACCAGACTCTGACAAGTGTAGAAGGTATTCAAGAGGGGTCTGTGTAGGATAAGAAAGAGGATCTAGGGCCTTGCTGTCTCTTTGTGGAATCTTTTCTGGAAGCAAGGAAGACTCGGGAGACACCCTCTGAAAGACCCAAGGAGGCGAATTGTAAGCTCTCAAAATCCAGGCCGAGAGAGCCAGAGACTGGAGGTTGGGATGTAGAAGCAACCCCTCGTTCTGAGAGATGAGGGTTGGAAAACACTCCAATCTGCACGGTTCTTTGCAGGACAACTCCAGAAGAAGAGGGAACCAAATCTGACGGGGCCAAGAGGGTGCAATCAGAATCATAGTTCTGCGGTCTTGCTTGAGTTTCAGTAAAGTCTTTCCTACTAGAGGTATGGGAGGATGTGCATACAGAAGGCCTGTCCCCCAGTGTAGGAGAAATGCATCTGACACTAGTCTGTCGTGGGCCTGAAGCCTGGAACAGAACTGAGGGACCTTGTGATTGATATGAATGGCAAAAAGATCCACCGAGGGGGTGCCCCATGCTCGGAAGATCTTGCGGACTACGCCCATGTTCAGTGACCAATCATGAGGTTGCATTATGTTGCTCAACCTGTCGGACAGACTGCTGTTTACGCCTGCCAGATAAGTGGCTTGGAGAAACATGCCGTGACGGCGAACCCAAAGCCACATCGGGACGGCTTTCTGACACAGAGGGCGAGATCCAGTGCCCCCTACTTGTTGGTATAAAACATGGCAACCTGATTGTCTGTCTGAATTAAGAATACTCGGTTGGACAGCCAGTCTCTGAAAGCCTTTAGAGCGTTCCAGATTGCTCTTAATTCCAGGAGGTTGATCTGCAGACCTTTTTCCTGAAAGGACCAGGCTTCCTAAGTGTGGAGCCCATCTACATGAGCTCCCCACCCCAGGACAGATGCATCCTTCTTCAGCACTTTTCGTGGCTGAGGAACTTGGAATGGTCACCCCAAAGTCAAATTGGATAGAATCGTCCACCACTGAAGAGAATTCCGAAAGTCGGTGGACAGCTGGATTACATCTTGTAGATCCCCCGCAGCTTGAAACCACTGGGAAGCTAGGGTCCATTGAGCTGACCTCATATGTAGACGTGCTATGGGTGTTACATGAACTGTGGCGACCATGTGCCCCAGAAGTCTTAACATCTGCCGAGCCGTGACCTGCTGAGACGCTCGAACCATGGACACCAGGGACAGAAGGTTCTCCGCCCTTGCCTTGGGGAGATAAGTCTAGAGAGCATAGCCAATCATTTTCCTGAATCATGGGAAGAAAGGTGCCTAGGGAAACCATCCTGAACTTTTCTCGGATAAGAAATTTGTTCAGGGCCCTTAGGTCTAGGATGGGATGCATCCCCCCTGTTTTCTTTTGCACAAGGAAGTACCTGGAATAGAATCCCAGCCCTTCTTCCCCTAGTGGAATGGGTTTGACCGCTTGGGCCTATAGAAGGGCGGAAGGTTCCTTTGCAAGTACCTGCTTGTGCTGGGAGCTGTAGGACTGAGCTCCCGGTGGGCAATTTGGAGGCTTGGATTCCAGATTGAAGATATATCCTAACCGGACAATTTGAAGAACTCACCGGTCAGAGGTTATAAGAGGCCACCTTTGGTGAAAAAACATTAACCTCCCCCAACCGGCAAGTCGATCGGTACGGACACATTTACTGAGGCTATGCTGAACTGGAGCCAGTCAAAAGCTCGTTCCTTGCTTTTGCTGGGGAGCCGCAGTGCCCTTAGGCGCACGCTGTTGACGAGAACAAGTGCGCTGGGACTGAGCCTGGGCAGGCTGCCGAGATGCAGAAGTGTATCTACGCCTAGCATAGAAATAGGGAGCACTTCTCTTCCCTCCAAAAAACCTCCTAGATGAGGAGGCAGTAGCAGAAGACATATGGCGGGAGAGAGAATCCATAGCATCATTGTGCTTCTTGATCTGGTCAACTAGATCATCTACTTTCTCACCAAAAAGGTTATCCCCCCAGGCAAGGAACATCCGCAATCCGCTGCTGGACCGAATGATCCAGGTCAGAGACACGCAGCCATGAGAGTCTGCGCATCAATATACCTTGGGCAGCGATCCTGGATGCTACATCAAAAGTGTCAAATATACCCCTGGCCAGGAATTTTCGACACGCCTTCTGCTGCCTGACCACCTGGCGAAAAAACTTGGCCTGCTCCGGAGGGAGTGCATCAACCAAGCTGGAAAGTTGCCTCACCGAGTTCTGCAAGTGGACGCTCGTGAAGAGCTGATATGTCTGGATCTTGGCAGTGAGCATAGCGGCCTGATACATCTTCCTCCCAAAAGAGTCCAAGGTTCTAGATTCTCTGCCTGGGGCACCGAGGCATAGTCCCTAGTGCTCTTAGCTCTTTTGAGGGCGGAGTCAACCACCATGGAATTGTGAGGTAGCTGAGACCTCATCAATTTAGGCTCACCGTGGATCCGATATTGGGATTCAGCTTTTTTCGTGATCATGGGATTAGACAGAGGTAACGACCAGTTCCGCAAAAGGACTTCCTTCAATACATTATGCAAAGAAGCCACTGTAGCCTCTCTAGGTGGAGAAGGATAATCCAGGACCTCGAGCATCTCAGCCCTGGGTTCATCCTCAAACTCCATAGGGAAGGGAATACCCGCAGCCATTTCCCGGACAAAGGAGGTAAAGGATAGACTCTCCGGAGGAGAAAGTCTCCTTTCTGGTGGGGGGAAGGTTCGGAGGGAATCCCATAGGACTCATCAGAAGAAAAGTACCTGGGATCTTCCTCTTCCTCCCATGAATGCTCATCTTCAGTATCAGACAAAACATCCCTCAGACAGTCCGAAACTGAGCTTGCCTCAACGCCGAGGAATGACGTCCTCGATGGCGGTGCCGAGAAATCGACACCCGCATGGACTCCGGTGAAGCTTCCTCCATTGACGTCGAAGGGGAGTCGACCTGGGTGGCAGCTGACACCGATGCCGCAGGCGGCAACGAAGTCGGAGACCTCACCACAGGCGAAGGGCCAGATGCCGCTGCAGCAGACGGTACGGAAGGCGCAAGCACCCCCGACACCGAAGCAGACTGGCGCAGCAATCCTTCCAGAAGTTCTGGAATCAGGGCCCTGATGTGCTCGTCGAGAGCCGCCATTGGATAAGGCTGGTAAAGGAGACGGTGGCAGAATCTGTCGAGGCTCAGAAGCAGGTACCGGGCTGCCAGAAGATCGACGCATCGGCACCTTCTGAATAGAGGGGGAGCGATCCTCTCGGCGCCGACGCTTCTCGGGTGCTGATTCCATCAACACCTTGGAACTCTGGGCACCGTGTGTCAAAGGAGAACAATGATGGTGCTTCTTCGCCTTCGCTCGACGCCTGTTATCGAAACTCCTCGGTACTGATGAGACGAATGTGGAATCCTCACTGCTCTAAGGATTTGCCCAAATCTTTATTTAAACCCAGCTAATACTAGCTATCACATTCTCTAGCAACAAATTCCAGACCTTAATTGTGTGTTGGAATGAAAAAATATTTTCTCTGATTTGTTTTTTAATGTGCTACTTAGTAACTAGAGAAAAAGAGAGGTGCAGATTTTTGCAGGTACTTTTTCCTGAGACAATTTTCAAAGTGACATCACTGCTGCAAAGTCCATGGGCACATTTGAAAACTGCTCCCTTAATGTACATAATAAAGCAAAGTTAATGCCTGTCACAATGCTTTACTGGACAAGGTTAATCTGTTTACTGACATATTCCCATTGTCGTTAGATTTTATACTACAGTTATTCTGTGGCTTGCACTGCACAGTACAAAAGTAATTAATTACAGTTAGTACGTGTGCTCTATGAAAATTAAAAACCACTCATATAAAATCAAGACGAAGGTTCTGCATAAGACACCACGCCACTGTTTAAAAGAGTGTCTAAAGATTTTAGTATTTCCTTATATTTATAGGTTCTGGACTGTGCAACATCTGTTTGTGTGTTCTACATACCTTGGGCTATTTCTACGAGTTTCCCCTTCTCTTCAGGGCTGAGATGCAACATGGTATCTATTACAGGGAGAAGTCTCTGTCTTTCACTTCCAGCCTTCAAAAAAATGAATTGCAGGAGGACATTCTTCAAGTACTCCATATTAGCAACAGATTTTTCACGCTCCTGGTTTCTTTCAAGTCTCCTTATTTCATTCTTGAGAAGCTACAGAGATGACATGACATTTGATTAATTTAAAATCATATGTTCCCAACTACTACATATCCAATGAATGGGTAGCTACTGACATTAGAAGTTCAAGTTGTTTGGTCCTATCTTCAGAACCTGGCACCAACAGAACACACTAACCATGCAAGAGTCACTAACCTGTGGTAACAAAGTCTCACAGACTGGTGATTAATGCAGAATAATGCAACTTGCGATCAATCTTGCAAGCTATGTTGTTTTCCTCCCTTTATTTTTCAAGGGTTCAACCCCACCCCTACTGGCCCCCATGGAAACACCCCAGCCCCTGAAGGCCCCTCTGAGCTTACCTGAAGTAACAGTTGATGGACTAGGGTTTATGGGACAGAAGCTGTTTTCAAAATAGCGCTTGTGAACCCTCGGAGTAGTCTCACAAGAATACCACTAGGGGCCAGTCTTCCATATAATGCTGCGTTCGGCACCTAACCCTTACCGTTCAGTGAATCCAGAATGCCCCAATTTGACTGCCCCTATCGGACCGACCGTTCACTTGTCTATTAGATTGTAAGCTCTTTGAGCAAGGACTGTCTCTCTTTGTTAAATTGTACAGCGCTGCGTAACCCTAGTAGCGCTCTAGAAATGTTAAGTAGTAGTAGTAGTAGTATATAAGACTATCACTAGGGGTCACGAACACCATTTTGAACCCAGAGTCGGAAGAGGCAGGAGCGACTAGGGATTGCTTCTGCCTCGCAATTTCTGTGCTGCCAACCATTACTTGAGGTAGGGACAGCGAAGACCATGATGGGTAAGGGGTGTGTAATGAAGATGGAGACAGTGCTTGAATCCTTGAAAACTAATGTGTCTGGGGGTGGTGGTGGTATATTTGGGAGATCTGGGAAGGGGGAGAGGGACCTCTGGATCACATCATTTTTACAGTGTCGGCCCCTTTAAGATGGCACGCAGGAGCACTGGACTACATGTTAGCAGGCCAATGCTCCAGGCAGGAAAATATTGCCAGTTTCAAGAATCTATGTTATTTCCTTAGTGCACATAACTAACTACCCCCTGTATGCCCATTCTCTCAGCGTGCTGTTCACCATCAACTGATATCACTTAATAAACTGAACTGCAGTAAGAGGCAAGTAGAAATAGAAAAAAGTAAGACGGACATCAGGATCATCACAAGTCACTTTTCTGTGTTGTAATAATGGAACAGCAGCCATATTTTCCCCATAAAATAGTATCACTCTTAAAAAAAAAAAAAAAAAGGTTCTGATTCATTTACTCCTTAGTAGGCTGGGCCTTCTATTACAATAAATTACAATCTTGCTTAAGGCACAAAGTCAATGTAGATTTAAGGACTCTGCTCACTGCGTAATGTGTCCATTCTGTGCCTATGGAAACAAGAGATCATTTTAGAAGACCTGTTCAGCACTTGCATGTGGAAACAATGAGTGAATGTGCAAACAGTCCTTCCTATGCATCGAAGCACAAAAGCTGCCACATATACTTGCAGCCTATACAGTTATAAAAGGGCTGTGTTCTGGGCGAGCCTACAAAGTAATGGAAGAAGTAACTAACTTGTTACTCTCACTCACACACACAAGGATTGACTCAGGCTGCACATACTGCAGCGGGACATGTTTATCCACTCCTACCCTAGCTGAGATAATATTTAACCATCTCTCTGACCTAACGTGCAACTTTCTTCAAATCAATCACCTTACTTTCTAATTCTTCCTACTTTCTTACTCATCTATATGTTACAACTTTGCCTTACCCTTCGCTACCAATTATAATGTTCTAGTACATATTGTGTTGTCATTGCAAGTAGTAAACCATGCCATACTTTGTATTGTTGTTCGAATATTTTTACTGCTCTAATTGCCTCCTGCTCATGTTTGATCTATTCTTACTGTACACCGCCTTGAGTGAATTCCTTCAAAAAGGCGGTAAATAAATCCTAATAATAAATAAAAGTAGGTGTATATTTCTTATATTAGAATACAACCCTAATTTAAAAAAAATGTGCTTGATGGCGCTTACATCTGCTCTGTTGTGTGTGTCAGCTAACTGAGGGGCCACTGGGATTATATAGTTAAGGATAGCAGATAGGAAAATATACTGGTCTTTCCTGTAGGTGGGGGAGAGGGGTGACGAGAGATTTGATATTCTGCCTTTCTGTGTTATAATCAAAGCGCTTTACCTGTTATACAAGGTACTTTTTCTATCCCTAGTGGGCTCACAATCTAAGCTTTGCACTTGGGGCAATGAAGGGTTAAAGTGACTTGCTCAGAGCCACAAGGAGCTACAGTGAGAATTGAACACGGTTCCCTGGGTTCTCAGCCTATTGCACTAACCATTAGGCTGTTACTCCACTCCATATATATTTAGGTATTCAAGTCTCTTCTCATATGTCTTCTAATGCACACTCCATATAATTTCTGATACTTTCCTAGGAACTGTTTCAAGTCTTTTTATATCTTTACCAAGATATGACCTCCAAAACAGAACAGAGTACTTCAAGTGGGGATTCAGCAATGGTTTTGTACAGGGGCATTAATATCCTCTTTCTGCTGGTTATGCCTCTCTTATGCAGCCTAGCGGCTTTGGCCACTGTCTTGTCCATTGTTTCAGCACCTTGAGATCCTTGGAAACTATCACTCTGAGGTCCCTCTCTTGGTCTGCACCAATTACCCTTCTGGTGTTTGTGTAAATGCTGCTACTTATAGATTTAAAACTCTAGATGATGCCATTCTTTTTTGAACACATTCCTTTCTTGGTGTACATAAAATACACAGGATTTTCATGTTTCCTTATAGGTATTTTACAAAAGGTTTCACATTCAGTAAGCCTTTGTAAAATACTTTATAAATCTCAATGTCCTGCCTTGGAGGTCCATTTTCTGGTATCACCAATTATGTTTATTGTTTATTAAAAACTTTCTATACCGCCTTTCTAAAACAGGTCAAAACAGTGTATACACACTGGAAAAAAAAAACTGAAACAGAAAAGATTGACATTTTTAGATAGGACAAATACACCGAAACAAAAAGATCAATCATACCAACTATAATTTAAGTACAGAATGCAATCACAGTGTATTAGATTTAAAAAAAAAAAAAAAGAAAACACCCACAAAAGACAAGTGAACTGTTACTCCATTGCAGAATACTTTTCCAAATGACTCCAGCATTAAGAGGAAGGAAACTCCTGTTCAAAAAAATAGGTTTTTAAGGCTTTCTTAAAGGATTTGAGGACATACAACCCATGCACAGGTTGGGGTAAAGAATTCCATAAGCTGGGGGCTAAAAAGAAGGCGATCAAATGTCTAATGGATTCATAATACTCAGGACTGGGCAAAGGGAGAACCAAAAGATGAGTGCCCAAGGAATGAAGCTGTCTAGTGGGAGCATAAGGAAGGATCATGTTAGACAAATAAGACAGGGCTCCAAGGTGGAGAGCTTTAAAGGCTAAACACAGAGTGGTTTTAAGCAAACTTGACATATTAAAGCAAACCACAATACTGCAGAAAAACAAATTAGGGGTGTAGTTATCAAAATGGGCTAATGTTAAGATGCGTAATTTTACCACCAATTCGTACTATTTTAGCACAGATCTCATTTTATGCAATGAGACCTAGTTACTAATAACTGGGTTAAGAGTAAAATAGCATGTCTTAACTGGAGCCCACATTGATAACGTCCCCCCTCAGCTGCTAAATGAGATGAACTAGACATTCTGGAATTCAGCTTAACAAACTTCATGCACACTATTGTGTCACCTGTGTGAATGCAAGTGAAAATATTTAGGTAACAAGGACATGCCATCATTATCATCATCTAGGGAGGGCACGTACCGTGATTTGTTCCATTAGAATTGCATTGGTTGCTTCTGTCTCATGAAGTAGCCCATTCAAATGATCAACACTCTTTGCTGTAGTATTTAACTTTTGGACCAACTCTTCCTTGGAAAATTCTGGTTGCCATTGAGTAGACTCTGCAATGTTTTCATCAATGCAAAGAATCAACATTTTCTCTATATCTTTTTTTTTTAATTATTAAGGTTTTGGAGATAAGGAAGTAAAGTGAAGAAAATCAGCTTAGAACAGGGGTTCTCGACTCAGTCAGGTTTTCAGAATACCCACAATAAATGTGCATGACATAAATTTGCATGCACTGCCTCCACAGTATACAAATCTCTCTCATGTATATTCATTGTGGACATCTTGAAAACCAGAGTGGCCTGGTGTGTTCCAAGGACTGGAGATTGTAGAACATATGGTTCAACAAACACAAATGTGCAACTTTAATCTTTTCTGTCAATTAAGAGGGTTGCTTATTAACAGTGCATGCTGCCGCTGTTATCGCACATAAAATGGGACCTGTAGCAGATAACATGCAATATCAGTGTTAATGCATGTTGTTAGTAAATGACCCTTTGAAAAGAAGTTAAAGATCTGGAGAACAAGGAAGAGGATAATAGTTATGGTCTTCATTTTACAAGCCCTATTCGCATTTGATATATGCATAAACTGGGATTTTGGTGTTTATGCAAGATAACTTTTTTTTAAGTTCCCATTTTACAAAGGTACAATACGCATGTATCAAACCCAAGCGCATGCAAATAGCAAAGGGGTGTGGTCTGGGCATGTTTTGGGTGGGACAAGGATGTGACAAGTTCATAGACATTTATTCTCCATTTCAAAAGGGGACTAAATATCTTTGTCCTGAAGTTACACATGCTATCAAGCATGTTTAGGATTTGGTAAACAGCTGCTATTGAGCAGCATTCCACTAGACGGATTGGGGGAGGTGGGGTTGCCCCCTTGATCACCTAATAGTTTTTGTCCCACCCAAATGCCAATGTAGTGAAGGAAACCAATCATTGTGACAGCGTTGGGATAACACCTGGTTATGTTTCTAAGGTTGCAAATATAAACAGTTCTGTGCCAGCTCATACACCTGGTTATACTGCCACTTTACAACATTATCAGTTATGTGCCAGCTTTAATCTGTCAATATTATTTACATTTATTTTTTTTAAATGGATATTTATGCTGCACATAAATATCCATTTCTCTTGTATTTTAGAACAGGCTCTACGTTGGCAGATTCTGTTCTAAAGTACTAATGAAACGTACATCCCAATTCCTGCTTCTACAATCTGTCTAAGATGGGGCTGTATATGTCCTGCAAATATCACTTGCTAGCCGATTTGTGAATGGCACTGAGGTTTCAACCTCAGAACAGACTTTATCCAGTGAGAGGTAAGATGTTGCATTGCAAGTCCTAATGAAAAAAGGGTAAAACTAAAGGAAACAAAGAACATTTTAGACTTAACTACACAGAGAGTTCAAGAGCTGGGAAATGAGAAGATGTGGTTCTCATAGGACAGTCAATGAAGTATGATTTCTAAAGGAAACAAAATAGAAGAACTGGTCTCCCATCTGTTCACTGAGGAGAGCTGCTAGTAATTTTAAATTGCACAGCCCTGTGAGAAACCAGTTATGCACCATTATGTTAAAGCCTATTATATGTTGTCCAGCAGATGCCATACGAGCAATTCCATAATTCCTAATACTCGCCACTTAACAACCTCATTGTAATTTTCAACACAGACATCTGTTTCCCAGAACTCAACTGAGGCTTTTTACTCATAATAAATGTCAAACTGCAATGAACAGGATAAGGTATGAACTGATGATTTAGAGAAAAGGCTTTACATCTCAGTGACAGCTTGAAGAGTTCCTGAATTTGCTGCTCCTCTTTTAACTACCCTCCATTTTACATACCAAATTTTGCTTCCGGAGAGTTCAGTAGCTGTTCTAAAGATGGTACATGGGTACTGGCAGAAGACACAGACTCTGTCTCAGTTGTTTCCATCCCTTCTCCTTCTTCTCTAGCCACAGCGTACATATCAAGAAGAGGCAGGTCAGGGTTTCTCCTCTCTCGTAAATTCTTCGTTGGTTGGTGGGAAGATGCAGAATCTGAAATGAATAGACATTTATTAATTATCTAGATATGAAATCAAACATATTAAGTCAGGGCAAACATTATATTCAACACAGATTATCAGTAGGCCCACTGAAAATGTGCAGGGGCAAGATCGTTGTAAATTCCTAAATGTTTCTCTGTTTACCTTTCTGTTCCTGATTTCAATACATGTATCTTTACTATTTTACTGCAACTTTTCATTTTTTAATAGAATTAAGAGAATATGCATTTGATCACGCTTTAGGTCTCCAGAATCTGAATAGATTATTCTGCAAAGGCCTATCAGTTCTGAAGAAGCAAAATAACAGTGTATACCCTGAACTAATTCTCCAAGTAAATCATCTAGGGGCCCTTTTACAAAGGCACGCGAGGGCCTACATGCGTCCACCACACGTCAAATTGGTATTACTGCCTGGCTAGCGCATGCGCCTGGCGGTAATTCTGAGTTTGGCGCTCGCTCAAAACACGTGGTAGAAAATAATTTTCTATTTTCTACCACGGGGGCATTCCTGGCAGTAATCACAGTTGGCTCACGCTGGACGGTTACCGCACTGGTAACTAGTGAGCTCTTACTGCTAAGTAAATAGGTGGCATTAAGGGCTCAGGTTGTAAATAGACATACGCTGGTTTTAATTTTGCCGCGCATCCATTTCCCAGCCCCCCCCAAACCCCCTTTTTTTCCAGACGTGCTGGAGAAATGGTCCAGTGCGTGTCCAATACACATTCCCACGCTACCGCAGGCCACTTTTTGGCACACCTTTGTAAAAGGGCCCCCTAAAGCCCATAATCTTATGCTCAAAAAGAAGAGAGTGCAACACGTCCCTGCAATATGCCTAGCTGCAAACTGTGCCAACACATCTCACAGGATCCCACAGTCACTCACGCATAAGGGGATCGTTCACATGCTCATCCTCAAATGTGGTATATATCATTCAATGCAAAAAGTGTGAAGAAGGGTGCTATATTGGAGAAACAAGCCAGATGCTAAAGACGAGGCTCAATTTACATGGACACAATATTAAACATTCCACCGCCATGGGACAGCACTTTACAAAATCAAAAAACTGCATCAATGAGCTTACGGTAAGCATACTAAAAGGACATTTTAAGACATTCCAGAACATAAGACCTTTGAAGTCAAAATGATAAAATACTTTGACACCCATCAGACAGGACTTAAAGATCTGGGTTTCTATCCCACTATAAACCATAAAATTATACTGCTTTGTCACTATCTCATTAGCCATCCATCTCTCAGTCTCTCACCCACCCAGCTCTCCATGTTTCTCACCTAACCCAGCCCCACCCTCTTCCTGTGAGACTGTCAAAGCAGTTTACATATTATATACAGGGTTAAGTGACTTTCTCAGAGTCCCAAGGAGCTGCAGTGGGAATTGAACACAGTTCCCCATGATCAAAGCCCGCTGCACCAACCACTAGGCTACTCCTCCACTCCACTGCTTTTGTGCTTCACTTATATATTCTGATATTTGTCAACATTTGCTTATTTCCGATCTGAAGGAAAAGGGTTACCATCAAAAGCTAATCAAAAATATATATTGTTAGTCCAATAAAAAAGTGGACTAACACAGCTATCACGCCACTTTACCCCCTCCCCAAAATTGTGCACACCAAATAGCTGGTGTAAATACACTTGACTCATTATGGAGGAAATATGAGGATGACAACTCAGTATGTGATCTAATGTTACTTCCAGAATTTTTCTGGGATTCTATGAGTGGCAATACTGATGACGGCTTTTGTTTTATCAAGATTTCATTGCAACCAGTTGGTTTTCAACCAGTTGGCAATGGGGAATAATTTTGTGTTAAGTGAGAGAAAATCTGTGGACTTAAGGAATCCATGATGATCAAGATATGTATAAATAAATAGAGCCAGTTCCAGAGATTGTATTAGGCTGCACAATCTAAAATTCTATACAGATTACAAATAAAACATACACAAAAATCATAGAATAATACAAAACTAAATATACAGTGACTAACATTCAGTTTAAAACACACAAAGAACAAACTGGCTGAGAGCTATGATAATGTCCTGAAAGATATAAATTCAAGCTACAAACTAAACATTAAGCCAAGCTTACAAAAAAGCCTTTTCAATACTTTGTGCAGTCTAAGGGGCTAGAAGGGATCCTCGTGACACCCCAAAAGTAAGGGAGTAACAGTCAGACAATTTCTTTCCAAAATACAGAGTAGGATCTATCTGATGGACAGGACTGGACTGGAACCACTGTAAGATGGTTCTTGTTATCCCAACATCTTACAGTCTTATTGAAGAGTATAGTTTGATCTACTAAATCAAATACTGCTGAGAGGTCCAATAAAAGAAATAGTACAGTCTTATTTTCATCTGAGTTGTTACGAACACAGGTAAGTATGCAAATTAGAACAGTTTTGGTGTTATGTCATCTATGAAAATGCTTTAAAATGCAACAGGATTTCTTGCTTTAATAATTTTGGATCTTCAAATATTTTAAATGGCCAAAATAATTTTATTCATTATAGAAATCTGTTTGGCTTGACTTATGTGAGGGAGTATTAAACAGAGAAGCACATCTCTTTCTTTAGATTAAAAAAATAAAGTAGTCATACATTTGGAAATCATTAATGAATGTGTAGGGGTGGAAGTAGTATAAAGTGCTGAAAAGCACAAAGCCAGAATATTTTAGGGCTGAAATACCTAACGATATGAAAGATGTGAAAAAGTGTTATTATTTAACCTCTGAAACAGACATTAAATAATTGACAAAATTTGTTGGACAGTTATGTGAGGGAACTTTGACAACCCAGCAACTGAGATACGTACATTTTGCACTTAGAATCAACGTTCATTTTTGTACAAGACTATTTTATTTCCCCCCCCCCCCCCCCAAAAAAAATCATTTCATTGATGAAAAAAGCCAATGTGGCCACTGTTTCGCAGTGAACTGTACGGGTCAGAGATATACCAGCGCAGGCCACTTTTTGGCGCACCTTAGTAAAAGGACCCCTAAACATTTTGCCAATTTTTTTGAGTGTGTTGCATATCCGGTACAAGAAGGTTACTCTTATAAGGCAGGAAACAGGTGCCTTTTTTGACTTTCCACATAGGTGCCACGTTATAAAATTGGCCCCCAAAAAAGTACACATTTGCTTAACTCTCAAGATGAAAAACAGTTTACATACAAAGGACAAAGAGATGCCTCCACCTGAATTTTTTCATGTCATTCTCTGTAAGGATAATTATGCCCAATAAATCATCTACAACCCTGTTTAGAAGGTTGGGTGCAGTGTGAAAATTTTCACAGGCCACATGTTACCAACAGCAATCCTGTATAAATGAAAAAGAAACCCAACTAAAATGAAGCACTCTATCATCTCCCATTAGTGGTTTCTCTATAGCATAGCCACTTACTTGTGATACTAAGTTCATTCTTAAGCTGGAACTGTTGAGCTTCTGCTTGAGACAGCTGCTGCTGCAAGGTCTCCACTGTCTTCCTGTGGTCTTCTTGCAGCTGCCTTACTTGATCCCTGAAGCTGTTCCGAAGAGCTTCATTCTGGGCTGTCAGTTGATTTACAACCTGTGTGTGCTCTGACTTCAAAACCATGTTCTCAGATTGAACCATACAGAGTCTGAAACATTAACAGTGGGAAAGCCGTTTTAAAAATAAAACAAACAAACAAAAGCAAGCTTTCTCTCAAACTGGAAATTCTTAAACTCCATAAACACCATTTCTCTAATCAGTGTCCCACTTGCCACTGAATCCTCTAAACTATTGCACCTTTATTACTCTGATTTTTAATGGGCTCAGCTCAGTCATGTTGGGAATAATTAATCATAGAGGAAAGTCAAAAGATCCTTGTCCCGGGCTAGAGTAGGACTAGGTATAGAGCCTGATGGAAAGAGATACATGGAGGCCTCTTATGAAAGGAGAAATGCAACAGAAAAACAGCAAGACACTGAGGGTGACCACCTTACTTAAGTAATAAAATAAGGAACAAGTGAGTTTGTCCTTATTTTTCTTTAGATTCTAGGACTTGTTTAAAATAAAAAATTTTGGAAGGAGAGTTAAAAATCATCTGTTCCTAATTGCTTCGTGTTTGATGTCAACACATCATTCATCAAGTTGATACTTGATTCCCTATAATATTTACCCACAAATTAAGCGTAAAAACTGGATTAAAAATCTGTTCTAGAGAAGAAAACTGCTACATTACAACTGTGAATCACATCTACTACCATTCCTACTGCTTCCTCAAGTCCAGTTTCAAAGCATACAGTTTGAAAATCATCTTCCAGTTCCGAGCCCAACATCTGCAAAAATAAAAAAGTTTTACCGCTGGAAGGTAATTTTACCTTAATTTATTTATTGCATTTGTATCCCACATTTTCCCACCTATTTGCAGGCTCAATGTGGCTTACATAGTTTTGTTATGACATTGTCATTCCAGGATATCAGGTACAATTAGAGATGTGCAGAGGTTAAGTAAGGGAAGAAAGAAGGAAGTGATTAGGGATTAAGTATAGAAGGTAGACTTTCACAGCTGGGTGTGTTGGTGAAGTGGATTAGTGAGGTTATAGGTTCTCTTTGTAGGCCTTGTTGAAGAAGTATGTCTTCAGAGATTTGCGAAAGTTAGTTATTTCGTTGATTGTTTTCAGGTCTGTAGGTAGTGCATTCCATAACTGCGTGCTAGTGTATGAGAAGGTAGTGGCATGCATCAGCTTGTATTTTAGTCCTTTACAGCTGGGGAAGTGCAGATTGAGAAATTTGCGGGATGATCTTGTGGCGTTTCTGGGAGGTAGGTCCACGAGGTTTAGCATGTAGATTGGGGCATCTGCGTGGATGATTTTGTGTACAATCGTGCAGATATTGAACGCAATGCAATGAAGAAAGAGATCAAACTTGATCTGGATTTAGCATGTTAGGCGCATATGCACCTGTTGCCTTGTGGTGCAACAATCTGAGCAAATATAAAGATTGCAGCATGCCTACAAAGAAGATATTCATCCCATATATAACTGCTCTTAGGAAAAAAGGCCCTTGACTGTCACACCACCACTCTTGGGAGACCTTTATACACTCTCCACACATTTAACTACTGTTAACGTTTCACTGTTTCTCTGAATTTGAGGCTGTCCAATAGGCCCTACATATTCCTCCTTAGTCTAGAGTGGAGGAGAAAGCCTAGGGGTTAGAGCACCAGACTGACAACCAGCAAAGTCCAGTTCAAATCTTGCTGCTGCTCCTTGAGACCTTGGGCAAATCACTTAGGGGTCCTTTTACTAAGCTGCATCAAAAAGTGGCCTGCAGTAGTGTAGGTGCATGTATTGGGCGCATGCCAGGCCAGTTTTTACCGCATCTACAAAAAACATCATTTTTTTTTTATGGGACAGGAAAAGGGCCTGCGGTAGAAATAAAACCAGCATGTGCCCAAAACCGGCCTGAGCCCTTAACGCCACCCTTTTTTTTTTGTGTTACATTTGTACCCCGCGCTTTCCCACTCATGGCAGGCTCAAAGCGGCTTACATGGGGCAATGGAGGGTTAAGTGACTTGCCCAGAGTCACAAGGTTGATCTAGCAGTAAAGGTTCACACGCTACATGCGCAGTGACTGTTCGGCATGCGCCAAGCGCAGATTACTGCCGGAACCAGAACGCGTAGGAGGAAATAAATAAATAATTCGCCCATGCGTTATAGGCGTGCTCCAAATCTGAAATTACTGCTAGGAGGGTGCGCTGGCCTGGTGGTAGACTCATTTTGGCATGTGCTGCACATGCGTAGAGCCTACCATGGTTTAGTAAAATGGCCCCTTAACCCTCAGATATAAAATTCGATTGTAAGCCTTCTGGGAACAGGGAAATATTTATTGTATCCGAATTCTCTCTCATAGTTTATCCAATTAACATCATCAATTCACATTCCCATTGCCTGAGAAGGGATCTTGATAGTCTTTAAAGTTGCATCTTTAAACATTCTTTAGTCACATAAAAAGCTGTTACCCCAAGTACTTTGCTGGTTTTCTGTCAACAATTTTCATAGGCTAACATGGCTTATTTTTTAAAACAGGAAGATGTTTAGTTTTTATTGATATTGTTATGATTAGTATTCTTTATATGGATTTTAATTTTCTATAAATGGGATAGTTTTATGCATTTTTCATGTAAACATATACAAATAAAATTATGATTATTTGATTGTAGAGGAATAGCCCAGAGGGTAGAGAAGCAGGATGAGAATCAGGGAAACCAGGGTTTTTTTAAGTCCCACACGGACACTCCTTGTGACCTCTGGTAAATCACTTAACCCTCCATTGCCTCAGGTACAAAAGATAGGATTGTAAGACCCTGGGCTCATGAAAATATCTACTGTTCACCTTGGGGTTTATGAAATAAGATGGCACAAAATTAAAATTGAATAAATAAATAAATAAATAATTGAATGAGGAACCAGCTGCCATGTTTTCCTTGCTTTATGATAAAAAACATTTACCATGACATTAGAGCCTGGAGAGAATTACTCTGGGGGCCACTAAAAGGGTCACTTTTCTCCAGAGAAATAATCTTTCCATTTTCTATGGACAGGGACAGGCTCTGGCTCCAAAATATTCCTTGCTGGCAGCTACAGAACTGGCACCTAAAGTTCTATATTTAAAGAAAGGACTCTCACTTTTCTCGCAGTTCTGCTTCCTTTGCCACTGTTTCCTGCAGCATCTTGTTGTGTCTGTCCAGGAGAGTATCATGCTCTGACTGTAATGTCTGCAGCTCAGTTGTATTGATTTGCAGATTCTGTTGGGTTTCTTGTAGCTTGACTTTTAATTGTTGCACCATCATTTCCATCTGTTCCCTTAAAAAAAAAAAAAATCAGATTGGTCAGTATGTTGAGACTGTTGAAGTACTGCATCATTCATATTATGGGTAATCCAATTTACCAGGCCATAAATAAATAAATTTTAAAATGTAAATAAAAGAAAAAAAATCCCAAACCCTGTCCTTTTCCCTTTACAGGGAACAGAGACAGCGCTGAGGACCAGCTCAAAGAAATATTCCCAAGTATTTAATTTTGAAATCCAAGTACTTTGCATCTGCAAAAGCATGCAGGGTAAGGACTCCATGGGGCGTTTTCCTTTCAAAATTGGTGCAAGCATTGCGGCTACTCTGGAAATTAGCCTCTTGGGCTTATCCAGTGGTTTTCAACCCAATCCTCGGGATAAACCCAGCTAGTCAGGTTTTCAGGATATCTACAATGAATATGGATGAGATACATTTGCATATGCTGTCTCATGTGCATTCATTGTGGATATCCTGAAAACCTGACTGTTGGGTGCGTCCCAAGGACTGAGTTGAGAATCCCTGCTCCAATCTACATGATGTAAGACTCTTAAAAACATTAGCCTGAAACCTCAATGTAGATGCTTAGCACCACTTTTTAGAGAAAACCTGCATTTTGAATAAATATTTGGGTTTTACTCCTATAAGGAAGAGTGTAGGATCTGTCACATCCGAGTTCAATCTTGAAAGAAAAATTAACTTCCCGTGTGGTGCTTAAGATGCTTCTGTGGTGAGCAATTAGAAAGCTTGAAAACATCCTGCTCTAGTAGTTGGTAGGAATTACTACACTTCAGTGTCAACTGGGCTGCACTGTACACCATTCCTTACCTCACTAAGAGGGTCAGCTACTAAGCTGTGGTAAAATTCACAGCCCAATTGACTACGTGAGGTCAAACAAATGCAAGCATTTGCATTTCCTTATTAACTTGTGCTGCGCTAAAATTGTGCATTAAGGACGACTCACACTTGAAGTCTCGGTAGCCATTTAGAAAACCGGCGGCAGCAATGGGCAGGAAAGAGTGGGAATCTTTCCTGTCCCTAAGAGGCCACTAGACCACCAGGACGTTCTGAGGTACATTTGGGGAGGACACCCAGGGCTGGAGAGGAGGGGAGGTGGATGGATGGATTGTGCATTGGGGGGGGGGGGGGGTGAAGGGAGGGCGCTGGAAAAAAATTTGGTGAGGGGGGCATACATGGAGAGGGGGGAAGGGAAAAGGGGAAACAGAGCACATGGGATAGAAGGGGGTTGAGAGGAGAGAGGGACGTGCTGCTCATGGGTGGTTGCTTTTTCGGAAATGTGCATCTTTAAAAAAATTTTTATTTAGCAGAGTATGAATGGTGAATGTGCGGCAAGGTGCGATGCTGTGTGGCAGGGCTGGGTGGGCCAGGAGTGGGGATGGAGGAGATTACTTGCGGCGGGGACAGGTTAGATTCCCCATGCAACTCTTTATGTAGGAGTCCATGGAGCATATTACAAATAGCCTTCATTAACTCTACAGACAAAAAAAGTTCAGTCTAAAATATGATACAGACTGCAACAGCACACATGTGGTATACATCCTGCTGTGCCCTTGTCAAAAACTATATGTGGGCAAAACCACACGCCCCCTCAAACAACATTTCAGTGACCATAATTTCAATATTATCCACCAACGTAAGGAAGCCCCACTCGTAACTCACTGCATTGAAACATCCCACACTTTTATGGATTTCAAATGTTTGGTTATAGATCAGATAGCTATATCCATACGAGGAGGAGATAGGGATCGAACTCTAATTCAAACAGAGCAACGGTGGATTTTCAAGTTAAATACTTTAACCCCGCTGGGTTTGAACAACCGTATAGAATGGAAAGCATTTTAATAACAATACCGGGTAGTCCAAGATTAGATTAAAAAAAAGAGGGCCCTTTAATTCATTAGCTCACGTAACTTGGGTGGCGACAGACATATGTCGACAGCATCAGTTTAAATACAGGTGCCATTTTGATCTCTCACAGAGTCTTGCAGAAAGAATCAGATGGACTCAGACAGGTAGGCTCGCGCATTACGCGTCTTATGGTATTATACCTGATCCTCTCTCACAACATTGTGTTATCCTTCATTGCAGGATACACATAGTAGCCAAGGGTTCAGCTCCTTAGGAAGCAGAAGCAAAACAGGGGCTCTCTGTCGAGCGTGCCCTTATATCCCAGCTACAGCTCAGATAAGTGGCTATTTTACTTGATAAATACAGAATAAAATATAAATACCATATAGCAGCTAGGTGACAGAGTTAATCACCCCGCTGGAGGTTTTTGACTGATGAAGCAGCTCACAATCCGCCTTATTTTCGAAAGAGAAAGACGCCCATATTTCGACCTAAATCGGGAGATGGGCGTCTTTCTCCCGTGGGTGCCCAAATCGGTATAATCGAAAGCCGATTTTGGGTGTCTTCAACTGCAATCTGTCACGGAAACGGCCAAAGTTGACGGGGGGGTGTCGGAGGTGTGGTGAAGGCGGGACTGGGGCGTGTTTATTGGCTGAGGAGAGATGGGCGTCCTCGGCTGGTAATCGAAAAAAGAAAGGCGTTTTTAGCGCGAATTTGGGTCACTTTTTTTGAAAACTTTTTTTCACAAACAAGTCCCAAAAAAGTGACCTAAATGACCAGATGACCACCGGAGGGAATCGGGGATGACCACCCCTGACTCCCGCAGTGGTCATTAACCCCCTCCCACCCAAAAAAAACAACTTTAAAAACTTTTTTTTTCCAGCCTGTATGCCAGCCTCAAATGTCATACCCAGCTCCATCACAGTAGTATGCAGGTCCCTGGAGCAGTTGTTAGTGGGTGCAGTGGACTTCACCCAGGTGGACCCAGGCCCATCTCCCCCTACCTGTTACACTTGTGGTGGTAAATGTGAGCCCTCCAAACTGCCCCCAAAACCCACTGTACCCACATCTAGGCGCCCCCCTTCAGCCATAAGTGCTATGGTAATGGTGTAGAGTTGTGGGCAGTGGGTTTTGGGGGGGATTTGGGGGGCTCAGCACCCAAGGGAAGGGAGCTATGGACTTCAGAGGTAGTTAACTTTTTTTTTTTAATTGTTACAAGTGCCCCCTAGGGTGCCCGGTTGGTGTCCTGGCATGTGAGGAGGACCAGTGCACTATGAATCCTGGCCCCTCCCACGACCCAATGCCTTGGATTTGGTCGTTTTTGAGCTGGGCGCCTTTGGCTTCCATTATCGCTGAAAAACGATACCGCCCAGCTCAAATCCGCACAAATCCGATGCATTTGGTTGGCACAAACCGTATTATCGGAAAAAAGATGGATGCCCATTTTTTTCAAAAATACGGTTTGTTCCGCCCCTTCACGTACCCGTTCTCAGAAATAGACGCCCATGGAGATGGGCGTTCGCGTTCGATTATGCCCCTCAATGTATCCAAGAATTACAAACGAGTAATCTGCATTGGAGACAAAGCAACCTGCCAGCTCTTTATACACAGGAGAGAAATGAGAAGGCAGAGCGTCTGAAGTCTTTTCCTCCACAACTAATAACAATTATATGTTGAGAGCATTACTATGTGTCTTTATAAAATACTAGTATATGTGGCAGAAATTGTGCCTACATTGCAGGTGCTTGTGTAAATTAGTGTATTCTATAATTTACACAAGCACTTGTGAACTCTGTTTCTGCTCCACCCACTCTGCCACTGTACACAGTATCATGTAAATGTGTTTACTTTTACATGTGTTGGGATTTTGTAAAAGGCTACATAAACAAGAAACTGATTTTATAAAATTACTCCCATATGCCTAGAGGAAAGAGAAAGTGGGTTTCTTTATGATGTAAAAATGATTTGTGAGACTTGAGAAACCAACAAGGAGTGAACACAACTCCTGGAGTGTGTCAGGCTGCAGGCCACAGAGAACTTCTTTCTCTGTTTGAGGGATACAGAGGCCAACTGAGCTGGCTACGCACAACTGCTGCAGATCTCTCGCCCATGTCCTTTACCTCTCTTGTTTGACTGTCTCATTTTCAGGCTGAGAAGCAGACTTGTTCTTCTGTTGTTTCAAAACATTATGAACACGAACTTTGTAGCTCTCAAATTCAGATGTGACAGTAGCTTGTTCTGCCTACAATATGAAATGTATGAAATAAGAAAATTAAGATTATTTTGTTCTGTTTTGTGCAGATTATTTCTGATGAGTATAAGTTTGTTGTTGTAAGTTTCACAGAAATTGTAATGTTTAAGACTCAATAAAAATTTAATGTTAAAAAAAAAAGAAAAAGAAAATTAAGATTAGCCAAAAATATAGAAAAACAACAATAAACTAATGCCTTCTTTATGGCCAACCACCAAGAAAGCCTGTTGACATGTTCTTGTTTGGGTTAAAATCTGCAGTGAATGCAAGAAAGCAAATGCTACATACCTGTAGAAGGTATTCTCCGAGGACAGCAGGCTGATTGTTCTCACTGATGGGTGACGTCCACGGCAGCCCCTCCAATCGGAACACTTTCTAGCAAAGTCCTTTGCTAGTCCTCGCGCGCTGATGCGCACCGTGCATGCGCGGCCGTCTTCCCGCCCGAACCGGCTCGTGCCGGCCAGTCTCATATGTAGCAAGACAAAGAGAAGGGAAGACACAACTCCAAAGGGGAGGCGGGTTTGTGAGAACAATCAGCCTGCTGTCCTCGGAGAATACCTTCTACAGGTATGTAGCATTCGCTTTCTCCGAGGACAAGCAGGCTGCTTGTTCTCACTGATGGGGTATCCCTAGCCCCCAGGCTCACTCAAAACAACAACCATGGTCAATTGGGCCTCGCAACGGCGAGGACATAACTGAGATTGACCTAAAAAATTTACCAACTAACTGAGAGTGCAGCCTGGAACAGAACAAACATGGGCCTAGGGGGGTGGAGTTGGATTCTAAACCCCGAACAGATTCTGAAGCACTGACTGCCCGAACCGACTGTCGCGTCGGGTATCCTGCTGCAGGCAGTAATGAGATGTGAATGTGTGGACAGATGACCACGTCGCAGCTTTGAAAATCTCTTCAATAGTGGCTGACTTCAAGTGGGCTACCGACGCTGCCATGGCTCTAACATTATGAGCCGTGACATGACCCTCAAGAGCCAGCCCAGCCTGGGCGTAAGTGAAGGAAATGCAATCTGCTAGCCAATTGGATATGGTGCGTTTCCCCACAGCCACTCCCCTCCTGTTGGGATCAAAAGAAACAAACAATTGGACGGACTGTCTGTTGGGCTGTGTCCGCTCCAGATAGAAGGCCAATGCTCTCTTGCAGTCCAATGTGTGCAGCTGACGTTCAGCAGGGCAGGAATGAGGACGGGGAAAGAATGTTGGCAAGACAATTGACTGGTTCAGATGGAACTCCGACACTACCTTTGGCAAGAACTTAGGGTGAGTGCGGAGGACTACTCTGTTATGATGAAATTTGGTGTAAGGGGCCTGGGCTACCAGGGCCTGAAGCTCACTGACTCTACGAGCTGAAGTAACTGCCACCAAGAAAATGACCTTCCAGGTCAAGTACTTCAGATGGCAGGAATTCAGTGGCTCAAAAGGAGGTTTCATCAGCTGGGTGAGAACGACATTGAGATCCCATGACACTGTAGGAGGCTTGACAGGGGGCTTTGACAAAAGCAAACCTCTCATGAAGTGAACAACTAAAGGCTGTCCTGAGATCGGCTTACCTTCCACACGGTAATGGTATGCACTGATTTCACTAAGGTGAACCCTTACAGAGTTGGTCTTGAGACCAGACTCAGACAAGTGCAGAAGGTATTCAAGCAGGGTCTGTGTAGGACAAGAGCGAGGATCTAGGGCCTTGCTGTCACACCAGACAGCAAACCTCCTCCACAGAAAGAAGTAACTCCTCTTAGTGGAATCTTTCCTGGAAGCAAGCAAGATGCGGGAGACACCCTCTGACAGACCCAAAGAGGCAAAGTCTACGCTCTCAACATCCAGGCCGTGAGAGCCAGGGACCGGAGGTTGGGATGCAGAAGCGCCCCTTCGTCCTGCGTGATGAGGGTCGGAAAACACTCCAATCTCCATGGTTCTTCGGAAGACAACTCCAGAAGAAGAGGGAACCAGATCTGACGTGGCCAAAAAGGAGCAATCAGAATCACGGTGCCTCGGTCTTGCTTGAGTTTCAACAAACTCTGCCCCACCAGAGGTATGGGAGGATAAGCATACAGCAGACCCTCACCCCAGTCCAGGAGGAAGGCATCCGATGCCAGTCTGCCGTGGGCCTGAAGCCTGGAACAGAACTGAGGGACTTTGTGGTTGGCTCGAGATGCGAAGAGATCTACCAAGGGGGTGCCCCACACCTGGAAGATCTGTCGCACTACACGGGAATTGAGCGACCACTCGTGAGGTTGCATAATCCTGCTCAACCTGTCGGCCAGACTGTTGTTTACGCCTGCCAGATATGTGGCTTGGAGCACCATGCCGTGACGGCGAGCCCAGAGCCACATGCTGACGGCTTCCTGACACAGGGGGCGAGATCCGGTGCCCCCCTGCTTGTTGATGTAATACATGGCAACCTGGTTGTCTGTCTGAATTTGGATAATTTGGTGGGACAGCCGATCTCTGAAAGCCTTCAGAGCGTTCCAGATCGCTCGTAACTCCAGGAGATTGATCTGTAGATCGCGTTCCTGGAGGGACCAGCTTCCTTGGGTGTGAAGCCCATCGACATGAGCTCCCCACCCCAGGAGAGACGCATCCGTGGTCAGCACTTTTTGTGGCTGAGGAATTTGGAAAGGACGTCCCAGAGTCAAATTGGACCAAATCGTCCACCAATACAGGGATTTGAGAAAACTCGTGGACAGGTGGATCACGTCTTCTAGAACCCCAGCAGCCTGAAACCACTGGGAAGCTAGGGTCCATTGAGCAGATCTCATGTGAAGGCGGGTCATGGGAGTCACATGAACTGTGGAGGCCATGTGGCCCAGCAATCTCAACATCTGCCGAGCTGTGATCTGCTGGGACGCTCGCACCCGCGAGACGAGGGACAACAAGTTGTTGGCTCTTGTCTCTGGGAGATAGATGCGAGCCGTCCGAGAATCCAGCAGAGCTCCTATGAATTCGAGTTTCTGCACTGGGAGAAGATGGGACTTTGGATAATTTATCACAAACCCCAGTAGCTCCAGGAGGCGAATAGTCATCTGCATGGACTGCAGGGCTCCTGCCTCGGATGTGTTCTTCACCAGCCAATCGTCGAGATATGGGAACACGTGTACCCCCAGTCTGCGAAGTGCCGCTGCTACTACAGCCAAGCACTTCGTGAACACTCTGGGCGCAGAGGCGAGCCCAAAGGGTAGCACACAGTACTGGAAGTGACGTGTGCCCAGCTGAAATCGCAGATACTGTCTGTGAGCTGGCAGTATCGGGATGTGTGTGTAGGCGTCCTTCAAGTCCAGAGAGCATAGCCAATCGTTTTCCTGAATCATGGGGAGAAGGGTGCCCATGGAAAGCATCCTGAACTTTTCTTTGACCAGATATTTGTTCAGGGCCCTTAGGTCTAGGATGGGACGCATCCCCCCTGTTTTCTTTTCCACAAGGAAGTACCTGGAACAGAATCCCAGCCCTTCTTGCCCGGATGGCACGGGCTCGACCGCATTGGCGCTGAGAAGGGCGGAGAGTTCCTCTGCAAGTACCTGCTTGTGCTGGAAGCTGTAAGACTGAGCTCCCGGTGGACAATTTGGAGGTTTTGAGGCCAAATTGAGGGTGTATCCTTGCCGGACTATTTGGAGAACCCACTGATCGGAGGTTATGAGAGGCCACCTTTGGTGAAAAGCTTTCAACCTCCCTCCGACTGGCAGGTCGCCCGGCACTGACACTTGGATGTCGGCTATGCTCTGCTGGAGCCAGTCAAAAGCTCGTCCCTTGCTTTTGCTGGGGAGCCGAGGGGCCTTGCTGAGTCGCACGCTGCTGACGAGAGCGAGCGCGCTGGGGCTTAGCCTGGGCCGCAGGCTGTCGAGAAGGAGGATTGTACCTACGCTTGCCAGAAGAGTAGGGAACAGTCTTCCTTCCCCCCAAAAATCTTCTACCTGTAGAGGTAGAGGCTGAAGGCTGCCGGCGGGAGAACCTGTCGAAAGCGGTGTCCCGCTGGTGGAACTGCTCTACCACCTGCTCGACTTTCTCTCCAAAAATATTATCCGCACAGCAAGGTGAGTCCGCAATCCGCTGCTGGATTCTATTCTCCAGGTCGGAGGCACACAGCCATGAGAGTCTGCGCATCACCACACCTTGAGCAGCGGCCCTGGACGCAACATCAAAGGTGTCATACACCCCTCTGGCCAGGAATTTTCTGCACGCCTTCAGCCGCCTGACCACCTCCTGAAATGGCTTGGCTTGCTCAGGGGGGAGCTTGTCCACCAAGCCCGCCAACTGCCGCGCATTGTTCCGCATGTGTATGCTCATGTAGAGCTGGTAGGACTGAATTTTGGCCACGAGCATAGAAGAATGGTAGGCCTTCCTCCCAAAGGAGTCCAAGGTTCTAGAGTCCTTGCCCGGGGGCGCCGAAGCATGCTCCCTAGAACTCTTGGCCTTCTTTAGGGCCAAATCCACAACTCCAGAGTCATGAGGCAACTGATTGCGCATCAGCTCTGGGTCCCCATGGATCCGGTACTGGGACTCGATCTTCTTGGGAATGTGGGGATTACTTAGAGGCTTGGTCCAGTTCGCCAGCAATGTCTTTTTGAGGACATGATGCATGGGTACTGTGGACGCTTCCTTAGGTGGAGAAGGATAGTCCAGGAGCTCAAACATTTCAGCCCTGGGCTCGTCCTCCACAACCACCAGGAAGGGGATGGCCGTAGACATCTCCCGGACAAAGGAAGCGAAAGACAGGCTCTCAGGAGGAGAAAGCTGCCTTTCAGGAGAGGGAGTGGGATCAGAAGGAAGACCCTCAGACTCCTCGTCAGAGAAATATCTGATGTACTCTTCCTCTTCCCATGAGGCCTCACCCTCGGTGTCAGACACAAGTTCACGGACCTGTGTCTGCAACCGTGCCCGGCGCGACTCCGTGGAACCACGGCCACGGTGGGAGCGTCGAGAGGTAGACTCCCTCGCCCGCACCGGTGAAGCTCCCTCCGCCGACGTAGTCGGGGAGCCTTCCTGGGAGGCTACCGCACTCGGTACCGCAAGCGGCACCGATGTCGTAGACCTCACCCCGGGCAATGGGCCAGCCGGCGCCTCGTTCGACGGTACCGGTGGCGCAAGCACCCCCGGTACCGGAGGGGTAGGGCGCAACAGCTCTCCCAGGATCTCTGGGAGAACGGCCTGGAGGCTCTCGTGCAGAGCGGCTGTGGAAAAAGACATGGAAGCCGATGCAGGAGTCGATGTCAGAACCTGTTCTGGGCGTAGAGGCTGTTCCGGGCTGTCCAAAGGGGAGCGCACCGACACCTCTTGAACAGAGGGCGAGTGGTCCTCTCGGTGCCGATGCCTACTGGGTGCCGACACGGGAAGGGGACCGGTGACGATGCTTCTTCGATTTTTTGGGACGAAGCATGTCACCGGAGCTTCCCGGCACCGACGAGGAGGACGTAGAATCCAGCCGTCTCTTCCTCGGGGCCGAGGCCGAAGGAGGTCGGTCTCGGGGGGGCTGTACCGCAGGAGCCCTCAGGTTAGGGGGAGACCCACCCGAAGGTTCACCGCCACCAGCAGGGGAATGGACAGCCCTCACCTGCACTCCAGACGAAGCACCACCGTCCGACGACGTCAGCAGACGAGGAGGTCTCGACACCACCGACGCCGACGCAGCCCTCCAATGTCGCCCTGATGCAGAGGGCCGATGCCTCGATGCACTCGATGCAATCGGGGGCGAGGATGAAGGTCCGGGCGCCGACGACGTCGAAGCAGTCGATACTCCCGGTGCCGATGCCGACGAAGAGCCCGAGAACAAAACGTTCCACTGGGCTAATCTCGCTACCTGAGTCCGCTTTTGCAAAAGAGAACACAGACTACAGGCCTGCGGGCGGTGCCCAGCCCCCAGACACTGAAGACACGACGCGTGCCTGTCAGTGAGCGAGATTACCCGGGCGCACTGGGTGCACTTCTTGAAGCCGCTGGAAGACTTCGATGTCATGGGCGGAAAAATCGCGCCGGCGAGATCAAAACTCGAAATGGCGAAAATGGCACCACAAAAATAGGGGGAAGAAAACTTCGAACCGAGGCCTAAATAGGGCCTACCCCGACGACGAAAGAAAACTTACCGGGGCAAAACTAGAAGTACGGGAAGGGAGAAAACCATAAAGGTCTCCTTCCGACACCTTTTTTTTTTTTTTTTTTTAATAACATGAAGTCGATAAACGACGCGCGAGGTCAACTTTCGGGGCGCGAACGGCGAAACACGACCGTACCGAGCGCGGACAAAAGAAGACTGGCCGGCACGAGCCGGTTCGGGCGGGAAGACGGCCGCGCATGCGTGGTGCGCATCGGCGCGCGAGGACTAGCAAAGGACTTTGCTAGAAAGTGTTCCGATTGGAGGGGCTGCCGTGGATGTCACCCATCAGTGAGAACAAGCAGCCTGCTTGTCCTCGGAGAATGAATGTGTCAATTTAATAACTAAAGAAGTTATTTGATTGGTGTATTTATGAAATAGCAGTTTTAGGCCGGTGAAAGAAAAGACCTGACCTTGAAAATCAGCAGGATTTGTAGATAGTGGTGGCTACAAATGTTTTTAAATAAATGTTTCACTTGGGAGTTGTAAGGGCTGTCGTTATGGAGATTTTCATGTTAACCTTCCTTCCCCCACTAAAAACCTTTCCCTTTTTGATAACATATTAAGGAAGTTCCTTAAAGAAGTATTTCATGTTCTTTTCTGTTAATGCCACTGTGATGAATGATATAGAAAGCAACTGCGGCCAAATCAGAAAACACCCTAATGTTGCTCTGAATGTAGGCCAAGCAAAGAAAATGGAGCATAAAAACCTCTCTCAGATGGTGTCCGTAGCAAAATCTTTATTCAAAATAATAAAAAAACGACCTGACACGAGTCGTGTTTCGGCCCTATCGGCCTGCGTCAGGGGTCTAGGAATTCGCAATACAGTAAGTATTCCTAGAACAAATAGATTGCAGCCAAATTTCCTATGGTGTCACACTCGAATCTCACAAAGGCAAAATGCGATCTCTCTGTGAAGCGCTTATCCAATATGTAGAAATTGGATAAGCTCTTCACAGAGAGACCGCGTTTTACCTTTGTGAGATTCGAGTGTGATATCATAGGAGATTTGGCTGCAATCTATTTGTTCTAGGAATACTTACTGTATTGTGAATTCCTAGACCGCTGACGCAGGCCGATAGGGCTGAAACACGACTCGTGTCGGGTCGTTTTTTTTACTGTTTTGAATAAAGACTTTGCTATGGACACCATCTGAGAGAGGTTTTTTTTGCTCCATTTTCTTTGCTTGGCGTTTGATATCCAGTGGAGTGTTTACCTTCTGTTGGTGTTGACATGGGCTCTGAATGTAGGTCCATGGTGCTTCTGCTTACACTCAGTCTCCTCACCTTAGGCATAAATGTTTGAGAGCAGCACTGGGATAGGTATAGCACAACAGAAGAAACCCAATAAATGTCCACTGAAATGCTGTAGTCAGGCTGTCATTTGTAGTAGTGGGTGTCAGTCAATTTATAACATCAATGCATCTACTTATAAGCTCTTCTTGTACTTATAAGCTCTTCTTGAGCTCATCTTCTAACTTTTGCAGTAAAACAGCAATATAGGCCCTGTTGGCTCTTTTATAAAGAATCTTTATTGGCTTTTTAATCAGAAGCAGCTTTCATAATATGTGAAAAGCCTCTTCAAGGGAGGGAGGGAGGGTGACATGAAGCCAATGAAACATTTCATACATGTAAACATGTGGAATTTAATAGGGCATGTATTTTATGAAATATCTACATTTATTTTTATTTGGAATTTGCTCACACCTTTTTCAGTAGTAGCTCAAGGTGAATTAAATTCAGGTACATTGGTTATTTCTCTATCCCTGGAGGGCTCACAATCTAAGGGCTATATTTACTAAGTGGTGCTATGGGTGCATTAGCATTTTTAACGCGCGTAAATGGTATAAACGCATTAAACACTAACGTGCCCATAGAAATGTATAGGTATGTTAGCATTTAAAATGTCTTAAATTTACAGGTGTGTTAAAAATATCTAATGCACCTTAGTAAACATAGCCCTAATTTTGTACCTGAGGCAATGGAGGGTTAAGTGACTTGCCCAAGGTCATAAGCAACAGCAGTGGGATTTGAACTAGGCACCCCTGGATATCAAACCCAGTGCTTGTAATATTATAAAGGAAACAAGGAATAATTTTTGCTGGAAAATGTATTCACAGAAAAAGCAAGTAACGTTTCCTTAGACAACTTCTAACAAAGGAAAGTAAGCTTATGCTTTGAGAACCGTTGCAAAATCCATGGGGGGGGGGGGGGGGGGGGGGGGGGTGGGAGGAGCTCATGGACTGTGCACCTGCCCCCAGTTTTGGAAATTGCCTTCTTTATAACTTACAAATAGCTATGGCTCAATTCATGACTCAGCTTTGTAAAAGTTACAAGTTAAATAAAATCATGCATACATCTTTTTGGAATAAAAGAATTTCATCTGCAGTGGCTATCTAAAGTCTACAACCCTCTTCAACATTTTGCTTACATTCTGTTGTGTCATTTCACCAGATTTGCATGACTTTAAATCATTTTTTCCCTTGCTTTTTAAAACCAAGAGAATTCTCACATAGAAAATACATCAACATAGGTTAAGAAGTTTTCACTCATACTTCACAAATTCTGAACCTAAAGAAAAAGAAAAACCGCAAAAGTCCACAATTTTGAGGAAAGGTACAATATTTGAAATAAAAATAATCTCTTATAGGGCCTTAAATCATACTAAAGTTTCCAAGTTTATTCATCATTTTATACAGCTTATCAGAAAACCACCCGAGAGGTTTATGATATTGATTAAAAATGGAGGGAAAGATGAAAGTTTACAAGAACACCCGTGTCCCGCTACCAAAGAAGTAAGCCTAGCTTAAGTCCATTTATGTTCTCCTAAAGAAACATATTTTCATGGATACACTTTCTATCCAAGTGTCCTAATCACCACCCAGCCTAAGTAGGAGAACCCTTACTCGAAACTCCTTAAGTTGCGAAGGATTCAGTAGAAATATAGGGCTTCTTTTACTAAGGTGCACTAACAGATTTAGTGCACGCTAACAATTAGCATTCGATAAATGCTAAGAAGCTTAGGATCTAGGGCATTTAGCCCCAGCCCCTCTCCCATAGAGGAAACCTCCGGGATTAATACAATTTTCCCTTGATCTAAAATAGGTCCCAAATTCACCGACAGCACTTACAAAACACTATTTGATAGATTACTGGCATCTGATATGGTCTGAGAAATTCTGGTCACTGCATCTCAAAAAAGATATAGTGAAATTAGAAAAGGTAAAGAGAAGGTCGATGAAAATGATAAAGGGGATGGGACGACTTCCCTATGAGGAAAGGCTGAAATAGCTAGGGCTCTTTAGCTTGGAGAAAAGACAGCTGAGGGGAGATATGATAGAGGTATATAAAAATCAGTGGAGTAGAATGGGTAGACATGAATCGCTTGTTTACTCTTTCCAAAAATACTAGGACTAGGGGGCACTCAATGAAGCTACAAAGCAGTAAATTTAAAACTAATCGAAGAAAATGTTTCGTCAATTAACGTGTAATTAAACTGGGGAATTTGTTGCCAGAGAATGTGGTAAAAAGCAGTTAGCATAACGGGGTTTAAAAAAAGGTTTGGATAGCTTCCTAAAAGAAAAATCCATAAGCCATTATTAAAATGGACTTGGGAAAATCCACTGCTTATTTCTAGGACAAATAAACGCAACTAAATTATACACTATAAGTAGAGTGCCATTAAGATTTTGACAATATTTCTAGGATAAGCAGCATAAAATGTATTGTACTGTTTTGGGATTTTGCCAGGTACTTGTAACCTGGATTGGCCACTGTTAGAAACAGGATACTGGTCTTGATGGACTTTCGGTCTGTCCCTGTACGGCAACACGTATGTACTTATGTAAATGGGTAAAAATACCCACATGAGAAGGCACTGCAAAAGAGAGAAGTGTCCTCCATGTTCCACAGAAGACTGAGGGACCCAGCTTGCGCACTGTGCGGGAAGGCACCAGCAGTGGGACATTACTAGAAAGTTCTAAGTATTATCACTAGTCAGCGTCTGCACTGGGCTCCGTCAGATGACATCACCCATCTGTGAGACTATAATGGCCTGCTTGTCCTTGGAGAACACGAGTTATAACAGGTGATCCAGACAGCTAAATGCACACCTCAGTCTAGACACAAGTCTAAATTAGGTTGAGGATTTCCACGAAGGTAACATGCATTTTTAGAATGAAAAGTGTTTAGTCCAAATGCTATTTTGTATTGATTTATGACTTGGTGTACACCAAGAAAATTCATGTTCTCCTACAGGTGAAACATCATCACACTATTAATTGTGTTACAGAAGCAAAAATGTTACCACATAAGGTGTAGCAATGTTATAAGACAAGCGAGTACACAGTGTCTTGAAGGAGGACGTAAACAGAAAGCGTTTTCAACATATTAAAAATACAAATAAAATATAGTGAAAAAGATAGTATAATGTATTCATCCATTCATATCTGGTAGACAACTCTGCTGAAAGCCTGTAACAACTTACATGAAAACACATACAATCATCACACTTAACTACATAAATCAGCTACCCACCTCCTAACCAGTCATGCGATATAGCCAGTTTAGTGGTAGGCACGAACTGCGCATATTCGACAGGAAATAATCGGTTAACTCCAGCTAAATATTCCCAGTTAGCCACAAAGCCCTATTTAACCAGTCAGCAGCCGATTCTGACCAGTTAAACAGTGCTGCATTTCAGGGGCTACAGTCCTTCAGACTGACGCTTCGTTTTTTTTTTGTTTTTTTTTTAATATCCCTATAAAAGTATACTCAAGTATAAGGATAGAAAGTTTGTTTTCTTTGAGGCCTTGTCTATGTTTTTGGCTGATAAACTACCGTTAAGTTCTTCTACCCCTCGGCAGATGATATAATTTTGTTTCCAGCTTGGATTTAAGCCGCTTTTACATTGAATGCCATATTGTGTGTTGTCAGCTATTTCTTTAATTAAGTATTTTCTGTTTTGTCTATTGTTCCTTAGATCTAGTGCTTCAAACCCTCCTACCCATCAATATTGAGTACTTTATTTAAAAAAAAATTCCAAATAATACAATGTAATTAGTCTTCCTTATACTAATATTTTATATATCTTATTTTCTGGTTCAAGATATATTCTTGTAATTAGTATTTGAAATTACATAAATAAAAATTAATTATTAAAAAAGAAAATCACTAAATTCTTCCCCAAACAAAAATGTTATGGTAAAAGAAAAAAAAAAGTTCTACTTCAGGACAATACTTTTCCTATTTGTTGTTATTAAATACCCCTTTTGGTATCAAAGCTGTATGTTTCCAGTAAGTACACTGTACCTTCCTAAAACTGACCCAAAGCAGTTTATATCAAATACAACAATAATCAAATACATCAATAAAATACATTAAGCAGAGCTGAATTGCTGCTATATAGACCTTGGTGCAGAAAGCTGGTAATCATTTGTATTTTCTCAAAGTGAGCCCTAGTATTCGTCAAGGAGAAAATATATCTTACACAGATTTAATACAGAGAAGATGGAAAATACCTTGGCTGTACTACATGCATCCTGCAAAGCTGCAATCTTCTGCTGGTAAGTGCTGACAGAGCGCTGTTGCTGCTCTACAAATGCCCGCAGTTGTTCCTGCACTTTGAGTTTTTCTGCTGTTAGCTCGGCAACCTGAATCTGCAAAACACTTTGCTGTCAGCATAAATGGAATTTAAACATTGATTTGACAGGACAGTGTACATGAAATGAAGGGAAACTTTAAATGAAGTAATTAAGACAGGGTGTGTTTGGGGGGGGGGGGGGGGAGGCAATGTACATACATGTGCTTATGTATAAATATAAAGAGGATAGGTGGAAAGGTTCATTCTGTCCCTTGTACCCTTCTTTATTTGGAAGTGTCCTCATTCCTCAATCTCCTCCTTCCCTATATGGACTGGATAAAGTGAAGATACATACCTGTAACAGGTATTCTCCGAGGACAGCAGGCTGATTGTTCTCGCATGTGGGTCGACGTCCGCGTCGGCCCAGGAATCGGCAATTTTGCAAGCAAAATATTTTAAAAACGTTTTGCTAGAGTCTTCTGGTGCGCATGCGCAGCCGTCTTCCCGCCCGTCGTGTGAGTGTTCCTGCTCAGTTTAATCAAAAAGCAAATAAATAACAAACAACAACTCCAAAGGGGAGGTGAGCAGGTTTGTGAGAACGATCAGCCTGCTGTCCTCGGAGAATACCTGCTACAGGTAAGTATCTTCGCTTTCTCCGAGGACAAGCAGGCTGCTTGTTCTGACATGTGGGGTATCCCTAGCAACCAGGCTCACTCAAAACAATGAACATTGGTCAACTGGCCCTCGCAATGGCGAGGACATAACATAGATTAACCTGAAACCATAAACAACTAACTTAGAGTGCAGCCTGGAACAGAACCAAAAAAGGTCTAGGGGGGTGGAGTTGGATTCTAAACCCCGAACAGATTCTGCAGCACCGACTGCCGCGTTGGGTATCCTGCTGAAAGCAGTAGTGAGATGTGAATGTGTGGACCGATGATCACGTTGCAGCCTTGCAAATCTCTTCAATGGAGGCTGACTTTAAGTGAGCCACTGACACAGCCATAGCTCTAACATTATGAGCCATGACATGGCCCTCTAGAGTCAGCCCAGCTTGGGCATAAGTGAAGGAAATGCAATCTCCTAGCCAATTTGAGATTGTGCGTTTTCCGATGGCGACTCCCCTCCTGTTGGGATCGAAAGAAACAAACAACTGGGAGGACTGTCTAAAGGGCTTTGTCCGCTCCACATAAAAGGCCAATGCTCTCTTGCAATCCAAGGTGTGCAAACTGCTTTCGCCAGGGTGGGTATGAGGACGGGGAAAAATGTTGGCAAGACAATTGTCTGGTTCAGATGGAACTCCGACACCACCTTTGGCAGGAACTTAGGGTGCGTGCGGAGGACTACTATGTTGTGATGAAACTTGATACAAGGTGCATGCACTACCAAGGCCTGAAGCTCACTGACTCTACGAGCTGAAGTAACAGCCACCAAGAAAACGACCTTCCAGGTCAAGTACTTCAGATGGCAGGAATTCAGTGGCTCAAAAGGAGCTTTCTTCACTGGGGTGAGAATGACCTTGAGATCCCATGACACTGGTGGAGGTTTGACAGGGGGCTTTGACAAAAGCAAACCTCTCATGAAGCGAACAACTAAAGGCTGTCCAGAGATAGGCTTACCTCTACATGGCGTGATAAGCACTAATCCCACTAAGGTGAACCCTTACGGAGTTGGTCTTGAGACCAGACTCTGACAACTGTAGGTATTCAAGCAGGGACTGTGTAGGACAAGAAAGAGGATCTAGGGCCTTGCTGTCACACCAGACGGCAAACCCCCTCCATTTAAAAGAGTAACACCTCTTTGTGGAATCTTTCCTAGAAGCAAGCAAGACTCGGGAGACACCCTCTGAAAAACCTAAGGAGGCGAATTCTAATCTCAACATCCAGGCCGTGAGAGCCAGAGACTGGAGGTTGGGATGTAGAAGAGACCCCTCATTATGAGTGATGAGGGTTGGAAAACAGTCCAATCTCCTCGGAGGACAATTCCAGAAGAAGAGGAAACCAGATCTGACGCGGCCAGACAGGTGCAATCAGGATCATGGTTCCGCAGTCTTGCTTGAGTTTCAGCAAAGTTTTCCCTACTAGAGGTATGGAAGGATACGCATACAGGACGCCTGTCCCCCAACGTAGGAGAAAGGCATCTGACGCTAGTCTGTTGTGGGCCTGAAGCCTGGAACAGAACTGAGGGACTTTGTGATTGATCTGAGTGGCAAAAAGATCCACTGAGGGGGTGCCCCATGCTCGGAAGATGCCCATGTTCAGTGACCACTCGTGAGGTTGCATTATCCTGCTCAGTCTGTCGGCCAGACTGTTGTTTACACCTGCCAGATAAGTGGCTTAGAGAAACATGTCATGATGGCGTGCCCAAAGCCACATCTGGACAGATTCCTGACACAGAGGGCGAGATCCGGTGCCCCCCTGCTTGTTGGTGTAGTACATGGCAACCTGATTGTCTGTCTGAATTAAGGTGACTTGGTTGGACAGCCGATCTCTGAAAGCCTTTAGAGCATTCCAGATTGCTCTTAATTCCAGGAGGCTGATCTGCAGATCTTTTTCCTGAAAGGACCAGGCTCCCTGAGTATGGAGCCCATCTACATGAGCTCCCCACCCTAGGAGAGATGCATCCGTCATCAGCACTTTCTGTGGCTGAGGATCTTGGAATGGGTGACCCATGGTCAAACTGGATCTAATCGTCCATCACTGAAGAGAATTCCGAAAGCCGGTGGACAGTTGGACTACATCTTCTAGATCCCCCCGCAGCTTGAAACCACTGGGAAGCTAGGGTCCATTGAGCTGATCTCATATGTAGACGTGCCATGGGAGATACATAAACTGTAGAGGCCATGTGCCCCAGAAGTCTCAACATCTGTCGAGCCGTGACCTGCTGGGATGCTCGAACCATGGACACCAGAGACAGAAGGTTGTCCGCCTTTGCCTCGAGAATGTAAGCTCGAGCTGTCTGAGTGTTCAACAGGGCTCCAATGAATTCCAATTTTTGGACTGGGGTGAGATGGGACGGGATAATTTATGACGAACCCCAGTAGCTCTAGCACCCAAATAGTCATTCGCATAGACTCCAGAGCACCCTCCTCCAAGGTGCTCTTCACCAGCCAATCGTCGAGATAAGGAAACACATGCACTCCCAGTCTATGTAGCGACGCTGCGACTACAGCTAGGCATTTGGTAAACACTCTGGGCGCAGATGCCAGGCCAAAAGGCAGTACACGGTACTGAAAGTGCTGTGTTCCTAGCCGAAATCGAAGATACTTCCTGTGAGCTGGGATTATCGAGATGTGTGTGTAAGCATCCTTTAAGTCCAGAGAGCATAGCCAACCGTTTTCCTGAATCATGGGAAGAAGGGTGCCCAGGGAAACCATCCTGAACTTTTCTTGGACTAGAAATTTGTTTAGGGCCCTTAGGTCTACGATGGGACGCATCCCCCGTTTTCTTTCGCACAAGGAAGTACCTGGAATAGAATCCCGGCCCTTCTTCCCCTGGTGGAACGGATTCGACCGCTTGGGCCTGTAGAAGGGCACAGAGTTCCTCTGCAAGTACCTGTTTGTGCTGGGAACTGTAAGAATGAGTACCCAGTGGGCAATTTGGAGGTTTGGATTCCAGATTGAGGGTGTATCCTGACCGGACTATTTGAAGAATCCACCGATAGGAGGTTATGAGAGGCCACCTTTGGTGAAAAAATATCAACCTCCCCTCGACCGGCAAGTCGTCTGGCACGGACACTTTTTCTGAGGCTATGCTTGAGCCAGCGATAAGCTTGTCCCTTGCTTTTGCTGGGGAGCCACAGAGGCCTTAGGTGCACGCTGTTGACAAGAACGAGCGCACTGGGACTGAGCCTGGACAGGCTGCCGAGAAGCAGGAGTGTACCTACGCCTAGCATAGGAATAGAGAGCACTCCTCTTCCCTCCAAAAAACCTCCTAGATGAGGAGGTAGTAGCAAAAGACGCCCGGCAGGAGAAAGAATCCATAGCATCATTGTGCTTCTTGATCTGGTCAACTAGATCATCTACTTTCTCACCGAAAAGGTTATCCCCCCGGCAAGGAACATCCGCCATCCGCTGCTGGACTGAATGATCCAGGTCAGAGACACGCAGCCATGAGAGTCTGCGCATCACTATACCTTGAGCAGCGATTCTGGATGCTACATCAAAAGTGTCAAATGTACCCCTGGCCAGGAATTTGTGACACGCCTTCTGCTGCCTGACCACCTGGCGAAAAGGCTCGGCCTCCTCCAGAGGGAGTGCATCAACCATCAACTAAGCTTGACAGTTGCCTCACCGAGTTCTGCAAGTGGATGCTCGTGAAGAGCTGGTATGTCTGGATTTTGGCAGTGAGCATAGCGGCCTGATACGCCTTCCTCCCAAAAGAGTCCAAGGTTCTAGATTCTCTGCCTGAGGGAGCCGAGGCATAGTCCCTAGTACTCTTGGCTCTTTTGAGAGCAGAGTCCAACACCATGGAATTGTGAGGTAGCTGAGACTTCATCAATCCAGGTTCCCCGTGGATCTGATATTGGGATTCAGTTCTTTTAGGATCGTGGGGTTAGACAGAGGGAACGACCAGTTTCGCATAAGGACTTCATTCAGTACATTATGCAAAGGAGCCATTGCAGCCTCTCTAGGCGGAGAAGGATAATCCAGGACCTTGAGCATCTCAGCCCTGGGCTCATCTTCAACCTCCATAGGAAAGGGAATAGCCGCAGCCATTTCCCGGACAAAGGAGGTAAAGGATAGACTCTCCGGTGGAGACAGACTCCTTTCAGGTGGAGGGGAAGGTTCAGAAGGAATCCCATAGGACTCATCAGATGAAAAGTACCTGGGATCCTCCTCTTCCTGCCATGAATGCACCTCTTCTGTATCGGATAAAACATCCCTCAGACCAGTCCAAAACTGAGCCTGCCTCGACGCCGAGGAACGACATCCTTGATGGCGATGCCGAGAAGTCGTCGCCCGCCTGGACTCAGGTGAAGCTTCCTCCACCGACGTCGAGGGAGAGTCGACCTGGGTGGCAGCCAACACCGATGCCGCAGGCGGCACCGAGGTCGGGGACCTCACCACAGGCGAAGGGCCAGATACCGCTGCAGCAGACGGTACGGAAGGCACAAGCACCCCTGACACCGAAGCAGACTGGCGCAGTAACCCTTCCAGAAGCTCTGGAAGCAGGGCCCAGATGCGATCGTCGAGAGCTGCTGTCGGACAAGGCTGCAGGGTTGGTACAGGAGCCTGTGGCAGAATATGTTGAGGCTCGGGAGCAGGTACCGAACTGCTAGACCGACACATTGGCATCTCCTATATAGAGGGAGCGTGATCCTCTCGGCACCGACGCTTCTCGGGTGCCGAATCCCTCGACACCCCAGAGCTCCCGGCACCGTGTGTCGAAGGAGAACGATGACGGTGATTCTTCGCCTTCGCTCGACGCCCGTCATCGAGACTCTTCGGTACCAATGAGGAAGACATGGAATCCTCACATCCCCTCAGGGCCAGGTCCGACAAAGGTCGGTCCCGGGGGGCCTGCACAACAGGAGGCCTCGAGACAGGTGGAGACCCACTTGATGCCTCACTGCTCCCAGCATGAGTTGGTCGTTCCGCAGCCATTACCTTAGCTCCCGATGTCGATGCGTCCCTCGATGTTGATGCCGCCGACCTCGGTACCGATGTCGAAGGACCGGACTGAGCCCCAAAAAGCTTCTCTTGTTGGGCTTCTTGAGATGCTTGGGTCTGTTTCTTAATGCGAAGTCGCAGACTACAAGCAGTTGGGCTGTGGTTGGGCCCAAGGCACTAGATACACCAAGCGTGGGTATCAGTACCTGAGATAATCCAGTTGCACCATGTACAACATTTGAAGCCGCTGGGTGTCTTCGATGACATGGAAGAAAAAACGGCTTCGGTGAAATCAAAAGACGCAATTGTGTCTGTTAAAAGAAAAAACGTCACGAAAAGATGGGAGTAAGCCGGCTGCGTCGAAAAATAAAGGAAACTTAAAAAAGGGGCAAAAAAAAAAAAAAAAGAAAACTATGGGAGAGTTTTTTTTTTAAACTATAAATTCTACTACTAAATAAGAAGAAAAGAACAAAAAGACAAAAAATGTCGCGTTCCTCACATGCGCGTCCCGCCCGCTCCTCACTGCCGGCCCGCTCCCCAGCCTTGCTTCCTTTGAGAGGGAGCGTCGACTGCGCTGGCGGGGCTGGCATGGCGTTCCGGCCTTTTCCCTGTTTCCCCTGCGGCAGTTCAGAACGCCGGCCATTTTGGCAGTGTTGGCACTCTCGGAGGGGCACTTCTCTTCTGGGTGCGGAGCCCGGGAACTGTGGCCACGCCCCTGATGTCGGATTGGTTTCTCAGTAGCCAATCTGTGTTCCCCTGGCCAGCTGACTCCACTCTCCCTGCCTCTCGTCAGCTGGTGTCTGGTCTCCTTGATGATGGCAGCTATTTAAGAGGCAGCTCTTCTCCATGAACTTTGCTTCGGCTTCTACTTTGGTAGATTGTTGGTGACTGGGAGACTCTGCCTATTCTCTACTTGCTGCCTGACCTGATCTGACCTTTGCCTGGACCTGACTACTGCTTTGCTTGCCGCCTGCCTAGAGACTTTGCCTGGACCTGACTACTGCTTTTGCTTGCCGCCTGCCTAGAGACTTTGCCGGAACCTGACTTCTGCTTTTGCTTACTATCGCCCGGTGGTGGTTCCAGTGCCCTGCTCTTCATCTCCTACCACAGGTAAGACCAGGGTTGTTTGGCACAGGGACTCACTATTCTTGCAGCGTGCTTGACAAAAAAGTAGTCAGAAAACTCTTTCCCGGGCCTGCGAGGAGTGGGGGAAAACTCGACCGCACCTCACCACAGAGAAAAAATAACTGAGTGGGAACGCTCACGCGACGGGCGGGAACATGTGCGTGCGCCAGAAGACTCTGGGAAAACTTTTTAAATATTTTGCTTGCAAAATTGCAGATTCCTGGGCCGACGTTGACCCACATGTGAGAACAAGTAGCCTGCTTGTCTTCGGAGAATGCAAACTATCTGGTCAATATTAAAAAAAAACAAAATTCAATTAACATAGTGCCAATCACATGAGTGCATTTGTTTTTCAAAATCCGGGTCAGTTCTATATATAAAACTTTGGCCATTTAAATCACAAAATACTCAGTTCTGTGTCTAAAAAAGAGGCATGGGTTGAGACAAGGCAAGGATGGGCAAAAATGTTATATGCTATATGGCAAAATAATGTATAATGTATAATTATACTTCTAAGTGGCATAGGATACATAGCAGGTATAAAACTTTAGTGAATAAGAAAGCCATTTTAGATGCAATATCAATGTTGTCCACCACTGAAAACCATATAACTTTAAACATATGTTATGGAGAAATTAGGTCTTACCCGATAATTTTGTTTCCATTAGTACTTCCCCACTATTCCAGAACCTGTGGGATAGTTGTGTTTATCAACTAGCAGGTGGAGATACAGAACTGAAAACTGAGCTGAGAAATCTCTTAGCATCCAGTCCAGCTCCTATTTATGTAGACAAGAAGTAAGGATAAACTCAGAATAAACAACTTTAAAAAGCTCGCTAACCTAACACTGAGACTCCTATTCCATCCAGATGCCTTGCGGCAGATGGAATTTGTAATGAGCACCTCAACCCAACTTGCTGGTGTGTCTATTGTCACCATCTCTTATTGTGTTATCGGACAGAGCCCCCCGATGGTCAAATTCCTGGATGACAACCACCACTACATACACAATCTGGCAACCAGTGTCCAAGGAATATGAAGGTTGTACTTCTATGACACCACAAACCAGTGGCTGAGAAGAGACTCCTTTAATGGCCGCATATGAGTCCTTGCCCCTGGCTTCACTTCCATTGCTGCCATCACTGGCCCCAGAACCTGGACCTAATTTGACTGAATAGAAGACGAACCAGCTTTGACCTCCTGCGTTCCATGAGGAAGATCCTCTCCTTTGCTGTTTCAAATAGAATGTTCAGATACTCCAGGGTCTGCGACAGAGTTAGCCTGCTCTTCTTGAAATTGATCACCCAATCCAATGACTACATAAGATGGACAACTTTGTCTATCGCTGCCAAGCTGTTCAAATAGGACGAAGCATGAATGAGCCTGTCATCAAGATACAGGTGAGCTCTGACTCCTTGATGCTGAAGGGTGCCACCATCACCATAACCTTGGCAAACGTTCTAGGTGTCATGGCGAGAAGTGGAAGTGCAGCCCAGCACCACAAAATGTAGAAATCTCTGATGCAGTAGCCATATGGGCATACAAAAATATGTCTTCTTGAGATCGAGAGTGGCGAGTAATTCTCCAGCTTGAACTGAGGATATGATAGCGTTTCCACGCAAAAGCAGGACAGAAGCAGCAGTTTAGACCTTTGAGATCTAAGACCTTTGAGACAATGAAGCAGATGGAGTATCTGTCTTGTGCCTGTTCAGCCTGGGGAACTGAGCAATGACCAGGAGTGCTAGCAAAGAATCTATGGTGGCCTGAACCTTGATAGCCTTGGTTCCCTTTCAACAAGTAGACTAAGAGAGGAGCGCCCAGCAGAGAACTCCCATCTTGTAACCTTCTGTAAGAATATCCAGAACCCAGTGGTCTGATGTGATTTTGGCTCACTCCTCCTGAAACTCCTGAAGATGTCCTCCCACTAAAGGATCAGCCTCGTATGATTGTGAAGCTCGCGAGGCAATGGGTGCTCTAGCTGATTTGCTGTCCGCAAGAAAGCGGAACTTCTGACCATAATGCCGACGACCAGGTCAGTACTGTCTGCTGCCTCGAAATTGAGATCAAGAGCCCCCTGAAAACAGACGACTAGAGGTTTTCGGCTTATACTCTCAATTGCTGTGACTTAGTTTCCCCTAGTTCTTTCACCAAGTTACAGAGATCTTCTCCAAATAGCCACTTGCCCCGAAAGGGCAATTTAACTAGATGTGACTTTCACAGCAGCATCCATTGCCCAATGCCGCAAACAGAATTGCTGATGTGCCATGACAACCAAAGACACACTGCAGCAGCTGTAACCCGTAACATGTCAAATAGCATCCGCCAAGTAGGCGGACCCCGCTTCCAGCTGGATGTTATGGCACCCGTCTTGTGAAGCAGACTGCTGATGCCACTTCAGGCATGCTCTTGCCACGAATGAGCTACACACTGTCGCTTGAACGCCTAAATAGGCTACTTCAAAGGTTCATGTCAACGATCCATCTAGCTTCCTATCCTGTAGGTCTTTTAGAGCAATGCTCCCTTCCACTGTAATCAGGTCCTGAATGTCTGGATGCATCGGGAAGGCCTTAGAAGGACCTTTAAGCCTCTCATGACTGATGAAGATGGCACTTCTGATGCCGAAGCAGAAGGCTCCTCAATGGAAAGCACTGCTAGTGCCTCAGAAATAAGAGTACTAAGCTCTTCTTTATGAAACAACCTCAGCAATTTTGGATCATCCCTGTCCTCAGGAGGGAGTTCTCTCTCTCCAATAATAGCTCCTTCAATGATGGCGCCTCTGAACAGACCAAGGCCACATCAGATAAGGAGGGGAGAAGCAGAGATAGCCTCATGTACCCACTCCTGAAGGTCTAAACGAGATCTCTTAGTAGCCGGAGGGGCAGCAGGGTGAGAAACTGAAGCACCTTGCAGCAGCTCTTATTGTCCCTGCCTCAGTAAATAGGCATGGTGTAAAAGCAACTTAAACTCCAGAGAAAACAAAGATCCCGATGCAGCTGAATGCTCTGCCAGGCCTTGAGGCTGTGAAATGATAGCTGTGTTCCGTGTGTTATCAGATAGAAGCTGTTCTTCGTTGCCAGTCGGCACTGACAAAATGGCACTTGTTCCAGGACTCTCAAGCCCCAAACTGTGCACCAGCCCTGCTGGAGAGCCCAGTTCCCAGCATATTCAGATGCTGCGCCAAATCTAAAGACGTGCTGCCGTCAACCACTTCCTCCGCATCCTGTGGCGGGTCCCACTGCAGTAATACCACTTAACTGCCTCTGTGGGAGTTGCCATTCACCCCGACTGGCACAAGTACAGCACAACGCAGACCCAAACAGTGAGTTATGATCCCTCCCCTGCACCAAGTAGAACTTGCAGCCCTCCAAGCAGTTCTGACTCAAACTTTAGTCAGACTTACCACTGCTGGCTGCTCCTTCCAAGCTCACAATCTCCTCATCTTACTCCCAACAAGAATCAGGACTGATTCTCTGTACCACGCTCTCCAGCAAACCTCTTTCCTTCTCTTTTTTTAAGGTTGTTGAGCTGGAGAAGGACAGCTCCACAGAAAACAGGGGAGAGCTGAAGGGAGGGAAGACGTAAATTTGTGGGGCACCAGAGACAGGAATCAGAAGATCTCTAGAAGTGACTCTGCAGTCTCAAGCCACCCACAAAGCTCAACTGGGGACCAGCTGACCAACTGGACCAGGAGCAAATTACTCAGAACCAAAGGCTGAAAAGAGTGTCCATCTACCTGCTGGAGACAGAAAATACTGAGGAGCTTCAATGAATGCCAAGAGATACATCTCAGCTCAGTTTTCAGTTCTCTATCTCCACCTGCTGGTTGCTTAACATAACTATCCCACAGGTTCTGGAATACTGGGAAGCTATGTAATGGAAATTTGCTTATAGTTATGTAGTGACCTTCATATCTTGTTAGTCCAAAATGTGCCCCTATATTGGTAAACAGTAATGTAAATGTTCCAGAAAAGATCTTTCATCCCAGATGGTATGGATGGGTAGACTGGATAGGCCATATGGTCTTTATCTGCCTACATTTTTCTCTGTTTCTATGGTCACAAAGGAAAGGAATAGAGGGAACACAATTAACCTTCCCTCAGAACAGACAATGAAGAATAATTATCACCAGGAATATATATAAGTGAACGAGGAAGACTAAAAATATGCGATGTTATCATCAGCTATGGCATATTAAACTATGAAGATTAGAATCAAAACAATTTAAAAAAGTTATATTACATAAAAAGAAAAAACGTTTTCTGTGGTGCTTCAGTTGCTATTTAAGAACATTCTACATAAATAAGATTTTCAGAAAACCTAAGTTTTATAACCTTCACAATGTTCTATCTTCTTTCTTTCATAAAATTGTGATGAAAACTTTGTACCTTGTTGATTTCTACATGTTGTTGACTTGCTTCTAACTCTCCCTTGAGAGATGCTTGACATAAGAGATGGTCTGTTTCCTAGGAAATAACAAACAGTACTGTTAATTAAGAAAACAAAATACAACAAGCACTTCATGCCAGTTGATGGAAACTACAATACAAGGCAACCCACTACTCACAATTTGCTTTAAGTCAGCCACCTCTTTTTTGGTCTTCACCAACAGTTCCTTCACTTTGGTACTCTTCTCTTCATACTGTTCCACAGACATACGAAGAGATGCTAATCACATTGACAGAAATAAAAACAGAAGTATATGACTACTAGGACCCCTGGGCAGCCCTTACAAGCAAAAGCACACTGTTTTAGAATATCGTTACTGAAATTTCCAAACACAAAGGTGCTCATTTTCAAAATACATAAATTTACAAAGTTACGTGGAGGGGCATTTTTGATATGATGTCTAAGTCCAACTTTGGAAGTTTTGAAAAAAAGGTCCAAAATCTGAATAGGAAAGAACGTCATTTTAAAAAAAAAAAAAAAAAAAAAATTTTTTTTTTTTTTTCAAAAATACTGTTTTGAACAAGGTTTTGTGATTTGGACATTTTGTGTTTGGTCCATTTTCGAAAAAAAAAAAAAAAAAATCCAAGTTAAAAATGCACAAAATCAAGCCAAGTTAAAAATGAACAAAATCAAGCCATTGGGATTTAGGAGGGGTCCAGTATTTGTAGTAAATTGGTCCCCTAAAGATCCCAGGAAAGCAATAGAGCACCCTAAGGGGCACTGCAGTAGACTTCATAAAATGTTCTCAGGTACGCATCTCACCACTGCTCCCTTATCTTGTCTGTGATCCCTATAAAACCTACTACCCCCAACTGTACACCACTACCATTGCCCTTACAGGTGAAGGTGGCACCTATATGTGGGTACAGTGAGTTTCTGGTGAGTTCTGGAGGGCTCACAGTTTCCTCCACAAGTGTAACAGGTAGGAGGTAAGAGCTTGGGTCCACCTGTCTGCAGTGCCCTGTACCCACAACTACACTACTCCAGGGACCTGCATGCTGTTCTAATAGACCTGAGTATAACATCTGAGGATGTCAAATAATGTTTAAAATCACGGTTTGGGGGATGGGAGAGGGTTAGTGACCACTGGGGGAGTAAGGAGAGGTCATCCCTGATAAACAGGTCTAGATCAAAACGTATTCGTTTTAGTCCTGGACAGTTTTGTTTTGTTCCATTATGGCTGAAAAACGTCCAAGTGTTAGGAATGCTCAGATCCCGCCCTTAACACGCCTCTGACATGCCCCCTTATGATTTGAACACAGTTCTGATGGACTTCATAGAAAATATCTAAAAACTGGTTTTGACCAATTTGGATGTTTTTGTGAGAAAAATGTCCAAATGCAGATTTATGCCACTTTTTGGACACTTTTCTCGTTTGAAAATGAGCTCCATAAGTAACCTATCCTGCTTATAATCGAAAGTGAAAAACGCCTATATTGTGACCCAAATCGGGAGATAGACGTTTATCTCCCCAAAACAAATAAAGCGGTATAATCAAAAGCCGAATTTGGACGTTTTCAACTGCACTCCGTCGCGGATGCGGACAACGTTGATGGGGGCGTGTCGAAGGCGTGGTGAAGGCGGAACTGGGGCGTGGTTATCTGCCGATCAGAGATGGGCGCCTTTTGCCGATAATGGAAAAAAATATGCGTTTTTAGCGAGAATTTAGGGCACTTTTCCTGGACCCTGTTTTTCCACGAATAAGGCCCCAAAAAGTGCCCTAAATGACCAGATGACCACTGGAGGGAATCGGGGATGACCTCCCCTGACTCCCCCAGTGGTCACGAACCCCCTCCCACCACAAAATATGCCGTTTCACAACTTTTTATTTTCACCCTCAAATGTCATACCCACCTCCCTGGCAGCAGTATGCAGGTCACTGGAGCAGTGGACTTCAGGCAGGTGGACCCAGGCTCATCCCCCCCCCCACCTGTTACACTTGTGCTGGTAAATGGGAGCCCTCCAAACCGCCCCCCAAACCCACTGTACCCACGTGTAGGTGCCCCCCTTCACCCCTTAGGGCTATAGTAATGGTGTAGACTTGTGGGCAGTGGGTTTTGAGGGGGATTTTGGGGGCTCAACACCCAAGGGAAGGGTGCTATGCACCTGGGAGCTGTTTTACCTTTTTTTTTTTTTTTTTTAAAAGTGCCCCCTAGGGTGCCCGGTTGGTGTCCTGGCATGTGAGGTGGACCGGTGCAGTACGAATCCTGGCCCCTCCCACGAATAAATGTCTTGGAGTTATTCGTTTTTGAGCTGGGCGTTTTCGGTTTCCATTATCGCTGAAAAACAAAAACGCCCAGCTCAAAAAAAGATAAACGTCCATGTTTTTTCGAAAATACGATTCGGTCCGCTCCTTCACGGACCCGTTCTCGGAGATAAACGCCCATGGAGATAGGCGTTTCTGTTCGATTATGCCCCTCTATGTAACTTTGTAAGTCTATGTGTTTTGAAAATTAGCCTTAATACCTAAAAATTACTACCATTTTACCAGTTTGTGAGAAAAGCTGATCACGGAATCTTAGAAACAGAGAACAACATAGCAGAAAAGGACCACAAGGCTCATCAAATCTGCCCCGTTTCATTTCCTGGTGCAACGTCAGCAACTTCATTTGATCTTTGTCTTTCCTTCAAGTTTTCAGAACTTATTCCATGCTTCTTGAACTGTTACCATTTTTGACTCTACCATCACCATTGGGAGGCCATGCACATCTTGTCTCTTCAACCAGTTGCTCACAGTACTTCCCACTTTTTTGTTGAAGTCGAGCAGACTCCAGAGTTATTCCTTCAATTTTGGAAACAGATGGAAATTACATGGTACTAAATCCTGGGCTGTATGGCGGATGGGGCAATTGCCTTTGTTAGATTTTGTGCTGTGTGTGGCCTGGTGTTGTCATGTTGCAAAAAATTTCTTTGTGCTTCTGAACTCTTCTCAATCATTCTTTCAAAGTTTTTAGGGTTGGAATGTAATGTTCTGAGCTGATGGCTGTACCGGGTTCAAGGAAATCTATGTGAACACCATCCATGTCCAAAAAGACTAACTATAATTTTTCCTGCAGAATGCTGCGTTCTGAATCTTTTCTTCATAGGTGACCCACTGTGGTGATAACTCTATGGATTGGCGCTTTGTTTCTGGCTCATAATGAGCCCATGTTTCTTCACAAGATTGTGAAGGCAGATGAAATTTCTCACCTTCGTTCTCATATCGGGACAACACCAACAAGTGCTCACTGCATGCTTCCCTTTGCCAAGCAATAGCAAAACAGCCTCTTCACATAGACACTTCTTGCCAACTGAGGTGAACAAAGAGATTTCAAAGAACAAATGAACATATGTGATGCCATTCTGTCATTGGAGGTGGAAACATTACTTTTCATTTAACCCTCACATATATTTTTATAACTCATCTATATCTAGTTCCTATTGTAAACCACCTAGAACCACTTTTGAAATATTATATATCAATAAAATAAGAACATAATATTACTTTCCTGATGTACTGTTAAAACTGTTTGGTGTCCCAAAGAAAAAATGATACAAAGAAAAATAAATACAGTTTCAAATTCAGAAGGCAATTTTCAAAGTCGCATTAATTTTTAAAGGGAAAGCATGAGCGGACTCATTTTGAAAACTGCCTGGATATACAGTATCTGTGAATATTTGGACCTAGTCTTTCTGCAGGTTCTTTCAGTGGAAAAAATGAGGATTTGAAATGCAAATCTATGTGACTTTTTCTTCCTCAACCTTTCTAAATCTCTGATCTGAGAATGCCTCCTCTTAACACAATTAAAAGCACATAGAAACACAGACACAGAGAAAAATGAAAACAGATAAAGACCATGTCGCCTATCTAGTCTGCCCATCCATACAATCACCTATCCGTGTCTCTCCCTTAGAGATCCTATGTACTTGTCCCAAGTGTTCTTGAATTTAGATACAGTTTTCGACTCCACCACCTCCACCCAGAGGCTGTTCCACAAATTAACCTCCCATGAAGAAATATTTCCTCAGGTTACTTCTGAGTCTATTCCCTTTCACCTTCATCCTATGCCCCCTCATTCCAGAGCCTTCTTTCAACAGAAAGACTTGACTCCTGTGTATTTATACCACGGAGGTATTTTAAGGCCTCTATTATATTTCCCCTCACCCGTCTTTCTTCCAAAGTATACATATTGAGATCTTTAAGTCTGTTTCCTTTCTGATAAAAACTACTAACCATTTTAGTAGCTGTCCTCTGGACCAACTCCATCCTGTTTACATCTGTTTGAAAGTGTAATGTCCAGAATTGTACACAGTACTCTAAATAAGAGTTCATCAGAGACTTATACAGTGGCATTAAAACCTCTTTTTCCTGCTGGCCATTTCACTCCCTATGCACTCAAGCATCCTTCTGGTTTTCACCATCGCCTTTTCTGTATTTTGGCCACCATAAAATTATCACATACGATCGCTCCTAAGTCCCGCTCCTCTTTCATTATAGAAGAACTTCACCCTCTAAACTGTACTGCTCCCTCGGGTTTATGTAGCTCAAATGCAAGAGCCTGCATTTTTTTAGCATTAAATCTTAGCTGCCAAATTCTTGACCATTCTTCAAGCTTCACTAGGTCCTTCTTCATATCTACACTATGCAGATGATACCAAAATCTGCAAAAGAGGCAAACCTTACAAGATAGCCCTTTTGCAGTATCACTTATAAAAATGTTAAAAAGAATCCGACCAAGAACTGATCCTTGCAGCACACCACTTGTAACGTCCATTTCCTCAGAGTGAGCTCTGTTTACCATTATCTTTTGTCGCCTTTCTCTCAACCAACTCAAAACACTTTTATTTTTGAAGACTTATGAAGGAGTACAAATTGTACTGATGTTTAAGCCAGCCAGTATTTTATTATTATTTTTGAGCAAGGAATTGTGTATGTTTGTTTAAAATGCATTTGGTAAATTTATTATGAATATGAAGTTGTGAACCGCTTATAACTTTTGTGATGTGCAGTACATAAGTTTTTAAATAAATAAATAAATCAGTTCCTAACCCAGTCACTTTAGGGCCCATATCAAGGGCACTCAGTTTATTTAGAAGTCCTCTATATGGAACTTATCAAAGGCTTTGCTAAAATCGATATATACCACATCTAGCACTCTCCCTCGATCCAACTCTCTAGTCACCCACTCAAAGAAATTAATCAGACTTGTCTGACAAAACCTGTCTCTAGTAAAGCCATGTTGCCTCGGGTCCTGCAATCCATTGGATTCCAGAAACCTCACTATTCTGTACTTTATAAGTGTTCTAATTTATTTATTTACCACAGAGGTCAGAATAACTGGTCTGTAGTTCCCAACCTCCCTCCTTCTGCTTTTGTGGCGAGGGAAAACATCCGCGCTTCTCCAGTCCTCTGTCCGGGACCAATCTCACTCTAGAGCGCATTGAAAAGGTCAGACAGTGGAGCCGCCGGAACTTCCCTAAGTTCCTTCAGTCCCGTCAGATGTATGCCATCCAGCCCCATTGCTTTGTCCAACTTTAGTTTAGCTAGCTCCTCACGAACACAGTCCTCTGAAAATTGTTCAAGGTCTACCATACTTTTATTCCTATTTGTGTTTGTCTTCTGTGGTCCTACTCCCTGCCCTTCATCTATGAACACAGAAAAGAAATACCTGTTATGCAATTCCACCATATCCTTATCAGCTACTATATATCCCTCCTTCACCCTTGAGTCTCACAATGCCACTTTCCCACTTTCTCCCATTACTTACCTATCAAAAAAATGTCTTATTTCTCCCATATTACCATTTTTTCTTACACTTGCGTTGTTGCTTTCCTGATTACTTTACCAGCTTGTCTTAGCTTTTCCAGATACTGTTGCCTGTCTTCCTCTTTCTGCAATCTCTTGTAGTTTATGAAGGCTAGCCTATTTTTTTTCAGCTACAGATAAGAAGACTTGCAAAATTTGCCCTCTATGTTGGGAGGGCTGTTCAGGTGATAAAACTACAATCTCCTGCGTATTAGATCTTAAATCACAAAAACTTATTTGGCTATGAACCATCACCACCAACCATCACCACAGAATAAGTGAAAATGGCAATATAAAAGGGAATATTGCCATTTTCACTTATTCTGTACCATTAATTGTGAAAGGCAATTGATAAAATGTGCTACAAAAGAAAATAAACAATAAAAAAAGGAATAAACCTGAATAAATGAAAAGGAAGTAAATTAGCTCAGTATAAAGTAAATACATTCTTGATGACATATTAAGCTTAATCTCAAAGAAGAAACTTTTATAAGGCAGGCTGCTAGTCTCTGACCTGCCTTTATGCTTTTATTGTAATGAGAACTTCACAAAAGCTGAATCCTTGAGGCTCTTTATCTGTTGACTTTGTGGAAGATCTTTTCCACAGTGTTTATACCTTAGTCTACTCACTTATTTCTTCCTGTAGAGTTTCCTGTTTCTGGTTTTGGATTTTGATCTCATGCTCCAGATCTTCTAGTCTGCTGTTCTTCTCCACAATTGTCTGGTTAAGTTCTTTCACCAAACGCTCATAGTCTGCTATTTCCATATCCATCAATGTGCTTTTCTGCGCATCCTAGGAAGTGAATAGCAATGGTGAGTGGAATTAGGAATTTTTTTTTTTTGGGGGGGGGGGGGGGGGTGTCGATATTAAGCTGACAGGGCTCAGCGTTTTGCTGTCGCCAATGTTATTCTTGGATATTCAAGGCCAGGCCCTGTCTGGGCACTGGCACTGAATATCTGGTTTTCCAGAGCCAGTTAAACACTTAACCGATTAAGTCCGATATTTAGCACTTAACCAGTTATGGGTTACTGCATTAAGATAGGACAACCTTTTATGTGGTTAACCTGGCTGGTTAAGTGCTGAAGACGGTACTTAACTGGTCGTGCCAACTCTGCCCCTGGAATACCCCCATAATAGCTGGTTTGCAGTTTGGTGATAATTGGTTATTTTCAGTGACACTAACCGTTAAGTGCAGCTGAAAATTAGCGGTTAGCGCCAAACTGGCGGTTTAACCGGCCAGGAGCCATTTCTGGCCAGTGAAATCACTTTCATAGGTTCCTTAATCCAACCAGAATCTTCATTCTCAACCTTATTTCCAAAGTTCTCAATTAGTAATTGTCACAAAATGCCTAGCCACCTGCCTGGACTACCCCTGCAGCCACTTAGAGGGCCTATCCCCAGCACAGCTCAGGTCCACCTGCACCTGCCGCTTGTGCTCTACACTAGCACCCTCCTCCCACTGACTGGGTCCCAACCACCTCTGGGCGAGTCTCCCAGTCTCAAGTAATTTCTAGGATACTGGGGGCCACACTCCCAGTGGTCTCACAGTTCCCAGAAAGCACTCACAGACCCATCACACAAACCACAAACCTTAGTCAGTCCAGACAAGCACAGGCAATAAACTAAAAATGTTTATTGTCATGAAAAATTAGAACAATGAACAGACTAGGTGCAATCAGCAAATCAATACAGGTAACTAAAATATGGACCAATTATAAAACTAACTAAACATTTGTTTACTATCTAAATAGTACCTGGGGAGATCAGGACATATAGCTGCTTACAGGTTATCAAATATAGCTGTTCACAGGGCCTCAGCAAAGAGATCCTTCTCTCTTTTCTCCATGGCTAAGACTTGGAGAAAAAAGCCACTACATCCTAGTTGAATTTTGAGCTCCTGGGCCAATCACAGCCCAGAAAAACAAGTTTTAAAAAATAGCTAGCCACATCACTGCAGATCACCTCTTATCTATGTTAACTCAAGAAGGAGCAGGCAGGCGGTTTTGACAGCATTTCAGAACAGATTGTGGTTTCAAGTAGTTCTGCGATACTACACTTTCGATCTAGCAACGACTCATAAATATATAATATCCTCTGAGTGAGCCCTGAGACAAACGGGTGTTTCCAGTCGAAACATGGCCCCATGTTGGGTCTGATGTATGAGTGGTGCCTAATAAAGCCTTGTACTTTACCCATTTGGTGGCAAATGTCTACTTGGTTCACCCTACTCCTTGATTTGATAGGTATATTTACAAAAATCATAAATACATCTGTGGACAACCTTTTATTCAGGTTTGTTCAAATATATAAATACAAATATGTATGCTGCTGCTAGCACACACCCATGTGTCCATGCTTTTGGGGTGATCTCCTATGTTAGAGCAGATTTTCTGCTAACAATTCATTTGCATAATATTTGGTTACAGGATTAGGTGAAATTTCTATGGGTTCATTAGGAAGCCATTGACAAAGTTTTAGTGTATAGAATGTTTGAATTTACGTTTGGGAAGCTTGCCAGGTGCCCTTGGCCTGGATTGGCCACTGTCGTGGAAAGGATGCTGGGCTCGATGGAACCTTGGTCTTTTCCCAGTGTGGCATTACTTAAAACTCTGTGCTTCCTACAAAAGGCTTGAGGCCATAATTATTTGCTATAATACTACTGTTACATTTTCTAGAAACTAGCGAGGCAGAGCAGTAGCCATGCAGTGCTTCACTTTGTTATGGACACTTTCCACTTTTACAATGGCATCTCACCCAGTTCAGCTGAGTACAGATCAACTTGTCTGTCTATGCCCCAAAATGCACTAGATGGCAACCATGACTCTCAGCATGGTGCTGAAGGTATCAATTCTCCCTAATCATATTCCAAGATCCAGTGGGCTAATGTTCACATAATACAAATTTTTCATTCTATCAACAATATATACAAAAGAAAAGAGCATGAAATGTGCAGTCAACCCGCACCCCAAAGTGTGTCTGTCAGTTTTGAACATGTATTGAGTACTAGCCTTCTAGGAAACAGGTATCATCACTACAAGAAAAGTGAAATAATGAAACCCAGTAGAAAGACTGTTCTGAAACTACAATACATCCAATCTACTTTACTTGGAACCCCCCCCCCCCCCCCCCCCACCACCACTCTGTCTCCTTACTGATTTAACATCTATTTACCTTTCTGACGAGCTCTAATTCCTGCAGAGTTTTCTGTAGCTGTTTCTTTTCTTTTTGAAGCTCCATCTGAATATCTTCCAGTTGTTTAAGAGTACCACTGTGGTCCTGAAAACAAAACACAAATGTGAGTACAGATGTGTATCCTATGAAAGGTGGGAGGAAAACAATTGTTCTGCACCATGATATAGTACTTGAATTTATGCTTATTAAATTTGATAGACCACCTTTCATAATACAGCAAGGTAAAGTACATGAAAAATTTAAAGAAAAATTAACTAAGCAGAGATAACCACAGATAAGTTAAGAAGCAGTAAAAATCAGATTTGCCTCAGAAATGCAGCCAGCCCAGCCATACTGCCAGCAGAACCCAGTAATATCAAATAATAGTTAACCTATATTATAAGGGAGCAATTTTTAGATGATATATAATGGGACAAAGTCCACAAGTACTTTTCACCTGTGGACACTGCAAATATTTTCAAACAGAAAACAGGTAAGTATCAAATGTGTACGCTAGTATTGTGTAAAACTGAAACATTGTTTGAAGCCTTATTCTTAGTCTCTGCTATTCTGAAAAATCTGCGGTCTATAAAATCATGAGTGAGGTGGAACCAGTGAACTTTTTTTTTCCCCAACCCTTTCAAAACAATACTAAAGACTAAGGGAGCACTCCTTGAAACCAATAGGTAGCAGATTTAAATCAAATCGGTGAAAGAACTTTTACACTTAATGGAAAATTAAGCTGTTACAGTTGTAGGCACAGGTTATAGTCAAGGCAGGTGGTAGCATGGCTGGGTTATAAATGGTTTAGCTAAGTTCCACAAACCATTATTAGCCACATAGACTTGGGACAGCCACCATTTATGTCAGTGTGCAACAAGGGATGGATCTATGCTTTGGGGATCTTGTTGGGTACTTGTGACCTGGACTGGCTACTACCAGAGATAGGATGCTGGGGTCGATGGACTTGTTGTCTGACAGATGACACATCTTATGTTTTAGCCTTGAAGAGCACTTTGTGACACTATGATTTTACCTTTATCTTTTGTTCCCGTAAAAGTTTTTCAGATTCCAGCTCTTTGTCCACTGCTGCTTTGGCTCTCAGCATGTCTAGAACTTGTACTTCCAGTGACCTCATGTTTGATTGAAGTGTATCAATACGTGCTACGAGATCTTCTTTATCTGAGCGTAGCTGGCTTTCCTAAGGTCAGAAAGAACGTCTCATGAATAACTCAGAGGAACCAAATAAATGTGTATAAACCATTTAAAAAGTAGCTTAGCTGATTAAAAATCTTAAAAATATTAACAACGTGCTGGATTCAGTAAATGGCACTCAAAATTTGGTGGTGAAAAAAGAAATCAGTGCGGAACGATATTCTCTAAAGGGCATTCTGAGATGGGTACCCTTTATAGCAGAGGTTCTCAACCCAGTCCTCGGGACACACCTAGTCAGGATTTCAGGATACCTACAATGAATATGCATGAGATAAATTTACTTGCCCTACCTCCCTTGTATGCAAATTTCTCATGCATATTCATTGTGGGTATCCTAATTGCTGTTACAGAAAGAACAATGTTGGATTTACATACTGAAATCAGTTATTCCAACAGGACATAACATCCATTTGAATTGGAAACCATTTCTCTGAATACAAATATCATATGTTGCACTGAACATGGAGTTGGTTTCTTTAATGCAAATACGAAGTACAATTATGTAACATCATCTATTCTCTGATAGGATGGATTGCCGACGGCATCCCTTTAAATATATGGAGGTGCCATTTTATAATTATTTCAGTGATCAGGACTGTGCTACAGAACTTGCTGGTGTTAAATTTCGGAATATAACCACCTCATTGATTGGGACTGTATTACTGATGCTAGATATTGTTTGACGAAATACTAAATTGCCATATAATTCGCTGTTGGTGCTTTATAATGTGATATCTGGTTATTTTTAGGACTAACTGGTAATGATGCAATCATCGCTCTTGAAAAAGCCCTTGTGAAGCAGCAGCATTCTGTTGAGCGAAGAAGTAAAATCAACATGCCAGTTAAGTGCTGAATTTTAGTTCTACTTTTAAAAGAAGAACAAAAAGTAGAAAAACCAGTATTGCTGAAAAGTAGTAGATATAATATGTGTGGACAATAAGTAGTATGACATATCAAAAAATATAAAAATAAAAAAAAAATAAAAATTTAACAAATAGGAGGTTTTTTTGAGACCAATGAAGAGGACACTCAATTGGAAAAGCAATATTATATATATTGCAAGCTAAATATAGCATTTATTGAGTATCTGAGGTCTTTTCCCTCCTTAAATTTGTCTTATAAATAACCTATTCAATTAATTCTTGCATATAAAGTGTTCATATTTTGTAAATTAGAAAGAAAAAAAGCCCTATGATTTATTGAATATCCTGAAAACCTGACTGGTTAGGTGTGTCCCGAGGACTGGGTTAAAAGCCCCTACTTTATAGAACAATGTGTAGCACCGGGATCTGCACTCAACTTTAGACACGAGGATTTACACCAACTGAAACCAGGTGTAAATCCTGGCATGCAAGCTGGGAGTAGATCTGCACTATCCTATAACACTGCACACATCTTAAGGGAACATTCCTGACCTGCCCATGTCCCCTCCCATCATTACGCCCCCTTTGCAGATCCACAAGGAAACACTTCCATGCTATTCTATAAATTGGAGTGCAATGTTTTTGCACAGACCTGCCATTTCTGAAGATTTTCTGTGCTGAAAATTTGGTGAGGAAGTAGCGCCCAATTGTTAGGCACCATATATACAATTCTCCCAAACATGTGCAAGTGCGAAAACTCTGCTGCAAATAATAAACTGAAATCCTGGGCAGGGCAACGACTGAAACAAAAACTTAAAGGCCTGATCAAAAGCTTCCATTTCAGGACAGATGTGTAGAAACTAACCAATATGAGAGGGAGGCTCTCTCCTTAGTAATGCAAATGGGGCCACTTAAACATACATTAATTACTCCGGTAGAACTAGCTTTATGACTTGCATTTATTTCTTGAAGAGAAGTCAGCTTTTACAGTTTAGACAACTCAGTCTATTTAATTCAACCCCACTTTTATGAAACAAACCAGCTTATTTTCGAAAGAGAAAGACGCCCATATTTGACCCAAATCAGGAGATGGGCGTCCGTTTCCCATGGGCGCCCAAATCAGTATAATCGAAACCCAATTTTGGGCGTCCTCAACTGCAGTCCGTCACAGAGACGAACAAAGTTCATGGGGGCGTGGCGAAGGCGGGACTGGGGCGTGGTTATCGACCGAGGAGAGATGGGCGTCTTTAGCTGATAATCGAAACAAGGGCGTTTTTGACGAGAATTTGGTCCGCTTTATTTGGACCCTTTTTTTTCAGGTCCAAGTCCAAAAAAAGTGCCCCAACTGACCAGATGACCACAGGAGGGAATCGAGGATGACCTCCCCTGACTTCCCCAGTGGTCACTAACCCACTCCCAGCAAAAAAACCCCACTTTACAAACATTTTTTCCCAGCCTGTATGCCAGCCTCAAATGCCGTACCCACCTCCATAACAGCAGAATGTGTTCTATCCTCTGACAGCCTTTCCCTGGTTCTGATGTGGGTCTTGGGCGAGTGTGACACCTTTTCTGTTAAGGGCACTGAAAAGTCACATCAGCAATGCATTGTGGTGGGTGTAGGGTATTGGGCTCCGTGATTCCACTAGCTTGTGTTAAATGCTCACGATGTTGGTAGTTGGTAGGCTCTACTCCCATGGTGCTTTTCCCTCTGCTTACTGGGTCAGAGTGTGCCCTGTTTTGTGTTTCCAGTAGTCCATGAGGTAGTGGCCATTTGTGTAAGACACTTTTAGATCCCTTTCATGTGTTAGCCACGTTACAGCACTTAGTTCTTACCTTGAATGTTGCTGAAAGAGGGCATTGTACACTATTCCGCCAGCTCGGACCTACTGCTAATCTTAGTACCAGCGAGACTCGTTGCCAGTGGGGCACAACCTCTGATCTGCAGTTAACTGTGAGTAAAGGTGCTTATTCAAATAAAGGACGTTTTCAGCGAGATTAGTCTTCAGGTGTCAACTGCTGTGCCAAGGTTATACAGCAACAACAAGTCCTGTCCCTGGAGCACTTTTAGTGAGTACTGCAGTACACTTCAGGCAGGCAGACCCAGGCCCATCCCCCCCACACCCGTAACACTTGTGGTTGTAAATGGGAGGCCTCTAAAACCCACTGTACCCACGTGTAGTTGCCCCCTTCACCCCTAAGAGCTATGGTAGTGTTGTACATTTGTCCCTCCCACGACCAAATGGCTTGGATTGGGACATTTCTGAGCTGGGCGTTTTTAGTTTCCATTATCGCAAAAAAAAAAAAAAAAATGCCCACCTCAGAAGGGACCAAATTCATGGCATTTGGTCCGTCCAAACCGTATTTTCGAAACGAAAGATGGACGCCCATCTTTTTCGATAATACGGTCTGTCCCGCCTCTTCACATACCCATGGAGATAGGCGTTTGCGTTCGATTATGCCCCTCAAAGTGAACAGGGACTCTGCTATGCCAAACGGGCATCAAACCAATGCAAGTGAAGAATGTACAGGAAGAGAGCCTTTTTCAAATGGAGCGCTCTGGAATGAGGGGGCATACGACAAAGTTAAGAGGGAATAGGCTTTGGAGGAACCTAAGAAAGTATTATTTCACAGAAAGGGTGGTGGAGGCGTGGAATGGCCTCCCGGTGGAGGTTGTGGAGTGGAGGACTGTTCCAGAATTTAAATAGGTATGGGATAAGCATGTGGGATCGCTTAGGAACAGGAAGAATTAGGGGTTACAGAGGATGGGCAGACTGGATGGGTCATATGGAGGAGTAGCCTGGTGGTTAGTGCAGCGGACTTTGATCCTGGGGAACTGGGTTCGATTCCCACTGCAGCTCCTTGTGACTGTGGGCAAGTCACTTAACCCTCCATTGCCTCAGGTACAAAATAAGTACCTGTATATATGTAAACCGCTTTGAATGTAGTTGCAAAATACCACAGAAAGGCAGTATATCAAGTCCCATTTCCCTTTATCTGCCATCATGTTTCTAAGAATGAACAGTACAAAAGGACTGAAGAGCAAATTCAAGAAAAGCTGTTTATCAAACCAATGGTAAAAGGGCGCAATAAAGGGATGTGTATCCAGTAGTCCAGAAATGTACCACATAACATAGTAAATAGTGCTACTTTTCCTGAAGATAATCATAACAATTAAAATTTCACTTGAACAGCAATTTAATGGAATTTATCTCCAGTTCAAAACAGGGGCGTAGCTACGATGGGCCTGGGTGGGCCCACCCCCAGGCCCACCCAATTTAGGCACCGAAGTGCACAGTCTTTCTTCCGCAGCTCAGCCACCTCCCATCTGCTTTTAGGCAGCCGGCAGCTCTCCCAGGCGGTCCTCTTCCTCCTACCTGCCTAAAATATTCTTATTTTTAGTGCGGTTCGGGTCAGGTCCTGAATGCGGAAGTCTCGGTATGCCATTAAGGGCTGCATGTTAGTGCCGCTACTCCCTCGGCCTCCATGGACGTAGACTTGGGGGGGGGGGGCGAGGGGGGCACTGCCCCCCCAAACGACGACGACGACCCGCAGTGGGGAACTGGCGGGCGGGGCGCCACTCCAGTAGTAAAAGCAGCAAGCAGCCAGGTTCGACTCCGTCCTTCATTTCCCTGCCCTCTCAGCGTCCCGCCCGCCCGAAAGGAAATGACACCAGAGGAAGACGGGATGCAGAGAGGGCAGGGAAGTGAAGGACTGAGTCGAGCCTGCCTGCTTGCTGCTTCTACTACCGCCGGCCGCCCGTTCGCCGCTGCAACTTTGGTACCAGGGGCTGATGTGTCGGCGCTGCAGCGATTACAACAGTCTGCCTCGGAGCCTCGGCCTTCCCTGCCACACGTGCCGCCTATGCGGAACAGGAAGTTGTACCAGAGAGGGCCGGTCGTGTAGCAGGGAAGTCCGAGGCTCCGAGGCAGACTGCTGTTATTGCTGGCTGCAGTGCCGCTACCGGCAGCGATCAACGCAAGTGCAAGGGATAATCGGACTGTGAAGAGGAAGGAAAAGGTAGAGACGCTGGAACCGGGATGGGGGGGAGGGGTGAGAAAAGGAGAAAGATGGAGGCACTGTTCTGCTGGACCTTTGGGAGGAGAAAGGTGATGGAACCATGTGGGTAAGGGTGAATGGAGGGCAGGAGGAGGATCTACAGGATGGAGGGAGAGAGGTGCAGGTCCTGCTGTGCTGTATATTGGGGGGGGGGGTGATGGACAGAGAGGAAGAGGTGCTGGATCTGGGGGGGGGGGGGGGGGGAGAAGGGATTGTTAGATGTGGATTAGCTAGTAGGAGGGAAGAAGGGAGACTGGACCGTGAATGGATGGTAGGAGGAAGGGAAGAGAAAAGAGGAGTGAAAATGAGAGAGGGTACTGTATAGAAGGGAGGAAATAGAAAGAGAGAGTGCTGGAAGAGGGGAGAGTTAGCAAAAAACAAAACAGGAATAACAGGATGAAGAATGGGATGATTGGGGTGAGGGACATGAAAAGCTGTAGGTAGATGTGGTTGAATAAAGGAGACTGAATACTACAAATGAAGTCTGAGCAGACAGAGAGAGAAAAATAAATGAAGGAAAGCTGAAGGGAAAAGATCAAAGTTAGAGATGGATATAGGAGAAGAAGTGAAGAAGACAGGAAGGGAGAGAAAAAAAACAGGAGATGGACTGGAGATCTTGTAAAGAATGAAATAGTCAAACTACCCCCATGCTCGCCTCGCTAACTTCCATTTTGTAAGCTGCTCTGCCTTGTTGCTCCTCGCAGTGCTGCATGGGAAAGGCTGCCGGCTGTGTCGCAGCTCCTCCACTGTGCCAGATCACAGGTGCCCTCGCTGTATGAAGTTACAATCAACCGTACTCAGGGATTTTTTCACATTATTTTTATTATCATGAAATTTATATTTAGTTCATGCCTTTTCATTGGTATGTCATGGAAGTTATATTTAGTAAAAATAAACACATAAAACCCCACTAAAGACTGATACTAATGTTAATAACCTAGGCAGGATTGACCAAATCAATGAAGGAAAAAGCCTCAGAAATGTAATGGAGATTCACTCGTGCTTCCCAAATTCAGTCATAGGCCACAACCCCTCCAAGACAGGTATATATTATTACCATATGCACTACATCAAAACCGTGTGTATAAAGTATCAAAAATATATCAGATGAAAAACCTTTAATAAAAATATGGAAGTGAAACTGGGATTACCTTAATCAGTGGGAATTGGTTTAGGGATTCAAGTGTTTGTATTGTTAAATAACTTCTGGTTTTAAAAGAGAAAAAAAATTAAATCAGGTGTATTATTTCCACTAATATTGGACAATAAGTATGTTTCCAACGAAATTAATTGACTATATACCATCTTGGGTTTGAAGAAGCCAACCAGATGATCAATGTGGAATAATGATTTAGATAAATAATAACTGGGAATAATCAGGTTAATACCACGTTTTCTTTGTTTACTGTTGTTTAATTGATCTTCTTGTCTTGTTTCATTCTCCCTATTTATTTTGTGGTCTAAGAAAGAGAAAGATTGTATATAACCCATTTACCTACAGTGGGGGAAATAAGTATTTGATCCCTTGCTGATTTTGTAAGTTTGCCCACTGACAAAGACATGAGCAGCCCATAATTGAAGGGTAGGTTATTGGTAACAGTGAGAGATAGCACATCACAAATTAAATCCGGAAAATCACATTGTGGAAAGTATATGAATTTATTTGCATTCTGCAGAGGGAAATAAGTATTTAATCCCTCTGGCAAACAAGACCTAATACTTGGTGGCAAAACCCTTGTTGGCAAGCACAGCGGTCAGACGTCTTCTGTAGTTGATGATGAGGTTTGCACACATGTCAGGAGGAATTTTGGTCCACTCCTCTTTGCAGATCATCTCTAAATCATTAAGAGTTCTGGGCTGTTGCTTGGCAACTCGCATCTTCAGCTCCCTCCATAAGTTTTCAATGGGATTAAGGTCTGGTGACTGGCTAGGCCACTCCATGACCCTAATGTGCTTCTTCCTGAGCCACTCCTTTGTTGCCTTGGCTGTATGTTTTGGGTCATTGTCGTGCTGGAAGACCCAGCCACGACCCATTTTTAAGGCCCTGGCGGAGGGAAAGAGGTTGTCACTCAGAATTGTACGGTACATGGCCCCATCCATTCTCCCATTGATGCGGTGAAGTAGTCCTGTGCCCTTAGCAGAGAAACACCCCCAAAACATAATATTTCCACCTCCATGCTTGACAGTGGGGACGGTGTTCTTTGGGTCATAGGCAGCATTTCTCTTCCTCCAAACACGGCGAGTTGAGTTCATGCCAAAGAGCTCAATTTTTGTCTCATCTGACCACAGCACCTTCTCCCAATCACTCTCGGCATCATCCAGGTGTTCACTGGCAAACTTCAGACGGGCCGTCACATGTGCCTTCCGGAGCAGGGGGACCTTGCGGGCACTGCAGGATTGCAATCCGTTATGTCGTAATGTGTTACCAATGGTTTTTGTGGTGACAGTGGTCCCAGCTGCCTTGAGATCATTGACACGTTCCCCCCTTGTAGTTGTAGGCTGATTTCTAACCTTCCTCATGATCAAGGATACCCCACGAGGTGAGATTTTGCGTGGAGCCCCAGATCTTTGTCGATTGACAGTCATTTTGTACTTCTTCCATTTTCTTACTATGGCACCAACAGTTGTCTCCTTCTCGCCCAGCGTCTTACTGATGGTTTTGTAGCCCATTCCAGCCTTGTGCAGGTGTATGATCTTGTCCCTGACATCCTTAGACAGCTCCTTGCTCTTGGCCATTTTGTAGAGGTTAGAGTCTGACTGATTCACTGAGTCTGTGGACAGGTGTCTTTCATACAGGTGACCATTGCCGACAGCTGTCTGTCATGCAGGTAACGAGTTGATTTGGAGCATCTACCTGGTCTGTAGGGGCCAGATCTCTTACTGGTTAGTGGGGGATCAAATACTTATTTCCCTCTGCAGAATGCAAATAAATTCATATACTTTCCACAATGTGATTTTCCGGATTTAATTTGTGATGTGCTATCTCTCACTGTTACCAATAACCTACCCTTCAATTATGGGCTGCTCATGTCTTTGTCAGTGGGCAAACTTACAAAATCAGCAAGGGATCAAATACTTATTTCCCCCACTGTAGTTGAGATTGTTTTTTCTAATATTGTATTATTGTATAGTCTTCTCTGTATTACTGTTTGCAAGTGACCCTTGCAAAATGAAAAATTATAAATAAATGATTTTAAAAAATATGGAAATAAAATATATCAGAATGTCTGAAATAGAACCTATCTGCACATAATAGCAGCAGGTGTGCAGAGGGGACCTCGGTAACTCGATATGGCTGAATAAGATTTATAAGAAGTCCTGCTTGAAGCTGATGCAGGGAGATTGCTTTGTATGCACAGCCACTGGCTCTGCCAGTCTCAGAAACAGGAAGTGACATCAAGCTCTGATGTCACTCCCCATGTCTGGGACTAGCTGAGCCAGCGGCAGCACATACAAGGCAATCTTGCCACAGTGGTCTGCCTTCTTTTTGCTGCTGTCCCATGGCCATGCAAACCAGAAGCCGCAATCCGACCATGTGAGTAAACAAGAAGGGGTGGGGAGAAAGGAAGGCAGATGCAGCCGTGTTTGGATGGTGGTGAATGTGGGGAGAGGGGTAGAGATAGGGCCATGCTGGATGACAGTGGCTGCGGACTGGGGGAAAGAAGGGGAGATACTGGATGAGGGGAGGGGAGAGAGAGAGAAGACGTAATAAGATCTAGAATTTGGTAAATATAAATATTATCGGATCTTCTATAAATATCCCAAATCACATCAGCTATATACTGCAATCATAAAAACATAAGAACAGATATACTGGATTAGACCAGTGGTCCATCTAGCCCAGTATCCTGTTTCCAACAGAATCCTGGCCAATCCAGGTCACAAATACCCGGCAGAAACCCAAATAGCAGCAACATTCTATGCTACCAATCCCAGGGTAAGCAGTGGCTTCCCCATGTCTCTCTCAATAGCAGACTATAGACTGTTCCTCCAAACTTGTCCAAACCTTTTTTTTTTTTTTTTTATTTTATTTATTTATTAATTTAAATCATTATTTCACAACAAATTATGATCATGTAATAGGCATTTACATCAGGAAAAGAAAAAAAAAAGGAAAAGTAAAATTTATAGCCATTTCGTCCACTAAAAATAAAGAAACATTGGTTCCAAGAATAAAGAAATACATATCAAAAGCAATTAAGTAAGTCCCACCAGTTGCTACCTAGGGGTTACTGATCCCAGCCTGCTATATTATGGTGGGCATATAACATTCATATCTACTCTAGCATCAAGAAATTCTTTTAACTGTTTAGGGTCAACAAATTGAAATTGTTTACCCTCAAGCATTAAATTACAAATACAAGGAAATCGTAAAGTGAAATTTATTCCCATGGCCAACACTCTCGGACGCATTTCCAAAAAGGCCCTGCGTCTAACTTGAGTGGGTCTTGAGAGGTCAGGAAAAACACGGATCTTTGATCCCATAAACAGATTTTCTAAGTGTCTTAGGGAAAGTCTTAATATTGCATTACGATCTGGCTCCAAAGCAAAAGTAACAAGCAAAGTAGACCTCTGTGTAACAATCTCCAGTGAGCTCTCTAGGAATGAAGTTAAATTCATTCCATCCCCTTTCCCTGGGAGATGTCCATCACCCCCTTGTGGGTTCCAGATATAATAGGCCCGTGTTATGGGGGGCAATGAATCCTTGTCCATTCCTAGAATGTCCACGATATATTTCTTAGCCATTTCAATCGGTGAAATTAAAGGCGACTTAGGGAAGTTGAGAAACCTAAGATTAAGTCTCCGAATCTGATTCTCCAGGTATTCTGTCCGTTTATGAAGAAAAATGTTATCCTTAATCAAAGCTGACTCCAAAGTTCCCCTCTCTTGTAATTTAATATGTAAATTTTCCAGTTTCAAGGCCTGTTGTGCTGATGCCTGTGCTTGGAGTAGCGCAGCTTGAGAAATAGTTTTAATATGTTCAGTATTTTCTTTTATTGAAGGTTGCATAGAGACCTGAATATTATGCACCATGTCCCATAGTGACTCAAGTGTCACAATTGCAGGTTTAATCACGCCTAAATTTCCAGGAAAGGGTTGAGTCTGAATACCAACTTGCGAAAGTTTAGAAACAATTTCCAAAGGAAGTACCTGAGAGGCTGATTGAAGAAGTGTTTCTTTCAGTTGGATTTCATTTTCTATCGTCGCAGACCTTCCCTCGAGCAGGCTTGGCTGAGCGTTTACGTTCTCCTTCCCTGCTTGGGCTGCCGGCGATTCCCTTCCGGGTTGAGGCGGGGCAATGCGTTCTACAGGGCTCAGAGAAGCCCCGTCGGCGCTTTCAATCGACGCCAATGCGTCGAGAGCAGCAGAGGGGGTCGAGGTTCCCCGAGGTCCCGGTAGTTGCTTCGGGAATTGAAGAGTCGATTGCCGTAGCGCCGAGGACGTTTCAGGCGCCGAGGAACGCTCCTTAACTTTCCCCCTCCGTTTCCCCATCAAAGAGGTTGCAGAAGCGGCGAAATCAGCAAAAGAACTACAGAATCACCTCAGCAGCTAACTCGGGTGCGACCAGTCAAAGCGCCATCTTGGGTCCAAACCTTTTTTAAACCCAGATATGATAACTGCTATTACCACATCCTCCAGAAATGAGTTCTAGAGCTTAACTATTCGTTGAGTGAAAAAATATTTCCATGTAAGTTTATTGAGTGTCCCCTAGTCTTTGTACTTTTTGAAAGAGTAAAAAATCAATTCACTTCTACTCGTTCTACACCACTCAAGATTTTGCAGACCTCAATCATCTCTTTCCAAGCTGAAGAGCCCTAAACTCTTTAGCCTTTCCTCATATGAGAGGAGTTCCATCCCCTTTCTCATTCTAGTCATTCTTCTTGGAACCTTTTCTAATCTGCTATATCTTCTTTGAGATACAGCGACTAGAATTGAATGCAATACTCAAAGTGAGGTCACACCATGGAGCAATACAGAGGCATTATTGTATTTCTGGTCTTATTTACCATCCTTTTCCTAATGATTCCTAGAATCTTGTTTGCTTTTTTGGCCGCTGCCGCACACTGGGCAAAAAAATTTCAGTTTATTTTCTACAATGACACCTAGATCTTTTCTTGAGTGCTGACTCCCAAAGTGGGCCCCAGAATCAGGTAACTATGATTCAGATTATGCTTCCCAAAGTGCTTGCTTTGCATTTGTCCACATTAAATTTCATCTGCCACTTGGATGCCCAGCCTTCCAATTTCCTAAAGGTCTTCCTGCAATTTTTTAGTCTGCGTGTGTTTTGACAACTTTGAATATTTTTGAGTCATCTGCAAATTTAATCACCTCACTCATCATTCCGATTTCTAGATCATTTATAAATATGTTAAATAGCACCGGTCTCAGTACAGATCTCTGCAGCCCTCCACTATTCACCCTCCTCCACTGAGAAAAGGTAAAATTATGTATCATACCTGATAATTTTCTTTCCATTAATCATAGCTGATCAATCCATAGACTGGTGGGTTGTGTCCATCTACCAGCAGGTGGAGATAGAGAGCAATCCTTTTGCCTCCCTATATGTGGTCATGTGCTGCCGGAAACTCCTCAGTATGTCGATATCAAAGCTCCATCCGCAGGACTCAGCACTTAGAGAATTACACCCACAAAGGGACACTCTGCCCAGCTCACCACCGCCGAAACGGGGGAGGGGAATTAACCCAGCTCATCCCCACACAAGTGGGGGAGGGGAATCCGTCCAGCTCATCCCCGAGGAGCGGGGGAGGGACACCACACCCGCCGATGCGGGGGGATCTGGCTTATCCTGCAACCGCAACCGCGGGAGGAGCTGACTGACCCTAACACCACCGAAGCGGGAGGGGTACAAAGCTGCCCTACAGCCGCACGAAGCGGGAGGGAGTGCCGGCAGAATTTAAATCTCAATCCAGCCCCGTAAAACGGAGGGGAGAGGAATGCAGCAGCTCACTGTAACACAAACTCGTCTCAACTCTTGTAGGATCCAAGTGAAAAAATAACTTGAACACGAAGTCTTCCTGAACAGGAACTGAAGACTAAACTTGAATCTGAAATGCAACCAGAATATAAACAGTACAGATATCTGGGAGGGACTATGGATTGATCAGCTATGATTAATGGAAAGAAAATTATCAGGTATGATACATAATTTTACCTTCCATATCATCAAGCTGATCAATCCATAGACTGGTGGGATGTACCGAAGCAGTACTCACCCAGGGCGGGACATAGAAATCCCTGACCGCAACACTGAAGCTCCAAACCGGGCCTCCGCCCGAGCAGCCACAGTCAAGCGGTAATGTTTGGAGAATGTATGGGCCGATGCCCAAGTTGCCGCCTTGCATATCTCTTCCAAGGAGACGGACCCGGCCTCTGCCATCGAGGCCGCCTGAGCTCTTGTGGAGTGAGCCTTCAGCTGGATAGGCGGCATCTTCCCCGCGGCCACATAAGCCGCTGCGATGGCTTCCTTGACCCATCTTGCCACTGTAGGCTTAGCAGCCTGCAGACCCTTACGAGGACCTGCAAACAGGACAAACAGATGATCCGATTTCCGGAAATCATTGGTCACTTCCAAGTATCTGATGATGACACGTCTCACATCCAGATATTTGAGAGCAGAGTACTCCTCTGGGTAGTCCTCCCTACGAAAGGAAGGGAGACAGAGCTGCTGATTCACATGGAAGCGAGAAACAATCTTGGGCAGGAAGGAAGGCACTGTGCGAATAGACACTCCTGCCTCAGTGAACTGCAGAAAAGGCTCTCGACATGAGAGTGCCTGGAGCTCGGAAACTCTTCTGGCTGAAGTGATAGCCACCAAAAAGACTGCTTTCAACGTCAGGTCTTTCAGAGATGCCCTCGACAAGGGTTCAAAAGGCGGCTTCTGCAATGCTCTTAGCACCAGGTTGAGATTCCACGCAGGCACCACTGAGTGCAGAGGAGGGCGCAGGTGATTAACTCCTTTGAGAAAGCGCACCACATCTGGCTGAGAAGCCAGGGAAACACCCTTCAGGCGGCCCCTGAAGCCAGTCAGAGCCGCTACCTGGACTTTAAGGGAACTGAGCGACAGGCCTTTCTCCAGACCTTCTTGCAGGAACGCCAACACTGAAGAAATTGGAGCAGTGAAGGGAGAAAGTGAGCCTGCTTCACACCACGCTGCAAAGATACGCCAAACCCTGGCGTAAGCAGTAGAAGTAGAGCGCTTCCTCGCTCTCAGCATAGTGGCGATGACCTTGTCTGAGAAGCCCTTCTTTCTCAGACGCTGCCGCTCAATAGCCAGGCCGTAAGACCAAAGGGGGAGGGATCCTCCATCACCACGGGACCCTGATGTAACAGGCCCTGCTCCACTGGCAGTCGCAGAGGATCGTCGACTGAAAGCCTGATCAAGTCCGCATACCAGGGACGTCTGGGCCAATCCGGACCCACCAGGATTATCCAGCCCGGATGCTTTGCCACCCGGTCTAGCACCCTGCCCAGCATGGGCCAGGGCGGGAACACATAGAGAAGCTCTTGTGTCGGCCACTGTTGGAGAAGAGCATCTACTCCCAGGGATCGAGGGTCCCGTCCTCTGCTGAAAAAGCGCGGCACTTGGCAATTGGCCGATGACGCCATCAGATCTAGGCTCGGCTGGCCCCAGCGCTTCGTGATGTCCAAGAACGCCTGAGCCGAGAGTTGCCACTCTCCGGGCTCCAAGGTATGGCGACTGAGAAAGTCCGCCTTGACATTCATGACTCCAGCAATGTGGGCCGCTGACAGCTGTTCCAGGTTCGCTTCCGCCCACTGGCATAGATTCATGGCCTCCTTGGCTAGAGGGGCGCTCTTGGTACCTCCCTGGCGGTTGACATAGGCCACAGCCGTGGCATTGTCCGACAGGACCCGTACTGGCTTCAAGGCCAGTACCGGGATGAACTCCAAAAGCGCCAACCGAATGGCTCTGAGTTCCAGGAGGTTGATAGACCACTTTGCCTCTGCAGGAGACCAGAGCCCCTGCGCTGTCCTTCCCAAGCAGTGGGCTCCCCAGCCCGACAAAGAGGCGTCCGTCGTGACGACAATCCACTCTGGGGTCACCAGAGGCATTCCCGCAGACAACTTGTCTGTCTGCATCCACCAGCTCAGCGCCTTGCGCACTGCTGGGTCCAAGGGAAGGCGCACAGCATAATCCTCCGACATCGGAGTCCAGCGCTGCAGCAGAGAGTGTTGTAGTGGTCTCATATGAGCCCTGGCCCAGGGCACTACTTCCATCGTGGCCGTCATAGAGCCCAACAGCTGCACATAGTCCCAAGCCCGAAGAGGAGAGGCTACTAGGAACTGGTCCACCTGAGCCTGAAGTTTGACAATCCGATTGTCCGGCAGGAACACTCTGCCCACTTGGGTGTCGAATCGAACTCCCAGATACTCCAGGGACTGAGTCGGGCGCAGCTGGCTCTTCTTCCAGTTGATGATCCATCCCAGGGAGCTCAAAAGAGCAACTACCCGGTCCACAGCTTTGCCGCACTCTGCATAAGAGGGGGCTCGGATCAACCAGTCGTCCAGATAAGGATGGACTTGTACTCCTTCCTTTCGCAGGAAGGCCGCTATGACCACCATTACTTTGGAAAAGGTCCGCGGAGCAGTAGCCAACCCGAAAGGGAGGGCTCTGAACTGGAAGTGTCGTCCCAGGACTGCAAAACGCAGAAAGCGTTGGTGAGGAGGCCAGATGGGAATATGCAGGTACGCTTCCTTGATGTCCAAGGAAGCCAAGAACTCTCCTGCCTTCACTGCCGCTATAACAGAGCGGAGAGTCTCCATGCGAAAGTGCCGCACTTTCAAGGCCCGATTGACCCCTTTGAGGTCGAGGATAGGCCGGACAGAACCTCCTTTCTTTGGTACCACAAAGTAAATGGAGTAACGTCCCTTGCCAATCTGATTTTTTGGCACCGGAACGACCGCCCCCAGGCGGATCAAGTTGTCCAAGGTCTGCTGCACTGCCACAGCTTTGACCGGAGACTTGCAGGGAGAGAGTACAAACCCGTCTCTTAAGGGTCGGCAGAACTCTAGCTTGTAGCCGTCTCTGATGACTTCCAGCACCCAAGCGTCTGAAGTTATTGTGGTCCACTCGCCCAGAAACGAGGACAGCCGTCCTCCAATCTGCACTGGGGCGTGGACCAGGACCCCGTCATTGGGTACGATACCCTGGGGGAGGACCGGAGGGAGCACCTCCGGGACGGCGGTCTCTGCGAAAGGAATGCTGCTTGGGGGAGAAATTCCTCTTGAAGGAAGAGGGGGCAGAGGAGCCCGACCTGCCCGGGCAGTACCGACGGGCTTCCTGAAACCGTCCTCTGGAGGTACCAGGGCGAGTACTAGCCCGAGCCCTGACCTCTGGTAACTTCTTGCCCTTAGACGTGCCGAGATCGGTCACGATTTTGTCCAGCTCGACCCCAAAGAGCAGCTTGCCTTTAAAAGGCAATCTAGCCAGGTGGGATTTAGAGGCGTGGTCAGCAGACCAATGTTTCAGCCAAAGCCACCGCCGCGCAGAGACTGTCTGAGCCATGCCTTTAGCTGAGGCTCTCAAGACATCATACAGCAAGTCTGCCAAATAGGCTAGGCCCGATTCCAGGGCCGGCCAATCAGCCCTCAAGGAATGATCCGAGGGGGAAGCCCGCTGCACCATAGTCAGGCACGCCCTGGCCACATAGGAACCGCAAACCGAGGCCTGCAAACTTAAAGCAGTCGCCTCAAAGGACGACCTTAAGGCCGCCTCCAATCTTCTGTCTTGGGCGTCCTTTAGGGCCGTGCCACCTTCCACCGGCAAAGCCGTTTTCTTAGTCACCGCAGTGATTAAAGAATCCACGGTAGGCCACAGATAGGCCTCACGTTCACTTTCAGGCAAAGGATAGAGGCGGGACATAGCCCTAGCCACTTTGAGGCTCGCTTCCGGGACATCCCATTGAGCCGAAATTAAGGTGTGCATGGCATCATGCACGTGGAAGGTTCTAGGCGGGCGTTTCGTCCCCAGCATAATGGCAGAGCCAACAGGGGCTGAGGGAGAGACGTCCTCCGGAGAGGAAATCTTCAAAATGCCCATGGCCTGCACTAACAGGTTGGGCAAATCCTCTGAGCTAAAAAGCCGCGCTGCAGAGGGGTCATCCGCTCCAACCGAGCGGGGATCCGTCTCCTCCAAGGAATCCGCAAAGGACCGTTGGGAGAACTCAGATACGCTGCCCTCATCTACATCGGAGGAGACAAGGTCCTCCAAGGCCTGGGAATCAACCCGAGGGCGTTTACCTCCGGGGACCTCAACCTCTTTACCAAACGAGGGAGCAGGGGCAGCGTTTTGCATAAGGAAGGCCTGATGCAGCAGCACGACAAACTCGGGGGAGAAACCCCCCAGACTGTGCACTTCCGCAGCCTGGGCTACAGCCCTAGACGCACCCTCAACCGGCGCTCGCAAGAGCGGGGGAGAGACATGCTGCGCATCCAAAATGGCGTCCGGCGCGACACTCCGCGAAGGAGCCGCGCGGAAAAAACGGCGCTTAACTTTAGCTGCTTTGGTGCAGTCACCCAAATTAAGGGCGTCCATGGCATTAATGTCTCCCTCAAGGGCGGCCCACGAAGAAGCCGTCCGAGCCGCGTGGCCGGCCAAGATGGCGGAGGCGAGCAGCGGGGGATGGGCGTTTATGGCGAGAAAAACCGCCACGCCGGAGGAAGGACCGGGACACTCATCGGTCACGAAACTGTCACCCAACAAGGGCGAATCAGATTTTAAGACCCCCGCATCCCCTCTAGAAGCGCCGAAGCGATCCAGGGAGCGACCCTTTGCGCCCTCGCCCTCCGACGCCATATGCCACGTGGAGATCAATCGGGGAACCCCCTGCCCGCTATGAAAAGGTAAAAATTACCTGCTTTCCGCTCCGAGCTGTAACGACCTGGTGTCCCAGTGAGTATGCTGCAATAAACGTTTAAATAAACGTCGAAATAAACGCCTTTAAGGACGTTCAAAATTATTATTATATAAGTACATAAGTAGTGCCATACTGGGAAAGACCAAAGGTCCATCTAGCCCAGCATCCTGTCACCGACAGTGGCCAATCCAGGTCAAGGGCACCTGGCACGCTCCCCAAACGTAAAAACATTCCAGACAAGTTATACCTAAAAATGCGGAATTTTTCCAAGTCCATTTAATAGCGGTCTATGGACTTGTCCTTTAGGAATCTATCTAACCCCTTTTTAAACTCCGTCAAGCTAACCGCCCGTACCACGTTCTCCGGTAATGAATTCCAGAGTCTAATTACACGTTGGGTGAAGAAAAATTTTCTCCGATTCGTTTTAAATTTACCACACTGTAGCTTCAACTCATGCCCTCTAGTCCTAGTATTTTTGGATAGCGTGAACAGTCGCTTCACATCCACCCGATCCATTCCACTCATTATTTTATACACTTCTATCATATCTCCCCTCAGCCGTCTCTTCTCCAAGCTGAAAAGCCCTAGCCTTCTCAGCCTCTCTTCATAGGAAAGTCGTCCCATCCCCACTATCATTTTCGTCGCCCTTCGCTGTACCTTTTCCAATTCTACTATATTTTTTTTGAGATACGGAGACCAGTACTGAACACAATACTCCAGGTGCGGTCGCACCATGGAGCGATACAACGGCATTATAACATCCGCACACCTGGACTCCATACCCTTCCTAATAACACCCAACATTCTATTCGCTTTCCTAGCCGCAGCAGCACACTGAGCAGAAGGTTTCAGCGTATCATCGACGACGACACCCAGATCCCTTTCTTGATCCGTAACTCCTAACGCGGAACCTTGCAAGACGTAGCTATAATTCGGGTTCCTCTTACCCACATGCATCACTTTGCACTTGTCAACATTGAACTTCATCTGCCACTTGCACGCCCATTCTCCCAGTCTCGCAAGGTCCTCCTGTAATCGTTCACATTCCTCCTGCGACTTGACGACCCTGAATAATTTTGTGTCATCGGCGAATTTAATTACCTCACTAGTTATTCCCATCTCTAGGTCATTTATAAATACATTAAAAAGCAACGGACCCAGCACAGACCCCTGCGGGACCCCACTAACTACCCTCCTCCACTGAGAATACTGGCCACGCAATCCTACTCTCTGCTTCCTATCTTTCAACCAGTTCTTAATCCATAATAATACCCTACCTCCGATTCCATGACTCTGCAATTTCTTCAGGAGTCTTTCGTGCGGCACTTTGTCAAACGCCTTCTGAAAATCCAGATATACAATATCAACCGGCTCCCCATTGTCCACATGTTTGCTTACCCCCTCAAAAAAATGCATTAGATTGGTGAGGCAAGACTTCCCTTCACTAAATCCGTGCTGACTTTGTCTCATCAGTCCATGTTTTTGTATATGCTCTGCAATTTTATTCTTAATAATAGCCTCCACCATCTTGCCCGGCACCGACGTCAGACTCACCGGTCTATAATTTCCCGGATCTCCTCTGGAACCTTTCTTAAAAATCGGAGTAACATTGGCTACCCTCCAGTCTTCCGGTATTACACTCGATTTTAGGGACAGATTGCATATTTCTAACAGTAGCTCCGCAAGTTCATTTTTTAGTTCTATTAATACTCTGGGATGAATACCATCAGGTCCCGGTGATTTACTACTCTTCAGCTTGCTGAACTGACCCATTACATCCTCCAAGGTTACAGAGAATTTGTTTAGTTTCTCCGACTCCCCCGCTTTTTTTTTTTTTTAACGGAGCCAGCGGGAGGGGGGAGAAAAGGAGGGACCTGGCGCCACCAGGTTTGCACTTGCTCAAGAAGAGCCCTCAACCCCAGGCACTCAACAAAACCTAAAAATTAGGCTTGGAGGCCTAGCCAGAGCTGCTGCTGTGTGTGACCACCACCTGCTGAGATAGAGAACATACTGAGGAGTTTCCGGCAGCACATGACCACATATAGGGAGGCAAAAGGATACCTCTCTATCTCCACCTGCTGGTAGATGGACACAACCCACCAGTCTATGGATTGATCAGCTTGATGATATGGAAATGACCACTTAACCCTACCCTCTATTTTCTATCCAATAACCAATTCCAAATCCAGACAGAATATTGCCTCCTATCCCATAACTCTCTAATTTTCTCAGGAGTCTCTCATGAAAAACTCTGTCAAAAGCTTTCTGAAAATCTAGATATACTACATCAACCGGCTCACCTTTATCCACATGTTTATTTATGCCTTCAAAGAAATGAAGCAAATTGGTGAGGCAAGACTTCCCTTGGTTGAACCCATGCTGACTGTCCCAATAAACCATGTTTGTCTATGTGTTCCATAATTTTATTCTTTATAATAGTTTCCACTATTTTGCCTGGCAGTGACGTCAGGCTTACAGGTCTGTAATTTCCCGGATCACCCTTGGAACCCTTTAAAATAAAACAAAAATCGGCATTACACTGGCACCCTTCAATCTTCAGGTACTACAGATGATTTTAACGACAAGTTACAGATCACTAACAGCAGATCAGCAATTCATCAAGTGGTTTAAACATGTTTGCTTGCATCATATTTTCTTTAAAAATGTGTGTGTGTTTTTTTTAAATAGCTAACTTTGAGGGAATCTATAGGGCACTACCACTCCCCCTGTTGGATACTCCCTTACAGTGCCAGGGCCGCTTTAAGATCCATAGTCCCCACCAAGAGGGGAGTGACAAGGGAGGGGAAGAGCCAGAAAAGACTGTGTTTGGGGTGTGGCAGTCACAGGCCATGGACTGTTTGGGCCTTGTCAGCTGCAAGCCCTTATCAAGACTTTCCCCTCTGAATTAAAGAGACTTTACCTTTTGTTCCTGACCCTGTGAAGTAACAGGTCTTAGGTTTAATAAAGTGTGTAGCTTAATTTTGCAGCTTTGTCCAGCTGCATTATTTAGAGGCCTACCCTCAATCTTCACTCACGGTATCACACTAACCATCCAAAAATAGCTCACAGGTTAATTGTGATTAATCACAATTACATTTTTATAATTATGAAATTCTTTTATTACAAGATCAATTTATACAAGAACACAAAGACAATATTATAATTTTCTCTTGCTAGAGTTATTCCCTTGTCCCCCTTACCAACCCAGCCCACCCAATAAGTTTGCAAATTTTTTAAAAATGATTTGATGGCAATGGGGCTTTGGATCTTACAACACCACACTATCCAAATAAATAAAAGATTTTCCACCCCCGTCTCCCCATACCAGAGTCTGAGAAGATCTCATAATCACAATTATAATTTTTAGCCTTCCTGGAGCCCTAATAAAATAGGATCTGTGGTAAATAATGCATAATAGTGCAATAGCACATTTTAGTAAATGTAGCCCTGAGTTTCTACCTTAGAAATGAAGAATGGTGTGACTTGTCCAAGGCCAGAAGAAGCATCAGCAGTGACAGCTCTTAGCAGAGAGTAATGTATCTCATTTCTTCCAGAATCCTTTGAGTCCTAAATCCAACCACTAGGTGTCACCATTGTACAACGACTGTGCCTTCCCCCACAGGTCTGTACACACTGCCTCTTCTGCATGCAGGCTGGCCAAGGATGGTGACGCTGAAGACCTAACCTGGGAGTCAAGCCCAGGTTCTTTTGTACAGAAATTCGCAGCAACACCATCCTTCGTTTCTTTTACAAAGAGGACCAGAGATCATGAGGACCTGGAAGCCATTTTCTGATCCAGGTGTGCACAGGAGCGAGTGGAGATGCTCCTGGGTCCACTACCCACCAACGAAAAGGTAGGCCCAGAAGGTGTCTGAAATGGGCTTGGAAGGGAGGAGCTGCCACCGGTTCTGAGTCTGAGGGAGTAGTTTCTTTTTCAGCTTTGGGTTCAGTAAAAACTGAGCAGCCAATTTCAGTCACACATTTGGTTTCGGTCGGGCTCTACCTTAATGGCAAACATTAGTGCACTTTAGTGTATTGGCTCTATAGTGTCACAAGAAACAAAACAAAATGGTTACAATACACCTACCATAATGTTATGAAGGTCAGGCTGAACAGAGAGAAGTGAAGCCACTTCCAGTGGAGAAGGTAGCTTTCAAACATTAAGCCTCAAAAAGAACCCATTTCCAATTCCTTTTTGCTCTCACTATTTCAATAACGAACCAGTAATATATAACAGGGACAATAAAACAGTGAAACAACATAGGTTATTTCAATATTTAGGAACTTGCCGTACTCACTCAGGAATCAGGAATCACTTATAATGAAAATACACTTTAGCATTTTATTATAACAAGAGAATTGGGTGTCAAGTTTTTAAGTAACATACCTCTGCTGCTGCAGCGTGGAGTTGTTTCAGAAGATCTTCCATCTGGCGTTCGTTATTACTGGCAAGCTCCCTTTCCAGATCCAGTTGCTCTGCTTGCTTTTCATATTCTAATAGAAGATTCTAGAAATATAAAAATCACATGCTGTATTATGTTCTATGTATTATTTAGCCCAAGCAGAAGGCAGTGGTGTGATATATAATCCAGTGAACAGCGCTGTCCTCCTTAGACAACAAGTGATGGTAAAGTATGCACTCCTCATTAAATGTACGCATGCTACTATGTGGAACCCGGTTAGCCTATAACCCAAAATAGACATCTCAAGGAGAAGACAAAGGCATCTACCACAGATCAAAGGGCTTATTCATGAGGATTTTCATATCTAGAAAATGTTTGATTAAAAAGTTTTTACATAATGTGTGTGATACAGATTCAAGAAGAAGCCTGGACATGCCAATGCAGGCACAGAACTGACTTTTGACTGATAGATAAATTGACTTTCTTTTGGAGTGTTTGGAATCCCATTTTTCAAATTTATTAAATTGAAATCTGCACTTACCTGATCATATTCTCTCCCCCTTATTTTTCTTGTGCCTGCTGTACTTTGAGAATGGATTTAAGTACAGCTTGCATTCTCACTGGGAGGATGGTAGAAATGGAATGGCATTTTCTTGGCGTATAAAGTTGCCTTTTTTTGTCTTAGGTTAATGTTATGGTGGTGTAATAGGGAAAGTTTATTTATCTTACCATCCATTTTGTCTTTTATGCTTCCTTAATTATTATTATTTTTATTATGTTATTTTATTATGTTAGTTATTATGTTACTTTATTATGTTAGTTTATCATTCCTAAGTGTCTAATCTATGGAAGAATTATGTTCTTACCTGATAATTTTCTTTCCTTTAATCATACCAGACCAGTCCAGACTAATGGGTTGTGTCCATCTACCAGTGGAAGGAGACAGAGAAAATAGTTCCAAGTGAACTGCCCCTTAAGGGTATCATGCAGCCTGGAATGTTCAGTATTTCGAATAGCCAAGCAATGGTGCTCTGAAGTCGAGAAGAAAACACAGTTAATACAAACAGGCAAACTCTTGGAGCCAATATTCAGAACCTCACTGTTCCTGCTTGGCCGAAGGCAACTGCAACCTCCCCTCACAGTAAAGTAAGCGGGAGGAAATGGTCCATACCGAGCTTGCCCAAGCACATAGAGATCTACCCCTGAATTCGGGGAAAGAACTCCGTGATCCCAAGTAACAGGAGTCATACAGAGCTGGCACAACAAGTGGCAGGAGATTGAATAGAGAAGATGAAGTAGGCAGTGCTGTAGGATATCACACCGTATTGAAGCATCGTAGAACAGCCAGGGATACCTAAACGAAACAACACTCTGACAGACATTAGCCAGGGAGGGCATCTGGACCGGTCTGGTATGATTAAAGGAAAGAAAATTATCAGGTAAGAACATAATTTTTCCTTCCTTGTCATCTATACCAGACCAGTCCAGACTAATGGGATGTAGCAAAGCAGTTTCCCAAAGGGGGGGGGGGGGGTGAAAAGAAGAATACAGAAAGTTAAAAAATCAACAAAGCTATACACACAGCAAAAACTGATCAGCAGAAAAGGATTCGAATATCTGAACCACCAGGCTACCAAAATGGAACAGAGTTAGACACTAGAAAAGGAACTGAAGCTGTAGGATGTAAAACAAACGTCCTGAGCAAAAGAAAAACTACGTACCCCAAGAGTAGCCAAAGAAGCAGCAAAGATACTCATGCCAAAGGACCCCCCTTATCCAAGCAACAAGGAGAAGAACTGTCTCTCCTAGACCAGGATCCACTTCTCTGAACCCTGGCAGGACAAAGGCTAACTCCCAAACCTGCTGGTCTGCCTAGAGTACAAGATGGTCGGAGAAAGCGACCCTAACAAGTACTAAGAGTACGCAACCCCAAACAGTGTGCCACACTTCATAGAAGAAAGGAAGCAAGGCCCAGGAACCACCCAGACCCGCGCCTAGTGAGAGAATCAAACTCCACAGAAGAAGAAGAGACTCCAGAGAACCAACTAAGTGGAGTGCTAGTCTCTCCAGGAGAACCATGAAGAAAAGGGCAGCAGCATACCAAGGTACAACCGTAGTAAGAGAGTACTCCTAAACCAGCTCGCTCTGGACTTAGGGATGAAAGAACAGAGCCAAGAGAACAAAAGGAGACAAAAAGAAAGAGAGTCGAGAGTCACACTGCGGAAAAAAGACCCCCAAGTTGCCAAGAAGACACAAAAGGAACAGAGATGAATTCAAACTCCAGCAATGGAGAAGCTTCTCGCCAGCCACCAAGAGGCTACGGCAAACTGTACTCAAGGGACAGAAATGAAGCGGAGCTCATCAGGCAAAGTAGGATCCATGCTCAACGAGAACAAACAGATTTGCACTCAAAGCACACAAACTGAACCACGCACCGCGGGCAGAGAAAGAGTTGCACACCTCTGGCAAAGATAGAAATGCACTGAACAAGCAAAGAAGAAGCTGAGAGTAACAGACAGAGGATGAGCAGTGCCCCACTGAAAGAGCTGGATGTTAGAGGTACCTGCAGAACTGAAGCTGCAGTAGTGATTTGAACCATGTATAAAACGCAGACAAGGAGCTGCTTTCTACACGCAAAGAAGGAGCTGCGCTCCAGACACCGGCAAGGAGCTATGCTTCCTACGCAGACATGAAGCTGTGCAGCACCTGCAGTCACATAGCTGTGCTCAACATACCGCCCTGGAACTGCGCCCAATCTGCAGAAAAGAGTTGTGTTAAACACACAGAGATGGAGCTACACTCAACAGGGAGTGGAGCTGCGCACTGTACGCACACAGGGAGCTGCGTTCCATACGCAGAGAGAGAGAGAGCTGCATGCCACATACAGACAAGGAGCTGTGTTCCACAGGCAGACACAGGACTGTGCCCCACAATGAGACTTGCAGAGAAAGAACTACACTCAACATGCGACAGTGGAGCTGCGTTCAACATGCAGAGATAAAAGGTTGCAGAATATGCAGCGAAGGAACTTCACTCAACATGCCATGATACAGCTGTCCTCAACATACAGCGATGGAGCTAAAGCCAACCTAGAACTGGAGCAGCGCTCAACATGGAGCGATGGCGCTGTGCTCAACATGGAGTGATGGAGCTGTGCTCAACTTGGAGCGATGGAGCTGTGCTCAACATGGAGCTGTGTTCAACAAGTAAAATGCACAGATGGAGCCCAAGGAAACAGCCAGAGAAGAAGGTGCTGCCAGGAGGCCAACAAGAAAGGAGCACAACTTGTGGAAATGTAGACCTGGTGCTGCATTCTCCTGGCCCAGATGGGACTAAAACTACAAGAAGAGAAGGCCCCATGCCCCAAGAGACACTCTCAGCCCCCAAGTGGTCTCTGAGCCACAATGACCACTCTCCTGGTAACTGAGACGGAGCAGCAGTCAACATAGAGGGAGGTAAGCATCACAGGTCTGGAATCCTCAGACCATAGGGAGCAAAATGCAGCCGTAAGGCAGTGAGCAAGAAACAACTCTTGCCAGGAACAAAGAGGAAGCTGGCCACTAACACCAAACTGAGGAAAAACCAGCTAAGGGAGAGTCAAATTCCAGACTCTGAACACAGCCACTTCCCTGTAGAAAAGTAGAGAAAAGCGCAGAGCTAAGAGGCGATAATCCAGATGCACAGCAATAGATCTGCTCAGCAGGAAAGAACTGTGCCCCTTACACAAAAAGGAAGGAGTGTCAAATGTGCCAGGAGAGAGGTGCCTGAAAATAAAAAAGCAAAATCCGCCTGTGCCAGGCTAAAATTCCCACCCGAAAGCAAGGGAAAGCAAGGAACAGCTGTGGCAAACTAGTCCTAAAAAGGCACATTCCTGTAAAGAGACACTGAACTGAGTCCAAGCAAAAGACTAGCAAGAATGGCACTCCCGAGGGTACTCAGAAGAGGGATATGAGCTAGCACTCGGACCCCTGCCACTGCAGACAAACCAGAGCAGACAGGAGGGATCCACGGGGACGAGAGAACCAGATCCTCCCTAAGGAAGAAAAAAACTGCTGCCAAAACAAGAATCAAAACAATTGGTACCAGCTCGGAAGGGTCCAAGATCAGAATCAGACGCCAGCCAGCGAAACTCAAAGAAACTTCACAAGCAGCCCCCTAGAATACATTGCCAAAGGCGGGAAAATAAATCAGGTAACAGGCAAGAAGGAAAAACAAAGTTTCTTTTTTTTTTTTTAAACAACCTCCTTCACTAGTGACTCTGTCCCATTAAACCATGTTTATCTATGTACTCAATGATTGTATTCTAATAATAGTTTCCACTATTTGCCCGGCACTGACTTCAGGCTTGCTGGTCTGCAATGTCCCAATCACCCCTGGATCCCTTTTTAAAAATAGGCATTACACTGGCCACTCTCCAATCTTCAAGTACATAAGTAATGCCACACTGGGAAAAGACCAAGGGTCCATCGTGCCCAGCATCCTATCCACGACAGCGGCCAATCCAGGCCAAGGGCACCTGGCGAGCTTCCCAAACGTACAAACATTCTATACATGTTATTCCTGGAATTGTGAATTTTCCCCAAGTCCCTTTAGTAGCGGTTTATGGACTTGTCCTGTAGGAAACCGTCTAACCCCCTTTTTAAACTCTGCCAAGCTAACCGCCTTCACCATGTTCTCCGGCAACGAATTCCAGAGTTTCATTACACGTTGGGTGAAGAAACATTTTCTCTGATTTGTTTTAAATTTACTACACTGTAGTTTCATTGCATGCCCCCTAGTCCTAGTATTTTTGGAAAGCGTGAACAGACGCTTCACATCCACCTGTTCCACTCCACTCATTATTTTATATACCTCTATCATGTCTCCCCTCAGCCGTCTCTTCTCCAACCTGAAAAGCCCTAGCCTCCTTAGTCTTTCTTCATAGGGAAGTCGTTCCATCCCCGCTATCATTTTAGTCACCCTTCGCTGCACCTTTTCCAATTCCACTATATCTTTCTTGAGATGCGGCGACCAGAATTGAACACAATACTCAAGGTGCGGTCGCACCATGGATCGATATAACAGCATTATAACATCCTCATGCCTGTTTTCCATACCTTTCCTAATAATACCCAACATTCTATTCGCTTTCCGAGCCACAGCAGCACACTGAGCAGAAGGTTTCAGTGTATTATTGACGACGACACCCAGATCCCTTTCTTGGTCCGTAACTCCCAACATGGAACCTTGCATGACGTAGCTATAATTCGGGTTCTTTTTTCCCCACATGCATCACCTTGCACTTGCTCACATTAAACGTCATCTGCCATCTACCGCCCAGTCTCCCAGTCTCGTAAGGTCCTTCTGTAATTTTTCACAATCGCAAGTTAACGACTTTGAATAACTTTGTGTCATCAGCAAATTTAATTACCTCGCTAGTTACTCCCATCTCTAAATCATTTATAAATATATTAAAAAGCAGCGGTCCTAGCACAGACCCGAGGAACCCCACTAACTACCCTTCTCCATTGTGAATACTGCCCATTTAACCCCACTCTCTGTTTCCTATCCTTCAACCAGTTTTTAATCCACAATAGGACATTTCCTCCTATCCCATGACCCTCCAATTTCCTCTGTAGCCTTTCATGAGGTACCTTGTCAAATGCCTTTTGAAAATCCAGATACACGAAGAGGCATATTTTCAAAGCACTTTGGGAGGCTAAGTTCCATAGGTTTCTATGGAACTTTGGGAGGCTAAGTGCTTTGAAAATGAGCCTCAATATCAACCAGCTCCCCTCTGTCCACATGTTTGTTTACTCCTTCAAAGAATTGAAGTAAATTGGTCAGGCAAGATTTCCCCACACAAAAGCCGTGCTGACTAGGTCTCAGTAATCCATGTCCTTGGATGTGCTCTGTAATTTTGTTTTTAATAATAGCCTTTACCATTTTCCCCGGCACCGACGTCAGACTCACCGGTCTATAATTTCCCGGATCTCCCCTGGAACCTTTTTTAAAAATGGGCGTTACATTGGCCACCCTCCAATCTTCCGGTACCACGCTCGATTTTAAGGATAAATTGCATATCACTAGCAGTAGCTCCGCAAGCTCATTTTTCAGTTCTATCAGTACTCTAGGATGAACACCATCCGGTCCAGGAAATTTGCTACTCTTCAGTTTGCTGAACTGCCCCATTACGTCCTCCAGGTTTACCGTGAAGCCAGTAAGTTTCTCAGACTCGTCCGCTTGAAATATCATTTCCGACACCGGTATCCAGTGGTGTGCTGGAGCAGGCTCTCACAGGCTCTCGAGAGCCGTTTGTTAAGTTTTTAAGAATTTTGGGAGCCGGTTCTCCATGGCTACTTTAACAAATGGATCCCAAAATGTGGGCTTGGGCCCCTCCTGAATTCTCTTTTACTTTGCTGGCGAAAGAGAGCCCCCTGTTAACAATTTACCAGCACACCCCTGCCGGTATCCCACCCAAATCTTCCTCGGTGAAGACCGAAGCAAAGAATTCATTCAATCTCTCCGCTACGTCTTTGTCTTCTTTGATCGCCCCTTTTACCCCTCAGTCATCCAGTGGCCCAACCGATTCTTTTGCCGGCTTCCTGCTTTTAATATACCGAAAATTTTTTTTACTATGTTTTTTTTGCCTCTAATGCTATCTTTTTTTCGTAATCCCTCTTGGCCTTCTTTAACTGCGCCTTGCATTTGCTTTGACACTCCTTATGCTGCTTGTTATTTTCAGACGGTTCCTTCTTCCATTTTCTGAAGGCATTTCTTTTAGCCCTAATAGCTTCCTTCACCTCACTTTTCAACCAGACTGGCTGTATTTTGGAGTTCCGTCTTTCTTTTCTAATTAGTGGAATATGTTTGGCCTGGGCCTCCAAGATGGTATTTTTGAACAGCGTCCATGCCTGTTGTACAGTTTTTACCCTCTCAGTTGCCCCTCTAAGTTTTTTTTCCATCGTTCTTCTCATTTTATCATAGTCTCCTTTTTAAACACTAACAGACAATTTTAACAACAGTCCAAGTGAATTACTACTCTTTAATTTGTCGATTTGGCTCTGTACGTCTTTCAGGTTCACCAAGATTTCTTTCAGTTCCTCTGCATCGACACCCTTGAAAACCATCTCTGGTACAGGTAGATCTCTTACATCTTCTTCAGTAAAGACCGAGGCAAAGAATTCATTCAACCTTTCTGCTACAGCCCTTTCCTCCCTGAGTGCCCCTTTTACTCCTTGATGACCTAACTGTCCCACAGATTCCCTCACAGGCTTTCTACTTCCGATATACCTGAAAAGTTATTACTAAGAGTTTTTGCCTCCAAGGCAAGTTTCACTTTGTATTCTCTTTTGGCATTCTTTAGGTGGAGAGAGGAGAAGATCTTCTTGATGCTGGTGTACTCCCAGTGAATGTTGAATCTTGGAAGCCATCAAGGTTGATGGTTTTGGTGCTGCTATCGATGCACTAGTTTTCAAGGCACCAAAAAGTCTCTCCTGTTGAACCTGCCATGCCCCCTATGTCCTCAGCTGCATGTTCAAACAGAGAGAAGAAGAGTTAGGCTCAAGGATATGCCCATGGTACCCGATGCACCAAGAGTGCAGGTTTATCATGGAAATCACCCGATTACATTGGATGCACCTTTTGAAGCCACTGGGGGTCTTCTGGGACATCTAGAAAAGAAATTGCGGCCATTTAAGCTCCTCAACTGTGAACAGTAGAAAGAGGCAGCGTTCAAATTGAGGTAGGTGCTCCGGCCTAAATGGCCTATCCATTCACAAAAATGAAAGGAAACTTTAAATGCCAAAAAAAAAAAAACTACTGAAATTAAAGGGAAATAGCATAATATAAGGAAAAATGAAAAATACTGAAAAACAGGACAAAAATACCCACACTGTAAATGAGAGGGAAAACACGCACTGAGAGGAGAACATGATGATGTGTCCTCCCTGCTCTGCAGAAAAATGAAGACTAAGGAATCCACTCTCGCATGTTGGGAGGGAAGGCACCAGCACATGTGTGGTGGGATGCTGCTTGAAAAGTTCTAAGTTAGTATCGCTAGTCAGTGTCTGCACCAGGCTCCATCAGATGACATCACCCAGCTGTGAGAATACTGCGGCCTGCTTGTCTTCGGAGAATGATATTTCCTTTACGCTCCTTTGTCACAGCCTCTTCCTTTTGAACTTCTAATGAGGTAGAGGACAAACTCCCTCAAGAAACAGGAGCATTGACTAACTGAAAAATAATTTGTACTGGGTTCTACTTTTCATAGTGTTCTTGAAATGGGGGTGGGGGGGGGGGGGTCGATGAAGATATAATTGTGCTGTAGTTTGGGTCTGTTTACATTTTAGTAGGTACACTGATACATATTTTGTAAAACTGTTACAATTTTGTGGGGTTGAAGGATGATTTTGTGTTTTCTCTGGCCCAGCTGTGCAGTGGACTGGGCTGACATTGGCCTAGCAATTATATTATAGTAATGCTATATTGTATTGCACTTGTGTTATTTTTAATGTGTTTAAATAACATGATTTTTATGCTGAAAAGAGCTTTAAGCCTGCCCATAGAAAGCAGGGTATACATATAACAGAAAATGTACAGGCAGGCAGAAATCATGAAAAGAAGGTCCAGCGTTTCCATTCATTAACTTTACCTAGGAACCAAGGCTCCAATGGTACCACTAAATCCCTTGGATGACTTTTTGGTACAAAAGAAAAGGTTAAATAATATGCTTGTTGCTCTAACCAAGAGAATTAAATAAGTCATGCATAATATGGTTCTCTTTTTTTTTTTTTTTTACCTTATAACTTTCGGCACCATGAATGAGATCCTTCATGGAAGAGGAAAACTGGTCTTTCTCTGCTCTTATCAGTTCAAGTTCGTCTCTCATTGTCTGCACCTTATTATATCCAATAAACATAATTTGTCATACAAATGACCATTTCACATTATATCTATCCACCATTAAGATAATATTCTTAATATTCTTTATATTGTTCTGTTAAAGAAGAACTTTAGGACAGTTGAATCCAAAGTCAGCTATGTTGAAATTTATTTATTTCAAAATCTTTCTATTCCATGCATCTAAAAATTCTAGGTGGATTACAAGCAAAACACACATAATCCCACAATAAATTATAACTGTTAAACTATGGACTTCTTTTACAAAGCGGCGTTGCCAATTAGTGGCACACCTAATGCAAAGAAGCCCATTAATTCTCATGGGCTTCTTTGCATTCAGCGCACACTAATCGGTAGTACCGCTTTGTAAAAGGAGCCCTATAAGACTTAAACAATAAATGTTTATCTATGTTTTAACTATAAAACAAAATAACAGACTTACAGAATGAGAGCTCCAAGGCTGACCAACATATACATAATTTATTATTAAATAGCTAACTGCAATTTCTTGGCATAGACATTATTGCCAGTCCAGCTCCATGAGAAAACCTTTTTAAATAAGGTTTTAATGGCTTCTGAAAATCAAGAATTGTTCTGCCTTATGTATGCCTGTGAAGGGTGCTGGAGTGAAGTTCATGAAGGCTAATTGCACGTAAAATGGTACATCTAATAAATTTTTGTCCAGTGATTGCAGTGCTCATGCGGTATGATAAATTTTCAGTGATGTCACTATAGCACTTGGGGCTGCATTATTCTTTATAGATTGGCAGTAAGACCCTGAACTAAATCTTCAAGATTATCGGAACTCAGTGAATAGAAGACAACACAAGTATAATATGTTCAAATTTTGAGCAATTTGATGTGTCTGGCTGCTGCATTCTACGCAACCTCTCAAGCATACAGGATGTAAGATGCTACACTCACTAGGCTATAGAACTATTTCACAGACATGAATTGAGGTTACAGGGTGGTAGACACAGGAGTAACATCAGGAAATACTTTTTCACAGAGAAAGTGCTGGATGCCTGAAATACTCTCCCAAAAATCTCAACCCCACATTTGGGATAAACACAGATGATCCTTATATAGAAAGAGGATTGAATCAAAGCAAAACAAATGACCTTCACACTTTAAACGGGGCATACTTGGTAAACCTACACAACAGAGTGGTAGGTAGAACTCTGGCTGCCTTGTTGGGCAGACTGGATGGACCATACAAGCCTTTATTTGCTGTCATTTATTATGTTACCAATTTACTACGGTGTTACCAAGTTACTATGGTGTTCATTTTCGAAGCAGATGGACATCTCAAAATGCCCCAACAAACATCTATATCGCAATTTTCAAAAGGCAGAATTTGGATGTCCTACACTGCACTTTGTCCAAATAGCAAAGAAGTATGTTGTGGGTGTATTTAGGGCAGGCCTACGGAAGGCCCAAAAATAGGACATCCAACAGTGATAATCGAACAAGAAGCAAGGTCCAAGTCAAAACAGAAGGGCGTCCTAAGTTATACCTGTTTCAATGACATCATTTAGTAAAATGGCTGTTCATTTTGGACATTCTCACATATTTTCAAACAGGAAATCCTGTTTTTCCTGTTCAAAAATGGCTGTGCGATGGACCATTTTTTTTGGACGTTATGAGCAGGACGTCCCAATTCAGACTTGGATGTTCTTTTGAAAATGCCCCTCTAAGTTTACAGTGTTTGAAGAAGAGAGACCTAGAGGGGCATAATCGAATGCAAACGCCCATCTCCATGGGCGTCTATGTCCGAGAACGGGTACGTGAAGGGGCGGGACAGATCGTATTTTCGAAAAAAAAAAAATGGGCGTCCATCTTTTTTTCGATAATATGGTTTGTGCCGGGCAAATGCATCAGATTTGTGCGGATTTGAGCTGGGCGGTTTCGTTTTCCAGCGACAATGGAAACCGAAGGCGCCTAGCTCAAAAACGAACCAATCCAAGGCATTGGGTCGTGGGAGGGGCCAGGATTCGTAGCGCACTGGTCCCCCTCACATGCCAGGACACTAACCGGGCACCCTAGGGGGCACTTGTAAAAAGTAAAAAAAAAAAAAAATTAAATACCTCCCAACTCCATAGCTCCCACCCCTTGGGTGCTGAGCCCCTCAAATCCCCCCCCCCAAACCCACTGCCTACAACTCTACACCATTACCATAGCCCTTATGGCTAAAGGGGGGCACCTACATGTGGGTACAGTGGGTTTTGGGGGTGGTTTGGAGGGCTCCCATTTACCAGCACAAGTGTAACAGGTAGGGGAGGATGGGCCTGGGTCCACCTGCCTGAAGTGCACTGCACCCACTAACAACTGCTCCAGGGACCTGCATACTGCTGTGATGGAGCTGGGTATGGCATTTGAGGGTGGCATACAGGCTGGAAAAAAAAGTTCTTAAAGTTTGTTATTTTATGGTGGGAGGGGGTTAGTGACCACTGGGAGCGTCAGGGGTGATCATCCCCGATTCTCTCCGGTGGTCATGTGGTCATTTAGGGTACTTGTTTGTGGAAAAAAAAGGGTCCAAAAAAATGACCCAAATTCGCAGTAAAAATGCCTTTCTTCTTTTGATTATCGGCCGAGGGCGCCCATCTCTCCTCGGCCGATAACCACGCCCCAGTCCCGCCTTCACCACACCTCCGACACCCCCCCCCCCCCCGTCAACTTTGTCCGTTTCCGCGACAGATTGCAGTTGAAGACGCCTAAAATTGGCTTTCGATTATACCGATTTGGGCGCCCAACTCCCGATTTGGGTCAAAATCTGGGCGCCCATCACTTTCGAAAATAAGGCAGCTAATCATCTAGTGGGCCAGGACTAGAAACCAAAATTGAAGACTATCCCTGCAATGACTGGACTAAACCAGGTTGGAAGGGATATACAACCAGGAGAAAAGCTTTCGTTTATTTGTAAATCATGGATCATTGTGCCAGCCCTGGTTCTGATTTTAGATGGAGACCTAAAGCAGCAGTGTAGGATCGCCAGGAAAAAAAAAGGAGATCAGCAAGGGATTTCATACTAGTCCTAAAATAAATGTGTCAAATAAAGGGTTTGTACCAGTGTGGTTTACCTCCAAAAATTGCTAATATTGAATTATGTACGTATGACTGAAGTTTTAGTTTCAACAAATTATAGCACAAACAGAATCTAATCTACATTTAGCCCCGGAGTATCACTGCTACATACACAGAGAATGGAATGAAGCTAAATTCATCCAAAACTTAATATTGGGCATAATTAATCCTGGAGTGCAGGGCTTTGCATTTGAAAACAGTATATGTTAACTTGCACATGTCAGTTATGCCAAAATCGATCCCTTACACCTCAGAAGTCTCTACATCATCACCTAGGGTAAAAATGTTCTCAATTTCAGTACTTCTTGTTTAAGTTCTCCTATAAAACAACAAAAGAGTGTAAACATTTTTAATGTTTTTTTTCGATGCTGCAATATTATTTCAATATTGTAATACTGAAGAGTTGTTTTGGAGAATGAAAATTAGGAAAGAATGTTGACCTGAAAGAAAAAGCTGTTTCAACCCTGCCAATATATTATTATTTACCTCCTTTCTACTAGAATCTAGCTCCTTCTTTGCTTTCACAGCTACAGCTTTGATCTTGTTTAATTTATCTTCTTTTTCCTTGCTCTCTTTTCCCAATTTCTCTGAACAAAAGTGAAATAAAGAATGCATGGAATCAGGGTAAAATAAAGCATCTGAAAATATTTTCTTTCACCTTATACATATGCCAGTATATTAAAAATCACTCCTAAGTGAGATTAAATAGGCTGTTAGGCTTTCAGTCATAATTTGAGAAGTCCAGCAATTTGTACACTGAATTAAATTACCCTGGACACAAAGCAAAGCATAATTCCACTTGACAGTGACGCCAGGAAGGAACTAGCAACAAGGGTTTATGACAGAAGCAAAACTGTAAGTCTTTACTCTAATTTAAGAAATAAAGAACAAGTCCACAGTTCTACATCGCGGACCATGTACAATAGAATGAATATGATGGCATTTTACAAGCAACACACAGAAAGGATAAAGCCAAGGGAATCCCACACAACACAAATGCAAGAAAAGCACAGTAGGAATGACCAAACAGGTGAACCAGGAATTCATCAAAGAATGCCCTTTATTCAACAGTGGTGCACAATTCACGTATGCTCAGGATGAAAAATTGTAGAGACACAACAGGACTCAACATAGGCCGTGTTTGGCATTAAAGCCTTCATCCAGAGTCCAAGCTGGGATGTCTTATACATAAGCACAATTATAAGACCGTCACCAAATAAGTTATTATCAAAGGAACAATCTGCGCAATCTCATATTGGCACAGAGACGCCTCTTCACCTTCTTGGATGCTGTGGCTCAGGAAAGAGGCATCTCTGTACTAATATGAGATTGCTCCTTTGATAATAATTATTTGGTAGACCGTCTTATAATTGTGATGAAAGGATGCATACTTTGTGGTACACTAGATGTACAAACTTGTACTGCTTGCTTTGAAATACATTGATTCCTGCTTCACATGAAATATTATCATTTAAATAAGATTGAACCAAAATATGAACATTATATAAGTACATAAGTATTGCCATACTGGGAAAGACCAAAGGTCCATCAAGTCCAGCATCCTGTTTCCAACAGTGGCCAATCCAGATCACAAATACCTGGCAAGATCCCAAAAAAGTACAAAACATTTTATACTGCTTATTCCAGAAATAGTGGATTTCCCCAAGTCCATTTAATAACGGTCTATGGACTTTTCCTTTAGGAAGCCGTCCAAACCTTTTTTAAACTCCACTAAGCTAACCGCCTTCACCACTTTCTTCGGCAACGAATTCCAGAGTTTAATTATGCGTTGGGTGAAGAAAAAGTTTCTCCGATTTGTTTTAAATTTACTACACTGTAGTTTCATCGCATGCCCCCTAGTCCTAGTATTTTTGGAAAGCGTGAACAGACGCTTCACATCCACCTGTTCCACTCCACTCATTATTTTATAGACCTCTATCATATCTCCCCTCAGCCGCCTTTTCTCCAAGCTGAAGAGCCCTAGCCGCTTTAGTCTTTCCTCATAGGGAAGTCGTCCCATCCCCTTTATCATTTTCGTCACCCTTCTCTGCACCTTTTCTAATTCCACTATATCTTTTTTGAGATATACTTGTCTTTAAAACAATATATATAACCCACCAATAACAACACAGTACTTAGCACAGAATGTAAAACAAGAAAAAATAAAACATCCAACAACATGGAAAAAGAAACTACCATTACACATTTGTCATGCTGCTAAAGCACCAAAATGTGGAATGGTAAGATTAAATAGTAACATAAAATACCTATTTTACTTTCCAGTTCTGTGATTAGAGAGCTTTGATCACATTCTTCTGCTGAAGAGTTCTCTATGGAGTCCTGCATTTTCAATGAAAACATTTCATGTCAAAAACATTTTTATTTTGGTTCACAATAGAAATTTTTTTTACATAGCCTGGTTTCTGTCCAGCAAGAAGGTAATTTTCAAAGCATTTTACCTGTGTAACATGTCTGAAAACTCCCCATCCTTAATGTGAATTAATGTGCAATGTTCCACAATATGGGGACTTTTAGTTGCACAGAGACGTTGTTGATGTGTTTAAGGCAGGTTGGAATATAAGTGCAAACTGAATTTTCAAATCTATGCATGCATTTTTCAAGCAAACTACTACACAAAATCCAGGTGCGCTCATGACAATTTTCAAAGTGAAATTTCTGCCCATAAGGTACAGAGTTCAAAACAGCATCTGTTGACCCCTAATGGTAGTCTTGTGGCAATATCGCTAGGAGTAAAGCTGCCAGGAAGACTGTTTGGGCTATGAGCCAAGGAAGGTGACTGTGACCATTCTTCAGGAGAATCATTTACATATTCTGATCAAAGTCCTGGCGATGTTGAGGGCACATTGTTTTAATGCACTTTACTAAGGACTGCTTAAGATCCAACTTAAAAAGGCTGCAGTTGGTTCTGAACATTTCATCTAGGCTGAAGTATGGAAAAAAGAATTTGACCATGTTACTCCGTTGCTATATGAGTTAAACTGGTTAACTATCGAGAAAAGAACTTTTAACAATGGAATATAAAGTGTGTGATTCTCAATAACTCCTGATATTTGGCATGATTGTTATGCATGTTTAAACAAAAGGTGGACTTTATGGTTTGCTCAACAAGATTTACCGGCAGTGCTCAGATACCCTTAAAGGTCTTTTCAATGTTTTGCTCCTAGAAGCTTGGAACAAGTTGTCATTAGTGTTGTGGAGTGAATCTAGAAATTTGCATTTCCACAAATCAGTTTTTGAAAGAATATTTGGGTAACCTGTTCTGTTATTTCTCTATTTAGTTTAGAAGGCAGGTGGGAGGTGAGGGTTTTATGGGTTATATTAATGTTGATTTTTAAAAATCCACTTTAAGCTATTTGCTCCCAACAGTTTCTTACCCCTTCCTTCCTTTTCCAGTCTTATCCTCTACCATCTCTCTCCTTCTTGCAAGCAACTCCTGCCTTTCTTCCCCCTCTTGCCATTGCCTTTTCATTCACACTGTGCCTTTGTAAGAGGTACAGTAATCTCCATTCTTGCAAAGTTATTGCTAGCACTATGGGATTTACCTGGAGCCATGTAGCAGCCATCTCAACAAGGAAGGAAGAAAGGATGGGTGCTGCCTCTTGACACCACCTGAGGGCTCTGGTGAAAGAAGGCAACACATATGGAACACAATATTGGGATCAATAACTCTGTCCTGAAGAAACTGAACTGGGGACAAGGTCACTGGTTCCAATATCTGACTTAATTTTGGGCTCACTGTAGCCCACCGGGGGCTTCAGCAGGTAAAGCCTGACAATTCCAAAGTGGGAAGAAAGACAGTGGCACAGAAAAGTGTGATGAGAGACTGCCAGAAGTTTCAGTGGATCAGTGGAGATCATCATACTGTATATGTAAACTAATGAATACCCCTTGTTCAACTTTTATATACACGTGGTGTGTTTGGACATCAGTTGTATCTGTAAAAACACTACCTATTTACAATTATAATTTAGTCCTGGAGAAGAAAGAGACAAAAAAGATGAAAATTAGTAGTAGGGCTACTCAAAAGGAGGAAGTTAGTCCAAAACTGAATGCAAGAAAAGAAGAGAGGCTTATGAAGACTAAAATTTATCACGGTATAAAAATAACAATGTAAATTTAGATAAAGGTTTTATGTAAAAGCTGTTTTACACACTAAGAAAAGTCTTTTATAAGATTATTCTGTGTTATATGCACATATAAGTGTATCCTGACAGCATGCACTTGTATGTATGTCATGTGTAGGCATTCCTGGGGGTATAAACGAGGTAGAGCAGGGACAGAGTTTCCGTGTATTTTATGTAGACTCCACACACATTTACACCTCCTTCTGAGCAGGTGTAAATGTGTGCTGGCATTTAGGCATTAAAGTGGCCAATTCTGGGATCCAATTTTAGGCATCTGTGCTTTTTTGAACTTTTCACATAGGCATCCACTTATTCAATAAGACCCTTATGGCCTAGACACCCTTTATTCTGCCTTAGATCCAGTAAGTTTTCTGTAGTTAGAGTCCTGCACTGTTCCTAGCTGACTAAAAGTTTTTGTGCACTAATTTTGGTCAAGTTAGAAATCACAATTAAAATTAGCTCAGTGTGTCTCAATTCAGAATCACTGTATGTAAATAGACACATTTTTATCAAAAAGTGTCAGATCCTTTGGGTTGAGCTGCAGGGATCTTTTCTGAAAAGTGTAGCAACCCAAGTATATCCTCTTTATACAACCAGTCTGGGGACAAAAACATAAAAATAGGTAAAATAAAGTACAACTTACAGGTATATAGTGAAGTTACTTACTCTTAGCAGGTGTTCTCCGAGGACAGCAGGACATGTATTCTCATATATGGGTGACGTCATATGACACAGCCCAGTGCGGATGCTGCCCAGCATAATATCTCTTTACGAGGCCTTTGGAAGTGTCCCACAGTGCATGTGCGGATGCCTTCCCACCCAATGTACAAGAGCAGGACTAGAAGGAACACTACTCAAAGGGAAGGTGAGAGGGGATGTGAGAATACACGTCCTGCTGTCCTTGGAGAACACCTGCTATAGGTAAGTAACTTCACTTTCTCTGAGGACAAGCAGGACATTGTTTCTCACATATGGGAATCCCTAGCTACCAGGATCACTGAAAGCAACATTTCTAGGCCAACAGAAACTCACAATGACGAGTCCCTGGAAAAGCATATAACCCCAAACTATATATACACTGGCACTGAAGGTGCAGCCTGGGACAGAAGAAAACGGGCCTAGGAGGTACAGTTGGATTCTAGCCAACAAACAAACTTTGCAGAACTGTCTGTCCAAACCATCTATCACATTGGAAACTCTGCTCAAGGCAGAAATGAGATGCGACTGTGTAGACAGAAACCTATGTTGTACCCCTTTAAATCTGATCTATTTGACCTCAATAGGGGTACCGACACAGTCATGACTTTGACAATGTAAGCCATGACATGACTCTCCAGAGTCAGTCCAGCACCGAGGGTAAGCGATATTGATGATTCCTTGCCAATGCACGGTGCTGGTCCTTGGGAATCTGCAGTATTGATGAGGATATGGAATGCACACGCCTCCATGGTGTCAAGCCTGATGCCAGCTGGTCTTGGGGCATCGGTTCAGTGGCTGATGTCAATGCAGATGCTTGCAGTCCCAGTGTCTCAACAACTATAACTGATGCCAACACCAAAGGACTGGACTGAGCACCAGAATGGTTTTCAAACTGAGCTTCCTAGGCTCTTGTGACAGAGAACACAATTAAGAACCTCATGGTTCAGTCCCAAGCAGTGGACACACCGGATACAGGTGGGGGGGGGGGGGGGGGGGAGAATGTCAATATGTCAATGTTCAAAATAACCCTGATGCACCAAGCACAACGCTTAAATCTGCTCGGTACGTTTTGGGAAATATAGTGGAAAACGGCCCAAATCAACGGACTCAAAGGGTGTGGCCAGTAAATTTACACTTAGGACCAAAAAAATAATAGAATGTCAAACACACAAAACTCGTTAGGGCACTCACTGAAGTAGAGAAAATTAAAAAAAGATGTGAAGGAGTGCAAAAACCTGCAAGGGAAGGCACCACAAGAAAAGAAAAATTTTGATGCATTGAGGAGAGATCACAGACATGACCTCTCTGATCTGTACAAAACAAAAGACTGCTTGTCCCAGGCTCGTGTAGGAAAGCACCTGCGAATGCACGGTGGGACAATGCCAAAGGCCTCTTAAGAGATATTATGCTGGGCAGAATCTGCCCAGGCTCTGTTGGATGACATCACCCATACGTGAGAAACAATGTCCTGCTTTTCCTCAGAGAACAACTAGTTACTCTACATGAAGGTAAAAGCCTGTACATTGTGAGATATGTACCACAACAATAAACAAAAATCTGACCTTGAGCACCATGAACTCTGCTTTCAGATTACACAGTTCAGATTCTTTGTCTTCTAGCAGATGCTTTAGATTTTCATACATTTCTGCAGGGAATTTCTCTGGCAGCTCTTCTGTACAAGTTTCATGTTGCTCAAGTTTTTCAGAAAGCTCTTTAATGTGTGCCAAAAGATCTTGGTTTTCTAGTTGCGTTTTGTCATTGGCACTCTTCATCTCCAGCAGGTCTCCCTGCATTGCCTCTTTTTCCGACACAACTGCTACCAACTCATCTCTCAACAGGTCTTTTTCTCTGCCATGATCTTCCACCAAAGTCTTGAGCTCAGCACACTGAGCTTCATGCTCCTCTTGAAGTCTCACCAACTCCTTCTGTATATTAAGAACTCCTTCATCACTCTGTGAAATCATCCTTTGGGTTTCCTCTTTCATCTGCTTTATGGAGTTATATGTAGCTTTCAGGATACTCAACACATCGTGTTCTTGAACTCCTTCTTCATGTTTGTTCCCCATCTCTTCTAGCATGCTACTGAGCTGAGTTCTTATAATTAAGCTCTGCTGCTGGTCAAATTCACATAGTTTACTTAATTGGCATTTTTCTTCAGTTACTATCTGTAATTTCTTTTCCAGGTCCTCTGCTTGTTCTTTGAACACCAGCCAGCTTTCTCGTTCACATGTAAACCTTTCCAAGTCACTACTCATGACTGTCATTTCATCTTGAAGAGATTTTGCTTCATTCATTATTTTTTCTTTTTCCTGCATCAAAACTTCAATTTGCTTCTCAAGATCTTCTAATTTTTTGCACTTGTGGTCTTTTTCGGTTGTACTGTCTTTCAGTTTTATTATTAGTTCCTCTATATTCTGCTTCAGCTCACTATTATGTTTGTCAAGTTCTTCTGTTTCATGTTGAAGTTCCAAAATCCTGGCTTGCTCCTTTTCACATACCTCATGGAGGTTACTGCTTTCCTCCCCACAGGACTTCATTTCAGTTAGCAAATCATCTCTCTCTAAAACAACCTTATTGATCTTTTCCTCAAGTTCTTTAATGGTAGTGTCTTTCTGGTACAGCAAAGCCACCACCTCCTCATTTTTGTTCTGGAGGTTACTTAATGTTTGTTTCAGCTCCTCATACTCCTCTTGTTTTTCCAATAATCCTTCTACCTCTTTCTGGAGCCTGTTCACAGTTTCAAGAGCATCATCTTTTTTGCTATAAGCAACCCTGAGCTTCTGCTGCAGTTCTTGAACATCGGCTGCTTGCTGTTGCTTCATGGCTTTAAATTCCTGGCTGATCTTCCCAGCCGACTCCCCTAGTTCAGTCTGTAGCATCACCATGGTTTCCTTCAAGCTCTCATAATTAGATACAGCTTCTTCTTTTTCTTGCAAGAGCTTTTCACATTGCACTTGAAGAAGTTGTATTTCTGAAATGGATGTAGACTTCTCTTTTTCAGAGGCTGATCTCAATACCTCATTCAGATCTGAAATCTCCTTTTTATGTTGGACTTCCAAAACCTGAACTTGCAAACTATGTTGCTCCAACATTGCCTCACCTTGGTCTTTTGCATTCTGAAGGTCCACTTTTAATTTTTCAACTACACAAGCATAGTCTTCCTTAGCAAGCTGTAACTCATTAATCTTAAACTCCAAATCTTCCCGTTCATGAAAATACTCATCTTTCAATTGATGTATTTCAGTCTCTAGTTTTATCTTAACATTATTTGTATATGTTAGTTCATCTTTTAAAATACTATGCTTAGATTCCAATTCTTTCAAGTCAAATTCTAAACACTTAACCTTTTCATCTACTTCTGACTGCTCAAAGGGGTCTCCCTGTCTCTCTGTAAAATCTTTATGAATTTCTTTATTGGCCTCTACATACTCTCTGAGCTGTTTCAGTTCACATTCATACTTCTCTATGCTTGTATGTAACTCTTCCTGAAGGCATTTTTCTTTTGCCAAGAATTGCTCAGTTAAATCCTGCATTTGCTGGTCTTTCTGGTTTCTTTGCTGTTCATATTCTTTTGCTGAGGTTTCAAGCTGATTAATTACGTTTGACACTTCTTCCTGATGTGCAGACTTCAGTTTCAAAAGCTCCTGATGAAGGTTACTAATTTCATCATGATAATGTTCCGAGTTATATTTCTGAGATTCTTGCAAACTTGTGATTTCTTGCTGCTTTTCCTCCATAACATCTTCCAATTTTTTGGTCAAACGTGAAACCTCCTTCTCATAAGCAGGCTTGATTTGCTGAAGCTCTTCTTCAAGCCTTTGGATTTTATCTTCCTGATCATCTTTTATTCTCAGTACATCGGTCAAGTGTGATTGTTTCATGATGCAGTCTTGCAGTTCTTTCTGAAGTCGGGTTTCATCTTCCTGGTGGTTGGTTTGAGCTGTGACTAATTCATTTTTAAGATGTTCAATTTCTTTGAGTCTGTCAGCATTAGATCTTTCCCATTGTTTCTGAAGCTCCTCATTCCTTGCAATTAATTCCTAAAATGATGATAATAATACCACTGTTAAGTATATAGGTTTCTAGACAAGTAAATGATCTTAAAATGCTGTATTTATCTTAAACCATATTCTCAGAGCATGAAACTGAAGAATACACTGCTTTCCTGTGGGCTGCCTTGGAATTCACAGCATGCACTTTGTTTTTTCTTATTTGTTATGTAGAAGTTTTGCAATAAAAATAAAGAAAAACCCACAGAATAACTCCCTGCTCCCCCCCCCACCCAATATAAGCCAAAAGAACTGACTAGTACCCTGATGGCGAACCTATGACACGTGTGTCAGCACTGACACGCGTAGCCATTTTCGATGACACGCGGCGCCGCCGCAGTGTGGTCCGCCCTTCCTCCTCGCTCCCGGAAACTAACCTTAAAGCCTCCTTTCACGTCGCAGCAAGCAGCAGCAGGGCAGGCCACTCCTTCCTTCCGTGTCCTGACCTCGCCTGATGTAACATCCGCGAGGGCGGAGCACAGAAGGAAGGAGGAGAGGTCTGCCCTGCTGCTGCTTGCTGCAACGTGAAAGGAGGCTTTAAGGTTAGTTCCGGGCCTGGTAGCGGGTGGAGGGGGGGCCCGGCGACCTCGGGTGGGCAGCGATCTCGGGTAGGGGGGGCCCGGGGGCGGTCCTAGTAGCAGTGACACACCACCTGAGTTATGCTCAGTTTTTTGGTGAATTTTGACACACCAAGCTCAAAAGGTTGCCCATCACTGGACTAGTAGATCACTTCAAAGAAACCATTATGAACACTCTGACAAAACAGGAGTAACATCAAGCCCACATAATAACCCCATCCCAGAGGTAGATGTCCCAACAACTATAAATACTCCTCAGACCCCAGTCAAACCAAAGGGTGCCCATACTTTATCAAGAGAGTCCAAATGGTTGCATGCAATATAGTTTTAATGATATGTGTAATAAAGGTGTAATTTCTTCATGGTCTCACTATAATCTTACGATGGACAATGTCATTTGAACTTTGGAGTGCAAAGTTTTTTGTTTTTTTTTAATATTCTTCCTTGCTCTTTAGCATTGAGGCTTAGTAGTTCTGCTTTTTGTATGCTGAAGTCAATACTTTATGTGATAAATTCTGTTAGGATATGTGGAGAAGGAATATTTAAAAGATCGATATCTTGCCAAGTTGCCTAATGACACACAAGCATGCACTAGGGACCAGATAATAGGGCTTGGTAAACATATGTAGGTCTAATTGGAGCATGTGTATAATTAGTACCTCGTAGAATTATCCAAAGTTTGGTTGACACCATCTAACATAGGAACGGTGCTACACAATAATAATAAAAAAAAGAAATAAAAAACCAAACAGTGTAATAAACACCTCTGCTTGTTGTTTTTCTTTAGCGTTTTCTTTTTTAAAAGCCAGGAACTGTTGCTGGGCCTCTGCTTTTTCCAAAAGAACATTATCCAGTCTTTCAGTGAGTTCCTGAAATAAGACAGAGTTATTTTCTTATGCTTTAGGAACCAGTCCAAAACTTAGGAGTCAATAGCTAAGACCTTTCCTCTCCCTCTTTTTCTTCCTCCCTGAGGTAAGGGGAGAGGATCTCTTCTGAGGTCTACTGCAGCTACTCTGCAGTCTGATTTACTCTTTTCCCATTCCATGTGTAAGGAAAAAGAAAGCTAAGTAGATCGGGCCATAATGCAACCAGCAGTCTAATGGCAGAAATACACAGCCAGAAGCCCCAGCCAGTCCACTTAGCCTTACTTTCACTCTCTCACTTTCTCCCCTTTCCCACCCTACCATCACCCAGCCTCTCTTTCTTTCTCTCTCTCCCCACCTCTCCCTCAACCCTCTCATCACAGTCTTGCTGTGTCTCTCTCCTCCACTCTGTCATCATCAAGAGCAAGATGCACTAATCAATCGTTAGAGCCCTTCCCTTACCGATTCCCTTAACGAATCGGTAAGGGCTGCATTTCAATTAACATTTGTAATTGCGATTTAATATTTTCCCCACTGCAGCTTTTTGTGACTCTGGGCAATGGAGGGTTAAGGGCTTCTTTTACAAAACTGCGCTAGCAATTCTCAGACGGCAAATGAGAGAAAGCCCATTCAGTTTTTATGGGCTTCTTCTCATTTGCCGCAGGAGAAATCAGTAGCGTGGCTTTGTAAAAGAAGCCCTAAGTGACTTGCCCAGAGTCACAAGTAGCTGCAGTGGGAAAACAAATAACACACCTTTAATTGTGCAATTAATTGCAATTAAAATTTTAATCGAAATGCAGACCTAATTTTTATCAAACAACTTACAATTTAACAAAGAAAATCTTAGGAGATAAAAAGGCATAGTATAAGTATATACTCATTACAAGCTCCCTGTACACAATGATATTCTCAGTAGTCAAATCGAAGGGTACCAAGAAACAAACCTGGAGGAAGCAGGATCAAACAGTGTTAAAGAATAAGAAGGATGTTACTACAAACACATAATTAGCCCAAAGATCTCAATCCAAGTCTAGTCACTGGGATCCTCTAGTGTCTAAAAACAAACAGTTGAAAAGGATCAAGAAAATGGTATGTTTTATCCAACAAATTATGGGTCTGGTCCAGTGGCAAGTACCAACTTTTAGATATCTGGGCAACTTGGTGCTTTGAACTTTCCCATCCCTAGTCAAAAGCTTTTACAATGCATCATAAGTAAAGCTTCTTAAGTTTCTGGATTTGTGACTCCACGCACTCAAAGCGAGTGCCAAAATCCTTTAAAAACAACCCTGCAGTGAACTATTTCTTCTGTAGATATTTTCTTACCTGAATAATTTCATTTGCCTCAGTAGCTGGTTTTGATTTGAGTTCTTTAATTTCTTTCTCCAATTCTGAAACAGAAATTATTTCAAGTCAAAATTGTAGTATTGCAAAACTTTGAACAATGTGTAGTAAGAATGTGGCTACAATTTCATCATGACCCATTACCGTGTCAAAACAAAAATGCATTTCAACAATACAAAAATATTGATTAATGGGCATATAGCATGTGCTATAACATTATCCTATTTCTTTGAATAGATTGGTAGGTCACTTCTTTTGGGCATAGTATTGTCTCCTTACTCTGGCTTTGCAAGTTCAGTTGGAACCACTGCTGAGATCCTGGTGCCATGAACTTTCATTCCCAATAACCCAAGGACCTTTCTCTTATTATAAAAGAGATCCCCTCCCCAATCTAGTGTTCCTAGTAGTTCATGATGGAACCATACACTAGGGCCAGTGTTCCCTCTAAGGAGCAACCTACTGCGTGCAAAATATTTTTCGAGTGAGCACTGAAAATAGCCTGACAGCCAAAAAAAGAGCAAGGGGCGGTCCCCTCCTGAGCTATCTGCAGGGCAGATTTAGTTTTCATTATTAAAAGAAATTATTTCAAATAATAATTGAAAAGCTAGTAAGGGAAAAGAGGGATCTAGAGACAGCGAGGGTAAGGGAGATATACAGAAGGAAAAATTCAGAGATAGGAAGAAATAGTGAATGAGGGAAAAGGAATGAGGCAGAAACAGGCAGGGAGGGAGACCTGCACCTCCTTTCCTCCCTGTGTCCCTCCCTCTGCCGTGTCACCTGCAATTGCCTCTCTCTGAATATTGAGCACCTGATTCTCATAAAACGATATCTGTTTTAGTGGACCTTTACCAGGAGAAAAAAATGGCTGCACGAATATAACACGTGCTAGGGTGTCTCTATAACCAGCCCCTCTAAATGACACATTGATTACTATGTATAACAAATTACTACACTAACTATGAAACGTTATTCCATTATTATACTTCCTATGGGTACATCCATATGCTGAACAAGCTGGTATGTTTGAAAATATAAGTGAGATTAAATAAAAATGCTACCAACAATAAAGAACAACAACATGGATGCAGCAGCTCATAAGTTTGTTTGCTTTGTTTTGCGTGTACGGGGATGATGGCTGTATGGGTAGGGGAAACAGAGATTAACCTAACTGGCTTCAGCTTCTTGGCGGCATGCCGTCTCCTGTTATTTAAACTTCTTTGGGTTCCTGCAGCCATCTTTCCTTCTGCACCAACTTCCTGGTTTTTATTTTATTTATCATTTTACTTAATTATATTCACATTTATCACACAAATGTAAGGAAATACAGAAATTAATATAAAGGAAAACATTTTCTCTTAACAATATATATTTACATAATTGTCCACAATTGGAAGATCCAAGATCAGGAAAACAATCTTAAAGAAAATAAGAAAAACTCAAAATGGTTAATCGTACACTTCACATTTTCTGAGGAAGGAAGGTTAATCGGTTATTGCAGCCGGTACAGTGGTAACTGAAGGAAGTTGCTGCAGAGGATTCATCATCTGTTTCCACAAACTCTTATAATTTCTTAGGCTCAAACAAATAAGTAATAACGAAATAAAACACTTACAAGGGAATCGCATTAGGAAGGTCCCACCTAGGGCAATGATTCCTGGCTTAAAAACCAAGACCTCACACCTCCCAGTCTGCGATTCCCTTGATGTGTCAGGAAATATATGCATCTTTGAACCCAAAAAACTATCAACCATGTATCGGAAATACAATTTCAAAACATTGTTCCTATCTAAATCAAAGATGAAAGTCACTAATAATAACTCTATCTATAACTTCTGAATTTTCCAAAATGTCAGTTAAACTTACATCTCTTTTCTCTGATAAAGAAAATTTTAAAGGAAATATAATTTTAGTCACCAAAAGGTGACTATCAGAAGGTATTAGAAATATTTCTTCAAGAATTCAGTAGCTGATATATAGGATATTATAGGTAAATTTATCATTCTCAAGTTATTTTCCCTTAATTGGTTCTCCAGAAATTCCAATTTTTACAAGAAAGATAACTATTCTTCATTACTAAATTATCTGATTTTCATAAAGAAGCTATTTCCGTAATCAAAGTCTCTATTTTTATATCTTGGACTTCCACTTTGTTAGATAAGTATTAATATAAATTCTTTAACTCACATAGTGAAAATTTTTAAACATCTGAAGAAGAGAGTTATTCACATTCTGCTTCAGTTCCTATAGTACGTCCATTAGGACATTATTGGCTTCACCAAGTCCAATTTCTCCACAGAAACTGCTCCAGATATCTTCGGGGGGAAGAGCTCACTCTCCAATCCCCCAGTTGGTTTATTATCCGAGTCGATGCTGTGCCAGGACCTCCTCGGGTCACATGAAAATCCTAACCCACTTCAGGCGTTTCCATTATTGACCTCCATAGCGAAGCATTACTATTTCCGGAAATTGGAGGGGTCATGCCAACAGGGGGACTCAAAGTCACTCCCTCCACTGAGATTCGGCAATAAAGCCTTGCTGTTCCCCGAAGCAAGAACCGATATCCCCAACGTTATGACCCCGAATCTCTCAAAAATAGACTGAGAAGTGGTGGGAACCCCAGCCGTGTTCGAGGAGGACAGCACCACGGCTTTGCCTTTTCTCTTCCCCATTCTCTGGGGAGCGTGCCCTCTTCTTCAGGCATTCTGGTGTAAAACGGGAACTCAACTAGCGTACGTCCTCCCTCAACGCCATCTTAGATCCTCCAAGTTGGGATACTCTTTGTCTGGTTTCTCCTCAGAGTCATTGAAACACGGAAGCCCCTCCACCACTTACATGGTGGTCCCTTCGGAGGGGGACTTCCTGTTTTGACACTAAACAGGAAGCTGCAGTACAGAGGGCGGGATGCGGCAGGAGGAAGGCAATGGAGACAGTTTCTTACTGTGAATCACTGCTGGTTGCAGGATCCTGTAAGTGAGACTTGTGGGGAGGAAAGGATTTTTTACTGCAGGAACAAAACTTTTTACCGTTTCGGCGAGGTGGTAAAAAGTTTTGTTCCTGCATCCCTCTGAAGTGAGCGAACCCTTGTATGAGCTATTGCTCACGTGCTCACCTTAGAGGAAACACTGACTAGGGCTCCTTCCAGAACCCTATAAGCGCTCATGGTGATAGGGTTCTCTCTTTCTCCCAGAGGCTGAGAATACTGCTTTCACAGCATCTCCAGCCCCAGGCAACCCTAGATGCAGAACACCTGATCTGAGAATTGTAACAGAGAACATGTGGAAGTGCAATACATTGCCACTGAACTGGCCCTATCACTACCTTTCTTTTCCTTCAGAATGGAATAAATCTTCCCTATTATTCCCTTACTGCCAAGGCTGCTGAAAAGAATCTCTGCATTATGGGCCTTATTCTATAAAGGTTATGCTCCTAAATTACGAGCATAATCTATTTTGAAGCACAGAGTATGCTCGTAATTTATGAGCATACATTATGCTCATAAATTTAGGAGCATAACCTTTATAGAATAAGGCCCCATATTTATTTTAGTTACATTTGTACCCCGCGCTTTCCCACTCATGGCAGGCTCAATGCGGCTTACATAGGGCAATGGAGGGTTAAGTGACTTGCCCAGAGTCACAAGAAGCTGCCTGTGCCAGGAATCGAACTCAGTTCCTCAGGACCAAAGTCCACCACCCTAACCACTAGGCCACTCCTCTGCTAACAAGATGGGTCTTGGCATTAACTGCACAGGTTTTTGTTGAATCACTTTACATTACACTTACACCATCCCCTCCCCCCCCCCCCCAAAAAAAAAAAAAAATAAAGTATGGAGAAAGGTACAGTGTGCTGTCAGGGACAAAGTTGGAGAGATTGTTACTATGGTCTGGAGTGCTCTGGGACAAGTAATGGCTGCTTATCAGAGATCTGAGCTACGTTTGGCAGTAATGGGCATGCAGGAAGACTCCCCAGCTAATTCTTCTGTTGGGCCAAGGTAGCAAATTTGAGAGGTCAAACATTTTGGAATACTCAGCAGGCCTCTCATTTGTATTATCTCCCTGAATGTATGCCAGCCTATAACACAAAAGAAGTTATGTGGAAAGGCAGATATGGGAATAATCTCTCACACCAAACCTTGAAGAGAGAGAATGTATTTGGCTGCTCTGAAGCATAAGATTTATAGAAAGTCTGCCCAGCTGTGCTCCCATCTCCTGATATTTTTTAATTATCAGATCCATTTGTAATAAAACTGATATCAGAGAGATGGAAGTGGACTCAGCTATGGGAATGGCCTTCATTAAAAGAAAGGAAGCCTGATATTGAATATGGATGATTCCACTAGGTTATAAGATTATTGATAACCCTAGGTATGGGAAGAAGAGATGAGGGCTTACAGTTATTTATATTGGCTTTTTGGAAGAGAAAGTTTTAAGCATGGGAAGTATCCAAAATAACAAATCTTTGTTTTGTCTTTAAATACTGATGAAGTACAGGAATATTATTTTATAGGTTGTTGAATGGTCCCCTGGGAGCTCAATGACTGTATTCCTCATGTGATGATACTGAGAGATATAAACCTCCATGTTAATGAAAATAAAGATTACAGTGAGTCAACAGGCAATAGGATGACAGAGGTCTGTATTGTCATATTGTCTGATCATTTCATAGTGGTACAAGGAATCAAACGGAGGAAAAGGGATTAAGATGAATGAGAAGAGGATGGCAAGCTGTTTCAAGAACTGGGGGCAGGAGTGGGGAAACTGGACAGAGACAATTGATGAACTGGTGGAAAGATGGAAGGGTTTGTTGAAAGATTTGCTCAATAGGGTAGCGTTTCTGAAACTGATGGGTGTGCCCAGGCTGAAAGTGTCACTCACTATGGTATACAAGCCAACTCTTGAAACAAAGACAGTTGTGTAGAAAATAAGAAAGTTTATAGCTGAGCTCAGGCTGCCAGTTAGTGTAATAAATTAACTCACTAGCTCATAGCTGAGGGCATCAACTTTGTGACCCACTCAGAATTGTAGATGATGCAGGCAGCATAAATAAATATAATTTTGACTACAGTGAATCAACAGGCAATAGGTATGATAGAGGTCTGTAATGTTCAGCCCCTCATATTGTCTGATCATTCCATAGTGGTTAAATTAAAAAAATAGTTATTAATGAAGCAAAGAAGCATTATTGCAATTTCATTTCTTCTGGAACTTAATGGTTCCTAAGAGTTGTTCACTGTGAGAAGCAGACTTTTGAAAACTCCTGAACTGATGTCTAATAAATTGATCTCTGTTTCAAAAGCAGAAGCTTTGGTACCTTATATATATATATATATATATATATATATATATATATATATATATATATATATATATATATATATATATATATATATATATATATATATATATATATATATATATATATATATATATATATATATTATTTTAGTGGACCTCCCTTATCCATACTTCTGAACATTTCCCTGGTAGTCTAGTGACCTTCCTTAGATCTCTGGTGTTTAGTGGCACACACCCCATGACCCCTTGCCAACACTCTCAGATTCCCATACATTTAAATGTGGCAGGAGCAATGCCCACTCGCTCCTGCCTCAGGTGTGTTATTTTCAAAATGGTGGTGCCATGCACCGGGGCAGGGCCAGTCTACCATATAAGGGAATTGGGAGGGTGGGTGCCATTAGACACCAGGGACTTCTTTGGAAGAGAGAGAGGGGTGGCCAGTAGACTACCAGGGAACGTTTAGGAAGAGAGGAGGAGGGTCACTAGATTACTGAGAGTGGGGGGACAAGGTTTTTTTTGTTTTAACATTGCAGGGAACAGGGGTCAGGCAGAAGGGAAGGGAGAATGAGGTTTGACCATTGGCAATTTATTTTTTTAAAATGTTATCCTTTCTGTCTGTGCCTGAGCCACTTTGCTGGGACCAAAGGGACCTGCACTACGGAGTGTACACCCCCAGGAACCGAGCTAAGTAATGTGGACCCCCACTGCAAGCTGGACAGGAAAGACACAAGACTGTAGCGCTATAGAAGTGATTTATAGTAGTAGTAGTTAGGACCGATACAAGGCAGCAACAAGTGTTTAGTACAAGCAGCAAAGGTTTACCCCTTTCTTGCTGTTCTCGTTATACTGAGGGTTTTTTTTTAACCAAACACTGCACAAATAAAAGTGTCTTAGCCAAGCAGTTTTCATTTTTTGTTTTTTTGAACAAGCCTCACAATCTGCTGTTCCCAAAGAGTAAAACCCAGAAAGGAATTGAAATAAGCCAGAGAAATAGCAAGTAATTTTTTTTGTTATTGTATTAAATAAATTCAGAGCCTACAGTATCTACCTACCATCTGCTGAGCAGTCTGAGAAATACTGAGGTGTCCAGGGCTTCATTGCACCAAGTACAGACACTTCACAGTCAGTTCTCAGTCTCCCTATCTGCTGGTAGGAGGGCACATACCCAACTCGTAGGGAACAGTCTGGAGCAGACGTTAAGAAGGGTGATATTTCACAATGTGCTGCAGATTTCTGCCACGATTTTAACATGGCAGTAATTTGCATGTTCACTGCTCATAGAATGCCGCAGTTGTTTTGGTGTGATAATTTTGTGGTAAAGCTATGCACTAAATCGGCCATACTACACGTTTCTCTGCATCGACCCCAGAGACTTAAACAAAAAAAGATAGTGCTTATATCACCGCCACATTGCAAAGTACAAAGGGAAAGTACCTGTGCATTCTGATTTCATTTTCTGTAGCACTATCATCTGCTTCTTTGCAAATTTGATGAGGTCTTCCTTGGGAAGATTATCAATCTAGAAATACAGAAGCATGCCAAGTTATTTTTACATTAGATTGCTTTTCACTTCACTTTGTGTGTCTTTTCATTGCTTTTTCTCTCATACTAAGTTTGGTAGATGCAGTCCCAGCTTCTGCAGGATAGAGAAACATTGAAACCCTGAAACAAAGCACTTAGGAAGCTACTAATTTCAAGACTACCTCTCCATATGCCTCTACCCTCCTGGTCACAAAGCCAACACAAACATTCATGAAGATGGACTGCAAATAATTTGATAAGGTATGCTCTGCATTTTGTCTCCACTGCTGCTGCCACACTTCTATCTCTGTTGAATTGTGTTTTAGCAATTCAGGTATATATTGTGTTTTCTTTGTTGTAAATTCTACTATGAAACCTAGTGAACAAGCCATATAAAAACTTTCTTAATTGGTTTCTATGTATGGCAATACCTAGAAACTGAATCAGTAGTTTGCTAGTGGTTGCTGTGTGTACTCCTGAATAGCTACTGCCATGAGACAGTGACACCCTGTGGTTCAAACAGTAAAATCCACTTCTAATATTACTATGATCTCAATTGTTTGATCTTGTGCTTTTGTTTTGATTGTTTTATAAGCTATTGCTAAACTGCTTTTGCTTTGTCAGAATGATGAAAAAGTCTAATCAAAAAAATTTGTAAAATCCATTCTTTGAAATCTTATGATAATGACATTAAATGATTTAATATATTAGGAAACTTGTTTCATTTTGTTAGTCTGTCCAAGCCAACAAATGTTTGGGTATTGCTTTATTCAAACTGCCTTATCGCTCTGTCCTCCAAAGTGTAGACACGCATATAGGCAATACCCCCCCCCCCCAACCTGTCCTTCTACCCCACAACTACCATTCCGCCTTTAGGTACAAACACATGCACATACACAGATATACACACAGGGGTTGGAAAGAATTCCATATGCCATGCTATACATGCCTTCCCCACTTGTTATACAACTGAAACCATAACAGCGGAAGAAAGGGATTCCAAAGTACAAGGCACAAGGCGAAATAGCAGTAAAAAAAAGCACCAAAGGCCTCCAAGGTTGGGATAGCAAAGCAGTTCTTCAATGAGAGACCCGACATAGGTCAGTGGTTTCCCCAGTATGCTCATGTACAGCTGCTAGTCTATCCACAATGGCTCTATTTAAGTACCACTTGTAATGCTTATGCCAATATTTATTTCACATTATCTATTAAACACACGTCTTTTATATCAATAAACATCTCTCTAGTCTCTGGTACCCATGGTCAACCTCCCACCTTTTCTTTTCACACTTTTGGCATAAACGCCAGCATCAGGGGGTCAATTATTGAAATCCACTCTATCAATAAACACTATTCAATACACTGAAAACTAATTAGTCAACAGTTCACCTCACTAGCGCAAATTCTCAGACGCCACCGCTAGCAAGGCAAACTGTTGACTAATCAGCTTTCAGTGTACTGGATAATGTTTATTGACAGAGTGGGCACATACCCGACATCAAAATCTCTGCAGGGAAATATAAACTCCCCCTCAAATCACAAGTCAGGAACCTTGGAATGCAACTAGATTCAACACTTACTCTGTTCCCACAAATCAAATCAACCTTCAAGAGCTGCTTCTACCATTTACGACAACTATGCTTCCCCTTTCCTTACACTGAGAAGTACATAAGTACATAAGTAATGCCATACTGGGAAAAGACCAAGGGTCCATCGAGCCCAGCATCCTGTCCATGACAGCTGCCAATCCAGGCCAAGAGCACCTGGCAAGCTTCCCAAACGTACACACATTCTATATATGTTATTCCTGGAATTGTGGATTTTTCCCAAGTCCATTTAGTAGCGGTTTATGGACTTGTCCTTTAGGAAACCGTCTAACCCCTTTTTAAACTCTGCTAAGCTAACCGCCTTCACCACTTCCTCCAGCAATGAATTCCAGAGTTTAATTATACGTTGGGTGAAGAAGAATTTTCTCCGATTTGTTTTAAATTTACTACACTGTAGTTTCATCGCATGCCCCCTAGTCCTAGTATTTTTGGAAAGCGTGAACAGATGCTTCACATCCACCTGTTCCACTCCACTCATTATTTTATATACCTCTATCAAGTCTCCCCTCAGCCGTCTCTTCTCCAAGCTGAATAGCCCTAGCCTCCTTAATCTTTCTTCATAGGGAAGTCGGCCCATCCCCGTTATCATTTTAGTCACCCTTCGCTGCACCTTTTCCAATTCTACTATATCTTTCTTGAGATGCGGCGACCAGAATTGAACACAATACTCAAGGTGCGGTCGCACCATGGAGCGATACATTGGCATTATAACATCCTCACACCTGTTTTCCATACCTTTCCTAATAATACCCAACATTCTATTCGCTTTCCTAGTTGCAGCAGCACACTGAGCAGAAGGTTTCAGTGTATTATCGACGACGACACCCAGATCCCTTACTTGGTCCGTAACTCCTAACGTGGAACCTTGCATGACGTAGCTATAATTCGGGTTCTTTTTTCCCACATGCATCACCTTGCACTTGCTCACATTAAACGTCATCTGCCATTTAGCCGCCCAGTCTCCCAGTCTCGTAAGGTCCTCTTGTAATTTTTCACAATCCTGTCGCGATTTAACAACTTTGAATAACTTTGTGTCATCAGCAAATTTAATTACCTCGCTAGTTACTCCCATCTCTAAATCATTTATAAATATATTAAAAAGCAGCGGTCCTAGCACAGACCCCTGAGGAACCCCACTAACTACCCTTCTCCATTGTGAATACTGACCATTTAACCCCAATCTCTGTTTCTTATCCTTCAACCAGTTTTTAATCCACAATAGGACGTTTCCTCCTATCCCATGACCCTCCAATTTCCTCTGTAGCCTTTCATGAGGCAAGTCTTGTTTCAACTGTGCATCCCCTGAAAATATCAATTATAGACTGGATTCCCGTAATGCACTCTACATAAGGTCTGCACCAATTCCAATTGATTTAGAATGCTGCAGAAAGACTAATAGAAGGTTGTAAGTGAAGTGAGCAAATCACACATTATGCAAAAACTTCAATGGCTACCAGAACAATACAGGGCTAAATTTTATTTATTGATTTAAAAGATGTTTAGACCACCTATAAACTAGGCGGTTTCCAATTAAGAACATACACAATAAAAAGAAATACATCAAAATACAAATTCAATATACAAAACAATAAAAATGACAAATCTCTTCATAATTTCATATGACTACTACGGAAACTTAAAAAAAAATGTTATCACAAATAGGCAAGTCTTTAAAGTTCTCTTAAAGTGTGCAAGACTACTACAATGGCGAAGTTGGTCAGGGAGTGCATTTCATAAAGAAATTGCAGCCGGCACAAAGGCTGAAGCCAGTGTATCAGCATAATTTAACTGCTTCATAATGTCCATTGAAAGTCGCATGACAGTTTTTCTCAGTACCCATCGTAGCTGATAAACAGGCAAAGATTCCTTCAAATAGCATGGGGCAGCAAGATACAAAGTCTGACAAACAACTTAACACCTTAAATTGAATTCTTTGTAACATGGGTAACCAGTGTAGTCGTTTTAAAACTGAGGATACATGAGAAAATTTTGAAATCCCTGCAAGAACACAAGTTCTTTGTCTGATCTCCAAGGCCCTTAAGGGAAATGGCCCAGAGTACTTGAACAGGATCTCCCTCTACACACCTCCAATGCCACTAAGATCCTTCCAAGGAGTATCCTTAATCACATCCTCTCCAAAGGACATCACATGATGTGACACCTGCCAGCGAGCCTTTTCCAGAGTAGCCCCCACACTCTGGAATGCACTCCTTGAAAGGCTTCGCTTAACCCAAGACTATCTCTACTTCAGCAGGCAGGTGAAAGCATGGCTGTTCAACCAGGCGTTTAATGGAAGAAATAAAGAAATTGCTAGTCACACACACAAGGAGTGACGCCGGCTACACATACTTGAACCAAAGCTGTTTTGGATAATTGTGGGATACAAGAATTAATGCATAAATAAATACATACATACATACATACTATAGCACCTATGCATCCAGCTTTTCCTACTTAAGCGCACAACTATGGAACGCACTGCCAAAAATTGTAAAAACTATGCCAGACCACCTTAATTTCCGGAAATCACTAAAAACGGTCCTGTTCAAAAGAGCATACCCCACCGACCCAACATAAAAATACATTGACACCTGCGACACAATGCAACCAAAGAACGTAAAGGACATTACCTGACTCTTCCTCCACCCCCCCTCTCTAAGTTCCCCCAACTACACCTACCTTACATGTACCTTATCTGCCATATCACCTTGTATTCATTCGTACCATGTATTTGTTCAGACCGGAATCGGCTAACGCCGTAACGGCAATATGTAAGCCACATTGAGCCTGCAAAAAGGTGGCAAAATGTGGGATACAAATGCAACAAATAAATAAATAAATAAATAAATAAAAGAAATAAATGTTTATCCACTCCTAATGTGCCATACTTTATATTAGTGGAATATTTTTACTGTTGTAATTATCTACTGCTTATGTTTGAGTTATTCTTGCTGTACAGTGCCTTGAGCCAATTCCTTCAAAAAGGCAGTAAATAAATCCTATTAAATAAATAAGAGGGTAAAGGAGAATGGGAAGTGCCTGGTATCCTAGGTGCACTTACAGTAAATCCCTCTTCACGATCTCCTAGAGCATTTCCATCAGCTTCATTCACTACCAAAACACATGGTTCTCTACACCAACCTCACTAATTGCATACTATGTAAAATGAATTAATTTTGTTGGGCAGACTGGATGGACCGTACAGGTCTTTATCTGCCATCATTTACTATGCTACTATTGACAGTAACACAGGCTGCGTTTCCTTTGTCACCTGCTGACTCACCCCAATGACCTGTCTTGCACTGGACCCCCTCCTCACAGGTAGAAGACTGAATAAAACCTCACATCCAACAGGAATGATTCATTCTCAAGCAACAGAAATGGCCTCTCTGATTTTTCTGCCTTGTTGACACACAAACTCCACAATCCTCTGCTCACCAGAAACTGCTCCAACACTTTTGGACGGGAAATCTCAAGGCTTGCCCTTCCTTTTCGGCATTGTAAGGAAAAAGAAAAGAAAAAAAACAAAAACAATTCAGAGGAAAACAAATGGCAGTCCGAGAATGTCAGAAGCTTCAGTCAATCACACCGTTATCTTTGCTCCTTGTATACATCAACCTTACTTATAAGGATGTATCAGGTATCACGCGTTATAGGTTACTTGGGTGTCATAGTGACAAGGATTTTTCCAGTCTTGGGAGTATAGCATTAAAATGAATGATGAGTGGATGCATGGAAGGAAATTCTTTAAAATAGGATTATAGGAATAAAATGTATATCTTATGTTCAGAGACATGATAGTTTTCCAGAGACACACAAGTGGCTCTTCCAGCTAAGCTTAAATTCTACTAATTTTTACCTTCCTTTCAAAAAGATGTGTGTTCTTTATTGTTTCTAAACAAAACAGATGTTGGAAATAATTATACGTAAAGGGGCTGAGAATGTCTGTCTGCCTGTGGCAAAATAATTCTCAGAAAACTTAACAGAATGGAATCAAATATAAAGTAAAAATCAGAAAAAAAAGAAGACACATCAAGTTCAAATATAGGCCAGAACAGACTAGGGATTCCAGAGAAATAAGCTCCTCCAAAATATGACCCAAAACATTTCTATGAGAGCAGTTCCAGCTTCTGCAGCACAGAAACATACACTGAAATATAGTGCTCCCACCTACCCCTCTAGCACACAACTACTCCTCCACCTCATGAACAAAGTCATCCCCTCCTCTCTGTCCTCTAAGTCCAAAGACTACATGTTTACATGCATATGCAATAATCTGCATGCTTTCCCCACTCATTCCTACATGGTTTAATGTATGTAAATGTGAGCTCTGATATGCAATCTATGAAGCCTGGGAAGATTGATCGCTTTAAGCTAGAGGAAGAAACTGCGGGGCTGATGCAGGTACCTTGCAATAGAGGAGTGCAGTAAAGGCCAATGCACGGTTTCCTCACACAAACATTTCGCTTCCTAATCTTGTAAACAAATAGCACTCCTTCCTCTGCGCATCATCTTGGAAAATGGCAGCTCCTGACCTCGAGCTAAACATTCTGGGATAATCTGCTGAATAAGGAGGACCACCCTCTTCCCACAAAAAATAAAAATAAAAAACATGTGTTTGGAGGCCACATTTGATCTGCGGAGAGCAAAAGCATGGAGGGGCAGAAAACATGCTGCAGTGACCACATCTAGAATTCAGTTCGGGGATCCCCTACCTTAAAATTAAAATTAGGGGCATAACCAGCAGAAGAAAGGAGGTGTTGATGCCCCTCTACAAGTCGTTGGTGAGGTCCCACTTGGAGTATTGTGTTCAGTTTTGGAGGCCGTATCTTGCTAAAGATGGAAAAAGACTGGAAGCGGTGCAAAGAAAAGCTACGAAAATGGTATGGGATTTGCGTTGCAAACCGTACGAGAAGAGATTTGCTGACCTGAACATGTATACCTTGGAGTAAAGAGGAAACAGGGGTGATATGATACAGACGTTCAAATATTTGAAAGGTATTAATCCGCAAACAAACCTTTTCCGGAGACGGGAAGGCAGTAGAACTAGAGGACATGAATTGAGGTTGAAGGGGGACAGACTCAGGACTAATGTCAGGAAGTATTTTTTAACAGAGAGGGTGGTGGATATGTGGAATGCCCTCCCGCGGGAGGTGGTGGAGATGAAAACGGTAATGGAATTCAAACATGCGTGGGATAAACACAAAGGAATCCTGTTTAGAAGGAATGGTTCCGTGGAATCTTAGCAGAGATTGGGTGGCGACGCCGGTAACTGGAAACAAAATGGGAGCTGGGCAGACTTCTACGGTCTACGCCCTGATCGTGACTGAATAGATAGGGATGAGCTGGAGTGTAAATTTTAAGGGGCATCGATATTTGCTTCAGAACTTAGTACAAGAACAGTACTGGGCAGACTTCTACGGTCTGTGCCCTGAGAAAGGCAAGGACAAATCAAACTCGGGTATAAAGTATCACATGCTATGTAATGTTCAGGGGCATTAGAACATATCTTGGATTTGTGAGTGAAAAACATGTGAGCTAAACAATATTCTGCACTTATTTACACTAAAAATAGTTATTAAATTATACATTAGCACAAGTCTCTAAATATTTGAAGACCCCAAACTAATATCTCACAACACTAAATTAACAACCTTAAGTTAATCCCTCATATAACTACACCCTTTCATTTTTCCTCACGACCATGTATCTTTCGTTGATGACAGCACGCTCCAATGAGCAGGTTTATCCATTAGGACTTTGTACAGCGCTACATCCATCTGGTATGTGCCTAAGAAACCATGACAATAACAGCAGCTTTGTTCAAAAACAAAGAACAAATATAGAGAAAATAAGACCAAAATGGTCAGGAAAATGAGATCCAAGAAGAGTCAGTTTTTGTAAACCATAATTCCATCTAATCTGAGCTAACATCCAGGTCATTCTGTATTCCATCCCAAATCTATGCTCCTTTTAGCCACCTCCAAAACTGTTCTCCAACATGTCTGGCTCCACTTTTCTCCCCTGCTGGTCTCATGCTGGTTTCTGTTCAAAACCGCCACCTTTCTTGCTAGCATTTTCCAGAGTGGACATCCAGAGGTAGCCAGTTCAAATCTCACTGCTACTCCTTGTGATCTTGGGCAAGTCACTTAATCCTCCATTGCCTCAGGTACAAAATTAGATTGTGAGCCCTCCAGGGACAGAGAAATACCCGGTGTCACAGCAATGTCAAATATATATCATCTCTACTTATATTCAGTAGACCTAGGTGCTGGACATTGATCTCAAACTTTTACAGTTTTTCCCCTCACCCTCCTCTCTTCCTATATCTGCAAAACTGTTAAACACACAACTTTCCAACCCCTTCCCTCCACCATAACTAGCAAATCAATATCCCCAAGATCAATATGCTTTCTCAACCAGCATATCCCTGCTGCCGAGGGGCTGAAAAGTGTTTATTCTTCACCTTCCATCCATCCTATCTAAACAACATCTTTAGTATTTAGAGACGCAACCAGTACTTTAGAGCCATTAACCTTCCTCCCTTTCCCCTCCCTCCCTCCTCCCTACCGCACTTCCTACCCTCCCTCCCAAGCCCTGCATGCTTACTCCACTCACTAGTGACCTCTACTCTCTTGGGTTCCCCATGGGAGACCATTCAAGACTTGACTGCGTGTTCTTGGGGATACCTTATTTAAATATTTCCTCCATACAGCCCAAACTCTCTGCTGCCTTTTAGGCGCGAGCCGTGCTCCACGAGATTCCCATAGCATGAGTTGATGTAATTTATTCCTCCAGTACCAGTAGGAGGGATCCAAGTGTATTCTATAACTGTGCATGTAACTTAATTGGCTTAACAAGCCAATCAGCATTAACATCACTTAATAATTGGCAATAATTGGCGTTAATTGGCAATAACTAGAATTACACGCACAAATCGCTAAGCATATTCTGTAATGCACTACACCTAAATTTTAATGTGTGCAGGCAAAAAGGGGCATTGTTAAAGGCGGGGAAATGGGTGTTTTGTGGGCATTCCAAAATTTACGCACGTAATTATTGAATATGGCTCAGTGTGTCTAAATCTACGCCCTGGGACTTATGCAATGTTTTCGTTAGTGTAAATGGATACATGTAGTTTTAGGTACTGAGATACCAACTATGTGTATTCTATACACCGTGCCTAAATCTAGGCGCTCCTTATAGTATACGTGTAGGCAGAAATATTTTCTGCACGAATTTTTTAGGCGCTGTATACAGAATCCCCCCCCTATATGTTTATGTTGAAATGAAAGTTTTGCATATTACAATGTTGCTCAGGTCAGAAGGTCAACCTGCATATTATGATTCATTTCTAGTAGTGCCACATTTTAGGATAATGAACGGTTTACACCTCAGATGGAAGACTAAAAACAAATCTTATTACAGCAGCAGGTCTAGCCAGATTCTTCAATATATCATCTTGCTGGTTCCTCTTCAGATTTTATTTCAAGGTCATGCTTTGGGTGTGATTATCTTTATTTATACTTTGCTAGAATGCAATATATAAACCTTTAAACACATCACACCCTGTTTTTCAGACTCATCTTTCCTGTCTCCATGCTGTGTGTGTGCTAGATTTTTTTTTAATTTTTTTTTTTCAGTGTGTTTCCTGCAGTGGGTCTCTGAAGAAAATCAGGGACATCCTGATGACATCAAATAAGAAGAGTTTAAAAACCCGATATAAACACCAGTACTGCCAGGAAGTTTTTTGTCAAGTGATGTAGGAATTAGTACTTAATCTGGTGGACTAACAGTAACACTGGACTAACTGTAATGCTCTTTACGCTGGTTTGCCAGGGAGGGTTTTGCATAGATTACAAAGGATTCAAACTATTTCAGGTAGAATGGTCTTGGGGAAAGGGAGGTGCAAGAGTGCTGTTCCATACAGATAGAGTGGAATTTGAAAATTATTATACAGGCTTTTTATGTTTTGAGGGGCTTGGGTCCAGTCTATTTGCTGAGTAGGCTGTAATGGAATGCCCCATTAAATCATTACATTTTACTCAGAGGGCACTGTTAGAGAGCTTTCTCAGTTGTCACCATGAAGCTTTGAAATAACATGCCGTATGAGATGCGGATGGAGACTTGTTATTTAAAGTTTCAGAAAACAGTGAAGGCAGTTTTATTTTCTGACTGTTATCTGCAGGGTGTTGGAAAGTAGAGTGGATTTGGAGTTTAGATGGGGTTTTGTTGGTTGAGCTGATTGTTAAATTTCACAGTAACCAGGAAGGGGGTCACGCTGTGAAAACAATCGATCACCATTTAAACTTCAGGAAATCTCTAAAAACCAACCTCTTCAAAAAGGCTTACCCCACCGACCCACCATAAATCCCCAAACCCAGCAACACAGCATAACCAATGATCTTACTGAACAATATATAACCTACATTCCCTTCGATCCTCCTGTTGCCTGATACACACCTACCTCATCAGACCACATTACAACCTGTATTTGTTACGAACCGAACTGGCAAATGCCATTACGGTACTATGAGGCATATTTTCAAAGCACTTTGGGAGGCTAAGTTCCATAGGTTTCTATGGAACTTTGGGAGGCTAAGTGCTTTGAAAATGAGCCTCTATGTAAGCCACATTGAGACTGCAAATAGGTGGGCAAATGTGGGGTACTTGCCTAATGGCTCAGAGCAGGGCTGTAAACTTATGTGGTACATCTGAGCCGAGCCGGTCCTCTGCTCTCAAAACTGTGACGGCAGCATTGGTAACTGCTTAATGGCAACAAGATTTAAGATCCAAGTTAATGAGAATCCAGAAGCAGGCAGAGCTTGTGGCCCCTGGCTGAGAACTTGAAATGTCTTGGAATTGCAGCATTCAGAATAATGTGCATTGAAAAGTAAATTATGTGTGTCTTCAGTTTGTTAGTAATATTGTAAAATGTGTATGTAATTTTGTAATCCATCCAGAACTTTAGCAATAGTGCAGAATATTAATTTTTTAAATAAGTAAAGAGGTGTGGTAGCCGTGTTAGTCCATGCATATAGACTGTCACTGAAATGCTTTGATGTTTCACTCATATATACTGTCATCTACCGACTTTTGCTTATTTCCGATCTGACGAAGAAGGGCAACCTTTGAAAGCTAATCAAGAAATGTATTAAGTTATGTCTAACAAAAAAGGTATCATCTTATTTTCTTTTCCATGTTTTATTTTGTTTTATTTCTATTGATTACCTTTAAATAAGTAAATAAACAAACTTTCACTATATAGGCTGAGTTATAAAAGGAGTGAGATAATCCCAGGCAATTGTACATGACAGCACATCTTCATGTTCAAATGTACAGCGCTGCGTACCTCTAGTAGCGCTATAGAAATGATAAGTAGTAGTAGTACATGGCACTGCAGCCCAACAGAGACATATTCCAAAGGACAGGAAAAGGGAACTGCTGCCAAAAATGTTTAAAAAATGATAATCTTACTGTTTCTGTTTAACTATCAACTGAACTATACAAATAAATGAATTAAAAAAATATTCCCGATACTGCTGCTTTAAACACGGTTATATTTTATTGTTTAAAAGAAGGAAAACTAAAGTTCTGAGTCCAGGGCTAAGAACTGTCTTCTCTGCAGCTTACTGGTGCAATTACTTGCTGTTGACAAACTCATACTTAATTAGCCCTGAAAGTATTTGCAAAGGTATCCTGTTTGGAAATGGTTCAAATCTATCTAGGTACACACCTTCCCCACTTTGTTCATGCAATAAAAGCTGATCATTCACAGTACCTGGTGAGCTTTATTACTGTGTGCGCTTAATATTTCACCTTGCACACCAGTTGAAAAGATATCTGTAGCAGATCTACTAAACAAAACAAATATTTCCACTTCCTACTTCCTCATTCTAGTCACTACAGTAACCTCAAACTGTTCTATTAACACTCCACTCCAGGGCAGGGTCCAGTTGGAAACCATAGAGGCATATTTTCAAAGCACTTAGCCTTCCAAAGTTCCATAGAAACCTATGGAACTTTAGAAGGCTAAGTTTTTTGAAAATATGCCTCCTTGTATCATCCACAGGTAAACAAATTCTGTATACAGGAAAAAAAAAAACTTTTAAAGGGGGCAGTTGTGTTAGCCTCTGTCATTTTTGTTGACACAAACTATTATTATCATATTTATTGAAGCATCAGGTGAAAGGGATTCTTGACCTCAAGGTTTAAATTTTGATAAATGTATTAGTCTAAAAGATGCCAGTCAGCTGGTAATTTTACTAGCATACCTGGTACAATATGAGAATTTCAAATCTTGACAAATATTTGTTACCTGTGTTATGAGTGCCTTTATTTCCCCTTTTGATCTACCTTATGCATCATCAATAATATTCTTACTATATATATTCTAATATATATTCTGAACTCAGAGCAGAATGTGACAGCATCTACTCTTCCCCACTCAAGTTCTGTTACAATGCCATGGACTCAAGTGGATCTCTGGATGTCTCTTCACTTTACCTGAGGCCATGTACTCTCCTTTTATTCTTTCCAAGCCAACAGTTGTTGGAAAGAAATTATACATAAGAGATTGAGAACTTCCACCTAAGGTCAAAACAATTCTCTGAAAATGTAACTGAACAGGACCAAATTTGACATGGGGGAAAAATAGTGAAAAGACACACTGATTCACAAGATGAAAGAGGTTCATGAGAGGATTTTGGTTCAAGAGATAAAAATTGTTACTTTGGAGAAGATTGTAGTTAATATTCAAATTTCTTTAGAAGGACAAAAGCTAAAGACATAGTTTTCAGAAAATTGAATTCACTTTGGTTAAGGATATACAGAAATGAGAAATTTGAATATTTGGAAAATACATCTACAGTAACAATTGTAGATTGATACATTTATTGTAGTTGCCTTTTTTCGCCCTACAGATGTTTTAAAAAAAACCTCTTTGTAATTATCTGAAAATACCTCTCGAGTTGATACCTCCTGATTTCAAAAGTGAACTATTTGCCCGAAGATGAAGGTGTTCCTGATGTGGAACTTGGAGGGGCATTTTCAATAAAACGTCTAAGCCTGATTTTGGACGTTTTGCTAAAAATGTGCGAAGATAGAGTGGTGAACATAGACATTTTTCAGGTTCAAAAATGTCTATCAATTTTGGGAAAGAAAATCATCTATTTCTAGATGTTGTGTGCTCATTGCGTTATTCTTTTTTAGGGGAAAAAAAAAAGTCCAAGAGAAAACCACCCAAAAACCAGCCACAGGGATGTCTGGGGGCCATAATTCTTAGCAGCCTGACCACACAGACATCCTAGCAGAGCAGTGGGGCAGTCTAAGTGGCAGTACCGTGGACTTCACATAAAAGGTACCAGGTACACATCTCACCATAACCTCCTTACAGTGTATGGTGTGCCCTCCAGGAACAGAGAAGAACCTACTGTACACCAGTACAATAGCCCTCAAACTTGGTGTCACATATATTTTATTTACTTGTAGCATTTGTATCCCACATTTTCCCCCCAATTTGCAGGCTCAATGTGGCTTACATTTGCCGTAATGGCGGTTTCCATTTCCGGGTAACAGAATTACAAGTAGTATTGCGTTAAGGTACATACATATATGGTAACAAACATGTAACATAACATAAATGGAACAGATCGTGGTGTATATATACATCAGGTGCATATATACATGGTTAAGAAGAAAACATTGTGGTAATGCATGAGGATCCTGAGTCCTAAGTTGGATTGTAACATACATTAGGTCATCGACTATAAAGAGTCCCTATTCAGCATAAGGTTTAAAGTGGTATTGCTTGATCATTAATTTCAAAGAGTTTAATCAGTCATGTAATAACAGTTCGGTTTTGTATAATCGTGTATATTGTTGTTTTTTAGTCTTTAAGATGAATGCTTATGGTATGCCTTCTTGAAAAGGTCTGTTTTCAGTAATCTTCGGTGTACCAGTTGGAGTGGGATACAGGCTTGGGTCGCTTTCTCTACAGTCCACTGCACTGCCCACTAGGCTACTCCTGGGACCTGCCTGCTGCTCTAACAAGAATGGCTATCATATCTGAAGCTGTCATAGAGTGTGGTATGTACTGTCACATCTTGGGGTTGGGGGGGGTGTCTGTGATCACTGAGGGAGTAAGTGTTACTCCCTCCTCCATCACTACTACAAGGTATAGGACAGTGAGGGGCCGCTAGACCAACAGGGCAGATGGGGAGTGGGGGTATGTAGCCCACTAGGCCAACCAGGGAATTACTTTTTGTGTTTGGGGGGGGGGGGGGAGGAAGAGCCTTAACCCTAATGCCAGCTCGAAGCTGGCGTTAGGGTTAAGGCACTACTCAGCCTGTAAGATCAGAGTGCAGTGCTCCGATCATATGCGCGGAATACCGGAGAGCTACATTTAAATATATTTTAAATGAGCTCTGTGGTATTCCCTGCGCAGACACCCTCTGATCATTCGGCACTGGGTAAATGTAGGTGCTTGTCTGACGCTAGTGGCCTCTAGCACTCGCATTTACTTTTGATCATCAGGGCCTCAGATTTGAAAATGTAGACACTGATGTCCACGGCTGCAGTAAGCAGCATCATTAACTTGATCTCTGTCCAGTTAAGGGTCCTTTGACTAAGCTGTGCTAAAAAGTGGCCTCAGCATGCCCTTGTGTGGATTTTTCCTGCATACTAAGGCCATTTTTACTGCAGCTCTAAAAAGGTCAATTTTCTATTTTTTTTGTATTAAATAGAGTTATACCAAATAACATATTTTACTACTCATCCGAAAAGAACAATGGAAAATATTATTTGGCTGAATACGAATAATGGGCATTGAGCTTTAACACAACAAATACTAAAAGAAGCAACGTGAAATCAAGAGTTCAAGTGCTAAATATTTCAGTAGGATTTAGCACAGTAGAGCCATAGATTATTCATATTTGAATTTAAATCACTATTCAGCTGAACACGAATAATGTATTCTGGGCCAAATTGAATATATTTATTTATTTGTTACATTTGTACCCCACATTTTCCCACCTATTTGCAAGCTCACTTGTGGCTTATATTAATAGCTATATGCTAATATTGTCATTAGCATGTGGTCATTAAAAAAAACAAAAATAACCATGTGAGCACTTACAGCTATTTTGTAGGTGGAAGGGGGCTCACTCGGTATTTCTGTACTAATCAGTTAGCACGTGCTAAAGTGGATGAGCTGTTTACAGGAACGCCCACTCTCTGCCCCCTTGCATGCCCCCTTCAGAAAAAAAAACCAAAAAAAACCTCAAAACAAGAAAAAAAAACTACAAATATTTTTTAGCGTGTGCTAATTTGGCAGCAACTGCAGGATGCGTGAGCGTGTCCGTGTCCCACGGCACGCCACTTTAAGCTGCTTTACCGCCTAACACAGCTTAGTAATTTATTTGTCTGGAAATTACGAAGCACTGAAGTACCATTGAATATAACCAAGTAAAGTTAACCAGACAAAGATATGCGGTGATAAAGATATGCAGTTAATTCTAGGACACATTCCACTGGTGCCCAGTATTGTATGACTAAACATGAACCACACCCTGAACAACCTCAAACTCCTCTTCTTTGGTGGTGGATAATTTTGTTTGGCTTACAAAATTTAGGGCCCTATTTATTAAGCAGCATTATAGGCACGTTAACATTTTTAACATGCGTTAACCATGTACGTGCCTACAATATCCTTATAGGCGCCTACATGGTTAGCGCGTGCTAAGTGTAGGCATGTTAAAAACACTAACGTACCTTAGTAAACAGGGCCCTTAATGTGTTAGTAGGGCAGGATTTTTAAATGCAAAGATTTGTCCAGATAATTCCCAAAGGTAGCTGGACAATTCATTTGAATACTGGATTCAGCATCTATGCATATCATTTTCCTTCTGACCCAAGTATGCCCTTAGCTACGTCCACATCTCATCCAGGTAAAAGTACACGCATTATCCATCCCTGTGCATAATTTTATGTGGCTGAAGGGGAATCCTTTTTCATACATTTAGGTGCCCTTTTACTAAGTTGCGTTGGCGCCTATGCGCGTCAATTCGGAGTTACCACCCGGCTACAGCGTGGCCCTGGCGATCATTTTTTACACGTGTCCACTACGCGTGTCAGAAAATATATCTTATTTTCCAGTGTGCAGCGAAAATAGGGCGGTAATTGGCATTGTACACACGTTGACGATTATTGCTCGGTTAACATGCGAGACCTTACCGCCAAGTGAATGGTGGTAAGGCCTCAGACCCAAAACGGACTCGCGCCAATTTTTATTTTGCCAATTTCAGTTTTTAAAAAAAGCCATTTTTTACAGGTGCGCTGAAAAATGGATCTGCATGAGTCCAAAACACGCGCCTACACTAGCGCAGACCATTTTTCAGCACACCTTAGTAAAAGGACCCCTTAGTGCCCTTGGCTAAATCAGTATTTAGCTAGTTAGTTTCTGAAAATCTCCTTCCACATTGTATTATTTTGACAAATATATAACGCAGAATCCTATATAATAATTCTCACCTCCAACAGGATGTGCTTGGGACCGTGCCTGCCGGAAGTGGTCTGCTAGGCAGGCACGCACTGACCTCAGTGACATCAGTGACAGACAATTTGGCAAAGCAAAACAATCTGAGTGCTGGCCATTAGGACACAGGGTTGATACTCGAGTTTTAAAAGACTGAAGGAACCGAAAGTGTTACATGGGGGGAGGCGGGGAGTTCTGAACCACTGAAAGACATGAACATTTGGGAAAGGAAAACAATCTGAATGCTGGCCATTAGGACACAGGGTAGATAGGAGAGTTTTAAAAGACTGAAGGAAACGAAAGTGTTAAACTGGAGAAGGGGGGGGGGGGGGGAGTTGTGAATGACTGAAAGACATGCAAATTTGGGACAGGAAAACAATCTCAATGCTGGCCATTAGCACACAGGGTACATAGGACAGTTTTAAAAGACTGAAGGAACCAAAAGTGTTCGGGGGGGGGGGGGGGGGGGGGGCAAGTTCTGAATGAATGAAAGAAATGAAAATTTACGAGAGGAACACAATCTGAATGCCGGGCATTTGTACACAGGGTAGATAGGACACTTTTTTAAAAAAATGAAGGACGTGAAAGTATTACATCTTGGGGGAGGGGTGAGGAGGAAAGCGGTGGGGTATCCGGATACTGGGCGTTAGGGCCACTGGGGTACATAGACTTTTGAAAGCCTTAAGGAACCCAAAGTGTGGGAAGGAGGAGGAAAAGGAGGGGAGGGAACGGGGTGAGGGGCATTAGGAACAGGGGAGGGGGCCCTGTCACACACTCTCATTCTCACACACACACTGTCACACAGACAGTCTCACTCTGTCACACACCCGCACATTCACTCTGGTTCTCTCTCTCTCAAACATACACACTCCCAGGAAAACCTTGCTAGCACCCGTTTCATTCGTTCCAGAAACGGGCCTTTTTTACTAGTAGTAAAATATTTTGCAAATAATAACATTTTACATAATTTCACACGGAGTAAGAGCTGGAAGATGCCACAACATATATTAAAAACACCACCACCACAGATGTGTGATGCTTCCCTTGAAGAAATTCATCCAAGTCATGTTTCTACCAAATTCTCTTGAAAACAATCTGTCATAATGCATCAAGTAATAAATGTCTTACAACCGCCCCCCTCCCCACAGACCAGCAATTTCAGCATCAATACACAGCTCCGAGTCCTACTGTGCCTACTGTGTGTGTTAGGTAGATTTTCTGAACAATCTTTCATCCTGATTATGCACTTAGGGGTCCTTAGTAAAAGGGGGCCTGCGCTAGCGTCAGTGCATGTTTTTGATGCACTGAGGCCCCCTATTACTGCAGCGGATAAAAGGCTGTCTTTGTTTCCCGAAAATGGCCGCGCGGTAAATGAGCCACTTACTGTGCAGCCATTTCGGGGAGGGGGGAGCACTTACCGTCACCCATTGGGGTGGTAGTGAGGGCTCCCGCATTAACCTGGTGGTAACTAGGCAGCGTGCGGCAATGCCTGATTACCACCGGGTAAGCACCGGTGTTACAAAAATAAAGAATGAGCTGTGTACGCATTAGCGCACGGCAGGGGAGATAGAATTTCTCCCTGAATCTCAACTTTCAGCCCCTATTACCTCAGCTCTTTACACAAAACATTAAAAATAAAAAGTGTCTCATTCATTAACTATTACACACCCTGTCTTCTCATTTTCCTTATCTAAAAGTTAAATCAAATGGACAAACAGAAGCACAAGCTAAAATTACTTAAAATAAAACTTTTTAATATATAATTTTTTTGTCCCTACAGCTTTTTCTGACTTTCAGTTCAATCAGAACTGGCCTCTTTGAGGTTACTGCACTATAACTTTCATTCATAAGTACCAAAGGATTCTCCCTACATCCCATAGACTCAGGCCAGCCATTGCAACAGTCCATAGTAAGAAGTAACAAACTGTGGCTCTTTCTAGAACCCAAAAGTGGACTCTGCATCTAGGAGTTCCTGTACCCCAAGTCCTGTAAATGCTTACCTGCAATATCTCAGGCTTGGAGCAGAAAACCTCATCCAGGAAATGAATCAAGACCTTCTACATGGCAGTGCATAGCATTGCCACTGAAGCAGCCTTGGTTCTGCATTAAGCACGAACCACTGAATTTTACTGAGCAAGAATGAGGGGGTGAGGGTAGGGGCAAATCGCATGCACTCCCTTCACCACTAGCAGTGTACGTTTCTGTAGGTTTCTTACCTTTGACTTGCCCATTCCTGGTGTGGAGGGAGAAGCAACTGTATCCTGACCAGTGTCCTGCAGCAGAACAGAACACAAAGTAGATTAAAATTCATTTTTCTGAGCTGACCTCTTACAACTCAAGGGCTGATGATCAGAAGCAAACACTGGTGCTAGAGACCAACAGCGCCGTACTTGTGTCCGTGTTTGCTTCCACTCGATGATCAGAACTGGTGAGCGTGTGCAACAACGTGCTCGCTGGCTTGGAACGCATAAGCTTGTAAATGCATGCTAAACAGGGATTTACCTATGCCTCCTCAATGTTCAGCAGGCAGTGCGCCAAACACTGGCGCTTTTCCCCACAGCAAACCCTACGCCAGCTCAGAGCTGGTGTAAGGGTTTCTGGAGCATTGGGGAGCCCTGCCCAGCATGCATTTGCATGCTAGTAGGCTCCCCCAACAGGACAGGGACAGGAACCCGAGCCGCACCCCCCCCCCCCCCCGTACCTTTGCGATGGTGGAGGGATTAGCACACTCCTTCCTCTTCAGCGTCACCTTCAAAATGGTGGTGCCCAGCCCTACCCAGTGCATCCTGGGATATGATGGCCAGTGCTTCCCTACCATATAAGGGAGTTTCTCTAGGCTCTAGGCCACCAGGGCCTTCCAGTTGGAGGGAGCCCCTGTGTTTGACATGACCAGGCTTTTGACAACTTGGATCTGTCAATCAAGTGTGGGAGGATTGTACCCAACTGCATGCTCAGGCACAATCCTCCCGCAATTTTACCCCATGCTTAAATATCTCTGATCATAGGGGCAGTATAGCCCTACGCTGTTTCAGCGCTGTTAGGAACAGCGCAGGGCTTCTGATCATCTGCCTGTCAGTGCTGCTGAGGATGCATTTTAGTGGTGCTGCTGAAGATGTCTTTCTGATAAGTACCTGTATAAAATATGTAAACTACTTTGACTGTAACCACAGAAAGTCAGTATATCGAATCCCAACCTCTTTACCTAATAGAACACGATATACTAACCTGCCAGTATATAGTTTCAAGCCAATCTTTAATGAACTGTATAGAAGGAAAACAATGATGAATGAAGCCTAAAAGGATAAAAGGAGCTGTAGAGGGGCATTTTTGATGGTGCGTCTAAGTTGGACTTTGGACGTTTTGCAATAAATGTACCAAATCCGAATAGGATTTATATACCCATTTTCGAAAAAAGAAAAAAAAAACTGTCTTTTTTTTTTTTTCGAAAATACCGTTTTGAACATTTTTGCACACAGACGCACTATGGGTTTATTGTCTATATCCATGTCTTGTTCACTTTCTGTTCCTATAGCGTCATGTAACCTTAAGCTTCTGCACTACACCCCCCCTTATTTGGTTTCCTAAGAGGGGCATAATCGAAAGGGGCGCCCAAGTTTTCCTGAGGACGTCCTTGCAGCACGTCCCGGTGAAGGGGTAGGGAAACCCGTATTATTGAAACAAGATGGGCGTCCATCTTTCGTTTGGATAATATGGTCGGGGATGCCCAAATCGCGAAATTTAGGTCGACCTTAGAGATGGCCGACCCAGCTTTTCGCCGATAATGGAAACCGAGGACGCCCATCTCAAAAATGACCAAATCCAAGCCCTTTGGTCGTGGGAGGAGCCAGCATTCGTAGTGCACTGGTCCCCCTCACATGCCAGGACACCAACCGGGCACCCTAGGGGGCACCGCAGTGGACTTCACAAATTGCTCCCAGGTGCATAGCTCCCTTACCTTGGGTGCTGATCCTCCCAACCCCCCCCCACCCCCAAAAAACTCCACTCCCCACAACTGTACACCACTACCATAGCCCTTAGGGGTGAAGGGGGGCACCTACATGTGGGTACAGTGGGTTTCGGGTGGGTTTTGGAGGGCTCACATTTACCACCACAAGTGTAACAGGTGGGGGGGGGGGGGGGATAGGCCTGGGTCCACCTGCCTGAAGTGCACTGCACCCACTAAAACTGCTCTAGGGACCTGCATACTGCTGTCATGGAGCTGGGTATGACATTTGAGGCTGGCATAGAGGTTGGAAAAAATATTTTTAAAACATTTTTTGAGGGTGGGAAGGGGTTAGTGACTACTGGGGGAGTAAGGGGAGGTCATCCCAGATTCCCTCCAGTGGTCATCTGGTCAGTTCAGGCACATTTTTGTGGCTTGGTTGTAAGAAAAAAAGGACCAGGTAAAGTCGTCCAAGTGTTCGTCAGGGATGCCCTCCTTTTTTCCATTATCGGTCGAGGACGCCCATGTGTTAGGCATGCCCCAGTCCCGCCTTCGCTATACCTCCGACACGCTCCCGTGAACTTTGGTTGTCCCCGCGACGGAAAGCAGTTGAGGACGCCCAAAATCGGCTTTTGATTATGCTGATTTGGGCGACCCTGTGAGGATGCCCATCTTGCGATTTGTGTCGAAAGATGGGCGCCCTTATCTTTCGAAAATAAGCCTGTAAATGTGTAACAATCGTTTTGTTCTTCTGGCATACACTAAATAATCTCTACATTTTTACTACTACTACTACTACTTAACATTTCTAGAGCGCTACTGGGGTTACGCAGCGCTGTACAATTTAACAAAGAGAGACAGTCCCTGCTCAAAGAGCTTACAATCTAATAGACAAGTGAACGGTCGGTCCGATAGGGGCAGTCAAATTGGGGAAGTCTGGAGTCACTGAACGGTAAGGGTTAGGTGCCGAATGCAGCATTAAAGAGGTGGGCTTTAAGCAAAGACTTGAAGACGGGCAGGGAGGGGGCTTGGCGTAAGGGCTCAGGAAGGTTGTTCCAAGCATAGGGTGAGGCGAGGCAGAATGAGTGGAGCCTGGAGTTGGCGGTGGTGAAGGGTACTGAGAGGAGGGATTTATCCTGTAAACGGAGGTTACGGGCGGGAACGTAAGGGGAGATGAGGGTAGAAAGATAGTGAGGGGCAGCAGACTGAGTGCATTTGTAGGTAAGAAGGAGAAGCTTGAATTGAATGCGGTATCTGATCGGAAGCCAGTGAAGTGACCTGAGGAGAGGGGTGATATGAGTATATCGGTTCTGGCGGAACATGAGACGTGCAGCAGAGTTCTGAACAGATTGAAGGGGGGATAGATGGCTAAGTGGGAGGCCGGTGAGGAGTAAGTTGCAGTAGTCCAGGCGAGAGGTAATGAGAGCGTGGACGAGAGTTCGGGTGGTGTGTTCAGAGAGGAAAGGGCGAATTTTGCTGATGTTAAAGAGGAAGAAGCGTCAGGTCTTGGCTATCTGCTGGATATGCACAAAGAAGGAGAGAGAGGAGTCAAAGATGACTCCGAGGTTGCGGGCAGATGAGACGGGGAGGATGAGGGTGTTATCAACTGAGATAGAAAGTGGAGGAAGAGGAGAAGTGGGTTTTGGTGGAAAGACGATAAGCTCGGTCTTGGACATGTTCAGTTTCAGGTGGCGGTTGGACATCCAGGCAGCAATGTCGGATAAGCAGGCCGATACCTTTGCCTGGGTCTCCGCAGTGATGTCTGAAACTGAAAGGAGGCAGTGAAATATTTTTTATTTCAAATACAAACCAGGGTAGAGAAATCTAAATTGGATTCTGTAATTCTTTCTGCAATGACATCGCAGGCAAAGGAGTTAGCTACAGGATATATGGTTCAAGAGTCAGCTTGGTTTTATATTTTCTTTTCAGACCATCACCATGTGAAATAGTTTTACCTGGTCCAATTTGGACAGAGTTAGATTAGAAGTGTCTTTGCAAAAAGTTGAAAACTTTTTTTTATTTGATACATTTTATGGATGATTTTATGCTTTTATTTTCATGTGTTTTTGATGCTTTTCTTTTCTAATGTGCTTTTGAATTTGTTAACTGCCTGGAACCTTCCGTTGGAATAGATGTGGTACATAAATTGTGTATTACATGATATTATATTTGAATGTTTTACATACAGAAGAAAAAAAGGGATTTGTCAGTTTGCTCATTTAAAACTGCTAACTCCAGGCTTCGCTCCTTTTCTCTCGCGGCACCTTATGCCTGGAATAGACTTCCTGGACCTATACGTCTAGCTCCATCTCTACCTGTTTTCAAATCTATGCTGAAAACCCACCTTTTCACTGCTGCTTTTAGCTCCTAGCCACAATTGCCCTCCCCTTGTCCCTTCCTCCCTTCTCACCCATTACTTCCCTCACCTGTAACTGTCTTGTCTGTCTGTATTATTTAGATTGTAAGCTCTTTTGAGCAGGGACTATCTCTGTGTATCAGGTGTTCAGCACTGCGTGCATCTGGTAGCGCTATACAAATGTTAATAATAATAATAGATTATAGAGCATAGAGAGAAAAGAACCAGAATAACTGTTAACCTGCAGCGAATTTTAACATCTATTAGGCAAACCTGTTAACTTGCCAGCTATTGACTTTGGCAGGAAAAAAAAAAGAATAATTATCCACCAAAATTATTGCATCAGATTACTCTGGCAGTCATTTACTAAGTTACCACTATGTACCTGCTCCAGCATCCTTGGAATAAAATGGGCCCCGTGGCAAATAGGTATGGCTCTGTACAAGTACGATCACTCAGTGCTATAATGATAATCCGATAAAAAAAAAAAAAGAAAAAAGTCTGTGGAACTGTAATAAGAAGGAAAACCATTCCCAGAACTGTCAAAGTGGCTCACTTTCTGACTTTCGACCTTCCCAGTGTGTTATCTGTAGCACTTCTTTATTCGCTTTAAAATCAGCACTACGTGTACCAAAAACACATACTCTCCACAAACACTGGCTTTAGGAGTGAGGCACATCAGAAATACCAATCACTCGCATTCGGGGACCGTCCCCTCACCTCCCCACTGAACTGTCATCTCTCTCTCTCTCCGGAACTCCCCAGTGCAGCATGTCTCCTCCACCTCCGCGATCCAGCACCTTTCCCTCACTCAGTCTCGAAGTGCCCTACCACCACCCACCCCATCACCCAATCCTACCTTTAAACTCATGTCTGATCGCCAGCCAACAGCCCTACTAAATTCCTACTCCGGAACCGTCCGACCGTCCCCCCAGCCGGAAACAGGAAGTTAAGAGTCAGAGAGAGATGGGACGGTCCGTCACGGAACGCAGAAGAAAAAAAAGAACGTGAACGACGTCAGAGGAGGGCGGGAGCGGCGGAGGCGGAGAAGCAAATCTGTGCGGTACTGGCGACGCGAGCAACCTCAAAGACAAGTTGGAAAGTGTTGAGTTTGAGACAGACGGGGAGATGCTGGGCTGGGACTGGGAATTTGGGCTTCAGAGAAAGGGAGAGATACCAAACGGGGACTGAGGGGTTGAGTTGTTTGCGTGTCTGCTGCTTCTTCCGGTTTGCATCTCACAGTGATATGGTGGGTTGGCTTCGAGCTCATGAGCCCCCTGCGTTCGGTTGTCCGGGAGTTGCCTGGAGAAAGGGCGCAGGATCCGTCCTTTGACATCTCTAAGGAAAAAGTTCTGAGGCTGCCTCGTCTCGAGCTGCAGTGTGCCACAGCCTGACTTTCCAGTAAAGGGCGTCATGAGCCAAGTGTCTCTCCTTCTTTGCATTCAGATTTACCTATTTATGCATGGACTTGTACATGCACTTTACGTTCCCGCACTTACTGCCATCTTTGCCCTCTAGCTTTATTTTACTGTTATTGCAATTTTTAAAAATGAGTTTCGCTTTGAATATAATTTCTTAAAGCACTTTCTGTGTGAGTCATGTTCTACATGTGAAACAAAACAACCACCAGAGCTGAAGGGGGTCCCAATCAGGAACGCCTCTGGAGGAAATCTCGCACCCATTCAGATTTCCTTCACTACAAATTCATGCTATCCTCCTTCCAGTCCTCACTATTCCTTGCCAAACAGGACTATTACACCCAATTGACTAATTCTCTCAGCTCTAACCCTCGTCGTCTCTTCGCCACCCTTAACTCCCTCCTCAAAGTGCCCTCCGCTCCCACCCCCCCGTCACTCTCTCCTCAATCACTGGCTGACTACTTCCGCGACAAGGTGCAAAAGATCAACCTTGAGTTCACTACCAAGCCACCTCCTCCTCTTCACCCTTCAACCCTCTCCCTCAACCAACCAACCCAGACCTCTTTCTCCTCCTTTCCTGATATCTCCGAGGAGGAAACCGCCCGCCTTCTTTCCTCCTCAAAATGCACCACTTGTTCCTCTGATCCCATCCCCACCAACTTACTTAACACCATCTCTCCTACTATCGCCCCCTCCATCTGTCATATCCTCAACCTCTCTCTCTCCACTGCAACTGTCCCCGACACCTTCAAGCATGCTGTAGTCACGCCACTCCTCAAAAAACCATCACTAGACCCTACCTGTCCCTCCAACTACCGCCCCATCTCCCTCCTACCCTTCCTCTCCAAGACACTTGAGCGCGCAGTCCACAGCCGCTGCCTTGATTTTCTCTCCTCTCATGCCATCCTTGATCCGCTTCAATCCGGTTTTCGCCCTCTTCACTCGACAGAAACAGCACTTTCTAAAGTCTGTAATGACCTGTTCCTTGCCAAATCCAGAGGCCACTACTCCATCCTCATCCTCCTGGATCTATCCGCTGCTTTTGACACTGTCAATCATGACTTACTTCTTGCCACACTGTCCTCATTTGGGTTCCAGGGCTCTGTCCTCTCCTGGTTCTCCTCCTATCTCTCCCACCGCACCTTCAAAGTTCACTCTCATGGATCTTCCTCCACCCCCATCCCCTTATCTGTTGGTGTTCCCCAGGGATCGGTCCTTGGACCCCTTCTCTTCTCAATCTACACCTCTTCCCTGGGCTCCCTGATCTCATCTCATGGTTTCCAGTATCATCTCTATGCTGATGACACCCAACTGTATCTCTCCACACCAGACATCACCGCGGAGACCCAGGCAAAGGTATCGGCCTGCTTATCCGACATTGCTGCCTGGATGTCCAACCGCCACCTGAAACTGAACATGTCCAAGACCGAGCTTATCGTCTTTCCACCAAAACCCACTTCTCCTCTTCCTCCACTTTCTATCTCAGTTGATAACACCCTCATCCTCCCCGTCTCATCTGCCCGCAACCTCGGAGTCATCTTTGACTCCTCTCTTTCCTTCTCTGCGCATATCCAGCAGATAGCCAAGACCTGTCGCTTCTTCCTCTTTAACATCAGCAAAATTCGCCCTTTCCTCTCTGAACACACCACCCGAACTCTCGTCCACGCTCTCATTACCTCTCGCCTGGACTACTGCAACTTACTCCTCACCGGCCTCCCACTTAGCCATCTATCCCCCCTTCAGTCTGTTCAGAACTCTGCTGCACGTCTCATATTCCGCCAGAACCGATATACTCATATCACCCCTCTCCTCAGGTCACTTCACTGGCTTCCGATCAGATACCGCATTCAATTCAAGCTTCTCCTTCTTACCTACAAATGCACTCAGTCTGCTGCCCCTCACTACCTCTCTACCCTCATCTCCCCTTACGTTCCCGCCCGTAACCTCCGTTCACAGGATAAATCCCTCCTCTCAGTACCCTTCTCCACCACCGCCAACTCCAGGCTCCGCTCATTCTGCCTCGCCTCACCCTATGCTTGGAACAACCTTCCTGAACCCTTACGCCAAGCCCCCTCCCTGCCCATCTTCAAGTCTTTGCTTAAAGCCCACCTCTTCAATGCTGCGTTCGGCACCTAACCCTTACCGTTCAGTGAATCCAGACTGCCCCAATTTGACTGCCCCGATCGGACCGACCGTTCACTTGTCTATTAGATTGTAAGCTCTTTGAGCAGGGACTGTCTCTCTTTGTTAAATTGTACAGCGCTGCGTAACCCTAGTAGCGCTCTAGAAATGTTGAGTAGTAGTAGTAGTAGGGTTGCCAGGTGGAAAATTTTTTTCCCACCCAATCCAGCCTAAAAACAGCCCAAAACCCGCCCAAACTCAAACCCCGCCCCTGACACCCCCACCCCTGCGTCATCACCCCGCCCCCACTGTCATCAACCCACCCCCGCCGTCATCGGCCCCGCCCAGAATGTCACTAACCCCGCCCAAAACGTCACTAACCCCGCCCCCGCGGCCGAAAAAAACGCCCAAAGAACCGCGGAAAAGAAAAAAAAGAAGCCCAAAAAACCGCAACCCGCCACGGGCAAAAATTTCCCGCGGCGGGTCGCGGAAAACCGCCCAATTGGGCGGTAAAACCGCCCACCTGGCAACACTGGTCCCAATTTTTGGGAGGGAGATTTTAGTACACGCCCCCAGGTCTGCCTGTCTTAGTTCCACCCACTCTATGTGGCTCCGCCCCCTGGCACACCTCACTCCCACATCCATTTAAGTAAATATTTTATTTACTAGGCAAATACCCTTTTCAATTAGCTTTCATAGGCCAAAACCTCCTGTCTCAAGTCAGGACTGTATAATGCTGTTATGGTGGCCTCTCCTGACCTGATGAAGGAAGTGCTGGTCTCTGAAGGTTAATCAAAAATAACATTGTAACATAGTAGATGACGGCAGAAAAAGACCTGCATGGTCCATCCAGTCTGCCCAACAAGATAAACTCACATGTGCCATTTTTTGTGTATACCTTACCTTGATTTGTACCTGTCTTTTTCAGGGCACAGACCGTATAAGTCTGCCCAGCACTATCCCCGCCCCCAACCACCTGCCCTGCCTGCCACCACCGGCTCTGGCACAGACCGTATAAGTCTGCCCAGCACTATCTCCGCCTCCTAACCACCAGCCCCGCCTCCCACCACTGGCTCTGGCACAGTCTGCCCAGCACTATCCCCACCTCCCAACCACCAGCCCTGCCTCCCACCACCGGCTAAGCTTCTGGGGATCCCTTCCTTCTGAGCAGGATTCCTTTATGTTTATCCCACGCATGTTTGAATTCCGTTACAGTTTTCCTCTCCACCACATCCCGCGGGAGGGCATTCCAAGCATCCACCACTCTCTGTGAAAAAATACTTCCTGACATTTTTCTTGAGTGTACCCCCCTTCAATCTCATTTCATGTCCTCTAGTTCTACCGCCTTCCCATCTCCGAAAAGATTTGTTTGCGGATTAATACCTTTCAAATATTTGAATGTCTGTATCATATCACCCCTGTTTCTCCTTTCCTCCAGGGTATACATGTTCAGGTCAACAAGTCTCTCCTCATACGTCTTGCAACGCAAATCCCATATCATTCTCGTAACTTTTCTTTGCACTGCTTCCATTTTTTTTAACATCCTTAGCAAGATATGGCCTCCAAAATTGAACACAATACTCTAGGTGGGGCCTCACCAACGTCTTATACAGGGGTATTAAAACCTCTTCTGCTGGTCACACGTCTCTCTATACAGCCTAGCAACCTTCTAGCTACGGCCACTGCCTTGTCACACTGTTTCGTCGCCTTCAGGTCCTCAGATACTATCACCCCAAGATCCCTCTCCCCGTCGGTACCTATCTGACTCTCACCGCCTAACACATACGTCTCCCGTGGATTTCTACTCCCTAAGTGCATCACTTTGCATTTCTTCGCATTGAATTTTAATTGCCAAACCTTAGACCATTCTTCTAGCTTCCGCAGATCTTTTTTCATGCTTTCCACTCCCTCCGGGGTGTCTACTCTGTTGCAAATCTTGGTGTCATCCGCAAAAAGGCAAACTTTACTTTGTAAGCCTTTGGCAATGTCACTCACAAATATATTGAATAGAATCGGCCCCAGCACCGATCCCTGAGGCACTCCACTACTCACCTTTCCCTCCGAGCGAACTCCATTCACCACCACCCTCTGGCGTCTGCCCGTCAACCAGTTCCTAATCCAGTTCACCACTTCGGGTCCTATCTTCAGCCCGTCTAATTTGTTCAAGAGCCTCCTGTGGGGAACCGTGTCAAAAGCTTTGCTGAAATCTAAGTAGATTACGTCCATAGCACGTCCTTGATTTAGTTCTCCGGTCACCCAGTCAAAGAATTCAATGAGATTCGTTTGGCACGATTTCCCTTTGGTAAACCATGTTGTCTCAGATCTTGCAACTTATTTGCTTCCAGGAAATTCACTATCCTTTCCTTCAGCATGGCTTCCATTACTTTTCCAATAATTGAAGTGAGGCTTACCGGCCTGTAGTTTCCAGCTTGTTCCCTATCACCACTTTTGTGAAGAGGGACCACCTCCGCCGTTCTCCAATCCCACAGAACCTCTCCCGTCGCCAAGGATTTATTAAACAAATCTTTAAGAGGACCTTATTTTCTATTTTGTGTTTTATTTGCATTTATTAACCTTTATTAACACAGCTCCCACATTATTTTATCCTAAATTAAAATCAAATTATTTTCTGTACCTTGTTGAGCCATTTACTTTTTCTAATTTTGTTGGTCCCAGCCTCTTGATTCTGCTTTCCTTCGTCTTATCTTAACTCTCTTGCAAGGGTTTCCTTTCCATTTGTCATTTTTCTCTTCTTTTTCTTCAATTTATTTTTCTGCCTCTCTGTCCAGATTTAATTCATTCTTTCTTTAAAATTCTTTAATTTCCCTCTTTTTACTTCATCTACCTATGGCTTTTCATCACGTTCGTTCTCCCCCCCTTATTCTCCAGTCTTTCACTAACTCTATCCTATCCCCCTTTCCATCCAGCATCTCCCCTCTTTCTGCATCTTCCATCCAGCGTCTCCTCTTTCTCTCCCTATCCTTCCATCCAGTCCCTTCCCTCTTTCTTTCCTACCCTTCCATCCAGTGTCATCCCTCTTTCTATCCCCATCCTTCCACCTATTGTCTCCCTCTATCTCCCCTTCCTTCTAGCCAGTTCTCTCTCTCTCTCTCCCCATCCTTCCAGTGTCTTTCTTCTTTCTATCCAGCATTTTCCCTCTCCCATCCAGCATTTCTCCATCTGAACAGCTAGGATCTCCCCCCAGTTTCTCCCCAGCAGCTTGTCTCTTCTCTGCCCTTTTCCATGTCCCCTCTTTCTATCCTCATCTTTCCACTCTTCTCTCTCTCTGTATCCCTCTTCCATCCATCCCTCTTCTTTCTTTTTCTCCCCTCTGCTTTCTCCATTTATCACCTGCCTCCCTCTCGATGCACTTTCCCCCTTCCCTTACCCTTTCCACCCAGTACCCTGTGTTTCCTGGCCACTGCTGATTCTCCTGATGTCATAGCAGCGACCCTGGCAAAACAAGAAAAACAAGTATGGGGCTGCAGCAGCCTTCAGGGATGCGCTGTTTGCTCTGCTGTCCTCTGCCCCCACTGATGTCAATTTACTGTTCTGGGGGCAGAGGACCGGCAGAGCAGACAGCGCATGCCTGAAGGCTGCTGCAGCCCCACACTTGTTTTTCAGCAGCTGTGGCTGCTCATCGCAAGATCAACAGTGGATCCCCTGGCTGCAGTGTGTCTCAGCGGGAGACTTTCCTGCTTTGGTGGGAATGTGGGAGACTTGGCAGGTCTAACTTATAAAATTGTGTGGTTGCATGTGTAAGTACACATACTAACAGGAGCACATATACTTTTAAGAGGTTTGCCTCCAGGTTACGGCTGCCAGCTGGATCCAAATAAGGAGCTGGACAGGGTTGATTCAGTCCTGGGTTTACCACATTGCATGCAAGGACTTGTAGCCTTGCTTTTTTTTAGGGAAGCAATGGGGAAATCAGAACTACAAGTCCCTGCATGCAATGTGGTAAACCCAGGACTGGATCAACCCTGTCTTGAGGAATTGGATCCGCTCTAGTTATTCATGAGGTCTGAATTTGGGCGCAGCTGTTGTATACCTGTGTATTTTATTTTATAAAATAGATATGCACCTGCATTAGAGTTAATCACATGCTTGCACTTCCTTTGAGTCAGGTGTAGCTTTCTGTGAGAGCATTTGTGCACTGCTGGTAATTATTGTAGGAGCCTCTTGAACAAAGGCAGTTAAATGTGTAACTTGTCTTCATAAAATAAGACCATAAGAATAGCCATACTGGGTAAAACTGATGGCCATTTAGCCCAGAATTCTGTTTCCAACAGTGGCCAATCCAGGTTACAAGTACCTGTCAGAATCCCAAAGAGTAGCAACATCCCATGCTACCAATCCTAGGAACAAGCAGTGAGTGGCTTTCCTGACATTATTTCAATAGCAGATTATGGACTGTGCTGCCAGGAACTTGTCCAACCCTTTTTTAAACCCAGATACGCTTACCACTGTTACCCCATCCTCCAGCAACAAGTTCCAGAGCTTTTCAGTGAAGCCCTGATGCTCAGAAGCAAATTTGTTTTGTTACATTCGTACCCCGCGCTTTCCCACTCATGGCAGGCTCAGCTACTAGAGGGCATTAGTGCCAGACTAGCGCCTGCATTTGCAAGCGCACCATGCTCAGAGGCAAACAGTGCTAGAAACAACACACACGCTGAAGAACAGAGCAAATGACATTCAAATATATGCAGACAAGGGAATTTCCTATTCCCTCCAATGCACAATATACTGCACAGCTAGTAAGGGTGCCCTTACTGCTGCAGAACCTATGCCAGGCTGTTAAATTGTGAAATCATTTTTCCCTTGGAACCCCTTTGCATCTGTTTTCATTTCCTTTCATAAAGTGTATGTAATCACCCTTTCCGAGCCGTAGAGTAAGGGTTAAATGGTCAGTATTCTCAATGGAGAAGGGTAGATAGTAGGGTTCCCCAGGGGTCTGTGGGGACCGCTGCTTTTTAATATATTTATAAATGATCTATATATGGGAATAACTAGTGAGGTAATTAAATTTGTTGATGACATGAAGTTATTCAAAGTTGTTAAATTGCAAGAGGATTGTGAAAAATTGCAAGATGACCTTACTGTCGCGTCCCTCGCTAACTTAGCCTGCTTCCCTATGGACGCGAGCCCGAAGAGGAACCTTCGCAGGCTTGGCCGGCCGTAATTCTGCCGCTGGGTGGCTCACCTGGTTCCGGTCCCGATAGCCGGCCATCATGGTCCCGGAGCGGGCTTGGCCGGGATCCGTCGGGGCGCTGGCCGGCCATTCCGGGATCGTGGCCGAGGGCCGGCTTTCGCAACCCCTTGCTCCCCATCGCCGGCTCTGGATTTCCCGTGCGGCCCGACGGGGAAGATGGCGCTGGGATCCCGGGCCGGCGTCTTTTCCGTGTCTTGGGCGCGGGAACCAAGGCCCGCCCTGGAGAAACCTGATTGGGTGGAAGGAGCAGAGGTCCCGCCTGAAGACCGATACAGAGCCACTCCAAGAGGTTTCCGCGAGGGAAGTCATCGGAGGTCTCCACCCCTGTGAGCTGAGGCTGGCTGACAGTATTTAAGGAGCAGGTTCTCTGCAGACCTTTGCTTCGGCTTCTGACTCCAGAGGTTCCAGCCTACGTGTGTGATCTGTGGACTTGCTGCTTTTCCCGACAGCTTCCTTTGACCTTTTGCTTGTCCCTGGATTACTCTGCTTGCCGCCTGCCTTGACCTTCTGCCTGTCCCTGGACTACTCTTTGCTGCCTGCTTGACCCATCCCTGGCTGTTGTTCGTGGGTCCGGTCCCCGCTGTCCGGTCAGTCCGTCCACCCCCGCGGTTCCGGAAGCCCCGCTGGCCACCTGCAGCTAGGGGCTCAACCCCTGGTGAATGGTGGTCGCCGCGGGTGAAGACTCGGGGTGCTCGGCTGTCTTTTGGGGGAACAACTGGGAGTCCCACACGTTCTCCTGAGGGACCCAAGGGCTCACAGGTCATCGGACGACACTTACGAGACTGGAAAATTGGGCATCCAAATGGCAGATGACATTTATTGTGAGCAAATGCTAAGTGATGCATGTGGGAAAGAGGAACCAAAGCATAGCTATGTGATGCAAGGTTCCACATTAGGAGTCACTGACTAGGTAAAGAAGGATCCAGGTGTCATCATTGATGGTACTTTGAAACCCTCTGCTCAGTGTGCAGCAGCGGCTAACAATGCAAATAAAATGTTAGGAATTATTAGGAAAGAAATGGAAAACAAAAATGAGAATGTTGTAATGTCTTTGTATTACTCCATGGTGTGACCGCACCTCGAATAGTATGTGCAATTCTGGTCACCGCATCTCAAAAAAGATATAGTGGAATTAGAAAAGATGCAGAGAAAGGTGTTGAAAATGATAAAGGGTAAGGAACGACTTTTTCTATAAGGAACGGCTAAAGCATCTAGGGCTCTTCAGCTTGGAGAAAAGATGACTGAGGCGAGATATGATAGAGATCTATAAAACAATAAGTGGAGTGGAATGGGTAGATGTGAATCGCTTGTTTACTCTTTCAAAAAATACTAGGGGGACGCAATGAAGCTACAAAGCAGTAAATTTAAAACAAATTGGAGAAAATATTTCTTCACTCAACATGTAATTAAACTCAAGGATTCGTTGCCAGAGAATGTGGTAAAAACGGCATAGCGGGGTTTAAAAAAGGTTTGGATAGTTTCCTAAAATAAAAGCCTATAAACCATTATTAAGATGGACTTGGGGAAAATCAACTGCTTATTTCTAGGATAAGCAGTATAAAATGTGTACTGTTTTGGGATCTTGCAAGGTACTTGTATCCTGGATTGGCCACTGGGCTTGATGGACTTTCGGTCTGTCGTAGTTTGGCATCACTTATATACTCGTATGTACTCATTTTTGAACCTCCCTTTTGGCTCCTTGTGGATTTGCCATTGTCCTGCCCTACTTTTTTCTGTTTGGACCTCCATCTACATAGAGTATTTCTCTGGTTCTGACAGGGCATTTTCTAAAATATGCATTTATGCACCAATTCTTTCTGGCACATACCTGCACAAAGTTCTCCTGCTTCAGCACAGATGGAATTTTGTACAGGAACTTCTGGATAGACTATTTTATAAAGACATATAAGGGCATATATTGCCTTTATAAAATCACTGCAACATATGAGCCTAGGTGCTACATCTGCCTTGGTGCCCTGTTACAAAATTACCCTTCACATATTTCCAACTCATTTATAATCAATGCACTGGCTATAAAGCTCAGAAAGTTCTGTTCTTTGAGAATCACCATGTGAGGGACTCTATAGCAGTGTTTCCCAAGTCTGGTCTGGGAGTACCCCTTGCCAGTCAGGTTTTCAGGTTATCCACAATGAATATGCATGAAAGAGATTTGCATATAATGGAGACATTGTATGCAAATCAAGTTCATGCATATTCATTGTGGATATCCTGAAAACCTGACTGGCAAGGGGTTCTCCAGGACTGGACTTGGGAAACATTGCTCTATAGGATACTCTATAGGATACTCTCTCAGTGTCAGAAGTTGAACCACCTTAAGGTCTGTAGTCCTGCACAAGGGGGAAGTGGCATGGGAGGGGTGAAGCCAGAACAGCAAGAACTAGAAAGTATAAAAGCTAGGGGAACAGCCAGGTTAAGAAGGCCCAGAGGGACAACCAAGGAGGTTTAATTGACAGGAGATGGTAGGAGCATGCTTGGCCCATTATCTGGCCTTAAGCCAGTTGGCAGAACTTGCCGCCATACAAAGTAATGTATTTTGAGTGTATCAAGATGGCGGTGGCTACACAGGGAAGAAATTAAACCTCCTTGAGTGTAGACAGCTTCAGCCTTGTCATGTGATACTGTCTGCTGTCAATCAAACCTCCTTGGGGATACCCAACTGCATATGCCTCCACCATCTATGTATGAACTGCAATCACAACAGTCTGATAGGCCAAGTTTGATTTGGAACATTGCAACTTGATATCTTTGACCCAGCTGGATGCAGGATTGTCTAGGTGAACTACTAACAATTGCACTGGTAACTCTGGGGAGCCAGACTAGAGCCCAGCAAGATATGGTGCATGGTGTGACTCTGCAGGAGCAGGCCACAAAAAGACACTTGCATGAAAGGACTAGCTTATATTTTCTTTTCTCCCCTACCTGTGAATTCAACAGGACCCTTACCTAAATGTTATTTTGTTCACCTTAACCTGCTGTGTAACTCTGGTTTGCCCTGGCCCCTTGCCTACTGTCATTCACATTACTACACACCATAAGAACTATTGCGTTAATTGCCAATATAGCACTATAGCACATGAGGTTATTCACTCAGGTATCTCCTCTTATTTGTCATCTGCTGCAACCTATGCCCCATCTAAACTTTTTCGTTCATTAATGGACCGTTGCTTGCACATTCCATCGGTTTATGCAACATGACTTGATTCTATGAGATAGTGTGCTTTTTACTGCAGAGCACTGTCAGTTTGGAATGCACTACTCCTTGCCCTCTGACTTGAGGCATCCTTCCCCATATTCAAATTAAACCCCCACATTTATTTAAACTAGCCTTTGGCAGGGATGCAGATTGGGATGTGGTTGCAGGGAACTGATTTGATCTCTGGTCTGACTAATTTGATTGGTAGCCACTTTTGGCAATGTCTGTATTTGAAATTCTTTGTATTGAATGTATGTGTATATTTTTCCTCTTTACTATCATAATTGGAGTTCCTTTCTTTCTAAGCCCTTTAGTCTGTTCACTGCTTTGTTGCAGTTTTCAGGAAATGTGGAATAACAAGTACAATAAACCATAAATAAGATCAGGGATCTTCCTAAGGGGCTGATGCTTAAAACCTAACGCCGGAATAGCATACACATTAATGTGTGCAGAATGTTCAGAAGGCTGTAGCGTGGGAAACAACGTGTACACCAAAGATGGCCATAAATGGTATTTTAAATGTATTCAAATGGATGTTAATTTGGTATTCCTTCCCAATGCTCAGAGAACGGTGCAGAAACAAATGCCGCCCTTAATGCTGGAAACTTACTGCCAGCTCGGTGGTGGTGGTGAAGATTTTCAAGAGAGGATTTCTTTATAATTTTTTACTTTAAATTGCTGATTTTGTCTTTTTAGGAGCGGAGGAAACCCGTGCAACCTATAAATGCTGATAGTGAGAAACAAATGTGTGTGAGTCCAAGCCATTCTTCTGCACTTAGAGGGTCTTTTACTTAGGCGCGCTGGTGTTTTTAGCGTGCGTTAAAAATAGGAATACATTGGCGTCTTTAGTGTTTAGCATGTGCTAAAAACGCCATTGCACCTTAGTAAAACACCCCCTTAAATATGAGCCTTTCAAGTGAAAACATTTTTTTGAAATGCTTATAAAGGTGCAGAACGGCACTGATATATGCTTGCAGTTCTCATCTTCCCTGGGCATGCACACGAGCTTTGCTTACTGTGAAACTCATGTACCAGGCACGTTCCTTCCCCTTGCTTTCAGTTTTATGGCGTGTTTATAATTTGAATACCATTTGCTGTGAGCATTGCAGCAGCTAAGTTTCTGCGCTGATCTTGAGCTATGATGTCTGCGCTGTTGGCTTTAGCGCTGGACCTTTGAGCATCGTCCCCTTAGTTCTCAGGTACTGAGCATTTGGTTTACTGGGTTTTTTTTTTTTTTTGCTCAGTGATGGTCCACTCCATTGCTGAAAAGCTGAAAATAATTGAGGTTCATAATGATGAAAACTTGAGGTATTATTCCGTCACTAGCTTGACCAATATTAATTGTGCTACTTGTCCATTACATTTTTCTACAGTATAACTAAGTGGATTAGTGTGTCTCCATATGCCTCCAGAAGGAGCTAATTAGATGGCATGCATCACATGGAATTACATTAAGACACAGTACATGAGGCAAACAGGAATAATTGACAGTTCCCACGGATTTCATAATTTTATTAATCTTCATGAAAAGTGGATTCAGTGAGGCCTGATGAAGGACATAATTTTGTGTGTGATGACGTCTTCAGGAATTTCATTTTGTTACAGATTGATTTGTTCTGTTCATATATCTCTGTCCCTAACATGTAGTGCAGAATGCATAAACTTTCTGTAAAATGTATTTACAGAAGACCAACACAGCCAAGTGAAGGTTACACCTTTTGATAATTTAATGTATGATTGCTGTGTCCTGTTTAGGAGGAAATGAGTGGATGTTTGTAAAGTTAGGGGTGATGACATGTATGCTTGTTCTCCATTGTAGGATTCATTTTCCTTCCTTCTTTGATACGTGGCAGGACATTGAGGTCAGTTTTCAAACAGCACTTAGTCATTTGGCATAGTGCTAGTAAATAGGCCCCAGTGTATATATTAGTCATGCCAATTAAATTAAAATGATTTTATTTTCCATTTTTCAAAAGTTAATCTAACTTACAATCTGTTTAACATGCTGAGAACCATTTTGCTTAACTGTGATATCATTAATGGAACCACGTCACTTACCTGTTTAAACCCAATGAAATAACAGCATTCAGCGAGTAATTTTAACATGTATGTGAAAAGTCCAAAAATTCTCCATCTACATAGGGTCCACTCCATTAGTGAAAAGTTGAAGATAATTGAGATTCATAATGATATGCACATACTTTTCTTTATAGGATACTAGCATACCAGGTCAAATATATGCCTCTGCTTTACATGTGATCACTTATATCAGCCATTGCTAAAAAAAAAAAAAGCATAGATTATTGCAAATTATAATTTAAATGCGTAACTGTGCACCTTGTCCAGACTACCTATGTGAACACCCACCTTCAAACTATGCACATAAGGGCCAGAATCTATAAATGGTGCCGATTAAAATTCAGGAAGAAAACAGAAGTGAGGACAAATGGAGAAGGAAATCCAAACTGTTTTCTTTATTGGTAATCAAATAACGACCTGACATGGCCGTGTTTCGGCATCAGAGCCTGCATCATGGGTCAAACAAATCTTCTTGGGTTGTCACTTGATGAATACCAAAAAGAATAAGACATAGGAACTTCCTTGCAATATTGACGTCATTTCTGTGTATTGCCGGTCAGGCATTCCATAGTTGACTTTAAAATTCTTTACGCTTTAAGGAAGTCCCTATGTCGACCGTGTCAAGTCGTTATTTGATTACTATTAAAAAACAGTTTGGATTTCCTTCTCCTTTCGTCCTCACTTTTGTTTTCTTGCTGTTGTTTTGCGTGAGGACTTTCCTCCTCACTTTTTTGTTTGCTGATTAAAATTCAACACTCAGTGCTGCTTTATAAAGAGCACTTTGGGCTATTCTTTATAGAATAATGTTGAGTGCCGAATTTAGCACTGAACTTTTGAGTGCGAGGACTTATATCAGCTAAAAGCTGGTGTAAATCCTGGTGTACAAATTGGACATGGATCCCCACTATTCTGTAACACTGCAAGTATAGTTTATAAGTGCCCCTCCCATGGCCATGTCCCCCCCCCCCCCTTTTGAGTTGCACAGTATCCAATTTAGGTGCCCATTGTTACAAAATAGTCTGTAGCCAGATTAGTGGCAAAATCATAATTAGTGCCAATTAAGTGCTTGTTAGCTGCAGTAATTAAATCATTGCAGTTCATTTTGGGTGCTGATCTGGGATCCGCGCCTAATTTTGGGTGCCCAAATTTGGATGACCTTTATAGAATCTGGGGTTAGGCGCTAGTTTATAGAATAGCGCATAGCTATAATATTGGCATTTACGCACGCATGTGTGTACATATGTCCATATATGCCAATATTCTGGTCATTCATGTGCATCCTTGGAACCTAAAAATAGGTGCACTGTTGTAGAATTACCCTCATTCAGTCCATGTCATTGGTTCCCAATAGTCAAGGGATTTATGTACCTAATTTTGAGACTTATGCTGATAAATTGGTCTCTGAAAATTTACTAGAGTTGAGCCATAGGAGCCAACTTTTCAAAATGATCGGGTGTGCTCAACTTGACACAAATTACTAAGTCCATATAAAGTAAATTAAAGCATGGTGGGTTGTGAATGCTACTGGCAGGCTGTCTTTAAATGAAGAGCACAGTTGGTGGTGCGTACCATGATGATCCCAAGCTGTTCTGGTCCAGGAACCTCAATGTTCTGGGCCTAGCGCCCTCTACAGGCCACTGAATACCCTGCCAAGGGCTTATTAAGCAGTCACGACTTTCAAGGGCCTCATACATAACAGAGCCACACTAAAGCTTTTCAAAATCTTTATATCACTGACTTGGGATTACAACCATATAACAGGTAATCCTTATTTCTCACTTTTACAGTTCCTGTTTTGCATGGCATTGCAGTCTAGGTTTTCTGACACACCAAGTGCACACACAGCAGTGCCTTAATACAAAGTCTATCGCTGAACTGCAGTTTCTCTTTCCCAGTACTGTCAAGCTTTAACAGACCTTCCTTATTATACACCTCTGTTTCATATTTCAGGGCAGCCTTTTGCATCTGCAGGTGTATGCGTAAGCTTCCCCTCTCTTACCACTTCTCTCAGGTTCCTCAAGCACATGCTTTTTCCCAACTCCAGCCTTGTTGCCTGCTGGGAAATATAGTCTGGCTTTTTCCACCCTCAAGCACATGCTCCTTCCAATTCAAGCCCTACTGCATGCTGGAAAATACAGTCAAAATCCCCTTTTAAAGGGACCAAGTTTTTTGGCTGCATCCAGGCTAAATACCACAATATACAGGGAGGACGTGGATAAAAGAAATGGCTAGGGGTAGCATTGCAAGTCCCACCAATCTCTCTTCCTCCCAAACCCAACTCATCACCACAGTTTACCATCCTACTCCCAGCTCATGTACGCCACACTCACACTATACCTTCAGTCCACCCTGGCCCATCTAGACAACCCATATTCTCCCCCTCCCAGTCAGTCCTCAATGGTCCTTCTCTACCTAACTTGTGTACACCATACACCAGTGGTTCCCAAACTTTTTCAGTTCATGGCACCCTTTGTGTCCGAGCAATTTTTTGTGCCCCCCCCCCCCCCCCCCCGGCCACACTGATCTTCACACCCCCCAGTCACACAGGTCTGTGCCCCCCCCCCCCCCCCCCCGGACCACACAGGACTCCATCTTTTTCTCTGCACAAATAACAGTGCTAGGGTGTCCCTATAACCAGCCCCTCCAAATGACACACTGATTACAATTTATAACAAATTACTGCTCTACCTATGAAAAGTTATTCCATTATTATACTACACCTTTGTACATCTGTATGCTGCACAAGCCAGCATGTTTAAAGATATAAGTGAGATTAAATAAAAAATGCTACCAACAATAAAGAATGACAGCTTGGATGCAACAGCTCATAAGTTTGCTTGCTTTGTTTTGAATGGGAAGGGAAACAGAGACTGACCTATTGGCTTCAACTTTTTTATGTCATTCTGTTTCCTGTTTTCATCCAACCTCCTTGGCAGTCGCCTCTGTCAGTCCCGAACACCATCTGCTCCCTGTCCCCAGTGGCCATAACAACAACGACAAAAAAACAAGAGCGGCGCTGCAGCAGCCTTCAGGCATGCGCTGTCAGCTCTGCTGGTCCTCTGCCCCTGCTGACGTCAAGTTCCAGGGCCAGAGAACCGGTAGAACTGACAGCACATGCTTGAAGGCTGCTGCAGCCCTTCATTTGTTTTTTATTGTTTTTGTTTTTCTGATGCTGCTGTCTGCAGTAGCGGATCAGGTGGGAGGGAGGTCGGGAGTTGCCATGGCATCCCAGAGAGTTTGTTGCGGCGAACTAGGGTGCTGCGGCAGTTTGGGAAATGCTGCCATACACTTTCTTTTCTCTCAGACCATTCCCACTTCTTTCTCAGTCCCTCCCCACCTTAATGTTGTCTTCCTCCTCCAAATGGAAACAGGAAAAGGGAGTCCACACCCAGTGACGATCCTAGGTCAGCTGCCACCCAGGGTGGATCGCTGACGTGCACCCCCGTTGGTGCAGCACGACACCCCCCCTCCCCCCCGGTGCAATGACCTCCCCCCCCCCCGGGTGCATTCTTGGCTGCTGGGAGCAGCTGCGTGGCTCTCGGCTCCGCTGGCTCCCTCTGCCCAGGAATAGGAAGTAACCTGTTCCGGGGCAGAGGGAGCAAGGAACCAGTGGAGCCGACAGGCACGCGGCTGCTCTCTGCACCCCTCCAGCAGCATGCACCTTGGGCGGATCGCCCCCACATTCCCGCCTCTGGTACGCCACTGTCCACGCCTTCCACAAAGACACAAGCACAGCAAACCAAAGGTGGAGGCAAGACTGAGTCCAAACGACCAGCCCAAACACTGCAGTAAGAGCTTCAAAACAAGTTTATTAGCACCCAACAAGGTCTGTGTTTCGGCAAGGAAGCCTTCAGGGGTCGAATAGCATAAACAACAGCAACAACACCAAAAAAGTATAGATATGCTGAAAAAGCACAGGTAGGGTAATGCTGAATCCATGAAATCCAGTCTCTGGGAAACGGCCTCCCTAATTTCTCCCATTGCAGGGAAGCAATCAGCTGTTGCTTGCTGCAGCGTCTTCACACGGAGGTGAGAGGCGCTGTGAGGGCCCGGCTCGGTGGCAGATGGAGGGGGGCGGGTGGAGGGGGGAGTGGCAGTGGCGGTGCCTTGGGAGTGCGGAGGATGGCGGGGAGGCCGGGGCTGCAGGAAGCTGTCATTGCAATGCAGGGGGGAGCGGCGGCGGCAATCTCGGGGGGGGGGGGGGAGCGAAAGACGTCCATAGGCACAGCTCATCTTTTTTTATATCTATAGTGAAGGACGTCCATAGGCACAGCTCGTCTTTTTTTTTAATATATATATACTTAAGGATGTCCATAAAGGACGTTCTTGGCATGCGCAGAGCAGCCAGCATAACGCTTGGCTGCTCTGCGCATGCTCGACCAGCCGACTGTTTAACGATGGAATAGAGAATGCAAGTGAGCTACAACGAGCAGCTCATTTGCATTCCTATTCCTTGATGCATGCCCATTCCTTACCGATTCGCTAAGGGAAGGGCTTTAATGATTTTTTTAGTGCATCTTGCCCTGGGTGCTGTGGAGCAAGCAGTTGCTCCACAGCACCCAGGTCCACATTTGCATGTGATGTTTCCTGCCTTCAAACTGAAAACCCCAAATATCACATGCTGAGCAGGAAATCAGTGAACCCGAAGGCATGCATTCCAGCCCACCTGTTAAAGCTGCAGTGGTCACAGAGTAAAGGGTTGGCTTGGGTAGTTGAGTTACCATTGACTCTAGTGCCTTCTGCAAAATATAAATTGGCACCTTATTTGGTGGTAACAGCTTTATTAGTGGTGTCTCAAGCACATCTCCCTCTTTCTCTCTCCTTTTACCAAACATCCTCTTCTTCGACCTCCATTCTCTTTACAGCACCATTATCTCCACACTTTCCTCTTTCCCTGGCCCACATGATGTGGAAGGATATGGGGGTGGCACGCCACTATAGCAGTACTCCATCATTCATGATGGTCTGCACACCCCAAAAGCTAGCCTATAGCAGAGCTGTGTTGGGAGTGTGAATGGAAAGCCAGGGCTTAGTAGCTGAGCCATGAGGGAAATCAAACCAAGAAACACATATAGTTTGAGGGCAGTGAACTCCTTACCCCCTTCCAATTCCACCCATCTCTCCTGCAACCTCTTTCTGCTCCTGCCATGCTATTTCTTTGGGATGATACAGCATAATGAGCCCACTTATTCCAACACTACTAGTGGTGTTCCTTGGTCGGCTGGTACCCAGGGCGGATCGCGGTTGCGCACCCCCCCCCCCACGGGTGCAACATCTCCCCCTGGCTGCAGCGCTGTACCCCCCTAGCGTAGCATCATCCCCACCCTACCCCCGGCGCATCACCTTCAAATCCCCCCTTCTGCATTGCTCTTACCTCCTGGGGTGATGGAAGCAGCCGCGCGGATGTCGGCTCTGCCATTTCCTTGCTCCTTGTGCCCCAGAGCAGGGAACCGGTGGAGCAGACAACCACATGGCTGCTCCCTGCACCCTCCCTCCGCCCCGCAGCGTGTACCTAGGGCAGATGCCCCCACCGCTCCGCCCTCGGTATGCTGCTGAACACTACTGTCTCCCATAAAATGTAATGAGGGAATGGCTGTTTTATTGTTGTGAAAAAAGGGAGATGGTGTTGCTCTCTATTCCCCTTTCAATTTGAGACTCAATCATAGGTCTTTGCGTTTCAGACTTAACAAAGAGAAACAATTTAAAGATATTTTTCAGATCATGACATCAAATACTGGCCCAATCCCCTTCTGCTCCTCCATGTCCTTCCAGTAAAATAACATATTAATTCTGGTAATTACAGGACTGAAGAAGGGCAAAATACAGCAATTACCTACCCTTGATCCAGCCCGGCTGGCACAGAAATCTTTACCAAAAGCTTAAACAATTTCCAACCTTTGTGTCTGTAGTTTTTCAGTCCTCTGTCTCTACTTGTTCTTGATTTTCCCTCTGTTCTCATTTTCCTTCTTTTAAGGATTCTCTTCCAGTCTTTCTCTCGTCGTCATCATTTCTATTTCACCCATGTATATTTGTTTGTCTCCATGTTTTCTCTCTATGGCTTCTCTCATCTTTCTGCTAGTCTTACTCCTTCCTTTGCTTCTCATCCTTTTTGCACCTTCATATCTGTTCTCTCCACCATGATCCCTTTTCCCTCAGCCACTGTTTTCCTGGTCCCACACAGCTGTTCTCCATTTATTTCAGCAACTCTTCTGTCTGAATCTTGTGTCCCCCCCCCCCCCTTCCTGCTCTTCTTCCTTTCTCCTAGATCATGTCTCCTTCTGCTAGCAACCTTCTCCCGTGATACAGCCCATGCTGTCCTTGAGTTCCTCTCACCCTTACAGTCTGTGTCTAACGTTCTCCCATAGCTCCGCTATCAATTCCTGTCCCCATCATCCAACATCTCTTCCCTTTACAGTTCCTTTCTTTTTCTTCCAACATTTCTCTCTCCCAGCCAGTAAACCTTTCACCCCTTCCTAGCCCCCTTTATTCCTTGTCCAGTACCTCTCTATCTTTTTTTTTTAACCCTAACTGCTATAGGTATTAATTTGGCAACATAGGTACAATTTATTAATTTACTAGTAAAAGAGGCCCGTTTCAGAGAAAATGAAACGGGCGCTAGCAAGGTTTTCGTCGCCAACACCCCCCCCCCTCCCTGGCCAACCCCTTCGTTGTTCTGCCATTGCTCCGCCCCCAACGTCATGATGTTTGACGCGAGGGCGGGGCCCGGAGCGATTTCCCACCCCCCCGCCTCCCTCCCTGCCAACCCCTTCGTTGTTCTGCCATTGCTCCGCCCTCGAGGGCGGGGCCCGGAGCGATTTTGGTGGCTTCACCACCACGAACCTTCAAACCTTTTTGAAGGAAGTCAGGGCTTGGCTTCACTGACGTCAGTGTCCTCAGTACGTTGAGGGTGAGTTTTATTATAGTAGATATTTCACATGCTTGATATACCGCATGGGGCCTAACCTAGACTTCAATGTGGTTTACAAAAACTATTTAAAATTAAAAACTATATAGACAGAAAAGAGAAAAATAAGAAAAAAAGAGAAAGAAGAAGGAGGGGTTTAAGAGATGAAAGGCACACCACTGGCAGTCCAATTTAGGAGCTCAGCAATTTTATAAATATTGGGCCCCCGGTTGGAGTGTGTGATACAATTGTGAAAGATTTCCTTATTTCTTGAGGGCATGCTTTAAGTATGTAAAAAAAAAAAAAAGTCACATACCACATTTAGAAGCACAACTGTTCAGGTTACAAAGCTTAATTAGAACCTGTTTTTCAAAATGTTTCGCACCTAGAAACTCACAGGCATCAAATTCTACAGTGGCAGTGTCATGGCTGTAATTTATGCTTATAATTACTTTGGTTCTGTAAATTACGTAAGTCAAACAAAAGGTCAGAAGCATGCACAAAAACAAATGTCTTTAAGTAGATGAATTATAGCCTGGGCTTAAAAGAGGCAAATGGAAATTTCTAGAATGAAAATTTTATAAGGTTTAGTTTGTTAGGGGGGATTGGTGCCCTTTATGAACATAATTAAAAGTTAACAAATAACAACAATAAGGAGGTCTATAAGGTGATACCTTTTTATTGAATTAATTTAATAGATTTCTTCTCTACCTTTCAGGACAGAATTGTCACAAAATAGCTCATGCCATCACAATCAGGGCTGAATTTAAGATTACAGGTATTATAGGCCAAGGACTGATATGGAAAGGAGCCCCCTCCTAGAGATTGGAAAGTGAGGGATCTCAAGCCTCAGTTTTTGGGCATTTTCAAAATTTCATGCTGCAATGATGGGGACATGTGGGCATACACATGCTTATGGATAGAAAGGAATTGTTATTCTAATGCTGAAGCAGCCTGACAACCTTAAATGCTGGTGGTGAAGTAGATTGGGACAGGCTAGGATGGGTAGTTCTGATAAGTATAACTTTAGGAGAGCTACATAGGTGGTTGATGACTCAGCTGTTTGGGGGGGGGGGCTAGGTGAGGTTATAGAGTGGGGCTTGGGTCAGGACATAGGAGGGGTTAGGGTGGGGTATAGGGTAGAGTGGAACTGAATGGAGCAAGTTAAAATCCTTGATGGGGTGGGGGGCAACATCTATGTCAGCAGTAAAAGGACAGTGGGGCACTTTTGAATAGTGCAAGGAAATGAAAAGTCCTTTACTGGCTTTGGTGCAGCAGTTATCAGCTGTCTCCCCAGTATGCCTGATACTGATAATAACATGTACACTGAATACACTCGAGGAATTATGTGCCAAAAAATCAAAATAATGTAACGTATTAAACAGACCAATATTTGCAGTATTCTGGAAATACATTCACATGTTTTAATACTTGGTTCCCAGAGAGACCTAACTCCCTAGTCCTGTACAGTGATGTTCAGCAACACTGCAGGAGAAATCTTGTGGTTTAATGGCAGCTAGGCTTCAGATCTGTCCTTTTATTGTTGAGTTACCAAACATGTTTGGAATATGTTTTATCTGTATTAACTGTTTATAATGCTTAGAGCAGAGTCTGAGAACTAGGGAAGCCAGGGTTCAAATTTCACTGCCAACTCCTTGAGATCTTGTACAAGTCACTTATCCTTCTATGGCCTCAGGTATAAACAGATTGTAAGCCCGCAAGAGACACAAGAAGACTTACTGTACCTGAATGCAACTCACTTTGAGCTACAACTACATGAGCTAAATCCAAATCCAAACTCTGTTATCTGGAATACTGTTAAGTAATACAAAACCCTACAAAATTACTCAGGACCTATAAAACAATTCTACCATACCATAACAGTACTAACTTCCAGGGGTCACACAACAGAAAAGGCAGCACAATAAACATTGCAGTGGGAACTAGAACATCAATACACCTATTGGAAAACCAAACATAGAAAAATGTAGGCAGATAAAGACCATATGGCCTATCCAGTCTGCTCATTCTTGCCATTTACTCTCCCTATCACTCCCTTAGAGATCCTATATACTTCTCCCAAGCTCTCTTGAATTCAGATACTGTTTTTTTCTCCACCACTTCCACCGGGAGGTGTTCCATGAATTCACCACCCTTTCCGTGAAGAAGTACTTCCTCAGGCTACTTCTGAGTCTAACCCTTTTCACCTTCATCCTATGCCCCTTCATTCCAGAGCTTCCTTTCAAATGAAAGAGGTGCAGTGGCGTTCCTAGGGGGGCTGACACCGGGGGCGGATCGCCGATGCGCCCCCCCCCCCCAGGGGCAGCAAGACCCCCCCCTGGTGAAACAACAGACACAAACGTGGGGGCGGGGGTGGGACTATCCCCCCTCCCCTTACTCTGCTATCCCTGGTGGACTAGAGGTACCTCTTCATCTTCGGGGCAGGAAAGAGCCCCCTCTTTCCTGCCCGGAGCGCTGCTGCTAGCTGCCCTGCATCCTGTCCGGTGGTGAGTCCGTCTCTTGGCGTTTCAAAATGGCCGCTGAGAGTTGAAGCAGCCTCATGAATCAGAAGCAATGTCAAATTGGAGTGGCCAAGTGGTTAGGGTGGTGGACTTTGGTCCTGAGGAACTGAGTTCGATTCCCAGCACAGGTAGCTCCTTGTGACTCTGGGCAAATCACTTAACCCTCCATTGCCTGCCACATTGAGCCTGCCATGAGTGGGAAAGTGCAGGGTACAAATGTAACAATAAAAAATAAATCAGAGAACATGTATAATTTTCAGTAGGATTTAGCACAGTAGAGCCCTGGATTATTCATATTCTAATTCAAATCACTATTTGGCTGAATAAGAATAATTTATTTGGGATCAAATTAAATTGTATACAAATATTTGATACAGCCCTATAAATGTATTTATTTATTGTCTGCATTTATATGCCACATTTTCCTACCTCTTTGCAGGCTCAATGTGGCTTACAAATACCGTAGTGGCGATCACCATTTCTGGAATAGAAAATACAGAGTAATATTCCAGTAAGAGTATAGAAAATACACAATAAAAGTAGAAGAAAATAGCTAAACAATTCCTTTCAGGTATTTGAGAACAAGGGTAGTGAAAAGCGTACAATAGGAACAATGTGATAAGTAACCAAAAAAAGAATACTTCAATGTTAACTAATTCTGGTACAGTATGGATGTCATGTTTTAAGAAGGATCCTTTTAATAAGTCTCTTGAAACAGGTTAGTGTTTAATAGTTTCTGGAAGGCTGTCAAATCGTGTGTTGTTTTTATGGCTTTCGGCAATGCATTCCAGAGTTGCGTGCAAATGTAGGAGAAGCTAGATGCATATATTGATTTATATTTGTTTATTTTAAATAAACTCATAATACAAACTCATGCACTACCGAAAGCCATAAAAACAACCTACAACCACCTTAGCTTCCGGAAATCACTAAAGACCAGTTTTTACAAATTGTCTAGTGGTAGTCGCTGCATCGCTACACAGGCTGAGAGTGCATGTGTTCACGGAAGTGGTGAACTGGTTGAAGGACAGACGCCAGAGGGTGGTGGTTAATGTAATTCGCTCGGATGAGGGAAAGATGAGTAGTAGAGTGCCTCAGGGATCGGTGCTGGGGCCAATTCTGTTCAATATATTTGTGAGTGACGTTGCCGAAGGGTTAGAAGGTAAAGTTTGCCTATTTGCAGATGATACTAAGATTTGTAACAGTGGACACCCGGGAGGGAGTGGAAAACATGAAAAAGGATCTGCGGAAGCTAGAAAAATGGTCTAAGGTTTGGCAATTAAAATTCAATGCGAAGAAATGCAAAGTGATGCACTTAGGGAGTAGAAATCCACGAGAGACGTATGTGTTAGGCGGTGAGAGTCTATGTACGGACGGGGAGAGGGATCTTGGGGTGATAGTATCTGAGGATCTGAAGGCGATGAAACAGTGTGACAAGGCGGTGGCCATAGCTAGAAGGCTGCTAGGCTGTATAGAGAGAGGTGTGACCAGCAGAAGAAAGGTGTTGATGCCCCTGTATAAGTCGTTGGTGAGGCCCCACCTGGAGTATTGTGTTCAGTTTTGGAGGCCGTATCTTGCTAAGGATGTAAAAAGAATTGAAGCGGTGCAAAGAAAAGCTACGAGAGTGGTATGGGATTTGTGTTACAAGACGTATGAGGAGAGACTTGCTGACCTGAACATGTATACCCTGGAGGAAAGGAGAAACAGGGGTGATATGATACAGACGTTCAAATATTTGAAAGGTATTAGTCCGCAAATGAACCTTTTCTGGAGATGGGAAGGCGGTTGAACTAGAGGACATGAAATGAGATTGAAGGCGGGCAGACTCAAGAAAAATGTCAGGAAGTATTTTTTCATGGAGAGAGTGGTGGATGCTTGGAATGCCCTCCCGCGGGAGGTGGTGGAGATGAAAACGGTAACGGAATTCAAACATGCGTGGGATAAACATAAAGGAATCCTGTTCGGAAGGAAGGGATCCTCAGAAGCTTAGCAGAGATTGGGTGATGGAGCCGGTGGTGGGAGGCAGGGCTGGTGGTTGGGAGGCGGGGCTAGTGCTGGGCAGACTTCTACGGTCTGTGCCCTGAAAATGACAGATACAAATCAAGGTAAGGTATACACAAAAAGTAGCACATATTAGTTTATCTTGTTGGGTAGACTGGATGGACCGTACAGGTCTTTTTCTGCCGTCATCTACTATGTTACTATGTAACCCGTTCCGGGGTCAGAGGGAGCAGAGAACGAGCGTTGCCTACAGACACGCGGCACACCCCCAGCGGCGTGTACCCGGGGCAGACCGCCCCCACCGCCCCCCCTTAGTACGCCACTGGACTCACCTCCTGTGCATTTATGCTGCATAGGTATTTAAATGTACCTATCATATCTCCCCTTTCCCGCCTTTCTTCCAAAGTCTGTCCCCATATGATTTATGATGAAGATCATTGACCATTTTAGTAGCTGCCCTCTGGACTGTCAGCATTCTGTTCATATCTTTTTGAAGGTGCGCTCTCCAGAATTGTACATAATATTCTAAATGAGATCTCACCAGAATCTTACACAGGGGCATCATCACCTTCTTTTTCCTGCTGGTCATTCCTCTCCTTATGCATCTAAGCATTCTTCTAGTTTTTGCCGTCACCTTTTGTACCTGTTTGGCCACCTTAAGATCATCACATAAGATCACACTCAAGTCCTGCTCCTCTTTCATGCACAAAAGATCTTCACCCCTTAATCTGTACTGTTCCCTTGGGTTTTTGCAGCCCAAATGCATGACCCTGCATATTTCTGCATTAAATCTTAGCTGCTAAATTCCAGACCATTCCTCTAGGTTCACCACGTCCTTCCATCAGGGGTGTCTACCCTATTGCAGATTTTAGTATCATTCACAAAGATGCAGACCTTACTAGACAGCTCTTGAGCAATATTGCTTACAAAAATATTAAAAAGAATAGAACCTTGCGGCACACCACTGGTAACATCCTTTTCCTCAGAATAAGCTCCGGGGGTCACGTGATGACTGCTTCCTGAGTAGCAGCGGGAAGGGAGAGCTCCCCAGATTTCTTTGAAAAATCGGCTAAAAAATCAGAAGATATTACACCCCGAAGATCAGCAACAGTGACGGAAGGGGTAGAGAACAAAAAGAAAACATCGGAGGAAAAGCTGGGCGAGGGACTGGTCGGTATGCCCACAAGAAATCAGGGTGGCCCAAAAAATAAAGCCGCACCGGCGTGGAAAGCAAGTAAGATGGCGCTGACTCCTGAGCATGCAACCGGCGCGGAGAAAAGTGCGGGTGACTGGGCCAGAGAAATATCATCGACGGTAACAGCGGCGCTGGAAGACCGCCTAAATAAAATTCACTCCGCAGTCGAAGAAATTAATGAAAAATTCGACGCACAGGCAAACAGACTAACGGAAGTGGAGAGTCGCGTAATGGTGCAGGAGGAAACAACGCAAAGTATGGCAGCCCAGATTGTAACCCTGCAAAAAGAAGCGGCGGTGCTTAAAGAACAAGTGGAAGAACAAGAAAATCGAACTCGCCGCAACAACTTACGGGTGGTGGGTTTGCCCGAAACGGTAAAAGATGCAGACCTGTATACATTCTTTAGTGAGTGGCTGCCAACACAACTGGGCCTTGTCGGGAGAGAGGGAGCCTGGCAATGTGACCGGGCACACAGAATCGGAGCCCGAAGAGAAGGAGAAGGGAAACCCAGAACAGCAATCGCGCATTATATCAACTGGCGAGAAAAGGAAGCCCTGCTGAAACAAAGCCGTTCGGGACATTCACAGCTGCAGTATGAGGGGCAAAAAATCTTGTTGTTTAACGACTACTCCTCCTCGGTGGCGCAACTGAGAAGAGCAATGGCCCCCACATGCACCCAACTGTATCACAAGGGCATCAGATTCTCGCTTCTTTTTCCAGCAAAATTGAGAGTGTGGCATGGAGGGAAGACTTTGGTGTTCTCAGGACCGTCGGAAGCCAAGATGTTTATGGACGGCTTAAATCTGGAGATTCCACGAGAGCAAAATCAGTGAAAGAGACGTTTATACAGTGGAAGAGAATGAATGGACGTTGCTCCGGTTTGGGTTACAGCCAGTTTCAACAAGGCCTAGTTGGAAGGGCCTGGCAAGGATGCCTGGTGACTCTCTGATGCAGAGCAGCTCAGCGGGGACCACAGACTAGTCACAGGTCAACTTTTCATGGAGTTAACCATGAAGGGGATGGGGAAGCACGCTGCCGATCTGGTGCGGGCACACAACAGATGTTATGTTGGTGATACACTGAGGAGAAAATTACCCCATTTATATATTAACAATCCGTTGATGCAGTGGGTTGACTCCTACACTACAGATGGAGACATCAGAATCGTGAGACTTGAATCTGCAGAGGCATTGGAAGTTCACAAGAACACAATGAGGCATATTTTCAAAGCACTTTGGGAGGCTAAGTTCCATAGGTTTCTATGGAACTTTGGGAGGCTAAGTGCTTTGAAAATGAGCCTCTATGTATCCGGCTGTTTGGTTTGTTTAGATTGTTGTGGGGGCTTAATTTAATTAGCTAAGGGGTGGAAGCAAGGGTAAAGAATGAGGGGGGATCTTTAATGATTGTTTCCTGCTGTTTGACGAAGGGAAGGGGAAGGTTTGATGAGGAGGATGTTTCTGTTGGTTTATAGGGGAGAGGGAGAGGGGATGGGCAAGGGGGCAAATGGGAACTACGAGTATCGAGGGGGAGGGGTTGGTAAAGGGGGGAGGGGAGGGGAAGTACAGGGGGAAGGGGCAGGGGGGGCTGGTCTGCAGGGTAAGTGCAAGGGATGTCAATTCTTCAGTGAGATAGCTCAGGTGATGATGGCTTCTGGAGGGCCCGGCTGGGAGGTCCTCTGGGAGGTAAGTCTAGGTTCCATGGGGTACATAGGCAAATGCATATGGGATGGTTAATCTAAGGATTATATCTTTGAATGTGGATGGCATTCATTCTCCAGTCAAACGCACCAAAATATTATCTTGGATAAGAAGGGAGGGTGTGGACATCGCTTTTCTTCAGGAAACGCATTTGTCTAGCTTAGAACATGAGAAACTGAAGAGGGGGTGGGTGGGAGAAGTGGTATATTCTTCCTTTACCAGCAGGAAACGGGGAGTGGCCGTACTTATCCACAAACAACTACCTCTAAACATTCATAAAGTGTTACAGGATAAGGAGGGCAGATATGTCATCATCATGGGAGAACTTTGGGGACAGAAATTGAGTTTTGGTAATATCTATGGTCCTAATGTGTATAATCATAAATTTTTTTCAGATATCGTAGCAAGGGTGGCTGCTTATCCAGAGTACCAATTGATCCTGGGAGGGGATTTTAATTTCCTGGCAGACCCCACTATCGATTGTAATCCAGTAAAGCCAAAAAGTAAGGGCTGGCAACAAAAGGGGATAAATTTCTTGACATATCATTTAGAGCTAGTGGACATTTGGAGAACACTACACCCTCAGGAGATAGATTTTACATTTTTCTCTAACCCACACAACACATATTCCAGATTAGATTATTTTCTTATATTACAGTCCTTGTTCCCGATAGTGAAGACGGCGCATATACTTGATACCACATTGTCTGACCATTCGGCTATATCAATATCCCTGGCATATACAGCAGGAGGTAAGGAGAGGGTGTGGAGGTTTCCCCCTTCTTTGTATAGGGATGTAAAATTTAGAACCTATTTGAAAGAGAAATGGGATGAGTATCAAAAGTTTAACGATACTCCGGAGGTGAACCCAACTATATTCTGGGAGGCTGCTAAGGCAGTGATGAGGGGTCATGTTTTGGCTTACACCGCTGGAAAAAAGAAAAAAACGGAAGAGGAATTGCTAAGGCTTTCCACTGAATACCAGACAGCTCGCAGACAGCATATGGGAAGCGTAACCATAGAGCATAAGGAAAAGCTGATGGAGTTACGGAAACACATTGATCAGCTGCTTAACACGCGGGCTGAGCGAGATATTTATTATCAAAGATTTAAACTATTCCAGTGGGGAAATAAGGCTGGGAGGCTCTTGGCTAACTTAGTGAAACCCTACAGAAAGAGACAGGTTGTGACCTCAATTCGGGATGGGGAAGGCCGTTTGTATCATCAGGAGGCCCAAATACAGAGCCAATTTGTACAATACTACAAATCTCTATATGCTGAGCGGGAGCTAGACACAGGACAGAGGGATTCTTTTTTTGAGCATCTTCAGATGCCCACATTCACAGATGATCAAGTGCAAAGGTTGAGCGCCCCTATAACACCGCATGAGGTATGCCAGGGAATAAAGGCGCTGAAATTAACTAAAGCTCCAGGCCCGGATGGCTACGGCCCAGAATACTATAAAATGTTAATGGAGAAGGTGTCTGGACCCCTGGCGGGTATGTTTAATAGTTTGACCGAGGGGGGTGACAGAGGGCAAAATAACCCAAACCTTGCACATATTATATTATTACCTAAACAAGGAAAAGACCCTGGGCAAGTGGGATCCTATCGGCCAATTTCATTATTAAATCAAGATGTAAAGCTCCTAGCAGCAATATTGGCGAAAAGAATGAATCTATCTTTAGTTGGGATCATTCAGGAAGACCAGGTAGGCTTTGTACCTGGCCGATATGCCTCAATGAACCTCATTAGAGCATTGGCGGCAATACATACCTACAAAGGAACCGGAGGGAGAGAAGCCATAGCTGGTTTAGACATGGAAAAGGCCTTTGACAGTATATCGTGGCAGTATTTATTTTGGGTGATGAAAAAATTTGGGATAAGAGGTAGATTTATTGAATGGGTTAGGAATTTATATGCCAAACCTAAAGCTAAGCTCATGATCAATGATTCATTAACAGAAAGCTTTGATTTACAGAGTGGAACGAGACAGGGGTGCCCCTTGTCGCCGCTTCTGTTTCTTCTAGCTATTGAACCCTTGGTGATAAAAATCAGACAGAGCGATAAGATTAGGGGGCTTCAGGTGGGGGGGAAGGAGATCTGAATAAATTTATTCGCAGATGATATCTTGCTTTACTTGCAGGATGCTTCTATCCACCTGGACCAGGCACTCCTTTTAGTAAGGGACTTCGGAGGGATATCAGGCCTGAAAGTAAACTGTGATAAATCGGAATTACTTCTATTATCAGACGGATCGCACAGCATAGGGCATGGGAACTTTCCTATCCCGCCAGTGAAACAGTCCATGCGATATTTAGGTATACATTTGAGCACTAATGTACAAGTGGTGTATAAGAAAAATATACTGGACCATATAGATAAGATTAAACAACTATGCGAGAGATGGAAAGATCTCCCACTATCCCTGTATGGAAGAGTAGCATTGGTTAAGATGGTCTTGCTGCCGAAATTATTATACCCAATTCAAGCAATGCCCATTTGGATTAAAAGGCGGGATGAAAGGTCCTTCAGATCAACCATTCGATCCTTCATATGGAGACAAAAGAGAGCTAGAATAGGACACTATGTGCTGATACGTAACAAGGAAAAGGGAGGGCTCAACTTACCTGATATTCGTCTGTACAATGTGGCAGCATTAATGCGCTTTATCTTTGAGGGTATTGGTGGACAGGCAAAATTTACACCGACCCAATGGTGGGAGGGTTGGTGTTCACCACATACATTTATAAACTTATTACACACGCCTCCAGGGTTGGGCACAATTGCAAACAGACAGTATAGCTTTCTGTCTCCGATATGCTCAGCCTGGAAATGGTGGAGAAGCAGGCAAGCAAAAAGCCCAAGGGCATCGCCCTTCCTAAAGATGGTGGGATTAGTGGATTTCCCGGCAGGCATGGGACCCTCAATATTTAGGAGATGGGCAGAGAGTGGTTGTATGACATGGGGGGATTTAGTATCTCCAGACAGTAACACTTTTCTATCTTTTGCACAGGTGAAAGAGAGATGGGGAGTCCCTAATTGTCATATGCTACAATACATGCAAGCCTGGCACTACTGGCAGACGGTGTGGGGGAAGTATGGGGATCAATGGTCATACGGTACTCTGGATAGGATGATACTAGGTTTGCCCCTTGAAGGAAACAAATTATCTAACTGGTATAAGATGGTGAAGCTGACTATACCAGCAGTGAGAGAGGATAATGTGGTTTCTAGATGGAATAGGGACTTGGGCACACAGTATACCCAGACCCAATTTAATGATTTTTTTGTGATTTTAGCTGAAATGGTTAAATCTGCGGAATGGCAGGAAACCCAATTTAAATTACTACATAGGACCTATATTACCAGAGAGAGAGGGATAATAATGAAATTATGGGATTCGGATCAATGTACCAAATGTCAGGCCAGTGTGGGTACCTATTTGCACACTTTTCTGGAATGTCCTAAGCCGACCCTGTGGAATGAGATCTTTAAGATACAAAATAAGGTGCTCCAAACCACAGTAGTTTGGTCGCCCCAATCCTTAATGCTGGGAGATCAGACAGACCTGATTGAGCAGGGGCTTTCTCAACCACAAAGGAGATTCTTGTATATGACTGCATTGGCAGCTAAAAAAGTAACACTGCAGTTTTGGACTAGTGTGGAACCGGTGCCGTATCGCTGCTGGTTGAACAAAATATTAGAATTGGCACAGCATGAGAATTTATTATATAAACACTCACCACTCACAGATAATAGGCAATACGCACAATTGTGGCAGAAACTTGAAGAATTGATATTACACAATGCTTCAGGGGGGGGACTAATTTCACTTGCAGACGGGTAGGGAGGGAGGAAGGGAAGGGGGGGGTTTGGAGGGGAGGGCAGGGGAGAAGGGACATATTTGGATGCTACTTTTCTTTTTTTCCTTTGAATGGTATAACATATAGGGAATTGATGGGGGGATGACACAGTTGGGAGGGGGGGGAATAAATAAAAAGTCAGTGCAGTCCTGAGTGAGGGAGGGGACTTGCACATCTTTATTCAGAGTATAAATGTTGTTCAACGCACTGGTGTTACTTTTTGTATATAAATGAACAGAACACATGGTTGCACTGCACTGATGCTAATAAAGATAATTAAAAAAAAAAAAAAAAAAAAAAAGAAGCTCCATTTACCACTATCCTCTATTGCCTTCGACTCAACCAGTTCCTAACCCAGTCAGTTACTTTAGGGCCCATACCTAGGGCACTCAGTTTATTTATTAGTCGTTTATGTGGAAACGTGTCAAAGGCTTTGCTAAAATCTAAATACACCACAACTAGTGCTCACCCTTGATCCAACTCTCTGATCATAAGTACATAAGTATTGCCATACTGGGACAGACCGAAGGTCCATCAAGCCCAGAATCCTGTTTCCAACAGTGGTCAATCCAGGTCACAAGTACCTGGCAATATCCCCAAAAAGTACAATACATTTTATGCTGCTTATCCTAGAAATACTGTCAAAAATCAATGGCAGTGTTCCACCTCTATCGTAAATAATACACAACTCGTAAATGGTGGAAACTAACACACTAAGTGCTGACGATTACTAAAGGGGTCGTCTCATACAGTCAATCAGGCAGTTTTTACCACCCAAACTGGTGAGCCTGCATTACATGACTATTTATAATCATCGACTGCCCCCAAACTTCCGTAGTGCATAATTAACAAAAAAAAAAAAAAAACAGTGTTCAGTGCTATATCTACAATCAAAAAAATAGTTTTATCTTTTGTGCTACGGTTAATCTCTTTTTTTCAGTCGATGATTATAAATAGTCATGTAATGCAGGCTCACCAGTTTGGGTGGTAAAAACTGCCTGATTGTATGAGACGACCCCTTTATTAATCGTCAGCACTTAGTGTGTTAGTTTCCACCATTTGCGAGTTGTGTATCCTAGAAATAAGCAGTGGATTTTCCCCAAGTCATTTTAATAATGGCTTATGGACTTTTCTTTTAGGAAGCTATCCAAACCTTTTTTAAACCCCACTAAGCTAACTGCTTTTACTACATTCTCTGGCAACGAATTCCAGAGTTTAATTAAACGTTGAGTCAAAAATTAATCAGATTTGTCTGCAAGACCTGCTTCTAATAAAACCATGTTGCCTTGGGTCTTGTAACCATTGGATTCTAAAAACTTTACTATTCTCTGTTTTAAAAGCTTTTCTATTAATTTACTTACCACAGAAGTCAGACTTACCAGCATGCAGTTCCCAACATCTTCCACCAACACAGTCTTCTGAAAATCATTCAGGGACTACCATTCCTCCATTCCTACTTGTGTTTGTCTTCTGTGGTCCTGTTTCTGGCCCTTCAGCTGTGAACACAGAACAAAAATATTTGTTAAGCAATTCTGCCTTATCTTTATCTGCTTCTACATATTCCTCCCCTTCACCTTTGAGTGTTACAATGCCAGACTAGTACAGATTGATTCTACACACAGACAGTGCTAACAGAATACCCATTTTTTTCACACATGAACACAGGTAGACCCTCAAGTATAGAAAAGTAATCACAAAATAAAAATAGAAATATGTAGACAAAAAGAAACTGAACATCCAAGAGAAACTTCAGAGACGTACTAGAGAATAGAAAAAGTGACACATGTCCTTCTGTACTGTGCAAATTTAAAGAGAGCAATTGGAAAGCTAACATATTCCAATTGCTATGTTATAAACTGAGAAATAAAATGAAAACAGAAAATAAGGTAATATATTTTTATTGGACTAATTATTGCATTTTAAATTAGTTTTTGGAGGTCAAACCCACCTCCTGGTTTGCGCCCCGGAAACTACTCAGAAAATATATCTAATCCAATAAAAAGTTGTCACCTTATTTTCTTTTTCTTTTCTTTATATTTATTAACTTTTGAAGTGGACTAACATAGCTACCACATTACTTCATCCTAAATAAAAAATAAAAAGTTTTCTACCTTTGCTGTCTGGCCATTTAATTTTTCTAATTGTGTTGGCTCCTGTCTCTGGTAACTGCTTTCCTGTCTTCTTTTAATTCATTTTCCATTTCTAATTCTGTCCATTTGTCATTTTTTATCTCCTTCTGTCTTCTTCTCTTCCTCCTCCTTCTTTGCGTCAAACTCCAAATCTGATCTATTTCTTCCATTTTTCTACCGATCCAGATTTCATTTATATTTTTCAGTCTTTAATCTTTCTCTTATTACTGCATCTACCTGCAGCTTTTCATTTCTTTCTCTCACTCTGGCACTCCCATTCTCCTTTATCTTATTCCTCAGGAATTTACACCTGGTTTCAGTTGGTGTAAGATTTGGTGACCAACGATATTCTATAAAGAGCGCTCATCCTGGAGTGCCCTTTCGTCGCTCATATTTGGGCGCCATTTACTGAGTCCAGCCCAATATGTTAATTTGTCATGCAGAAGTGTTTGAACGCATGTGACCCCATTGTGGAGTTTGAAACCACATTTGGGGTCATGACCCACCATTTGGAAACCATTGACCTAAATTATCAATGGCACATGATCCAGCTCCTGCTGTTGTCTGCCAACCTTGGTATTGGAAAGGCTTTTTAAAGGGATTGGGATGGGACTGAGAAGTTTTTCTTGCATTGCTTTTGACAGCAGCTCCAGGAGCACTGGCTTGTGTATTAATGTGCTAATACTTTTTGTTAACTTTCCTTTTTTAAAAAATGTAGGTGTTATTCATTTATGCAAGCTCTATTATTTTTAAGCATACCAATGAGCTGGTTTGAAAGTATTTTCACGCCTTTCAGCTCATTATTATTTAACTTATTACATTAAAAATAACTTGTGTTAAGCTGTGTTATTGGCAGTAAATGCACATTATTGCCAATTAATGTGCATTAATTGGAAAATAATGTATGTTAGTGGCTTAATGCAACTTTGTAAATAGGGGCTTAGACTGTAAGCCTTCTGAGAAAAGCGAAATGCCTACTGTGTCTGAAAGAAGCTCTTTGAATTACCAATGAAAATGTATGACCTGAATCTAATTTAAATAATACATCAAATAAGCAAGCATGGGGGTGGGGGGGGGGGGGGGGGGGGAGAAGGGAAGAACATGTTAGGAATACAAAAACTGGTAGTGCAAATAAGACCCCAGAGAGCTGAGGAGGAGCTGTGGCAGGTGTTATAGGCCATAGTGGTAAGGATCATGGATGGTGAGACAAGTCAGGAATTCAAGAGAGGCAGTGAGCATCATAAGGATGTTGATAAACTGCTTTTGACAGTTGACCAACCTCTCCAGCTAAGCACCTGTTCCTACTGTGACCACTGCAACCTGGCCATTTTCTGGCTCAGTCACTCCAGAGCTGCATCCAAGCAGGAAGAGCCATATTTCCCAGTGTTTGAGGCTGCGAGTGGCTTAATGACTTGCTAACTGCCATCAGACAGAAGGACAACTTCAAAGAAAGGAGCACCTGAGGACCTTTATTCTCCACTCCTGGGGGGAAAACAAAGGATGTTTCTAGAGGGAGAGGAGCTGGGGAAGGGGGGGGGGTCAGGCTAATGGGGAGGAGCAGCCTGTGGTGGCTCTGCTGCTGGTGGTAGAAGGGATGGTGGTAAAGATACCTCAAGCCAGGGTTTAAGCCTAAAGTATGTCAACTTGACTATCTAAGACAGGCATTTTGTCTTTCTCCTTAGTACTACAGAATCTTAGGCATTGAAGCATTCCCATTTCCCTCATTGTACCCCCCCTCACACACCTTCTTAAGGCCTACCCCCTTTCAAGCTCTTACCTTCCAAGTCTGTGTACTATGCTGGTTGAACCACCAGATGACACCCTGTCAGGCGTGGTCCATTTCTCCCCACATCCTTCATGATCAGCTACTTGTCTACACAAGAAAAATTCAACTGTGGGCCTGCTAATGTGTCTCCAAGCATATGTATATACTTTGCACATACTTTTGCACTTTTGTGCATTCTTTTTTTTTCATTTGGAGTGTGTGTGTGTGTGTGTGTGTGTGTGTGTGTGTGTGTGTGTGGCAGAGATAGGTGTATTTTAAATGGCTCTTACACACTCCTTACAAAATACTTCTACATAGTTCCATGACACCCCTTTTGCATGATTAGCCTGACTTATGCACGCTATTCAAAATTACTCTGCCTATGTCTCTGAATAAAATGAATTGGTAGACTTGAAAAAGTATTATACTCCCTTCCCTGATGACAGGAAATCAATCTCATTTTTCTCATGCAGCTGAATGGATGTAGGATTAAAGTGGTATCATGTTTTTCTTGCTGGGATTTAGGATTGGGTAATTACATTTTTGACCATGCAATTTGTTTCAGCATGGGCAGGGTGATCTGACAGAAACTGTACAGGGCCATTGGTGACTTTTTAGAAGGTATTTTAAGAAGTTTTTTGCTGTCCTTTTGGAGGACAAAGGTCTCTGCTGTAACTCATTCACGACCTTCTGCTATCTTCATCCAAAAGATATGGCGTACAGTGAGATGAGAAAATCTAATGCAGAAGTGTCAAAGAAAAATGCATATCTTGGCAGACAGAATGGCCTCTGGAGTCCTCCAATCACCTAGAATGATGCAGTTCCTTGTCCCTGTGAGATCCCTGTGGAGAGTCACTAGGAAAGTAATAAAGACAGATGCTTTGAAAAAATAATTTTCCACAAGGTAAACTTGAAAGATCCTTCCTCACCTTATTACAGAGCATGGAAGCAAAGCATTCTACAGTAGAACAATCTAAATGGATACATTTCAACATTATAATTGAATTAAGGTCTGTACTATCTGTATTGAGTCAGCATAACAAAAATTTATCATCTAAAACTTTTGTTGGCCCCTATTTTTGCATATTCAAGTAGACTTACATAGCAACCTTAGGGGCCCCTTTTACCCAAGGGTGGTAGAAGTACTGCTGGCTTGGCATGCAGCAAATAGGCCCTACCACCAGGTTTGCCCAGGAGCCCAGCAGTAGTTCTGATTTTCCAATGCATCATTTCCGGAGAGTGTGCCAGGCAGTAATCAGGCAGCACCGCATGCCTACATAGGAGTCAGTAAGGGCTTCAGCAGTAAATGGCCATGCAACAATTTTTTAAGAATATAATAGTCATAGTGGGTCAGACCAATGATCTATCTAGCCCAGTATTCTGCTTCCAACTGTGGCCAATCCAAGCCACAAGTACTTGGCAGAAACCCAATTAGTAGCAACATTCTATGCTACCAATCCCAGGGCAAGCAGTGGCTTCCCCATGTCTGTCTCAATAACAGACTATGGACGTTTCCTCCAGGAATTTGTTCAAACCTTTTTTAAAAACTCAGATACGCTAACCACTGTTACTACATCCGCCAGCAGTGAGTTCCAGAGCCTAACTATTCTTTGAGTGAAAAAATATTTCCTCCTATTTGTTTTAAAGGTATTTCCATGTAATTTCCTTAGGTGTCCTCTGATCTTTGTACTTTTTGAAAGAGTGAAAAATCAATTCACTTCCACCCAGTGCTTTTTTTGTAGAAAAAAGGTGCAGGTACTAATTATGGGTGGGGTCACCACATACTATTATAGGGGTGGGGTCACCACCCCTATTATAGTCACACACCTTATACCAGCCACGGTGCATATAAACAGACTTCATTGAAAATATTGTACTAGTATAGAAGAAAAAAATAATGTGATTTTTTTCATTATAAATAATTTCTGTAAGCTGTTACAGCTCCAGTATACCCAGTGCAAAATAAGACAACAGATGTAAATTCTCAAATTGGACATATTCCAAACACTAAAATGAAAATAAAATGATTTTTTTTCTACCTTTGTTGTCTGGTGACTTTGTTTTTCTATCCATATTGGTCCCAGTCTCTGCTTCTGCTGCTCTCTATCTGTTCTCTTAACACCATTTCCAGGGCTTCCTTTCCATTTATTTCTTTACTTTCCTCCTTTCTTCTTCATTTCTTGCCCGACATCCATAAGTAACAGCTGGGTCCTCCTCTGTGGAATTGACTGGAGGAGGTATAACGTGGATCCAGCTTTTGCCTATTTTCTCCATCCATGTGCAGTTTTTCTCCTTTCTTCCCTTTCCCTCATCTCCATCCACGTGCATCTTCTTCTTTTTTATTTCTTTCTTTGTTACATTTGTATCCCACATTTTCCCACCTATTTGTAGGCTCAATGTGGCTTACATAGTACCGGAGAGGGCGTTTGCAGACTCCAGTGTGAACAAATACAAAGTGATGTTGTGATAAGATAAAGTTCGTGGCACAGCCACATTAGGGCATCGTATAATGGAAGAGTTGTGGTATATCCATTACGTACTTTAGTTTTGTTGTGTTGCAGATATCAGGCATTTATGTTGGGTCAGCCGGGTATGCTTTTTTAAACAGGTTAGTTTTTAGTGTTTTCTGGAAGTTTAGGTGATCGTACGTAGTTTTCAAGAGTTTTGGTAATGCGTTCCACAATTGTGTGCTAATGTAGGAAAAACTGGATGTGTAGGTTGATTTGTATTTGAGTCCTTTGCAGCTTGGGTAAAGCAGATTTAGGTACGTTCATGTTGATTCGGATGTGTTTCTAGTTGGTAGGTCAATCAAGTCTGTCATATATCCCGGGGCTTCACCGTAGATAATTTTGTGAACCACAGTGCAGATTTTGAAAGCAATGCGTTCTTTGATTTCCCTCCATCCATGTCCAGCACTTCTCCTCTCTCTTCCCCTCCATCCATGTCCAGCATTTCTCCTCTCTCTTCCCTCCCCTGTATTCATATAAAGCAATAATTCTGTCTCCCCTCTCCTCCATCCAAGTCCAGCATTTCTGCTCACTCCTGCCAACTCCTCCATCCATCCATATCCAGCAATTCTCCTCTATCTCCTGCTCTCTTCTCCATCCATTTCCGGCATTTTTCCTCTCTCCCCTGCCCTCCCCCCCATCCATGTGCATCTCCTTCCTATCTTCCATCCCCTCCATCCATGTCCAGCATGTCTCCTCTCTTCCCTGCCCTCCCCTCCCATGTCCAGCGATTCTACTCTATCCCCTGTCCTCCCCTGCCATCCATGTCCAGCGATTCTCCTCTCTCACCTGCCCTCTCCTTCCATCCATGTCCAGCAAATCTCTCTTCACTGACCTCCCCTCCCATCCATGTCCAGTATGTCTCCTCTCTCCCCTGCCCTCCCCTTCCATCCATGTCCAGCAAATCTTTTGCTGACCTCCCCTCCCATCCATGTCTCCTCTCTCCTCTGCCCTCCCATCCATGTCCAGCGATTCTCCTCTGCTCCCTGTCCTCCCCTCCCATCCATGTCCAGCGATTCTCCTCTCTCCCCTGCCCTCCCCTCCCATCCACATCCAGCAATTTTCTCTTCCCTGCCCTCCTCTCCCATCCATGTCCAGCATGTCTCCTCGCTCCCCTGCCCTCCCCTCTCATCCATGTCCAGTGATTCTCCTCTGCCCCCTGTCCTCCCCTGCCATCTGTGTCGAGTGATTCTCCTCTCCTCTGCCCTCCCCTCCCATCCATGTCCAGCATGTCTCTCTTCCCTGCCTTCCCCTCAAATCAATGTCCAGCGATTCATTCAAACCCCAGCCCCCCCGACTTTCCGTTCATGCACCCGCGCTCCCTGCTTTGAAATCATTTGTTTACCCAAAGTCACGGCGAACCGGCAGTAAAAGCAGCAGGCAGGCTTGCCTCCTCGTCGCTTCCCTTCCCTCTCAGCGCATCCCACCTTCCTCTGATGTAATTTCCTTTCTGCGAGGGTGGGACATGCTGACAGGGAAGGGAAGCGACGAAGAGGCAAGCCTGCCTGCCAGTGCCTGCCTGCTGCCTTTACTGCCGGTTCGCCGCGACTTTGGGTAAACAAACGATTTCAAAGCAGGGAGCATGGGTGCACGAATGGAAGGGAGGAGGCAGGTGAGCCAGATCTCAAAAAAAGGTGCCAGTACGCTGTACCGGCGCATACCGGCACAAAAAAAAGCACTGCTTCTACCTGTTCTACACCACTTAGGATTTTATAGACCTCAATCATATCCCACCTCAGTCGTCTCTTTTCCAATTTGAAGAGCCCTAACCTCTTTAACCTTTCCTCATATGGGAGGAGTTTCATTCCCTTTATCATTTTGGTTGTTCTTCTTTGAACCTTTTCTAATTCTACTATATCTTTTTTGAGATACAGCGACCAGAATTGAACGCAATACTCAAGGTGAGGTCACACAATAGAGTGACATAGAGGCATGCTAGTATTTTTGGTGTTATTTACCATCACTTTCCTAATAATTCCTAGCATCTTGTTTGCTTTTTTGCCCAGTGTCATACACTGGGCAGAAGATTTCAGCATATTGTCTACAATGATACTTAGATCTTTTTCTTAAGTGCTGACTCCTACCGCAAGGCCATTTACTGGGTTTTTTAAAAAGAGGTCATTTTACCAGTGACCTAGGTGCACATCAATCCCACATGCCAACGTCACAGTGGGCCACCTTTTACCACCATTTAGTAAAAGGTCCCTTAGTATTTTGCTCGATATAGGATAATCTGGTTCAAGTTTCATTTTCAACAGTCAACATAGATCATAGATTCTCAACCCAGTTCTCAAGACATAGCCAGTCATGTTTTCAGGATACCTACAATGAATATACATAAGGTAGATTTGCATACAGTGGAGGTAGTGTATGCAACTCTATCTCATGCATATTCATTATGGATATCCTGAAAACCTGACTGTCTATACGTGCCCAAGGATTGGGTTGAGAATCACCGAAGTCAGAGTTCACATCCCACTTCTCCCAGCAATGTCCTTTGTGCCCCTAGGCTGTTCACTTAAGTCTTTATTGCTTTAGGTACAAACTTAGGTGTATTATATAATCCTGTGGGAATTCACTTGCCATGCAGAATTCAGTGCAGACACAGGCAATCTGCAGCTCCTCTTACTCTCTCTTCTGCTCTTCTGCAGAGCTCACAGGGCAAGAAAAGGAGAAAGTTGAACCGGTGTACATCAGGTAATTTTCTCCTACTGTGTCAGCTTAGACCCAACTATGTGAAAAGGGGACGAAGGGAGAAAGGGGGCCACAGTTGGCCCTGTGATAGCATGGGTGAGTGTTGGGGTTTTGGGTCTTCACACAGCTAAACCACAGTTTAAAAGTGAACAAAACTCTTTAATTGTGAAGTTTAAAAAGGAAAACATACAGTAACCTATTCCTCTTACAGGCTATTAGCTCAGGAGTATAGATAAATTAGCTGAGAGTTCAAAGGCAAACAAAAAAGGGGCCTGGTTCCTACTACACACAAAAGACTTATGCCTGGACAGGGCCACTGAGAGGGGAGCAAAATTCCCAGGCCCGGTCTCCGGGGGGGGGGGGGGGGGGGGGGAACTCAGGCTCGGGCCTGGTGTCGGCAAGCTTGCTCCTACCTGCTTCTGGGTCTGTCCTCTCCTGCTCCTGTGTGCCGCCCAGGACCCAGATAATTATATTAACGCAATATCACAGGAGCAGGAGAGGACAGAGCAAGGGAGCAACACAGCAGTGACTAGAGACAGAAAGGTGCTGGGGGGGGGGGGGGGCTGGTGCACGTGCATGCCAGTCCAATCCTGCCTCAGGCCCGGCTGTGACTCTCGGTGTCCCTGGCCCAGGATTCTATATATGATGTCAAGATGAAATTTGTGATTGGCATGCAAATTAATGAGCTTATGAGCTAACAATCAACTATTGCAGTTAACTGGTAATAAATGAAATTTGTGCATACTTCTCCCCACCCCCTATTCTGTAACCCTATGTGCCTAAATCCCTTAGCGTGCAACTCAAAAAGAAGAGTGGCAGGGGCGTTCCTAAAAGTTGCACTTGGGGTTATAGAATAGCACCATTTCTGCGCCAAAATGCCTGGAGTTGGGCACCAACATTTACACCAGGTTGCAGCCTGCGTAAATTCCAGTACCCAACTTCTGGTACAGAAATGTGATCTAAGCGCTATTCTATAAATAGTGCTCAACCTGGAGCGCCGTTTATAGAATAGTGTTCTGCACCAATTTTTTTCTGGTGCCGAAATCTCAGCGTCAGTTATACAATGCCCCCCTTACAGTGTGCAAGTTGTAATGTAAAAGTTTTTCCTACCTCATGGCCACCCTTCTGGTTTTTCAAACATATGTTGTGTGGGTGTACTCTGGAGTTCTGCTTCTTTTTGATGTGGGTCTTTCTCTTTCCCCCTACCTTGAGCTTTTATTTCCCTTAGCTGAATCACACCCTTTTGGCTGAGTTTCTCAGGCCTAGGTCTCTTAAAGTGGCCCTGTGAGGGAATGTGCTTAAGAGAGGCCAGTATCTTCCTATAAACTCTTTCACAGCCCCTCTTTTTAATTTCTTTGGTGAAACAGAAAAATTACAGCCATGAAAGTTTGTGACAGCATAGTACAATCATCCTCATTCTTCTCAAGCTTCTTATCAGCAGGCCAGTAGCAGTGCAGGGTCCAGAGTCATCCTACTCTCGTCCTCCTCTGAATTGCCTGCCAAGACCTTGATCTACCAACTTTCTGTTTAGGTACAGGTAAGAATAGGTAGGTGCAACTGCTGCTGCCTGCACTTGTCCCCAGAAGTGACTCACCACCATGTGCTTTCATGCCAAAAGGGTTCCAGATCTTTGATTTGGTTCAAACGTCACAAAATTAACACTGTTAAATTTGGCTGGCTGACTTAAGTGACTTTACTCTACCATTGTCTGTGTAAAAGGTGTATACACCTTTGAAAATTTACCATTTATGTATTGTTTCCTGGAAATGAAGGCTAATAAAAACTTAACAAAGTTAATCACTAGTTCTACCATTGTACAAAAATTAGAATTACCACCCATCTAAGTTTATGCTATACTGTCTAATATCCTGAGGTTGGAAAGAGAAGAAGTTTATGAAATGTTCCAAGGGGAAGTGTCAGGGGAAGGGTGTGTATAACAAAACTCAAGTGGGTGTGTTCTTTTATCCTTTCTTCTGTGCTCTTCCTGAGGTGTGTTGTGGTTCAGAAGTAGTGCAAATGCATAACAGAGTGAGGCCCTTGGGTCCAGAAGGGCCAAGCCCTGGGAGATGGGGTCAGCAAGGACATAATATCTGCCCATTGTGTGAGGATGGCCCTTGTATCATGCAGGATCATGAAACCAACTCATAAGCATTGAGATAGGCTTGCCAGTGACTTTAACAGACATTTTTGAGGAGTAGATAATGATGTGGAAAGTCTGCATTTTGCTTAATGGTCAGAGGTGATAAAACATTCTAATAAAGCCTCAAATTTCCTCTTATTTCATTGGTATAAATCAAGGCGCAATAGGTTCCAGACATAGGAGCCAGCTCTATGGGTACCTGAACATCCCTAATATCAGGGACGAACTGAGGGTGATCTGGGCCCCCCGCCCAGCCACTGCCCAACTTCCCCCTTGCCACTTCAGCCAATGATCCTGCTGCCTCGGTCCTATCTGAGGGGTCCTGGTAGTCTGGTGGCCTGTGCGAGGGGGGCATGTCTTTTCCTGATCGCTACGCTGCCACTATTCCCCTGCCTGCTGGTGCCGCTGTGTTTTCAAAATGGCGGCTGAGACTTCCCGTGGTAGTCTCATGGGTCTCAACAGTCTTGCGAGACTTCCGCAGGGAGTCTTGGCCGCCATTTTTAAAATATGGTGGTGCCAGGAGGAGGGAATAGCGGCAGCCCAGCAGGCCGGGCAGAAAAGAACATGTTCCACCCCCTGCTGAGGCCACTAGATCACCAGCAGTGTGCTGGGCATCCGGGCACAGCCTCTGGGCCCCCTAGAGTCTCTTGGCCCTGGGGCACTCTCCGGTTGCCCAAATGGTCAGTCCGCCCCTGCCCAAACTCCTTGCCTGTGCACATAGAGGGGTAATTTCTGTTGGCTTAGCACACTCAATCCTTTAAAAAAGTTGGTTCCTATGGTTCCAGATGACAGAGAAATACCCTAGCTAGCTTTATCAGAATTCAAAAGCAGTTTTGTAGACAATGAATGTGGAGCTTGTCAGAAGATCTGAAATTCTGACAGATTATTTTCAGCAGAGTGTTTATCTCTTGACAGGTTTCATAGTCCTGAATTCCTGCATCATTGGCCAGGGCTGCTGTTTGGTTTTTCCATAGTTCATTTTGTAGTCTCTAATGGTCATAACCTATAAAGCTGAGTGACATAAGGTCATCAATCAACGTTAAATGTTTCTCTAAGGCTGAATATAGGATATTTACCAGGTATTCCCAGACAGATCTTTGTAGATAAAGAGAAAGTAAAATGGGGGTGGAAACAAAGAAAACGATGTAGAAAAACCTAATTGGTGCTAATAGAATTGTGCTGTGGTGACAATGTATCAGACAAACAGTTGTTAAATGGTTAAATATTTAGGGAACAATAACTAAACTGTCCACATTGGTGCAAACTCCATGGGTATTTTTTTTTACGTGCAGGGTTTCACCAATAATCAAATCCAAATCCAGAACTAGATGGGTGGCTCTGTTTTGATTGTTGTGCTAGGAAAACGTACCGATAGAAATTTGTGCCTTCTTTTTCTGTGGTTACTTAGGAGGTCTTTTACTAAGCCATGGTAGCATTTTTAGCTTGTGGTAGAAATCAGCTTGCGGTCAACGCCGAGATACTCATCCTATATAATAAGTCTCACCTCCAACGTTCTGTCTTGCTGCCTGGGACCGTGGCTCCTTCCGAGTTGGTCTGCTAGGCTCCGTAGATCAGGCTGACATCACCGTAGCCATTATGATGTCAACTTCAGAACCCAGGGAAAAAAAAACATGCCTCACAGCTGATCCATGTCCAGAGGAGTGTCGCTGGAGGGGGGCAGGGGAGAGAGGAGGGTCGCTGGATATGGGTGGCTGGAGGGGGGCAGGCTAGAGAGGAGAGTCGCTGGACATGGGTGGCTGGAGTGGGGCAGGGGAGAGAGGAGGGTTGCTGGACATGGGTGGCTGCAGTGGACGCAGGGGGAGAGGAGGGTCGCTGGACATGGGTGGCTGCAGCGGAGCCGAAGAAAACCTTGCTAGCACCGGTTTCATTTGTGTCAGAAACAGGCCTTTTTTACTAGTAGGAATATAATGGGTGCTTTGGTGTTTACCACCAACTGATTTCTACTGTGAGCTAAAAATGCTACCACGGCTTAGTAAAAGGCCCCCTTAGTCTGGCTAAAACGTGCATAGTTTTAGTTAGCAAAATTGACATGCATTTTTACCCCCCTCCATCTAACCCTGTTATTGGGAATGCCTCTGAAGAAGGTATGCAAAATGATAGGGCTTCTTTACTAAGGTTCATCTAATTTGCATTAATCAAAATTAAGAGACATTCCCCCCAGATTCTACAGTATATGGCGTGACTTAAGTTGCACATGCAAATCCGGTCGTATTCTGGATTTGCACGCACCAATCAGTGCCGATAATTGTATGTTAACAAGCAATTATCGACACTAATGGCTTTAATTAGAATTTACACACATCTAAGTCACATCATTGAAAAGGGGCATGGCCATGGGTCCTCCTCAGCACCGGTCTCCGGTGTGTTCGCTGATCTGTTTCTATGAGTCGTGCCGTCAGGAGTAAATACTCACAGAAACAGATCAGCGAACACGCCGGAGACCGGCGCTGAAGAGAACTTCGGCTGGTGGGGATTGTGGACCCCCGCCAGCAAAGGTACCTGGTGGCGGCAGCGGGGGAGGGTTGTCGGCAGGGAGGGGTCGAAAGTAGAGGGGGTCAGGGCTAAATGTGTGGGGGTCCATGCCCCTGTGACTCCACCTAGCTGCGCCCCTGCTTCAGCCCCCCTAACACCCCTCCCTCCAACTGAAAAAAGTGCTGGAGGTCACCGGACCTCCAGTCTATACCCTGGTGGACTAGCGGCGACTAGTCGTATTTTTTTTCCGTGCAGAATTTTCAGACACCATATATAGAATCTAGCCCTAAGTGCTTTCACACTAACTCCAGGTAAAGTACCATGTGCAATGTGCCATTTTAATGCAGAACTTGTAAAGGCAAATGCTGGGAACACCTCAATAATTGCTATGTCAAATTTGCAGCTACCACATGATAAAGGGTCACATTAAACTGCGGTAACTGCAAATTATACCAAAGTTTAGTAAAATGGCCTCTTAGCTACGTCATCTAACTTCTCCCCTGGTTTTACAAATTAGGAGCCAGAAAGAACATTTCTCTCAACTTATATTAACTGTCTGCTGGGACAAGTGATACCCTTATCCGTTAATAAATTCAATCCATCAAAAGGGAACATGTGGAGACTTACCCCCAAATATTAAGGCATCTTTTGACATGGGTGGACACATTGGAAATCTGTTATACTTTGTCATTGTCTCATACACAAAGAAATTAATTTATGTACTCTGCTTTCATGCATTTTCTACTGTTTTACTTACCCAACTTACTAATCAAATAGATGGTTTAATTATATTTCCACTGGAGACTGTACAGCATTAGTTGTTTCTACAGTAGTTCATTAGTTCATAATTTATTATGTTCTAGTATTTCACTATCAAACATGACCTTACTTTATTTCGTGTTAGAATTTGCTCCAAGGTTTTTCTGAGCTTTGATTAATTCTGCAAATACTTTAATGAATTACTTCTACACACATCATTTGAGGTACATCCTAAGTGCTGATACTCTGTGGGGGTAATTTTATTAAGGACTAGTATAAAAGGCCCGTTTCGGTAGGCAATGAAACGGGCGCTAGCAAGGTAATCCCCCCTCCTCCCTCTCTCTCTCCCTCCCACCCTCCCTCCCTCTCTTCCTCCCTCCCTCTCTTCTTCCAGAACACCCTCCCTCCCTCCTCCCGAGTTCCAGACCCCCTCCCTCCCTCCCTCCCTCCCTCCCTGCCTCCTGAGTTCCAGACCCCCCTCTCTGCCTCCCTCCCTCCTGAGTTCCAGCCCCCCCTCCCTCCCTTCCTTCCTTCCTTCCGAGTTCCAGACCCCCTCCCTCCCTCCCAGTTGAAGGCCCCCTCACGCCCCTCCCACCGAGTTCCAGATTCCCCCTCCCTCTGATTTCAACCCCCCCCTCCGTGTTACTGACCCCTTGACCCCTGTGCTGCAACCCTGTCGACCCCCCTTTCCGCAGAAAACCCACCCCCTTCGCCATCGCGTACCTGTGCTGACGACAGCCACATTTCTGTTCTTCTCTGTGCCGGCGATTGCTGTTGTTCGGGTGGTGGATAGGTCCGTTATGCATCTGAGAGATGCGATTGGCGACGTCATGACGATCGGGCGCTAGCAAGGTAATCCCCCACCCTCCCTCCCAGGGTGAGTTGGTGAGTGTGAGTGCTCCGCCCTCGACGTCATCACGTTGTGACGCAAGGGCGGGGCAGACACTCATGGGCAAAAGCAATCTACACAACTACAACTTCCGGCTTCATTAGAATGTTGTAAATGTTATATTTATTGACATGTTGAAATAATTACAAGAATCCACTTGTCACAGAAAATTTTGATAAACGGGACGACCAAAAATAAGCATATAGGAATTTTTTTTACCGGAATTCATAAATACGTGGGATAAACATAAAGGAATCCTGTTCAGAAGAAAGAGATCATCAGAAGCCTAGCAGAGATTGGGTTGCAGCACCGGTGGTTAGGAGGCAGGGCTAGTGGTTGGGAGGCGGGGCTAGTGCTGGGCAGACTTCTATGGTCTGTGCCCTGAAAATGGCAGATACAAATCAAGGTCAGGTATACATATAAAGTAGCACATATGAGTTTATCTTGTTGGGCAGACTGGATGGACCGTACAGATTTGTTTCTGCCATCACCTACTATGTTACTATCCAGCTCATTTTCAAAAGAGAAGGGCGCCCATCTTCTGACACAAATCGGGAGATGGGCGGCCTTCTCTCAGAGCCAGCCAAATCGGCATAATCGAAAGCCAATTTTGGCCGGCCTCAACTGCTTTCCGTCACAGGGACGGCCAAAGTTCAAGGGGGTGTGTCGGCAGTGTACCGAAGGTGGGACGGGGGCGTGGTTAACAGATGGCCATCCTCGGCCGATAATGGAAAAACGAAGGGCGTCCCTGACAAGCATTTGGCTGACTTTACTTGGTCCCATTTTGTTCACAACCAAGCCTCGAAAATGTGCCCGAACTGACCAGATGACCACCGGAGGGAATCGGGGATGACCTCCCCTTACTCCCCCAGTGGTCACTAACCCCCTCCCACCCAAAAAAACTAATTAAAAAATATTTTTTTCCCAGCCTCTTTGCCAGCCTCAAATGTCATACCCAGCTCCATCACAGCAGTATGCAGGTCCCTGGAGCAGTTTATAGTGGGTACTGCAGTGCACTTCAGGCAGGCGGACCCAGGCCCATCCCCCCTACCTGTTACACTTGTGGTGTTAAATGGGAGCCCTCCAAAACCCACCCGAAACCCACTGTACCCACATCTTAAAAACGATTTACGAACTAACAAGATTCCGCAAACTGTTGATGACCCATCTCTTTAACAAAGCATACCAAAAAGATCAACCACGTGAACACACAATTCCTCCACATATATTAAGAACTGTCTTACAATATCAGCATGTTATACTACTATCATGTTTCATCACTATCATGTTGCTTAAGATCCTTCTGTAACACTAAATGTCTATTTTCTAATATTTCCACTATTCATGATGTATTGTAAGCCACATTGAGCCTGCAAAGAGGTGGGAAAATGTGGGATACAAATGCAATAAATAATAATAATCTAGGTGCCCCCCTTCACCCTTTAAGGGCTATGGTAGTGTTGTACAGTTCTATGTGCAGGACATCAGGACTCATGTCAGAAACAGAATCCAGATCAGCAACATGCTGGAGACCGGCGCTGAAAAGGACTTGGGCTGGCGGGGGTTGGCGACCCCCGCCAGCAAAGGTACCTGACGGCGGGGGAGGGTTGGTGGTGGGGGGATGGGGGGTTGAATGTGGTGGGGGAGGGTTGGCAGCGGGGGGAGGGGGGTGAAAGCAGGGGGGCCAGGGCTAAATCTGTGGGGGCCCATGCCCCCGTGGCCCCACCTAGCTATGCCCCTGCTTCAGAGAACAACTAGGAGTGCAGTCAGGGGGGCTGTGGGTTTTTTTTTTTTTGTGAAATACAGATTGGTAAATGTCTAACAGATTTTCACCATTTTCTCACTGATTTTTCCTAAAAATGAGAGATTTGATATAGAGGGAATGTTACGCTGCGTGAGTAGGTCTAAAGCAGCTTTATTATTTTTTTTTTTTTTAGTAATGGTTTCACCACTGACCTTTTACTATTTCTGGTAAAACTCTCTCTGATATGGGGGAAATTCTACTATGGGGTGCTCCAAGGACATGCAGTAGGAGTCTATTCTCTAATGGCACCTAGGTATTAATACTAGCCGAACCTGGTATTCGAATGTCTAGCATTTAGGTGCCCACAATTACATCAGCCATGGAACTGGCATACCTGTGGGCATCTGAATGCAGCAGAGACATGCCCAACTTATAGCATTTTGTAAGTTACATGCAGTGTGTTTTTTCTAGCAAAAAAGGTGCCGGTACTCAAATGCTAGGCCGCCCTTCAGGGGTAGGGTGATTACTAAGGGACCCACCCCACAATGGCCAGGCCACCTGCAACCAGTCACAGAATCTATGACGAGGCAGAATTGGTATGTAGAGCCTGAGCTCTTTCATTAAAACATGGGGTCCATGGGTCAATTTTAGCAGACAATGGAAAAGGTGCCGGTACTCAGTACCCCCAAGTACCCCCTCAGAAAAAGCCCTGGTTACATGTGTAACTGGGAGTCCTGCCCATGCTTTTCCCATGAATACACTCCCTTGCATTTTTGCACTATGTAAGCTAGACACACCATTACAGAGTAGTACTTATGCACGCTGCTGGCGCTTTCGCAGATAAGTGTACATTTATGCGCATAAGTGCTAGTATTCTGTTTATTATCCTTCTTCTGCTCCTTTAAACAAACCAGGAGGGCATAGATCAAGTGCACCTTGTGGAAACTCCATTTTAGAGATGCTTTCAAAGGCTGTTATATGTTAACTAGTGACCGGTAAATACTTAACTTCCTTATCTATAGATTTTCAACTGATATGTGGATAGTGTTGGGCTGAAAATCCCTCTAACTGCTTTGCCGCTATCCATATGTCAGAGGGATGTGGCAGTATTAGCCAGATAGCTATGTATTGGGTCTACTAAATAGCAGGTCTAAATGGATACCAGTAGTGGTGGTGTGTCATGCATTTACCTCCCACAAGACCTCTTCCTGCCCTTGATACTGTCACTAATGTTGGGTTGATAATCTGGTGCACCCTGATTGGTCCACTGCGAATGTTTTTGCTCTAATTGGTCTCCTGTGCCCATATAACCCTGAAACAACCATGAGTCTCTGAATGCCTCGATATTTAACTTCTGCTAATCTCTTGGTAACGAACCTCTTCTGCTTGCCCTGACTCTTGTCTGGTTCCTGGACTTCGCTTCTCTTTGATGATTTAAACTTTGGTTCCACACCTGGTACTTCTCCTGTCTTCTTTTTCTACCGAACGTCAGGTGTCTACTGGGAGCACCACAGGCCTGTGTCTGAAGTTGTGGCATGTTCTTAATACCGGAGGACTCAACCCAAAGGGAAAGGGAGCTATTATAAGTGAAGTAGCACGTTGATGGTCACTGATGTTCGAGAGTGGAATCGGCTATGACATGGTGGTAGTCAGCAGCATATCAGCAAACTAGATCTGCTACGAGGGGAAATGCAGAGACAAAGGAGCAGCGTGATCAACAGGACACTTCCAAGCAAAACCAGGGACACCAGAGATGGAAAAATTGTTCTTTAATAGTAGATAAGACGTGAAACGGCACCTTTTTTCGGCAAACAACACCTACCTGCTTTTAGTTGTTTAGTTGGATTTGTTATAAATGGCTGTCCATCCTTATATAGATTTTTTATGTTGTGCAACCATGAATCTAAATGTACTATATGATTTTATGATTATACTAGTAAAAGAGGCCCGTTTCTGGAGCAAATGAAACGGGTGCTAGCAAGGTTTTCCTCCCCAACATCCCCCCGTCTCCCTCCCTCCGTACCTACCTACCGACCCCTTCGTCATTCTGACGCCATTGCTCCGCACCTCCTGAACGCACCGTATGCCATTGCTCCGCCCTCGGTGTGTGACGCCATTACTCCACCCTCAACGTCATCACGTTTGACGCGAGGGCGGGGCCCCGAGACGGCGATTTCGGTGGCTTCACCACCACGAACCCTTCGAACCTGTCTTGTTGGAAGTGACGTCAGTGTCTGTCTTTAGAACGTTGAGGGTGAGTTTTATTATATAAGATGTTTTATTTTATGTATTTATGATTATGTGTTTCATTTTAATCTGTAGACTCCTGAGGCAGGCATTGTTCGCCAAAACACAATGCTGTGTCGTCTTGTCTACTATTAAAGAACAATTTTTCCATCTCTCGTCTCCCTGGTTTTGCTTGGAAGTGTCCTGTTAATCACGCTACTCCTTTGTCTCTGCAGTCAGCAGCATATACAATAGCGTGGTACTGAATATACATATTAAATGCTGCAACTGACATGTAAATAAAAATTGCACCAGTATTCTTCTTTAATGAAAAATCGCCCACCAGGTCAAAACATGATCAAATCTGCTTGTCCTACCTTAAACTGAACCACCATAAAATGAACTACAGATATTATAACATAGATGAGCTTCAGACCATATAAATCCTTTCTATGTAAATGATTTAGATAAAAAGTACTGTGCTAATATTTTGCATTCTCAAATTATGAGATTCAAAATTCTCTGATATAAAGAATTGTTCTTGCCATTAAAATAAAAACCTACAGGTGGGAGAGTTTAAATGCCTTCATTATCTTAAATTATGATGGATTTAACTGTAAATATATAAAATGTGTTAGTAGAACATTTATAGCTAGGCACAGTGTTACCAGTGGTGTAACTGCCAGAGGCAGACCCTGGCATGTAGACTTCCTGCAGCTTAGAGATCATATGAGATGGATGATTGATGCTTGGGAATGTTTTGCTGTTTTAGCCAGTAGAGAAGTTAAAAAAAAAAAAATTCAAGCTGCTAAATAAAACATGGCTCAACATGATGCAGTTCTGGAAGAAAGGAGGTGGAATTATTAAGGTTATCTATCTACCCTTTTGTTTTTATACCTTTCAGCCGCTTAGACTTAGTAGTCATAGCTGTATCTCAGCTTGAATTTTCTAGATTGTAGTCAAAGGAATAAGGTGAATAGCAAAAGGTGTGTTGCACTAACATTTCAACAGAAATCTGCTCTAGTCATGGAAAGCAAAAGCAGGGAGGCCATGTATATAAATCAAGCGGACTTGTGACTGTCTCCATGGGGCTGATCCGCCTAGGTACTTAGAAAATGATTTCAGACGAACACCAATTAAAGGCTTGAAGTGTTTATTTCTTTGTCAGATGTTCTTCAAGGAACAAGGATGTGGAGATAAAATATATTGGAGCTCCTTATTACATTGTATGAACAATTCAGAATATATTGTTTGTCGAGATCAAATGCTGCGAAAGGGATCATAGCTTGAAACTAAACAGCATGAATGAGGGAGGATTGTGTTAGTGAAAGAAGATGCAGAATAATGGCATAATCAGTTTCATTTTATATCAGGATAAAAAAAAATAGAGGTTGTGGGAGAAAGATGTTAAGAATCAAAGAAGGAAAAAAAGATTTTTTCCAATGAGATCTGAAGAGGACAAAAAAGGGTCAGGTGCACATTTGATTCCCTCCTAGACAGCCACCATGTTACCCAATTACAGTCCTGGGTTTTTGACAGTCCCAGCCTGTTGCATTATGGGACCTGTAGCACTGATGTCAGTAGATAGAATCAGGGACTACAAATTCCATACTGCTTTGGGATTCAAAAACAGGATTGCCAAAAAATCTCTGTCCTGGAATTGGATAACTTGGCAGCTCTGCATAGATACAAAAAGGGGAAAATCTTTAAGTACATCTGACCCTATAGTAGAAGAAACTTTTGGAATTTTGGGGGCAGAAATAGAGAATATGTTGCCACTAACACAAGGATTAGTTAATATAGGGGTCATTTTATTAAAGCATAGCATGTACTAAGGGGTCCTTTTACCAATCTGTGGTAAAAATAGCCCTGCAGAAGCGGTAGGGGACATTTTTCCTGCACACCATGGCCCTTTTTGCCGCAGCGGGTAAAAAGCCCCATCCCCCCAAAATGGCCATGCATTAACTGCATGGCCATGCGGTGGGGAGCATTTACCACCACCCATTGAGGTGGCAGTAAGGGATCCCGTGGTAACCTGGCAGTAACTGGGCAGCAATTACCACTGGGTTAGCACAATGGAAAAATTCCAAAAATATTTTCTGGTGTGCCGAAAATGACACACACTGAAGTCTGAATTACCATTGGAGGCTGCATTGGGCCAGCGGTAGTTGCCAAACATAGGGTTACCATATGGCTCCAGAAAAAGGAGGACAGATTGAGCCACATAAATTGGTACTTGGATGTCCATCTCTCAGAGACTTCCAAATTGGTATAATCGAAACCCGATTTTGGACATCTCTAGCAAAAGTCCGTCACATGGACGTCCAAATCTGAAGGAGTTGTTTTGGAGGCGTGGTGAAGGCGGGACTTCAGCGTGCTTAAGGCTTGGATGTCTTTGAGCCATAATGGAAAAAGGCAGAGACGTCCTAAACTAAAACTTGGACGTTTTCACCCGGACGTGTTTTTATTATGAATAAGGCACAAAAAGGTGCCTGAAATGACCAGATGACCACTGGAGGTAATCAAGGATGACCTCCCGTTACTCCCCCAGTGGTCACTAACCCCCTCTCACCCTCAAAAAACATCATTAAAAATATTACGTGCCAGCCTCTATGCCAGCCTCAGATGTCATACTCAGGTCCATGACAGCGCATGCAGGTCCCTGGAGCAGTTTTAGTGGGTGCAGTGCACTTCAGACAGTCGGACCCAGGCCCATATCCTTCCTACCTGTTACATTTGTGGAGGAAACAGCATTGCCCTCCAAAACCCATCACAACCCCTCTGTACCCACATATAGGTGCCCCCTTGACCCATAAGGGCTATGGTAGTGGTGTACAGTTGGGGGTAATGGGTTTTGGGGGGCTCAGCACACAAGGTAAGGGAGCTGTGTACCTTGGAGCATTTTATGAAGTCCACTGCAGTGCCCCCTAGGGTGCCCGATTGCTGTTCTGGCATGTCAGGGGGATCAGTGCACTACAAATGCTGGCTCCTCCCATGTCCAAATGGCTTGCATTTGGACATTTTAGACATGGACGTCTTTGGTTTTGAAAATTGCCGAAAGTCAAAGACATCCAAATCTAGGGACATCCAAATCCAAGGACGTCCTTGATATTTTCAAAACGAAAGATGGACGTCCATCTTTAAAAAAAAAAAATGATATAGGGGTCCTCTTACGAAGGTACACTCAAAAATGGCCTGCGGTAGTGTAGACGCATGTTTTGGGTGCGTGCTGAATCATTCTTCAGAGCAACTGTAAAAAATGCCTTTTTTATATTTTTGCCGAAAATGGATGTGTGGCAAAATGAAAATTGCCATGTGTCCATTTTGGGTCTGAGGCTTTACCGTCAGCCATTGACCTAGTGGTAAAGTCTCATGCAGTAACCGGGTGGTAATGACCTACACACGTCAAATGCCACTTGGTGCGCGTCCAGTATGTACGTCCGAAAATAAAAATTATTTTTTGGACGCGCATATCGGATGCACGCTAAAAATGAAATTACCGCAAGAGCCATGTGGTATCCAGGCAGTAACTCCATTTTGGTGCACGTTGGGCATGCGTAGATGCTTAAGTGGCTTAGTAAAAGGGTCCCATATATTCAAAAATTTCTCTTCCAGTTTTGCCATAAAAATGTTGGCATATTGTGGTGCCATCCTGGTGCCCACAACAGTAGCTATAATTTATACATAGATGCTATTACTGAAGTAGAAGTAGTTGGTTAGGATGAATTTGATTAATTTTATAATCATTTCTGTTGTGTATTGGTAGTCAAGGATAGATGCCTTTACAAATGTATCACATGGGGAATGTTGCTGTATAGTGATTCTACATCCATTGTAACCAGGAGTGTGCCAGATAGTAGCTGCTTGATGTTTTTAAATTTGTTCAGAAAGTCTGTGGTATCTTGTCTTAAGCTGTCTTGTGTACTAGGGTTTTTAGAATCCCCTCTATAAGGGGTCCTTTTACTAAGGTGCGCTAAAAAATGGCCTGCGGTAGTGTAGACACGTTTTGGGCGCGCACAGAATTATTTTAACGCACCTACAAAAATTGCCTTTTAATAAATTTTTGCCAAAAATGGACGTGCGGCAAATGAAAATTGCCGCACGTCCATTTTGGGTCTGACACCTTACCGCAAGCCATTGACCTAGCGGTAAGGTCTCATATGGTAACCTGGCGGTAATGGTCTATGGGTGTCAAATTCCACGACGCACGTAGCTACTGCGTGTCAGAAAATAAAAAATAGTTTTCGGACGATCGTCAAAATTGAAATTACTGCAAGGGCCACGCAGTAACTGGATCGTAACTCCAATTTGGCATGTGTTGGGTGATAATTTCATTTCTTAATAGTATGATTCCAGATGTGGACCCCCACAGCTATTTGGAATGCAGGATACATTATAGATTGTACATTATGCCACTCAGGTTTATTTTAAAAGCTGCATCAGGTTCTCAACACAATTGTTCCCTCCAAGAATTACAGGCAGCCGGTTGAAGAATATTTATGCTTCCCCTGTTTGTACCCTGTCGTAAAGAAGAAAAGTTTCTATTTTCTATTCCCATTGGTCTGCATCTTAAAATATAAACAGGTATCCCATTAATGATATCTCTTAAGTGTGTTATTCAGGGGTCACATTTATAGGTTTTGCAACTGTTAATAAGCCAAAATAAAGAGGTCCTTTTACAAAGGTGCGTAGGGGTCTATACGTGTGCAGTGTGTGCCATATCGGCATTACTGCCCAGCTAACGTGTGTGCCTGGTTGTAATTTTGAATTTGGCATGCGCCAAAAATCTGCAGCAGACAATAATTTTCTATTTGCTATCTGAGGGAGATCCCAGCAGTAATCGGCAGGTGGTGTGCACTGGATGGTTACTGCGTGGGTAACGCGTGAACCCTTACCACTAACTCAGTGGGTGGCATTAAAGGCTCAGGCTGTAAATAGATGTGCGCTGGTTTTAGTTTTGCCGCATGTCCATTCCTGGCCCAACCCCCCCTTTTTTCCAGACGCAGTGGAGAAATGGTCCAGCTTGTGTCCAATACATGTGCCCACACTACTGCAAGCCACTTCTTGGTGTACCTTTGTAAAAGGGCCCCCAAATGAGTTAAAAAATATCCTTGTAAATCTAAATTAGTATTTAAAATTACATGTGTAAGCCTAAAATCTTTTGGTGGCCCCTGAAACTTTCTCGTGTCCACTTTGCGGCCCTCTACACGAAAATGTTTGGAGACCACTGGTCTAATAGATGATATTGACATTTAGGGGTCCTTTTACTAAGCCACAGTAAAAAGTGACCTGCGGTAGTGTGGGCACGTGTTTTTGGTGCGCTCTGGGCAATTTTTTATGGTGGCTGGGAAAAAAAGGCATTTTCAATGGGGCAGTAAATGCTATGCGCTAAAACTAAGAGTATCACGTGGCTATTTACTACCTGAGTCCTTACTGCCACCCATTGACTTAGCAGTAAGGGCTTACATGCTACTCGCACGGTAATCATGCAGCTTGCCGTACTGCCAATTACTGCCAGGAATGCCCCCATGGTAGAAATAGAAAAAATATTTTCTACCATGGGAAACAGCACGCACCAACTTCGAAACTACTGCAGGGCTCCGGTGCTACCCTTGCAGCAGTGCTGATTTGGTGCATGCTCCCCATTCATTAGCACTGTCGCTTCTTAGTAAAAGGACCCCTTAGCAGGGCCACCGAGAGACTGGGCCGGGCCCGGGGCAAGTCTGCTCCCGGGGCCCCGTCCCTCCTGAGGTCGCAGCCACCTCTCCCCCCCTCTACCCCCCCGAGATCGCCGCTGCCGCTCCCCCCCTCCATCTGCCACCGGGCCGGGCCCCCTGCATTGAAATCGCAGTCTCACCTCCGTGAAAGCAGCGCTGCAGGCAGCAGAGCGCCTCCCTTTGGCCCTCCTTCCCTCCTTGTGTCCTACCCTCGCGGAAGTTACGTCAGACGAGGGCGGAACACTGGGAGGGAAGGAGGCCCGAAGGGAGGTGTTCTGCTGCCTGCAGCGCTGTTTTCACGGAGGTGAGACTGCGATTTCAATGCAGGGGGAAGACGGTTGACGAAGGAGGGCGGGTGGGACTGCGGCGCTGGGCCCCCCTTGGAGGCCCGGGGAATTTTGTCCCCCCTGCCCCTCCTCTCGGTGGCTATGCCCCTTAGTGACCACTATGAGTTCTACAGCCTGCAGAGGCAAATGGATAACACATGCTAGCCAGAAACCACAGCGCTGGGAGTCTAAATTGCCTTAAAAGAATTGCTGTAAATTCTTTCCTTACTTGTTTAAAATTAAGCTACACAAGTACAGCTAGAAGTAGAACTAGAAGTATAACTATGACTCTGAAGACAGGCCAGTCTAAATAAGGTTTCTAACCTTTAGCTGCCTTCCTTTTTTAATATGTCTATGTTTATGGCTAAAACTCTCGCTGAGAAGCATGGTATCCCAGGCAAAAATTGTAGCTGGAACCCTCTCCACCCCCTCTGGACTTTAACCCACATCTGGCTGGCTGGGCAATTCCAATCTTGACATTGGGGCAAATTAGGTCACTATTGGTCAATCTACATAAGTATTGCCATACTGCCTGGCACCAACAATCTGGAGAGCGTGTATGCATGTCCGGGAGTGGCGTACAGTATATGGAAGGAGGTCAGTATTGCACAGCTTACCCTGTTTTTCTCCATCTTACGGCACCCCTTTAGCTTGGCCCTCTAGATGGAAGGATGTCTAGTCCAGGGTTGGTCCTATTTATAGAGATAGCGATGAACAGAGGAAAAAGTGAACACGCTGAATGAATTCTTAATTCCTAAATACTGATATGCCTTAAGCAAAGATAACATTTTGGGCCAGATATTTTAAAGGATTTCTTCTATTTCATATCTGTGGGAAAGTACTTATTGCATCTCACTGCATCTGCTTTTTAGACACACATATTTTTAAAAAGTTCCATTCTGTTTGCAACACTGACTTAACAGTAGACCCCTCCCCGCCCCCACATAAATTACATGCAGTCATCGTAGAAAATAAACAATGCTTTTCATTGTCCCACTAATAGCCCAATGACATGAAAAATATTACGGCTTGTTTTTGCCAAAATGAATCTGCATTAGTCCATAGCCCTTCCACGAGACAGACTTCAATTTCAGCCCATGATATGGTCCCTGTCTATCATTCATTATGGTTGATAGAGTGTGGGGTGGAAAGGTGTCTCTCTTCCCACATTCTCCAGGGGATGTAATCTTTACTGTCTCATATTCCATCACTACTAATAGCTCTGCTGACACACAGCTAAAATATTTCATACATGATTTTTAATTGCTTTTATCATTTTTTTTTGCACAAATACATTGAAGGAGAACAAAATACACTTGTCAAAAAAAGCTCTGTGTGGTTGGTAAATCTTTTAATTAAACGTTTCTATGCCTTTGCTAACTTTTCCTGTCATCTGTGGTGTATGAATTTCTAGCTGTGTATTAATTTGGTTATATAACATACCATATTTTAACCCATATAATTCATCCACGCATATAAAACACACATGCATATAATTACATTACATTACATTATATTCCAGTCTTATTATTTATTTATTGCATTTGTATCCCACATTTTCCCACCTATTTGCACGCTCAATGTGGCTTACAGAGTTTTGTTATGACATAGTCATTCCAGGTTATCAGATACAATTGGTAATGTACAAGGTTTAAGTAAGGGCAGAAAGAAGGAGGATGTTATGCAGGATAGTATAGAAGGTGGACTATAATACTGGCTGGGTTGGTGAGGTAGTTTTGTAAGGTTATGGGTTATCTTTGTAGGCCTTGTTGAAGAGATATGTCTTCAGAGATTTGCGAAAGTTAGTTATTTCATCCATAGTTTTTAGGGCTGTAGGTAGTGCATTCCACAACTACGTGCTCATGTAAGAGAAGGTGGTGGCGTGTATCAGCTTGTATTTCAGTCCTTTACAGCTGGGGTAGTGCAGATTGCGAAATTTGCGGGCTGATCTTGTGGCGTTTCTGGGAGGCAGGTCCACAAGGTTTAGCATGTAGATTGGGGTGTCTGCGTGAATGATTTTGTGTACAATTGTGCAGATCTTGAACGCAATGTGTTCCTTGAGTCGGAGCCAGTGAAGTTTCTCTCTTAGGGGTTTTGCACTTTCATATTTCGTTTTTCCAAATATGAGTCTGGCTGCGGTATTCTGAGCTGTTTGGGGTTTTTTGATAGTCTGTTCTTTGCAGCCAGCGTATAGTGCGTTGCAGTAGTCCAGATGATTTATTACCATTCACTGTACTAGGGTACGGAAGATGTATCTCGGGAAGAAAGGTTTTACTCTTTTCAGTTTCCACATGGAGTGGAACATCTTTTTCGTCGTATTCTTCATGTGGGCATCGAGTGTGAGGTTTCGATCAATGGTAACTCCAAGAATTTTCAGATTTTGTGAGACAGGTAGAGAACAGTATTCCACCAATACCTTATCAGTTCAAGGCAGATTACAATTTAAGAGGCTGGAACCAATTTGTTTAAGAATGCCAGCTCTATGAAATGAATAATCAAAATGTATTAAACATCACTTGATAATCCAAATTTACAGTATGGATAGGTTTTTAGTTTTTCCAGAACCCCAAATAGTTTCTACAAAGTCTTGCAGCAGTTGATAATAATTTCCAAAGTGGAGAATCCAAGATGGCGATCGAGCAGGAAGCAGGAGTGGAACGCTCTGCTTAAATTTTCCTATTTACTTTCTCCTGGACTAAATGAGCATGCCAAAGAGAAAGGGCAAATCGAAGGGACCTCCCCTCCCTAGACTGGAAGCCCCTTCTCGGGGGCAAACTTCCATCTCCGCTTATTTGGTATCAACACCGTCGGGCGTATCCGCGACCGAGGCAGGGAAGAGCACCGGTTTGGAGAGCGGAACTTCGCTTAGCCCTATCGGACCAATAACTCCCTCACCGCCACAACTGGGTGAGGCCAGAGTACCGAGTGAAGGTAAAAACTCGAAGGGGCGGCAGACCTCACCTGAGAGGATGGCAAAAGATCTTTTTTCGTCGGGGGATCTCCAGGCTCCGCCGGAGATGGCGTTAGAGGAGGCGTCGACGGGGGCGACCCAGAATGTAATTCTTGGGGAGGAAGCCGCGTTGTGCGCTAATGTGATCCAGCCCCTGGTGATGCCCCAGGTAATATCCCTGGAATCTATTTGGTCGGCGTTAGTAGCCCTTCACAAGGTTTGTACTTCGTTTATTTCTGTGACTTTAAATAATTCTAGACAAGTACAAGATCTTAAAGTGAAAGTTGAAGCGATTTCAGTTAAACAAATTGCAATCGAATCAGATTTAGTGAAGATTCAAGAACAGCAATCTCAATTAGCAGGAGATCGTATGATTATTCATTGAAAACTTGAAAATTTGGAAAATTCTTCAAGAAATTTAAATTTACGCTTGCTAAATTTTCCTCAAACACAATTTATGACTGCTAGAGAACTGTTCAATAAACTTTTGAAGGAGACTTTTAAGTATCCAGAAGATTCGCTCCCTCCTTTGCAGAAGTTATATTATCTTAAACCTGGGAAAAGTTCTCAATTGGATTCTACTCAGTTACAACCACCTCCTGAATCTTTGGATATATCCGAATTCTTGGAACGATCTCAAGAAGAAATTAAGACTCGTGCAACTTTGATAATTTCTTTTGTCTTTATACAAGACAAAGAAGCACTACTGAGACAGTATTTTAAGAACTTACAACCTCAGTTTATGGGAGATAAGATTCTGATTTTCCCAGATATTTCAAAATGGACTCAGCAAAGAAGAAATAAATTTCTGGAACTGAGGCAAAAATCTTTGGAAATAGAAGCTACTTTTCAGTTGAGATTCCCATGCAAATGTTTAATAATGTTCAAGAATACCAAATATATATTTTATGAACTTGAACAATTGTCTAGATTTCTGGTTGCGCAAGGGAAAAAAACACCGGCCAAATAAATATTGGAATTATGGTTCAAATGTAAAATGATACCACCTGCTCTAAATTTAAATGGTTAATTATTTCCAGTTTAACCAACTTCCCTTGGTGAAAATTGGATTCTCTTCATTTTGTGGACTGTTGTAATCAATGTTTGCTTATATTTTGGAATTAGGAATTCAGAATAATTTTCCTTTAAAGATGTTACTTAAACATTGATGTATCCTTCAAAGAGTGTTATCTTTGATAAAATGTAAAATTAATAAAGAATAAATTAAAAAAAAAAAGAATTTCCAAAGTGCCACCATTTTGTATGACAAAGAGGTGGTAAACTGCTTTACAGACTTCAATTTATGACCCACAGGGAACCATAGTAAGAAAGTATCACTAGTGTTTTTTTAACCACGGAGAAAAGTGGCTAGATTGATTTGATAATGCATATAAGTTACATGTCTATGTAAAAATAATCTGGTATAATACAGCCACACATATAGGGCCAGATTCTATATATGGTGCCTAAAAGATCCGCACAGAAAACATTTCCGACTAAGCGTATTCTATAAGCGGTGCCTAGATTTAGACGCGGTATATAGAATGTGCTTAGTCGATATCCCTGAACCTAAAACTATGCGCCTCCATTTACACCAATGAAAACGTGGCATAAATCCTGGCACATAGATTTAGGCGCAGAGGGCCATATTCTATAACGCATGTAAATTTCAGAATGCCCACAAAACACCCATTTCCCCGCCCATAACCACACTCCTTTTTGCCTACGCATGTTAGAAGTCAGGCTTAGTGAGTTGTGTGCATAAATTCTAATTATTGCCAATTAGTGCTCATCATTGCTTGTTAAGTGCTGTGATGAGTGCTAATTAGCCAATTAGGTTACGCACATTGTTATAGAATACACCATCGTCAAGGATCTCTAGGCGCTCTATATAGAATCTGGGGGCTAATGCGAGCTATACCATTTTATTTTTCTAAGACACACTAATTGCAAAACTGATAATACATTTGTTTTTAAGAGCTTTTCTTTTTAGGTTCTTGCGGCATTATTAGGCACAAAACCTGCAAACCACCTAAAAAGAAAAAGCCTTGAAAACAAATGCGCTAATTAGTAAAAACACTCCAGTATAGCGTGCCTATGCATATATCCCCAGATTCTATACAAGCTGCCCAAAGTCGAGCACCCAAATTTGGGCACTGATCCCAGATACGCGCAAAGTCAATTAGGTGTTAATTATTGGGGTTTATTGGAGTTGATTGGCACTAAATTAGTAGCAATAGGAATTATGCACACATCTGTCCTATGCCCTATTCTGTAACATCCATGCCTAATTTCATAGCGCACAACTCAAAAAAGGTATAGCTATGGGAGGAGTATGAGCAAATCAGGGGACATTCCCAGAAGTTAGGTGTGGTGTTATAGAGTAATGTCATATCCATGCCTAAGTTAGGCACTGGGTTTACATTAGGTAAATCCAGCACTTAACATTAGTCGCAAGACCCATGCTAAGCTAGTATTCTGCAAAGAACAAGCACCCTTTGCAAATGACTAACTTTGGGTGCCATTTACTGAATCCGGACCATAGTGCGCAGAGGGTGCACGCGGTTTGTAAATGTATGGAATATATGCATGAAAATACGGTAAATTTGCTTGATTTACAGTATTCTTAAGCACATTTTCCTTCAGCAATACCACCTGTTGTTGAGGATCTTCTTGTCTGTTGGTCTGCTTGCTTGCACTTATACACGTATGCGCTTTGGAAACTAACAGTTCATCTGCTGCAGTAGAAGTTCTATCAGAAAATATTACTTTCCAAAGATGCCTTTACCACTTCCTCTGCAAGGTTGTTCCATGCAATAATAGTAGCAGAATTTAAGAAAAGATGGGAACACCGCTATGCTAACTGGTTTTACCACATTCTCTGGCAATGAATTCCTGAGTTTAATTACACGTTGAGTGAAGAAATATTTTCTTCAATTTATTTTAAATTTACTACTTTGTAGCTTCATTGCATGCCCCCTAGTCCTAGTATTTTTGGAAAGAGTAAACAATTGATTCACGTCTACCCATTCCACTCTACTCAGTAGTTTATATACCTCTATCATATCTCCCGTCAGCCTTCTTTTCTCCAAGCTGAAGAGCTCAAGCCATTTCAGCCTTTCCTCATAGGGACATCATGAGTGGCCTAGTGGTTAGCGTGGTGGACTTTGGTCCTGGGTAACTGGGTTTGATTCCCACTGCAGGCACAGGCAGCTCCTTGTGATGCTGGGCAAGTCACTTAACCCTCCATTGCCCCAGGTACAAATAAGTACCTGTATATAATATGTAAGCCGCATTGAACCTGCTATGAGTGGGAAAGCACGGGGTACAAATGTAACAAAAAATAAATTTATTAAGCTGCAGTTTTAGACATCCATATGCTAGCTTTATAAAATCAGGATTTTGAAGCCCATGCAATATGGATGTTTAAATCCTGGTTTCAGACGTCCAAAACATGAATAGAGCTTCCAAAACAAGTGCATTCAAATGAAACCCCAAAATAGCTTTTTCAAAAATCACTCATCTTCAATAAAGTGTCCCAAAATAAAAGTTCCATAGCTGAAGATAAATTCCTCTTTTATTCCTGACAGAGATTCCCTGTTTTGCCAAAAGCTGCCTCAGAGGATTTCAAAGCATGTTTTCTTCTCTGACGAGGGGGCATTCACTTGTGCTGTGTGTACAGTAGCACCCCCAATCATTTAAAAAAGTTAGTTTCTATTTTGGGAAATCCACAGGATACTTTTGCTGCCATACTGGCCTTCTCTTGTGCTGGTGGGAGTTGGGACCCCAACCAGATCATCACCAAGTAGGCCTCTTGCTCTAGTAGGGGTTCAGAAGCCCAACAGCACCAAGTTCTTTTGTTGCCATACAAGTACCCACAAAATGGGTGGTGGTAAGTGCTCAGATGGTAATTTAAAAGATGGTTGCATTAGTGTATGGCCATTAATACAAAAATAGAAAATTGGCCATTTTATGACTGCAGTAAAAATGGCCTTAGTACGTAGGAAAGACCTGCCTAAGGGTGCGCTAAGGCCACTTTTTGCCGCAGTTTAATAAATCTCATCTTTTCTTAAATTCTGCTACTATTATTGCATGGAACAACCTTGCAGAGGAAGTAGTAAAGGCAATCCCACAGGTATGGAAGGAGTTGCCATGGAATTCCTGCGGGGCGTAGTCAAAATCTCTGATGACCTCAGAATGAGGTTTGGAATGCACTGACAGAGGCAATTGGAGCATCAGAATGAGGCTTGGAACATATGAAAAGAGGTAGTTGGAGCGCCAGAATGAGACTTGGAATGCCCAGAGAGGCAGCTGGAACACCAGACTGAGGAACACTCATTGGTTGAACAGTGAATACCATCCAAATGTCAGGTTCTCAGGTTCAGAGCCCTTGGGCTGCTGCCGAGGAGCGACAGCAGCAGGCAAAACCCACCAACCAACACTGGGCAAGCACACCGGCAGGGACTGCAGGCACTGCCCAGCGAACCGGAACACATGGATTGGAATCCCCCGGACTGGAGGACACAGGACTGGAACACTGGACTGCAATTCCCCGGCCTGGAGGACACAGGACTGGAACACACACCGGACCGGAACACACTGGACTGGAGCACACTGGACTGGTCCGTACAGCTTCACCTGCGCTAGGCCACTACCCCCCCAAGGGTTGAGCCCTTGGGTTCGAGTGGCCGGCAGGACTTACCGGATACCGGATGACACAGGGACCAGGACTGGAAACAGAAGTACTCCTAAACCTAAACTGATCTACGTGCTCCCAAGCCCTAAACCAGCAGAAGTGTTCCTAACAGTAGACTGACAAAAGGACTTCCTAAGCCCTATACTAAACAGGAGCTCCTAAGCCCTGCTCAACAAAGGGACTTCCTAAGCCCTAAACTAACAGAGCAGGGAACTAAACACAAAGCTAACACAGGTGCTACTAAGCACCAAGCTACAAGCAGAGCTCTACACTAACAAGCTAAACACAAAACTAACAAGCTACCTAAGCACTGCTCTAGCAAGCTACTACTACTACTACTACTACTTAACATTTCTAGAGCGCTACTAGGGTTACGTAGCGCTACTAACAAGGAGATTCCTAAGCCCTACCCTAGCAAGCGAGACACAAAACTAACAAGGTGCTTCCTAAGCACTAATCTGGCAAGCTAGACACCAAACTAACAAGGTGCTTCCTACAGCACCAAAACCCAAAAAGCAAAGACTGCAATGCTCCCAATAGCACAAACACCAGGAGTGCTTCTAACAGCAAAATCTGTAGTGTTCCTAACATAGGGTTACCATTCGTCCGGATTTCCCCGGACATGTCTTCTTTTTGAGGGCGCCGTGGGGAGTCCGGGCGGATTTCCACATTTCCAAGATTTGTCCGGGTTTCGTGACGTCGGGACTCGCGGGATCATCATCATCAGTCACTGACTCCTCTGATGTGCCGGCCGACGCAGGCAGGCTACACAGGTAGCATCTGCTTGTGTGTGTGACAGCCAGCGCCTGCCTGCCTGCCTGCCTGAAGATCAGCTGATGATGACGCTGCACGGCACGCAGGCGCAGTTCCTGCTGTACTGCAGCTTGCCGCTTCTGAGCCCGCCATAAAGTCGACGACGACGAGGGAGGCTGCAGCGTGAGCATCTCTGCTGGAGTCTTGACGGCTCATGGCTGGAGTCCACTGTCTGGAGCGAGTGGAGTCGGTGATGCGGGGCCGAGCCAGCCCTGGCCCGCTGGCACTGAGAGCCTGGCTTGCCGCTCGCTCATGTTCTGGTCCAAACGCTCTGAGTCCAGCCTGTTGCTGCGCCTGTGGAGAAGCCGAGGAGCGAGCGCGGGGGGCGGCGGTCTGGAGCCGCGATCCCGGTCCGGCGGCTGTTGCTGTGGGGGCGAGTCAGTGTGGCGCGGTGCATGTATGTGGTGGGACTTGGGAGCTGCAGGAGCTGCGGTCTTTGGTGTCTGTCTCTGACTCTGTGCCCCGCCTGGCACTGGGCCTCGCCTTGCTGCCCTTCTAGACGCATAACCTGGCTGAGCTGCTGGATCTGAGGTAAATAATACTGTTGTAGGAAGATTTGCGATCTTTAAAATTCGGAGGGGGGGAGGGACTGGACCCTAGAACTTGAAGAAGGAAGGGAGGGACAGAGGGGGCAGGGCAGGGGGGGCTTGGAACTTGGAGAGAGAGAGAGAGGGGGGCACTGGAATTCTGAGGGGGGGGAACTGGGAAGGACGGGGACTGGAACTGTCTGGGAGGGGAGGGGGAGGGGAATGCTGCATCACCTGTAAAAAAAAAAAATTTCAGCACCCCCCCAATGCTGCATTGTGCTAGAAATAAGAAGTGGATTTTCCAAGACAGTCCATGTGGCTTTCACCTGCAGTACTGATTCAGCACTCATCCCCTTCCTCACCCTAGTTCTGTCTATTAGCTTTTTCTTTTAGGAAATTATTGAAACCTTTTTAAAACCCTGCGCTAACTGTTTTACCACACATTCTCTGGCAACAAATTCCACGTTGTGAGTGAAGAACGTAATTACACGTTGTGAGTGAAGAAATATTTTCTCCAGTTTGTTTTAAATTTACTACTCAGTAGTTTTGTTATGATCCCCTAGGCGGCGGCCTTGTATTTTTGGAAATAGTAAATAAGCAATTCATCATGTCTACTCATTCCTCTCCACTCATTATTTCATAGACTTCTATCATACCTCCCTTCAGCTGTCTCTTTTCCAAGGAGAAGAGCCCTAGTCTCTTTATCCTTTTTCTTCATAGGGAAGTCTGTCATCCTGTTTGCCATTTTTGTCACTCTTGTCTTCTCTATACCTTTTCTACTTCCGTTATATATTTTTTGAGGTATGGTGACCAGAATTGCACTCAGTATTCAAGGTGCAGTCGCACAATGGAGTGATACAAAGGCATCCTAATATTCTCATTTTTGTTTTCCATTCCTAATAGCTTAACAGACAAGGGGGGGGGGGAAGAAACTGGGAGACATTTTGGAACTGGGAATGAGGTTGAGCATGGAGGAGATATGCTGGATAAGAAGACAGGATGAAAGTGGAAGAGTGAACAGGGAGACATTGGGAATCCTGGACATACAAGGAATAGATATTACGGTTTTCTTGAAGTCTTGCATAGGGGGCGGGGTGGGGGCGGGGAAGGGGTGTGTCAGGGGGCGGGGTACGTGTCCTCTTTTTTCTTAGGGCAAATATGGTAACCCTATCCTAACAACACCAAACCCTGAAGTACTTCTAACAGTAACAGAGCTTCCAAAGCCCTACACACAGCAATGCTTCCAAAACCAAGAGGGAAAAGCAGGGGAACCATATGGGAAAAGCAGGAAAGCTAAACACACAAACACCAGTGCACACTGCACTAACACTAACCTGGACCTTAGCAAAAGCAAGCAGGGAAACTAGACACAAAGTCAGAAGTGCATACTGCACCACCTAGTGGTGTGCTGGTAATTTTTTAACAACAGGCTCTCTCTCCGTTCCACCTCGGTGCCCCCCCCATCCACCACTGCGCCCCGCCCCCGTCCACCTCTGTGCCCCCCCATCCACCTCTGCGCCCCCCCAAAATTGCAGAGCTGGCTATAGCCGTGGGGGGGGGGGGGGGGGGGGCAGTGCATTACTCTCTCCAGGAAAAAAAATTAAATGATCCCAGGTTCCAATCTAATTCATGTTTAATGTGGGATAAAATGCCATAAATAAGTAAATACATAAATAAGTAAATAAATATAAACTTTTAATGTTGAGCACCTGATTCTCAAAGTGAACATATTCCAAACGCTATAATGAAAATAAAATGATTTTTTTTTCTACCTTTGGTGTCTGGTGACTGTTTTTCTGATCATCCTGGCCCAGTATCCGATTCTGCTGCTATCTGTCCTCTTAACTCCGTTTCCAGGGCTTCCTTTCCATTTATTTCTTTCCTCCTTTCTTCTTCATTTCTGGTCCTCAGCTTCTGCCTATTTTCTTCATCCATGTGCAGTTTTTCTCCTCTCTTCCTTTTCCCTCATCTCATCTCCTTCCTCACTCTTCTCTCCCCTCCATCCATGTCCTGCATTTCTTCTCTCTCCCCTCCTCTCCCCTGCCCTGCATGCACCCATACCCAGCGACCCTCCTCTGCCCTGCCCTGCATGCACCCAGATGTCCAGCAGTGACCCTCCTTTCCCCTGCCCTGCATGCAGCCATACCCAGCGACCCTCCTCTGCCCTGCCCTGCATGCACCCAGATGTCCAGCAGTGACCCTCCTCTCCCCTGCCCTGCATGCACCCATACCCAGCGACCCCCTCCACCCATGCCCAGCAGCGACTCCCTTTTCCCCCTGCCACCCCCTCCCAAGTTGTATCGCAAATTCTTCTCCTCCCTCCCTCCCTCCTGATCCGGTCCCTCACCGCCCGCTTGTTTTTTGAATTCTTCGGGGCAGGCAGTCTTGCCTGCTTGCTTCCAGCGCTGACTGTCCTCCCTTGCCGATTCGTGCTTCAAAATGGCCGCTGAGACTTCAGCCGAAGTCTCGCGAGGCCGCCTCTGGAAGTCTCGGCGGCCATTTTTAAAGCACAAATCGGCAAGGGAGGACAGTCAGCGCTGGAAGCGGGCAGGCAAGACTGCCTGCTCCGAAGAATTCAAAAAACGAGCGGGCGGTGAGGCGGATCCGGAGGGAGGGAGGAGAGCCAGAGCCGGCTCGCTATTTTCAACAACCGGCTCGCAAGCCGGAAGAAAATTTAACAACCGGCTCTTGCGAGCCAGTGCGAGCCGGCTCCAGCACACCACTGGCACCACCCTACCTAAAGCAAACACCACCGTTGCCAAGGCTCTGAAGGAAAGAACACCACTTCCTTATCAAGGCCCTCCCTGATGATGTCACACTCCCTAGACCTAGGCAAAAGCACACTGACCCAGAGAGGCCCAACCCACACCAATGCAACACTGTGAAGCACTTGAAGCCAGTACACCCAAAGAGAGGTAGAGCTAACTCAGTCCACCCACACAGCTGTAGTAAAGTGAAGCAATTAACCCCATGCCGCTGGAAGCTGCCAGCACAGAGAGACAGAGCCAGCTCAGAAAGGACAGACAAAAGAAACAGAAGCCAGCTAAGAAGCTGACCCCCAGGAAAGAGGTAAGTTTGAGAGGGGTTCTGACCCCAATCATAACACCAAAAAACCACAGGAGGCTGTTGGGGTTGGGAGGAAAGAGAGGGCTGCAAGTAAATAATAGCATTGACTCCTGCGGGTATGAGTGAGGATGGAGGAGATTAATTGTTTGGATAGATGGGGATGGAATGGATCTTAGCAGGTAAGGGAGGGGGGGAGAATCGGTAAGATTACATTGGGGATGGGTGAAATTTCTGTCCTTGTGCAACTGTCTACTTCAGGCAAACCCACACTAGGGGAGGGAAATCACAGGGCCTATGAGCATACTAATGATGGAAGGCCTACACTGAAGTTATTCACAGAAAAAACATTACTGTAGCTGTGGGGCAGTCCTTGGCACAATTATGCCAAACTTGAATCAAAGCATGGCAAGAGCAGTAAGTTCCAGTGCCTATCAAAGCCTATCAGCAGACAGAACCTGGACCGAATTCGAACCACTATCAGAAGACCTCATCTCTAAAACTCTCAAAAGATATGCCAAATCCCACTGCAAACTAGACATATGCCCAAATAACCTCATAAAATCTGCTCCTCAACAATTCATAATAGACCTAAAGAACCATGTAAACTTCATGCTACAAAACGGACTTTTCCCAAAAGAAAAAGGAAAAATCTTACTCACCCCAATTCCTAAAGATACAAAGAAAAGCACGAGCGAATTAACCAATTACAGACCAGTAGCATCCATACTACTAATAACCAAAATAACCGAAGGAATGGTAACTAAACAACTCACAAACTATCTAAACAAACACTCAATACTGCATGATGCCCAATCAGGATTCCGGTCGAATCATAACACAGAAACAGTATTAGTCACCCTTATGACTAAATTTAAACAAATAATTGCGACTGGCAACAACATACTCCTCCTACAATTTGACATGTCAAGTGCCTTCGATATGGTAGACCATGGAATCCTATTACACATACTTGAATACTTTGGCATTGGAGGAAATGTCCTGAACTGGTTCAAGGGGTTCCTAACCCAGTGTTCGTATCAAGTCACATCAAATTCAACCACGTCTATGACATGGACACCTGAATGTGGAGTACCACAAGGATCACCCAGAAACGCTAAAAGATCATCCCGAACCTTCCTCAACCTCCACTTCCCTAATTGCAAGGGCTTGAAATACAAGACGCTATACGCATCAACCTTTTCTCACATGAGCACGCAGTTTTGGAATACACTGCCGCGCAACTTAAGAACGATCTACGAGCAAGCTTCCTTCCGCAAATTATTGAAGACCCATCTTTTTGAAAAAATTTATGGAAAGAGCCAAAACACATAAAGTCCACACTCTCTGTTCATTAATGCATCATACATCCACGTCTGAACTCTCATCCCCCTTAATCTCACATCACTCATACCTTTACTCACAGAAATATGTATACCATATGTCTTCGTGTCTTAATATTGCCCTTTAAGCTTCCCATTGTCTCCTCCAATGTTTCAGTGTTTGTGTTCCATTGTGATATTCCTCAACGATACTTCGATTGTCTCGCACAACTCTGCACAATGTAATCCATAACCAAGTTGTAACAAATTGTATTGCCACTATTCATATCATATTGTAAGCCACACTGAGCCCGCAAAAAGGTGGGAAAATGTGGGATACTAGTAACCAGTGATATCAGTGTTTTAGTTAGACAATACATTCTATAGTTGCTTATCAGCATAAGGGAGCTACAATTGTACAGCTGAGCCGTAGTGTAGGGTGTATTATTCTATTTTCTTACCTATATGATAAATTAATATATTTCACAGCAGTGACTTTACTTTTATTCCAGTTCTCTCTAACAGAAGAAAAGTTCTGGTGTAGGCCCAGAACAGCCAGGTTCCTTTATAATATACTAGCCTTTGAGCCCGTAAAAACGGGCTATTAAGGGAAGGGGGGGTTGAAAGGCCCACCCCCGCCGCCAAGTTTGCCGCTGCCCCTCCCCCTCCGAATTCACGCCCCCCCCCCCGAGCCGTCACCACCCACCTTCCACCCGGCCGGGCCCTCGCTCCGCTATTGAAACAGCGAGGGTCCGGGAACACAGCACTGAGCTCTGCTGAGCTGCCGACGTCGGCCTTCCTTCTTCTTCTCTGCCTGTCCCGCCCTTGTGTGACGTAATGTCGTCGAGGGCGGGACAGAGGCAGAGAAGAAGAAGGAAGGCCGAGTCGACGTCAGCAGCTCAGCAGAGCTCAGTGCTGCGTTCCTGGACCCTCGCTGTTTCAATAGTGGAGTGAGGGCCCGACCGGGTAGAAGGTGGGTGGCGGCGGCGACTCGGGTAGGGGGAGCGTTAGACGGCAGTGTCCCTCCCTCAGAAATAAGCAGTACAGACCCTCTCTGTTCCGCTCCCCGTCATCACGTACTGACGCAGGGGCGGGGCAGAGAAGGTCTCTACTGCGCATTTGCGAGTGAGTACGACACTCGCCTTTTGTATATATTGATAACCCCTGGACAGAGCTAGGAAGTTGGTTTAGCCAGACTCCTATAAATGGAACCTGGGAATTACTCATTGGGTAGCTTTGCCCAGAAGAGTTATTCATTCTATAAATGCTTACATAACTGTAAGCCACACTGAGCCCGCAAAAAGGTGGGAAAATGTGGGATACAAATGCAATAAATAAATAAATAAATATCAAAATTTGGCATGAATTGTTGTGCTGCATGCACCTAAATCCAGGCTGGGTTTTGGCCTTAAAACATGATACATTCATTGGTTCCATGTTTTATAAGTATTAAGGGGAATAATTTACAAGCTGTGGAAATGCAGTGATAGCTGCACCTTTGTATACTATGGAAAAGAGCTATGGTGTGCTAAATGGGAAAAAAGCTTTACTGCATCTTGTTCTGTGTACTAAAAGTATTGACTATATAAGGGCCAATTTTCAGTGGCAGCTGCATCTATATTAATTTAAATACTGGCAGTAGCATTTAATAAATGTATTCAGAACTGTTATATGTATAGTCAGTGGTACTGAATATACATTTACCCCCTAATTCTGGAAAAAAGTTGCATGTCCAAATTTCTGGCTAGTGCACAAATCTTCATTTGGATTTTATTCACACCTTTTTCAGTAAAAGCTCCTGATGAGTTACATTCAGGTACACTGGGTATTTCCCTATCCCTGGGAGGGCAGTCCATCTAATTTTGTACCTGAGGTAATGGAGGGTTAAGTGACTTGCCCAAGATCACAAGGAGGAACAATGAGATTGAACCTGGCACCTTTGAATGTCAAGACTTGTGCTATAACCATTAGGCTGCTCTTCCACGCCACTGGATGTGTAACTCATAGAATAAAGTCAGTTGCACATGTAACTTAATGAATTAGCCACTAAGGGCTAGATTCTGTAAATTGTGTCCAAAATGTGAGCGTGTTGGAATAACATGTGTCTACAATATAAGCTGGGGGAACGCGTCTACATTTAGGCATGGCTATTTACACCAGTGAAAACCTGGTATAAATGCCCGCACCTACATATAGGTACGTTCCCCCGAATTCTATAACAATGCGAGTAAATCTGAGCACTGCCCCAACACAACCACACTCCTCCCATGGCTGCGCCCCTTTTTCAGCTACAGACTTTGGAATTTATGTGCGCCCCTTTTTAGAATACACCTAAAAAGGAGTGTATGTAAATTCCAATTATTGCCAATTAGTGATGATAATTGGTCGTTATCGACCAATTATCATCACTGGCTCGTTAAAAAATTTAACGTGCACTACTCGCCATGCGTTATATAGAATCTGGGAGTAAATGACTTTAACAACCAATTATTGGGTATAGTTGGCTTTGATGTTGGTATTCTATAAGTTGCGCACTCAAATTCTAAAGTGTGCAACTCCAAGTGGGGCATGGACCTGGGAGGGGCATGGGCGGGTATTGGGCAGGTCAGGCAGTTAGGCACATGAAACAGTGGCATAGCTACAGGTGGGCCTGGGTGGGCACAGGCCCACCCAATCTTGGCTCAGGCTGACCCAGCTGCAGTGCCACACTGCTCTCTTCCCCTGTCTCCTCCGCAGCACTCTGGTCTCTGAACCTCTTCTCTCCCTGGTGTCAGTACAGGTGTCCTCGGCGCCTGCAGCGATTCATTCTTGCTGCTTGCACCGGCCCCACAGGCTTTCATCTGCCGCGTTCCACCAGACAGGAAAAAGGCAATGATAGTAGTGAGGGCGGGACATGGCAGATGGAAGCCTGCCATGTCCCACAAGCAGCCGAGGATGCCTGTACCGACATCGGGGAGGGACGGCGTTCAGAGACAGGAGTGCAAATGCTGGGAAGCTACAGAGGAGAGGGAGAAGATGTGGGGTAGATGAACCCCCCCCCTTTTTATGTTCTTAAAAAATATCTCTGGGAAGATATTTGTAGTGTGTGGTTGTGGGGGGAGGGGGCATGTGCACGTGGAAGGGCCCATCCAATTTACCTCTGGGCCCATCCAAAATACGGAATCTGGCTATGCCTTTGTTATAGAATAGTTCTTAACAAATATCTCTGGGAAGATATTTGTGGTGTGTGGTTGGGGGGGAGGGGGTACGTGCACGTGGAAGGGCCCATCCAATTTACCTCTGGGCCCATCCAAAATACAGAATCTGGCTATGCCTATGTTATAGAATAGTTCTTAAAGAATATCTCTGATTTATCACCTAACCCGAGCTCCCCTTGTTTCAATTTAGTCACTACTAATTATTGCATAAACTTCAATCTGGTGACCACGTTTCAATTTTACTGCATTTTATTTTTCTTACAAATATAACAAATTTAAATATTAATATTTTCTCATGGTATTATTGTATCTTCATTCACTCACTTTCACACATTTTCACACATCTCTTATTGCCTCACACTTTACAAATCGCATGAATATGCTTAAACACCAAGGTAATCACATGATACTGGGATTTCACTAATCCCCTACGTATACAGATTGGCTGCCACCTATTGCTTGTGTAATAATCCTTTTTAAGTCTATTGAGATGTTTGGAGTAGTCCTTGCTCCTTGTTGGTTCGAGTAAATCTAACTTCTTTAGCCACTGCTTCCAAATTTCCCCAGTCAACCATGAATTTGCGTTAGCCTCATATGACACAGGAAGTTGCTCAACATTCTTGAAGCAACAGGGCTGTTTGCTCTTTCCAATGACGAGTGGTTCCAACTTCTCACTCCCATCCATATTGCAGCAAAGGAGGATTGTCAGTCGGTCCTTCAACGTTTTACTTCCTGTAGTTTCGGCTTGTTTGAATGCAAGTGTTCCATCAGGCATTGCTTGCCAGTAGAGTCCGTTTTTGTCAGCATTGAAAATGTCACAAGATGCAAACTCGTTCAAGATGATAGGAAGAACTGAAACAACCCAATTTTCAGCACCAAAGTCATCAATATCTTGTTTTTCACCATGCTGTTCCTTGAATTTTATTTTGTTCCTCTCCTTCCATCTTTCCAACCATCCAACAGTGGCTTTGAATTCAGTTAGTCCAAGACTTTCAGCTAGCTGATTAGCTTTCTCCATAAGCAGTCGACCACTGACAGGAGACTGTCTGCTCCTGACTTGAGAAAACTACCGAAGAAGAGCATCTTCTACCTCCTCAGCTTTTCTCTTCCATTTTCGTTTCCGTTGTGGATTTGTATTGTTTTGCCAGTCTTCTAAAATCTGGTCTTTCTGCTTCAAGATACGTGAAATTTGACTGGGATTGACACCATATTCTTTAGCAATAGATGCTTGACTTTGTTTTCTAATTTTTTAAGAACTTCTATTCGTTCAGCCAGTGTTAAAGTCTTAGAGTTGCGCAATGCGACAACGACAACTCCAGTGTACACTCTAACAACATTCTTTTGCTTATTCTGTCTGTGACAGTTAAACAACGAGATTTCAAATTTACCGCCCCTTTGTCACATGCCAATCGGCTTCCGTATTCCGTGCGTGCGCTTATGTGGAGTCTTTTCTGCAGAGGAGCGGTCTTCAACCATGCATATAAGCAAATCTTGCACTTATCAGTGGTGCACTAAACCGAAGTTTGTCCCCATAGAAATTGATGGTGCCAAAAACAGGACCGAAATACGTGTTTTTTCTGGGTGTATTTATCCCTCCTAATATAGTGGTCCACCCACAAATATCTAGGAATAAATAAATCACCCAAGGCTGCATTTTGGTTAGAAATCAATTAGATATTTTTATTTTCTACTCACCAATTACAATTGACAATTGCTTTTGGGAGACTAGCTACTTATACAAAAGTACTGGCAGTCCAAGTACTCCATTGAAATAGGAAGTACAGTCATTTTTATATGTAGATTCAGGATACAGGTAAATTGACGTATTTACACCTTATTGGATATATGTTTATTACCTCAGTAACCTTTTATGGTAACATTTACCGCACATGCTTGTTTTTCCAGCATTGATCGGAAAGCTTGATCATCTTCTTGCGAGACCACTCAGCTGACCATATCTTCTTGGGTGTAATTGATTTTGCCCTGTTGGTAAGCCGCATCATCCTGTTTATGAGGTTTTTGTACCCTAGCCCTTCCTTATTTTGCTGCATGGTATGTCCCAATAGCTCAGGAGCCTTACTGTAACTTCAAAGTTCAAATTACAGTTAAAGGCCTGTACTTTTCTTGTCTGCAGGAGTCCAGAGGACCTTCCTGTCCCTAGTAATTGAAAACACAGTACTGAAGTCCCCACTCTCTACTGGCAGTAGTGTAGATGGAGGACTCTTGCACACTTAGATCAGTGATTCTCAAACCTGATCCTGGAGGCACCCCAGCCAGTCAAGTTTTCAGGATACTTACAATGAATGTTCATGAGATAAATTTGCATGCAGTAGAGGTAATGCATGCAAATCTCTCTAGTGAATATTCATTGTGGGTATCCTGAAAACCTGATTGGCTGGGGTGCCTCCAGGACCAGGTTTGGGAACCACTGTCTTAGAGGGAACATTGCCTTGTACCATTGATATACATTGCCAGTACCCGGATAAGTCACGGGACAAGTAGGACCATATATCGTGATATTCTAACTCCTGGTTTGTTATCCAAAGATTGGAAATTTATGGTAGCGTACAAAGACCCTGATATTCAGTGCTGGTAGCTAGATTAGGTGTATAACTTTCAAAATATGTACTCTGGTGCATAAAATAATTCACGGTGATGCTCCGACCTACGTGCTAGATCTTATTGACCTACCACCCAGGAATGCTAAAAGATCGGCACGCACATTCCTAAATCTTCACTTCCCCAGCTGTAAAGGTCTAAAATATAGATTAATACATGCATCCAGCTTTTCATACTTGAATTCACAAATGTGGAATGCTCTACCATTGGACCTGAAAATAATTAATAACCTAATTAACTTCCATAAGGCACTGAAAACACATCTCTTTAATAAGACATACCATAATGACTTATAATTGGAACTGTTAATTCACCATCATTTACTTAACAATCGGATTATGTTCTCCCTATATCATATTGTTTAATTTTCATATGCAATCCATGTTCATTATGTGATACCAATTGTATATTTTTCCTTTTTTACCTGACTGTTCATTTAGAATGCATGTTCTATATATATTACCAATTGTATATGTATTCTGAAATGACATAAGTCATGACAGAAAATTGTAAGCCACATTGAGCCTGCAAATAGGTGGGAAAATGTGGGATACAAATGCAACAAACAAACAAACAAATAAATAAATAAATAAATAGATATCTGGATCTAATTCAGCCCATGGTTGTTAATGTTTAGCTATGTCTAACTTACCCAGTTTGCAGCTAAATATCACTACTATCTGAATAATTTTGCTGGCCACCCTTGTTCTGCCCTCCCTCCACCCCTTAATTATATGGCTAGTATTGGGCAGTTAAGACAGATTTTCACCCTGATACTATTCATATAAGATAAGGGCTGAAAACCTCTGAATAGTGGAGTAAAATGGCTCCCGATAAACAGATAACTCCATTTGAATGTTGGTCAACTAGTTTTTTTAAAGTCAATTAATGTGCCAATTTAATGGTCTTAAGGAAGGAAATGGATAATATGGTAATAACAACCCTGTTGTTTCTAGTACTCTGAACATGTCCTGCTGAGGATATCAGCCAGTCTACTGAAACATTAGGCAAGTAGAGTGTGTAAAGATGGAAATAGCCAGAGAATGACATTAGGCTGACTGACTAATAGAGGCCTATTATGGAACAGGATTGGTGTAAGTGTTTTATTATACCATTTTCTTGTAAATCGTAAGCTGGGAATTCAAGCACATTGGGACACTGTATGGAAGATTTATCTTAATAAAGGCAGAAATGTTTTAGCGTGAAAAGCTAAGATGCTGGAACTGCCAAGAGAAAGCAAAATTGAATTGCTTTATGGAAAATTTTAAAAAATCCCCCAAAACATTGCAATTGATATATTAGAAGCCCATCAAAGCTATCAGGCAGTTATCAGTTATCACTACATTTTTTATTTTATCTTATTCAAGAATTAAAGAGAGTACATTGTTCCCCAAACTGAAGGTTAATTGTTTCAGCCCTAATGAATTCCGATCTGTTGGATATTATCCATCAAATCAGCCCTTGCCTTTCTTTTTATATCTGTTAAAGTGATTGAAAGCCATCTATGCTGAATTACAAGTTTACTAGTTAATAACTGTATTCTATATTAGTTTCAAAACATGAATTTGGGAATGCTAAATCAAATACTCCATTCAAAGTATTTTTCATATCAAAAACAGATTCTAAAAATCTATCATTAATACTTACTTTTCTTGATTCCATTAATGAAAACAAGTGGGAAAAGCAGGCAGAGCATGGCTCATGAAATTCATTCATACCCATCTGTATATGTGTGCGTATTTACGTGTGTGTTTTGTCTCTGTGTGTATATATCTCTTTTGTATGTTTATCTGTGTTGTTTGTGTGTGTATCTTTTTTATTTGTATGTGTATCTTTGTGGGCTGGCAAATTTGTGCATAGTGGTATATATGTGCCTGCATTTGTGAGTGTGTGTGCGTATTTATATCTGTGTTGGTTCTCTATGTGACTGTAATCAGAAGAAAAGATGAGAGGCGAGGGCTGTTTGAAAGGTCCAGTTCCTTAATCGTTATGTGTTTGTGTGCTGAAGCTATTGCAACTGCTTTTCCAAGAAAAATATTGGGGCATTTTGTGAGAGGGGGTTTCATTTGTCTTCTCACCACATACACAAAAAACTTCCACCAGCTCAGATCCTCCATTCCTGTGAAAAAAGCAGCTTTGAATGCTCCATTCCACAGCCTTTGCATTGGCTGGATCCTACCCACTTCTCTGTGACTAGAGCTGCCTTACACTATTCCCATCTCCAGTGCTTACCCATTGGCTGGATCTTATGCATAGTTTCTGCTGCTAGTTACAGTGGAAGCAGGACGGGTAGGCTCACTCACACTGGGAGAATTGGAGATGAGGTTTTAAATTCTGAAAAATGACCAAACATGTTAGCCTTCTTCTAGCTTCTGGATATTACTGTAAAAATCAGTAGAATCTTGGTTAAAGCCAGACAATTATCTGCAAAACTAGTGGAGTGGAGGAGTGGCCTAGTGGTTAGAGCACCAGTCTTGCAATCCAGGGGTGGCCGTTCAAATCCCACTGCTGCTCCTTGTGATCTTGTGCAAGTCACTTAACCCTCTATTGCCTCAGGTTCAAACTTAGATTGTGAGCCCACAGAGGCATAGTTAAGAGATGGGCATGCTTGGCTGATAATGGAAAAAAGGAGGGCCTCCCTGACGAAAATTTGCTTGACCATGCCTCCGTCCCACCTTCGGTACACTGCCGACATGCCCCCGTGAACTCTGGTCATCCCCGTGACAGAAAGCAGTTGAGGACGCCCAAAATTGACTTTATTTGGTCCCTTTTTTTTCATGACTAAGCCTCGAAAAAGTGCCCAAACTGACCAGATGACCACCGGAGGGAATCAGGGATGACCTCCCCTTACTCCCCCAGTGGTCACCAACCCCCTCTCACCCCCCCCAAAAAAATTTAAAAACATTTTTTCCAGCCTCTATGCTATCCTCAAATGTCATACCCAGCTCCATCACAGCAGTATGCAGGTCCCTGGAGCAGTTTTAAGTGGGTGCAGTGCACTTCAGGCAGGCGGACCCAGGCCCATCCCCCCCACCTGTTACACTTATGGTGGTAAATGTGAGTCCTCCAAAACCCACCCGAAACCCACTGTACCCACATGTAGGTGCCCCCCTTTACCCCTTAGGGCTATAGTAGTGGTGTACAGTTGTTGGGAGTGGGTTTTGGGGGCTCAGCATCCAAGGTAAGGGAGCTATGCAGCTGGGTGCAATTTGTGAAGTCCACTCCAGTGCCTCCTAGGGTGCCCGGTTGGTGTCCTGGCATGTGAGGGGGACCAGTGCACTACAAATGCTGGCTCCTCCCACTACCAAATGCTTTGGATTTGGTCGTTTTTGAGATGGGCGTCCTCGGTTTCCATTATCGATGATCTCAACATTTAGGTCGACCATCTCTAAGGTCAACCTAAATGTTGAGATTTGGGCGTCCCCGAGCGTATTATCGAAATGAAAGATGGATGTCCATCTTGTTTTGATAATATGGGTTTCCCCGCCCCTTCGCCGGATGTCCTTAGAGACGGACGCCCTTAGAGATGGTCATCCCCGTTCGATTATGCCCCTCATAAAGTGCTTTTACTTGTACCTGCAACCTGTGTGTACCACATTTTGTGAGGTCCTGCGGACAGCTACTAATCCATGCTACCACATCAACTTGAACCAGGAGGATGGGAAAGGGTTGAGAACACAAGTTGTGATATGAGAAGAAGCTATTAATATTGTGAGTGAAGTAAGGAAGGCCAAGTTGAAAGCCAACCACTGATGAGTGGAGACAAGAGTTATTTGAAGGGGAGTCACATTCATGAGTTGGAGACACTCTGGCAGGTACTTGAAAAGTGGGTGTTGGGGAGGCACAGGTTGGACTAGCTGAGAGGTTCAAGATCAGAGGAGAGACCTACTCAAAGTTCAATCACCTTAGCTACAAAGAATTGAGCAAGAGCATCTGAAGATGAAATGGAAGGTAAATGCTTCTTTGGGGAGCCATAATGCTTGGCAGTGTGTGGGATAAAAACAGAGGTTACCTGTATAGAAAGAGGATATGACCAAAGCAAAGTTTAAATGAGCTTCACACTTTAGGCAAAGCATAGAGGGGTGTAACCTGCATAGAGCGGCACGTACAACTCTGGCCTCCTTGTTGGGAAGACTGGATGGCCCATACAAGTCTTCATCTGCTTTCATTTAATATACGGCTCATTTTCGAAAGAGAAAAACATCTAAAAAGTGGCATAAGGCAATATTTGGACGTTTTTCTCACAAAAATGTCCAATATTTTTGAAACCTATTTTGCAGACGTCTATCTATGCGATTCATCTGCAGTTCATCCATATCACAAGGGGGTGTATCAGGGGTGTTTTGGGGGCGGGATTAGGGCATTACTAACACTTGGATGTTTTACAGCCATAATGGAACAAAACAGAAACGTGCTGAAACTTCAAAATTTTGGTTTAGACCTGTTTTTAGAACAAATAAAGCACACAAAGGTGCCCTAAATGACCAGATGACTACTGGAGGGAATCAGGAATGACCCCTCTTACTCTTACAATGGTCACTGACCTCCTGTCGCCCCCCCAAAAATGTGAATAAAATTATTACCAGACTCTATGACAGCTTAAGATGTAATGGCCAGGTCTATTAGAGCAGCATGCAAATCCCTGGAGTAATCTAGTGGTCAGTGCAGAGCACTGTAGACAGGTGGACCCAGGCCTATATCTCTCCCTACCTGTTACACTTGTGGTGGAAACTGTGAGCCCTCCCAAACTCACCAGAAGCCTATTGTACCCACATATAGATGCTCCCTTCACCCATAAGGGCTATTGTGGTGGTGTACAGTCGAGGGTGGTGGATTTTTGGTGGGTTTTGGAGGGCTCAGCCAACAAGATAAGGGAGCAGTGGTGAGATGTGCACAAAACATCTAGAAAATACCCATTTTCAGAAAAAAGACATTTATCTGTTTTGAAAATGGCTATATTCCCTACTTGAAGTTTGGACGTTTTGAGCAAGAAGTCCAAAGTTAGACTTAGACGTTATATCGAAAATGCCCCTCCACATTACTATGTTACTGTCCAACAGGCTAAAGGGCATGAAATATTTAGCTAACCCAGCATGTTGACTGGCCCATAACTTTCTGGTGCTTCTCAACAGTTCAGACTACATTTACCATACTTTTTTCTGGACGTAATTTCAGTAAAAGGCCTAGGATAACAGATGCCTATTTATAGCATTCTGTTCCAATAATTAATGGCATGCTTTTGGATGTATCATCTTCATACATAGATTTTCTCCAAAACAGGCAGCTAATTATTACTAGGAGAAGACATCATTTATGAGGAAAGGCAAGTGACCGTTCAGCCTTAAAGACACTGTCTGAGTCACTGCCCAACTCCCATTCAGTATTCATTACTTAGAAGACTTAATGTAATTAACTTTGTGGGTCTTCTGGCTCTTTTTAGAGGCATTAGACACAGTGATTCATTTTCTGAACAGATCAATACTAAATGACTCAATCACTAGATTGCTATCTGGCAGCACTCCAAGATGTCAAGGGCTAAAAGCTAGCCCTTAATCTCATTTAAGAGATTGTATTTAAATAAAATATTTTCCAAATGACAAAGTCCAAAGCCCTGTGTAAGAACTCAGTAATCTTCTGAAGTCTGGTTTGTGTCTACTGCAGAATATCCTTCGTCTTTGGTAATATGTAGCAATTTTTAAATATTTTACAGTAAAACAAAAACCTGGTAAGATACTGGACTGATAGCAATATAGTGCAGAGTAGTAGAATAAGGGAAAAATTATGACATGGTAAAATCCATATTATATGAAAAACTGCCAGGCTTTTTTTTTTATGTGGTAAATTGAGCTTGGCTGCTGAAACTGTTAAATATTCCCAGATGCATGTTGTGTCCTCTGTGGGCTTTGAAAATTAATATTAGCAGGCATCCATTCCGCAGAATGTTGGCAAAAGACAGGCTATCAAAAGCACCTAGATGAAAACAGAAAACAGTACCCCCCTCCTCTGTAAATAAATGCAAAAAGCCGAGGAGAGAAGCTGCAGATGGGAAAACAAAGCACCAGATAATGCAATTTCAAAGAGAACTCAGACCATAACAAAGAAGGAGATTTGAGATATTTGTAGTGGACTAATGATCATTTCAATTTCTGAGGACACAATACTACACATTTCTGTTCTCTTTTTGTGGAAGATAGGGAAATAAAGTATCATGGGTGATCAAGGAATATAAATATGTACACTGTGAGCTAAGAGAGTTCACTAGAGGGCTGTTATATATTCCGGAAAAAGCAAATAAGGAAGATAAACTAGGTGTGGTTTCTTTGTCCACAATCAATTCTTAGATTTAAAATGTTTTCATGAGCTAATATGCAGTAACTTCACAAAAGTATACTTTGTGGGAAAAATATTGTAACACGTCACACAAAAATGCCAAACTTCATGTGTTTTATTCTGATTTTCTCATGAAATTACTCTGCAAAACTATACTTCACAGTTAAGCTCTGGAACTTGTTGCTGGAGGATATGGTAACAGCCGTTAGCCTATCTAGGTTTAGAAAAAGGTTTGGACAAGTTCTTGGAGGAAAAGTCCATAGTCGGCGATTGAGATAGATATGGGGGAAGTCACTGCTTGCCCCCGGCATTGGTAGCATGGAATGGTACTGCTATTTGGATTTCTGCCAGGTACTTGTGACCTGGATTGGCCATAGATTTCCACAATACATTCACAAATTCGATGCATGTACTGCAATACCTGCATAGGAAAAGCTCTGGTCCAAGTGGTGGCTACTGACTTTGGAATTGGACCAGAGCTTTTTCTATGCAGGTATTGCAGTACATGCATCAAATCTGTGAATGTATTGTGGAAATATATGTGACCCCAGATGATGGTTTTTCCGAAACTTGGCCAGGTTGTGTCCTGTTTCCATTAAAGTTGACATTTGGATAAACTCTTGCTGTGTTTGTCCTTCCTTGGATTGCTGCTGCTGTTGGGTTGTCTGTAGAGTATTAGGCTAACAGCTGGTTAAGCCAAGGTCAAAATCTTGGTGATGCTGTGGCCTTGGTATAAACGTAGGGGCTCTTTTACTAAGACACACCGAAAAATGGACTGCGCTGGTACAGGCGCGTGAATTGGACGCATGCAGGTCCATTTTTCAATGCGCCTGCAAAAAAGGCCTTTTTTTCCCAAAAATGGATGTGTGTCAAAATAAAAATCAGTGAGTGTCCATTTTAGGCCTGAGTGCCAATTACTGCCAGGTTAGTGCCACACGTTAGAAAATATAAATTATTTTCTGCTGTGCACTTTGGACACACTTCAAAATTAGAATTACCGCCCGGGGCATGTGGTAGCCGGACGGTAGTTCTAATTTGACACACATTGTATGCACGTAGGCACCTACGCATCTTAGTAAAAGGGCCCCTTAGGAACCTAAGGGTCAATATTCAAAGCGATTAAACCAGGGGCGTAGCCAGACCTCAACGGTAGGGGAGTCCAGAACTGAGGTGAGGGGGCACATTTTAGCTCCCCCAGGCACCGCTGACCCCCCATTGTCGACCCCCCCCCGCCCGCCTGCCATTACCGACACCTCCAACAACTTTGACCCCCCCCCCCCCGCCGACGACCCTTTCGACCCCCCGCCCATCGTCGCCTATCTTTGCTGGCGGGGGACCCCAACCACGGCCAGCCGAAGTCTTCTTCCTTCATTTTCCAGCCTCTATGCTAGCCTCAAATATCATACCCAGCTCCGTGACAGCAGTATGCAGGTCCCTGGAGCAGTTTTAATGGGTACTGCAGTGCACTTCAGGCAGGGGGACCCAGGCCCATCCACCCCCCCTACCTGTTAAACTTGTGGTGGTAAATGTGAGCCCTCCAAAACCCACCACAAACCCACTGTACCCACATGTAGGTGCCCCCCTTCATCCCTAAGGGCTATGGTAGTGGTGTATAGTTGTGGGGAATGGGTTTTGGGGGGCTCAGCATACAAGGTAAGGGAGCTATGCACCTGGGAGCTTTTTCTGAAGTCCACTGCAGTGCCCGGTTGGTGTCCTGGCATGTCAGGGGGACCAGTGCACTATGAATGCTGGCTCCTTCCACAACCAAAGGGCTTGGATTTGGTTGCTTCTGAGATGGGCGTCCTCGGGTTCCATTATCGCCAAAAATCGGGGACGACCATCTCTAGTGACGACCATCTCTAGAGTCGACCTAAATGTGGAGATTTGGGCATCCCCGACCGTATTATCAAAACGAAAGATGGCCGCCCATCTTGTTTCGATAATACGGGTTTCCACGCCCCTTTGCGGGACGTCCTGCGAGATCGCCCTCAGGAAAACTTGGGCGCCCCCGTTCGATTATGCCCCTCCACGTGCGCCCACCCGTAACCTCCGCTCTCAGGACAAATCACTCCTATCTGTACCCTTCTCCACCACCGCTAACTCCAGACTCCGCCCCTTCTGCCTCGCATCACCTTATGCCTGGAACAGACTTCCCGAGCCCATACACCATGCGCCCTCCCTGCCCATTTTCAAGTCCTTACTCAAAGCTCATCTCTTCTCCCTTGCTTTTGGCGCCTAACCACGTTCCCCATTCATGATACCTACACTGACTACATAGTTTGTTACCTTTAGATTGTAAGCTCTCTTGAGCAGGGACTGTCCTTCCCCATGTTTAAACTTGTACAGCGCTGCGTAACCCTGGCAGCGCTAGAGAAATGCTAAGTAGTAGTAGTAGTAAATGCTGAATATTGCACTTAACTGCATAAGAGATAGTCAGCCACATAAACCCAGATATTTAATGCTGGTATCGGACATGGCCTGGCATTGAATATCTGGGAATAATGCCAGCATTGGCTAAAAATACACTGACTGCCATCGACTGAATATCTATCCCCTACTAAATAACTGGTCAATTTTTAAACTCAGTGGTTAGGATTTGTTTTAAATGCAAGTTGTGGTGTTTAAATTATTCACAGATATTTAGAACCACTATTTGAATATCTGTGCAGAGAGGGAGTGACACTGCTATCTGGGTAGTGGTGATTTTCAAACCACTAGTGGAATATCTTTCAAGGTATAGTTAGGTCAACAGTCTTTCGAACTTCCTCTGGGTATTTATCTGGATAGTGGTCTGAATATTGCTGCTTTCCACATAACAGACCACCCCATCCTCGCTTCGCCTATGCACCGCCCCCCCACACAAACTGACTTTTTTAGGAAATATGTGAACTGATTTTCTTTTTACATTTTGCTTTCTAATATGTAAATTCCTAGATATCTGTTCTGGAGCTTCTTTTTTTTTTTTTTTTTTTTAATGTGATTCCGTAGCTTAGTGGTTAGTGGAGTGGCCTGAGAACCTGGGGAGATGGGTTCAATTCACTCTGCCTTGGGACTCTGGGCAAGCTACTTAACCCTCCATTGCCCCAGGTACAAAATAAATACCTGTATATAATATGTAAACCGCTTTGATTGTAAGCATAGAAAGGCGGTATATCAAGTCCCATCCCATCCCCTTAACTATGAAGGTTAATGTGGAATAGAAGCCCATAGTGAAATGAAATGTAATGTACTAATGCCAAAGCAGTCTGTAAAGATATTCAGTGGTGTTACTGAGACAGTGTTGCTCAGAATTCATGGATAGTGGCAGCTAAGGGAAGAACATGCCAATGGCTGCCATTATCTGTAAATTTCCCTCTGAATACTAACTTTTAAGAAGCAGTAAAATAAAATATTTTCATGCTTTATTACCATTGGATTATATAACCAGTAGTATCCGAACATCACAGGTTAGTGTATCCCATGTTAAATTTCTTAGCATTGCTGTGATGAGGAACTCTTTGTGCAGTCCAGTACGCTAGAATTAAAAGACCTCCTCTGCTTCCTGACTGAAATCTGTGCTGGGGGAGTAAAGAGGGACCATCTTCCGATCCTGACCTGGTTTAGAAAGTGGTGACAGTAAAGTGGGCCTAAGCCCCACCTCTCCATTTCCAAAGTTAAAGCACCCCCTGTAGCCTCTCATGCCCACTCCAGATCCCTAACCCTGTGGCATTCACTGGGGTATCTCTGGGGGGTGGCAGAAGAAGCAATCCCTATTGCTCCTGCTCTACTGGCAAGATTTTCCAAAATGGCACCACCTGGCCCTCTAGTGGTAATCTCACAGTACTATTATTAAGAGTAAAGCCTAGTGAGGCTACTGCTAGGGCATCATACCAGGGCTATCCTGAGAGCTGCACAGATGGTGCGGCCACACGGGGTACAAAGGGGGGCACAAAAATTGCACCATGTCCATTATCTCTCCTGTGATGCCACACAAAGGGTGGGACAGCGACACTAGAGGGCGTGTCACATAGAATGTGATTCCAGCTCAGGAAACTCTTGCATCAGGCAGCAACATTTTAGAAAATGACATCAGAGGGGTAGCAGCAACCAGCTGGGGGTGGGGTGGGATGGAGGAAAGCTGTAGGGGGCTTTCTAATTTTGGAAAAAATTAGGTCTACTTATATTACTTTTTACACTGGATCAGTATGGGGGTGGTAGTGGGCAGGACAGGAAGGACTCTCACCAAGCCAGAGATTTTAGGCGAGGGCAGGGGACTTTTAATTTTAATATGTTGATCCCTTTAATGTGCTCCTTGGGAACATCTTGTGTTCGCAGACTTGTCTTCCCAGTGGAAAGTTAACTTCATTTCTTGAGAGGTAGTTAATGTGTGGCCTGGATTGGCCACTGTTGGAAACAGGATACTGGACTATATGAACCATTGGTCTGACCTAGTATGGCTATTCTTACGTTCGGAATAATGCTGCATGCTAATTTTAATGCTAACTAGAAGTGCACAACTGAAACATTATTATTTTGTTAGTGTCCTGTTTTATGTATGAGAAATTTTAGTTTGGTTTACGTTTTTTTGTTTTGTTTTTAATTTTTTGAATTTCAGGAACTTTTCAGAAGCACGCACACTATTTCTGACAAAGGAAAAACCTGCAATGTCAGTTTTTTTCCTTCCATTTTGGGCTATAAAGATCTGGAAACAACACATCTCTAATGCAAGTGATCTTATTCTTTTGACACAGTAATGTGTTGCTTTGCATGTATTTGCAGGCAACACAGCTCATTCATTTTTAATGTGCATTGGGTTGCAAATTGACCAAAACATTTGTTATGGCTCAATACCGTGCATAATTTGGACAATAAAGCACATCTAAGGCAGCTTAATAAATAGGCTTCTTAGTTTTTAATCCTTCAGGGCTTAGTGAAAAACCCACTGTACCTGACTGTAACTCATCATAAGCTATGAAAGAAAAGGTGTGAAATAAAAGATTACAGTATGTTTTTTTCACTTGTATTAATTAGTATTACATCTTATATGACTTCTGGGCTAGCCGCCAGAAACAGCTAATAAGCTGCAAGTAAAAGGAGCTGGTAATAGCTTAATGTGTGTTTCAAGGTGTTAAGTGGTTTTATTGTCCTATATAAACTTCCTTTCTTTTGGTATTTTAATACTGAATGTTTCTTTCCTTCTCATTTATCCTCTTACAATGACAGTGAGACAATCTCGGGTCACTGTCAATAAAGACGATTCCAGGAAAAATAAGTTCTTTGCAATTAAATTTCATCTTGTTAGAAGGTGAATTATTTGACTAATGAAATCTCGTAAGAGCAGGATTGATTTACTGCTAGGAAAATTTGCTGGTTTTAATAGCAATGAAAATTAACAAGGGATTTTATTACCGATATTCAATTTCCCGCCATATATATCATAGTTGAATTCTGCTGAACTGCCATGCTGGAGATTCATTCTTCCTTTTTCATATAGTACTTTAGTGTCCTATAATTTTGTGCAACAATGTCTAAAACAGGCCCAAACCAAACTTGGTCCAAAAATCCCAAACTTCATATAAATTAGTTATTTCTTTCCCAGTTTTCATACTCCATAAATATTTAATGGCTACGTCCTTAAACATCTGAAGAGATGACCATATGGAGGCAGCAACCCCCTAAAGTTCATATGCATCACCTATTCCTGTTCTATTTTACATACTACAAAAAATATTTCATTGGTTCTCCCTTAAAAGCATGAAGTATTGACTTTCCATAAAGAATAACCCCGTGCATAGAAAGAAGATTTTCTAGAAAGAATAAATTTGGATAGATTATTTTCTCTGGAAGAATAGTGTGGTTGTCATATTAGCCCACTTTAAAGATTATAAACAGAATTAAAACAAAACAAAAAAGCTGGGTGGATTAGACGAGGGAGAGACAGGGGACAACCTGTATGGATGAGAGGGAGAGAAGGGGACAAGCTATTTATTTGTATTCCACATTTTCCCACCTATTTGCAGGCTCAATGTGGCTTACAGAGTTTGGTTATGACATAATCATTCCATGATATCAGATACAATTAGTGATACATGTGGATGAGAGGGAGAGAAGGGAGAGGAGAGGGAGACACGTTTTCCATGGAGGGAAGGGAAAAGGGAGAAATATAGCATATAGAAGGGGATGGAGAGGACATGCTGCTCATGGATGGGAGGGAAAGGAAAGGGGGACATGCTGCTCATGGTTGTTTACATTTTTTGAAATACATATCTTTTCTAATTTTGTATTTAGTGGAGTATGGAAGAAAATACACTTCTGTTACTTTTACCAGTATTTTCACTGCATATAGAATCTGGCTTTTTTTTTGGGGGGGGGGCGGGTGGGGGGGTGGGGGCAGTCTCCAGTTTTTGTCTGCATGTTTTTTGTGGCCCATTATTTTGTATCAGTTGAGGGTCTGTCCATGTGCATGTGCATCTGAGGTGAAGGATTCTGCTGGCATGTAGTGTCTGTGTAGGAATCTGTAACAGTCCTGCTTGTTCCATTTCCCAGTAGTGAGTTTATTGGTATATAAGGTGAGAAACAGATTTAATATCAATAAATTTATTGTGAAAGAATTAGCAGATTGGGATGAATAGCAAAATAGGTTGGCTACAGATTCAAGAGTGTAGCGAAAAGGCCATTTGGAATTTACAGTAAAAAATGTTGTATGTTTTAATATTATTTGTAAATTGGTTGCTGCCTGCGCATATCATTTGTGCCAGTAGAATGTATAATACGGTTACGTACATATCTACGGTTGTTTCATTTTGTTTTTTGGAGAGAGAGCCTGTTGTTAAATATTTACCAGCACACTACTGGGGGAGAGAGATTATGGACCTACTGAGGGAGGAAGGGAGAGAAGCCAGACTACGAGAAGCAGTGGGGGGGGGGGGGGGGGGCAGAGAGGCAGAGATGCTAGTCCTAGAGTGGGGGGTGTGGAAGGAAGGAAAAAGAAGGGAGGGATAGGGACATAGAAAAGACATGCTGGGTAGGGAGGAAGCATATGGATAGGAACAGCTCTACACACATCAGATCCTGTTCTAAAACCCTGTCTAAAGTTTCCCAAATAGGAGGGAAAAAGAGTGCAGTGGTCCAGAAGAGCTGAGCCCAGAAAAGCTCCAAGAAAGGCAGAGGCAGGGACGGTTCTACCATTAGGCAGGGTGAGTTGGCCACTACAGTTGGCTAATTTTTGGAGGTGGCAGCAAACGCCCCCCAAAACACTCCTGCCGCGGTGCCTCACTTCACAGCCGGTGGTGGGAAGCGGGGCTGGTGGTTGGGAGGCGGGGATAGTGCTGGGCAGACTTATACGGTCTGTGCCAGAGCCGGTGGTGGGAGGCGGGGCGGATGGTTGGGGGTGGGGATAGTGCTGGGCAGACTTATACGGTCTGTGCCCTGAAAAAGACAGGTACAAATTAAGGTAAGGTATACACAAAAAATGGCACATGTGAGTTTATCTTGTTGGGCAGACTGGATGGACCTTGCAGGTCTTTTTCTGCCGTCATCTACTATGTTACTATGTTGATAATATATAATATGAATGGGGTCAGTTTCTTTCTCTCTCTCCCCCCTTTCTGGAGGCAAATGCCTGGTGGAGGTGTGAATCCCAGATTAGATAAATGGCAAGTTAAACTCTCCCTATGTGGGGCCACACAAGTGGTGAAGGTGCACCTCACAGGAGGAAAGCAGGAAGCCAAGCAGGTGCAACCCTGGTCAGCCACTGGATGGGCAATCTGGCAACACAAAATCAGTGGTGTAACCTTTTGTTGGATTATCCATGTGAAAGTGATTGAAGGTATACAAATGGGGTCAATCTCTTTCTCTCTCTCCCCCCTTTCTGGAGGCAAATGCCTGGTGGAGGTGTGCATCCCAGATTAGATAAATGGCAAGTTAAGCTCTCCCTATGTGGGGCCACACAAGTGGTGAAGGTGCACCTCACAGGAGGAAAGCAGGAAGCCAAGCAGGTGCAACCCTGGTTAGCCACCAAATGGGCAACCTGGTGACAGAAAATCAGTGGTGTAACCTTTTGTTGGATTATCCATGTGAAAGTGATTGGAGGTATAATATGTATGGGGTCAGTTTCTTTCTCTCTCTCCCCCCTTCTGGAGGCAAATGCCTGGTGGAGGTGTGTATCCCAGATTAGATAAATGGCAAGTTAAACTCTCCCTATGTGGGGCCACACAAGTGGTGAAGGTGTATGTCACAAGAGAAAAGCAGGAAGCCAAGCAGGTGCAACCCTGGTCAGCCACTGGATGGGCAACCTGGTGACAGAAAATCAGTGGTGTAACCTTTTGTTGGATTATCCATGTGAAAGTGATTGGAGGTATAATATGAATGGGGTCAGTCTCTTTCTCTCTCCCCTCCTTCTGGAAGCAAATGCCTGGTGGAGGTGTGCATCCCAGATTAGATAAATGGCAAGTTAAGCTCTCCCTATGTGGGGCCACACAAGTGGTGAAGGTGCACCTCACAGGAGAAAAGCAGGAAGCTAAGCAGGTGCAACCCTGGTCAGCCACTGGATGGGCAACCTGGCAACACAAAATCAGTGGTGTAACCTTTTGTTGGATTATCCATGTGAAAGTGATTGGAGGTATATGTATGGGGTCATTTTCTTTCTCTCTCCCCCCCTTCTGGAGGCAAATGCCTGGTGGAGGTGTGCATCCCAGATTAGATAAATGGCAAGTTAAGCTCTCCCTATGTGGGGCCACACAAGTGGTGAAGGTGCACCTCACAGGAGAAAAGCAGGAAGCTAAGCAGGTGCAACCCTGGTCAGCCACTGGATGGGCAACCTGGTGACAGAAAATCAGTGGTGTAACCTTTTGTTGGATTATCCATGTGAAAGTGATTGGAGGTATAATATGTATGGGGTCATTTTCTTTCTCTCTCCCCCCCTCTGGAGGCAAATGCCTGGTGGAGGTGTGCATCCCAGATTAGATAAATGGCAAGTTAAGCTCTCCCTATGTGGGGCCACACAAGTGGTGAAGGTGCACCTCACAGGAGAAAAGCAGGAAGCTAAGCAGGTGCAACCCTGGTCAGCCACTGGATGGGCAACCTGGCAACACAAAATCAGTGGTGTAACCTTTTGTTGGATTATCCATGTGAAAGTGATTGGAGGTATAATAGAAATGGGGTCAGTTCTTTCTCTCTCTCCCCCCTTCTGGAGGCAAATGCCTGGTGGAGGTGTGCATCCCAGATTAGATAAATGGCAAGTTAAGCTCTCCCTATGCAGGGCCACACAAGTGGTGAAGGTGCACCTCACAGGAGAAAAGCAGGAAGCTAAGCTTGTACAACCTTGGTCAGCCACTGGATGGGCAACCTGGTGACACAAAATCAGTGGTGTAACCTTTTGTTGGATTATCCATGTGAAAGTGATTGGAGGTATAATATGTATGGGGTCATTTTCTTTCTCTCTCTCCCCCCTTCTGGAGGCAAATGCCTGGTGGAGGTGTGCATCCCAGATTAGATAAATGGCAAGTTAAGCTCTCCCTATGTGGGGCCACACAAGTGGTGATGGTGCATCATACAAAAGAAAAGCAGGAAGCTAAGCAGGTGCAACCCTGGTCAGCCACTGGATGGGCAACCTGGTGACAGAAAATCAGTGGTGCAACCTTTTGTTGGATTATCCATGTGAAAGTGATTGGAGGTATAATATGTATGGGGTCAATTTCTTTCTCTCTCTCCCCCCTTCTGGAGGCAAATGCCTGGTGGAGGTGTGCATCCCAGATTAGATAAATGGCAAGTTAAGCTCACCCTATGTGGGGCCACACAAGTGGTGAAGGTGCACCTCACAGGAGAAAAGCAGGAAGCTAAGCAGGTGCAACCCTGGTCAGCCACTGGATGGGCAACCTGGTGACAGAAAATCAGTGGTGTAACCTTTTGTTGGATTATCCATGTGAAAGTGATTGGAGGTATAATATGTATGGGTCATTTCTTTCTCTCTCTCCCCCCTTCTGGAGGCAAATGCCTGGTGGAGGTGTGCATCCCAGATTAGATAAATGGCAAGTTAAGCTCTCCCTATGTGGGGCCACACAAGTGGTGAAGGTGTATGTCACAAGAGAAAAGCAGGAAGCTAAGCAGGTGCAACCCTGGTCAGCCACTGGATGGGCAACCTGGTGACAGAAAACCAGTGGTGTAACCTTTTGTTGGATTATCCATGTGAAAGTGATTGGAGGTATAATATGTATGGGGTCATTTCTTTCTCTCTCTCCCCCCTTTCTGGAGGCAAATGCCTGGTGGAGGTGTGCATCCCAGATTAGATAAATGGCAAGTTAAGCTCTCCCTATGTGGGGCCACACAAGTGGTGAAGGTGTATGTCACAGGAGAAAAAGCAGGAAGCTAAGCAGGTGCAACCCTGGTCAGCCACTGGATGGGCAACCTGGCAACACAAAATCAGTGGTGTAACCTTTTGTTGGATTATCCATGTGAAAGTGATTGATGGTATAATATGTATGGGGTCAGTGTCTTTCTCTCTCTCCCCCCTTCTGGAGGCAAATGCCTGGTGGAGGTGTGTATCCCAGATTAGATAAATGGCAAGTTAAACTCTCCCTATGTGTGGCCACACAAGTGGTGAAGGTGCACCTCACAGGAGAAAAGCAGGAAGCTAAGCAGGTGCAACCCTGGTCAGCCACTGGATGGGCAACCTGGCAACACAAAATCCATGGTGTAACCTTTTGTTGGATTATCCATGTGAAAGTGATTGGAGGTATACAAATGGGGTCAATCTCTTTCTCTCTCCCCTCCTTCTGGAGGCAAATGCCTGGTGGAGGTGTGCATCCCAGATTAGATAAATGGCAAGTTAAGCTCTCCCTATGTGGGGCCACACAAGTGGTGAAGGTGCACCTCACAGGAGAAAAGCAGGAAGCTAAGCAGGTGCAACCCTGGTCAGCCACTGGATGGGCAACCTGGTGACACAAAATCAGTGGTGTAACCTTTTGTTGGATTATCCATGTGAAAGTGATTGGAGGTATAATATGTATGGGGTCATTTTCTTTCTCTCTCTCCCCCCCCCTCTGGAGGCAAATGCCTGGTGGAGGTGTGCATCCCAGATTAGATAAATGGCAAGTTAAGCTCTCCCTATGTGGGGCCACACAAGTGGTGAAGGTGCACCTCACAGGAGAAAAAGCAGGAAGCTAAGCAGGTGCAACCCTGGTCAGCCACTGGATGGGCAACCTGGTGACACAAAATCAGTGGTGTAACCTTTTGTTGGATTATCCATGTGAAAGTGATTGGAGGTATATGAATGGGGTCAATCTCTTTCTCTCTCTCCCCTCCTTCTGGAGGCAAATGCCTGGTGGAGGTGTGCATCCCAGATTAGATAAATGGCAAGTTAAGCTCTCCCTATGTGGGGCCACACAAGTGGTGAAGGTGCACCTCACAGGAGAAAAGCAGGAAGCTAAGCAGGTGCAACCCTGGTCAGCCACTGGATGGGCAACCTGGTGACAGAAAATCAGTGGTGTAACCTTTTGTTGGATTATCCATGTGAAAGTGATTGGAGGTATAATATGTATGGGGTCATTTTCTTTCTCTCTCCCCCCACCTCTGGAGGCAAATGCCTGGTGGAGGTGTGCATCCCGGATTAGATAAATGGCAAGTTAAGCTCTCCCTATGTGGGGCCACACAAGTGGTGAAGGAGTATGTCACAAGAGAAAAGCAGGAAGCCAAGCAGGTACAACCCTGGTCAGCCACTGGATGGGCAACCTGGTGACAGAAAACCAGTGGTGTAACCTTTTGTTGGATTATCCATGTGAAAGTGATTGGAGGTATACAAATAAGGTCAATCTCTTTCTCTCTCCCCTCCTTCTTTAGGCAAATGCCTGGTGGAGGTGTGCATCCCAGATTAGATAAATGGCAAGTTAAGCTCTACTTATGCAGGGCCACACAAGTGGTGAAGGTGCACCTCACAGGAGAAAAGCAGGAAGCTAAGCAGGTACAACCCTGGTCAGCCACTGGATGGGCAAGATGGTGACACAAAATGCCTGGTGGAGGTGTGCATCCCAGATTAGGTAAATGGCAAGTTAAGCTCTCCCTATGTGGGGCCACACAAGTGGTGAATGTGTGTCACAGGAGAAAAGCAGGAAGCTAAGCAGGTGCAACCCTGGTCAGCCACTGGATGGGCAACCTGGTGACACAAAATCAGTGGTGTAACCTTTTGTTGGATTATCCATGTGAAAGTGATTGGAGGTATAATATGTATGGTGTCATTTTCTTTCTCTCTCTCCCCCCCTTCTGGAGGCCAAATGCCTGGTGGAGGTGTGCATCCCAGATTAGATAAATGGCAAGTTAAGCTCTCCCTATGTGGGGCCACACAAGTGGTGAAGGTGTATGTCAACAAGAAAAAAGCAGGAAGCTAAGCAGGTGCAACCCTGGTCAGCCACTGGATGGGCAACCTGGTGACAGAAAACCAGTGGTGTAACCTTTTGTTGGATTATCCATGAGAAAGTGATTGGAGGTATATGTATGGGGTCAGTTTCTTTCTCTCTCCCCTCCTTCTGGAAGCAAATGCCTGGTGGAGGTGTGCATCCCAGATTAGATAAATGGCAAGTTAAGCTCTCCCTATGCAGGGCCACACAAGTGGTGAAGGTGCACCTCACAGGAGAAAAGCAGGAAGCTAAGCAGGTGCAACCCTGGTCAGCCACTGGATGGGCAACCTGGTGACAGAAAATCAGTGGTGTAACCTTTTGTTGGATTATCCATGTGAAAGTGATTGGAGGTATAATATGTATGGGGTCATTTTCTTTCTCTCTCTCCCCCCTTCTGGAGGCAAATGCCTGGTGGAGGTGTGCATCCCAGATTAGATAAATGGCAAGTTAAGCTCTCCCTATGTGGGGCCACACAAGTGGTGAAGGTGCACCTCACAGGAGAAAAGCAGGAAGCTAAGCAGGTGCAACCCTGGTCAGCCACTGGATGGGCAACCTGGCAACACAAAATCAGTGGTGTAACCTTTTGTTGGATTATCCATGTGAAAGTGATTGGAGGTATATGTATGGGGTCATTTTCTTTCTCTCTCTCCCCCCCTTCTGGAGCCAAATGCCTGGTGGAGGTGTGCATCCCAGATTAGATAAATGGCAAGTTAAGCTCTCCCTATGTGGGGCCACACAAGTGGTGAAGGTGCACCTCACAGGAGAAAAGCAGGAAGCTAAGCAGGTGCAACCCTGGTCAGCCACTGGATGGGCAACCTGGTGACACAAAATCAGTGGTGTAACCTTTTGTTGGATTATCCATGTGAAAGTGATTGGAGGTATATGTATGAGGTCAGTTTCTTTCTCTTCCCCCTTCTGGAGGCAAATGCCTGGTGGAGGTGTGTATCCCAGATTAGATAAATGGCAAGTTAAGCTCTCCCTATGTGGGGCCACACAAGTGGTGAAGGAGTATGTCACAGAGAAAAGCAGGAAGCCAAGCAGGTACAAACCTGGTCAGCCACTGGATGGGCAACCTGGTGACAGAAAACCAGTGGTGTAACCTTTTGTTGGATTATCCATGTGAAAGTGATTGGAGGTATAATATGTATGGGGTCATTTTCTTTCTCTCTCTCCCCCCTTTCTGGAGGCAAATGCCTGGTGGAGGTGTGCATCCCAGATTAGATAAATGGCAAGTTAAGCTCTCCCTATGTGGGGCCACACAAGTGGTGAAGGTGCACCTCACAGGAGAAAAGCAGGAAGCTAAGCAGGTGCAACCCTGGTCAGCCACTGGATGGGCAACCTGGTGACAGAAAATCAGTGGTGTAACCTTTTGTTGGATTATCCATGTGAAAGTGATTGGAGGTATAATATGTATGGGGTCAGTTTCTTTCTCTCTCTCCCCCCTTCTGGAGGCAAATGCCTGGTGGAGGTGTGCATCCCAGATTAGATAAATGGCAAGTTAAGCTCTCCCTATGTGGGGCCACACAAGTGGTGAAGGTGCACCTCACAGGAGAAAAGCAGGAAGCTAAGCAGGTGCAACCCTGGTCAGCCACTGGATGGGCAACCTGGTGACACAAAATCAGTGGTGTAACCTTTTGTTGGATTATCCATGTGAAAGTGATTGGAGGTATAATATGTATGGGGTCAGTTCTTTCTCTCTCCCCCCTTCTGGAGGCAAATGCCTGGTGGAGGTGTGCATCCCAGATTAGATAAATGGCAAGTTAAGCTCTCCCTATGTGGGGCCACACAAGTGGTGAAGGTGCACCTCACAGAAGAAAAGCAGGAAGCTAAGCAGGTGCAACCCTGGTCAGCCACTGGATGGGCAACCTGGTGACAGAAAATCAGTGGTGTAACCTTTTGTTGGATTATCCATGTGAAAGTGATTGGAGGTATAATATGTATGGGGTCAATCTCTTTCTCTCTCCCCTCCTTCTGGAGGCAAATGCCTGGTGGAGGTGTGCATCCCAGATTAGATAAATGGCAAGTTAAGCTCTCCCTATGCAGGGCCACACAAGTGGTGAAGGTGCACCTCACAGGAGAAAAGCAGGAAGCTAAGCAGGTGCAACCCTGGTCAGCCACTGGATGGGCAACCTGGTGACAGAAAATCAGTGGTGTAACCTTTTGTTGGATTATCCATGTGAAAGTGATTGGAGGTATAATATGTATGGGGTCATTTCTTTCTCTCTCTCCCCCCTTCTGGAGGCAAATGCCTGGTGGAGGTGTGCATCCCAGATTAGATAAATGGCAAGTTAAGCTCTCCCTATGTGGGGCCACACAAGTGGTGAAGGTGCACCTCACAGGAGAAAAGCAGGAAGCTAAGCAGGTACAACCCTGGTCAGCCACTGGATGGGCAACCTGGTGACAGAAAATCAGTGGTGTAACCTTTTGTTGGATTATCCATGTGAAAGTGATTGGAGGTATAATATGTATGGGGTCATTTTCTTTCTCTCTCTCCCCCCTTCTGGAGGCAAATGCCTGGTGGAGGTGTGCATCCCAGATTAGATAAATGGCAAGTTAAGCTCTCCCTATGTGGGGCCACACAAGTGGTGAAGGTGTACCTCACAGGAGAAAAGCAGGAAGCTAAGCAGGTGCAACCCTGGTCAGCCACTGGATGGGCAACCTGGTGACACAAAATCAGTGGTGTAACCTTTTGTTGGATTATCCATGTGAAAGTGATTGATGGTATAATATGTATGGGGTCAGTGTCTTTCTCTCTCTCCCCCCTTCTGGAGGCAAATGCCTGGTGGAGGTGTGCATCCCAGATTAGATAAATGGCAAGTTAAGCTCTCCCTATGTGGGGCCACACAAGTGGTGAAGGTGCACCTCACAGGAGAAAAGCAGGAAGCTAAGCAGGTGCAACCCTGGTCAGCCACTGGATGGGCAACCTGGCAACACAAAATCAGTGGTGTAACCTTTTGTTGGATTATCCATGTGAAAGTGATTGGAGGTATAATATATGGGGTCAGTTTCTTTCTCTCTCCCCTCCTTCTGGAGGCAAATGCCTGGTGGAGGTGTGCATCCCAGATTAGATAAATGGCAAGTTAAGCTCTCCCTATGTGGGGCCACACAAGTGGTGAAGGTGCACCTCACAGGAGAAAAGCAGGAAGCTAAGCAGGTGCAACCCTGGTCAGCCACTGGATGGGCAACCTGGTGACACAAAATCAGTGGTGTAACCTTTTGTTGGATTATCCATGTGAAAGTGATTGGAGGTATAATATGTATGAGGTCAGTTTCTTTCTCTCTCTCCCCCCTTCTGGAGGCAAATGCCTGGTGGAGGTGTGTATCCCAGATTAGATAAATGGCAAGTTAAACTCTCCCTATGTGGGGCCACACAAGTGGTGAAGGTGTATGTCACAAGAGAAAAGCAGGAAGCTAAGCAGGTACAACCCTGGTCAGCCACTGGATGGGCAACCTGGTGACAGAAAACCAGTGGTGTAACCTTTTGTTGGATTATCCATGTGAAAGTGATTGGAGGTATAATATGTATGGGGTCATTTTCTTTCTCTCTCTCCCCCCTTTCTGGAGGCAAATGCCTGGTGGAGGTGTGCATCCCAGATTAGATAAATGGCAAGTTAAGCTCTCCCTATGTGGGGCCACACAAGTGGTGATGGTGCATTCTACAAAAGAAAAGCAGGAAGCTAAGCAGGTGCAACCCTGGTCAGCCACTGGATGGGCAACCTGGTGACACAAAATCAGTGGTGTAACCTTTTGTTGGATTATCCATGTGAAAGTGATTGGAGGTATAATATGTATGGGGTCAGTCTCTTTCTCTCTCCCCTCCTTCTGGAGGCAAATGCCTGGTGGAGGTGTGCATCCCAGATTAGATAAATGGCAAGTTAAGCTCTCCCTATGTGGGGCCACACAAGTGGTGAAGGTGCACCTCACAGGAGAAAAGCAGGAAGCTAAGCAGGTGCAACCCTGGTCAGCCACTGGATGGGCAACCTGGTGACAGAAAATCAGTGGTGTAACCTTTTGTTGGATTATCCATGTGAAAGTGATTGGAGGTATAATATGTATGGGGTCATTTTCTTTCTCTCTCTCCCCCCTTCTGGAGGCAAATGCCTGGTGGAGGTGTGCATCCCAGATTAGATAAATGGCAAGTTAAGCTCTCCCTATGTGGGGCCACACAAGTGGTGAAGGAGTATGTCACAAGAGAAAAGCAGAAGCCAAGCAGGTACAACCCTGGTCAGCCACTGGATGGGCAACCTGGTGACAGAAAACCAGTGGTGTAACCTTTTGTTGGATTATCCATGTGAAAGTGATTGGAGGTATACAAATAAGGTCAATCTCTTTCTCTCTCCCCTCCTTCTTTAGGCAAATGCCTGGTGGAGGTGTGCATCCCAGATTAGATAAATGGCAAGTTAAGCTCTACTTATGCAGGGCCACACAAGTGGTGAAGGTGCACCTCACAGGAGAAAAGCAGGAAGCTAAGCAGGTACAACCCTGGTCAGCCACTGGATGGGCAAGATGGTGACACAAAATGCCTGGTGGAGGTGTGCATCCCAGATTAGGTAAATGGCAAGTTAAGCTCTCCCTATGTGGGGCCACACAAGTGGTGAATGTGTGTCACAGGAGAAAAGCAGGAAGCTAAACAGGTACAACCCTGGTCAGCCACTGGATGGGCAACCTGGTGACAGAAAATCAGTGGTGTAACCTTTTGTTGGATTATCCATGTGAAAGTGATTGGAGGTATAATATGTATGGGGTCATTTTCTTTCTCTCTCTCCCCCCTTCTGGAGGCAAATGCCTGGTGGAGGTGTGTATCCCAGATTAGATAAATGGCAAGTTAAGCTCTCCCTATGTGGGGCCACACAAGTGGTGAAGGTGTACCTCACAGGAGAAAAGCAGGAAGCTAAGCAGGTGCAACCCTGGTCAGCCACTGGATGGGCAACCTGGTGACAGAAAATCAGTGGTGTAACCTTTTGTTGGATTATCCATGTGAAAGTGATTGGAGGTATAATATGTATGGGGTCATTTTCTTTCTCTCTCTCCCCCCCTTCTGGAGGCAAATGCCTGGTGGAGGTGTGCATCCCAGATTAGATAAATGGCAAGTTAAGCTCTCCCTATGTGGGGCCACACAAGTGGTGAAGGTGCACCTCACAGGAGAAAAGCAGGAAGCTAAGCAGGTGCAACCCTGGTCAGCCACTGGATGGGCAACCTGGTGACACAAAATCAGTGGTGTAACCTTTTGTTGGATTATCCATGTGAAAGTGATTGGAGGTATAATATGTATGGGGTCAGTTTCTTTCTCTCTCTCCCCCCTTCTGGAGGCAAATGCCTGGTGGAGGTGTGTATCCCAGATTAGATAAATGGCAAGTTAAACTCTCCCTATGTGGGGCCACACAAGTGGTGAAGGTGTATGTCACAGGAGAAAAGCAGGAAGCTAAGCAGGTGCAACCCTGGTCAGCCACTGGATGGGCAACCTGGTGACAGAAAATCAGTGGTGTAACCTTTTGTTGGATTATCCATGTGAAAGTGATTGGAGGTATAATATGATGGGGTCATTCTCTTTCTCTCTCTCCCCCCTTCTGGAGGCAAATGCCTGGTGGAGGTGTGCATCCCAGATTAGATAAATGGCAAGTTAAGCTCTCCCTATGTGGGGCCACACAAGTGGTGAAGGTGCACCTCACAGGAGAAAAGCAGGAAGCTAAGCAGGTGCAACCCTGGTCAGCCACTGGATGGGCAACCTGGTGACACAAAATCAGTGGTGTAACCTTTTGTTGGATTATCCATGTGAAAGTGATTGGAGGTATAATATGTATGGGGTCATTTCTTTCTCTCTCTCCCCCCCTTCTGGAGGCAAATGCCTGGTGGAGGTGTGCATCCCAGATTAGATAAATGGCAAGTTAAGCTCTCCCTATGTGGGGCCACACAAGTGGTGAAGGTGTATCTCACAAGAGAAAAGCAGGAAGCTAAGCAGGTGCAACCCTGGTCAGCCACTGGATGGGCAACCTGGTGACAGAAAACCAGTGGTGTAACCTTTTGTTGGATTATCCATGTGAAAGTGATTGGAGGTATAATATGTATGGGGTCATTTTCTTTCTCTCTCTCCCCCCTTCTGGAGGCAAATGCCTGGTGGAGGTGTGCATCCCAGATTAGATAAATGGCAAGTTAAGCTCTCCCTATGTGGGGCCACACAAGTGGTGAAGGTGCACCTCACAGAAGAAAAGCAGGAAGCTAAGCAGGTGCAACCCTTGTCAGCTACCAGGATGGGCAACCTGATGATAGAAAATCAGTGGTGTAACCTTTTGTTGGATTATCCATTTGAAAGTGATTGGAGGTATAATATGAAAGGCGTCAGTGTCTTTCTCTCTCCCCTCCTTCTAGAAGCAAATGCTTGGTGGAGGTGTGCATCCCAGATTAGATAAATGGCAAGCTAAGCTCAGCCTATGTGGGGCCACACAAGTGGTGAAGGTGCACCTCACAGGAGAAAAGCAGGAAGCTAAGCAGGTGCAACCCTGGTCAGCCACTGGATGGGCAAGATGGTGACACAAAATCAGTGGTGTAACCTTTTGTTGGATTATCCATGTGAAAGTGATTGGACATATAATATATAATATGTATGAGGTCAGTTTCTTTCTCTCTCTCCCCCCTTCTGGAGGCAAATGCCTGGTGGAGGTATGTATCCCAGATTAGATAAATGGCAAGTTAAACTCTTCCAATGTGCAGCCACACAACTAGTGAAGGTGTATGTCAGAAGAGAAAAGCAGGAAACTAAGCAGGTGCAACCCTTGTTAGCCACCAGATTGGCAACCTGGTGACAGAAAATCAGTGGTGTAACCTTTTGTTGGATTATCCATTTGAAAGTGATTGGAGGTATAATATGTATGGGGTCAGCTTCTTTCCCTCTCTCCCCCCTTCTGGAGGCAAATGTCTGGTGGAGGTGTGTATCCCAGATTAGATAAATGGCAAGTTAAACTCTTCCAATGTGCAGCCACACAACTAATGAAGGTGTATGTCAGAAGAGAAAAGCAGGAAACTAAGCAGGTGCAACCCTTGTTAGCCACCGGATTGGCAACCTGGTGACAGAAAATCAGTGGTGTAACCTTTTGTTGGATTATGCATTTGAAAGTGATTGGAGGTATAATATGTATGGGGTCAGTGTCTTTCTTTCTCTCCCCCCCTTCTGGAAGCAAATGCCTGGTGGAGGTGTGCATCCCAGATTAGGTAAATGGCAAGTTAATTTCTCCCTATGTGGGGCCACACAAGTGGTGAAGGTGCACCTCACAGGAGAAAAGCAGGAAGCTAAGCAGGTGCAAACCTGGTCAGCCACTGGATGGGCAACCTGGCAACACAAAATCAGTGGTGTAACCTTTTGTTGGATTATCCATGTGAAAGTGATTGGACATATAATATATAATATGTATGAGGTCAGTTTCTTTCTCTCTCTCCCCCCTTCTGGAGGCAAATGCCTGGTGGAGGTATGTATCCCAGATTAGATAAATGGCAAGTTAAGCTTTCCCTATGTGGGGCCACACAAGTGGTGAAGGTGTATGTCACAGGAGAATAGCAGGAAGCTAAGCAGGTGCAACCCTGGTCAGCCACTAGATGGGCATCCTAGTGACACAAAATCAGTGGTGTAACCTTTTGTAGGATTATCCATGTGAAAGTGATTGATGGTATAATATGAATGGGGTCAGTCTCTTTCTCTCTCCCCTCCTTCTGGAAGCAAATGCCTGGTGGAGGTGTGCATCCCAGATTAGATAAATGGCAAGTTAAGCTCTCCCTATGTGGGGCCACACAAGTGGTGAAGGTGCACCTCACAGGAGAAAAGCAGGAAGCTAAGCAGGTGCAAACCTGGTCAGCCACTGGATAGGCAATCTGGCAACACAAAATCAGTGGTGTAACCTTTTGTTGGATTATCCATGTGAAAGTGATTGGAGGTATATGTATGGGGTCATTTTCTTTCTCTCTCTCCCCCCCTCTGGAGCCAAATGCCTGGTGGAGGTGTGCATCCCAGATTAGATAAATGGCAAGTTAAGCTCTCCCTATGTGGGGCCACACAAGTGGTGAAGGTGCACCTCACAGGAGAAAAGCAGGAAGCCAAGCAGGTGCAACCCTGGTCAGCCACTGGATGGGCAACCTGGTGACAGAAAATCAGTGGTGTAACCTTTTGTTGGATTATCCATGTGAAAGTGATTGGAGGTATACAAATAAGGTCAATCTCTTTCTCTCTCCCCTCCTTCTGTAGGCAAATGCCTGGTGGAGGTGTGCATCCCAGATTAGATAAATGGCAAGTTAAGCTCTCCCTATGTGGGGCCACACAAGTGGTGAAGGTGCACCTCACAGGAGAAAAGCAGGAAGCTAAGCAGGTGCAACCCTGGTCAGCCACTGGATGGGCAACCTGGTGACACAAAATCAGTGGTGTAACCTTTTGTTGGATTATCCATGTGAAAGTGATTGGAGGTATAATATGTATGGGGTCATTTTCTTTCTCTCTCTCCCCCCCTTCTGGAGGCAAATGCCTGGTGGAGGTGTGCATCCCAGATTAGATAAATGGCAAGTTAAGCTCTCCCTATGTGGGGCCACACAAGTGGTGAAGGTGCACCTCACAGGAGAAAAGCAGGAAGCTAAGCAGGTGCAACCCTGGTCAGCCACTGGATGGGCAACCTGGTGACACAAAATCAGTGGTGTAACCTTTTGTTGGATTATCCATGTGAAAGTGATTGGAGGTATAATATGTATGGGGTCATTTTCTTTCTCTCTCTCCCCCCTTCTGGAGGCAAATGCCTGGTGGAGGTGTGCATCCCAGATTAGATAAATGGCAAGTTAAGCTCTCCCTATGTGGGGCCACACAAGTGGTGAAGGTGCACCTCACAGAAGAAAAGCAGGAAGCTAAGCAGGTGCAACCCTGGTCAGCCACTGGATGGGCAACCTGGTGACAGAAAATCAGTGGTGTAACCTTTTGTTGGATTATCCATGTGAAAGTGATTGGAGGTATACATATGGGGTCAATCTCTTTCTCTCTCTCCCCCCCTTCTGGAGGCAAATGCCTGGTGGAGGTGTGCATCCCAGATTAGATAAATGGCAAGTTAAGCTCTCCCTATGTGGGGCCACACAAGTGGTGAAGGTGCACCTCACAGGAGAAAAGCAGGAAGCTAAGCAGGTACAACCCTGGTCAGCCACTGGATGGGCAACCTGGTGACAGAAAATCAGTGGTGTAACCTTTTGTTGGATTATCCATGTGAAAGTGATTGGAGGTATAATATGTATGGGTCAATCTTCTTTCTCTCTCCCCCCCTTCTGGAGGCAAATGCCTGGTGGAGGTGTGCATCCCAGATTAGATAAATGGCAAGTTAAGCTCTCCCTATGTGGGGCCACACAAGTGGTGAAGGTGCACCTCACAGGAGAAAAGCAGGAAGCTAAGCAGGTGCAACCCTGGTCAGCCACTGGATGGGCAACCTGGTGACAGAAAATCAGTGGTGTAACCTTTTGTTGGATTATCCATGTGAAAGTGATTGATGGTATAATATGTATGGGGTCAGTTTCTTTCTCTCTCTCCCCCCTTCTGGAGGCAAATGCCTGGTGGAGGTGTGCATCCCAGATTAGATAAATGGCAAGTTAAGCTCTCCCTATGTGGGGCCACACAAGTGGTGAAGGTGCACCTCACAGAAGAAAAGCAGGAAGCTAAGCAGGTGCAACCCTGGTCAGCCACTGGATGGGCAACCTGGTGACAGAAAATCAGTGGTGTAACCTTTTGTTGGATTATCCATGTGAAAGTGATTGGAGGTATAATATGTATGGGGTCAGTTTCTTTCTCTCTCTCCCCCCTTCTGGAGGCAAATGCCTGGTGGAGGTGTGTATCCCAGATTAGATAAATGGCAAGTTAAACTCTCCCTATGTGGGGCCACACAAGTGGTGAAGGTGTATGTCACAAGAGAAAAGCAGGAAGCTAAGCAGGTGCAACCCTGGTCAGCCACTGGATGGGCAACCTGGTGACAGAAAATCAGTGGTGTAACCTTTTGTTGGATTATCCATGTGAAAGTGATTGGAGGTATAATATGTATGGTGTCATTTTCTTTCTCTCTCTCCCCCCTTTCTGGAGGCAAATGCCTGGTGGAGGTGTGCATCCCAGATTAGATAAATGGCAAGTTAAGCTCTCCCTATGTGGGGCCACACAAGTGGTGAAGGTGCACCTCACAGGAGAAAAGCAGGAAGCTAAGCAGGTGCAACCCTGGTCAGCCACTGGATGGGCAACCTGGTGACACAAAATCAGTGGTGTAACCTTTTGTTGGATTATCCATGTGAAAGTGATTGGAGGTATATATGTATGGGGTCAATCTCTTTCTCTCTCTCCCCCCCTTCTGGAGGCAAATGCCTGGTGGAGGTGTGCATCCCAGATTAGATAAATGGCAAGTTAAGCTCTCCCTATGTGGGGCCACACAAGTGGTGAAGGTGCACCTCACAGGAGAAAAGCAGGAAGCTAAGCAGGTGCAACCCTGGTCAGCCACTGGATGGGCAACCTGGCAACACAAAATCAGTGGTGTAACCTTTTGTTGGATTATCCATGTGAAAGTGATTGGAGGTATAATATGTATGGGGTCAGTTTCTTTCTCTCTCTCCCCCCTTCTGGAGGCAAATGCCTGGTGGAGGTGTGCATCCCAGATTAGATAAATGGCAAGTTAAGCTCTCCCTATGTGGGCCACACAAGTGGTGAAGGTGCACCTCACAGAAGAAAAGCAGGAAGCTAAGCAGGTTCAACCCTGGTCAGCCACTGGATGGGCAACCTGGTGACACAAAATCAGTGGTGTAACCTTTTGTTGGATTATCCATGTGAAAGTGATTGGAGGTATACAAATGGGGTCAATCTCTTTCTCTCTCTCCCCTCCTTCTGGAGGCAAATGCCTGGTGGAGGTGTGCATCCCAGATTAGATAAATGGCAAGTTAAGCTCTACTTATGCGGGGCCACACAAGTGGTGAAGGTGCATCTCACAGGAGGAAAAGCAGGAAGCTAAGCAGTGCAACCCTGGTCAGCCATTGGATGGGCAACCTGGTGACAGAAAATCAGTGGTGTAACCTTTTGTTGGATTATCCATGTGAAAGTGATTGGAGGTATAATATGTATGGGGTCATTTTCTTTCTCTCTCTCCCCCCTTCTGGAGGCAAATGCCTGGTGGAGGTGTGCATCCCAGATTAGATAAATGGCAAGTTAAGCTCTCCCTATGTGGGGCCACACAAGTGGTGAAGGTGCACCTCACAAGAGAAAAGCAGGAAGCTAAGCAGGTGCAACCCTGGTCAGCCACTGGATGGGCAACCTGGCAACACAAAATCAGTGGTGTAACCTTTTGTTGGATTATCCATGTGAAAGTGATTGGAGGTATACAAATGGGGTCAATCTCTTTCTCTCTCCCCACATTCTGGAGGCAAATGCCTGGTGGAGGTGTGCATCCCAGATTAGATAAATGGCAAGTTAAGCTCTCCCTATGTGGGGCCACACAAGTGGTGAAGGTGCACCTCACAGGAGAAAAGCAGGAAGCTAAGCAGGTGCAACCCTGGTCAGCCACTGGATGGGCAATCTGGCAACACAAATCAGTGGTGTAACCTTTTGTTGGATTATCCATGTGAAAGTGATTGATGGTATAATATGTATGGGGTCAGTGTCTTTCTCTCTCTCCCCCCCTTCTGGAAGCAAATGCTTGGTGGAGGTGTGCATCCCAGATTAGATAAATGGCAAGTTAAGCTCTCCCTATGTGGGGCCACACAAGTGGTGAAGGTGTATGTCACAGGAGAAAAGCAGGAAGCCAAGCAGGTGCAAACCTGGTCAGCCACTGGATGGCCATCCTGGCAAAACAAAATCAGTGGTGTAACCTTCTGTTGGATTATCCATGTGAAAGTAATTGGAGGTATACAAATGGGGTCAATCTCTTTCTCTCTCCCCACATTCTGGAGGCAAATGCCTGGTGGAGGTGAGCATCCCAGATTAGATAAATGGCAAGTTAAACTCTTCTAATGTGCAGCCACACAAGTGGTGAAGGTGCACCTCACAGAAGAAAAGCAGGAAGCTAAGCAGGTGCAACCCTTGTCAGCTACCAGGATGGGCAACCTGATGATAGAAAATCAGTGGTGTAACCTTTTGTTGGATTATCCATGTGAAAGTGATTGGAGGTATAATATGTATGGGGTCAGTTTCTTTCTCTCTCTCCCCTCCTTCTGGAAGCAAATGCCTGGTGGAGGTGTGCATCCCAGATTAGATAAATGGCAAGTTAAGCTCTCCCTATGTGGGGCCACACAAGTGGTGAAGGTGCACCTCACAGGAGAAAAGCAGGAAGCTAAGCAGGTGCAACCCTGGTCAGCCACTGGATGGGCAACCTGGTGACACAAAATCAGTGGTGTAACCTTTTGTTGGATTATCCATGTGCAAGTGATTGGAGGTATAATGTATAATATGTATGGGGTCAGTCCCTTTCTCTCTCTCTCCCCTTTCTGGAGCAAAAACCTGCTGGAGGTGTGTATCCCAGATTAGATAAATGGCAAGTTTAGCTCTCCCTATGTGGGGCCACACAAGTGGTGAAGGTATATGTCACTGGAGAAAAGCAGGAAGCTAAGCAGGTGCAACCCTGGTCAGCCACTGGATGGAGAACCTTGTGACACAAAATCAGTGGTGTAACCTTTCATTGGATTATCCATGTGAAAGTGATTGGAGGTATAATTAGGGTTACCATATGGCTCCAGAAAAAGGAGGACAGATTGAGCCAGCAGGGCTTTACCTCCATTGCTTGCAATGGAAGTAAAATACAGCTGGCTCAATCCATCCTCCTTTCTCTGGAGCCATATGGCAACCCCAATGTTACCCAGCTTCTGTGCAGTGGAACAGCAGCAGTGGGCCATCTTCTCCATTATCCCCATCCCCTGCACCCTTCTCTCTTGCCTCCCCCCTTCTGTAGTCCAGCATCTTTCACTCTCTATCCCCCTTCTCTCCCCTTGACCCTCCAAACTTGCCTTTGCAGCCATCAGCGCAGCAGCAGTGAAAACAGGCTGCTTTCTGCAGACCTACTGGGAATCTTCCTTCTATCAGCCTCCCACCTCCTCTGACATAACTTTCTGTTTCTGGTGGGACGGGAGGCACTGGCAGAGAGAAGGCTCTGAGTCAGCTGGACTCCAGCAGGATAAAGAAGGTGATACTGCCTTAGTATAAATCTCTTGTGAGGCCTCATTTAGAGTATTGTGTACAATTCTGGAGACTGCATCTTCAAAAAGATATAAAGAGGAAGGAGACAGCCCAGAGGACAGCTACTAAAATGATCAGCGTTTGGGGACAGACTTGTAGACCTCAATATGTATACTCTGGAAGAAAGGTGGAAGAGAGGAGATACGATTGAGACATTTAAATATTATTGTGGCATAAATGCATAGGAAGTGAGTCTCTTTCAACTGAAAGGAAACTCTTGAATGTGGGGGCATAGGATGAAGTTAAAAGGGTATAGACTCAGGAGTAATCTAAAGAAATGCTTTTTTCATGGAAAGGGTGGTGGATATGTGGAATGGTCTCCCAGTGGAGGTGGTAGAGACAAAGGCTATATCTGAATTCATGAAAGTGTGGGGCAAGCACATGGGATCTCTTAGGGAGAGGAAGAGATAGTAGATGGTATAGATGGGCAGACTGGATATGCCGTATGGCCTTTATGAGCTGTCATTTTTCTTTGTTTCTGTGTTTCTAGAATACTGGCATACACACATGTATTTGTGCACATATGCATGTAAATGCCAACAAGCTGGCTGTGTGCATATCTTTGATAGTGTGTAATTTACCTGCATATAATAAATGTAAACCACTTTCGTTGTACCTTGTAAAGGTGGTATATCAAATTCATGACCCTTTTCCCCTTAACCTTTACAGGAAGTTCACATGGGTGGAATCTGAATGGAACGTGGGCGAGACTTATACTTATGCACATAAGGCCAGATTCTATATAAGGCACCTAAAAAATCTGTGCGGTAAACATTTCTGCCTAAGCGTATTTTACAAGCAGCGCCTAGATTTAGGTGTGGTATATAGAATACCCTTAGTTGACATCCCAGTGCCTAAAACTATGCGCCTCCATTTACGTCAATGAAAATGTGCTGTAAATCCCTGCATATAGATTTACGTGCACTGGGCCATATTATATAACTATGCGCATAAATTTTGGAATGTCCACAAAATGCCCATTTCCCTGCCGATATCCACACTCCTTTTGAACTGCGTGCATTAGAATTTAGGCGCAGTTCATTACAGAATACTCTTAGCGAGTTGTGCGTGTAAATTCTAATTATTACCAATTAGTGCTTATTATTGCTTGTTAAGTGCTGTTATCAAGGCTGATTAGCTTGTTAAGCCAATTAAGTTACGCACGTTGTTAAAGAATACGCCTGGATTTTGGTGCAGGGATAGGGGCCAATATTCAGACCACAGGAGTTAGTCCAGCTAACTCCTGCGGTCAGTGCTGAGCCCGCATATTCAATGCCGGGTCATTTCCGGTGACCAGCATTGAATATCCGGTTTATTTTTGACTAGTTTACAGATAACCGGCTACATCAATATGCAGACATAGCTGGTTATCTTTAAACCGACCCATATTTTCATGCACCCACTTATGGCCGCAAATCTGCTAGCCGCTAACCGGGGATATTCAGCGGTGGATAGCCGGTTAAGCACTATTTAACTGGTCAGCAGCCGATCTTGTTGGTTAAATAGCGCTGAATATTGGGGAGAATAATTTATAGAGAACAATATAAGCTACACACATATCTCCTGAATATAGGCACAAGCATTTACACCTGCTCTACAGCTGGCATAAGTGTGCATACATGTGTATATACCTGCTTATGATAGTAAATTCTATCAAGGAAAGTAGTATTCTTTAAAGGAAAGAACATTTCTCACTTTCCCAATCACTCAGAGTTTTTTCAGAATACCTAAAGTCGTTTCTATTCTTGTTGTCTAAATTCTTATGAACGCAGTATCACTTCTTTATCTATCTATATACTTAGCGGGTGTTATCTTCTCAAAAGAAGTAACCAATAGAGATAGAATAAAATAAAATAGAAAAGAAAATAAAATGATACCTTTTTTATTGGACAAACTTAATACATTTTTTGATTAGCTATCGAAGGTAGCCTTTCTTCGTCAGATCGGAAATAAGCAAATGTTGGTAGATGACAGTATATATAAGTGAAACATCAAAGCATTTCAGTGACAGTCTAACAGGATGAGGGTGGGGTGGGTTAGGTGAGAGACAGGGAGGGCCGGGTGGATGAGGGACAGGGGGATATTCATGGTGAAAAGAGTGTGACAAAGCAGTAGAATTTTATGGTTTATAATGGGCTAGAAAACTCAGATCTTTGTTAAGTCCTGTCTGGTGGGTGTCAAAATATTTAATCATTCTGACTTCAAAGGTCTTACGTCTCAAAAGAAGAAATAAGAAATAGAAATTGATGAAAAGGTACATCATAAGTCCACAAAAATGTGTAAACAATATATAGAGATGTAGTTGAAGGGGATCAACCTGAACATATCTCTGTACTGAAAGTTCTTAAGGGGTCATTTCACTTCCATTGCAATATGTCCATTGAGCTCTTAAGAGATTACTCTAGAGACTCTTCAGTTCCAAACAAATCAGCAGTTAAACCTTTTTGATCTGGGCAGCGAAAGCACAAGAGATGGGTCCTTTTCGTTTTATTGAATTCACGATGACACTGACAGAAGCCCTTGATGCATCCCGCGATTGGAAGGGGAGATATACTCCCAGTTTATAGTTTTTAGAAAAACCAATAGAGAGATAAAACCAAGCCAAATCAATAACAAATATCAAGGGAAATGATCTCTTGATAATTCCAGTTTTATATTACCATAATTCCTTAATGAAGTTAACATTTTGCTTACAGTACGTAGGTTGCATTTAGATGCATTTCATGCTTTTATTAAAAAAAAAGTGTTTTCATTTACCTGACTACTGAAATGATTTGTTGGGAGATAGTAAGAGAGACAGAAATAAAGACTGACGGCTTCCTTTGAGAAGTGCTTGACTTTGCTTTGAGAATGAATTAAGCATGATTTAAACAGCATTTTGCACATCAGTACAGTTAAAGAAAAAGGGAACACTTTAGAAATTAAAATTGTGTATAAAGTATATTATCTTTCTGGTTTTATATGTATATATATAATTATGGAGTTGGGATGGGAAGGGTTATGTAGCAATATGTTAATCCTAGAATATCCGCTTAGAGGGAAATTCTATAAAGTACGCCTAAAGTTAGGCACCAAAATGCTATATGCTAAGGGCCCAATGGCGGTGATCAGCGCGTTTGTTGCTCGCCGCTGGCATTAAACCTGAATATTCAATGCTGGGCCATATCCAGCAACTTGCACTGAATATCCGAATTTATTTTGGCTGCTAAAAAGTTAACCAGCCAGGAGCTGCTTCTGGCCGGTTAAATAGTTTTGAATATCGGGATGGAAGTGCAAACACTATATTAAGATTTGGGTGTCCAAATTCTGTTATAGAATGCCAGTGTAAGTTGGTATTTACACACCAACATGTAGGCATTCTCACTTATGCCATTGACTATGGCAGACATACAGTAAGGGGAGAAAACACAAAAGGAAGAGAGAATCCAAAACCTCACGAATGTGTAAACAGCAACAAGGAAGTGAGGGAAAAAACAACGAGGATTTCCAGAGTTTAAAACATCTAGGACCTTTAATGTAATCACAGAGTCAACCCATCCATGACCCAACATGGCCGTGCTTCGGCGTTTTAGCCTGCCTCAGGGGTCAACAACCCTTTGAAAAAACAAAATCAAATGCTATAAGTAAAACTATATATAGACACAACTAAACTCTCAAATAAGAACATAAGAATACATTAAAAAACACACACATAGAAGCACTTAGTAGATGTTAATAAATAGTTAAAAAGTATAACATGATGTAACAAAACTACGAGATCTTTTTATAAAGCAGTGGTAAGCCCAATGTAGGCTTACCAGTCACTAAAAATGAATTACCGCCGGGCTACCGCAGCAGCCTGGTGGTAGTTCGCACTCCCAGCGTGCGTTATATCCATTGCTACAAAAAATATTTTTATTTTTGTAGCATCGGTGTGTACTCAATGGTAATCGGGCAGTGCCACGCGCTACCTGGTTACCGCCGGGTTAGCGCGGGAGCCCTTACTGCCACCTCAATGGGTGGTAGTAATTGCTCCCCCCGAAATGGCCGCGCTTCAAGTGCTTCACTTGCCCCATGGCCATTTCCTGAATAAATAAAGACCTGCCTTTTACCCGCTGCAGTAAAAGGGGGCCTCGGAGCATGTCAAAAACATGCTGATGCCAGTGCAGGCCCCCTTTTGCCACAGCTTCGTAAAAGGGCACCTAATGGCCCTGTTTACTAAGCTGCGCTGTAGGTGTGCTAACATTTTTAGTGCATGCTAAAAATTAGTGCGCTCTAATGGGTGTCTCTAGCATTAGCACGAGCTAAGAATGATTGTAAAACATTATCTGAATTGAGCATCCCAAAACAAAACAAAGTGAAACGTTAAAAAGTAAATAAATAAAACAAATAAAACATTTTTTCTGGATAAATGCATGAATACAAATATAGTGCAAAGATAATAGGAAATGATGGAAATAAGAGTAAAAATTGAAAAACATATTAATCATGGTTTTATCCTACTATATACAGTGGTGGAAATAAGTATTTGATCCCTTGCTGATTTTGTAAGTTTGCCCACTGACAAAGACATGAGCAGCCCATAATTGAAGGGTAGGTTATTGGTAACAGTGAGAGATAGCACATCACAAATTAAATCCGGAAAATCACATTGTGGAAAGTATATGAATTTATTTGCATTCTGCAGAGGGAAATAAGTATTTGATCCCCCACCAACCAGTAAGAGATCTGGCCCCTACAGACCAGGTAGATGCTCCAAATCAACTCGTTACCTGCGTGACAGACAGCTGTCGGCAATGGTCACCTGTATGAAAGACACCTGTCCACAGACTCAGTGAATCAGTCAGACTCTAACCTCTACAAAATGGCCAAGAGCAAGGAGCTGTCTAAGGATGTCAGGGACAAGATCATACACCTGCACAAGGCTGGAATGGGCTACAAAACCATCAGTAAGACGCTGGGCGAGAAGGAGACAACTGTTGGTGCCATAGTAAGAAAATGGAAGAAGTACAAAATGACTGTCAATCGACAAAGATCTGGGGCTCCACGCAAAATCTCACCTCGTGGGGTATCCTTGATCATGAGGAAGGTTAGAAATCAGCCTACAACTACAAGGGGGGAACTTGTCAATGATCTCAAGGCAGCTGGGACCACTGTCACCACGAAAACCATTGGTAACACATTACGACATAACGGATTGCAATCCTGCAGTGCCCGCAAGGTCCCCCTGCTCCGGAAGGCACATGTGACGGCCCGTCTGAAGTTTGCCAGTGAACACCTGGATGATGCCGAGAGTGATTGGGAGAAGGTGCTGTGGTCAGATGAGACAAAAATTGAGCTCTTTGGCATGAACTCAACTCGCCGTGTTTGGAGGAAGAGAAATGCTGCCTATGACCCAAAGAACACCGTCCCCACTGTCAAGCATGGAGGTGGAAATGTTATGTTTTGGGGGTGTTTCTCTGCTAAGGGCACAGGACTACTTCACCGCATCAATGGGAGAATGGATGGGGCCATGTACCGTACAATTCTGAGTGACAACCTCCTTCCCTCCGCCAGGGCCTTAAAAATGGGTCGTGGCTGGGTCTTCCAGCACGACAATGACCCAAAACATACAGCCAAGGCAACAAAGGAGTGGCTCAGGAAGAAGCACATTAGGGTCATGGAGTGGCCTAGCCAGTCACCAGACCTTAATCCCATTGAAAACTTATGGAGGGAGCTGAAGCTGCGAGTTGCCAAGCGACAGCCCAGAACTCTTAATGATTTAGAGATGATCTGCAAAGAGGAGTGGACCAAAATTCCTCCTGACATGTGTGCAAACCTCATCATCAACTACAGAAGACGTCTGACCGCTGTGCTTGCCAACAAGGGTTTTGCCACCAAGTATTAGGTCTTGTTTGCCAGAGGGATTAAATACTTATTTCCCTCTGCAGAATGCAAATAAATTCATATACTTTCCACAATGTGATTTTCCGGATTTAATTTGTGATGTGCTATCTCTCACTGTTACCAATAACCTACCCTTCAATTATGGGCTGCTCATGTCTTTGTCAGTGGGCAAACTTACAAAATCAGCAAGGGATCAAATACTTATTTCCACCACTGTAAATGAAGAGTGACTGACGTGCCGCGCATGTGCGGCAGGTCACAAATCTCTCCCTACATTGTTAGAACTTAGAAGCAGTAACAGCGGTACGTCACAACTTTCTCCCAATGTCGTTAGCCGTAGTCCTAACCACACCCAACTCCTACACCCGCAGCCCAGCACTTTTACAATGCGAACAAAGGAACGCAGAAAGCCAGTTACCAAACGCCCCAGCGGCTGGGATCGATGCCCTGCCCCTGCCCCGCCGAGGTCGCTACCACTCCCCCCTGCTGCCTCAAAAAACTCTGTCTCTCTCTCTCTCTGAACTCACTCTCACACACTCTCTTCTCTCTCTTTCACACACACACACACACACACACACACACACAAACACTTTGTCTCTCTGTCTCTCTGTCTCTCACACACACAGAGTGGGACAGCGACCCCAGGAATGGATCCCAGGCACGTCGCTCACACACACCACACATACAGTGAACTCATTGAAGTCCAACAATACCGCACCATACCCCATATAGGTTACAGGAAGATGTATGGGGGAGGGGGGCAGGCTAATCAAAAACGAGCCCTGCTTTGCTGCCTCAAACAACTGGCTAAGGAGCAAATGACCCTCCACTGTCACAGGGACTCCTAGCAGCTCTCTCTCTCTCTCTCTCTCTCTCTCACTCTATCACACACACACACATATACACACTGTCACTCTCTCTGTACCCCCAACTTTTCCCCACACCCTTTCAAGCACTACACATTACATTCATCAAATTTTACATCATATGTCATATATAAAAACATGTAAACATACGTTATTTGAAAAACTGGTGATGACACCAAAAGGCACTAATGAGTTCCACATAGTCTCACAAACCAAAATCAAAGAAGTGGAAAAAGCCAACCAAAATGTCTAGGATGACCAAAGTTTATTTTCCAAAAGAACTGCTGATAAAAAAACCCAACACGGGCCGTGTTTTGACAAACACAGTCTTCGTCAGGGGTATCTTCAGAATCAGCATACAAATGTGTTGTCTTTATGGAATTGCCATAACTGGCGCTATGGAGCACTTGGCCACGCCGCGTCTTTAAGTATGTTGTTATGGCAATTCCATAAAGACAACACATTTGTATGCTGATAAACTTTGGTCATCCTGGACAATTTGGTTGGCTTTTTCCACTTCTTTGATTTTGGTGTTTGAGTAGAAAAACTGGTGGGTAAAAAAAGTGGGAGAGTGACCAAGGATACCAGGAACTGGAAGATGATCGTTAATAAACAACTTTATTAATAATTTGAAGACTCGACACAACGTCGTGTTTCGGCCGTCAGGCCTGCATCAGGAGTCTATAAAAACATACATTTATGTGTAAAAAAGGTGAAAAAGAAAAAATACAGTGCACACAAATAATGAATTTGCAAATTATATGAACTAATAAATTTAAAAAAAAATGACAATCCAGTCATGGAGTTTAGAAGTACATGCAAAAAAATTACAAAAAATAAAATAATTACAATAATATACAGTTTGTAAAATGGTAATGCGATGATGTATTTCAAAAATAAAAACGCCATGCATAAATTATATGAATAAAACATATATGTGTACATATAAATTTAAGCAATAATAAAATAATATAAAACACATGTGTACATTAATTAGGGGAAACAGATTGTAAAAAGGCTAAACGAAGTGTTAAAAAACCAAAATGTCATAACTAGAAAACTTAATAATATATACAGCCACGGAATGACATGCATATTAAGATTGTTGGTCAATGGTACAATATATATTGGCATATATAATCTAATGACGACGATATAAAAAAAGGAGTAAATAAGCCAAAAGATATATGGAAACCATGGATGGAAAAGATGTTGCTATGCAGTGGGATGCAAAACTGACAAGTAAAATTATATGTAAAAAATGGCAAATTGAGATCTGCAAGATGAGGATAATGTCAGACAGTAAAAGCCAAAATAAAAAATGCAAACAAAACAGGGAACTTCAATATTGTGTGTAAGGATAACACTAACCTGCTTTACACAGTGCTGTGGAGCAAAAGTAGTGACAAACCTTTGGAGATCCTACAACAGACTGTCAGGAGATATAAAACATGAAATGAGAAAGTGAATGACACCTGGTGGAATATTCTAAAGGTGGTGGGATTTATTGAAAAGCACTAACCTCTAGGACAAAATATTGCTGAGTAATATCAAAGATGATCCTTCAGGTGTGACGTAGTAGTCTGTGAAAAGTAAGCAATTAAAAATGTATCCACAGCTAAATGTGTTCAAAAGAACGGAGAAAATATAAATGAAAAACAGGGAACTTAAATCCAAATGGGGAAGTAATAAAACAGGGGCAGTTGTTAGGCTTGCGCCGCTCAGAGCTGCGCACGTGATGGCATGGTGGTGCATGAATAAAAGTAAAAATAAACGCTTACACGTAACCAAAACGATATGGTGAAACAGAAACATAAAACATGCAGAAAACTGAAATTTGAAAGTAAGTAGTAATACTAACCTTTAGAAAGACTGTTTTTTTAAAAAAAGAGAAGGGGACCATCAGAAGCACTGCAAGCGCTGCTTGTAATACAGTTGAAAAGTTAAACCTTAAACAAACCGGCACTATAAACAAAAAAAGGCGCCAAAACCAAACGTAGAGGCGCACAGCATACAAATGTGTTGTCTTTACAGAATTGCCATAACTGGCGCTATGGAGCACTTGGCCACGCCGCGTCTTTAAGTATGTTGTTATGGCAATTCCATAAAGACAACACATTTGTATGCTGATAAACTTTGGTCATCCTGGACAATTTGGTTGGCTTTTTCCACTTCTTTGATTTTGGGGTTTGAGTAGAAAAACTGGTAACATATGTTGATAAAATGTGCCCTCTTTTTCAGATCATGCATAAATTTTAGGTGCAGATCCCGTGCCTAAATGTATGCATGTAAATGCCAATTAAATCTAATTAGTGTCAATAACTACTTGTTAAGCCAATTATTAGTGCTTATTATCTTGTTATTCAATTAAAATGCACACACAAATTGGGCACATGCACAAATTTGCACGCACAATTTTTTGCAACTTTTATAGAATTGGGGGATAAGATAATAGAATATTCCTTATTGTCCAACTAGCACTTACATGTGAATCTTAACTTTTCTGTGTCTAAGTGCTAGCATTCTATAATCAGAGTGCGCAAATGATTCATACATTTAGGCGCTGACATTGCAGAATGAGAGGGATAGTTTGTAACTTGAATTGCCGGTGTACCCTTTCCCTGCTAACACCATAATCATTTTCTCTCTCAGGTGTCACATATTTTGTACAACTATTATGGTTTTCACCTTAGTTCATAGTAAAATATAATTGCTACTCTACTGCTCAAGTCTCCACTATCATTCTACTTAAATTGCCCAGCTGTTGCAACTACTGCACAACACACCCTACCCACAGGGGACCACAACTATCCATTAAATAGGGGATTAGTTATAACACCAAAGAATGAAATACGTATTATAGGCATAGTGTTAGACTCCAAATTAAATAAGGATTTGCTAATGTTAGTGACAGCTTATTTATCTGAGAGAGCAAATTGAGTGGTGTTGCCTCAGGGCGAGGGCTAGGTACAAATCAGAGGGTTTCACTGGCAATTCCCTCGTACCGTGAGTGAGAGCCTTGTCAATTGTAACCAGGTCACTCTTCCAGGTGAGAGCCGGGGTCAACCCTGCTTAGCTTGGCTAGCTTTTCCCCGGTACGAGCTGCAACCACCACCTTGCTGCACTGCTTCTGGCCTAGTTTAACTGCTGCCCAGCTGACCTGCGCCCAGGATCAGCTCACAACTGGGACACACAAACTCCAGCAGTCTTATAGTTCTTGAAAACCACAGGTCTTTATTCTCTCAGCATCTTTTAATACAGCTTTAATCTTCAAGCAGTTTCTTCCTCAAGAATGCAAGAGTCAGTTCAGTTTTTCCACATTCAGCTTATTAACACAGTCCAATCTTAACTCAGAATATAAACCTTTGTCTTTCTCCCAATTGTAGCCTCCCCTCATCAGCACTATCTTCTACCCTTAGATAGTTTATGGGTTAGCTTCTTCCACCAGTGGCTTCCCCACTGGATTATTTTATCCTCTCCAAGTATGCACAGCTGGGCCACACTCCCGCCACCAAAGCCTTTACCTTTCCTGAGGAAGTTTGAGCAAACCTTCCAACCTCCATGCACTCCTCCTTACCTTCTCCTTCTACCTCCTCTTTATTCCACTCCATCTCCTCCTCCCCAAGCTCCACCAGCTGTTCCCCATCTCCAGGATCAGACCTCATCTCCCAATCAGTCACTCCACCCTCCCCCTCCTGGGAGTTCAGCTGACCCTGCACTGGCTTCTGGGAAGTGTAGTTTCTCCTGCATTACAGCTTTCCCTGGCAGTTTGATCCCTAGAGGGCGCCCTGTTCTCCTAGCTGGGCTGAATGAACGGGGATGATGCCGGCTGAAAGACCCACTATCCCCTTTCCCTCGCACCAGCCCTCCAGAGTGCTCACACACCCCCCTGCTCAAACGATTGCCAGTCTTCTCCTGGCCTGCACTGGCAATTCGCGAAAGAACATCTGCGTTTGTCAGAAATTTGCCTGATCTATGCTCCACCTTGAATTGATAGGGCTGTAAAGCCAGATACCACCTTGTGAGACGACCATTACTATTTTTCATCTGGCCCAGCCACCTCAAAGGCGCATGATCCATAACCAGAGTAAATTTCCGACCATCTAAATAGTAATGGCACATCTGCACTGCCCATTTTATCGCTAAACATTCTCTCTCTATGGTTGAGTACCTGACCTCATGGGGGAGCAGTTTCCGGCTCAGGTACATCAGGGGATGTTCCTGCCCTTCGTGTACCTGAGACAACACGGCCCCCAAACCTACCCCCGAGGCATCAGCTTGCAATACAAAGGGCTTATCAAAATCCACGGCTCTCAGCAGGGGTTCCTGACACAGGGCCACTCTCAACTCATTGAGCAGCCCTTCCTCCTCCCATCGTAGACTGTTGGGGGACCCCTTCTGAAGTTTATTAGTGAGGGGTGTAGCAATGGAGGCAAAGTGGGGTATGAACCTCCTATAGTACCCCACTAGGCCCAAAAAGCTCCTTAACTGCTTCTTATTTTTGGGGTATGGAAAGTCCTGGATACTCGCTACCTTATCCCAGAGCGGAGTTATTTGACCATTCCCCACCCAGTATCCCAAATATTTAACCTTCTCCTGCCCAAAACAACACTTTTGCGGGTTCAAAGTCAAACCTGCTTGACGAAAAGCCTCTAATACCGCCCTCACCCTTATAATATGCGAGGGCCAATCCTCACTCTGAATGATAACATCGTCCAGGTAAGCCGCTGCATATTGCTGATGCGGTCTTAACACCTGATCTAACAACCGCTGGCAGGAAGCTGCCGCTGAATTAAGACCAAACGGCATGCGTTTAAATTGATAGAGCCCCATGGGTGTAGAGAAGGCTGTCTTAGGCTTGGCCTCCTGAGTCAGAGGGATCTGCCAATACCCTTTTGTCAAGTCCAGGGTGGACAAATATCGTGCAGTACCCAAGCGATCCAGAAGCTCATCAATACGTGGCATCGGATAGGCGTCGGCATCTGAGAGCGCATTAACTTGCCTAAAGTCGATGCAAAACCGCCACGTACCATCGGACTTGGGCACTAACACCACAGGACTCGACCATGGACTGACAGATTCCTCAATGACCCCAAAATCCAGCATCTCCTGTACCTGTCGGACCACCTCTTGTTTCTTTGGGGGTGAAAGACGGTAAGGTCTCTGTCTGACCACCCGGCCCGGCTCCGAGATGATATCATGCATGATAAGGTGAGTTTCCCCTGGGCAAGGAGTCAGGACATCCCGAAACTCCTCCACCAGTGCCTGAACCTCTTTCTGCTGACTCCCTGGCAATGTAGTTGCAATCTGCGGTTCTCCTGCCTTAAATATCTCCGTGATCTGTGGTCCTAATTCCTCCTCAGCTTCCCCCCTAGCCTGACCAAATAGTCCCCTTCGCTCTTGCCAAGGTTTAAGCACATTTATATGATAGGTCTGCTCCCGGCCCTGCTCATTCCTTACTAAGTAGGTGACTGGACCTAACTTCTTTTCTATGACCGCAGGACCCCTCCAGCGTCCCACGAACTTATGAGGTGAGTCTGAAATCATGATCAAGACTTTGTCCCCCACCTTCAATGCCCTCTCCACCCCTTTCCGGTCATAATAGGCTTTCTGGTAATCCTGACTCCTCTCCCAGTGTTGCTGAGCCCCGCGGCTCAATTTATGCAACCGTTCCTTCAGCTTCACTAGATAGTTCACTACATCCCGATCCTCCTCTTCCGGAGGAACCCACTGCTCCCTTAACACATCCAACACTCCCCGGGGTGATCTCCCATACATCAATTCAAATGGTGACACGCCCAGAGAGGCCTGAACATTCTCCCTACACACATACAAAACAAATGGTAACAATAGATCCCATTCCTCATGGGAGGCACCTAACCCTTTCCTCAACAACATTTTCAAGGTTTTATTGAATCTCTCCACCAGGCCATTAGTCTGAGGATGGTAAGCTGCGGTCCGAATATGCTGTATCCCGAAAGCCTCCCACACCTGGGCCAGGGTTCGTGACATGAAATTGGTCCCCTGGTCGGTAATCATTTCCCTGGGAAACCCCACTTCACAAAAGATCCGAATTAGCTGGGCCGCAATAACTTTCACTGAGGTGGTACGAAGCGGCACGGCCCAGGGATACCTTGTGGCCATATCCATGATCACTAGAATATAGGAATACCCCCTTCGGGACTTATCAATGGGCCCGATCATATCCATTGCCATACGGGTAATAGGAGTCCCTATACGGGGAAGGGGTCGTAGGGGCACTCTGTTCGGTATTTGCTCTGATACCCTCTGACACTGACTACAGGAGCTGCAAAATTGTTCCACCTCTTTATACACCCCGGGCCAGTAAAATCTGTTTAATACCTGCCGGAGAGTATTCTGAGCCCCCTTGTGACCCCCTAAGATATGATCATGAGATACCCGTAACACCAGGTCCCTAAACCCCCTCGGTACTACTAACTGTTTCTGAGGTTCCTTCCCCCCTGCTAAACAGGACAGCCGATATAGCAACCCCTTGTCACTAACAAACCGAGGGAAGCTGGTTTCTCCCTCTTGATCTACCCGCTCCCACGCATATTGCAATGTCTGGTCATCTTTTTGCTCTTTGGAAAAATCAGGGAATCTCTCTAACACCTGTTCCGTATCCCCTGGGAACCTCCCCTGATGAAGGAGCTCTTGACAATGCTGCTGTTATGATTCTGCCGGTTTGGCTGAGGGGGAGGGGGGACGTCTCTTCTGATTGGCTGCCAGGGGTTGTGCTGACGTCAGGGGATAGTACTTTAGCCTGCAGCTGAAGAGTTTCTCTGCTTTTGCGTTACTTATCTGGTGGTAACAGGAAAGCCTGATAGGTTTCTCTCAGAACGTGCTCTAGGTTCTGACAGGGATCTGTGTTGATTTAGAGTATTCTTTTCCTTCCCTCCGGGTTAGCTGCTGCTGTGTGTGTGTGTGTGTGCATAGCTCTGTAATCAGGGTCAGCTGCTCGTTTGTTTAGTGGGGGCTGGGCATTGCTCAGCCTCCGGGGCTCTGGGCTGAGTGAGAGCGTTCTCCTTGGTTTGTTTGTTTTAAGGATTTCTCTTCCCAGTGTCCTGGCCTGCTGGCTCAGTGAGTTTAACCCTTTGTGTACTGTGTGTATTGTATTCCTGCCTCTGCCAGTGTGTTTGTTTGGATGGGCCCCACTCCCTCTCGGGAGGGGAAGCGTTCTCTCTGATTGTTTGTTGATTTATGGCACTCTCTCTCTGCTGGCTCTACAAGCTTAACCCTTTATGTTCTGTGTGCCTCTGTCTACAGTGGGTTTGAGGCAAAGGCTTTCTGCCTTCCTTTCTGTTTGGTTCCTCTGGCTTCTGCCTGGGGCTCCTACCCTGGTGGGGAGGGGGTTGCTGTGTTAGTTCCCCTGTCCTGCGCTAGTCCCCTGCGTGGGCGTGGCCCGCTCTGGTCCTTTGTTTCCCCCTCTGCCCTATTGCTGGTGTTCAGCGCGTGTCTGGCATCTTGGGGCCCTCTGGGTTCTTTCACCCCTCCCTGTGTGTGATTGGGTTCCAGTTCAGCCGTGAGGCTCGCACGAGTGGCTCTGTCTGCGTGGGTTCCGGTTCGGCCGCGAGGCCCGCCTGTATGCCTATTTCCCTTCTTCCTGAGGGACTGGGGGGAGGGGTAGCTTAGGGGGTATTGTGTAGCTGGGGTGTGCGGTGGTGGGTCGGTCTCCCCTTGGCCTGGGTCGGCGCCCTGCTGGCCTCGGCCAGGGCCCAAGGGCTCACGACCAACCCAACGGATTACAGAACGCAAAAGCCATGAGCTCGACCGATCCATCCCCCATGCAGCTGCTCCAGCAATTGCATGCTCAGCTACAACAGGTATCGGGAGTCGTGAACGCACTGTCTCAACGGGTAGACTCGCTGACTGTCACGGGGGCTGCGGAGGTCCCGCCAGCAGCTACTCCGCCTAGTTCCCACGCATGTGGCCGAGGGATTCGGGTGGCTACGCCCCCGAGGTACGAGGGCGACAGTAAGACCTGCCGGGGGTTCCTCAATCAATGCCAAAATGTCTTCGAGTTGCAGGCCCGGGATTTTCCTTCGGATCGGGCGAAGGTGGCTTATATTATCTCTCTACTGGCAGGCCCCGCTCTGGCCTGGGCCTCGCCCTTATGGGAGAAGAAGGATCCCCTCCTGGATAATTTGGCAGAGTTTTTGAAACAATTTCGGCTCATCTTTGAGGAACCCGGGAAGCCCTCCTCGGCGGCGACTCAGCTGTTGAACCTACATCAGGGGCGACTCTCTCTGGGTGAGTACGCCATCCAGTTTCGGACTTTGGCCGCAGAGCTAGGTTGGGATAACCCAAGCCTGACTGCGGTATTTTGGCATGGTGTCTCGGCCAACATTAAGGACGAACTCACAGGCCGGGAGCTGCCCTCAGATCTGAATGACCTCATCCGTCTCTGTACCCAGGTGGACATCCGGTTCAGGGAGCGGGCCTGTGAACGTCGCGCTGGTCAGCAGGTTGCAGGGGCTAACTCGAGGAGCTCGCACAAGAGCCCTGCTTCCCCGTCGCTGGGTGTGCCCGATGGGTCTGAACCTATGCAGGTTGACCGGGCGGCCCAGGAGAGACAGCGGAGACGCTCTAAGGGGCTGTGCCTGCATTGTGGAGTGAAAGGGCACTTTGTCCGTGAGTGCCCGAAGAGAAAGAAGTCGGGAAACCAGCAGCCCTGATACCGGCTAGGGAGACCGGGTCAGGGCCAAAGTCCTTCTCCCCTTGGATGCAGGTTTTGGTGCCAGTTCTACTGGCGATTAAGGATACCCCTTGTTTTGAGGCGCTAGTTGACTCGGGGGCGGGAGGCAACTTTATCAGCGCGGACCTGGTGCGGGTTCATCAAATTCCTACGATGGAGTTACCTCAGCCCATCATCGTCTCAGCGGCTTGGGGACTGGTTCGGGGAGTTCTCCGCTCCAGAACCGTGCCTATGACCATACGGGTAGGAGTCTTACACAAAGAAGTTATCTCCTTCTACGTCCTTCCGTCGGCCACTGAGGCCATAATCCTGGGATTACCCTGGCTTCGCCTGCATAACCCTTGCATTGATTGGGCCCGGGGTGAATTGACGGCGTGGGGCCCGGGCTGCCAGAAGGTCTGTTTGGATAAGGTCTCGCCAGCCCCAGTGACGCTTCCTTTGGATCGAGCCAATGTTATGTTACCGGGGCCCTACAGACCCTTTGGAGATGTTTTTTCCAAACAGCAAGCAGAGATTCTGCCTCCTCATCGCTCCTATGACTGTGCCATAGAGCTACTACCTGGCACTGAACCTCCCCGTGGCCGCGTATACCCCCTATCCCGGCCAGAGACGGAAGCCATGTCCCAGTATATTCGAGAGAACCTAGCTCGAGGCTTCATCCGGCCCTCTAAATCACCCGCGGGGGCTGGATTCTTCTTCGTGGAGAAGAAGGATGGGGGGTTGCGCCCCTGTATTGACTACAGGGGACTCAATGCCATCACGCGGAAGGACAAATACCCCCTTCCCTTGATTTCTGAGATGTTTGACCGCCTCCAGGGGGCCCAGATCTTCTCCAAGCTCGATCTCAGGGGGGCCTACAACCTTGTGCGGATCAAGGAGGGGGATGAGTGGAAGACGGCGTTTAACACCCGCGACGGGCATTACGAATATCTGGTAATGCCCTTTGGACTTGCTAATGCTCCAGCCGTCTTCCAAGCCTTCATGAATGACATCTTCAGGGATCTCCTGTATAAGTTTGTGATGGTCTACTTAGACGATATTTTGATTTTTTCAAGGGCTGAGGAAGAGCACCAGGAGCACCTGAAGACTGTATTGCAGCGGTTGAGGGAGAACCACCTCTATGTGAAATTGGAAAAATGTAAATTCCATCGCTCCGAACTGCTCTTCCTGGGGTACATCATTTCTAACCACGGGCTGCGTATGGACCCCAGTAAGCTGACAGCCATCCTGCACTGGCAGCAACCTACGGGGCGTAAGGCTCTACAGCGCTTCTTAGGTTTTGCCAACTACTATAGGCAGTTTATTTGGAATTACTCGTCCCTGACTGCCCCTCTTACTGCCTTGACTAAGAAGAACGCTGACGCTCGCAACTGGTCGCCTGAGGCGTGTCAGGCCTTTGAGAATCTGAAACAGGCATTTGTTGGAGCTCCAGTGTTGCGCCATCCCAACCCGACAAATAAATTTTTCGTGGAAGTGGATGCATCATCGGTTGGCGTAGGAGCAGTGCTGTCCCAGGCCCACCCCAGTGGGAAACTTCTCCCATGTGCATTCTTCTCTAAAAAGTATACCCCTGCCGAGAAGAATTATGCCATCGGGGATCAGGAGCTATTAGCCATTAAATTGGCCCTGGAAGAATGGTGTCATCTGCTGGAAGGGGCGCAGGAGCCCTTCACGGTGTTCACGGACCATAAAAACCTGACTTATTTACGAGAAGCGAGAAGGCTGAATCCTCGCCAGGCCCGGTGGGCACTATTCTTCTCCCGCTTTGATTTCATTCTGACCTATCGTCCAGCGGAGAAGAACATCAAGGCAGATGCCCTCTCCAGGTCCATGGAGGCTGACCTGGAGGAAGAACCCCTGCAGTATGTAATTAAACCTGATGTCATTGTGCCCGCGATGACGCTAGCAGTACCTGCAGGTATGACCTTTGTGCCACCCCGGCTGAGAGAAAAGACACTCCAATGGGGGCATGCCTCTCGAATGGCAGGACATCCCGGGATCCTGGGAACCAAGCAGTTCATCTCCCAGCAGTATTGGTGGCCTTCACTTGATCGGGATGTGCAGGAGTTTGTGGCTGCGTGTCCTGAGTGCGCCCAGCATAAGGCTGACCGTCGGAGACCCCAGGGGTTGCTGATGCCTTTACCGGTACCTGAGAGACCGTGGACCCACATTGCCATGGACTTTGTTACGGATCTGCCTAACTCTGAAGGGCACACAGTTGTCTTGGTAGTGGTGGACCGGTTTTCTAAAATGGCCCACTTCATACCCATGCCTACCCTTCCTTCGGCGGTGAAGCTGGCACAGTATTTCATCAGCTCTATTTTTCGTCTCCATGGTCTGCCAGAATCTATTACCTCTGATCGAGGAGTACAGTTTGTCTCAAAGTTCTGGAGAGCCCTGAATCGGGCCCTTGAAGTAAAGCTGAACTTTTCGTCGGGATATCACCCACAATCCAATGGCCAAACAGAACGAGTGAACCAATGCTTGAAGCAGTTCCTACGGATGTATGTCAATGAGCACCACAACAACTGGAGTCAGCTGCTGCCTTGGGCAGAATTCGCTCATAACAACCGAGTGAGCTCGGCCACGGGCGCGTCGCCCTTTTACATCGTATATGGACGACACCCGCGGATACCAGCCCCCTTGAAAACCAACTTGGATGTCCCGGCAGCGGTTGATGCGGTGACCTCGCTCCAAGCAATTTGGTCATCAGTTCAGAAAGCGCTGCGAGTGACCTCCACTCGTATGAAACGCCAAGCGGATCGGTCTCGCAGAGTGGAACCGCACTTCCAGCCTGGCGACTTGGTGTGGTTGTCCACGCGTAATCTTCGTCTGAAGATTCCCTCCTCCCGCTTTGCACCTCGATTTGTGGGCCCGTATCCCATTGTGAGGCAAGTGAATCGGGTCTGTTATCAGCTAAAGTTACCACCTACATTACGGGTACATAACACCTTTCATGTGTCCTTGCTGAAGCCTGTGATTCTGAGAAAAGGGGCTTTGCCCGCGTTGCCTGCTAGTCCAGCCATCTCAGCCTCCCAGGGGGAATACGAAGTCCGGGATGTCTTGGATGCAAGGCGCTTCCGGGGACATCTCCAGTATCTCATTGCGTGGATGGGATATGGACCGGCAGACAATTCCTGGGAGGACGCTACTCATGTCCACGCGCCAATCCTAGTCAGACGGTTCCATCGCCTTTTCCCTCACAAACCTAAACCTCGTGGACGGGGTAGGGGGGGCCCTTGAAGGGGGGGGTGATGTTATGATTCTGCCGGTTTGGCTGAGGGGGAGGGGGGACGTCTCTTCTGATTGGCTGCCAGGGGTTGTGCTGACGTCAGGGGATAGTACTTTAGCCTGCAGCTGAAGAGTTTCTCTGCTTTTGCGTTACTTATCTGGTGGTAACAGGAAAGCCTGATAGGTTTCTCTCAGAACGTGCTCTAGGTTCTGACAGGGATCTGTGTTGATTTAGAGTATTCTTTTCCTTCCCTCCGGGTTAGCTGCTGCTGTGTGTGTGTGTGTGTGCGTAGCTCTGTAATCAGGGTCAGCTGCTCGTTTGTTTAGTGGGGGCTGGGCATTGCTCAGCCTCCGGGGCTCTGGGCTGAGTGAGAGCGTTCTCCTTGGTTTGTTTGTTTTAAGGATTTCTCTTCCCAGTGTCCTGGCCTGCTGGCTCAGTGAGTTTAACCCTTTGTGTACTGTGTGTATTGTATTCCTGCCTCTGCCAGTGTGTTTGTTTGGATGGGCCCCACTCCCTCTCGGGAGGGGAAGCGTTCTCTCTGATTGTTTGTTGATTTATGGCACTCTCTCTCTGCTGGCTCTACAAGCTTAACCCTTTATGTTCTGTGTGCCTCTGTCTACAGTGAGTTTGAGGCAAAGGCTTTCTGCCTTCCTTTGTGTTTGGTTCCTCTGGCTTCTGCCTGGGGCTCCTACCCTGGTGGGGAGGGGGTTGCTGTGTTAGTTCCCCTGTCCTGCGCTAGTCCCCTGCGTGGGCGTGGCCCGCTCTGGTCCTTTGTTTCCCCCTCTGCCCTATTGCTGGTGTTCAGCGCGTGTCTGGCATCTTGGGGCCCTCTGGGTTCTTTCACCCCTCCCTGTGTGTGATTGGGTTCCAGTTCAGCCGTGAGGCTCGCACGAGTGGCTCTGTCTGCGTGGGTTCCGGTTCGGCCGCGAGGCCCGCCTGTATGCCTATTTCCCTTCTTCCTGAGGGACTGGGGGGAGGGGTAGCTTAGGGGGTATTGTGTAGCTGGGGTGTGCGGTGGTGGGTCGGTCTCCCCTTGGCCTGGGTCGGCGCCCTGCTGGCCTCGGCCAGGGCCCAAGGGCTCACGACCAACCCAACGGATTACAGCTGCCGCCTTTGCTCCTGACCTCGTTTCTTTTGCTGAGAGCCTTTCCTTGTCTTCCCCGGCCGCCCCATAACCTCTCCCTGGAATGGAAATACTTGCGCCAGGGACCGTTCCTGCTCCTTCTCCTGCCTCTCCTGGGCCCGGGTAGATACCAAGGCTTGCTTACCCCCAAGGCAGTATGTGAATGGAGCCCAATCCTGTCCTAAAATGAGATCCTGAGGAAGCCTAGGAAGTAGAGCCACCCACACCCACTGAAGGCCCTCCTGGTCCTGTATGTCTACTAGCCGGACCGGATACCTTGAGGAGGCCCCGTGTATGCACTGAATAGCCACGGACCGGTCTCTCTTCTTACCCTGCTGACCCCCTTTCCAGGCAATCTGCCCCCACAACTTCTGGGAGCACATTGTCTGGTCCGCTCCTGAGTCCAAAAGTCCTTCCACCGAGACCCCTCCTATCTTAACCCAATGCGTAAACTGGGGTTCCTTAGAGGGGGTTACCTGAGATATGAGCCCCAACTTGGCCCTACAGTCCCTCCTCAGATGTCCCGACTTCCCACATCGGTAGCACACTCTATCATCCTCCTTAGGACCTTCCTCTCTCCACCCAGATCCTTTGAACATTTTACCCCGACCACCCCGCCAGACACCCTCTCCCCCCTCGGAGTATTGTGACTCCAGAAAGTATTCAAAGCCTTTGATAGCTTCTTCCAGAGTCTCACATCCCTTCCTGATCAAATTAACCCTGATACTCTCTGGTAGAGCCTCTAAAAACTGCTCCAGCACCAGATCCTGCATTAACTGAGTCACTGCCCGCTTATCAGGCTCTAACCATTTGATAGCCAAGTCCATCAGCTTCTGAGCCAAGGCCTTCGGAGTCTCCCCCTCCCTCCACCTCCAACTCCGGAAGCGCCTGCGATAAGTTTGTCTGCTTACCCCATACCGGTCCAAAATAGCCGTTTTCAGCTTTTGATAATCCATCACGTCCCCTGGCAACAGGCTCCGAAAAGCTGCCAGGGCTTCCCCGGACAGGGCGGGAGCCAGTCTGATGGTCCATTGTTCTTGAGGCCAGGCAGCCGCCAATGCTACCAGCTCAAAAGTCCCCAGATAATCCTCAATGTCGTCCTGCTCTGTTAACTTGCCCCAAGGCAGCCAATTAACCCGTCCAGGCTCCAGGCTTCCAGGCACAGCTCCAGTGGCTGTAGCCGCCAATGAGGTGCTCTCTTTCCTCAGTAGGGGTACTGCCCGTAACAATTCCTGCACCACCTCCAGCACCGGTTGTATCTGTGCTCGAGAAGCAGCCAAGGAATCCTCTAGAAGTCTCTGAGCCATTTCCTGCTGCTTTTGGAACTGGTGGGCCATAAAAGACAGCAGCTCCTTCGACTCCATGTCGCCTTAGCCACCGGTACCTGAGAGAAAGGGAACAACAAAGAACACTCTCCAAGTGCGGTATTACACAGCTCCGGCCCTCTATATCCCCCTCCTCCTGGTTATCCAAGTCCCGTATATGCTTACCAGAACTCGGAGCAATGCACACTTCTTTCGCCGGCGGGTTGTTCAGACAATCCCACCACTGCCACCATTCTGTAACCAGGTCACTCTTCCAGGTGAGAGCCGGGGTCAACCCTGCTTAGCTTGGCTAGCTTTTCCCCGGTACGAGCTGCAACCACCGCCTTGCTGCACTGCTTCTGGCCTAGTTTAACTGCTGCCCAGCTGACCTGCGCCCAGGATCAGCTCACAACTGGGACACACAAACTCCAGCAGTCTTATAGTTCTTGAAAACCACAGGTCTTTATTCTCTCAGCATCTTTTAATACAGCTTTAATCTTCAAGCAGTTTCTTCCTCAAGAATGCAAGAGTCAGTTCAGTTTTTCCACATTCAGCTTATTAACACAGTCCAATCTTAACTCAGAATATAAACCTTTGTCTTTCTCCCAATTGTAGCCTCCCCTCATCAGCACTATCTTCTACCCTTAGATAGTTTATGGGTTAGCTTCTTCCACCAGTGGCTTCCCCACTGGATTATTTTATCCTCTCCAAGTATGCACAGCTTGGGCCACACTCCCGCCACCAAAGCCTTTACCTTTCCTGAGGAAGTTTGAGCAAACCTTCCAACCTCCATGCACTCCTCCTTACCTTCTCCTTCTACCTCCTCTTTATTCCACTCCATCTCCTCCTCCCCAAGCTCCACCAGCTGTTCCCCATCTCCAGGATCAGACCTCATCTCCCAATCAGTCACTCCACCCTCCCCCTCCTGGGAGTTCAGCTGACCCTGCACTGGCTTCTGGGAAGTGTAGTTTTTCTCCTGCATTACAGCTTTCCCTGGCAGTTTGATCCTTAGAGGGCGCCCTGTTCTCCTAGCTGGGCTGAATGAACGGGGATGATGCCGGCTGAAAGACCCACTATCCCCTTTCCCTCGCACCAGCCCTCCAGAGTGCTCACACAATAGAAGTGCCAAAGGCATGGAAGAGCATGGCAGAAAATCTAAGATATGAGAGGGATTATAGAACCTTTCATAAACAGTTGAAAACTTGCCTGTTTCCCTGCGGGCTGATAGTCGAGTAGGAGGATGAAGGAGTAGAAGAAACTGCTTTCAAGTACTACCTTTCCCCCCACGCTACTTCTGTCAATGTCTCTGCCCTTTGCATTCAGGCCTTCTGGAAATCCAGATACACAATGAAGGAAGTCCATAAATGATACCCAGACATAGGTGCCTGGAAGATCCGCACTAAACTGTGCATAATGCCCTTTATAGAATACTAGTTTAGCATGGATGTCGCACCTAACTTTGGGCATAACACTTATGCCTGCTGAAACCTGGTACAAACGCTGGTGTGCAACCAATGACAGTTGAGTGCGTAAATGACCCTATTCTATAACATTGTGCCTAATTTCTGGAAATGCCCCTCCTATGGCCATGCCCCCTTTTTAGTTGTGCGCTATAAAATTCAGGCACATATTTTATAGACTAGGGTGCAGGGCAGATCAGCATAGAAACTCAAATGTCTGCCAATTAACACCAATTATTTATTAACGGCTCATTAACTAATTAGTTTGCACCCAACTTTGGGTAACATATATAGAATCCAGGGGCATGAGGTAATTTTTATAAAGTACTTTTCACATGTATGTAGAGGCCGACTGAACCCGAATCAGCAGCTGAAATTTGTTGATCAATTTTGGCTAAAGCAGAAACTGAAACTGAAAATGGCACCTCCTCCCCCCAGTAGAGAGTAGCACTACCCCTCCCCCACAGAGACCAGGTCCCAACAAGCCAGACAATAATCTAAGCGAGAGGTGATAAGAGTGTGGATGAGGGTTCTGGTAGAAAGGAAAGGGCAAATTTTGGTGATATTATAGAGAAATAAACGACAGGTTGTAGCAGTCTGCTGAATACGTGTGGAGAAGGAGAGGGAGGAGTCAAAAATGACCCCAAGGTTACTAGCTGATTAGACAGGAAGGATGAGAGTGTTATCCACAGAAATAGAGAATGGGGGAAGAGGAGAGGTTGGTTTAGGGGGAAAGATAAGAAGCTCAGTCTTGGCCATGTTTAGTTTCAGATGGCGCTGAGACATCCAGGCAGCAATGTCAGACAGGCAGGTTGATACTTTGGCCTGGATTTCGGCTGAGATTTCTGGTGTGGTAGATCTGGGAGTCATCAGCGTAAAGATGATACTGAAAACCATGGGATGAGATCAGAGTACCAAGGGAAGAAGTATAGATGGAGAAAAGAAGAGGTCCCAGGACAGATCCCTGAGGGACACCAAATGACAGTGGGATAGAAGTAGAGGAGGATCCACTAGAGTATACACTAAAGGTACGCTGGGAGAGATAAGAAGAAAACCAGGAATGAACAGAGCCCTGAAATCATCCTCACTTTAATATTCCCTTATCTCTTGTTTGTCCTGTTTGTCTGTCCAAATTAGATTGTAAGCTCTGTCGAGCAGGGACTGCCTCTTCATGTTCAAGTGTACAGCGCTGCGTATGTCTAGTAGCGCTGTAGAAATGATAAGTAGTAGTAGTAAAAAATACCTAACCTAAAATTAACTATGCCTTTATATCACTCCATGGTGCGACCACACCTTGAATATTGTGTGCAATTCTGGCCACTGCATCTCAAGAAAGATATAGTGGAATTAGAAAAGGTACAGAGAAGGGCGACAATAATGATAAAGGGGATGGGATGACTTCCCTATGAGGAAATGTTAAAGCAGCTAGGGCTGTTCAGCTTGGAGAAAAGATGACTGCGCTTACTAAATAGTCTCCAATGACCTATTACTGGCTAAATCCCGAGGTCAATATTCCATCCTCATTCTTCTTAATCTTTCCGCTGCTTTTGACACTGTCGATCACAGCATACTTCTCGATACCCTGTCCTCACTTGGATTCCAGGGCTCTGTCCTTTCCTGGTTCTCTTCCTACCTCTCCCTCCACACCTTTAGTGTTCACTCTGGTGGATCCTCTTCTACTTCTATCCCTCTGCCTGTCGGCATACCTCAGGGTTCTGTTCTTGGTCCCCTCCTCTTTTCTATCTACACTTCTTCCCTTGGTTCATTAATCTCATTAATTACAAACCCGCTCCAGTCTATTATTACAAAATATCTTTATTGAAAACATGTGCTCCAAAACAATGCACATATATTTAAAACCAACAATAACAAAAATACTCACTCATACCTTCATTACACATTCATTCATTCATAGTACCTGTCTAGTGACATTTCTTTTTGTATACTAATAGTATCTATACAGTATATATAAATGCTCATATTGTTCTTACTTATACTTGTTTGTGCATTTATATTTTATTACAATCTCAAATTAATGATATTTTCCTAGATATCTTATCCCCACTTATCACATGGATACTTGCTACTTCACAAATCACAGATGATCTCCATAAAGTTGGAAAAATAGTCTCTAACACAGTTCTCTGTGGCTTCTCAATTCCACAATGATTTTCTGGAAGTTGTTATAATAGTCTCTAACACAGTTCTCAATGTGAGTAAAACAACTTTCAGTCGTCTTCAGGTACTTGATGAGCAGAATGAGTGTGTCACTCCCACATTTGCTGTCAGCTTGTTCCTTATACAAACGTCGGTTCCCCTATGCAGGACCGCATTTCGCTCACTTCATCAGGAGGAACCACCGCATCATCTACAATAACACAATCCTATTATCACCCCACCAAATCCAAATTCTAAATATATACTTTGTATTCACTAAATTACAATACTTCATGTGTTTAAATTCACTTACCTTATTCAATTCTATTCGGCTGCATGCCTGAATGAGACTTCTCAGCATGGAAGTCAACTGCCGTGTCTCTGAAGCTAATGGGGAGGGTCGAACGCCAAGTTTAAATCTTCCCATAATGCACAGCCCCACCTATTAAATTTAAAGAAACATACCCTCACACCCATTCTACTTCCTGATTGAGGCCCATAGGCACCACTGTTCCCCATGTATAGATATATCGTTGTTCTATGGCTAACAAACGAGTACTGATATCTCCCCCCTTAAAACTATCTAGGGGGATCTGTACCAATACCACGCACCTTAGTTGTTCAATAGTGTGATTATGTTCATACCAGTTCATACCAATTCACCTCTCGGATAGCTCAGAATGAATTAGAGTTTCTTGACATCAAAATAGGTAGGACCATTGAGGGAGGGTTTACTACTACTATTTTTCGTAAGCCTACCGACCGTAACGCTTTGTTACATTATCAGAGCTTTCACCATCATGGTTTAAAAAGAGGGATACCGGCTGGGCAATTATTACGTTTAAGACGCCTATGTTCCTCTACCTTGGAATTTAAGAAACAGGCTAGAGGCATGATTGAAAGGTTTAGAGCCCGTGGTTACCCGATGGGGAGCCTCAAGAATGCTTACAAAAGGGCCCTCTATGCCCACCGTCCATGGTTATTGCTACCAAAGTCCAGACCTCCTTCAAAAGCTTTGGCATGTGTTATTCCATTTTCCCAAAAAGCGTCCACTATTTGTGGCATTATACATAAACATTGGCATGTGCTTTCTATACACCCAGAATTCAGGGGACGTCCTAAGGTAGCTTATAGGCGTCAAGCAAATGTAGGTGAATTGTTGAAGAGACCAAGAAGGGGAATGGAGGAGGGCAGACACTCCCCTTGTGGGAAGTGTGTGTACTGCCATTACTCCTTAAATACTGGGATGATTCCTATACCTCATTGTAATAAGGAATTTATATTGCGACATAATACCAATTGCACCAGTTCCCAGGTGGTATATTGCATTATATGCCCTTGTGGACTTTACTATATAGGCCATACCAAACGCCCTTTAAAGAATAGATTAGCAGAACATGTTAGTAATTTACGATTGAAGAAGATAATGAATCCCCTCGTGGCTCACTGGTATGAACATAATCACACTATTGAACAACTAAGGTGCGTGGTATTGGTACAGATCCCCCTAGATAGTTTTAAGGGGGGAGATATCAGTACTCGTTTGTTAGCCATAGAACAACGATATATCTATACATGGGGAACAGTGGTGCCTATGGGCCTCAATCAGGAAGTAGAATGGGTGTGAGGGTATGTTTCTTTAAATTTAATAGGTGGGGCTGTGCATTATGGGAAGATTTAAACTTGGCGTTCGACCCTTCCCATTAGCTTCAGAGACACGGCAGTTGACTTCCATGCTGAGAAGTCTCATTCAGGCATGCAGCCGAATAGAATTGAATAAAGTAAGTGAATTTAAACACATGAAGTATTGTAATTTAGTGAATATAAAGTATATATTTAGAATTCGGATTTGGTGGGGTGATAATAGGATTGTGTTATTGTAGATGATGCGGTGGTTCCTCCTGATGAAGTGAGCAAAATGCGGTCCTGCATAGGGGAACCGACGTTTGTATAAGGAACAAGCTGACAGCAAATGTGGGAGTGACACACTCATTCTGCTCATCAAGTACCTGAAGACGACTGAAAGTTGTTTTACTCACATTGAGAACTGTGTTAGAGACTATTATAACAACTTCCAGAAAATCATTGTGGAATTGAGAAGCCACAGAGAACTGTGTTAGAGACTATTTTTCCAACTTTATGGAGATCATCTGTGATTTGTGAAGTAGCAAGTATCCATGTGATAAGTGGGGATAAGATATCTAGGAAAATATCATTAATTTGAGATCGTAATAAAATATAAATGCACAAACAAGTATAAGTAAGAACAATATGAGCATTTATATATATAGATACTATTAGCATACAAAAAGAAATGTCACTAGACAGGTACTATGAATGAATGAATGTGTAATGAAGGTATGAGTGAGTATTTTTGTTATTGTTGGTTTTAAATATATGTGCGTTGTTTTGGAGCACATGTTTTCAATAAAGATATTTTGTAATAATAGACTGGAGCGGGTTTGTAATTAATATTAGGTGTGCTCCAGCAGTTCTATCGTGTCCCTACTTGAGTAGTATCATTAATCTCATGCCATGGCTTTTCCTACCATCTCTATGCTGATGACTCCCAAATCTACCTTTCTACCCCTGATATCTCACCTTGCATCCAAACCAAAGTTTCAGCGTGCTTGTCTGACATTGCTGTCTGGATGTCTCAACGCCACCTGAAATTAAATATGACCAAAACCGAGCTTCTCATCCCCCCCCCAAACCCACCTCCCCGCTCCCCCAGTTTTCTATTTCTCTTGATGGCTCTCTCATTCTCCCTGTCTCCTCAGCTCGAAACCTTGGGGTCATCTTTGACTCTTCTCTCTCCTTCTCTGCTCATATCCAGCAAATTGCCAAGACCTGTCGTTTCTTTCTTTACAACATCCGTAAAATCCACCCCTTTCTTTCTGAGCACTCTACCAAAACCCTCATCCACACCCTTGTCACCTCTCGTTTAGACTACTGCAATCTGCTTCTTACTGGCCTCCCACTTAGTCACCTCTCCCCTCTCCAATCGGTTCAAAACTCTGCTGTCCATCTCGTCTTCTGCCAGGGTTGCTTTTCTCATACTACCCCTCTCCTCAAGTCGCTTCACTGGCTCCCTATCCGTTTTCGCATCCTGTTCAAACTTCTTCTACTAACCTATAAATGTACTCACTCTGCTGCTCCCCAGTATCTCTCCACACTCATCCTTCCCTACACCCCTTCCCATGCACTCTGTTCCCTGGATAAATCCTTCTTATCTGTTCCCTTCTCCACTACTGCCAATTCCAGACTTCGCTCCATCTGTCTTGCTGTGCCCTATGCCTGGAATAGACTTCCTGAGCCCCTACGCTTGCCCCATCCTTGACCATCTTTAAATCTAGATTGAAAGCCGACCTCTTTAACATTGCTTTTGACTCATAACCACTTGTATCCACTTGCCTCCACCTACCCTCCTCTCCTCTTTCCTTTACACATTAATTGATTTGTTTGCTTTATTTTTTGTCTACTAGATTGTAAGCTCTTTGAGCAGGGACTGCCTTCTATGTTTGTGCAGCGCTACGTACGCTTTGTAGCGCTATAGAAATGCTAAATAGTAGTAGTAGGTCTATAAAGTAATGAGTGGAATGGAATGGGTAGACATGAATTGCTTGTTTACTCTTTCCAAAAATACTAGGACTAGGGGGCACACAATGAAGCTACAAAGTAGTAAATTTAAAATGAATCAGAGAAAATATTTCTTCACTCAACGTGTAATTAAACTCTGGAATTCTTTGCCAGAGAATGTAGTAAAAGCAATTAGTTTAGTGGGTTTAAAAAAGGTTTGGACAGCTTCCTAAAAGAAAAGTCCATAAGCCATTATTAAAATGGACTTGGGGAAAACCCACTGTTTATTTTTAGGATAATCCACTGCTTATTTCTAGGATAAGCAGCATAAAATGTATTGAACTGTTTTGGGATCTTGCCAGGTACGTGTAACCTGGATTGGCCACTGTTGGAAACAGGATGCTAGCCTTGATGTACCTTTGGTCATCCCAGTATGGCAATACTTATGTTCTTATGTAGGTACCCTCACTGTCCCTAGTGGGCTCATAATCTAACAGTGGATCAATTTATACACATACAGGCTCCACTATGTCATCTTACCCATGCTTTAGATAGGTAATTCTCTAAAGAAGAAATCTACAGGATAGTTCTTTCATTAATCATACCCTTCAAATATAGTAGTATAAATCTATTTCTTTATTTCAAAAAATCATTATTCTAATAAATAAACACAGCAAATTATCAAAACAAATCATAACCCCACATCCATTCATTCATACCCCACCATCATTACATAATAGAAAAACCTTATCCACGATTAGGAGTCCGTCCGTGGTGAAAACATTTTTCTATGTAAATGAGACACTGGTGTTTTAAACAACCCGAAGTAGGCCAGTTCTTCTCTCCACACAGTCTCAATTCACTCCCACAGAGATCTTTTCAAACTCTGTAATCCATGAACCATTAGCTGATATAAGATTAACTCGTATTTCACTTTTCATATAATTGTCCAGCCTGACACAAAATCTGTGTTTCGCTCAGTTGGCGTCATCAGGAGCTGTTAGTCCAAATATTGTGGAAGGTTTTATGTATTAGATTCCTATTTGAGTATTGTTAATTTTCTAAAGACTCATTTCCATTGGAAAAACTCTGCCCTACCCATGGAACTCCCCCTGTAATATTAATGAAGAGACCATACATTTATATTGATTTTTTTCCCTTGCAAGCATCAATCACATTTAAGTTTATTTGGGAGTCCTCAGCACATTAGAGGAGGCCATTTAATTCCTGACCCCTATTAATCTCTTTTATTTATATGTCTGAGGCAGAAGAGCTTCACAGAGAGTATCACTGTACCTCTGAGCAGAAATTTTGAAACTGGTGAGAAAGAAGAAATGAAATGGAAATGTTGTGATGTGTCTGGATAGAGAACATTTTAGTATTTTACCAACAAACACAAACTGAATTGAATGTACAACCTTATTCTAGTAACTTGCAAATATACTAAGGAATATACTTAAGAATTCAACCTGTGTATAGATATAAAACATATTACCATGGCAAATGCCACCTTTTCTGAAATTGGTTACCTGGGGGCAATTAAAGCAATTTCATGATTTTCCTCTTTAGTGCTCCTCTGAAACTACAGCATCTGGAAAGTTTAATTACTAGCTTAGGTCAGTAAAATGGAGAGGAAACATGGAAAGCCTCTGGATGAGATGATCAACTTCCCATCCTTTACATCTCTTAGGGCAATACTTTGTATTGTATAAAATTGTATGTCCATTGAATATAGTACTTGCCAGGTTTCACATCCTCATTTTGAAGGGAAGTCATGTTGGGGCCGATATTTAGACTTTGGATGGCAGCCCGGCTAACTCCCCCAGTCGGTGGTGAGGCTGGATATTCAATGTGGGGCCATTTCCGGTGATCAGCATTGAATATCCAGTTTATTTTTGACATGTTTAAACTTAACAGGCCAAATCAATATTCAGCGCTGGATGGTTAAGTTTATAGCAGCCAAAGATAGACCTGCTGTTTGGGTAGTCTGATATGGCCACCAAACTTAGCCAGTGATGCACTGAATATTCGCAGAGAGCCGGTTTTATTGCACAATATAACTTGCTAGTCACTAAGGGCCAGATTCTATGTATGGTGCCTAGAAACTCTGTGTGGAAAACATTTCCGCCTAAGTGTAGCTATGTGTTGCAAGGGTCCACATTAGGAGTCATTGCCTAGGAAAAGGATCTAGGTGTCATCGTTGATGATACTTTGAAACCCTCTGTTCAGTGTGCAGAAACGTCTAAGAAAGTAAATAGAATGTTAGGAATTATTAGGAAAGGAATGGAAAACAAAAATGAGATGTTATAATGCGTCTGTATTGCTCCATGGTGCGACCACACCTCAAATACTGTGTACAATCCTGGTCACTACAACTCAAAAAAGATATAGAGGAATTAGAAAAGGTACAGAGAAGGGCAACAAAAGTGATAAAGGGGATGGGACGACTTCCCTATGAGGAAAGGCTAAAGTGTCTAGGGTTCTTCAGCTTTGAAAAGAGACATCTGGGGGGAGATATGATAGAGATTTATAAAATACTGAGTTGAGTGGAACAGGTAGAAGTGAATCACTTGTTTACTCTTTCCAAAAATAATAGGATTAAGGATTAAGAAAGCAAATCACTACAGAAATTCCATAAAAAACAAATGTATTCACCACATGAAAAAATAGAAGTAGTCATCAGTCTGACATGGCCGTGTTTCGCCCTCCTAAAGGGCTGCGACAGGGGCTTGAAAAGAACCAACCCAGCTGTGCAGCTTAAACAATCTCACTTACTGGGATAAAAACAACTTCTTTCTTGAAAAGCAGCAGCAGCAGTAATAGCACTATGTGGTGAATTTCACTTGTGCTATGCAGAAACAAGTCTACAGATAAAGCTTCAAGCTTCTATTCCCAAGATGGAGAGAAGGGGGAAAGATTTGTAATCAACAAATGAAGTCTGAACCAAAGGCTGGCTCTCACCGTGTATTTTTTTCTGGCTTTTAACTTCCTCTCTCTCAGACAGTCATACATTAATTAAGATCTAAAACTTCCTCCAGAGAGGCATGATTTGGTCTCATTCTGGATTTAGGCATTGTTAGTCTAGGGTGCCAAATGTTGAAAATGTCAAGTACCAAACAGGAGCCTTCTCCCACTTATTTATGGCCATCCATTGGTGCCACTTCAAAGAGGCACCAACATGGTACTCCAGTCCAACATCCCCACTCGTGCTTTCTAGTCTCTAGGGAGCCCCCCCCCCCCCGGCTCTCTGAGGTCCAGTGGAAGATCCCTGCCTTCACTCTTCAGTCTAGCCTATGAGGGCCAGAACCTTAAATTCAGCTCTGTTCTGCCCTAAAAGCCTAACAAATGAAGAATACAGCCACCCTTTTCACTCTTACAGTTACCAGCTGCTTTACCTCTGTCTGGTTAGTAACTTCTTACCTTTTCGAATAATGATATGTAAAAAAGTGTAAGAGCCCCAATGGAGAAGAACACCCTACATGGGAGCTAATCACTAAAACAGCAAAGTAGGGGTGAACCAAGGGAATCCATACCATGAATAAAAAATCTTTAATAAGCGCAACCATAAACAGTCACCATACATAATCATAAAGTCATAATAAAACATCCAAAGGTGCAATACAAATTGTCCGTGTACAATCAACTATGACTGTATAAATGTCCACCAGAGGATATTGCAGTTTTGTCCAAATACCCGACACAGATCTGTGTTTCAGTGGAAATGCCTGCCTCAGGGGTAAATAAAATCTGATCTGTACAGACAACCACATACGGGTTAGAACCTCGATGGTGGCAACAAACAGAAGAAGTAGAAATCACTCATGCTGGAATGACATTTTTTTCTGAAAAGAACATAATGAATTTGAGACACAAGTTTGAGACATTTCTAATTTGTTCAGTTGACTTCACTAGGTGCTTAGTTTTGGAGTTGTGGTTAGTAACATCTGACTGTCTGATTTCACATTAAGGAGCCCTTTTACCAAACAGGAGTAAAAAGTGGCCTTAGCCTGGCCTTACACGAGTCATTCCCACATGCTAAGGCCATTTTTACCACTGGGGTAGAATGGTTGATTTTTTTATTTTCTTTATTAGTGGTCATGCGCTAATTTTGCCATCCATTATGTAAGTGGTAAGAGCTGGCGTGGCTAAACAGTAAGATAAAGGAAATCATTAGAGCCAAAAAACAATCCTTCAGAAAGTGGAGAAGAGAACCAACTGAAAGTAACAGGATAGATCATAAGGAATGCCAAGCCAAATGCAAAGCGGAGATAAGGAGGGCAAAAAAGGACTTTGAGAAGAAATTAGCGTTGGAAGCAAAAATACATAGTAAAAATTTTTTTAGATACATTAAAAGCAGGAAACCGGCCAAAGAGTCGGTTGGGCCGCTGGACGAAAATGGTGTTAAAGGGGCGATCAAGGAGGACAAAGCCGTAGCGGAGAAATTAAATGAATTCTTTGCTTCGGTCTTCACCGAGGAGGATTTGGGGGGGACACCGGTGCCGGAAAGAATATTTGAAGCGGGGGAGTCGGAGAAACTAAACAAATTCTCTGTAACCTTGGAGGATGTAATGGGTCAGTTCAGCAAGCTGAAGAGTAGTAAATCACCGGGACCTGATGGTATTCATCCCAGAGTATTAATAGAACTAAAAAATGAACTTGCGGAGCTACTGTTAGAAATATGCAATCTGTCCCTAAAATCGAGTGTAGTACCGGAAGACTGGAGGGTAGCCAATGTTACTCCGATTTTTAAGAAGGGTTCCAGAGGAGATCCGGGAAATTATAGACCGGTGAGTCTGACGTCGGTGCCGGGCAAGATGGTGGAGGCTATTATTAAGAATAAAATTGCAGAGCATATACAAAAACATGGACTGATGAAACAAAGTCAGCACGGATTTAGTGAAGGGAAGTCTTGCCTCACCAATCTAATGCATTTTTTTGAGGGGGTAAGCAAACATGTGGACAATGGGGAGCCGGTTGATATTGTATATCTGGATTTTCAGAAGGCGTTTGACAAAGTGCCGCACGAAAGACTCCTGAAGAAATTGCAGAGTCATGGAATCGGAGGTAGGGTATTATTATGGATTAAGAACTGGTTGAAAGATAGGAAGCAGAGAGTAGGATTGCGTGGCCAGTATTCTCAGTGGAGGAGGGTAGTTAGTGGGGTCCCGCAGGGGTCTGTGCTGGGTCCGTTGCTTTTTAATGTATTTATAAATGACCTAGAGATGGGAATAACTAGTGAGGTAATTAAATTCGCCGATGACACAAAATTATTCAGGGTCGTCAAGTCGCAGGAGGAATGTGAACGATTACAGGAGGACCTTGCGAGACTGGGAGAATGGGCGTGCAAGTGGCAGATGAAGTTCAATGTTGACAAGTGCAAAGTGATGCATGTGGGTAAGAGGAACCCGAATTATAGCTACGTCTTGCAAGGTTCCGCGTTAGGAGTTACGGATCAAGAAAGGGATCTGGGTGTCGTCGTCGATGATACGCTGAAACCTTCTGCTCAGTGTGCTGCTGCGGCTAGGAAAGCGAATAGAATGTTGGGTGTTATTAGGAAGGGTATGGAGTCCAGGTGTGCGGATGTTATAATGCCGTTGTATCGCTCCATGGTGCGACCGCACCTGGAGTATTGTGTTCAGTACTGGTCTCCGTATCTCAAAAAAGATATAGTAGAATTAGAAAAGGTACAGCGAAGGGCGACGAAAATGATAGTGGGGATGGGACGACTTTCCTACGAAGAGAGGCTGAGAAGGCTAGGGCTTTTCAGCTTGGAGAAGAGACGGCTGAGGGGAGATATGATAGAAGTGTATAAAATAATGAGTGGAATGGATCGGGTGGATGTGAAGCGACTGTTCACGCTATCCAAAAATACTAGGACTAGAGGGCATGAGTTGAAGCTACAGTGTGGTAAATTTAAAACGAATCGGAGAAAATTTTTCTTCACCCAACGTGTAATTAGACTCTGGAATTCGTTGCCGGAGAACGTGGTACGGGCGGTTAGCTTGACGGAGTTTAAAAAGGGGTTAGATAGATTCCTAAAGGACAAGTCCATAGACCGCTACTAAATGGACTTGGAAAAATTCCGCATTTTTAGGTATAACTTGTCTGGAATGTTTTTACGTTTGGGGAGCGTGCCAGGTGCCCTTGACCTGGATTGGCCACTGTCGGTGACAGGATGCTGGGCTAGATGGACCTTTGGTCTTTCCCAGTATGGCACTACTTATGTACTTATGTACTAAGTGTGCGGCAATGTAGCTGTACTAACCAATTAGTGCAGAACATGCCCACTCTCTACCCGAGACCCGCCCCCAGCACTAGAAAAGCATGCACATTCTGAAATTACTGTGGGATGCAACAGCGGACTAGTGCTTACCGCAGCTTTGTAAAAAGGCCCCTTCTATCTTTCTTCTGGGTCTACCTTGAAGTCCCTTCCTCTTCAGCTTAAACCAGATCATCTTCTCCTTTGAATCCTTAGACCTTTTCTAGGCCTCAGAAGGTTGTCACTTTTTTTGTCTTACATAACTTTATTTGTATATTGTCCAAGGGCCATGTTGTGGTCATTGTATATCAGTTGCTTTCATTTCTGGTATCTATGAGGGAGTGAGTGACATAGTGGCAGAGGTCACTCCCTCACTGAGGCTATAGTTCAGCCTTACAGCAGGTGGCGCTAAAATTGCCATGTCAGAGGGGCGGGGCTTAGGCAAGAAGGATGTTAAATTCCCTGAGCAAGTTCAGGGAGGTCCCGAAGCAAGAGGCTTCCCAGGTTGAGACCCTGAGGCAAGAGGTCTCTGGAAGGGAAGGCCCTGAGGGCAAGGATCCTTCTAGCATGCTCTGTTGGCTGTAGTACCTGAGGAGTTGTAGGGAAGTGGAGTGGCCTTCACTGGACATTGTGTGAAGAAGAGGTTCCAGTAAGGTAGGAGAAATTGCTAGGAACCTAAATAAAGAGACTCTATGAAGTGACTGTTTAACCTGTGAGAGCTGTGTCTGGGATAGTGAAGTGTGAAACAGAGTACAGTAAAACCTCGGTTTTCGTCGATAATCTGTTCGAAAACAATCGGCGAAATCCGAAACCAACGAAAACTGAGGCAACAGTGTGGGCAAAATGACGAAATTCTTATCTTCAAGCCACAGTCATTTATGCAGAGGCACTGAACCAAAATCAACAGTGTGGGTGAAACGAGAAACAACGCCACAGGAGAACACCCCAGAAGAACGCCACGGGAGAATGCAAAATTAGCAGCGTGGGCACGCTGACGAAATCCGAGACAACAGATGAAAACCAAGACAAATTTTTTGCAAACAAATTTGACGAAAACCGAAAACGGCAAAATCCGAAGTCAACGAAAACCAAGGTTTTACTGTACAAGGATTGCATTTGAGAGACTTTGAGGCATATTTTCAAAGCACTTTGGGAGGCTAAGTTCCATAGGTTTCTATGGAACTTTGGGAGGCTAAGAGGCATATTTTCAAAGCACTTTGGGAGGCTAAGTTCCATAGGTTTCTATGGAACTTTGGGAGGCTGAGAGGCATATTTTCAAAGCACTTAGCCTCCCAAAGTTCCATAGAAACCTATGGAACTTAGCCTCCCAAAGTGCTTTGAAAATATGCCTCTAAGTGCTTTGAAAATAAGCCTCATCGTGCTTTGAAAATATGCCTCCTCGAGTGTGCAGAACCTGTGAAAAAAATAAGCCTGTTTATTTTCCCTTTGTACGGAACTAAAGTTTTGCTTCTGACCTATTTACTACTCACTGTATTTTATGAGGAGTCCATGCCTTCCAGTCGCTCACGTGATCACAGATGACTTTGCCCATTTTTGTCATTAAGCACACATAACCATAGCTTCATTATGAGAAAAAGTTGTACATTGCAAAATAGCCACTGTTCAGCATGTATTCTGTTCGGTCATTGTCAGCTAGTATTGTTTGGTCACCTAGTCAATGCTGACAGCACAGGAAGATTGTAAAGTACAAGCTGTATTACTGGGAGTTCCTCCACACAAAATCGGTTTATCCTTCAGCAGGCTACAAATCTAATTTGCCTTTTTGACTTCCCGTATTGATACAAATTGAGTAAATCAGAGAAAGGCTTAACCAGACATGCCTGGGTAAGCATTTTTCATTCCTCTTTCTCAATTAGATGTGCTACAATTGCATTACAGGCGACTCTGTTCCTGGATCTCATAAATATTCTCAGTGCCTGATGTCTAACTAAACTCGGAATAAAGCAGTAGACTGTCCTCCTGACCTTTCTTCCTATTTCTTGATGTATCCTTGGGGAGATTCAATTTGAGCTGGAGTTGCTGATATCTCACCTATATTTTTTTGGTACTAGTGCTGAAAAAATGTATTGGATAGTAGCATTCAAATAATAAGTATATGGGGGCTAATTTTATAACAGGGCACCCTTGTGAGTTATCCAAAAAGGCCCCTATTTTGTGCATATTTTATAAAGGCAACATGTAATAATACCTTACATTAATATATTAATAAATCACTAGTAAAAAATAATTTAAGATTTATGGACCATCATATGCGAAGCAGGCATACAGCCTTATCTCTTGCAGTCCCTAAGGATAGAAATTTCATGTGTAAAGGGGAAAAGGATAGTGATAGGAGTGTACTACCATTCACCTGGCCAGGACGAAGAGACGCATGCAGAAATATTATCAGAAATTAGGGAGGCTAACAAACTGGAGAACACAATAATAATGGGTGATTTCAATTACCCTGAACCACAAAAAGGAATAGTAGAATACTATCACCGTTTGTAACAAAATTCTACTTTGTAATAACCCAGTATTGGAGGTGTACACTTACTAGTATTCATGAAAACGTGGAGAAAAAAAGACTTCAGAAACCATAAAGAGTACTCATTGTGCAAGGACAACCCTTCAATTTTAGAGTACTCCTCTTCTTCAATCACTAGTCTTCACAAAAAAACTCCACTCTTCTTATTCATGTAATTCATGCACATACACCTTCCACAATACTATATGGTGGAGGCTTATTTACACATTACACATCCGGTGAACCAATTTGTACTTAACTTGAATACTCTTGCTGCATCTGTCCTCCACAGTGCCTATAAATGTGAGCCAGCATGCCAACCACTGCTCATTTCACTGCTGGGAGGGCTTTTCAATTGAATAAGGACCAGACGCTGAGGAGGCATTCCTCAAAAACATCAGCGGTCTCTACCATGCTTCTTGCTTACTGTGTTGTGCTGACCCTGCAAGTTTGTTAACAACAAATCCTGTCAGATCACTTTTATTGAGATTTTCACTCTCTAACTCTTCAATGAGAGCCTTTTTGCAACTCAGCTGGGTAGAAATATTGGGGCTTTGAAAAGTTGTTCGTATGAGCAGAATAGTGTTATTGAAATTCCTCTAAGCGGGCTTGTGGTTTTGTATCACTAGTTTACTGATTTGTTATGCTTATCCTACCTTATGTGCTTGTAAATTATTCAGCAACTGCTGCATCAAGTAATTCATTTCTTTTAGAGACTGGCTTTTGCCATCTTGACATCATGCCATACCTAGGAAGTCATAATCATGCAAGCTGTCAATGTTTTCTTAAGGACACCAAGCTGTTGCAAAACCTAAAACTCATAAAGTACACAGATCAAGCAGGTTGGCTCACAGAAAAGATGGCTGAAATACAGTAATATTAAAATATAGGGTAGTGAGAGTACAATTTCTGTGACCTAGTGGAGCAAAACTGGCTTCTTTACAATTCATAATGAATAAACATGAGACAGATTTATATATAATGGAGGAAGTTAATGCAAATCTATCTCATAGTATATATTCATTTCTGGTGGCATGGTTTGGGCAGAGTTGCAATGTCTTTATTTTGGTGCTGTATGGAAATGTTGCACCTTGTGCTGTATGAGACACCCTCCCAGTCTCCCTGTGACCTTTTTTTCATATCTTATTACCCTGCAGATACTATATAAAGGGGAAAGATTTTACCTGAGTGTCCCTGGAAGGCTTGCAGCAGGAGAGGGGTGAGCATAATTACCAAGTGGACAGATTCCTCAGGTTCTAAACCCTTCCCAGTAGTGCTTAGTGATGTCTTTCTCAGGAAGTACACAGAACCCTTGGAAGGCATGGCCTTAGGAAGGGAGGTGCTCCACACCTGGAGTGATTTCCTGTAGGGAAAGGAGTCAGTCCTTAGGACATGCCAGGACTTAGATCCAACCTTTGTTCCTGACTCAGTAAGCAGTATACCCTGGGAGTCGAAGTGAGGCTTAGAAACGGGTAGGGCCATTTCTCTCAGGGAAGACATGGAGGTAAAAAGCCTGCTGTGATCTGAGAGAGGAGACAGGGAGAGAAGGAGAAGGAGAGCAACCTGCCCGAGGGCAGAAGGAACATTCCTCACAGAGAACCGGCTGCTGGGAGTAAGCAGGCTACCTAACCCAGGGCAAGAGGACCTTTGTGACAGAACAGTGGGTTTTTAAAGTCTGTAAAACTGCCTTATTTCTTGAAGTGTATTTCTCTAGTTTGGCCAGCAGGTGGTGCATGTTTATGTTTAAAGCTGTTACAGAGAAAAGACCTGCAGTGATGTGGCCAGTTTTTTTTTAACTTGTTGTTCTAGGCTCTGATTAGCCTGGAGTTTGAAGTTATCCAGAAGTTGCTGGTTTTGTCTTCAGTTTCAGCCAAGAGGAAAAGAGAGAAAGATCTCTTTGCCGAAGCCCTGTGATCAGTTATATTTAATAATCTGTGAGCACCATATTTTCTGATCTCCCCTGGTATTTTTTTTAGAAAGTAAACAAATGTTTAGACAGTTTAATAATTGATCCATATTTCAGTTTCCTATATTGTTTGCTGATTGCACATTTTCTGTTCACTGTTCAAGTTGTGACAATAAACCTATTTAGTTTGTTGACTCTATTGTCTGGACTGATAAAGAATCCTTGTGGTTTGTGTGTTGGGTCTATGGTTGCTTTCTGGGAACTGTGGGACCACTGGCAGTGTAGCCCTAGTAACCTAGAAATCACCAGGGTTAATTTGAGAGTGGGAGACTTGCCCAGAGGTGGTTGGGACACAGTCAGTGGGAGGAGGGTGCTAGTGTATAGCACAAGCAGCAGGTGCAGGAGGATCTGAGCTGTGATGGGGATAGACCCTCTAAGAGGCTGCAGGGTAACCCCAGGTGGGTGGCTAGTTGTTTCATGACAACCCTAAAGTTAATGCAGTGCCTGGTTAGTGAGAGAAGGGCAAAGAACTAGTGTCTGGTCCTCACCGGGGAAAATGCCTTTGTGAGACAGGTACTGACCTGTCTGAACAGAGAGCGAGGGGGTCAGGGTCAGCCATGTGAAGTGTTTCTGATACTTTCTGAGCAGTCCTAGCCTGTGGCTGGGAGAAAGAACTGGTGTCCGGTCCTCACCTGAAAAATGTTATAGAGCAGCCTGAAGAGAGAGAGGGGGCTCAGGGTCAGCTATGTGAATGGTCCAGAGACTGTTACTGAGCAGTCCTAGCCTACGTCTGGGATCAGGTGGGGAATTAACCTAGTCAGAGAGAGTTTCATTAAGACACAGCTCTAGGCAGTGTCCTGGAAAGAAAACCCTTCCTGTACAGTTTTTGCATGAATTCTTTTGGGTTTATTTTTCCTTTGAATCCTGAAGCACATGTCAGTAGGACTTGTGCTGTGTTTTTGGAGACTGAACTTTGCTAATCAATCTAATTCTTTGCGCTGAATAAAAGCTCTTTATGTTTTGGAACCTGGTTGCTGTATGAGTGTCTGCACTGTAGAGTTGGAAATCCTGGACTGAAGTGGGATCTGGATCAGAGGGATTTTTCCTAACCTCTTCCAAGGAAAGCGTAAGAGGGAGCAGACCTAGTGATACAGACCATGCAAAGATCTGGTGTGACATTACAACTGATGAACCTTCATTTGTGTGAATCATAGAGCTCAAGATATTCTGAACATTTTTCATTATCATTCAGAAATATCAACTCCTGAGGCAGGCACTGAATTGCCGAAACATGGTTCCATGTCAAGTCTGATAGATGTTCGTGTGCTATTTTACAATTTTGATGGATAATAAATTTTGTCATTTACATTTTATGACTTCTGGCTTGAGCTCCTTTGTGAACGTTCATTGGTCCTGCCCTACTTTGTTTTGTTCTGTTTTTACCTTCGTAAGATATTATTTGCCTTTGTTCACACATATTTTATAAATATATATATGTGGAGAGTAATTCTATAACAGGGCACCTAGATTTAAGTACTAATCCATGGATTCTATATAGCATGCCTAGAGATCTGCGCCGAAATCAGTGCAGATTCTATAACAACATGTGTAAATTAATTGACTTACGTTAATCAGCATTGATAACAGCTCTTAACAAGCCATAATGAGCACTAATTGACATTAATTAGAATTTACATGCACAACTCACTAAGCATATTCTTTAATAATGTGCGCCAAACTTCTAATGCACACAATCGAAAAGGGGTGTAGTTACAGGCAGGGAAATGAGCGCTTCATGGGTGTTCTGACATTTACGTGCATAGTTATAGGATATGGCCCAGTAGCCCAGTGCACCTAAATCTACTTGCAGGATTTACACCACGTTTTAGTTTGTGTAAATGGATGTGCTTAGTTTTAGGCGCTGAATATCAACTGAGTGTATTCTATATACCATGCCTAAATCTAGGTGCTGATTATAGAATACACTTGGCACTGATTTCAGCACTGATTTTGTAGGCATCATATATAGAATCTCTTCCTAAGGGCCCTGTTTACAAAGGTGTGCTTGTGTTTTTAGCACACGCTAATGATTAGCACACGCTAACCGTGTAGATGCCCATAGGAATATTATGGACGTCTACACGGTTACTGTGTGCTCATTTTTAGCACGCACTAAAGATGCTAGTTCGACTTTGTAAACAGGCCCTAGGAAAGCACCTATTTGAAGTCTATTTTATAAAGAAAAGTGGGTGCCTATTTTTCTTTATGGAATATTAGTGTAAGAAGCCTAAAATGTGCCTACATTTAAGACACAGTCACTTACAGCAGCCACATAGAAAGTGTAAATACTCATGCTTAGATTGCAAAAGAATGCACATGGCTTGCTTTGAATCAGATTTTTCTGCCTTGAAAGTACGGTTTTATTCCTGTGCAGATGATATGTTTATTTTAGTCCCAAAATCTGACGATCATCTTACTATTGTGTCGAAGATTGCCTCCTGAATGTCACTGATTGAACATCACAGTGTAATTCATGGTTTTAAATAAAATAAATAAATAAATAAATAAATAGCAAAAAAGCACAAGGAGCCTTCAAGAAAAGGAGTGACTCAACCTTGCTTTATTAGTCAGTCCCGACACGGTCTGTGTTTCGGCAGCAACCAGCTGCATCAGGGGTTTAATAATGGTAGCTCAATAGAAATAAAACAAAATAAAACATGGAAAAGAAAATAAGATGATACCTTTTTTATTGGACATAACTTGACACATTTCTTTATTAGCTTTTGAAGGTTGCCCTTCTTCGTCAGATCGGAAATAAGCAAATGTTGGTAGATGACAGTATATAAGTGAAACATTAAAGCATTTCAGTGACAGTCTAATTGGGATGAGGATGGATAGGTGAGAGATAGGAAGAGTCAGGTGGATGAGGGACAGGGAGATATGCATGGAGATAGGAGGGTGACAAAGCAGTACAATTTTATGGTTTATAATGGGCTAGAAAACCCAGATCTTTGTTAAGTCCTGTCTGGTGGGTGTCAAAATATTTAGTCATTCTCACTTCAAAGGTCTTACATTCCTGTTTTGTTTTAAAGTTCCCTTTCAGGATTCTTACCATGAAATCACTGGTACAGTGTTCTGGTTTTGTAAAGTGCTGCCCCACAGAGGTGACATCCTGATTGGTGCTAGCATTTTTCATATGGTGTCTACCCGCCTTATTTTCGAAAGTGATGGACGCCCAGATTTCGACCCAAATCGGGAGATAGGCGCCCATCTCGCAAAGGCGCCCAAATCGGTATAATCGAAAGCCGATTTTGGGCATCTTAAACTGCAATCTGTCGCCGAAACGGGAAAAGTTGGCGGGGGTGTGTCGGAGGTGTGGTGAAGGCGGGACTGGGGCATGTTTATCGGCCGAGGAGAGATGGGCGTCTTCGGCCAATAATGGAAAAAAGAAAGGTGTTTTTAGTGCAAATTTGGGTCATTTTTATTGGACCTTTTTTTTCATGAACAAGTCCCAAAAAAGTGCCCTAAATGACCACATGACCACCGAAGGGAATCGGGGATGATCACCCCTGACTCCCCCAGTGGTCACTAACCTACTCCCAGCATAAAAAAAAACAACTTTAACAATTTTTTTTCCAGCCTGTATGCCAGCCTCGAATGCCATACCCAGCTCCATCACAGCGGTATGCAGGTCCCTGGAGCAGTTGTTAGTGGGTGCAGTGGACTTCACCCAGGTGGACCAAGGCCCATCCCCCCTACCTGTTACACTTGTGGTGGTAAATGGGAGCCCTCCAAACCACCCCCAAAACCCACTGTACCCACATGTAGAGGTGCCCAGTCATAAGTACTGTGGTAATGGTGTAGAGTTGTGGGCAGTGGGTTTGGGGGGGGGGGGATTTGAGGGGCTCAGCACCCAAGGGATGGGAGCTATAGGCTTGAGAGGTATTTAATTTTTTTTCTAATTGTTACCAGTTCCCCCCTAGGGTGCCTGGTTGGTGTCCTGGCATGTGAGGGGAACCAGTGCACTATGAATCCTGGCCCCTCCCATGACTCAATGCCTTGGATTTGTTCATTTTTGAGCTGGGCACCTTCGGTTTCCATTATCGCTGAAAAACGAAACTGCCCAGCTCAAATCCGCACAAATCCAATGCATTTGCCGGGCACAAACCGTATTATCGAAAAAAAAGATGGGCGTCCATTTTTTTTGAAAATATAGTCTGTCCTGCCCCTTCATGTACCCGTTCACGGACATAGACGCCCATGGAGATGGGCACTCGCATTCGATTATGCCCCTCTATGTAAACTAAATCTCTTCTTTAGCATCTGACTTTTTTCTACAATGTAACAGCCTTCATTGCATTTTTTTTTACACTGAATGATATATACCACATTGGAAGATGAGCACGTGAAAGATTCCTTAATGTTGAATATTTTTCCTTTGTGAATGACCGTGGGGTCCTGTGAAATGTTTTGGCAGCTGGATATATTGCAAGGATGTGTGCCATTCTCTTCATTTTGAGTCTGTGTTGAAAGCTTACTTCTAATTAGCTTGTGTTTTAAGTTGGGTGGCTGTCGGAAGGCCAGCTCTGGTGGGGTGGGAATATCTCATTCAGTAATTCATCCTCCTGGAGTAGAGGCTGTAGATCATTTATGATTTTTCTTAATTTTTCCAGCTCTGGGTTGTATGTCACTATAAGAGGGATTCTATCTGTGGCTTTTTTTTCTTTGTACTGTAGCACATTTTCCTTGGGTGTTTTGAGGAAGGAGGCAATATTCTTGGAGATTATTTTGGGGTTGTAGCCTTTCTGTTCAAAGGATGCAGTCAGGATTTCAAGGTGCCTGTCTCTGTCCCCTGGGTCAGAGCAGATATGGTGGTACCTTGTGGCATGGCTGTAAATAATGGATTTTTTTGTATGTGAAGGGTGAAGGGTGGAAGCTGGAGTTGTGGAGGTAGCTGCATTTGTCTGTGAGACTGATTGAGACTATGGTGTCCAAACAATTGGCACACCAGAACACACCTTTATTTTCTGAAGTTTCGTTTATTGCATACATATAGATAATTTACTCACAGTCAGATGTTCAGGAGTGTTGCCCCAGGGCACAGAGACTCCGTAATTCTGAGAGCTGTATCAGTGGTTGGAGGTAGAAATCTGAAGAAAGGCAGCTTTATTGCAGAGGTGGGAAAATAGTTGAACAGGTAGAAGTAGCTCAGAGCTGAGTGACTGGTATCTGAATGGTATCTGAATCTGAGAAAAAAATCATCCAGTGTTGCAAACACCCTTGTCTTTAAAAAGACAGATGCTGCTGGAAGCCGAAATAATTGGTGCCAAACCAAACAGTGCGAATGTCGGTCTATTTTCTTTATTAGCATCTCTAAGTCCAAAACTGTCCTGTGAAATCTGGCAACCCCTGCCTCTGTCACTTCTTCTGGTCGCCCAGGGAGTCCAGCCAGTAGTACTTTAAAGTGCTGGAATCAGTTGGGATGGCAAGGGGTGTTGTCAGTCAGTGAAAGCCAGAACGGGTTAAATTTTTGTCAGGGGACTGTGGGACTTTGCAATTAAATATGGCAAGCAAACAGGTACAGAAAGTATACAGATGCCAGTATTTCCAGGGATGAACAGATTTCTGCAAACTGCTTTTATTAGGGGGGCAGGAAAATGTAAATATGTCAAACAATAGGAGTGATTCAATGTTTTCATCTGGATGGGTGGCAAATATTTATCATCCAGGATCTCAGGTGACTACAGATGATTAACGTTTCAAATATTGCAAGTATAGCACTGTGGAAAATTAAAAGGGCATGTGAGGATTTGCTAAGAAATGTTCAGAGGAAACATTTTTCTATTTTTGTTTTATAACCCGCCTATTAACTAGGCAATTTACAAACTACATACATAGGGCCCTGTTTACTAAACCATGCTAGAGGCGTGTTAGTGATTTCAGTGCACACTAACCATTAGTGTGCGCTGTGTAGGCACCCACAATATTCCTATGGGCGCCTTCACAGCGCACCCTAAATTTGTGCAAGCGCTAAAAACGCTAGTGCACCTTAGTAAACAGGGCCCATCCTATATAATAATTCTCACCTCTAATGTTCTGACTTGCCTGGGACTGTGGCTCATTCCGAGTTGGTCTGCTAGGCTTCATAAATCAGGCTGACATCACCGTAGCCATTATGATGTCAATTTCAGAACACGGGGGGGGGGGGGGGGGGAACATGCCTCACAGCTGATTCATGTCCAGAAGAGGGTCGCTGGACATGGGTGGCTGGAGGGTGGGCAGGGAGGAGAGGAGGGTCGCTGGACATGGGTAGCTGCAGGGGGGCAGGGGGTCGCTGGACATGGGTGGCTGAAGGGGGGGCAGGGGGAGAGGAGGGTCGCTGGACATGGGTGGCAGGAGGGGGGCAGGAGAGGAGGTTCGCTGGACATGGGTGGCTGCAGTGGGCGCAAGGGGAGAGGAAGGTCGCTGGACATGGGTGGCTGCAGGGGAGCCAAAGAAAACCTTGCTAGCGCCCATTTCATTTGTGTCAGAAACGGGCCTTTTTTACTAGTAATAAATAATTTAGGCTCCTGTTTATTAACTAATGGTTAAATAGCATGTTTGTACACTATTATACCAATAAGATCAACACTCTTAAACCATGCTTCTCATCTTCTCCCATGTTTCCTTTTACACCTACTTTATTCCCTCCTTCCCCATCCCAGGAACCCACTCTACATACTTCTCTGTCATTTTTCAATCGTCCATCTTCATCCGATATCAAAAAGTCTCTAATTACCATAAATATTACTACTTCTCCATTAGATCCTCTCCCTTCACACTATACTTTTTATTCAGGAGGCCTATGGAAATGTGAATTAAGGGCTCCTTTTACAAAGCTGCACTAGTGATTCCGGCATGGCAAATGCAATGAAGTCCATAGGAATTGAATTGGCTTCATTGCATTTGCCGCACCAGAATCGCTAGTGCGGCTTTGTAAATGGAGTCCTAAGTTAGAGTTATATGCACAGGCCTGGGTTGTACTGCATGAAGATTTAGCTGCATAAGATATGAGCTGTCTGATGATACTGTTTATGAAGTGTGGATTAGCTTTGTAAGTTATATTATTTTATGATTATATTATGAATTGCTGAATTGTGTATGTATTTTGGAATCCACCTAGAAGTTGGAAGATAGAGCAGAAAATAAATACTGAAATAAATAAATAAAATTAAGAAGTTCATAGACACCTTAATATAACCATTACATTCTATGGTAAATGGTCTCATACGTGGTCATATCTCCACCACCTGGAAAATTGTTTGTATCTTTCCTAAACAAAAAGATCTGAAACTATCCCCTACCTTACTCATAAATTGGGGGCCCATTTCACAATTACCTTTCATCTCAAAACTAACAGAATATTTCTTCCTTGAATAACTCAACAATTATCTGGAAAAAAAAACAATGCTCGTCACTCCATCAGACTGGCTTTAGACATTTATACAGCACTGAAACTGCTTTTCTTGGTTTAATTACAACCATGCTGCATCATCTTGAGCAAGGTAAAATCACTATTCTATCATTAGATTTTTTCAGCAGCTTTTGATCTCATTGATCACGTCATTCTCCTTCAACGCCTTTCTGACCTAGGCATAACCAGCACAGCCTACTATTGGTTTCAGAATTATCTCCATAATAGATCCTATATTGTCTATTGGCAAAACTCATCTTCTGATCAATTTTCACTAGACTGTGGAGTCCCACAAGGCTCTTTATTAGCTCCCATGCACTTCAATATCTCCTTGGCTCCCCTCCTGACCATCATTCAGTCCCTAGGATTAACAATGTATATATACACTGACGATATTCAGATCATCAGTACTTTAGATAACTTAGATCAATTCACTATCGATGATCAATGATCAGTCGGAAATATCTCACAGTAGCCAATTGGCTATCTACTGCATAATTAAAACTAAATACAGATAAAGCTTGTGCTGTACTTCTTTCTTGCCTTCCCTCTCTAAACCCTGATCTTTCCATCCATATTGCAGTTACTCCAATTTCATTCCAACAAACCCTCAAAATTCTTGGGGTCACATTTGACTCGACTTTTTCTTATCACTCGTATATTTCCAATATTTTCCAATGATCTTTCTTTAAAGTTAAAATGATTTATTTTATTCACCAAAACAGAAACAAAATGTGGTTTCAGGGCAAGTTGTTTATTGATGAATGGAGGCATCACAATTACGAAGCTAATTTTCAACAGCATATCTAAACAATACAATTGTCATGCAATTACTGTAACGTCTGCATATTTCAGCATAACATTTACATATGAATGCCCTTAACTTACTAACACTCTGTATCTGACTATCTAAGGGAGGTAACCTAACTGTGCAGACACTACCTAGGTGTCTGTACTAGGGAGGGGACCCATTGCCACTCAGGTGTCTGTATCCTCTATTTCTTGTGATGGGGTTCTGTCTCGTGCTGCTGTTAAAACTGGTCACCCATTAGTCATCTCTCTTCGACCACCTGCCATATGAAGCTCACCCAGTTCCACTATGCACTTGCCACCATTCCCCCCGACTTTCGAAGTCGGTTGGAGGGTACCTGGTGGTTTCTGTTGAGAAGAGAGGCACTGGCACAGTAGAGCTATGTGAAGCAACATGCAGGTATACAGTATTGCAGTTAGTGGACTTACTTGATGTCACAGCTGTAGAAGTGGAAATGGTTATAGCCGGAGTGAATGTGGTGACAGGTGGTGTAATAGTCTTTTCTGGAGGAGAGCAGTTATTGTCGCTGATGTGTCCTGTAGATGCCACATGATGGATGAACCACTGCTGCTGTAGCTCCCTGAGAAGCCCCACCATGTCTGGTTGTTCTGATCGTGCCTGGATATTGGAAGTGTTTTTTTTCCTCTTGGATTGATCGCCTTAGTTCGACGTGTCAGCTGTTTCTTGGCAGCTGTACAAGTGTTCTTGAATGAGGGCATACGGTGACCAAACTACTGAGGAAAAGCAAAATATGAGGGCAAGGAAAGGAATGTCACCATACAAATTTTTATTAAATATGACAACTCCAGCTAGGAACCTGCGTCTTACTGCATAGCTATTTTATAATAACTGCGGTGCTTATGAAATATCTATACTCATTTATTGCTTTTTTTTTTGGTAAATAGATAATGTAAATCTGTTTCAAAATCTCATAATCTAGTCTCAGGATCAACATCTAAAATGGCATTTGTGAATAGCCCATTGACATCAATGAAGATCAAAACAGCTGCCACCACAATAAAAATGGCCGCTGGGGAATGCCAACAAGATGGCCATCACCACACCTAATATGGCCAACAGGAAATCCTGGATGGCAACCCCTGCCATGTAAAATATGGTCACCGCCCCACCAAAGGTAGCTGACGAAGCGTGACTCGACATCAGCACTACCACTCACAACATGACAATCGCCACACCAAAGATGGCCAATGGGGAAGGCAGGGAAGCTATTCTTGAAAGCAGACTGCCTGCCACCACACTCAGAATGGCACAGTAGTGCCTGCCACCCATGAATTACAGCATCGCCACTGTGCGGAATGGTAGGAAAATACACCACTGCAATAAACTGCTGATCGCGTCCATCATCCACAAGGACACGCGACATGTATCGGAGGTGACTGAGTGAATGAATACAAAGGAGGGGGGTAGGAAGTAGAGATGCAGAGAGGAAATAGGCAGGTTGTGCTGCGAACTGCTGCACTAGCACGCATCAGCTGCCCAATAATGGTCCTGCCGGGCCTCCACAATCATGACACTGCCCTAGCAATTGGGCATGCGCTGGACAAAAACTCAACTGGGAGTTTCACCAGTGAGAAAGAAGACTGGGAGCGCAGACAGCGATGACGATGATCTGCAGAATAATGCGCATTCGGTCCGTACCCAACGGATTCTGATGACTGCACACTCCTGCTCCCCAGGCCGAGTGGGAAAGTGAGCAACCAGAGAAGAAGCGAATGAGGGGTGATCGCAGCTGAAGGCTATGGCTGATACCCGTGAAAGTAAGTTGCGAATCACCAGCGCCGCAAAGTAATTTGTGCAGTCACCAGTACTGCAAAGAACAAACCGGTGCTGGTAATTCAAACCCTGCAGTTTGAACTCTGCTCCCTCTCCTCCTATTGGTTACTACTACTACTACTACTATTTAACATTTCTAAAGCGCTAATAGTTCCCACCCCTTCCCTCTACCTCTCCTCCTCCCTGCCCCTGCCACTCAACCCTGCCCTGCCTCTTCCCGCTACCTTGACTCCCTGCAGCACCACCCTATTTGTGGGAGCCCTGCGAATCTCTCGGGCTCTCTGCCTTTCTGGGTAATTTTTATTCTGTCAAGCTGATTTAGTATTTCTCAGAAGAATGCTGCTATAATTAAGGAGCTGATTTATCAAAATGATTACAAGAAAACAATGTTTGCTTTGCATCATTGCATTTCTTGCCTTAGAAATGTTGCTAGTGCTTGTTTCAAGAGGGGTGTTATTCACTAGGATGAGAAAGCTATTTCAGGAGGCCGATTTAAGCTTGATTTTGGTTTGGGATTTTTTCCTCCTTTGGCACTCCAGTTTTTCGACTTCACCTGTGATTCTGGTGTAGGTTCTGTTTAGGAAGGATAAAATCCAAAGCATGCATGTTTAAGTTTTCAGGGACGAAAATGTTGTGGATAAAAAGCCCTTGTCAGTTCTCCTCCATGGGAAGAGCACATAATTTAAGTGGACACAAATCAAAGGACTGTATTACTGCGGCTGATAATCAATAAATCATGTCATTTGCAGAAAGCAAGACTCCAGAGAGCCAGGATCACTGCTACTTATTTTCCTGTGGCAGCCATCATCCCTGCTGATTTATCCAGACTAAATTAAAGAACTACATATATTTATGTAAACATAGTGGAGCGACAAGTCTCTAACTCTGCACTGGATACATACACAGAACAACCTTGTACCATAAGAGACAGAACTAGACAACAACTGCATAAAATAAACTCCCCAAACCTACACATGCTGGCTAACACAATTAGGATAGCACATTTCAGAAAATAATTTGCTTTGGAAATGCAAATGGCTATGAATTTGCAGTAATTAAGGATCATCTCTCCCAATGTATTAAATTGAGTGCTTTTGGAATCAGACACCAGCAGTGCATTAAGAAGAGAGTACAGAAGCTAGAGTTCTTTACGATCAGTGTTGTATTAAAGAAAAAGAGAGAGAAAGAGAGAGAGGAGAAAATAAGAAAAGGGATGGAGAAAACATGAAAAGAATATAGAGTAATGATGATAAAAAATAGAGGCAGACCAGGAGACATGAAGGACCAATGTAATATGGGAAATATCAGACAACATTGGCCATTATCTGGATACCGGAATGTGGAGTTCCTCAAGGATCCCCCCTTTCACCAACCATCTTCAACCTAATGATGATACCATTAGCCAAACTCCTAGCTGATCAAAACCTCAACCCCTACATATATGCTGATGACGTTATGATCTTTATCCCGTTTAAAAGTGACTTAAACGAAATAACCAACGAAATCAACCAGAGCTTCCAAATCATGCACTCTTGGGCAGACTCATTCCAGTTAAAACTCAACGCAGAAAAAACCCAGTGTCTAGTTCTCACTTCCCAATATAACACAAACAACTACATCACTATAACCACACCCTACTGCACACTTCCCATCGCAGAAAATCTGAAAATTCTTGGAGTTACTATTGACCGAAACCTCACACTTGATACCCACGTGAAGAATACAACAAAAAAAATGTTCCAATCGATGTGGAAACTCAAAAGAATAAAACCTTTTTTCCCAAGAAACATCTTCCGCACCCTAGTACAGTCACTAGTGATAAGCCACCTGGACTATTATAACGCTCTGTACGTAGGCTGCAAAGAACAGACCATTAAAAAACTCCAAACAGCCCAGAACACCACAGCCAGACTCATTTTTGGAAAACCTAAATATGAAAGTGCGAAGCCCCTAAGAGAGCAATTGCACTGGCTTCCGCTCAAGGAACAAATTGAGTTCAAGATCTGCACGACCGTACACAAAATTATTCACGCAGATGCCCCACTTTATATGTTAAACCTAGTGGACTTACCGCCCAGAAACGCCAAAAGATCGGCCCGCAAATTCCTCAATCTGAACTTCCCCAGCTGTAAAGGAATGAAATACAAGCAGGCCTATGCTACTACCTTTGTGTACAAAAGCACACAGTTTTGGAACGCATTACCCATGGCCTTGAAAACCATGGACAATCTAACTAGCTTTCACAAAGCTTTGAAGACATATCTTTTCAATAAAGCCTACAAGAAGCATCCTTAATGAAATAAACCATTCCTTTTAACCACCCAAGTACATTAAAAAAAAACACCTCTCACACGACTTTACCTAACACCTGCCTTCTAAACCCTCTTTACCTTCAGCTTACTACCGACTGTATTTCAAACCATGTAACGATTATATCATTACAACACTCTGTAAGCCACATTGAGCCTGCAAAAAGGTGGGATAATGTGGGGTACAAATGCAATAAATAAATAAATAAATAAATAAATATTTCTCTCTGAATATTGAGATGAATTTTTTTTCTTAGCCTTTTTGCTTGGATCGTAACATATAGTAACACGGTGAGTGACGGCAGATAAAGACCTGAACGGTTCAATCAGTCTGCCCAACAGTCATATTCATTGTCAATTTTAGATTACATCAACAATGAATGTGATATTATATACTTGATCATGGTCTTTCTTTGGTGTTTCTGGGACTTAGACTGTAGGAGTCTGCACGGCTCTGTCCTTATATTCCAATTACTGGAGATGTTGTCAAAGCCCACTCCAGCCTATCCGAACCTGTCATGTCATTTGTGGGACACAGACCAAAAAAGTCTGCCCAGCACTGTCCTCGTGTTCCAAATTACGGGAGTTTCTGTTGATGCTCTCTACAGCCCATCCTGAGCTAGATTGCTATGTGCAGGACTCAGACCATAAAAGCCAGCCCAGCACTGGCCGTAGTTTTTACAGCCAGAATCATCATCTAACCACCACTTGACATGCAAACACATATGCAACCCTTTAAGTTTTGTTTATTATACCATCCATTTTCTAATTAGAAATCCTCTGGGTTCATCCCACGCATTTTTGAATTCCACCACCTGCCTTGGGAGGGCATTCCAGGTATCAACCACCCTCTCCTCTGTGTTATTTATTTATTTATTTGTTGCATTTGTATCCCACGTTTTCCCACCTATTAGCAGGCTCAATGTGGCTTACATTATGCCGTAGTGGCGATCGCCATTTCCGGAATGAGAAATACGAAGTGGTATTGCATTAGAGTTCATAAGTGACAGAGTAAATTAAGCAGTCAAGTATAGAGAGTTAGTGATTAGAGCACCAGTCTTAATATCCAGAGGTGGCTGGTCCAAATCCTACAACTACTCCTTGTGATCTTCGGCAAGTCATTTAGGGGCCCTTTTACTAAGTCGCGTAAGCATCTACGGGCACCCAATGTGTGCCAAAATGGAGTTACCGTCCATCTACCGCGTGGCTGTTGTGGTAATTTCAATTTTGGCACGCGTCCGAATTTTCAGACGTGTGTATCAGATGTGTGCCAAGTGGCATTTGATGCGTGTAGGTCATTACCACATGGTTACTGCGTGAGACTTTTCTCGCTAGGTCAATGGCTGGTGGTAAGGCCTCACACTCAAAATGGACGCGCACCAATTTTCATTTTGCCGCATGTATATTTTCGGCAAAAATTAGAAAAGGCCTTTTTTACAGGCGCTAAAAAATGGACCTGCTTGCGCCTAAAACCCACGCCTATACTGCTGCAGCCTGTTTTTCATCACACCTTAATAAAAGGACCCCTCAACCCTCCATTGCCTCAGGCAAATTAGATTGTGAGCCCTCCAGAGACAGAGAAACACACTAACCGGTTAGCGCATGGATAACATAGGAGCCAGTTGGAGGCGGTAATGCTGAATATTGCACTTAACCAGCTATGGTTTTGTTGGCTCCGTATATCTGGACATGGCCTGGCATTGAATTTATGTGGATAACACTGGTTGCAGTCAGCAAAACACTGATCACTGCCAGCTGTATATCAGGCCCTAGGATTTTAGGGAAGGATTTAGATTTATATGCATACGTTTCAATTTTAAAAAGTATGCATGTAAAGTTCTCTCAGGAAACTACCTGTGCATCTTAGCAGTTGTAAATGTTTGCAGATAGGTTTGCTGGAACTCAGATAAAATTAAACTAACATTGGCCTGTAATCACATTGGACTTGAACTTGGAATGTGATGCGGTTTCACTGTGGTTATATAATGTGATTGTAAAATGCAATTTATTCATTCATATACCACTTCTTGCAAAATGCATTAAGTGGTTTACAAAAAAAATGCAATTACATAATTCCATCAATACGAATGCATGTTTAGACTACTACAAGCAATTTCAATATAGATACCACACAATAATTAGAATACAAATTAAAAAATATTTTAAAAGAATTCCCCCAAATAGTCCTTTATACCTCACCCACCATCCAGCAAAGTCCTGAAACAGGACAGAATATTGCAAAACATTGCCCAAACTCAGTGCTAATGGTTGTACCACTGAACAGAGAACCAAGGGGTAGACATTGAAAGGGCGGTAAGCAGGTAGACGAGGTTCTTGCCCGCGAGTGGGCCATCCCTGAATATTCAAGGGCATCTAAGTGCACAATGCCACTGAAAGCTCCTCTGACTGCTAAGGCTCCGTGCTGTTAGTGCTGACGCTGTTTGGAGTTGAAGAACAGCCAACACTGAATATTGGCCGGCAGCTGCATAACCTCTAGGTCTGTGGCTGGCTCGAATATTCAATGCCATTGCTCAGCATTGCATATCTGGGTTAGATTCAGCCTATCTGTCAGTGGCTTTAAAATTGTTGATAGCTGCTGGCTAAATAATAGTTGGGGGGGGGGGGGGCTTGTAGGGCTTTCTTGAACTGTACAGGTAATAAATAGATCCATCTTTCCCTGTCTGTCACCCACCCAGCTCTCCCTGTTTCTCATCTAACACAGGACATCAGGAGTCAGGACTCAGAGAAACAGACCAGTGAACGTGCCGGAGACCGGCGCTGAAGAAGACTTCAGCTGGCAGGGGTTGGGGACTCCCGCCAGCAAAGGTACCTGGCGGCGGTGGTGGGGGAGGGGGGGTCAAAAGTGGGGGGGAGGGTTGGTGACGGGGGGGGGGGGGGGCTCGATAGTAGAAGGGGCCAGGGCTAAATCTGTGTCGGCCCATGCCCCCGTGGCCCCACCTAGCTATTTCCCTGGGTGGAACATGGGCAGGGTGTGGGTGGATCATGGGCAGGCTAGGATGGATCTTTAATTCTGATTGGCTGACATAACAGGAAGTGGGCATGGCTACCTGCAAATTAACTTCAATGAAAGGTATATATATTATACTACTATCAAAGAGCCTATACAGAAAAGGGTATATAAATATTTAGGAGTTGAGGAAGGAGCAACAATCCAGCATAGAGAGAAAAGAGCAAAGATAATTAGAGGAGATTAAAAAAATGATACTGGAGAAGTGCTCTAACATCAAAGAATAAGACACAAGCCATTTACCAGCTTGTGATTCTTGTGTTTTCATATAACTTGGGAATTGTGGACTGGACTCTTAAATACCTTGAAAAATAAAATGTATGAAAAAGAAAACTCATCCACGCTGAGGTAGTCTATAAGAATCACTGTATGCTGAGACTGTGTATTCCTAGAGCTGAAGAAAGAATGGGCCTCATGGAAATAGATTAAACATATAGAGCTACCATCATAGACTTCCAGGCCTATTTAACAATGTTAACAAATCCAAATGCAAAAGAATTTTGAAGTATAAGATAAAGTGTCCAGAATCTAGTTCCATCCTTAAACCTGGACAGGCATTCTGACAAACAGAAGGAATGAATGAGCATCTACCTGTAAGTACAGGAATAGAACCAATCGAATATCCAAAACAGTGGAAAAAAAGAAGTGGATCAGCAAAAAAGGATAAACAAATGGCAAAATACACAAATACTATGTGAAATATAAACTGTTATTCCAGGAGCCATATGTGGATCAAGTCTGGAGATATGAATGGTTAAGGCAGTGGTTCCCAAAGCTCATCCAGGAGGTACCCCAGCCAGTCAGATTTTCAAGATATCCACAATGAATATTAATGAGAGAGATTTGCATGCAGTGGAGGCAGTGCATGCAAATCTCTCTCATAAATATTCATTGTGGATATCCTGAAATCCTGACTGTCTTGGGTGTCTCCAGGATCAAGGTAGGGAGCCACTGGGAGAGGAGAGCTGAAACCTAAGGTTGAGAGATTGATAGTTGCAGCCCAAGACAGCAGATTACAGATAAGATGATTCACAGCAAGCATAGAAAAAACTGGTACAGCAGACCTTTGTAGATTCTGTAAGAAAGAGCTGAAAACAGTTACTCATCTCATAGCTGACTACGAAGTGCTGATGACGGAAAATTATTTTACATAAAGGCACAACAAGATGGCATATCTCAACAATTGGAACTTTGTAAACATTACATTATTACTTTACAGTAAAAGCATTGGGATCACGACCCTAAGAGAATTGTGGAAAAAAAAAAGAGGTTATGATAATCTGGGACATCCTCATCTGACCAATAAAAAGCTAGATGAATGAAAACAAGACGTGGAGGGGCATAATCGAACGCGAACGCCTATCTCCATGGGCGTCTATGTCCGAAAAACAGGTACGTGAAGAGGCAGGTCAGACCGTATTTTCGAAAAAATAGAAGTTTTTCAGCTGAGCGGGTTTTTTTTTTGTGATAATGGAAACTAAAAACGGCCAGCTCAAAAACGTTCTAATCCGAGCCAATTGGTCGTGGGAGGGGCCAGGATTCGTAGTACACTCACCCCCCTGACATGCCAGGACACCAACTGGGCACCCTAGAGGTCAGTGCGGTGGACTTCAGACAACGCTCCCACATGCATAGCTCCCTTACCACGGGTGCTGAGCACCCAACCTCCTCCCCCAAAACCCACTACCCACAAATGTACACCACTACCATAGCTCTTAGGGGTGAAGGGGGCACCTACATGTGGGTACAGTGGGTTTTGGAGACCTCCCATTTACCAGCACAAGTGTTACAGGTAGGAGGGGATGGGCCTGGGTCCACCTGGCTGAAGTGCACTGCGGTACCCACTAAAAGTGCTCCAGGGACCTGCATATACGCAGGCCTCTAGGACTTGTTGCTGCTATATAACATTGGCACACCAGTTGACACCTGAAGACTAATCTCTCCGAAAACCTCCTTTATTGGAATAAGCACGCTTACTCACAGTTAACTGCAGATCAGAGGTTGTGCCCTGGTACTGAGATAAGCAGTAGGTCCGAGCTGGCACAATGCTGTACAATGCTCTCTTTCAGCCACATTCAAGGTAAGAACTAAGTTCTGTAACGTGGCTAACACGTGAAAGGGATCTAAAACTGGCTTACTAAAATGGCCACTACCTCATGGACTACTGGAAACAAAACAGGGCACACTCTGACCCAGTAAGCAGGGGGGAAAGCACCATGGGAGTAGAGCCTACCAACTACCAACATCGTGAGCATTTTGCCACAAGCTACTGGAATCACGGAGCCCACCACAATGCATTGCTGATGTAACTCTGCAGTGCGCATAACAGAAAAGGTGTCACACTCACCCGAGAGCCACATCAGAACCAGGTAAAGGCTGTCACAGGATAGAACACATTCTGCTGTCATGGAGGTGGGTACGGCATTTGAGGCTGACATAGAGGCTGGAAAAAAAGTTTGTAAAGTGGGTTTTTTTTTGGTGGGAGGGGGTTAGTGACCACTGGGGGAGTCCGGGGAGGTCATCCCCGATTCCCTCCAGTGGTCATCTGGTCAGTTGGGGCACTTTTTTGGGACGTTCGTGAAAAAAAAGGGTCCACAAAAAGTGACCCAAAATCGCGGTAAAAACGCCTTTTTTTCCGATTATCAGCTAAAGACGCCCATCTCTCCTCGGCCGATAACCACGCCCCAGTTCCGCCTTTACCATGCCTCCGACATGCCCCCGTCAACTTTACCCATTTCCACGATAGATTGCAGTTGGAAACGCCCAAAATCGGCTTTCGATTATACCGATTTGGGCGCCCACGGGAGAAAGATGCACATCTCCCGATTTGAGTTGCAATATAGGCGTTTTTCTCTTTTGATTATAAGCAGGATAGTGGTAAAGAGAAAAACACCAAAATGGCATTGATCATAGAGGTGTCTGTCCCAAGTGATTACTTGGGGCCCTTTTATTAAACCAGGGTAAAAAGTGGCCTGCGCTAGTGTGGGCACATGAAATTGGTATACAATGGGCCATTTTATATCAAAACAATTATTAGTAAACTTCACATTTATATAGACACAAGGATGTAATTAAGAATTACAATCGTTTAAAAAATATGTGGAGAAAAAGACATATAAAAATCTAAAAATCTAGGAGCCTTAAGCAACTTTCTTTGGGAAAAATCACCATAACCAGTGTGAGGGAGTGGGTGGTACATGGCTGGGAGTGACATTATAAAGAAAGAAAACACTCTAGGGTCCAATTTTCAGACCACGGGAGTTAGTCTGGCTAACTCCTGTGTACGGCGGTGATGCCGGTCCATTTCTGGTGACCAGCATTGAACATCTGGTTTATTTTTGAGTGGTTTGAATGTAACCAGTCAAGCTGATATTCAGTGCTGGCCGGATAAGTTCAAACCAACCAAAGATATACCAGCTATTAATGTTAATGTGGCTGCTTAACTGATGCTGAATATTCCCAGCTAGCTGGTTAGGTCACATGATATAACCAGCTATCTGCTATCTATCTTCTGCTAAATATTTTTTGTTACATTTGTACCTTGCACTTTCCCACTCATGGCAGGCTCAATGCAGCTTACATGGGGCAATGGAGGGTTAAGTGACTTGCCCAGAGTCACAAGGAGCTGGGAATTGAACTCAGTTCTTCAGGACCAAAGTCCACCACCCTAACCACTAGGCCACTCCTCCACTCTGATATTGGTGGATAACCGGTTAAGTCCCATTTAACTAGCCAGGATCTGCTCCAAGCTGGTTAAATGGTTTTGAACATCAGCAGGCTAGTGTCCAATCAGACTTCAGGATGTTTTAGACCCCCTTTGACTGGTTAAATCAAATTTTAACCAAAAAAAAGCCTTCCATTCTATGGTCTCATGTAATACAGTCAGTTTTGCACAATGTAATTGAAAAATTTATCATTGCTCCTGCCTGTGGAGGAGAGTTTTAAATCTTCCCCATGAGGACTAGGAGCAATCTGTTCGATCACCCAACAACATAAATCTGTAAAAACATGATTATAATTTAAACAATGTTGGACAGTTGGGGCTTCCACCTTGCCCTTAGTAATGCAATATTTGTGTTCAATTAACCTATTTCTGAACATTCTAGACGTCTGTCCAAAGTGAAATGTTTTACAGTTACAATGAGTAATATATATAACACCCACAGATGTAGTGTTGCCAGAAAATGTTAATTTACTACTATCACAGTTATTTACAAATTATGTCAGTTCTTCTGTAACTTCACAAACAGACCGCTGACGACATTTACAGTGTCTCATCCTTCCACCTGCTGTAAACATTGAAGTCCAAGGTCATCCCGCCACTACAGAACTCATTGGGTATAAACGTTCTTGTAAATGTTTGCCCCTACTGTAAGCAGTGATCAAATCAGCAGAAGAAAAACAGGGATGCACCTTTAAAATGTACTAGTGTTTCCTAATAATTTTCTCAAAAAATTGGAACTGTTGAGTATAATGCAGGGGTTCTTAACCCAGTCCTCGAGACACACCTAACCAGTCAAGTTTTCAGGATACCCACAATGAATATGCACAAGATAGATTTGCATTGAATGGAGGTAGTGCATGCAACTTTATCTTACGCATATTCATTGTGGGTATCCTGAAAACCTGACTGGCGATCCGTTGAGAACCTTTGGTAAAATGCAACACACACACTAATGATATAGTTCAGCTTTATTTAATATATTGATCAGACCCAGTATCCTCAGATTCTATCAAACAATCCCTGTCATTGTAGAATGCTGGAGTGTAAGCATTCTTAAGAACAGATTTAGGATACACCCTGTCAAGGAGGTGGCTGCTTCAGAAACCCTTTCAGTGAAGATCATAAGATGATCAGCTGCCTTGAAAAACTAACCCATTTGGAGAAATTGCCCCTAAGAGATGCTACAGAAGAATGGTATATACTTCCTTCCTACACTAAGTTGGTGTGGTCTTTATACTAGGAGCACACTGGACTAGAGGGAGTCCTAAAATGATCCTGAGTTAAATATTTAAAAGTTGATGTCCAATTCTTCTCCCCCTTCCCCTTCCTATCATCAAATGAAGTTGACAGAATGGAAACTCAAGAGAAATGCAAGAAACTGCTTTTTCACAGAGAGGGAGGTAGACTCTTGGAGCAGAGTTCTAGCAGAAGTGAAAGGATCTAAAACAGGTAGAATTCAAGCATGATTGGGACTGACACAAAGGCAATTTAGGAGCAGGGAAAAAAATAGAAGGGAATCTGTGGTAGCACAGTAGACTTGGCGAACCAGGTGATCCTTTTCTACTGACATTTATGTATGATTCTCTGTTTGTTCTTGATCTTTTCCTGAAATGCTTCACTGCTTTATTTTCTAATTGTTAAGACAGTTTTACTCTTTCATTTTCCTGTCTTTGACTTTTTTTCTGTCCCTTTTCCTTCCTAACACACTATTGGGAACAGAAAGGCTGAAACAGTGGAGTGAGGATGGATATAATTCTGGGCTGCACAAATTTTCTCTCTCTCCTCAATCTTCTCCCCCCTTCCCCTCAGAACTCTCAGACTCACATAGAAGGGCATAATTGAAAGGGACTTCCTCATTTCGATTTGGACGTCCTCGTAAAACATCCCCATCCAGGGGTGGAGAAACCCGTATTTTCAAAACAAGATGGACATCCATCTTTCGTTTCAATAATACTCCCAGGGACGCCCAAATCCTGAAATTTGGTTGTCCTTAGAGATGGTCGTCCCTAGACTTGTGTTATGTTCCTCACCTGCGGTGCGATCCGCACGGTCGGTTCGCCTCCGGACGCTATCTCGGTAGCAATGGCCGGCCATGTTGGCGGTCAGCAGCGGTCTTGTTCGCTTCAGTTGTGTGGCCTGCCATATCGATTCGCCCTGAAGGCTGGCCATGCGGACTGTCGGCGTCTGTGAGATGGGGCTTCCTTTCGGCATGGTCCTTCATCCCGCCTGATGGTGCGGGATTGGCTGCTTTCCGCTACTGCTCCACCCCTCTCCAGCAGCCGGCCAATCCGGGATCATTCTCCTCAGCTGACTGATGTTACTGCCGATGAGGGGACTGTTTAAGAACCGCAGTCTCCTTCACACTTTGCTTCAGCTTCTATCGTGGTAGAGGTCTGGTGCTTGTGATTGAGCGTTCTGCTGTCTACTTTCCTGCTTGACTTGACTCTCAGATTGAAACGGACTATTCTCTGCTTTGCTGCCTGCCCTGACTCTCAGATTGGACCTGGATATTCTCTGCTCTGCTGCCTGCCCTGACTCCCGGATTGTTCCTGACTATTCTTTGCCCAGCTGCCTGCCCTGACCTGTGGCTCGGACTTGCGCTTCACGGTACTTCCTTCTCCTGCTTGCCATGGCCGGCGGCCGCCTGACCCCGTCCGTATCCAGAAGTCCTGGTGGTCGCTCCCAGGTGAAGCTGGTGTTGTTCGGCTGCCCGACAGAGTGCGGCGCTCCTCTTCTGTCTACTGTGTTCTGTCGGGGCACAAGGGCTCACTACCATCACCCTGAGAACTTGGTCTTTTCTGATTTTCGGCGATAATGGAAACCAAGGACGTCCATCTCAGAAATGACCAAATGCAAGCCATTTGGTCATGGGAGGAGCCAACATTTGTAGTGCACTGGTCCCCCTGACATGCCAGGACAGCAACTGGGCACCCTAGGGGGCACTGCAGTGGACTTCATAAATTGCTCCCAGGTACATACTGTAGCTCCCTTACCTTGTGTGCTGAGCCCCTCACCCCCCCCCTAAAACCCACTACCCACAACTGTACACCACTACCATAGCCCTTACAGGTGAAGGGGGGCACCTAGATGTGGGTACAGTGGGCTTGTGGTGGGTTTTGGAGGGCTCACTGTTTCCTCCACAAATGCAGGGGGGGGGGCTGAGTCTGCCTGCCTGAAGTGCACTGCAGTACCCACTAAAACTGCTCCAGGGACCTACATACTGCTGTGATGGACCCTGAGTATGACATCTGAGGCTGGCATAGAGACCAGCAATCAGTATTTTTAAAGATGCCTTTTGAGGGTGGGAGGGGGTTAGTGACCACTGGGGGAGTAAGGAGAGGTCATCCCCGATTCTCTCCGGTGGTCATCTGGTCATTTCGGGCACCTTATTCTGCCTTGGTTGTAAGAAAAACATGACCAGGTAAAGTCGTCCAAGTGTTTGTCAGGGACGTCCTTGTTTCTTTCCATTATGGGTCGAGGACATCCTAGTGTTAGGCATGCCCAAGTCCCACCTTTGCTACGTCTCTATATGCCCCCTTGAACTTTGGCCATCCCTGCGACGGAAAAAAACATAGTAACATACATAGTAGATGACGGCAGAAAAAGACCTGTATGGTCCATCTAGTCTGCCCAAGATAAACTCATATCTTGAATTTGTACCTGTCTTTTTCAGGGCACAGACCGTATAAGTCTGCCCAGCAGTATTTCCCGCCTCCCAACCACCAGTCCCGTCTCCCATCACCGGCTCTGGTACAGACCGTATAAGTCTGCCCTCCCCTATCCTAGCCTCCCAACCACCAACCCCTCTTCCCCCCAGCTGCTCCGCCACCCAATTTCAGCTAAGCTTCTGAGGATCCATTCCTGCTGCACAGGATTCCTTTATGCATATCCCACGCATGTTTGAATTCCGTTACCGTTTTCATCTCCACCACCTCCCGTGGGAGGGCATTCCAAGCATCCACCACCCTCTCCGTGAAAAAATACTTCCTGACATCTTTTTTGAGTCTGCCCCCCTTCAATCTCATTTCATGTCCTCTCGTTCTACCGCCTTCCCATCTCCAGAAAAGATTTTTTTGCGGATTAATACCTTTCAAGTATTTGAACGTCTGTATCATATCACCCCTGTTCCTCCTTTCCTCCAGGGTATACATGTTCAGGTCAGCAAGTCTTTGGTCATACGTCTTGGAACGCAAATCCCATACCATTCTCGTAGCTTTTGGGGACATCCTAGTGTTGGGGCAGACTTATACGGTCTGTACCAGAGCCGGTGATGGGAGACGGGACTGGTGGTTGGGAGGCGGGAAATACTGCTGGGCAGACTTATACGGTCTGTGCCCTGAAAAAGACAGGTACAAATTCAAGATATGAGTTTATCTTGGGCAGACTAGATGGACCATGCAGGTCTTTTTCTGCCGTCATCTACTATGTATGTTACTATGTTTTTTTCCGTCGCAGGGATGGCCAAAGTTCAAGGGGGCATATAAAGACGTAGCAAAGGTGGGACTTGGGCATGCCTAACACTAGGATGTCCTCGAAAGCAGTTGGGGACATCCAAAATCAGCTTTTGATTATACCGATTTGGACGACCCTGTGAGAAGAACGCCTACATTCTGATTTATGTCGAAAGATGGGCATCCTTCTCTTTCGAAAATGAGCCCAATGATCTCCTACTTTCTCTTCTCTTTACCTGATCCTTATTTACTTTCTCCTCTTACTGTCTCCCTCCACATCTGCTATTGAGGTAGACACGAGGAAAGCCACTGCTGTCCCTGGGGGTGGTAGCATGGAATCTTGCTACTATTTGGGATTCTGCCAGGTACTTGTGACTTGGATTGGCCACTGTTGGAAGCAGGATACTGGGCTAGATGGACCATTGGTCTGACCAGTATGGCTATTCTTATGTTCTCAACACTCTTTTACACTCTCCTCTCTGTATTCTCCTCTCTTATCATTGCAGGAGTTGGAAGTTTGCCCAGTTCTGGCTGCTGATTGGCTTATTCTGCTTACGAGGATCAGTCAGAGACAGGAGATGGGGAATCAACAGCTACAGAAAACAAACACCTTTCTCCAGCTTCTTGCCTCAGTTACCTTCTAGTGCAGGGTTGTCCAACCTCAGTCCTTGAGGGCTGCAATTCAGTCAGGTTTACAGGATTTCCCCAATGAATATGCATGAGATCTATTTGCATGCACTACCTCCATTGTATATAAATAGATCTCATGCATATTCATTGGGGTAATCCTGAAAACCCAATGTGGCGAGGGACAAGGTTGAACACCCCTGTTCTAGTGCCTGTCAGATTCTCAACCAGCTCCTGCTTTTGTCGGCCAGCCTGCATTCTGTGATGACTTATCTTTCCAAAGCTTGGACCACCAGGCATCTATGCAGCACATATTCTCTTACCTATCTATATGTTAACCATCTCTCTGACTTCATGTGCAACTTTCTTTAAATTAGTCACCTTACTTTCTAACTCTTCTTACTCTCTTACCTATCTATATGTTACATCTTTGCTTATATCCTACATTGTCAATTAAAACGTTCTATTATGTATTGTGTTGACATTGTAAGTAGTATACCATGCCACACTTTGTATTGTTATTTGAATATTTTTACTGCTGTAATTGTCTATTGCTTATGTTTGATTTATTCATACTGTACACTGCCTTGAGTGAATTCCTTCAAAAAGGTGGTAAAGAAATCCTAATAAATAAATAAATAAATAAGTAAGTAAGTAAAATAAAATAAATATATGACCCTATTCTATATATGGCACCTGAAAAATCGGTGCTGAAAATTGTTTTGCTATAAACCGCTCCTAATCTAGGCATGTATTATAGGATATATCTAGGGGGTTTATAGAATACGCCTAGTGGTCATGATGGTGCCTAATTCTAGGCACGTCCATTAACATCAACAAGGTGTAAATACTGGCACTTAAGTTAGGCATGGAGCACGCATATTCTATAAGCCTGCGCATAGTCTTTTAGGAACACCCTCGGCCCTCCCATTCCATGCCCATAGCCACATGCCATTTTTGGCAGCGCACATCAGAATTTATGTGCACCGCTTTGCAGATTACACTTAGCAATTTGTGTGTATAAATTCTGATTAATGCCAATTAGTGTTCATAATTGCTTGTTAAGCACTGTTATCAATGCTGATTGGCTTGCTAAGGTAATTAAATGGTGAACAAAAATCCAGAATATGACCAGATTTCCGCACGCAGTTTCTATTGCACTATATAGAATCCAGGGGATAGCTACTCAGCCTGACCTCTTCTGCCAAGAGCCATTCTAAAGTGGTTTCACAAATCAGAGTAAAGGTGCAAAATGTCAGAACAATTTTCTTGATGCTGTGGTACAAACCAGAACTGAACATGCTCAACTCAGTCTGGTGATTCATGGATCAAACTTCCAGCGATATGTCCTTGCCTTGTTTTTTTTTGGTTCTTAATTTTTTGGAACTCCTAGAATGGAGAGTTCACCATTTTCCCAATCAGTATAGCAAAAAACAAACAAACCCCAAAATAAAAAAACAAACAAAAAACAAACACCAATACTACTAGCAAGCATTTCCCTTAAATGTTTTTCATATTCTCACTCTTAGCAGGTCTTTTTTGAGATCCAACTACAAACTCTATGAGGGAACCATATCTATAGTTGTTTATTTGCAACCTGAAGATTGGAATAATGCACAGTAATCACCTTGAATCAATTTATGGTTCTTTCTTTTCCCTTTTTCAAACTAAAGAGTAACAGAGTGATGGCTTTATTCAGGAATGAAGTTAAGGTTAAAATTGTTGGGTAGAGCTGACATCATAGGCAATTAACATAAATGAAAATGAGCATTGTTCATCATGGTCTAATAACATGCCACCAAAATAGGTCAACAACTGTGCAAAGTGCTTACAAGAACAAATTGTTAATCAGTCAGTGAGGACCTCTAAATAATTCGGCACTATATTCAGATTTCAAACATTCTTGGGAACATTATGTTATTGAAGTAATTGACTGCATTTCCTACATAATAAAGACAAAGAATTAAATCAGAAACGTAGACTGTACTGTCTTACAAAATATTATTTAACTCCTCAGTTAATTCTATATTCATGAAAACTGGCTTCCTATCATTTGGTTTTACAGCAACTTTCCACCAGGGATAGAACTAGAATAGCTTTTGAGGTGCACTCATGGAGGAAGGGAATTGGGAGCAGCAAGTGAATGAACACGAATCAACATTTTTAAAGGTTTCTGATTTATCCCATATTAATCCTAAAATATGATGTCGTTGGCAATTTATTATGCATTATGGTAATCTCATAAAAGGTATCGCAACATTTTCAATTGACTTTTATTTCTGTGTCTTGCACTTGAGAAAATAACACTAGAGAAACATTTTTTTTACTGTAAATGGACCTTTTCCAGTAGGTAAGTAGTTTTCAAAATTGTTCTACTTTTGTAAGATGGCTGAGAACACTGGGAGGGGCATAATCAAATGCGAACGCCCATCTCTATGGGTGTCTATCTCTGAGAATGGGTACATGAAGGGGCGGGACAGACCGTATTTTCAAAAAAATGGGTGTCCATCTTTTTTCGATAATATGGTTTGTGCCGGGCAAATGCATCAGATTTGTGTGGATTTGAGCTGGGCAGTTTAGTTTTCCAGCGATAATGGAAACCGAAGGCGCCCAGCTCAAAAACGAACAAATCCAAGGCATTTGGCCGTCGAGGGGCCAGGATTCGTAGTGCACTGGTCCCCCTCACATGCCAGGACACCAACCGGGCACCCTAGGGGGCACTTGTAACAATTAAAAAAAAAAGTAAAATACCTCCCAAGTCCATACAGTAGCTCCCTTCCCTTGGGTGCTGAGCCCCCCAAATCCCTCCCAAAACCCACTCCCCACAACTCTACACCAGTACTATAGCACTTATAGCTGAAGGGGGGCACCTAGATGTGGGTACAGTGGGTTTTGGGGGCAGTTTGCAGCGCTTCCATTTACCACCACAAGTGTAACAGGTAGGGGGAGGGATGGGCCTGGGTCCACCTGGCTGACGTCCACTGCACCCACTAACAACTGCTCCAGAGACCTGCTGTGATGGAGCTGGGTATGGCATTTGAGGCTGGCATACAGGCTGGAAAAAAGTTGTTAAACTTGTTTTTGTTTTGGTGGGAGGGGGTTAGTGACCACTGGGGGAGTCAGGGGTGGTCATCCCCGATTCCCTCCGGTGGTCATCTGGTCAGCTCGGGCACCTTTTTGAGGCTTGGTCGTGAACAAAAATAGACCAAGTAAAGTGTGCTTCTTTCATATAACCTTATTTCTAAAAGAATTCTGGCTTCTTATAAGACGAAGACCATTTGATTAAAGAAAATGGGACTCAAGAACTGCAAACATCTCTTGACCTCCAGTCTCTTGTGTCATCTACAGTTATGTCAAATACTGTTGTATTAATTTGATGCTGGAGATGTGCTTGTTTTCATATGTTTATTTAATATTGAGGTGTTCAATTTGTTGAAATAATAACAACTGTAGTGGTGGACCAGGCAACAAAGTTAGGCTTAGCTGAAATCAATGCAATTTTGTGTGGACCAAATGGACCTTGGGGCTAGTATCAATCATGCTTCCTCTGATGCCTTTCTACAATAGTTTGGTCTTTCCAGGGAACTGAAGAAACATTAAGAAATACAAAACCTGAACTAACTTTAATGACTACTAACACATGTGGCAATTATTACTTTGTTAACTCACATTAAAGACTGCACAAGCTATGTTAATTTAGCTTGTAGCCACTCTCCAGTGAATAGGGTCATGTAGAACACCTTTTAAAGTAGGCAGATTAAAGGAAGGCTGTACCTTCTGTGTATAATCTAATATTTCTAAAATATACGTGGCAAGAAACAATATGGTTGCTGTATTGATTAGCAAAACATGCAAATCAGTGAATTTCATGAGGACTAAATGACTCACGGAAATGGTCCCAGCCTTCTGCCTCTAGGGTCACTGTTCAAATCCCAACTAAGGTGATCTATGTAAAATGAGATGGAGCAGGAAAGAAAATTGTCCTACACACATTTCTTTTCCAGTCATCTTGATTTTTAGGGTTTTGCTTTCACCATCAAAATGATGTGCTTAGAAAAATAATTTTGTCAAATTTATTTTATGATCTTTTATATATATGGTATGTAACAAGTTTTTATCATTTTCTTATCATAGATTTCTCAGGAAGCAGACAAATAACTATTGGTCATTTGTTCTGCCAGATTACTTTTGTATTGAAAATCAGTAGGTATGTTCCTTTATATAAATATATTTTGTTTGATTTTAATTTTATTTATGGAAATTCAATTGCATTTAATTTAATTTTTATATGTATTTATGTGTTTTTGATTCTTATATTTATGTTTACCCATAGACTCCTGACGCAGACCTCTACGGCTGAAACACGAATCGTGCCGGGTTGTTTTTATTGATCCAAAATAAAAGACCTTGTTTAGGAAAACACCATTTGTGAGAGGACTCTTTTTGGATCCATTGTTTGTTGGTGTTGACTTTCGTTTCTCCTGTGGAGAGATCACCTTCTGTATGTGTTTGCATCTAAGTTTAGGCGTGACAATTCACACCATATCAATGGCAGGTATAAATGGACACACCCACATGCTCCAAGTGACACACGCTTAACTGATAGTATTCCATAACTTAGGCACATCACTTGAAGACATTCCCATGGCCCTCCCATGTTCTGCCCATATATATGCCCTCCCCTGCATATATGCGCTATAGCACTCAGGCACAACCTTATAGAATAGGGCCTAGTGCACATTTGTGTATAGGAAATATCAATCATTGGTGCCTATGATGCATGTAAGAGGTGTATACATCTAGACCATGTAACCAAAGAGAACCAGTCTACTTCCACGAAGAAACAGCAGAGACACAAAGGGTGGGAATGACATCAAGACGAATAAACCAGGATGATGGAACCAGAACCTTTATTCAAAATGGTGGATAACAAGTACAGGGTAGAACAATTTCTATGGGCCGATCACAGGCTGTGCTTTTGTGGTAAAACCTTCCTCAGGGATCCTACTGTAGGAGACCAGACTCATAAATGGAGATAAATCCAATAAGAGACAGCACAAAAGAAAGCTGTAAGGTCCTGATTGTTAGGGCTGAACATACTGAATTCAAAATGTGGTTTGTTACATGACATATTTTGGATTCAGTACTTTTGACCCTAACAATCAGGACCTTACTGTTTTCTTTTGTTCTGTCTCTTATTGGATTTATGTCGATTTATTTATATTTTGCTCACACCTTTTTCAGTAGTAGCTCAAGGTGAGTTACAGGCAGGTACATTGGATATTTCTCTGTCCCAGGAGAGCTCACAATCTAAGTTTATACCTGAGGCAATGGAGGGTTAAGTGACTTGCCCAAGATCACACGGAGTAGCAGTGGGATTTGAACTGGCCACCTCTGGATTGCAAGACTGGTGCTCTAACCACTTGGCCACTCCTCCACTCCATTTTATTAATTTGGTCTCCTATAGCAGGACCCCTGACGAAGGCTTTACCGCCAAAACACATCTCGTGTTGGGTCCATAGAAGTTTTCCACCCTGTGTATATCTAGACACCAATTTATAGAATTACCTCTATATGTTGTACAAAATGAATGGCAGTCCATTAGCATATATTAGGTGTTTTTGAACTGTGAGACTGTTGAGAAATGAAGTCTTATAAATTGTTATAATTGCCCAATTTCAAAAAATTCAAACATAAAAAATAAAAAAGAATAAAAAAAATATTTAAAAAAACAGGGAGAAGTAGAGGGAGTGATTTAACCCCCTCAATTGTTATATGATGGCCCTTTTTTGATTCTTTGATACCTGAAGACATACCTTATGTCATTAGTGGCATTTATTTATTTATTTTATTTGTTACATTTGTATCCCACATTTCCCCACCTATTTGCAGGCTCAATGTGGCTTACATGGTACCGTGAAGGCGATCGCCAATTCCGGTATGAACAATTACAAAGTGTTGGAGTGATAAAAAAAGGTTCATGTATAACACTACTACTACTTAACATATCTAGAGCGCTACTAGGGTTACGCAGCGCTGTACAGTTTGACAAAGAAGGACAGTCCCTGCTCAAAGGAGCTTACAATCTAAAGGATGAAATGTCAAGTTGGGGCAGTCTAGATTTCCTGAATAGGGGTGTAGTGGTTAGGTGCCGAAGGCGACATTGAAGAGGTGGGCTTTGAGCAAGGATTTTAAGATGGGCAGGGAGGGGGCCTGGCGTATGGGCTCAGGGAGTTTATTCCAAGCATGGGGTGAAGCGAGGCAGAAAAGGCGGAGCCTGGAGTTGGCGGTGGTGGAGAAGGGTACTGAAAGGAGGGATTTGTCTTGAGAGCGGAGGTTACGGGTAGGAACGTAAGGGGAGATGAGGGTAGAGAGGTAAGGAGGGGCTGCAGATCGAGTGCATTTGTAGGTTAGTAGGAGAAGCTTGAACTGTATGAGGTACCTGATCGGAAGCCAGTGAAGTGACTTGAGGAGAGGGGTGAAATGAGTATATCGGTCCAGGCAGAAGTTAAGATGTGCAGCAGAGTTCTGAACGGACTGAAGGGGGGAAAGATGGCTAAGTGGGAGGCCAGTGAGGAGTAGGTTGCAGTAGTCAAGGCGAGAGGTAATGAGAGAGTGGATGAGAGTTCGGGAGGTGTGCTCAGAGAGGAAAGGGCAAATTTTGTTAATGTTATAGAGGAAGAAGCGACAGGTCTTGGCTATCTGTTGGATATACGCAGAGAAGGAGAGGGAGGAGTCGAAGATGACTCCGAGGTTGCGGGCAGATGAGACGGGGAGGATGAGGGTGTTATCAATTGAGATAGAGAGTGGAGGGAGAGGAGAAGTGGGTTTGGGTGGGAAGACGATAAGCTCAGTCTTGGCCATGTTCAGTTTCAGGTGGCGGTTGGACATCCAGGCAGCAATGTCGGATAGGCAGGCCAATACTTTGACCTGGGTTTCCGCAGTGATGTCTGGTGTGGAGAGATAAAGCTGGGTGTTGTCGGCATAGAGATGATATTGGAAACCATGAGATGAGATCAGGGAGCCCAGGGAAGAGGTGTAGATTGAAAAAAGAAGGGGTCCGAGGACAGATCCCTGGGGAACTCCCACAGAGAGCGCGATGGGGGTGGAGGAAGAACCATGAGAATGTACTCTGAAGGTATGGTGGGAGAGATAAGAGGAGAACCAGGAGAGGACAGAGCCCTGGAACCCAAATGAGGACAGAGTGGCAAGAAGTCAGTTGTGATTGACAGTGTCAAAAGCGGTGGATAGGTCGAGGAGGATGGGGATGGAGTAGTGGCCTTTGGATTTGGCAAGGAACAGGTCATTGCAGACTTTGGATAGTGCCGTTTCTGTCGAGTGTAGGGGGCAAAAGCCGGATTGAAGCGGATCGAGGATGGCATGAGAGGAGAGAAAATCAAGTCAATGACTGTGAACGGCGCGTTCAAGTATCTTGGAGAGGAAGGGTAGGAGGGAAATGGGGCGGTAGTTTGAGGGACAGGTAGGGTCAAGTGATGGTTTTTTGAGGAGTGGTGTGACTAAAGCATGCTTGAAGGTGTCAGGGACAGTTGCAGTGGAGAGAGAGAGGTTGAGGATATGTCAGATGGGGGGGGGGTGACAGTAGGAGAGATGGTGTTAAGTAAGTTGGTGGGGATGGGGTCAGAGGAATAGGTGGTGCATTTCGAGGAGGAGAGAAGATGGGCGGTTTCCTCTTCGGTGATATCAGGAAAAGAGGAGAAGGAGGACTGGGTTGGTTGGTTGAGGGAGTGGGTTATAGGGTGAGAGGAGGAGAGGAGGAGAGGGCTTAGTGGTGAATTCGAGGTTGATCTTCTGCACCTTGTCACGTTAGTAGTCAGCCAGTGATTGAGGAGAGAGTGAGGGGGGATGGGAGCGGAGGGCACTTTGAGGAGGGAGTTAAGGGTGGCGAAGAGACGACGAGGGTTAGAGCTGAGGGAGTTAGTCAATTGGGTGTAATAGTCCTGTTTGGCAAGGAATAGGGAGGACTGGAAGGAGGATAGCATGAATTTGTAATGAATTAAATAAGTATGGGTGTGAGATTTCCTCCAGTGGCGTTCAGCCGATCGGGCGCAGGAGTGAAGGTATCGGGTGCAAGGGGTCAACCAGGGCTGGGGATTAGTACGCTTTGTGGGACGGGAGATGGATGGTGCAAGGATGTCCAGAGCAGAGGAGAGAGTGGCATTGTAAGTGGAGACAGCCTTGTCGACGGACTCGGAGGACATGATGGAAGGGAGGAGATTAGAGATGTTAGAGGATAAGGTGGGAGGGTCGACAGCCTGGAGATTCCTGGAAGTAGTGGTTAGTGTTGGGCTGGACTGAGGGGGAGGGTGATGAAGTGTGAAGGTGATCAGGTGATGGTCAGGGAGAGGAAGAGCTGAGCTGCAGAAATTGGAGGGTGAGCAGGTAGAGGAGAGGACGAGGTCAAGACAGTGGCCAGATTGGTGAGTAGGGGTGGTGGTGGAGCTCAGTTGGAGGTTGAAAGAGGAGGTTAGAGTGAGGAACTGAGAAGCGTAAGAGTCGGATAGGTCGTCAGTGTGTATGTTAAAGTCTCCAAGAATGAGGGATGGGGATGAGGGCTCAAGAAAAACGGAGAGCCAGGCATCGAAGTTGGTAAGGAAGGAAGAAAGGGACTTATCAGGGGGGGGCGGTAAATGACTGCAATTCTGAGTGGCAGCGGGTAGAATAGACGGTTGGAATGAACTTCAAAGGATGAGAAGCAGTGAGACTGCAGTAGGAGGAGAGGTTGAAAACTGCAGGAGGGCGAAAGTAGTAACCCGATGCTGCCACCGTGGTCGACTGAGCGGGGAGAATGGGAGAAAAGATAGCCTCCATGGCATATGGCCACGACTGAGGCAGAGTCGTCGGGGGTGAGCCAGGTTTCAGTTAGGGCGAGCAGTTGAAGGGAACGGGAGATGAAGAGATCATGGGTGAAGGAAAGTTTGTTGCAGACCGAATGGGTATTCCACAAGGCACATGAGAAGGGGAGGGAGGAGGGGGGTAGGAGGGGAATAGAGATGACATTGGAGACATCGTGGAAACGTATGCCTGGATGAGACGAGGACGAGGACAGGTGTGGGGGACCTGGGTTGGGATTGATGTCTCCCGCGGATAGCAGGAGGAGTAAGAGAGTGTGGAGGAGGGTGGGGGAGGTAGGGCGACGAAGGCACAGTAGAGAATCGTAGAGAGGAAGGGTTGTGTTATGTCCATTATGCTCTTTGGTTTCATTTGTGTTGCAGGGTTCAGGCAATTTAGGTTGGGTCGGTGGGGTATGCCTTTTTGAACAGGTTAGTTTTTAGTAAGTTCCGGAAGTTTAGGTGGTCATAAGTTGTTTTCATGGCTTTTGGTAATGCGTTCCATAATTGTGTGCTTATGTAGGAAAAGCTGGATGCATAAGTTGATTTGTATTTGAGTCCTCACATTTTGTAAACTCAAAGGAGAATGGAAGGGTCTTTTTGGATCTATGATCTAAGATTATGTAATGACTATACCATATTAACACCCTGTAAGCCACATTGAGCCTGCAAAAAGGTGGGATAATGTGGGGTACAAATGCAATAAATAAATAAATAAATGTAGTAATGTTGGCCATATCTATGTTTAATGGCCTTAGTTTTACCCCAGGTAGCTAAATGTTTAACCTTTTATAAGGCAGATTGCTGGCATATCTATTTTTGAAGGAAGGAGGAATGTCTGTATGAAATAGTTCTGCTTGCAAATAGGAGAGAGAGTGCATAGGAGTTGCATTCTGATTTGGAGATTTCCACATCTTGTCTACAGTGTGTAAACAGAGCCAGGGAGAGGGAAGATATATATCATTCAGCATAGGCTATGTTAATAAAAGTTGTTTGTTATCTTTGTCATATTGTATTAGTGAATTTGGTGGATGTGACAGAACTTATATTATCTGTTGAAATACTGACTGGTGGCCATGTAAAAAAGGGTTGTTGAAATCAGTTTTTCCAAAGTCTATTTAGTTCAGCTATACTTTTTAGGGCTCAGATGATGAGAGATAAGACAACTGTGTATTGATTAACAATATGCAAGGAATACAAGTCACAAGAGTACAATTATCAAAGCCATTTACCAAGATAAATAGTAATTTACTCAAGTATATTGTCTGTCTGAAAATTGGCCTTTATCTGGCTGAAAGTATGCTTCTAGCTATAATCGATATCCATGTAAATCTGATGTATAAAGATAATTTGATTTTAATGGAGGAAAAACCTCACATTGTAGTGGAACACTACGCCGTTGATAACATCAACATAAGGGAGGTCCTCTAACAAGTATAGCTGTTCTGCTTGAATACTTATCAAATACTAGCAACCGTGTGAATATTCACTACTCGGTTGCTAGTATTTGATAAGTATTCAAGCAGAATTGTTTCCAAAGTCCATAGAGGAGCAGGGAGGAGAGAAAGGGGGGAGGGAGAGGGTAGTATAAGTAAAAAGCCAAAGCTTTACTCTGCTCCTTCCTATTTCTTTAATCTTCTTATTCCTTATGCACCTTTGTGCTTTCTTCGATCGGCAGACAACAACTTTCTCACTCTCCCGTCCCCTACACAGATCCATTTAACATCTACCTGTGACAGCGCTTTCAGCTATCTTGGCTGCAAACTATGGAATAACCTCCCCTCCAGTATCCGTAATCAACCCTCTCTCCCAGCCAGTGGCATAGCTATGTGGGGCAGGGGGAGCGGTCGCTCCCCTAAACAAATATTTTGAAAAAATGGCGCCTAAGCGCCACATGGAAAATCTCCCGCACGAGTCATCTATTCTATTGTCTCTTCTCCTGCCCGCTCTCTCCCGTCCGTAGTCGTTTTTACTTCCCTGAAGCCTTTTCCCTCCTGCTGCATCGGCCATTCTCAGTCAGCTGTTTGCCAGCGTCGGGGCTTCTCAGATGCGTCCCACCTCTGCGGAAAACAGGACCTTGCTTAGAGTAGGCGGGGACGCGTCCGAGGAGAAGCCCCGACGCTGGCAAACAGCTGACTGAGAATCGCCGGTGCAGCAGAAGGGAAAAGGCTTCAGGGAAGTAAAAATAACTATGCAGATGGGAGAGAGCTGGCTGAAGAGAGGGAGATAGGGGGTGGAGAAGTTAGAAAAAGCTTAATAGCAGTGGAAGGAAGCCATCTAGGCCACTGTAAGCATGGAACTCAGTTTGGTTTGTTTACACTCCCCCGCTCAGCCTTCACTGCCGTTCACAAAGGTATGAGCAGCTGTGTATCCATGTTGTCGTTCTTTATTGTTGGTCCATGTCTGTAACAAGTCTAAAGTTGTTTTAGTTGGATAGGCAGTGCCTTCAAAGCACTAAAACAGCTTCAAAAATTATAGTAGCTGGTAGAAACTGCAATTATAAACTGTATAGTTTGATTTTTCTTCATTGTGCTTCTATGCAATACAGATATCCAGATTTCAGTGAGGATATTCTGTTTTCTGATGGGTTCATTATCTTAACTGTTGTTGTAATCTGCCGTGGTAAGATAGAATATATTGAAATTAAATGGAGGTACTGTAGAATTAAACTCTCCTTTCATTGGGGCACATGAAATCACATTTTCATCTATTTTGTAGTTTACCTTTTAGGTACCCAAATGGATTATTCTATTTTGTTTCAACCAAATTCATGTTTAATGCAGAGTATAAATGTAATAAATAAATAGAGAGAAACTCTGAACGTTGACCACCTGATTCTCATAACATGATGTCTGTTTTAGTGGCCTTGACCAGAAGAAAAAAAATCTCTGCACAAATATAACACGTGCTAGAGTGTCCCTATAACCAGCCCCTCCAAATGAAACACTGGGGAGCGCTGAAAGAGACAGGGAAAAAGGTTAACATGGGGAGAGAGAAGGATATAGTAAATGCTGGACAGGGATGTAGAAGGACACAGAGTCAATACTGGACAGGGAGAGGGTAGGGGCATTGAAACACAAAGAGGCAGTGCTGGAGAAAGAAGAAATGGGGACACAGGGGCACTTCTGAAAAGGGGGGAGATAGGGTCTCTACTGAAAAGGAGGGGGATAGGGACACGGGGGCACTACTGGACAGGGGGAAGGAGATAGGGACACAGGGCACTACTGGAAAGGGGAGGTAATAGGGACACAGAGAAGGCACTACTGGAAAGGGGGAGGAGGCAGGATCACAGAGTAGAAAACAGTAGAAAAAGGTATTTTATTTTCAATTTGATATTAGGAATATGACAGTATTTGAAAATGCACATCTCCGATACCTTCAAATTAGCAACCCTGCAGGGGTCTGAGTGCATTTTCTTAAGTCAGTATTCTACTATTTATAGAGTCTGGCTTCCTTGGGCAGAGAGGAGGGAGTTCTCTATTTCAATTTTTGTTGCTGGTGGTGGTTTCTTTTGTTTTGGTTTTTTTTTGTTGTTGTTTTTGTGGCTCCCTATTCTGTATTAGATTGGAATATTGTCACAATTTGGGTTTCTGCCAGGACTTGTGACCTGGGTTGGCCACTGTTGGAAACAGGATACTCGGCTAGATGGACCATTGGTTTGACCCAACATGACTACTCTTATGTTATATAGATGAGGATCTGTCCATGTTCTGCATGTGTGCCTGAGGTGAAGGATTCTGCTAGCACGTAGCATCTGTGTAGGAATGTGTAACAGTGCAGCTTGTTCCAGTTTCCCAATAGTAGGTTAATTGGTACTCTAGAGCCCAGTGTAATATAATAGCACTATCTGTTCAAAGGTGGGTTAGGGCTGTTATGGTGTGGCAAGTTTTGTGTTCTAGAGCAGTGTTTCCCAAGTTGGTCCTGGAGTACCCCCTTGCCAGTCAGGATTTCAGGATATCCACAGTAAATATGCATGACATTGATTTGTATATATTGCCTCCATTACATGCAAATCTTTTTCATGCAGATTCATTGTGGATAACCTGAATGGCAAGCGGGTACTCCAGGACCAATAGGGAAACATTTCTCTAGGTCCCACTGTAATATTTATAGCACTGTCTTTTTGTAGGTGGATTAGGGCTGTTATAGTGTTGTAAGTTTTCAGTATAGGTTTTGGGTGTCTTTTTGCAGGGGGTTGTGTTATTTCACAAAATGTCTAGCCCTATTTGAAAGCAGGCTCTGGGGCAAGGGCCCTTGTCACCTAAAATAAAAATGTTCAGGACTAGTGTTCTTCACATCCTGTAGAATCAACACACAAACTCCCGTTTGATTTAAACAAGGTGTCTAACAGTGGAAGGAATGTGTGTACTATTCCTAAGGTGATGGTCACGATTTGAATATTTTTACTTTGTAGTTAAGAAGACAAGTTACCTGCTCTGGCCAGTCCAGGGATCTCTTCTGCATCCTGCCTCTTGATGTAACTTGCTGTTTCCTTGTAGGCAGGACGCAACAGAGACAGCCTATATTAATCAGTGCCCGCTACAGCTCCTGAGCAACAACACAGACACTGATGTGTAACTGACACCAACCGGCGCCTATTTTATAAAAGTCTGCTCCCACTGAGATCAAAACCTGGCTACGCCCTGAAGACCCATCTGTTTTCCTGTTCTTTCCCTCCAATTCATGATTTTCCCCCTTCTTTTAGTATATATATGTTATTTTATTAATAATTTTTATTGTTTTTAGCTTTTCTATTTTACAGACTGCCTTATGCCTGTTTGTTTTTGTAAACCACTTTATGTCTGTTTGTCAGGCTACAGTGGTATATCAAGTTCCATGAAATAAATAAGGGTCCCTTTTACCAAGCTGCTGCAAAAGGGGGCCTGTGTTTTTGACGTGCACTGATGCCCCCTTTTACCGCAGCTGGTAAAAGATAGGTCTTTCTTTTTTTAAAGAAATGGCTGTGCAGCCATTTCAGGGAGCTCTTACTGCCACCAATTGAGGTGGTGGTAATGGCTCCAGTGCTAACCCGGTGGTAACCAGGCACTGCCCGTTTACTGCTGGGTACACACCGGTGCTACAAAAATAAATATATATTTTTATACAACCAGATATGACAGCGCACTGGGGGTGGGAAGTACCACTGGGCTGCTGTGGTAGCCCAGCAGTACTTCCTTTTTAGCAAGCAGTAAGCCTGCGTTGGGCTTACTGTCACTTTGTAAAAGGGTCCCTAAATAAATAAATATGTATACTTTCTTATATACCATATATCTCCATCATTCATGATGTATTGTAAGCCACATTGAGCCTGCAAAGAGGTGGGAAAATGTGGAATACAAATGCAACAAATAAATAAATAAATAAAATAAATAAGTAAAAAAATGAACAACTGAATGACAAGGGTTAATTTTATATGTGTTTGTATGGAATTCATGTTGCTTGACTCAATGACTTCTGGTCTACTTTATTGCTGAATGCCAGTTGTTTTTCTTAATGGTTGCATTGTTGTTATTGCTGTATGCTGTGCTCAGATGTTCATCAATGAAAAAGTTATAAAAAATTTAAAAAAGTCAGCCATGCATACAGAATTCTCATTGCACTTTTTGATGTTTCTGTTCTCTGCAGAATGTTTTTGTTCTTCTGTTTCTCGCCTATCTCTAGGCATCATTTTATAGAATTACCCCTAATCCTGATGCTGGCAGGAAGGATTGGAGGTGTAACACCTAACTATTCTCTTCTTATTCCCCTTTCTAGAACATTATACTTCACAGTGAGGATAAGGTTTTGAGCACACTTAGAACCCAGGCTACTGGAGTCATCTATCTTAGATGTCATGGTCCTGTTAAAAACTTATCTAATACCACTGAAGCCCTCTTAACTTTGCTTTCTATTCTGTAGTTAATCTTTTGGGAACTAAAAGCGTAACAAACTGTAGATAATTTACTTTGAATTAAAAATGTTTCATTATCCATGAAAGCCTATGCAACTGCACATGTGTTTCTTCTAATTTTTCTCTGAGTTACTACCAGAATGACTGTTGCAATAGTGGATTGGAATAGCTTGTTTTCTTTTGTCCTAATTTCATCTGTCATAAAGAGCAAAGAACAAAACTAATTACAGCAAATATTTTTCTTTTCTCCTTCTCCTTCTCAAAGGGGAAATGCTAGAGATTAGCGATAGATTGCCTTTTAAGCTCTCATCAAAACATGCCAAGATAAATATGACTTGAGCTTGTAAGTAAAATCTTTTCGGTGGAATATCACTTTTATTGACTAGCAGGAGCACAAACATTTTTGGAGAAGGCAACATATGACCTCTTTTGAGCAGGGACTGTCTCTTTGTATCAGGTGTTCAGTGCTGCGTGTGTCTGGTAGCGCTATACAAATGATAATAATAATAATATGACCTATTTTGCCAAGAGAGTTAGCATTTTTTTTCCACATGTGTAAATAGAACCGCAATTCAGGATGCTGCTTTGAGCTAATACAGCCTTTTTCTTCTTTAGATTCCATCTGATGCATGTTTCATTGTGCTGCAGCAATCAAAAACCTATTTGTGTATGAGTCCTGGAAGGTTTACACATGAAGAGAACTGCAGGCACATCATATACTTGCTGTCCCCAGGCATGCATTCAGTTTTTATAAGTGATGAGCTTATCAAGGCTTCTGCTCCATAAAAGCCCTTCTGGGAGTGATTTGTCAGACAGTTTGCTTTTCTATCTTTAAAATTCATAACAGTATGACTATGGCAATGTCTGCTTTCAACTATATGCATTAGAACACTAACTGGTATGTATAGAGCAATGGGGTATATAGAGCAACTGAACCCAAACTAATAAAGCCTGAGTTCAAATTCCATTTCTTCCACTGATGCTCATTAGATGTTGGGCAAGTTATTTCACCCTGTTTTGCCTCACGTGTAACTTAGACTATAAAACCTCTTGGACAGCGACCTACCAACTGTACCTGGATGGGTGTTTCTCATCTTGATCATGGATTTGGAAACACAAATAATTACATACGTATAAAATCTAAATCCTCTATTAGTCAAAATTTTTGAGGAGCTAATCACTCATCAGTTAATGGAATATCTTCAGCATCATTCAATTCTACATAATAATCAATTGGGTTTCAGGCCCTCATATAGTACTGAAATCATTCTTACTACATTAGTAGCCAATCTTAGATGAGAATTAAGCTTAGGCAACAACGTTTTAATTCTCTAATTTGACATGTGCAGTGCATTTGATACAGTAGATCATGACATCCTTTTAAACATACTTGACTATTATAGAATCTGTGGAACTTTCCTGAAATGGTTTTCTGGATTTTTAAAATCCAGGTCTTACCAAGTTAAGCAACTGGGTACTATCTCATTGTCATGGGTTTCTTGTAATAGAGTGCCACATGATGATCCCTTTAGGTCATTTGCTAGAATCAAACAGGTTTTCAGCATTCATATATGCTGATAATGTTACAATTTATATCCCATTCATCAAAGAATTACATGAGATTGCAAACAAAATCAAAGTAGGTATTGACTTAATGGAATCCTGGGCTCTTAATTTTAAACTGAAACTTAATACTGATAAAGCAAAATTTATGATAGTACCTAGCCCTTATCACTCAATAACCATCTCAAATTTTAAGATTGATAAAGTTACTTATTCTTTGGATTCAACAATGAAAATCTTGGGGATCTTAATCGATCAGTTTCTTTCTTTTGATTGCCAAATTTCCAAAGTAGTCTCAAATTTTCTCTTTAATTCATTGTGGAAACTTAAAAGATTAAGACCATTCTTTTCAAGATCAGTCTTTCGCACTTTAGTTCAGTCGTTAGCCTTAACCAAATTTGACTATTGCAATTCAATTTATTTAGGTATTAAGTGGAGACTCCTAAGAAAACTACAAACTGCACAAAACACAGCTGCCAACCTTATATATAGATCACTTTACATTAAAGCATCTCCTCATTGGTTACCTATCAATGAAAGAATTTAATTTAAGCTTTGTGTTCTTGTTCATCAGATTCTTTATGGTATCTTACTATCATGTATGATAGATCTCATTAAGTTATCACCACAAAATGCCAATTAATCATGTAGAGAATATCACATATTACATTTCCTATGTTGTAAAATCTTAACCTACAAAACTATCTACATTGCTAATTTTTCTTACCAAAGTACCAAACTCTGGAACTCATTGCCCAAATATATCAGTTGATTATATGTCATTTAGAAGTTTACTTAAAGCCCATTTCTTTAGATCTGTGTTCAGCTAATATGAAAAGATTTTTTAAAATAGTTGTATTCTTGTATTACTTGCCTTGTAATGCTTCTTCTTAATTTGTTATGGAAGCTGCATTGAACCTTGGGAAAATTGGGATAGAAATGGCATAATAAATAAATAAAATCCACATCTTTCTGTAGATCATTGAACCCCCATGGTTAATAAAATAGCTCTATAAGTACTGCTAATACGTGAGAATATTTAGCGTGCCTAGCATTCCATGTTGAATTGGCTTAACAAGCTAATCAGTGTTAAGCAATAATGAGCACTAATTGGCAATAATTAGAATTTATATGCACAACTCACTAAGCGTATTCTGCAATGAGCTGCGCCTAAATTCTAATGTGCGTAGTTCAAAAGGGGCATGGTCATGGGTAGGGAAATGGACATTTCATGGGCGTTCCTAAATTTACGCATGTAGTTATAGAATATGGCATTCTATGCCTAAATGTACATGCTGGGATTTATGCCATGTTTTTGTTGGTGTAAATGGAAGCACGTAGTTTTAGGTGTTGGGATGTCAACTAAGCATATTCTATATACCACGCCTAAATCTAGGTGTCGCTTATAGAATAGGCTTAACTGGAAATGTTTACCTTGTGGATTTTTTAGGTGCTTTAGATAGAATCTTGCCCTTAGTGTTGATATTTAGCAGCACTATCCAGTTAAGAGCGCTGTTCCCTCTATGTTGAGCTGGAGTCCCCCATCTACAGTCCTGCCAGTGGGAGGTGCTGTTTCACTATCACATTTTCAATAGCGAGGGACAGATAAGTTCTGCAGGACTCCAGGGAATCTGCCTGTGCTTAGAGACTGAAAACACAATTTTGAAGCACCACCCCCTACTGGTAGCAATGCAGTTGGAGGACACCCACTCAGCTTAGAGGGAACAGTGGTTAAGAGCCACTGAGTATCAGCAGATAGCCCTTGCTGACATCTTCTATGTTATGTTAAGCAGCAGGAGCGTCTCCTGCCCAGTTAAACCAGTTTGAATATTAACCTATGTCTTTTAATCTGTTGGTAGAAAAGGATATTTAACATTAATATTTCAAGCTTTTCATTAGGAAATTATAGAGGCAGAACTATGCAGAAGATGTTACTGAGTGGCAATTTGATATGTTGTTGACACCTATGTGAGCAGAGCAAAGAGGGCCATAGTAGGCTGGTGAAAAGAACAACATCTAAATATCCCAGTGTGCAAACTATATAACCTATAAACTATATAACCTCTCCTCAATTCGATCCTCATTGTGCCTGAAATCGACCACAACATCACCATGTATTTGTTTCTCTACCGGACTTGGCGAACACCTTTACGGTACTATATAAGCCACATTGAGCCTCCAAATAGGTGGGAAAATATGGGATACAAATGTAACAAATAAATAAATAAATTTGAGAGATGTGTTTTGAACTCAGAATTCAGTTTAAATTCAGTGGATATAGCTTTAGGGCTATGTAGTGTCTCAAGTCATTGCTTTCCTCTGCACTGACCTTCCGTGTGGGATCAGAATTGATGAGGAAACTTACCCTTCACTTTGAATCTTTGTCTCTTGCTGTCATCTGTGAAAAATAATTGACTGACAGACTATCACTTTCCCTTATTTTTTGAAGCAGAATCTGTCTGCAGCATGGTGAGGCTTAGAATGTGCCAATCACGTCAGATCAGGTGCTGACCGTGGTTTGAAAACTGTTGTGAGTATTTTAATTGTGACACATACTATGGCAGCAGGAGGAACATGCCTCATGCTGACTGCCAAGACAGTGTTTTGATAGTTCAGTTATATATATATATATTTTAAATCTCCTTTTCTGAAAAAAGGACATATTAGGAGGTATATGATAAATTCCAAGTTACTACACATATTTCTAACTGGAAACTATACAGCCATTTCATCATGTGCATGTGAAAACTAATGAAATCATAGCTAAAAATACATTTTGCAGAGCAATGTCTTAAATTAAAAAAAATTGATTCAAATGACACCTCAATATAGTGTCATTTTTATGTATTTCTTTGGCAAAGAAATTCCCAAGAAAGACATTGAATCAACAATACTCCGAATTCTACAGTATAATTTATTTATTTCATTTATATTCTACATTATCCCAATAGATCAGATTCAATGTGGCTAATAACTTGTGATTAACAGTGCAAAAATTGATGCAGGATAGTATACATTAAGTAGTAATAAAATAAATGAGGATTGAGTTATTACAATATGTAATATAGAAAGAAATGCTAGATGCAAAAAGGTAACAATTTATAGTCATCCATCTATAATAACAATTAGAATGGAACTGAGAAATTGAATAATTGTACAATTAGGGATTTAAATTAATTATGATCATCCATGAGAAATTGCTTAAACAGAGAGGCTTTAAGGTATTTCCGGAATATTAAATAATTAGGTCCCATCTGAAGAATTTTGGGAGGGAATTCCACCATTTGGTACAGAGGTAAGGGAATCCGGACATGTAGATTGACTTGCAGATCAGATTTTTGCAACTGGGATAGTGGAGGGTTAGATAATCTCTTGAACCAGGGAGAGCGTTGCGAAGGGGGAGATCAACTAAAGATTGCATATAATCAGGGGTTGAGCCATATAGAGTTTTGAAAACAAATGTACATAGTTTGAATGCTATTCTGGCTTTGATTAGGAGCCAGTGCAACTTTGTAAGCAAAGAGGCTGCACTTTCAAATCTTGTAGCAGAACAAGATCACAAATTAGAAATAAAAATATTTAGACAAAAATTGAAAGGGAACCCCATGAAGTTAAACATTGCATTACTGCAACACTGGAGACATAAAACTTTTCTACAGAACACAATACAAAGACATTTGCTATGCACATTTCCAAAAGCTAACATATTCCATTTAAAACATTCAAAATAAAATGCTTCGTTTCTACCTTTGTTGTCTGGACATTTTATTTTTCCATCTTGCTGGTTCCAATTTCTCTTTTCTGCTTTCCTCTCTGTCATCTGCTAATTCTTCTTCAAGCTGCTGCAGTCCATTTGTCTTTTCTCCTCTCTCCTGTCTGTTCCCTCACTATTCCTGCCTCTGACATATTGATCATTCCTTTTCAGCTTTTTTCTGCCCTTCTTCGTCTCCTTTTTACTTTTCAACTACCTATCAAATTCCCATCTTCTTCTTTCACCCACTAGCTCTCCCATTCCCCATCTTACTCCTCCCCATCCCTACTTTCTCTTTTATCTTTAATCTACTCCCCATTACCATATTTCTACCCTCTGTAATCACTATCTCTCATTCATTTCCTTGCCACCCCCTCCTCCACCTCTTGGCCTCTCCCACAGGGCTCCACCATTCCCATCATCTTCCTCCCTCCACCCTTCTAACCAGCATCTGATCCCCTCCCCACCCCACCCTGGTAGCCTTATATTTTCCTGCCCCTTCTCTCTTCATTCCTGTCCTCTCCCCCATGGCCCAGCATTCCCCCCCTCACCACCTACTGTATACCACTCCCTCCCTCTCATCCACCCCCATGTCTATCTCCTCCTCTCATTCCCACTGTCCACCATCTCTCTCTCCCTCTCCCTTGTGTTCTGGTCCAACATCTCTCTCCCCTTCCCATGCAGCATCTCTCCCTTCCTCCCCTCTACCATCATGTCTAACATTTCTCCCTTCCCTTCACCCCTATGCCCACCATTTCTCCCTCCTCTCCACCCCTATGTTCAACATTTCTCCCCCTCTCACCACCTATCCCCTCTCTATGCAGCATGTCTCCCTCCCCTCCACCTCATATGCAGCCAAGACTTCTCCCTTCCTCACCCCTCCACCCCTTTGCTGCATCTCTCCCTTCTTCCCCGCGCAGCATCTCCCCCACCCACCATGCCTCATCTTTCCATCTTCCCTCTCCCCTGTGCAGCATCCTTCCTTCCATCTTCCCTCCCCCTATGCAGCTGCTGTCCCCCGTCTTCTCTCCCCCGTGCAACATCTTTTCCCCATCATCCCTTCCCCCATGCAGCAACTTTCACCCCATCTTCCCTCACTCTCCTTGCAGGCCCGCCCAGCAGCAGTGTTCCTGTAGCTCGCAGCGATTCCAGTTGCAGGCTCGGCTTGCAGCAATTCCCACACGCTGCCTGCCGGCTATCGCTCAACAATCTCCTTGCAGCTACTAAATGCTAACCCAGAAGCCTCTCTTCTGCCACAACTTCCGGTTTCTGCCCAGTCAAGATGCGGCAGAGGAGAGGCTTCCGGGTTAGCGCTTAGTAGCTGCAAGGAGATTGTTGAGTGGCAGGCAGCTTGTGGGAATCGCTGCGAGCCGAGCCTGCGACTGGAATCGCTGTGCAGGAACACTGCTGCTGGGCAGGCCTGACCCCAAATTGGGTGGGCCCAGGCCTACCCAGGCCCGCCCATGGCTACACTCCTGGTTTGGATCTACGGCAGCGTCAGATGTCCAAATCCCGCCTTTGCAAAATTGTGACTTGGACATTTCAAGCACATGGATGTCCATTTCAGCATTTTGTGACATCCATATGTTTTGAAAATAAGTGTCATGGAGGGGCATAATCGAACAGTGCTGGCCATCTATGTGGGCCGCCATCTATATGGCCGACACCGCAAACAGCGGTCCCGAACCGTATTATTGAAAAAGATAGCCGGCCATCTTTCATTTCGATAATACGGTTGGGGCTGGCCAAATGTCAGAGATGGCCGGGTTTGCGATGGCTGGCATCAGTTTTCGCCGATAATGGAAACAGTTTCCGGCCATCTCAAATCTGGCCAAATCCAAGACATTTGGTCGTGGGAGGGGCCAGCATTTGTAGTGCACTGGTCCCCCTGACATGCCAGGACCACCCTAGGGGGCACTGCATTGGACTTCAAAAATTGCTCCCAGGTGCATACCTCCCTTTCCTTGTGTGCTGAGCCCCCCAAATCCCCCCCAAAACCCACTCCCCACAACTCTACACCATTGCCATAGCCCTTATGTGTGAAGGGGGGCACCTACATATGGGTACAGTGGGTTTTGAGGGGGGGTTGAAGGGCTCCCATTTACCACCATGTGTAGCAGGTAGGGGGGATGGGCCTGGGTCCACCTGCCTGAAGTGCACTGCACCCACAAAAAACTGCTCCATGGATCTGCATACTGCTGTCAGGAAGCTGGGTATGACATTTCAGGCTGGCATAGAGGCTGACAAAAAAGTTTTAAAAAATTTTTGTTATGTGTGGGAGGGGTTGGTGACCACTGGGGGAGTAAGGGGAGCTGATCCCCGATTCCCTCTGGTGGTCATTTGGTCAGTTGGGGCAGCTTTTTGAAGTTTGGTCCTGAAAAAAAAGGGTCCAAGTGAAGCCGGCGAAATGGTCGTCAGGGCCGGCTTTCTTTTTTCCATTATCGGGTGAAGCCAGCCATCTCCTGACCACACCCCATCCCGCCCCCGTCCTGCCTTCGCTACCCTACTGACACGCCCCCTTGAAGTTTGGCCGGCTCTGCGATGGAAAGCAGTTGGCGCTGGCCAAAATCGGCTTTCGATTATACCGATTTGGCCGGGTTCAGGAGATGGCGGGCCATCTCCCGATTTGTTCGGAAGATGGCCGGCGTTCTCCTTCGAAAATAAGCAGGATAGTCTCAAGCTGTGGGCAAAACAGAGCAAAGATATACATGATCTGTTTTGCATTCAAATTCCCTGCAGAGTATGTATTATTTAAGACTGTTTTGTTAGAGAAATCATAGTACTGGAATTAAAAACAACTATGAAGTTTTAATATTTGCTATTGAAATTCCTTAAAAGTCAAAAACAGATTAGGTAATTTATATGTAAATGAAAGTTCTTTCTCAAAGAAACTTTCATGTTTTATAATTAGCAGTTACCATTGGTCTGGGGAATAAGGTGACAATTACAATATGTCATGCACAGAGAAGTGCCACTGTAAAGGGTGAGCACTGCATTTATTTTTGAAAAATAGTAAATGAAATGCATTTTTATTAAAACTGTAAGATGTTCAGTAAAGCTGATTTAAGATATATACAGATGATATAATGTAGATGTATGAACAGTAATGAATAGCAGTAAGCTACTATTCTATCTGAGCACATATGTATTGCATTTCTTTCTCCAACTCCATCCAATCTAAGCCCGTGGGAAACCAGATTACATAAAAGTAAGTGCTATCCTGTGAAGTGTGTATGTAAAAGGAACCTATTTTGGTGTGAAAACATGTTGTTTGGCTAAATGTTAACTGATTTGTGGACCTGAACTTTTAAACTAACAATTTATCTGATTATCTTCTGAAGTTGACTGACTAAATTGTTTCAATATCAGCCCCCTAGAATTTTCCCATAATGGGCCAGATTCTGTAAATGGCGTCTAAAATCTAGATGTGTCTGAGAAAAGCGTGTAGCGCTATTCTATATAATTCACCTAAAGATAGGCATATTGTATAGAATAGTGAGGAGGCATGTATGGTAGCAAGTCTCTGGGAGGGGGGTTTGGGATTGGCAGGGAAAGGGGGGGAAGGGGAAAAGTGTGCAAGAGAAAAGTGACAGGGTATGTAACTTGTGTTAACCATGCTATTTGTTCAGAGGAGTTGAGTAGAGGTGGAATTCAGTTATGCTGTCATCTACTTTTCGCTGCCTCGTGAAGATGGAAAATGTATCGGAATATATAAGTACTGTGATGAAATGGCGTGTACTAGGATAGATGTTATGTATTTTTGAGGATGCAAGTCATGTTGATGTTACTATTTTGCATATTTCTTGCCAATAAAAATTATTAACAAACAAACAAAAAAAGAATAGCGCATAGGGCCAGGGAATGCGCCTACATTCAGGTGCGGACAATTATGCCACTGAAAACCTGGTGTAAGTACCCATGCCTAAATGAAGGTGCATTCCCCTGGATTCTATAACAACGCATGTAAATTTGAGTAATGTCCCTGACACATCCACACTCCTCCCATGGTGCACACCCTTTTCAGCTATGTACATTAGAAATGACATGCTCCTCTTTTTAGAATACGCCTAGAAAGAAGCGTTGTAAATTTCAATTATTGCCAATTAGTGATAATTGGTTGCTATTGGCCAATTATTATGACTAATTGGCTCGTAACTCAAATGAGTAACATACTAAAATTGGCCACACGCACAATTTAACACACACTACTTGTTGTACCTTATATAGAATCCAGGGGAATATATATTAGGAATTTGCACAGAGCAAACGTTTTTGGTCCATATGACATTTCCTCCCAATTTTTGTTTGTTTTTTTTTGGTTCGTCTCACACATTTGTTTTAATAAAATCATTTTTAATGCACATTAAAACTTTTTAATGTGCTCTAGTCAACTTAATGTGCATTAGTTCATAGGTTAATGGTTTATGCATGTTAAATGAATTTAGTGCACACTAATTTCTTTAAAACACACTAATGAGCAAATGCATGGTAATGAATGCACATCCCTAATGTATATGAAGATGTGGATGGGCATTTTCAATGTGACATCTAAATCTGATTTTGGATGTTTTGCAAAAAACATCCAGAAATCCAGTAGCAAACATGGCTATTTTCAAACCAGAAAAGCATCTAACTTTTTGTTTTGAAAATTGCCATTTCCTAGATATTTTTGCCTGGGCAAATTCATTAATACTTGGAGACCATAGGTCAAATTTAGCAGGCAATGGAAAAGATGCCAGTACTCAATACCATGAAATATCCATGAAAAAAGCTTTGGTTTAATATAATTTAATAGAGGCATGACATAATCATGGTTGAAAGGCGTACATTCTTTATTCAATCTCTACTGTTTAGCAAGGTAGAGATTACTAATAATTTGGGTAGAGGTTAAGGATCACATCCATACAGACCTAAGAGTCAGACTTTTGGGACTTAGGTTCTACTTGTGTCTGATTATATGATGTTTTTTTAAACTTTTTATTTATAAGATTTAAACTAACATTACAAGTTAAATCACTTGCGCAAGAAATACAGAGAAGGATTCTTACAGATCAGATGAAAGGTAAACAATCATTACCTTGATAAAAAGAAAATTACAGAAAAACATTCAAAGAAGCCAAACATCTACCTCAGACCACAGTAATAGAGGGGGGAGTGGAAAGAAAGATAAAGGAGATCATTAGAAAAATATTTGAAGGAAAGACCTAACCAGACCTCTTCCCGGCATCTAAATACCATTTAGCCAAACTATGATGTTCCAACACGGGTCAACTTCTTTAGGTCCAAAAAGAATCTAAGGAGATCAGGTGCAAAAAAATACATATTTGAACCCTAAATATTTCACAACACACTTGCATGGATATGGCAGAAGAAAGGTATGTCCCGACTTCTTTGTCTCTTCTCTCGTAGCCAAGAATTCTTTCCTTCTCTCTTGTGCAGATTTTGTTACCTCAGGACATGACCAAACAGGTTGACCACAATAGAGTCCTGGTATTTCTAAAATAGAGTCTTATTATAGAATTCAAATCTTGTTCAAAGACAAAGTTTACAATTAAGATAGCATGTTCATTCACTTCTGAAAAAGAGCTCTCCAATATAGCTGAGATATTATTCCTTCCATTTGAGGCTGACCTTGAGCTTCAACCCCAGGCAATAAGTGATCTTCCAAAGTCTGATCTTCCAAGGGCTGAACTCCTATTGTACTCTTCTTAGAAGTAATTGGTAGATAATAAACTTTATTCAAAGGGGGAATAGCATCTCCAGGAATTTTTAAATTATCCATAAGAAATTTTTAAAATATATCCTCAGGGGTCATGCCCAATACTTTGGGAAAGTTTAAAACTCTCAAGTTCGATCTCCTACTAAAATTCTCTAACTGCTCGATTTTCCTATAAACAAACTTTATCTTTAGTTACTGTGGAAACAACTCCTTTAAGATTACTGACTTTAAGTTGAATTTGTGAGATTTGCTCAGAATTTTCCTGCCAAACTCTATCCAAAGATTGAGATAACATATCCACCTTACTCACAAATGTTGCCTGTGTCCTGCACAGTTTTCTCCACCGTGCCATCCAATTTCCTTATGGCCATCCAGGTCACCTCCAAAGTCACCACTTTGGAGATTGCCAAATCCTTGGCCGTCCCAACATTTCCCTGTTCAGCCGCTTCCTTCCAGAACTGGGCTCCACCGCTTCTGGACTGCGATCAGTATCTCCTGATGCCTCCGCAGCTGCAGACTTGGCCCTGGTTGCTGCTGGACAAGGTGGTACCTCTGCTTCCGGGGGGGGGGGGGGGGGTGCAACAAAACATCATGCCTGAAAATAGTCAGGGTCTCCTCCATCTGAACTCAATGTGAGGACTTTCCAGCATAACGACCTAGTGATTACTGGAGAGCTTGCTGGAGTAGGGACAACACTACAGCTGTCAGCGGAACAGCTTTCACCCTCCTCTTCCTTTTTTGTATGCAGTATCTTGGAAACAAAGAATAAAAAAAAGAAAGGGGAAATTCTCTCCAGCTTAGCAAGAGCACAAGAACACTGCTACATGTCCAGTTGCCATCTTGACCACAACCCCTTTGATTAGATATTTTTAAATTATAAGTCCCAACACTGCTATTGACTATCCCAGCTTGTAGTGTTCTGTTCCATGTACAGAATGTAAGTACACTTTTCACATGGCCATAGGTGCAAAACTGCCTGAGAGGTTAAGCAAACAAAATAAACTGTAAACTGTAACTATCTCTTTTAGCCTCTCAGACAACTTTGGTGGCGATGGGAGCTGAGCTAAATGTTCCCGCTGTCACCATTTCTGTGGCTCTTCCCTTCAGTGACTATAAGATGGGCTCTATCAAATACTCTTCAGCCGCCCTTTCTCCTTCACCTCTGGGTTTGTCATGCTGCTTCAGGATAGCAGTAGGAAGTTCATGACCCTCCTTCTTCTCCTCTTCTATTTCACAGCCCCTCATCAACTGACTGGGTAGTGGGATCAGGGACGTAGCCAGACCTCGAGGTGGTGGTGGTGGTGGTGGTGGTGGTGGTGGGGGGATCCAGAGCCAAAAGTGAGGGGGCACATTTTGGCCTGCCGCCCTTCCCCGAAGCAACACCACATACCTTGGCTGGCGGGGGTTCCCCACCCCTACCAGCTGAAGCGTTTCTCCAGCGATGCTCTCTTTACATTGCCTGCCCTGCTTCCCCTCATGTTGCGCTTGCTCGATTTTAATGAAATTGCGTATACATGGTATCGTGAATGCTCAGCTTCACTAAAACCAAACATGCACGCGACGAGAGGGAAACAGGGCAGACAATGTAAGGAGAGCATCGCTGGAGAAACGCTTCAGTTGGCAGGGGTTGGAGACCCCTGCCAGCCAAACCAGGGGCCCTGGATCCATTTTGGGGGCCCAGGCTCCCATGGTCCTCTGTAGCTGCACTACTGAGTGGGATAAAAGACAGTTGGGTGTAACTGAGTCCCGGAGCAGCACACAAGCCCCCCTGAGGGGCCAACATGGGTCATCGATGCTCACGTAAGAAAAAAAAGAACTATCTTCTCCTCCCAGTTACAAGAAAGATAAAATAAAAACCTCACACAATCTAATCCTTCTAATAGGATGTCCACAAACTAATGAAACAAAGGAATGTTTTTGTTTTTCTTCTAACCCCAAAAGTGTATGCACCTGGTATGATCATTCATTGCCTTGTAAATAGACAAGTAGAAATTGGAAAAACAGCTTGTCTGGCTATTTGTCTTCAATGTACTGTATAGATGTATTTGTCACAAGCAGTTAAACAAGAGTGACACTAGTGAATGAAAACCGTCGTCTTGATAAATTACTGTGTTTTGACAGTGCTAAACCCAGTTCATGGAGCTCAAACACATTGAAGTCGAAGAGTATATGGCATTTTCCAGCTCTTTCTAGAACTGATTTATGTTACTTGCTGCTCTTAATGCCTTTGGCAGTTTTATACATATCTTGAGCCAGCCCTTGAATGAAGTAACTCCATTCTGCAGGCTAGCTTTCTCCTTCAATCCAGGGCTTCTTATTTTTAAATTACTTACTGTCGCGTAAGGGTTATTGGCATCAGTCCATTTCTTCCATTTTAGAATTAAATTCTTGACTTTTAGCAGAATGTCTCCTTAAACCTTCTGTGCCCTTCAATTCTAAGGTCTATATTTGGCTAATATTTAATTATAACAATCTCTTTGTCTCTGTTCACCACAAATCCTGGAACATTCTGGTTGTTCTCTGGTGGACCTTGCAGCTCATGTGACTCATTATTTGTAGGGTAACGTGACCCAAATTAAACACAACAGAAAAAACTAAGGTCCCCCACCGAATGTCTGTTGCTGGTGTTGAATTTGAATAGTCAATACTGGGCCATATCCAGTCACCAGCATTGAATATCTGTTTTTTTTTTAAAGCAGAATAGCGCATGCCTGGTTAACTTGATATTCAGAGCTAACTGGCCATATAGTAGCGCATAAAGGGGCCTTTTTACTAAGCTTCGGTAAAAAGGGTCCTGCGCCAGCAGTGGGGGCCATTTTTGCCACAGGCTGAGGCCCTTTTCACCGCAGTAGGTAAAATGACCAAAAAAAGACATGGCCATGTGGTAAGATTGCTCTTACCATGTGCCATGTTGTGTGTGCTTGTGTGCTTGTGTGTGTGTGTGTGTGTGTGTGGAGGAGCACTTACTGCCACCCACTGAGGTGGCGGTAAGGTCTCCTGTGATAACACAACGGTAACTGGACAGTTTGTGGTGCTGCCCAATCACTGCCGCGTAAACCCTTCTGTTAGTACTAGAAATGCTGTGTGCTGGGGGTGGAGCTACCTCTAGCACCCGCATTGGGTCGGTCCCAAAGATAGACCAGCTATTTATGCTGTCCTATTTATGTGCTAACATGGGCTAGTCTCATATACACACACACACACACACAAGGAATGACACTGGCTGCACAAACTATAGCAGTTCATATTTATCCACTTCTATCCTATCTAAGGGGTCCTTTTACTAAGCCGCGTAAGGCTCTACGTATGTGCACCCAACACGTGCCAAAATGGAGTTACCGCCCAGCTATCATGTGGCTCTTGCAGTAATTTTGGAATGCATCCGATATGCATGTCTGAAAAATTATTTTTATTTTCAGACTCACGTATCGGATTTGCACCAAATGACATTTGACGCGTGTAGATCATTACAGCTCGGTTACTGCGTGATTCTTTACCACTAAGTCAATGGCTGGAGGTAAGGTCGCAGACCCAAAATGGACAGGTGGCAATTTTGATTTTGCTGCACATTCATTTTCGGCAAAAATAAAAAAAGGCCTTTATTACAGGTGTGCTGAAAAATGGATTGCCCAAAATCCGTGCCTACACTACCGCAAACCATTTCTCAGCGCACCTTAGTAAAAGGACCCCTAAGAAAATATTCAAGCACCTTTCTGACCTGATTTGCAACTTTCTTTAAATTATTACCTTAATTTCTTACACCTTATCTATCTATATACACCATCTTTGCTTACATCCTATGCTGTCTATTAAAATGTTTTATTGCGGATTGTGTTGACATTGTAATGTAGCATACTACTAGAGAATAACATGGGGACAAACTTTGTCCCCGTCCCCGTGGGTTCTGTCTTCATCCCCACCCCATCCCCGCAGGCCCTGTCTCCATTCCCATCCTGCCCCGCAGGCCATGTCTCCGTCTCTGCCCCATCCTCGCAGTTTCTGTCCTCATCCCTGCCCCATCCCCATGGGCTCTGTCCTCATCTGCAGAAGCCTTGAACACTTATGTTTAAATATTTTTATTAAAGTTTAAAAAGAAACAATATGCTGTGCAACTGTTGTGTATAAATTACAAATAGAAAACAATAATAACAATGAGCAGCTATTATAACTCTTCCCACCCCCACCCTCTACCCTTCCAACCCCAACAATAGATGACTTCTACTACCCCAAGGAATCCTAATCCACCCTGTTAAAATGTCCAGGGGTACAAAATACAATCCATTTTTTATGCTCTAGAGGGGAGAAATATGCCCTATGAAGCACTGTTATGATTTTTTAATCTATGGATGAATGAGACGCCATCAACAATCACAGGATTCAATCTAGCTCTCCTGTCTTCCACAGTCCTTCCTGCAACAGAAGATGTCTTATTAGAAGATGTGCTGGTAGCAGGATGCACAGGATCCCTCGTTCAAATTTTGCTAGCCGTGGCCAGCATGTTTGCTTTTTTTTCCAAAAAAGTAAAAATATCATTGTTTGCATCAATCTAACATAAATAACAGTCCAGTTCATTAACAGGCTTGAAAGTAGAAAATGACACGGGGGCAAAGTTTGTCCCCATCCCCACGGGCTGTGTCTCCATCCCCACCCCGTGCCCATGGTCTCTGTCCCCATCCCTATGGTTAACACGGGTCCCTGTCCCTGTGTCATTCTCTACATACTACGCCATACTTTGTATTGTTATTTGAATATTTTTAGTGCTGTATTTGTCTATTGCTTATGTTTGACTTATGCTTGTTGTACACCACCTTGAGTGAATTCCTTGAAAAAGGCAGTAAATAAATCCTAATAAATAAATAAATAAATAAATAAATAAATAAATAAATAAATAAATAAATAAAATAAGTGCCACTGAAAATGACCAGATAGCTGCCAATAAGCGAGTTAACCAGTTGGCTGCCGTTCCCGGCCAGCTAACTCGCTTTGAATGTTGGCCAGAAGATCTTTTTCCATAGAATTGGAGATATTCATTTTATTCAAAAATTGCTCATTGCCTTAGGTGCGAAACATAGAGTAAGTAGGCAAACAGCCACGCCAAGATATTCGGAACAGTGTTGGGGCAAGGTCTCTATCTTTTGTGCCCAGCTGTAAAGCTGGGTAGGTTTATATTGGATTTTTTAACTCTGGGAGGTTACTTTTTTTTTTTTTTTTGCCTCACCCTGTACAAACAGCACAAAGGAATCCTGTTTAGAAGGAATGGATCTATGGAATCTTAGTGGAGATTGGGTGGCAACGCCGGTAATTGGAGAGTAAAACCAGTGCTGGACGGACTTCTACGGTCTGTGCCCTGATTGTGGCTGAATAGCTATGGATGGACTGGAGTGTAAATTTTAAGGGGCTTCAATGTTAACTTCAGAACTGTTAGTACAGGAACAGTGCTGGGCAGACTTTTACGGTCTGTGCCCTGAGAAAGGCAGAGACAAATCAGACTCGGGGTATACATATAAAATATCACATATCATGTAAAATGAGTTTATCTTGTTGGGCAGACTGGATGGAACCTATGTTACTATGATATGTAAATTGGAAATACACACATACTTTTGAGACTGACTTAAACTATGCCTAAATCTTGTCCCCTTCAAAATCAGTTTGCTGTGGTTTTCTAAAATTTCTACTTGCATGCTTAAAGCAAATTGCATGTGTAAGCCTGCTATTTTCATGTGCAAATGCCATGTAACCCTTTTAAAATGACCTTCATGTTCGTTCAACTGACCTTATAATTGGATGTTGTTTCAACTATTACGAATATTGACTGGCTTAGAAAAATACTTCTGCTGAGGTTTTGCTATGTGAAAGGCTTGTAAATGAGATGCCATCAATTTCTCTTTGTACAGCACATCAGAGTATCAACAATACAGTTTAAAACTCTGATGAAACACCATGGTACAGTGAGTACAATATTAAAGTATCACACTATAGATTAATGTTACAAAAATGTTTGCTTGTCCATTACCCTACAGCAGGGTTTCTCAAGCGAGTCCTTTGGGAGCCTCAAGCCAGTCTGGTTTTTAAGATAGCCATAATGAATATGCATTAGAAATATTTGCATACAATGGAAGCAGTGTATGCAAATGTATCTCATGCGTATTCATTGTGGATATCTTGAAAATCAGTCTGGCTTTGGATTCTCCGAAGACTGGGTTGAGAAACCCTGCCCTTCAGATTCAAATTAATTAGTTGCCCAAATCATTATCCTAAAAATGGATCAGCAGAATGTCTGGGCACACAGCTGTTACAGCCAGTTCATACAGTAAAGGCAATAACGGAGTGCAGTACATGCTCCCTTAGCCAGTCTAATGGACCAACCACCCTTTAGACCCAGATTCCAGGCAAATCTGCTGCCTCCAGCTTATCTCTTCAGCTGACTAACACATCAGTGTTTCACTATCCATAATAACAATCACTACTTGTTTCCTGGAGGTGAAGAAACAGGAAGACAATTGAGTTGTGACATACATGATGTGGGGGGACTGCAATGTAAACTAAAAATCCAGAAGCATCACCTCCCATGCCATGCAGTTCATTTCATAGCTAGGCTGTGAGAGGGCTGCAGGGTCAGCTAGAAGGGGGAAGTTTGCTGCAGGAGATGAGGGAACCAGGGTGAAGTGAGGTGAGTTTTGGATGGCCTGAGCCAGAGCAACCTGTTACAGATGGTGTCTGCATGCTGTGCGATAGGGAAAAGAAACAGAAGAATAGCAACCCTTGCAGTCACCACACAGACAAGTCAAACACAGTGAGGGTGACAAAAGATACAACAACAGATGATAGCCAATATATTGTGGCTTTATTACAACATCCGAGACTCGACACGAGTCGTGTTTCGGATGTTGTAATAAAGCCACAATATATTGGCCCTCGTCTGCTGTTCTATCTGTTGTCACCCTCGCTGTGTTTGACATGCTGTGTGATAGGGCCACCTACTATTTGTGGCTGTAAGATCATAGTAAATGTGTTTAACATTGCTGAATATTTTCACGTGGACATGGATATGGTAATGGGAGAAAGCAACATGGGTCTGAAGTCATCCCTATGTGCTAGCCTGCAGTAAAAAGTACTGCACATTTCTTAAACTGATTGCACATGAACAAGTTTGCTATTGAAGAGTTTATATAATTTCTGTCCCAGTGCTTCTGTTGGTACTCTGGTTACTGCAAAAAAGGAAGGAGACAGAAAAAGAGAGAAGAGGCGAAAAAAAAATAAATGTTGACAAAAGGTGTTAGAAATGTGGAAAGTGAAAGATGGTAAGAATGAGTGAGAGGGAGTGAAAGGAGGAATAGAGAAAAATATTAAAGGGGGGTAACAATGGGTAAGACAAGGTAAAAGTAAGAGAGCGTGAGAAAAAAAATGAGTGACAGCAAAGGAGACAAAAAGCAATGGAGACAGGAGTGGCCTCAATAAGCAACAAAGTTGAGGATGTCACACAAGCAGCTTGTCCTCTGTTTCTTCAGTCCATGCACCTCAGTACTGCCCTAGAACATTGCAGCCTTTCCTCCATGACCCAGAACTGACAGGATTACAGAACTGACAGGATTACAGTTTCCTTCTTCCATTGTTAGTAATTGCTTCTAGGATTGGAGAACTCTTCAGGCAGAATAATCCTTTACAGGCCCAGCACCTCTACTTGCAGTTGTCAGTGGAAGTCTAGACTACCTCCAAACAGTTGATGGATGTGGCAATCTCATTTACAGCTTCTTATTGGATACTTCTGGTAGTAGCTATGTGCAGTGCTCAAGGGCCAGGTTAAGAGGGATGTCATTTGCAACAACAAGGGAAATGTCCAACAACATAACCCATGTCACTGTTTGTCGCTGACAAGCAAAAACAAGCAGAGAAAACACTACATCTTGTGTTTTTCATTTGCTGATAACAATGTGCTGTCTTTGCAAAGAGGGTGTACTCTTTTGGAAAAAATGTGCACTCCTTCCCGATAGTGAACTTAGGTGTGAACCATAGTACATGGGTGAACCATTATACACCATCATGACAAAATGGCCAAGAAGATCTGAATAAAATGAAAATTCCTGTAAACAGCAGGAGAAACAACCTGAAATGCAAAATTCTCAGCTGCCCAGCCCCACACAAGAAGGAGTCCCTGCTTTGTTCAATGTCTGCAGTACCACCTGTCTATAGTAGTTCTAGAGGAAGAGGGACTTCTTCCTCATAGACTGTTTATGCCCTCTCTCCTTCTATTTCTACTCGCTTGCCTTTTTTCTCAGCTCCTCTTCATTGTCCTCCTTCTTCCTTCTTCAGTTTCTAGTAATTCTTTCCAATCTTATGCCGTCACTGTCCACGGATTTCTTGGAAGTTCTGTTCCTTTAAGGCAGTCCAGTATGCTGTTGGCCAGGTTCTATAGCCAATATTTAGTTCCAAGTTTCCGAGTTTATTTAAACAAATTGATATACCACCCAATTGAAACCTTCTAGGCAGTTTACAACACTAGAAATTAATTGAAAGAGGAAGGAATGACATTTTTTTATAGGACAGGAAAGAAGAGAGCAAATAGCCTAGAAAGAGAAAGGAGATATTCTAAACAGTTATGAGTACCTCTAAATACAAAAAACAACAACAAAGAAAGGTGCCTACATATTCAGAGGAGTCAACATCAGTGCTCAGTCTAGACCCATCAAGTTGGGGAAACTCTAGGGGTAAGAGAACTAAGTTCCAAAGACATCTTTAAATAAAAAAGCTTTTAATTGTTTCTTTAAAATAGGAAAGGATGTCTCTAACTGTACAGATGACAGAATTATATTTCAAAGGGAGAGACCAGAAACATTAAACATCTTGACCCTTAAGGTGTTGCACGTAATTACACAAAATGATGGGACTACTATTTGATTTTGTGAGAGAGATCTGAGTGATCTTGTGGGTGTATTCAGAATTAATAATCTGGATAAATAGAGTGGAATACCTGAGTTATGTAACTTGTGAATGAAATATAGAATTTTGAAAGTTATCCTGTGATTGATAAGGAGCCAGTGTTCTTCCCATAATAAATGTGTGACATGATCGTACTTTTTGGAATTAGCCAGTAGTTTAACTGCCAAATTTTGGACAGTCTAATATCTGATTGATGTATGCTAATATCTGACTGTTGTATGCTGTCATATAGGACATTACAATAGTCTAACTGACTGATTATAAAAGAGTGAACCAAAACCTGAAGGGCTGATATAGAAAAGAAATTTTGAACTGAATAGATCATCTTCAGTTTACAGAAGCTGTGTTATACAACACTAGAAATCTGTGCTCTAAAATTCTGGTTTTCGATAAGTAAAACACCCAATAATTTTAGAGTGGAATGTAATAAAATTTTGCTGCCTGCTATTGTTTGTGGAAACCGTAGTTCTGGTGAGATTTTTATGGATTCAATTTCAGCCTCTGGGAATTGAACCAGGCTGCCAACAGATCAAGTCTGAGTGACAAGGTTTGAATTTCATGTGAAATGGTATGGTCAATAGAGTATAAGATCTGAATAACATTTGCATATACATAAAGAGTGAGGCTTACAGACTATGCCAAGCAAAGGAGAGGCGCCAAAAAATGTTAAATAATATAGGAACTAACAGTGATCCTTGAGGGACTCCTGAGGGAAGAGAGTAGGAGCAAGGCTGTAAATCACGCCAGTGAACCGCATTAGATCGTCTTGAAAGATATGAGTCCAACCAAACAAGTGCTATATCTGTGATACCTATTTCCTGTAGGCGATGAATTGTGTCAAAAACTGAGGATAGGTCTAAGGAAATGAGGACCACAGTCTTATCTTGAGCAAATTGTTGGTGGAGAAATGTAGTGATCCCGATAAGTGCCATTTCAGTATTGTGGTCTTTTTAAAACCTTGTTTGATTAGGATGTAAGGTGTTAGTCTTTTCCAAAAAATCTTCAAGTTGATCAAGGACAACTGATTCTGTCAATTTCCCCTAGAAAGGGTAAATTGGCAATTGGATGATAACTGCTAATGTCTACATCCTTAAGTTTGCAATTCTTTAATTTTGGATGAACAGAAGTGTTTTTCCAAATCTGAAGGACCGAGCCTGTTTCCAAACTCTTAATGATCATCATGTGAATGAATGGTAAATGTAAGCAAGTGAACCTTTTCACTAAGCCTGATGGAATGAGGTTATAAAGAGCTGTAGTGTCTTTAATAAAATCCAGTATCTTAGCTAGATTGGCGTTCATAGGAAGGCTAAAGGCAGAAAACAAGCTAGTTGAAATCTCTCAGGATCACTGGGATCCATGACATTATATTGTGGGAACTAATTAAAGATTAAAGTAATTGAAAAGTATAGGGAGAGACTGGAGGGGGGAGATATACCAAAAGCAGGTCTAAAGATTGGTGAGAAGAAACATTTAAATCAAGTGACTCCAAAGTAGGAGTCTGGTTGAAAGAGAGTATAGTAATATTGAGTGGAACGATAGAGAACTCCCAATCCATCTCCTCTCCTACCTAGTCTGGAACTGTGAAGGAAGGTATACCCCAAAGAGGCCACCTGCGATATATAGGCCAATTCTGATTCCTGTAGCCAAGTCTCGTTTAAACAGAGTACATCTAGGTTATATTGCTCTATATGGTCCATAACCAAATATTTCCTACCTTTATGGGATTGAGTGTTTAAGCGGTCTAATTGAAGTGAAGTCTTCATGGGAGGCTGAATATCTGACCCTTGACAGGGCAGGGGATAGAGAAATCTAGGCCTAGGAAAAGATTTCTGATGGTAATAAGTAGGCCTAGAAGTCCAATGAACTGGAATGGGTAGCCCCCTGAATGGCTTAGAATGAAGCATTAAGATAAAATTTATTGTAAGCAAACAGCCACATAAAAATAAACAGAAGTGCAGACATAATGATCTGCATTCTAAGTTGCACACAAAGGAATGCACTAAGGAGCACAACCGACTCCTTAAGTTTGCTCCTTCAGCGTACGCCACAAGGGGCTAGTGGTGATATCTGGCACCAATCCATACATCAGTTCCAGGAGGCGGCACTTGTGATCCTGTGTTCATGGGCCTCGGGTGCTAGGCAACTAGTGAGCAATGATGGAATGTCAGTTCCAGAAGGCAGGGCTTGTAATCTTCCTGCTACTGCTGCTGCCGCCGTCCCCTGCTTTTTTTCTCTCACTCTCTGCTGCTAGCGCTGCTGCTGTTGTTTCTTAGTCATTTTACTGGAGGTGAAAATTCTACTGCAGTAACTATGGGGTTAATTCTCAGCAGTGGTAGTCATCATTTTAACTTACTTGCTCACTGTGGTTTTTAAGGGTTGATATTCAAAAGAGTTTAGCCAAGCAAGAGAGAATCCTGCCTGGTTAAATCCAGCTGACCTAGCCAGCCACCGATATTCAGCAGCAATTAACCGGGTAGTGCCCCTGAATATCTCTGCTAACTGGCCATCCTTTAACAGGCTAGGTTGGGGGGAGGGGGGCACAGGGATGGAGTTAGGGTAGACCATCAACTTAGCTGGTTAGCGGTGATATTCACTTAACTAACCAGCTAAGTAAGCACATAAAGTTGGGATAGCAAAACAGTTGTCCTAACTATAGGCACAGAGTTAACTGGACACTGGTTTGAAATCAGCTGGTGCCCAGTTAAATTAGGGGTTAGTGGACATACTTGAATATTCAGTGCTGGGGTTGTGCCTACCTTGTCACTGAATATCCAGGTTAGTTCAGCTCATGGTTGGAAGCAGCTTATAAGCCACTTACCATCACAGATTGAATATTACCCCTTAAATTAATATATATATTTAGTGTATAGTCAGTGGTGCTCACAAGCATTGATAGTCATATAACGTAGAAATCAGTAACTTGTGGTACTGAAACAGTGGCATAGTATGGCCCACCCACTTTGAACTCAGGCCCACCCAGCTGCAATACAGTTGTAATGTGGCTGGTGGGAATTCCCAAGTTCTGCCAGCTGAAGAATCCCAGCATCTCTCCCTCCCCTCCCAGGGGATCGGGGGTCTCTTCACTCCACTCCCCCAACCCCATGGTACCTTTTAAATCCTTCAGTTCTTTGCTGGGAGTGAGCAGGAACTGATACCTGCTGCTCATGCCAGCCCCCAGCCTTTCCTCTGATGTAACGTCCTGTTCGTAAGACCAGGAATTGCATCAGAGCGAAGGCTCAGGGCCGGCACGAGCAGCAGGTATGAGTTGCTGCTTGCTGCCGGTGAAGAACGGAAGGACTTAAAAGATACTGGGAGAGTTTGGGGAATGTAGTGAAGAGATCCCTGATCTCATGAGGGGAGTGTGAGATGCTGGGTGGGTGGCAGGGGTTTCATATCCTCCCATTTTGGGCTCAGGCCCATGCAAAATCAGTTGTCTGGTGGCTATGCCCCTGTATTGAGCTATTACCAGTTGTGGCTCCTGTGATAAATTATGTGTTAAAAGCCAAATTTTTACTGTATGATAGCTACCCCCTAAATACACTAGGGCAGAACTTTGGTTTATGCCATTTATGACTACATTGATTTGCATTTTCTCATGACAGCTCCAATGAGGATCATCAGTTCAACTGATCACGTGTGAATATTTAAAAGATAGTTTATTTCAGTACTATTGCTGATTTGACATGAAACATCACTTACTGTGCTGAATTAGGATAATAAACATGTTTCTTTAATACACAAAAATAAAGCTGAAACTGGACAATATTTTCCTGAATTACAATGGCACTATTTAATACAGTACTTGGCATTTAAAAGATATTAAACATCTATAAGAGGTTACTGGATTTTTTTTAGCATAATAATTGTATATATTATTTCCAACAAAGACAAAAATATACATTATATAATGGCGTCCTCAAATACAAGCCTGCTTAACAATAGACTTATTATCGCCTGAATACACAATGAATCTGCATGAAGGGAAGACCCTGTGATATTTACTTTGTATTAGAAATTCTTGATTATTATACTGAATGGAAATAAAATTCCCAAGCACAATGAATGTCAAATTTGATTGTTTTTTAGTCACACAGTTTAAGATTCATCTGGTTGGTGGAACACACGATAAAATCATATTCAACATGTATCTTACTGTTGGAAGAACAATTTTAGAAATATGAGTTTTCGAAAAGAAACGTTATGCTGGGTTAAAGAAAAATCAGGGACGAGCAGGATTTTTTAAAACTTGCCTAATAAGTACAATATATCTATAATCTTTTATAAACTAACATACTAACTAATTAGTAGTTAAATTTGAATAATTACTGTCTTTGCAAAATACAGTTTTGCTTTCATGTTATTGATTGAAACTTGTCTGGAGGTTTTGGAACATGACATTATGACAATACTGTATACTAAAAATAAAAAAAACTATAGGAGGCAGAATATGGAGGAATCCGTTGAAAGAAACTTGAAATCTTGCTAAAGCAAAGGCAAAAATGAAATTTTGCTGATAGATGCCTGTGTAAACTATAATATTCTATAAGTAAAGAATTAGTGGCTTCATAAAATATAATTTCAGCAACAGCAACTCTGAATCATCATTTTTTGATGCTTACTTGAATATATATATCTAAAATGCCCATGTTGTCATGTGTGGCTGCTGGTATTGCTACAGAGCAGCTGAAGTGGCCACCCTTCAAATTTACCACCTGGAGTAAACAGCACAATTTCTGGAAAAAAAAACATTTAAAAGAACTCCAGAAAAGGAGCAAGATAATCTTGAAGTTCAACCTCACCTACATTGGGTAACATCTGACAACAAATTTCAATGGCTTTTTCCTTTAACAGTTATTGGCCACATTCAGTTCTACAGATATCAGTAAGACCTTGTCATGCAGTCTAAAGTGAGGGCAAACAGGTTTTCCTGTGCTGAAATTTTCAGGACTTGATTTATAGATTTCTTCAATAGGCATGATATAGAAGACATCCCCTTCCTTATTACTACAGAGATCCCAACATTTGGTAACTATGGACATTATTCTGCAGAAGGAAGAAGAGACACACTTTTCAGCAAACTTATCTCTACTTCATCATAGCCACTCATGCCTATTGCTTTTATTATTACATTTAGAACTGATTTTACATTAATTTATTTATTGCTGTTAAAGAATGACTTTCCTATTGTTTCTGGAGATACAGAGTTTTTAGACTAAAAGGACAAAAGGAGCCTGTTTACCAAACCACCTGCTCTGGAACCCCTAGACCACTAAGACCCCTAGACCACTAGGAATTCTAAGAGGTAGGCCTGGAGGACCTATAGAAGAGTGAGGGTCTTCAGAAGGGGGTCTTTTTTTTGGGGGGGGGGGGGGGAGCACTGTTTATCCTTGAGAGGCTCTGGCCCCTTTAAGATGGCACTCAGGAGCCTCAAGCCAATGATCCCAGGAAGGAAAAATAATGGCAGCATTGAGGTGTTTTGCATGCGTTTGCTTGCATTGCATCTATTATGTTTCCTATGGTGGCTAAAACCAAAGTGTATTATGGTGATATAATGCACAATAATAAAACACCATATTGCCATTTACCCCAGGATTCTATATATTGTGCTGAGATTTCTGAGCAGAAATCGAAGTGTATTCCATAAAAATGTGCATAAGGTAATTGGCTAACAATCTAATCAGCATTGATAATTAGATGTTAAAACATTCTTAAAGTATCAATTTTTAAATGCCATCAAACTTGCATGTGTGTTCATATTCACACTAAAGCATTTTTTTAATAAGGGGAACCTCAGGTATCATAATGCTATGAACGATCACTTTCTTGATGCAGCACTGCATACTCCTCATTGGTCCCTCATTTTATTTTAATTTTTTATATCCAAAATCCAAAAGCTACTTAGCTTAGAAAAGGAATGGCCAGGTTTCGCAATCTTCTTCAGGGTACAGCTCCAAAATGGCAGAGGCTACATCAAGAAAGTGATCGTTGATAACACTTGCATTGTGATATCTGAGGATCCCCTTACTAAAAAAATGTTTTAGTGTGAATATGAATACACTTGCAAGTTTGATGGCGTTTAAAAATTGATACTTTAAGAATGTTTGCTCAGAAAATTGATTTTGTTAACAACCAATTATCAGCACTGGCATTAATTAGAATTTACAAGCAAAACTGTCTAAGCGTATTCTTTAACGTGGCGCATGTAAATTCTAAGTCACGTATTTGAAAAGTGGTCATGGCCAGGGGTAGGTCATGGGTGTTTCTAAAATCTATGCGCATTGTTATGGAATACACCTGGTCCACGCATAATTTAGGCGATGGGATTTACACCGTTACTTGGCGTAACTGCCTGCGACTAAATTTAGTCATGCGGAGCAGTGCTCTGCGTATTCTATACACCACATGGAAATTTAGGCTTATTCTATAAAGTACACCTAAATTAAGGTGTACTTTATAGAATACACTTAGGAGAATGTCATTTCGGCACAAATGTTTTTAGGCGTGATATATAGATATATAGAATCTAGTCCTTAATGTGCATCAAGGTGTAAATATCATGTGTTATTCCCTTTATGATTCAAAGCATAAAATACCCTTTGCAGTAATAAATGGCAATATCCATTTCACACAAAAAGTTAAATAAATTTCACCTTAATGAGATGCTGTGATGGAAATTTCATGCAAAGGAGTTCATTAATGAGGAATTTTGCAACAACAGACATGTGAAAAGACTACTGTATACTAGTTTTTGTGAAAACATTTTTGCTGGGATCCAAGATTTTTTGCAGTTGCAATTTAAAGAGGCCACTGGTCCTGTCACTCATGGTTATTGGCCATGTTACTCTTCTTCCCCTCCCTATCCTTGGTCTGGAAATAGTTCCTGGCTTGATGCCAAGTCCTGCCCAACATCTGAAGTTTTTTGCTTCTAAAACCTTTTTTGGAAGGTGGGTTCGCATCTCCCGAGTAGTCCCAATTCTGTGAGCATTTTCTGAATCTCTCAACGGGCCAGGAGTAATCCATACTCTCTCCTGTCCTGGTGCCACTATTTTGGGCAGGCAGCCTATAAATATTCATGAATAAATCAATTTTAATAAACAAAAACAGTGGCACCTGCTCCCTAGTGGTACATCAGAACATATGACTAGAGGTCAGATGTTATCTAGTTTCCTGACCCCTAGTGGTTCTTTCCAATGTACTGCTAGGAGGCACATGCTGCCAGTTTGCAAGGTGGCAGGGCTAAGGCATGATCTACTGGGAAATGCTCCTGTCCTCTTTAGGTGTTCACCTACTTGAGATGAGTCAGGGCTATCTAGCAGGGGATGAGGTATGGGGGCAACAAACACCTCCACAATTTTTAAGGGTGTGGGACTTCAGTGCGTGGTTGGGACTTAGCCACAAGGCCAGGAGCTTTTAATCACTGAGACCCTAATTAGGGCTGGGAAGGGGGACGAGAGTATTGGGGCTACTAGATGACCAAGAATTTGAGGCCCCTAAGAATGGGGATGGACATTGGGCCACTATGAATGTGAGGCTATATCACAAGGGCCACTTACCCTTTAAAACTGATGCTGCCGTGTGAAAGGGACATTTTTTTTCTTTTTAGTGTGTTTCTACAGCTCTTGGCTATGGTAATGCAAATAAAATGAATTGACATTATTTTGCTATTTAAATAAACTCATCTGTATCCTGTTGCTAAATAGCACAGAAATGGCCAGAAACTGCAACTTTTTGACATGGTAGTACATCAGGTCCTAAAGATATGGCTAATCGGTAACAAATCTAGTGGGTGAATGACAATGTATTTGGGGTTGCAGAAATGTTCATTTTTACAATGACCTTAACATCTCTCTAACAACTGAACACTATCAGGTACAGCAGATTCTGCATAATAGATTTTTCTGCTACTTTTCTGGGGCCTGTATACGCTTATTTTGAAATATTCCATTTCTGTTAAATTCAGTAGGACATGGTTCTTTTCATCCATGTGTCTTGAAGATGGCTTTTTCAGCAGCAGGAACAAAAAAGTGGTGAGAAAACATCAGCGCTGATCCCATACATTTCTTTCTCCTTGAAATGACACAGTATTGTGCATTGGTATTTGGCAAGGAAAATCGTGTCTTGTTAACATGCTGCGTATCATTGCTTCTAGAGCTTACCCAGTTTTGCACTATTAGCGTTAGAGCAGCATTTTGACCTGGTCTCCTCACAGTTCATGATTTTCAGCAATGGGTGAGGGTGAAGATGACTGAGAGCTACCACTGAAGGCCTCTTTGTTTGTGAAAGCTGAGTTGAGTGTCACGCTTTGCCTGGGCTTCACTGAGGCGAGCTCAGACAAGTTAATGTTGTCACTCTTTACAAGAGTTGCTTTGTCCATATTTTCTTTGCTATGTTTTGCAATCACAGCTTCTAGGAAGTCTACTTTGGGTGGCAGAGATCCACTTTCAAATAAATATTTTGCTAGGTAGGAAAAAGCAATGTTGGCCAGAAAGGAGGACAGCATGGAAAGCATCTTAAATGGGAATCTCTGAACATAGATATGGTCTTCATTCAGGTAGCAACCAGGATAGCAGATAAAGGGCTGAAGATAGAGGTATGGTTCTCCTCCACTTATTCGAAGCAGGAGGCCAAAAACATACCCTGCAATGGAGCCATAAGTATTAGTTCCTTTGATGAAAAGGACACAGAGCAGCTGAGGGAAGATGATAATATATACAAGGTCAGAGCTGAGGTACCAAAGTCCATAAACTGACTTTGCTAGTAACGCCATTGCAGTTGCTGATGCTCCAAATAAGAAAACAGTGATTCTCATCACCCATGTGAGTTCTCTCTCTGAAGCCTGAAAAACACAACCAGCTTTTCTTTAAATATTTGTAGTAATCATAATATTTATAATGATGCTTTTATGCTTCTCATCAGAAATAAAGTTTGATTAAAAATACCATATAAGTTTGTGATTTAATGAGATGAATGACTGTGCGGTTGTGTCAGATGGTTGAATATATTATTTTTCTAACTTGAATTATTATTTTCCTTACAGCTGAAACATGTAGAGAACTAAATATCTCTGGAATGGATTAACAGAACAGGATATGTTCATTGGTAGCTTCACAAGAAGCTACTATGGTAACAGCTTCTTTTACTAAGTATTTAAAACTTTCAGTTAATTTGCCTTGAACAAACCTTAAAATAAGACTTTAAATTAGCCATATGCGCTGCCACTTGATCAATGCAACGCTTTGTAGACTGAGAAAGTAGCAGCAAGCTAGAATGCATGGATAAATATAAAGACATTCCAGCTGACATTCATTGGTAGTCGGCTTAACTGGCCGGTTGCATAGCACTTAACCGGATATCCGTGAATATTCAGTGGATGATATCCAGCTATTTCCTGCTGAATATTTGTGGTCAGTGCATAGTAGCTAACCAGTTATATTGTGCGATATAGCCGGCTAGTTGCAAATATTCAAACGCTGGCTGGCTAAAGGGTCCTTTTATTAAGCTGTGTTGGCGCCTACATGTGTCCTATGCGTATCAATTTTGAACTACTGACTGGCTACCACGTGGCTAGGAGGTAATTTCATTTTTAACGAGCATCTGCTATGCGCAGCAGAAAATCTTTTTTATTTTCTGGTGTGCGGCGCTAACTGGGTGGTAATCGACATTGTACACACGCTGACGATTACCGCCCATTAACACATGAGACCTCACTACTAAGTCAATGGGTGGCAGTAAGATCTCAGGCTCAAAATGGATGTGCGCCAATTTTCATTTTGCTGCGAGTTTATTTTCAGCCAAAAAAAGGCCTTTTTTGCAGGTGTGCTGAAAAATGGACCTGCACATGTCCAATATTCACGTCTACACCAGCGCAGGCCATTTTTTGGCACACCTTAGTAAAAGGACCTCTAAGTTTTGTGGCCAAATCAGGCTGTATAAATAGCAGTCTGATCTTTGGCCACTATGAACTTAACTGGTCAGCTCTGAATATTTACTTAGTTGGCTAACCAGCTTATAATCGAACGAGAAAAACGCCCAAGTTCCGACCTAAATCGGGAGATGGACGTTTATCTCACAAAAACGAATAAAGCGGTATAATCGAAAGCCGATTTTTGGGCGTTTTCAACTGCACTCCGTCGCGGATGCGGACAAAGTTTATGGGGGCGTGTCAGAGGTGTGGCGAAGGCGGAACTGGGGCGTGGTTATCTGCCGAACAGAGATGGGCGCATTTCACAGATAATGGGACAAAAGTATGCGTTTTTAGCTAGAATTTAGGGCACTTTTCCTGGACCCTGTTTTTTCACGAATAAGGCCCCAAAAAGTGCCCTAAATGACCAGATGACCACTGGAGGGAATCGGGGATGACCTCCCCTGACTCCCCCAGTGGTCATAAACCCCCTCCCACCTCAAAAAATGATGTTTCACAACTTTTTATTTTGACCCTCAAATGTCATACCCACCTCCCTGGCAGCAGTATGCAGGTCCCTGGAGCAGTTGTTAGGGGGTGCAGTGGACTTCAGGCAGGTGGACCCAGGCCCATCCCCCCCCTACCTGTTACAATTGTGCTGCTTAATGCTTAGTCGTCCAACCCCCCCCCCGAACCCACTGTACCCACATGTAGGTGCCCCCCTTCACTCCTTAGGGCTATAGTAATGGTGTAGACTTGTGGGCAGTGGGTTTTGAGGGGGATTTGGGGGGCTCTACACACAAGGGAAGGGTGCTATGCACCTGGGAGCTCTTTTACCTTTTGTTCTGTTTTTGTAAAAGTGCCCCCTAGGGTGCCTGGTTGGTGTCCTGGCATGTTAGGGGGACCAGTGCACTACGACTCCTGGCCCCTCCCTCGAACAAATGCCTTGGATTTATTCGTTTTTGAGCTGGGCGATTTCATTGTCCATTATCGCTGAAAAGCAAAAACGCCCAGCTCATAACTTGGCGAATAAAACATGGACGTCTAATTTTTTCGAAAATACGCTTGGGTCCGCCCCTTCACGGACCCGTTCTCGGAGATAAACGCCCATGGAGATAGGCGTTTCTGTTCGATTATGCCCCTCTAAGTGTATAGCGACCAAAAATAAACTGGATATTCAATGCCGGTCACCGGAAACTGTCCAGCATTGAATATTGGGACTCACCGCCGACCACAGGAGTTAGCCAGGCTGCCTCCCATGGTCTGAATATCAGCCCTCATTGTCATTAACCTCATAACCCAAATTCTATAAATGGTGCTCAAGGTCAAATGTGCTGTTGGGCGCACAGTTATGGAATACGGTCGGTTACGCATGTAACTTAATTGGCTAATTGGCGCTAAATAGGCACTTAATTCATGATTAGTACTAAGAACTGGCTTTAGCAAGCACTAATTGGCACTAATTTGTAGTTATGCATGTAATTGCCATTAGCGGATATTCTATAAGTTGCGCACCCAAAATCCATAATGTGCAACTAAAAGGGAGATGTGGACCTGGGAAGGGCATGGGTGGGCTGGGAGCATGTCAGGCAGTTACACAAGCTGCTTACGAATGTAAGTGCAGACTTATGCTCTACTCTACCACAGATGATGATCAGACAGTGAAGATGATTATGAAAATGCACAGAGTCATTAATAGTGCTGTCAAAGCTTTAATCAAATTAATGTGTGACTCTACATGGGCCTGTGTTTCGGCCACTGGCCTTCATTATGAGTCTAATGCCAATGGAGCTGCTAAATTCAGTGTTCTCTGCACCTTTAATGCTATGAATCAGTAAACGTAGGCAATCCTGTTATAGGCTCACTCTCCTCAGTTGTTGCTCGCTGAGCTTCAATAGAGTACTACAATCCTGTTCAGGATAAAGTTAAAGGTGCAATGAACACTGAATTTAGCAGCTCCAAGGGCATTAGACTCCTGATGCAGGCCAGGTGGCTGAAACACAGGCCTGTGTCGAGTCATGCCTTGTTTTGATTAAAAACTTGTCGGCACCATTACTGACTCTGTGCGTTTTTGTTGTTGTCTACGCTGATTTGTGAGGATTGGCTCTTCTGTTTTGTTGTCTACTCTATCACAACAATTGTGCACACAATTGCTGTTATAGAATTTGCACTTAGCATCCATCATCTTGGTGCCTAACTTTAGGCGACCTTTGCAGAATTAACCCGAAAAGTTGAAGATTAAATTATTAGAGAAACCATAAGGAGCCTTGAGACAGATTAAAAATTCACAAACCCCCAGAATTTCATGAAAGGCTCTGTTGAATATGGAGTCTTTTATAAAATATGTATAAGGATGGCATCATAAGGACATAAGCGTTGCCATATTGGGACAGACTAAAGGTCCATTAAGCCCAGTATCCTGTTTTTAACAGTGGCCAATCCAGGTCACAAGTACCTGGCAAGATCCCATTTTGTCATTACAGGAGCAATGACATTAAATAGTGCACATTATCCCCCAGGTTCTATATATGGCACTCAGATTTGCGCCTAAATTTGTGCACAATCCCAAGATGTGCGGGCAACCTAATTGGCTAATGAGCTGTTAATAAGCAATAATTGGCTGCTAACAACCAATTATTGATGTTGATTGGTACCAATCAGGGTTTCTTTGCGCATCTGGCTACACACTGTTCTATCCTATCATGCACAGCTCAAATGGGGGCGTAGTCATGGGAGGTGCATGGGAGTGTCAGAGCAGTTCCTAAAAGTTGTGCATGTTGTTAAAGAATACACATGTTCAGAAATCACATGTATATGCCTGAACATTTAGGAGGTAATTCTCAAACTGGGCTCCCATACATGTGCCCAGAGGGCGCCTGATAGGAGTCTAGGGAATAATTCTCTACAGGTTGCACAAATTCTATATCGGCAATTATACGCCTAATTGCTTTTATAAATACTAGTATAAGTCCGAAGTTATGTGCCTGACTTTAGGACCAAGCACTTATGCTAATTTATTGACTGGTCTAAATGCTAGAATCTAACTGATGGCAATTAGGTGCAAAACCGATAGTATTCTTTAACCTTCGTGCATAAGTTCTAGGCACGCCCATGACCCATCCATGCCCCTCCCATGTCCACACACCCCTTTTGCTATAGAATTTGCACACTAAGGTTATAGAGTACTAGATGAGCAGTTATGTGCGTAACTGCAAATTAATACCAATTAACACTAACTATACCCAATTATTGACTGTTAATGCCAATTAGCAGCTAATTTAACAAACGAAGGGCCCCTTTTATCAAGTGGCAGTAAGCCCAATGCGGGCTTACTGCTCGCTAAACAGGAAGTACTACTGAGCTACCGGTAGCCTGGCAGTACTTCCCACCCCTAGTAAGCCATCATATCCGGCGCTACAAAAATATAGCGGGTTACCACCGGGTTAGCGTGGGAGCCCTTACTGGCACCTCAATGGGTGGCAGTAAGGGCTCCCCCCGAAATGGCTGTGTGGCAAGTGCTTTACTTGCCACGCAGCCATTTCCTGTGAGAGAGACTTCCCTTTTACCTGCTGTGGTAAAAAGGGGACCTCAGCGCATATGAAAAACACGTGCTGATGCCAGCGCATGTCCACTTTTATCGCATCTTGGTAAAAAGGGCCCTAAATTAAACATGTGTAACTGGCAGTATTCTATATCTTGGGTGCATAATTTTGCACACTAACCCCTGGATTCTATATATGCCCCCTCCCCCCAAATTGCATACCCAAGTTGCCCTTCAGGAACCGCTAGCATACCTTGATAAAAGAGGCTCACAATGTTTTTCCTTTGGAGGGCAGCTGTAGGCATTCTCAGGGGTACAGATTGGGCATAGTGGAGATAGAGTTGTGAGGTACATTTTTTTAACAAAAGTTGTGGGTAATAAAAATAATACACACACAAATTTACACCTTTTTTTGAATAAGGTGTAAATGAGTGTTGAACATTTATGTACTATCGGGGCTGGTACTAGGTGCCTAATTTATAAAGGTGCATTGGCGCCTCTGATGTCTCTATAGCAATTATAAAAAAGGCAACTTTTTGGACTTTCCACGTGGGCATCCTGTTATAAAATTAGCCCTCACATATTCAGTAAACATTGCGTTCCTCCCATTATCCTTTTTTTTTTGCACAGCAAGTCATTTTATAAATTGCCCTTACATTTTGCCTAAATGCAAGCTGGTAGATATTTCGAGCGAACATTGAGCTGGCTGACAGGATTGAGGAGTCTGCTGAAGACATCACAGCAGCAGATACAGCACCAAGACCGAAGAAAGAAATGTACTCTGGACACAGATACTGCAGGACGATAGGTAAAATCATGTCTGCTTCCTTCTTGTCCTTGGGATCTCTACCATCGAGGCCATACTCAGTCTTGTTCCAATCTGTAAATATAAATTTTAAAAAAATCAATAACATGATTACTTTTCCCCCAACATTCAAAGCTATTTAACCGGCCAGAATCGGCCGCTGACTGGTTAAATAACATTTTGGCACCTAACCACGAATATTCAGTGGGAGATAACTGGTTATCTTCACTGAATATTCACAATCAGCACTGAAAAGTTAACTGGCTATATTGCATGATAACCGGCAATATTCAGCGCTGACCAGCTAAGTTTAGCAGGCGAATTGGACCTCATACATAGCAGTCCTATCTATGCTCACTATTAGCTTAGGGCTCCTTTTACTAAGTGGCAGTAAGCCCAATGTGAGCTTACCGCTCGCTGTACAGGAAGTACCACCGGGCTACCCCAGCAGCCTGGCGGTACTTCCTACCCCTAGTGTGCCGTCATTTCTGGCACTACAAAAATTAGCGCCGGAGTGTACCCGGTGGTAATTTTACAGTGCTGTGCGCTGCTCGGTTACTGCTGGGTTAATGCAGGAGCCCTTACTGCCACCTCAATGGGTAGTGGCAAGGGCTCCCCCCCTAAAAAATTGGCTGCATGGCAAGTGCTTTACTTGCTGTCTGGCCATTTCCTGTAGGAAGATGAGACTTCCCTTTTACCACTTGCGGTAAAAGGGAGCCTTAGCCCACATGTAAAACACACGCTGATGCCAGCGCTGGCCCCCTTTTGCCACAGCTTGGTAAAAGGGGCCCTTAACTGACCAGTGCTGAATACTCGCTTAGCTGGTTAAGCTAGCACTGGTCAACCCCCCAACCCCCCCAGATATTCAATGCCGGTCACCTTTAATGGCCTAACATTGAATATCTGGGGTTAGTGCTGACCGAGGCACTTATGTGGGCTGCCCTTTGCTGGTTGAATATCTGCCCCTTTGAATTAGGCAATATTGATGTCCAACAGAGTTGTGTAGAATTTGCACAAACACACTAGAGTTTATGCATTACAACACTAGAGAAATAAAAACAAGACTGCATTTCCTCCTGTAGTTTCAAGATTATTATTTGCTATACCACCCATGAAAAACTGCCTAAACAGTTTACAAGGACATATAACATCGGTAAAATGAAAACCTGAATAGAATTCCATTAAGACAAGAAAGGTAAGGAGAATAGAAAGCAGTATCAGAATGGAAACTATAGAACAATAGAGTAATAGAATATTAGCACCCCCAGGATCCCCCCCCCCCCCCACTGCACTCATGGCTCAACTCTCACCCAGTAAGGGACAGAGGGCTCAAGAATATGCAAGAACAAAGTCTTTAGGTCAGCTTTAAACTGGGCCAAGGAGTTCTGCAATTGCATGTCAATAGGAAGGGTGTTCCAGAGGCTGGGACCTATGACGCTGAAAACCTTTGTCCTAATATATTCATGTTATATTTGTCTAAATGTAAGTATACTAAGTGGAGAAATAGATGTGACAAGAAAAGAGGAAGGCCAGTAGAGTTTTGAAAACCATCTTGTATGATATGTATGTATGTACTACTACTACTTATCATTTCTATAGCGCTACTAGATGTACGCAGCACTGTACACTTGAAGTGGTAACCAATGTCCCTCATGTAGAAGGGACGTCACAGGGTCATACTTCCAACACCCTTCACAAGTTCAATGGCAACGTTCTGAATCAATTGGAGGCGTTGAAGATCAGATGTCCTAAGGCTCTGATAAAGGGCATTGTAGTAGTCAGTGCTGCTGATGACCAATCCATGGATGAGCGTTTCAAGTGCAGCTGGATGAAAGAGATGTCTCATGGATCTAATTTGTCTCAATTTGTAAAAGCAATGCTGTAATAATGATGAGGTTTGAGCTTGAAAACTAAGTTTATCATCCAATACAACACCTAGTATTATTAGGGTCAAAACTAAAGGTATAGTTGCACCCTGGAACATGACCATGCTGTGCAAAATACAAAAAAGCAGATTTACTTTCTAAATACTGAAATGTTCCAATCATGAAATTGAAAATAAAATTGTATTTCTACCTTTGTTGTCTAATGATTTTATTTTTCTAATCATGCAGGTCCAAGTCTCTGGTTTCTGTCTTCTCTTAAATATCTACTACTACTACTACTTAACATTTTCCCACAGTCTTCTGTCCATTTCCTATTTCTTCTCTCTCTTCTCTTCTTCATCATTTCCTCCACTACATCCATCTCTGATATTATCACTTTTAGCTTTCTTCCATTTAGTTTTCTGCCTCTAAATCCACTCAGGTTTTACCCTCTCCTTCTCACCATCCAGTCTTCAAGCACCTTTTCTTAACTGCATGTATCTGCAGCTTTCCATCTCTTTCCCAGCCTTTCACTTATTCTTCCCCATATGCAGCATCTCTAATCTATCTCTTCTCCCCTGTGTCCAGTCTTTCTTTCTCCCTTCCCTCTCTCTTCCCTCTGTGCCCAGTAGCTCCTCCATGCCCAGCATCTTAACCTCTCTCTTATCCTGTGTTCAGCATCTCCTTCCTTTTTCCCTCCACATGCCCAGCATATCCACCCTTCCTCATGGCCAGCATCTCATTCCTCCTTGCTCTCTCTTTTCCCCTATAATCTGTATCACCCTTCTTTCTAACTTACCCCCTAAGCCCAGCATCTTCCCTCTATCTTCCCCCTATGCCCATCATCTCCCTTCTATCTCCCCTTCTCCAAGCCCAGCATCTCCCCCCGTGCGCCTATAGAGGCACCCAGAGAGTGCTCATATGACATGAATTCTACAAAGAAAAGTAGGTGCTTACTTTATAGAATACTAGCTTAAGAAGTGAAATATGTACCTATATGTTCATGCCTAAATGCCAGACATAACGTGCACAATTTATTGTATTCTATAAGTTATGTATGTAAATGTGAGTCCTACCCATACTCATCCTGCTCTGTAAGATATACGTGTGTTATTTACAGAATAGTGCTTAGGCAAAATTTTGTTATCTAAATGGGTATGTGCAGAATGTTGCCTTTTTAAAATCAATGCTGAAAAGTCATCTCCTAAACCAGACTACCAGACCACCAGACTGCCATGAACTGCTCATACTTCACTGACTTTATGGTCTTGCTACATTTGTGAATATCTGTTGTTTGTATTTTAGATTGTGTATGTTGTTTTGTTACCCACCTTGGATGAAGGTGGACTGTAAATAATAAAACATAAACATTATTCTAATCACTGATGTGCACAATTAGCATATAAATGTTGGTGCCCATTTTATAGAATTACCCCTAAATGTCAGCACACATAAATTTCAATAATAATCCTAAATGTGGTTCTGTAAATACCCACTTAACATACATAGCCAGTAGCTGCAAGGGGAATGGAGAAGGAGTAGCCTAATGGATAGTGTAGCAGGCTTTGACCCTGGCAACCTGGGTTCAATTCCCACTGCAGCTCCTTGTGATCTTGGGCAGGTCACTTAACCCTCTATTGCCCCAGGTACAAAAAAGATTGTGAGCCCTCTAGGTACAGAGAAAGTACCTGCATTTAGTGTGTAAAACATTGTGCATGTAAGGTACATGTGTTCCTCACCACATCTAGGTGCCTACACCTCTATAGCTAATATTAGTGCAAGTGCCTACATGTTGGGTGAACTGATACTGGGTTATGCTTGTATTCTATACCTGAACCTAGGTGCCCAGATTATGTTGTAGAATAGGCTCAAACCATGCAGCAAGAGAGCACCTAAATGGAGGCGCCCAGTTAAAGAATTACCTCCTTAATGCAAATATTTGATTTAGGGGATGTGGAATGAGCATGGATTGTGCCTTGCAAGTAACGGCTTGTTACTGCATATTTATTTATTGGAATTTATTAACCACCCAAGGCGACGTACAATGTAACATAAAACTTACAGCGTTGTTAGCAGCAGAACAATAATAAAATGACCAAATATAAACATAAATGCAATCAATGACGTAAACTTGGAGATGGCAAATTGAAACCTAGTAACAGGATTAAGATGATACAGTATCAGAAATACAAACATTTACTGCACTGTAAAGCAATCATCAAATTGATTTAGCCTGCACAAAACATTTAAGGTACTAATGAATTGGATGCATGCTAATGAAAGCACTTTCTTTACTTTTCTTTACACTGGACTTATATCCCGCAATTACAAAAAAAGCAGTTCAATGCAGGTTACAGAGATAGAGTGAACCAAATGTTCAGATTATACATAGATCATTAGTTTATAACTACAATGAGTCCTTAATTACAATTCAAATCATGATTTACAAACTTCAAATCCTAAAATATTTTCTAGATAAAAAAGTCTTACATGACTTCTGAAAAAGTAAATAATCACTAATCATTCGAAGTTCTAGAGGCAATGAATTCCAAAATGTTACTGCCTGGTAAGATAAAGCAGCAGACAAAAATCTTTTGAACCTTTTGTTACAGAAGGAAAGCATAATAAAAGTTGCCTTCATAATCGATCTGATTTATAGCCGGTGGAAGCATTACCCATATTCATCAAACAGGATGGAACCTCACCATATAATATTCTGTCCTTAATTTGAACTGCACCCGTGCCTCAATTGACAACCAGTGTAAATCAATCAATCCCCCAGTATAAATCCCAGGAGAATATTTTGTAGCGCCATTTCACAAACAGATTATGTCTTGGTTTTCTAAATCTTTGCTCAGTACCCTAATGTTAGATTAGGGTGGGAATTTGAAAGCAAGTAATGGATGAATATATTCCCTCCAAAAATATCTTATGTCTTCTAGCTTCCGCCCAGTCCATCAGGCAGCATTTAGATGCAATAGTGGTATCATTGTAAAAACTCAGAATAGAGCATTCCAGAAGAGAGAACTGTCCGCTCATTATTTAGGCTGGAAAACAATCATGTTTTCAGTTTTCAACAGATTCTTACCATACACATAGTAGGGAAATATCTTCCACTATTAAGTTTCCAAGCTCCATCACTTCTAATACCTCAGCCTCCATGGACAATTAACCCATATTACAGCCTTGATTAGATATGTGGAGCCTATATGCTGATCAGCAGGGCTCTACAATAATGGCTTTCAGTACATTATGGGTATGTTTTTTTTCTCTTTCCCTGCATATTAAAATAAATAAATGACACAACTTACCAGTTCAAGTTCAAGTTTATTTGATCTGCCACAAACACATTAAAAGTCTAAGCGGTTAACAAGGTAAAGCAAAACAAAAAGGACAGAGCGTCTTGTTAAAGACATAAGTGACCAAAAGATGTAGATAAGCAACTTGCACAGAAGGAAGTACGGGGAAGGAGAGATACAATTTCATAGTAGGGGATGGAGAGGAGGAGAAAGGAGGGCTGGTTCAACAGAGGACATAGGACGCTCTTCAGGAGTCATGCTTCAAGCTGCTGACAGTTTCTTTTCTCTATACATCTGAATTCTTGGAGGTGGGAAATGCCTGCTGACCTCTCTCTAAATGACTCACAGAAGAAACCTAGTAGCATTCTTTTTGGTCCATTTTTACACCTGGAAATAATTACCACGAGTCTGTGGAACTCATTTTCGAAAGAGAAAAACATCCAAAAAGTGTCATAAAGCAGCATTTGGACAAATTTCTTCTCAAAAGGTTGAAATCAGTATTTTCAAAACCTATTTTGCAGACGTTTATTTATGCAATTCGTCTGCAGTGCATTCAGATCATAAGGGGGCATGTCAGGGGTGTTCCTAACACTTCAACATTTTATAGCCATAATGGAACAAAATGAAAACGTCTAGGGCTAAAACTTCAATGTTTTGATCTAGATCTGTTTTTTTTAGAATGGATAAGGCACAAAAAGGTGCCCTAAATGACCAGATGAGCAATAGAGCGAATCAGGGATGACCCCCTTACTCCCCCAGAAGTCACTGACCCCCTCCCACCTCCAAAAATGTGAATAAAAATAGTACTTACCAGCCTCAATGACAGCTTCAGATGTTATAGCCAGTTTTATTAGAGCAGCAAGAAAGTCACTGAAGCAGTGCAGTGGTCGGTGCAGTGCACTGTAGAAAGGAGGATCCAGGTCCATATCTCACACTACCTGTCACACTTGTGGTGGAAGCTGTGAGCCCTAAAAAACTCACCAACAACCTACTGTACCCACATATAGGTGACCCCTTCATCCATAAGGGCTATTGTAGTGGTGTACATTTCGGGGCAATGGGTGACTGGGTTTTGGAGGACTCAGCAGACAAGATAAGAGGGTAATGGTGAGATGTGTACCTGGGAGCTTTTATATGAAGTTCACATCAGTGCCCCCATATGGTGCCCCATTGCTCTCCTGGGATGTCTGTCTGGCCAGTCTACTAAGAAAGCTGGCTCTTCGTACATTCCAATTGCTTGTTTTTGTGCATTTTGTACTTGGACATTTTTTTTTCAAAAATGGACCAAAAAGATAAACACACAAAGCACAAAACCATCTAGCATGTTCCTATCAAAAAAAATATATAGACATTTTGCTGTTTTGAAAATGGCATTATTAATTCCTAATGCTCGACGATAACAATATGCAGGTGATATGCATGCTATTAGCTTCATGCATTAGGAAGAAAAGAGGGAGGATGGTGATGGCGCATGCACTCCTCCACTCCTACAAAAGCATCATCACGTGATGTCCCAGGAGAGAAAGATGTCCATTAGTTCCCACTCCCCTGCCTGGCACAGTGCAAGAAGTTCCCCTTGCCTGGAGTATTTCTTTTGAAGATTAAACTACCACAAAGTTGAACGGCTTGCAGAAAAATGTTTGAATGACACATCAAAAACCAAAAGGGCACACAGAGGTGTTTCAAAACTGGAGATGGTCGGAATCAGCAGCATAAAGTCCAGCCTAATCAAACCACCTCCCCGCTCCTGCTGCTGCCTCTCCAGCCACCACTACTCATGATCTCTGAAGCCTCTTCCCGAGCCCAACCAGAGTACAAATCCTCTCTTCATAAACTCTAACGCCAGCTCTGAGCTGGCGTTAGGTTCTTTGTGGTAAGGGCACCCTTCTTTAGGGCACTGTTCTCTGAGCATTAAAGGGGAATAGGAAAAGACCTAATTTAAATCTTCTTGACTGCATTTGCACAGATCTGGGGCAAGATTTCCGTGGTAGGGGCCTCTGAACATTGTGTGCCAGCAAATGCAGATGCTAGTCTGGCGCTAATAGCCTCTGGCGCCCGCGTTTACTTCTGATCATTGGGGTCTTGGAAAAGAAAGAGAAAAAGAATCCTTTGTGAATAACCTGCAAGACTGACGTTCATGTTACGTGCCTGGGGAGCATGGTAGAACAATACAGTTCAGAAGAATGGTTGTCTGACTCTGCCTGTACACTGTTCTGTCTGTCAGTACCATCCTTTGGTTCTGTGCAGCCAGAGGGTGACATGATTATTACAGTTCCTCTCTGCTTCTGTATCACAGACCGATCTCTCTCCTATTAGTGTCACTATTAGTGACAACTAGGCAGATAAAGAGGGGGTGTTCTGTAACAGGGCACCCATATTTGGGCACCAAATGCATGCACTCAGGAGCCTATTTCTAGGGAGGAAGGTACTTGTTTACTTTACTTTGTACAGTGCTGGTGTAACAGTCAAAATGCGCATGTTGTGTTTGGGTGCGACCACTTACACCAGACATAGATTGATGCGAGTATTCACACCTAAATGCAGCAAGAAGGTGCACAATGATGCCAATTTACCTAGTTCCAAGCTGGGAATTTTGGGCCAGTGCTGGTTTTGAACTTACACCCCAAAGCAGTGTGGGATCTGTAGTGCTGTAAATCCCATAATACACTAGGATGGGGTGGGCAGCAGCGGAGTGGAGTGGCCTAGTTAGAGCACCAGTCTTGTAATACAGAGGTGGCTGGTTCAAATCCCACTGCTGCTCCTTGTGATTTTGGGCAAGTCACTTAACACTCCATTGCCTCAGGTACAAACTTAGATTGTGAGCCCTCCTGGGACAGAGAAATATCCACTGTACCTGAACATAACTCACCTTGAGCTACTACTGAAAAAGGTGTGAGCAAAATCTAAATAAATAAGAAAATGTTCCCTCTAAGCAGAGTGAATGAGTGATCACTCATACACTTTAGGAGCATTGCTCACAGATTTGACATGGTCGCTCACAAAAATACCAACCTGACTATTTAGAGAAATGCATTGCTAATATTGCGCTCAAAAATTGTTGGTTTTTAAAACTTGTTGCTCACACATAAAAAAACTTTGTGTGCACTAGGCCACTCCTTAGAGGCACATTGGTCAGAAATCCAGGACTGCCCCAAAATCTCCAGCCTGAAACTGGGCAATTTGACATCTCTGCGTGTTGATGGGAGACCTGCCTGGGCTCTGTCCATGTGTGTGCTCTCCCTACAACTATACGCTATGGGGGGCATGTGCACAGTTATAGGATGACGCATAGGCAGTGTAGGGTCCATTTGTATATGTAAGTGCAGAAATGTGCATGTAGGTGGCCTTTATTCTGTAACTATGTGTGCAATTTGCAGCTAAGTGACCATGCATGTTATTGACAGTAGCTCTGTAGTCACTACTAGCCAGCCAGCCACAGGTAGAAAGCATGAGGGAGTTTTAAAAATCACTTTTCTCTGCTTCAGGGGCAAATCTGAGCCAAAGAACTGTCTGCTGTTTGAATAATTTGATTCTTCATTTTCTTTTACATCTTTTCCACTTCAGCAAAACACATTTTTTTTTCTGAAGCAGCTGCCAGGGAATTACCTTCCCTAGGAGAAAATGGTGCTCTGCTTTTTATTCCTGTCCAGCTGCTGACATCATCACCCATGGGATTTCAGACAACGCAAGCAGGGATAGGTTTTTTTTGGCTCCTTTTCAAATTTTCAACATGATTTGCAAAGTGCCTTATGCTTTTTCTTTCTCCTTCTCCCAAATTGGCTCCAATGTGTTTGGCTCTATGGACCATACTTTACTACTAAAAATGAATGGCATTGATGGGGGTTACATAAGTACATAAGTACATAAGTAGTGCCATACTGGGAAAGACCAAAGGTCCATCTAGCCCAGCATCCTGTCACCGACAGTGGCCAATCCAGGTCAAGGGCACCTGGCACGCTCCCCAAACGTAAAAACATTCCAGACAAGTTATATCTAAAAATGCGGAATTTTTCCAAGTCCATTTAATAGCGGTCTATGGACTTGTCCTTTAGGAATCTATCTAACCCCTTTTTAAACTCCGTCAAGCTAACCGCCCGTACCACGTTCTCCGGCAACGAATTCCAGAGTCTAATTACACGTTGGGTGAAGAAACATTTTCTCCGATTCGTTTTAAATTTACCACACTGTAGCTTCAACTCATGCCCTCTAGTCCTATTATTTTTGGATAGCGTGAACAGTCGCTTCACATCCACCCGATCCATTCCACTCATTATTTTATACACTTCTATCATATCTCCCCTCAGCCGTCTCTTCTCCAAGCTGAAAAGCCCTAGCCTTCTCAGCCTCTCTTCATAGGAAAGTTGTCCCATCCCCACTATCATTTTCGTCGCCCTTCGCTGTACCTTTTCCAATTCTACTATATCTTTTTTGAGATACGGAGACCAGTACTGAACACAATACTCCAGGTGCGGTCGCACCATGGAGCGATACAACGGCATTATAACATCCGCACACCTGGACTCCATACCCTTCCTAATAACACCCAACATTCTATTTGCTTTCCTAGCCGCAGCAGCACACTGAGCAGAAGGTTTCAGCGTATCATCGACGACGACACCCAGATCCCTTTCTTGATCCGTAACTCCTAACACGGAACCTTGCAAGACGTAGCTATAATTCGGGTTCCTCTTACCCACATGCATCACTTTGCACTTGTCAACATTGAACTTCATCTGCCACTTGCACGCCCATTCTCCCAGTCTCGCAAGGTCCTCCTGTAATCGTTCACATTCCTCCTGCGACTTGACGACCCTGAATAATTTTGTGTCATCGGCGAATTTAATTACCTCACTAGTTATTCCCATCTCTAGGTCATTTATAAATACATTAAAAAGCAACGGACCCAGCACAGACCCCTGCGGGACCCCACTAACTACCCTCCTCCACTGAGAATACTGGCCACGCAATCCTACTCTCTGCTTCCTATCTTTCAACCAGTTCTTAATCCATAATAATACCCTACCTCCGATTCCATGACTCTGCAATTTCTTCAGGAGTCTTTCGTGCGGCACTTTGTCAAACGCCTTCTGAAAATCCAGATATACAATATCAACCGGCTCCCCATTGTCCACATGTTTGCTTACCCCCTCAAAAAAATGCATTAGATTGGTGAGGCAAGACTTCCCTTCACTAAATCCGTGCTGACTTTGTCTCATCAGTCCATGTTTTTGTATATGCTCTGCAATTTTATTCTTAATAATAGCCTCCACCATCTTGCCCGGCACCGACGTCAGACTCACCGGTCTATAATTTCCCGGATCTCCTCTGGAACCCTTCTTAAAAATCGGAGTAACATTGGCTACCCTCCAGTCTTCCGGTACTACACTCGATTTTAGGGACAGATTGCATATTTCTAACAGTAGCTCCGCAAGTTCATTTTTTAGTTCTATTAATACTCTGGGATGAATACCATCAGGTCCCGGTGATTTACTACTCTTCAGCTTGCTGAACTGACCCATTACATCCTCCAAGGTTACAGAGAATTTGTTTAGTTTCTCCGACTCCCCCGCTTCAAATATTCTTTCCGGCACCGGTGTCCCCCCCAAATCCTCCTCGGTGAAGACCGAAGCAAAGAATTCATTTAATTTCTCCGCTACGGCTTTGTCCTCCTTGATCGCCCCTTTAACACCATTTTCGTCCAGCGGCCCAACCGACTCTTTGGCCGGTTTCCTGCTTTTAATGTATCTAAAAAAATTTTTACTATGTATTTTTGCTTCCAACGCTAATTTCTTCTCAAAGTCCTTTTTTGCCCTCCTTATCTCCGCTTTGCATTTGGCTTGGCATTCCTTATGATCTATCCTGTTACTTTCAGTTGGTTCTCTTCTCCACTTTCTGAAGGATTGTTTTTTGGCTCTAATGATTTCCTTTATCTTACTGTTTAGCCACGCCGGCTGACGTTTAGTCTTTTTTCCCTTTTTTCTAATACGTGGAATATATTTGTCCTGAACCTCCAGGATGGTGTTTTTAAACAGCATCCACGCCTGATGCAAGTTTTTTACTCTGCGAGCTGCTCCTTTCAGTCTTTTTTTCACCATTTTTCTCATTTTGTCGTAATCACCTTTTCTATAGTTAAATGCTAGCGTACTTGATTTCCTAGTTTCACTTCCTTCAATGCCAATATCAAAACCGATCATATTATGATCACTGTTATCAAGCGGCCCTCGTATCGTTACCCCCTGCACTAGATCATGAGCACCACTAAGGACTAAGTCTAGTATTTTTCCTTCTCTTGTCGGCTCCTGAACTAGCTGTTCCATGAAGCTGTCCTTGATTTCATCAAGAAATCTTATGTCCCTTGCATGTACAGATGTTACATTAATCCAGTAAATCCTGCTCTCCCATCTGTTTGATTTGGTTTGATTATAGGTTTATGAACTGAAAATGCCCTCGTTCATTGCAGACAATAGATGTGTATGAACAATATATACATGGGTGCCAAGTGCCCTCCTGCAGCAGTGGTGAAGTTACATATATTACAGCTGAAGGGGGAAGTGGAGAGCAGAGGTGTGTACTTCTAGGCATCTCACGGCCTCCATTAAGGCACGTATCTCAGTCCACATCCCCTCCATTGTTGTGACCATGAGGTCCTTGGTCCTGTGTAGGTGAGTAAATGTCAGCCAGCAATGGTGATTCCAGGACCTTAGTCATCACCATGGACAGCAGGGAGGGGGGATCAGCTGCAGGAGCACCCTCTGCCTGCCCTTCCTAAATAATCTGTCCTCATTTTGGAAGACCAGGAGGGCAAGGCAGTTTTTTTCAGAAAAAGTTCTCTCCCACCAGGCCTCCATCTTCCACATGCATGTGAGAGCTCCGTAGTGAGTGCAGTATATATACATTGCAGAGGCGTAGCCAGGTTTTGACATCAGGGGGAGCAGACTATTATAAAATAGGTGCCGGTTAGTGTTAGCTAGACAGCAGTGACTGTGCTGTTCTCAGGTGCAGTGGCTGTGGCGGGCAATGATTAATACAGGCTGTCTCTGTTGTGTCATGCCTACAAGGAAACAGGAAGTTACATCAGGAGGCAGGACGCAGAAGAGGTCCCATGTAAAAATATTCAAATTGTGACCATCACGTCTGGAACAGCACACACATTCCTTCCACTGCTAGACACTTTGTTTAAATCAAATGAGCTTTTGTTTGTGTGGCGACTCTACAGGATGTGGAGACCACTAGTCCTGAGCATTTTTATTTTGGGTGACAAGGACCACCAAAGGCAGTCCTTGCCCTAGAGCTTACTTTCAAATAGGGCCAGACTCTTTGTGAAATAACACAAAACCCTGCAAAATGACATCCAAAATCTATATTGAAAACTTACAACACCATAACAGCTCTAATCCACCTATGAAAAGATGATGCTACAAATATTACACTGGGCCCTAGAGTAGTGTTTCCCTAGGTGGTCCTGGAGTACCCCCTTGCCATTCAGGTTTTCAAGTTATCCACAATGAATTTGCACGAAATGGAGGCAGTATATGCAAATCAGTTTCATGCGCATTTATTGTGGATAGCCTGAAAACCTGACTGGCAAGGGGGTACTGCAGACCCACTTGGGAAGCACTGCTTGGTAAAAGGGGCCCATAATTACTAAAAAATGCACAAATCTTTTTGATTCAACCCATTTGTGATTTCCAGGTCCTTTCACCAATGTTAGATAAGCTAACAATAATAAAAAAAACACATTTTTTCTAATGAAGCTTTCTACGTGTTGCTTCTTGGTGGATCATAGCAAACTCATCTGATACTCTGCCTATTTGACTTTTACTTGAGCACAACTTATCCAGGCCTTTGCCACTGACCTATAGAATTGGTTCAGTTTCTATAACTAATGAGGACAATAAAGATAAAGATATTATTTAAGACACAATTAAGGCTATTAATGAACTGGACCATGTACAACCAAACCCTATATTGTCTACTTTAGATAAACGTTTATGCTGTAACCCCTCTATCTCCTAGATTCTATATAAGGCACAGTGAGTAGCACGTGTTAAATTGAGTGCATGACCAATTTACGCATGCTACTTGAGTAACGAGCCAATCAATGATGATAATTAGCTGAAAACAACCAATTATCATCACTAATTGGCAATAATTGGAATTTACACACTCTTCTTTTTAGGCGTATTCTAAAAATAGGTGCATGTAAATTTGAACACATGGGGGTGCAGCCATGGGAGGAGTGTGGGCATGTCAGGGGCATTACTAAAATTTATGGGCATAGTTATAGAATTTGGGGGAATGTGCCTACATTTAGGCGCAGGTATTTACACCAAGTTTCCAGTGGCGTAAATGGCTGCCCCTAAATGTAGGTGTGTTCTCCGGTCCTATGTGCTATTCTATACAATGCACCTAACTGTAGGCACATTTGGCCTTATTGTATAAAGGTTATGCTCCTAAATTTACTCTCCTAAAGCTTATGCTCCTAATTTATGAGCATAATGTATGCTCCTGAATTAGGAGCATAATCTATTTTGGAGAATGAAGTATGCTCATAATTTAGGAGCATAAATTTTAGGAGCGTAAATTCAGGAGCATAACCTTTATAGAATAAGGCCCATTATATAGAATAGCGCTTTCTTCAAACGTGACTGGATTTTAGATGCCATTTACAGAATATGACCCCATATTTGTAGGATGCAAACCCATTGTCTGGTCAATATGGGTTAATTGTGATATATATTCCTTAAAATATGTTATATAAGGAAAATCTGTTGTATCTATCATCAATTTACAAAACAAATTTTCTATCACTTCAACACAATTTTTTCAGTATATGCAAATGAACTTAAAACCGAAACAATAAAAACCAAAAAAAGAAAAAAAAGCAACAACCACCATTTACCTGTTGAAGCTCCAACCGCTCCAATTAGCACTGAAGGGATAGCCATCACTAAACACCCAAAAGCAGCCAAGAATGAGAGAACTTGAGCATAGGTAGCGGAAGAGGCAGAAAGAACTCGCTGGAAATATGCTTGCCAGGGGATTCCTCCTAACACCTAAAAAGACAGCAGGTAAATAACCTCATGTCCCAATGGCAAATGATTTCCTTTTCATACTTAAATATTAATGATATGTTACTCTTAATCTCTGTTGATATCTAATTTAAGAGGTCATTTACTAACACAACATATGTAATTTACCAAAGGGACATTTTATGGAATGTGCCTTCTATAACATAGCATAGCATCAAAATTTGCAGTTCTATGTGTATTACAGACTAAAAGAAGCCAGATCAATCTCTAGGATTCATATTTATTTTTTTAGTTATTTGTTCTTATATCCCACATTATCCAAAAATTAATTTCAGTTCAATGTGGCTTACATTTAATGAAACACTGCAGTACTCCCTAAAACTGCTCCAGGGACCTGCATACTGCTATCATGGAGCTGGGTATGACATTTGAGGCTGGCAAAAATGTTTTTTTTTAAGGGTGGGAGGGGGTTGGTGACCACTGGGGGAGTACAGGGAGGCCATCCCCGATTCCCTCCGGTGGTCATCTGGTGTGTTGGGGCACCTTTTTGAGGCTTGGTCCTAAAAATAAATGGACTAAGTAAAACCAGCCAAATGCTTGTCAGGGCCTGCCTTCTTTTTTCCATTATCGGCCTAGGGCGGCCATGTGTTAACCACGCCCCTGTCCCACCTTCGCTACGCCTCCAACATGCCCCCTTAAACTTTAGCCGCTCCTGCGACGGACTGCAGTTGAGGCCAGCCAAAATCGGCTTTCGATTATGTCAATTTCGCTGGACTTGAGAGATGGCCGACCATCTCCTGATTTGTGTCGGAAGATGGCCGGCCTTCTCTTTCGAAAGTAAGCAGGTTAGGCACCTATGTTTCAAGCTGGAAACCTGTGTTGCTTAGGAGTCTAAATTAGGTTTTCATATTTAGGCCCGCCATTCACTCTTCTGAATATATGAGGTGCCTAGCACTGGAATTTAGTGCTGAATTCCTGATTTTATTTTTTTCATCATCCTGGTCCCACTGCATTTTAGGTGTCCAAATAAAAACACACATCTAATCTTAGATGCTTAGCTGTGGGACATTTTCATTTATGGAGATGTAGGCACCTTAGTCCTTGAGGGGTCCTTTTGCTAAGCCGTGGTAAGTGCTGCAAGCAATTTAAAAGGGCTTCTACAAACTGCGCGCGAAAATATATTTTCAATTTTATGGCACAGGGAGTGCGTCTGGGGGTGGAGAGTGGACATGCCAGCACGTTATAGAATATGCTTAGACAATTGTGTGCGTAAATTCTAACTATTGCCAATTAGTGTCAATAATTGCTTTTTTATTGGCAATTATCAGCGTTGATCAATTAGCACATGATTAGCGCATGAGACCTTACTGCATACAAAATAGATGTCAATAAGTGCTCATGTGCTAATTTGTTTTAATGTCTGTGTGCTAATGGCCATTAATTAAAAAAAAAAATGGGAAATCAGTCATTTTACTGCTGTGGTAAAAAGTTGGCTTAATACACAGGGCAAGGGTGCACTAAGGGCAATTTTCCTGCACCTTTGTAGAAAGACCCCTAAATAAGAAAACTACTATGGGTAATCTGAACAGCATTTGTGTTGCTCGAAAATCATTTCAGCTTCTGATGTTTGGGGATTGATATTATTATTTTGAGATATTTGATATAAACAGAAGAGGTTGGCAGCCATGTACATATATTCTGAACCTGCTGAGGCATATCTTTAATGCGATACTGTGTTTGTTATACTTTGAGGGAAAACACAGGCAATTTTGTGCCTTCTGCTTAACCTTTAAATAACTGCTGAATAAATCTTTTGCCAGTGAATAATTTTAAGTTGCACTTTCAGTGGCATAGATACATTTTTACCTTATGACTTTACATTTGCAAATCTCACAGTGATTTATTTATATATTTATTGGGATTTATTAACCGCCTTTTAGAACAGCTTCATCTAAGGCGGTGTACAGCAGGTCCAGTTTAGCATAAAACTTACATTTTTGTTAACATAAAAAATGCAGAGGCAGATTTTAGACAGCATGTGGGGAGCGAAATTCACTTGTCCCATAATATTTTATAAGAGGCTCTACGAAATAGGTACAGGCCTGCACTTTCAAATCCCTCCACATCCAGAGGCAGCAGCAATTTGATGGAGATGCACGTAGGAAAAACAAATGTAGGTTTCCCCCAACCCCAACATAGACATGGCAGCAGTTTTGTAAAATGGCTGTTCCCTCTGGAAACTCCCCTGCAGCAGTGATATGCTCTGTACTCAGTAATTACTGACGTTCAAACTATGACTTACCAGTAAAAAGAAACTGTCAACCCAATACCAGGCATCGTCGCTTTTAATTGATCCAAGCCAAGGCTTCTGGTAGACTTTTTTTACTGCTGTTATCCCAATGTCTGTCACTGCAGGATGTAACATTGCAAAAGGCACACTAATCCACTGCAACCAAAAAATAATGATGCAATTAGATATGAATCATTCATTTATAATATATCAATGCATGATCCCAAGGTCACAAGTTTTGGGTATTTTCAGGGATTTCAAAATATTTCAACCTTATACATGATCTAAGTACGTACATGTTACATGAAGAATAAATGATGAATCTCATTATACTGTTTTATGATATTAAAGTATTTTGGTGTTTATCATCAACCATAGATCAAAGTTTGACCTTTGGCAGGAATATCTCAAGATGGTCTTATTGAGTCTGACTTACAATAAAGGTTTCACCAGGCAGGAGAGACTCCTGTACGACTAAAAACCATGCTGAGTGGGCTGGGAGGGAATATTCAGAAGCACTTAACTGGACAATGCACTGAATATCTCCTCTGACCACTGTGGCACTGCTTATATAGCAGTCCTAATTTTGCCCAATATAGCTATTGAATATCATCTGTATCTGCGTAACTATCAGGTATTGCTGCTCACCTTGTTATTCAGTACCGGTGTCCGGACATGACCTGGCATTGATTGTTCATGTCTAATTTGGCTGGCAGCAGTGAGCATTTAAAAAAACTACTCTCTTCTGGCAACTGAATATTGACTGGTCTGTCTTTTAGATTATGTCAATGACTGTCAATCATGTTCAAAAAGAAGTCCCATTTAGGGGTTTCCTTTGAAAATGCACAAGCCATGTGATGCAGAATGGAACAATTCTACTTTTGTCATTGGAAATTGGGCCCACATAGGCTGTGAATTGAGGTTTTCAGAGAACTGACGTTGGAGTGGAGGAATACCCTAAAGGTTAGTGCAGCAGGCTTTGATCCTGGCAACCTGGGTTCAATGCCCACTGCAGCTCCATGTGACCTTGGGCAAATCACTTAATCCTCCATTGACCAAGGTACAAAAGCTTAGATTGTGAGCCCTCTAGGGACAGAAAAGTAACTGCATATAATGTGTACAGTATTGCATACATCTAGTAGCACTATAGAAATAATTCTCCCTGCCACAGCCAGAGGCCTTCACCTCCTTTTATCATTCCTTTTTCTGTATATGTGAACATGTTACCCTGGCCAGGCTCTGTGTATGTGTATATATTTTGATTGGTTGCCCTGTCCAGTTTCTGTCCTGCTTTGGGCTGGGCACAGCAAGAGTATAGCTGCACTATGCACTGGTACATTTGAAGCTACACTCAAGGAAGTTACCTAGAAATACTTTCAAAAGAAATAGGAAGAAATGTTTTTTTTTTTCACTCAATAAATAGTTAAGCTCTGGAACTCTTTGATGGAGGATCTAGTAACAGTGGTTAGAGTATCTGGGTTTGTAAAAGGTTTGGACAAGTTCTTGGAGGAAATGTCCATAGTCTGCTATTGAGACAGACATGGGGAAACCATTGTTTGCCATGGGATTGCTAGCATGGAATGTTGCTACTATTTGGGATTCTGCCAGGTATTGTGACCTGGCTTGGACACTGTTGGAAACAGGATACTGGGCTAGATGGACCATTGATCTGACCCAGTATGGCTGTTCTTATGTCTCTTTTCTTTTTCTTTGGGTTTTTGCTCTGATATTCTATTTTGTTTTTGCACTATGGAGATGTAGCCACAAATCTCTGCAGTCCAGACCCTTCATACCCCCTTCCTGTGCAAGGGAGGCAAAAGATTGCCATGAGAACCTTTTATTTGTAACCAGAAGCTATGTGAGGTGATTGTTCGGCTGGCATCATATAAAAGGTATCTATCATATCCTATTTCCTGGGTGAATGTCTGAGTCTGTAGTCTATGCACATTAGAACTCACAAGGTACCAGCAGGAGCCACTGCTGTTCTAGATCACCACGAGAATAGGGCTGGCTATTTGGCATGTACATTTGTACCTGCTTTGAAGAAGGCACACCTTTAGCAGAGTTGCCAAGTTACCCGGCTCCTGGCCAGAGACCTTTTGGCCAGTATTGGTTTTGAACTTACATCCCAAAGCAGTTTGGGATTTGTAGTGCCTGATCCTGACCATTGAAATCCATGCTGCAAGTCCAATAATGCACCAGGATGGGTTGATCAGAAATCCAGGACTGTCCCAAAATTTCCAGCCTGAACTGGGTAACTTGGCATTTCTGCTTTACTCACTAAAAATGCACATGGGTTTTCAAACTGAAAGCTCTGCTCAAAGATTTCCTCCCTTCATTTCACCATCCCCTTCCCCTTCTCCATCAGTTTTCTGCCATGGGTGAAAGTACCTGCATTGTGATCAGAGTGGGTAATTTTACCTGTGGGGATGAGGTGGGTGAGGTGGATTTTCAATGGGGTTTCTTCTGCAAATAAAGAGCTATCTACCCATGGAAAAAGCATTGAAATGTGTCATCCCCATCACTTGAAATTTATGAACTATAAGGAGGTTTATTCTAATTGCTCCCTGTAGACTCAGTTCTAAATCTCACAGGTTCCTTCCTGCCAGTTGAAACAGCAGCAGGCAGTAAAGAAAGAATGAATGTAGAAGAAAAGGAAAATGATCACTGAATCTCCTGTTTATGAAAGACTTGGCAGTTTTAGAAAGACTGAGAAAAGGACATAGATAGTACAAAAACAAAAAGATGCAGGACATGGAAGATTGATGGTGCATCTCAGTAATACTATTATGGCTCTTTATAATGTCCCATCAAGTAATATCACATCATTTAAATGCAGCATTGGCTCCATTGCAGAAAAGGCTCATCATTTACACAAAAGAATAATGTTTTCGAAACCTATGCTAAGCTTTACTTACAGGATTCTACAAAAGATAATAATCTACAGGAAAACCCTTTAAGTGGTTTTTGGATAGTAACTATAGTGAATGATCTGAACCTTTTGTTATATCCAGCAAAATATTTTTGATTTGTATTTTCAAAAACAGAAAAATTACAAAAAACCTGCCTGATATTCGAAATGATTTAGCTGCCGCTGACTGGTTAAATCGCTTGGTCAGGGCTATTCAGCAGCACTTAACCAGTTAAGTGCTGCTGTCTTATCACAGTTAGCACCGAACACAAAACCGGCTATACTGGGGGCATTCTGGAGGCGGAGTCAGCATTTGGCCACTTAAATACTGATATTCAACACTTAAACGACCAGGGTTAGTGTATAACTTTATTTATTTAATTTCTATCCCAATAGATCAGGTTCAATGTGGCTAACAACTTATTGTGATTAACAGTACAAAAAGTGATGCAGGATAGTATACATTAAGTAGTAATAAAATAATGAGGATTGAGTAATTACAATTTGTAATATAGAAATGCATGCTAGATGCAAAAAGGTAACAATTGATAATCATCCATGTATAATAACGATTTTAATGGAACTGAGAAATTGAATAATTGTACAATTAGGGGTTTAAATTAATTATGATCATTGGTGTGAAATTGCTTAAACAGAAAGATTAAATACTTAGGTTCCTATCTGATGAATTTTGGGAGGGAATTCCACCATTTGGTACAGAGGTAAGAGAATCTTGACATGTAGATTGACTTGTAGATCAGATTTTTGAAACTGGGATAGTGGAGGGTTAGATAATCTCTTGAACCAGGGAGAGTGTGCGAAGGGGGAGATCAATTAAAGGTTGCATATAAACAGGGGTTAAGCCATATAGAGTTTTGAAAACAAATGTACATAGTTTTAGGGGCTATTTTACTAAGGCATGTAGGTGCCTACGTGCATCCGATGTGCGTCAAATTGGAACTACCGCCTACCTCTCGCGTGCCCCAGGCAGTAATTCCATTTTTGATGTGCATCCAAAACACACGGTAGACGTGGAGCTTAGCCAGCGGTAATCGGCAGTTTACGCACGCTGATGATTACCGCCCAGTTAACACATGAGACCTTACTGCTAAGTCAATGGTTGGCGGTAAGGTCTCAGGCCGAAAATGGACGCTTGCCGGTTTTAATTTTGCCATACGTCCAGTTTCAGCCACAAAAAAGGGCTTTTTTACCAGGTGCTCTGAAAAATGGACCTACGCATGTGCAAAACACGCGCCTACACCAGCACAGGCCATTTTTCAGCACACCTTAGTAAAAGGGACACTGAATGTTATTCTGGCTTTGATTGGGAGCCAGTGTGATTTGACAAGCAAAAGGGACTGCACTTTTAAATCTCATAGCCTTGTAGACTAATTTGGCTGCTGTATTTTGAGCTGTTTGCAGTTTTATCAAGAAGATTCCTTACAGCCAGCCTAAATGGCATTACAATAATCGAAGTGTGATAATACTAATGTTTGTACTAAGGTTCTAAACATATCATTAGGGAAGAGACTATGCCCTCAATCACCTTTACTAGTAAAGGGATAAAGGCTACTGGGCTGTAATTTGTTACATCATTTATTTTTGCCAGGGGATTTTTAGGGATGGGGTTAACATTTTGGACCCTTTTTTCTGCAGGGAAATGACCTAAGGATAGCAAAAGAGAGATATGTGATCTCTGGGATTCTATAAACAGGTCAGGGACAGCTTCTAATAGAAAACTAGTGCAGAAATCCAGTACACAGTTAGAAGATGAATATTTCAACAGAAACGGTTTGACCACGGAGAATGAAAGAGGGAGAGAATGATGACCAATATCTATCAGTTTTGATACCAGTGAAGTTATGTGTCAGTTCTGGGTCTCCTTTAAACATTATAACGTTATCTCTAATTTTTATGATTTTATGCTCAAAATATGTAGCTAATTGGGTAGCAGATGGACCAGATTTGTTGGTGATAGTAAGCTCGGGTATCTAAGAGGGTGTTGACTATATTGAAAATATGTTTGGTATTGAAAGGATCAGTTTATATTAGATTTCCTTAGTAGTTTATTTTAGTCTTTTTTTATTGTATATTTATAGAGTCTTAGAGCTAATTTCCATTGTAATTTATTTTCTTCAGTTTTGGATTTTTGCCATTTTCTTTCAAGCTGCCTACATTTTCATTTGATGCATAGGATATCTTTATTGAACCAGATGGATTGGTTCTTTTTAATTTAGATTTAATTTTTACTGGTGCCATGGAGTCTAGTATTGATTTACTTAATATATCCCAATCTTTTATGAATGTTAATGAATTAGAAATGGGACCACATAAATGTCTGTCCAATTTTTATGTGGTAACTCATGGCCGCTTAAGTGATGAAGATTGACTTATGCGACTATGTGTTAGCAGGCTTAAAAATAACTAGATATTCAAAGTCGAAGTCTGCATAGGTCCTGGATTTGAATATCCAGAAATAATGCTGATTTCTGAATATTGACCCCAACCTGTTCTTTGTGCTTTGTTCACTGAAACAAAAAGGAGTGTGAGAATTAGCTCCATTACAGTTCTTGGCCCGTGAATATAATACGCAAGAAAATAGGGGTAACAGAATTCTAGAAGCAGAACATAAAGGATAATCTTGTGGCAAATGTGAGGGTTGGGATGACATTACTTTTGTTTCCCCAGTTTTAACCAGGGCTGGACTGCTAAATCAGGACCCTGATGGGCCACTGATATAACCAGTCTTAAAGGTGCAACGGTTTGCAGGCCAGCAATATAGGAACAGCTGCCAGCTCATGAGCTCCTGCATCTTTAAGAGGGGAGACTTGGAGGGGACATACCGCTGCTGGAATTTGTTTACATCAATTGAGGCTAGGCAGAGCCGTAGCGAGGGGAGCTGACACCCGGGGCGGGTCGCCGCTGCGCACCCCCCCCCGGGTGCAGCACGGCGCACCCTCCTCCTGCTGGAGCGCACCCCCCCCGGAGCGCATACCCCCCCCGGAGCGCATACCTCCCCCCCCGGAGCGTATACCTGCGGCGAGGGACGGGCGGGAGGGCCGATCCGCCCCGACTGCACGCTGCTGGGGTGTGTCGGCTCCGCGCTGGTTCACTGCTCTCTCTGTCCCGGAACAGGAAGTAACCTGTTCCGGGGCAGAGAGGGCAGTGCACCAGCGCGAAGCCGACACCCCCCAGCGGTGTGCACCCGGGGCGGACCGCCCCCCGCCCCCCCTTCCTACGCCACTGAGGCTAGGGCTTGCAGTGATAGCAGCTAGTTCTTGGAGCAGCATAGGGTTTGGCAGAAGGAGGAAGGAATGAGGGACTGAGGTGAGAGAGGGGCTGGAGAGAGGATCTTCATTCCCTGGGCTGATTTTTGGTCACAATCCCCTGGATTCTATATAGTGTGCATAAATCTAGGCATATTCTATAACTATATGCATAGATTAATTATTTTAAGAAGCTGTTAAGTGTTGTTAACAGCTCTTAACAAGCATGAACACTAATTGGCAAAAATTACACTTTACATGCGTACATTGCTAAGCGTATTCTGTAATGTACTGTACCTAAATTCTAATGTGTGCAGGCAAAAAAGGGCGTGCTTAGGGGGTGTGGAAATGGGTGTTTCATGGGCGTTCCAAAATCTACGTCATTATTATAAAATATGGGATAATGTGTGTAAATCTTCGCACAGGGATTTACACCAGTTTTTCGTTGGTGTAAATGGACGTGCTTAGATTTAGTCAAATGAACTATGCCTAAGCATACTCCTTTTTGTTTCAGTGAACAAAGCACAAAGAACAGGTTGGGGTCAATATTCAGAAATCAGCATTATTTCTGGATATTCAAATCCAGGACCTATGCAGACTTCGACTTTGAATATCTAGTTATTTTTAAGCCTGCTAACACATAGTCGCATAAGTCAATCTTCATCACTTAAGCGGCCATGAGTTACCACATAAAAATTGGACAGACATTTATGTGGTCCCATTTCTAATTCATTAACATTCATAAAAGATTGGGATATATTAAGTAAATCAATACTAGACTCCATGGCACCAGTAAAAATTAAATCTAAATTAAAAAGAACCAATCCATCTGGTTCAATAAAGATATCCTATGCATCAAATGAAAATGTAGGCGTATGCCTTGTAGCGCTATAGAAATGCTAAATAGTAGTAGTAGTAGTAAATACCACACGTATTTAGAATACGCTTAGGCTTAATTACCTAGTAAGTGTTAATTTTAGGCACCATATATAGAATCAGAACCAAAGTGCCCTTGCTTTTAACTGTAGCTTTGTAGATTCAAGGCTTATAAAATTAGTTATGTTAGACTTTTTGACTTGGATGTAACTTAGACGTTGATATTCAAAGTTAATTATTCAGGTAGCTATACTTGTTACCTAGTTAAGTATGGCTGAGCAGAGCCAGCCATGGATTTCCAGCAGCATTATCCAGATAACTTTTCTAAAAATCACTACAGACTGCCCGGATAGTGCTAGGGAAATACTGGGACAGAGTCAGAATTTATCCAGAGGCTGGCAATATTTTACATCAGTATCTGGGATAACTATCCAGATAACTTAAGACAGGAAAAAGCTGTCCAATGTTATCCTGATTTATATAGAGATGATGCTAAATATCGCCATTGGTGGTGGTCCGTGGCATACCCAGATATTCAGTCCCGATAGCTGGATAGCAGCTAGTATTAAATGTGTGGGTGTAACTTAGAATGCTGTGGCTGGTATTCAAATGAAAAGATATGAGAAGGAGCAGTCAAACAAACCAACCAACCAACCAGTGGCTGAACAGTCCAATAAAATGTAATCGGTAAAACAGTGTGTTGTGTTGTCTTACAATACAGATGTGTTAAAGAAAGCCCAACAGTTTTGGCAGCAGACTGCCTGACTCAGTGGCACGTTAGGTCCTTATCATGGGGACAAGTAACACACCTTACTATAGGACATTCAAAGCATAAACGTTGCTTGCACTGGGCTCAGTGAGGCCAGAGTGAATATTCAAAGAACGCTGATTTCTGGAAAACTCAATGTGCTCCTGATGCTGACAGTCTTCTGCCAAAATACATTGGGCTTTCCTTAACATGCCTGTATAGTAGGAGAATACAAACACACTGGTTTACCAAAGGCTGCTTTTTAATAAATTTAATTAGACTGTTCAGTCACTGGTTGGTTTGTTTGGCTGCTCCTTCTCATATCTTTGGATTGGTGTTGTGGCTCTTTTGTGCCTCTCTTTCTTCCTGTACTTAAATGAAAAGCCAACTGTGGAGTCTGAAAGTTGACCCTTAAGTTTTCTGAAGTAACTCTAATGTACAAGTGTCCTTTTAATCATAGGTAGAATAATAAACTCACAGCCATATGCTAGAAAGCTATACTTCTATGTTGGATTTTCAAGATGTTATGTTAAAAGTCATGGAAGAGAAGCTACAGAAGAAAGTTTTAAGAACTCAAAAAGAACCTCAAGATATTGTTTTGCTCCCTACGTGACTTTATTATTTCATAAGTATGTAAGGAGCTTTTCAGAAGCCTCACTAACCCAGTGTTCCTGGATGCAGACCATCCCAATTTAGAGTAGAGAGGAGGTGAGTACAATTCTGCTATAGCTTCCCCTCTTAGAACAGCTGCAATGGTTCTACCTGACCTTATATAAGCCAGAAACCCCTAAGGTGAGTGTGGTAGATTTTATTGGTGGATTATGTATTGGATTTTGTGGCGGCGTTCTTTTGCCTGATGAACAAGAGAGAGGCCCAAAAACTAAGCTTAAAAAGTGTGCTAATTAGTTTATTTCCAGTATGAGACCTCCTTTGAGTTTTGAATTTGAGTATATGGTGAAATGAATATAAAAGCTGTGGAGGGGCATAATCGAACGCGAATGCCTATCTCCATGGGCGTCTATGTCCGAAAACGTGTAAGTGAAGAGAAGGGACAAACCGTATTTTCGAAAAAAAAATGGACGTCTTTTTTTTCCGAAAATATGATTTGTACGGACCAAATGCATGGATTTGTTCGTTTCTGAGCTGGGCAGTTTTTTTTTTTTAGCGATAATGAAAACTAAAACCGGCCAGCTCAAAAACGTCCTAAGCTGAGTCATTTGGTCGTGGGAGGGGCCAGGATTCATAGTACACTGGCCCCCCTGACATGCCAGGACCCCAACTGGGCACCCTAGAGGTCAGTGCGGTGGATTTCAGAAACAGCTCCCACATGCATAGCTCCCTTACCATGGGTGCTGAGCCCCCAACCCCAACCCCCTCCCCCAAAACCCACTATCTACAAATGTACAACACTACCATAGCTCTTAGGGTTGAAGGGGGCACCTACATGTGGGTACAGTGGGTTTTGGAGGCCTCCCATTTACCACCACAAGTGTTACAGGTAGAGGGGATGGGCCTGGGTCCGCCTGCCTGAAGTGCATGGCGGTACCCACTAAAAGTGCTCCAGGGACCTGCATACACGCAGGCCTCTAGGACTTGTTGCTGCTGTAGAACCTTGGCACACCAGTTGACATCTGAAGACTAATGTCTCCGAAAACGTCCTTTATTTGAATAAGCACGCTTACTCACAGTTAACTGCAGATCAGAGGTTGTGCCCCACTGGCAAAGAGTCTCCCTGGTAACTAACTAACTAACATTTCTAAAGCGCTACTAGGGTTACGCAGCGCTGTACAATTTAAACATAGAAGGACAGTCCCTGCTCAAAGGGCTTACAATCTAAAAGACAAGAGAACAATCTAAAGACAAGTGTACAATCTAGAGGACGAGTGAACAGTTAATCTGATAGGGTGGATAGATTGGGGCATTCTATATTTCTCGAGCGGTTAGGCGCCGAAGGCAGCATTGAAGAGGTGAGTTTTAAGCAGAGATTTGAAGATGGGTAGGGAGGGGGCATGGCATATGGGTAAAGGAAGATTGTTCCAGGCATAGGGTGAGGCAAGGCAGAATGAGCGGAGCCTGGAGTTGGCAGTGGTGGAGAAGGGTACTGAGAGAAGGGCTTTGTCCTGTGAGCGGAGGTTACGGGCGGGAACATAGGGGGAGATGAGGGTGGAGAGGTAGTGAAGGAGCCGCAGACTGAGTGCATTTATAGGTAAGGAGGAGGAGCTTGAATTGTATGCGATATCTGATCGGAAGCCAATGAAGTGATTTGAGGAGAGGGGTGATATGAGTATTTCGGTTTTGGCGGAATATAAGACGTGCAGCAGCGTTCTGAACGGATTGAAGGGGGGATAGATGGCTGAGTGGGAGGCCGGTGAGGAGTAAGTTGCAGTAATCAAGGCGAGAGGTAATGAGAGCGTGGACGAGAGTTCTGGTGGTGTGCTCAGAGAGGAAAGGGCGAATTTTGCTGATGTTGAAGAGGAAGAAGCGACAGGTCTTGGCAGTCTGTTGGATATGCGCAGAGAAGGAGAGAGAGGAGTTGAAGATGACTCCGAGGTTGCGGGCAGATGGGACGGGGAGGATGAGGGTGTTATCAACTGAGATAGAGAGTGGAGGAAGAGGAGAAGTGGGTTTAGGAGGAAAGACGAGGAGCTCGGTCTTGGACATGTTCAGCTTCAGGTGGCGGTTGGACATCCATGCCGCAATGTCGGATAAACAGGCCGATACCTTGGCCTGGGTCTCCGCGGTGATGTCAGGTGTGGAGAGGTATAGCTGGGTGTCATCAGCATAGAGATGATACTGAAAACCATGAGACGAGATCAGCGAGCCCAGGGAAGAGGTGTAGATTGAGAAGAGAAGGGGTCCAAGGACAGATCCCTGGGGAACTCCAACAGATAGTGGGATGGGAGTGGAGGAAGATCCATGGGAGTGTACCCTGAAGGTGCGGTGGGAGAGATAAGAGGAGAACCAGGAGAGGACAGGGCCTTGGAACCCAAAAGACGACAGCGTGGCAAGAAGTAAATCATGATTGACAGTGTCAATCGCGGCGGAAAGATCGAGGGGGATGAGGATGGAGTAGTGACCTCTGGATTTGGCCAGGAGCAGGTCATTGCAAACTTTAGAGAGTGCCGTTTCTGTCGAGTGCAGAGGGCGAAAACCGGATTGAAGTGGATCGAGGATGGCATGAGAGGAGAGAAAATCAAGGCAGCGGCTGTGAACGGCGCGCTCAAGTATTTTGGAAAGGAAGGGTAAAAGAGAGATGGGGCGGTAGTTGGAGGGGCAGGTAGGGTCAAGTGAAGGTTTTTTGAGGACAGGTGTGACAACAGCATGCTTGAAGGTGTCAGGGACAGTTGCAGTGGAGAGAGAGAGGTTGAGGATGCGACAGATGGAGGGGGTGACAGTATGGGAGATGGTGTTGAGTAGGTTGGTGGGGATGGGATCAGAGGAACAGGTGGTGCATTTCGAGGAGGAAAGAAGGCGGGAAGTTTCATCCTCGGTGATCTCAGGAAAAGAGGAGAAAGAGGCCTGGGTAGGTTGGTTGAGGGAGAGGGTTAAAGGGTGAAGAGGAGGTGGAGACTTGGTCGTAAACTCAAGGTTGATCTTTTGCACTTTGTCGCGGAAATAGTCGGCCAGTGATTGAGGAGAGAGAGAAGGGGGAGTAGGAGCGGGGGGGGGCACTTTTAGGAGGGAGTTAAGTGTGGTGAAGAGACGACGAGGGTTGGAGCTGAGAGAATTGGTCAATTGGGTGTAATAGTCCTGTTTTGCACGGAATAGGGAGGAGTGGAGGGAGGATAGCATGAATTTGTAGTGGAGGAAGTCTGAAAGGGTACGAGATGTCCTCCAGAGGCGCTCAGCGGATCGGGTGCAGGAGCGAAGGTAACGGATGCAAGGAGTCAGCCAGGGCTGGGGATTGGTGCGCTTTGTGGGACGGGAGATGGATGGTGCGAGGGTGTCCAAAGCAGAGGAGAGAGCGGTATTGTAAGCGGAGACCGCTTTGTCGACAGTTTCGGAGGACGTGATGGAGGGGAGGAGATTAGAGATAGTAGATGATAAGGTGGAGGGGTCAATAGCCTGGAGGTTCCTGGAGGTGGTGGTTAAAGTTGGACGGGGTGGAGGGGGGGGGGGTGAAGAAGTGTGAATGTGATCAGGTGATGATCGGAGAGAGGAAGAGCTGAGATGTGGAAATTGGAGGGTGAGCCGGAGGAGGAGAGGACGAGGTCAAGACAATGGCCGTCACGGTGAGTAGGGGTGGTGGAGCACAGCTGGAGGTTGAAGGAGGATGTTAGGGTGAGGAACTTAGAAGCATGGGGGTCGGATAGGTCATCAGCATGTACGTTAAAGTCTCCGAGAATGAGGGACGGAGATGAAGGGTCAAGAAAGACGGAGAGCCAAGCATCAAAGTTGGTGAGGAAGGAAGGGAAGGATTTATCAGGGGGGCGGTAAATGACTGCCACTCTGAGTGGTAGCGGGTAGAATAGCCGGATGGAATGGGCTTCAAAGGATGAGAAGCAGTGAGACTGCGGTAGGTGGAGGGGTTGGAAACTACAGGAGGGTGAGAGTAGTAGCCCAACGCCTCCGCCGCGGCCAACTGGGCGGGGCGTGTGGGAGAAGAGATAGCCTCCATGGCAGAGGGCTGCAACTGAGGCAGAGTCTTCCGGGGAGATCCAGGTTTCGGTTAGGGTGAGCAGTTGAAGGGAGCGAGAGATAAAGAGATCGTGGGTGAGAGACAGTTTGGTACTGAGATTAGCAGTAGGTCAGATCTGGCAGAATGCTATACAATGGCCACTTTCAATAACGTGGGTAACACATGAAAGGGAGCTAAAACTGGCTTACAAAAATGACCACTACCTCATGGACTACCGGAAACAAAACAGGACACACTCTGACCCAGTAAGCAGGGGGAAAAGCACCATGGGAGTAGAGCCTACCAACTACCAACATCATGAGCATTGAACACAAGCTAGTGGAATCACGGAGCCCAATACCCTACACCCACCACAATGCACTGCCCTTAACTCTGCAGTGCCCTTATCAGAAAAGGTGTCACACTCACCCGAGAGCCACATCAGAACCAGGGAAAGGCTGTCACAGGATGGAACACATTCTGCTGTCATTAAGATGGGTACGGCCTTTGAGGCTGGCATACAGGCTGGGAAAAAAAGTTTGTAAAGTGGGTTTTTTTTGGTGGGAGGGGGTTGACCACTGGGGGAGTCAGGGGAGGTGATCCCCGATTCCCTCCGGTGGTCATCTGGTCAGTTGGGGCACTTTTTTGGGACTTGGATCTGAAAAAAAGGGTCCAAATAAAGCGGACCAAATTCTCGTCAAAAACACCCTTCTTGTTTCGATTATCAGCTAAAGACGCCCATCTCTCCTCGGCCGATAACCATGCCCCAGTCCCACCTTTGCCACGCCTCCGACATGCCCCCATCCACTTTGTTCGTTCCTGTGACGGAGTGCAGTTGAAGACGACCAAAATCGGCTTTCGATTATACCGATTTGTTCGCCCACGGGAGAAAGACGCCTATCTCCCGATTTGGGTCGAAATATGGCCGTCTTTCTCTTTTGAAAATAAGCTGGATAGAGATATAACTTACCCCTCTGTCTGCTATTAAAGAGTGGAACATCAGCTTGACCCTCAAACCCAATGGGATAAGTAGAGAGAAGCTCCACTCAGGAGTTTGACTATTAGAGGAGATATTGTAGACAAAGAGGAGCATAATCGAACGTTGCCGGCGAAATAGGTCACTGGCGATCTACTTTGGCGGCTGCGCAACAGCTGGCCAGAAACATATTTTCAAAAAGGTGGCCGGCCATCTTTTTTTTTCGATAATACGGTTTAGCCCGGCTAAATGCCAGAGTTCGCCGGGTTTGAGATCGCTGGTTTTGTTTTTCAGTGATAATGGAAAAAATGCCGGCCATCTCAAACTCGGCGAAATCCAAGGCATTTGGTCGTGGGAGGAGCCAGCATTTGTAGTGCACTGGTCCCCCTGACATGCCAGGACACCAACTGGGTACCCTAGGGGGCACTTCTAAAAATTAAAAAAATATATACAAATAGCTCCCAGGTCCATAGCTCCCTTACCTTGGGTGCTGAGCCCCCCAAATCCCCCCAAAACCCACTCACCACAACTCTACACCATTACCATAGCCCTTATGGGCGAAGGGGGGCACCTACATGTGGGTACAGTGGGTTTTGGGGAGAGGTTGGAGGGCTCAACACTTAGCACCACAAGTGTAACAGGTAGGGCGGGGATGGACCTGGGTCTGCCTGCCTGAAGTGCACTGCACCCATTAAAAACTGCTCGAGGGATCTGCATACTGCTGTGAGGGAGCTGGGTTTGACATTTGAGGCTGGCATACAGACTGGCAAAAAAGAGTTGTATTTTTATTTTTTTAGTGTGGGAGGGGGTTGGTGACCATTAGGGGAGTATGGGGAGGTCATCCCCTATTCCCTCCGGTGGTCATCTGGTCAATTGGGGCACCTTTTTGAGGCTTGGTCGTGAAAATTAAAGGACCAAGTAAACCCGGTGAAATACTGATTAACACCGTTTTTTCCCCATTATCCGCAAAAGCCGGCCATCTGGTAGCCACGCCCATGCCCGCCCATGTCCCGCCTTTGCTTCGCCGCTGACACGCTCCCATGAACTTTCGCCAGCACGGCGACGGGAAAGCAGCGATGCTGTCAAAAACGCCACTGTCAATTATACCGATTTCGCCGCTTTTGCGAGATCGCCGGCCATCTCCCGATTTATGTCGGAAGATGGCCGGCGATCACTTTCGAAAATAAGCCTGAAAGACTCCCTTGTTAAGGGAGTCTATGTAGTATAGGATCCATGAATGGAGAGACTATGAAGGAAAAGGTTTGCCCAGCAACCAGGAAACCCTGCTATTCTACCCCCATATTCATGGAGGCAGGGTATATTGTGACGTTTATTTAATATGAGTATTATTTGTATTTAATTGCATTGCCTGTGTAATAGATAGCACTGTGTAATGGGGCTTCCCTATAGTTTGCAGTATCCTGTGATTGAATAGTCAGCTTTCCCTATTGGCTGTTTGCTCTGAGCTAGGAGCAGTCCTTACTCTCTGCCCCTGCAGGCTGTGTGAGAGAGCCCAGTTTTGCTAACATGCTTTGTGATCAGCAGCTGTTCTAGGGCTGATTCCTGCTTAATCTACTCTAATTCAATCAAGATTTTTAACCATTTCCCAAGTCATTCCTCATCTATTTTCACTGAGTTTCTCCCCCTTATTCTCCTTTGAGTGTTACAGTTTTTCCTCTCTGTTGGGTTGAGGTTCTGGCCATCTCCTTGCCTCTGGGATGGTTAGATACAGACTCTAAGTGCAGAAGGCAACAATTCTCTTTTAAGCAACTGAACTGTAAACAGGATTTTCTTTGTTTATTCTGAGTACTACAATATGCATTTTCATTCACCAAATCCTGTTTGGTCAAGCCCCATCATATATGAATAATCTTATTGAATTATCCCCTCATAATGCTGTTTCATCATCTAGAGAATATCTTGTCTTACATTTCCCTATCTGTAAGAATGTGATATATAAAACAATTCACTCTGCTAATTTCTCCTATCAAGGCACCAACATTTGGAATTATCTTCCTAAATCAATCAAGTTTACAGATGATGTCTAACTTTTAGAAGTCTCTAAAAACACATATCTTCAGTCTGGCCTTTCTGAATACAAATAACTCTATTTGAATTTTATCCACACCCTTTTCTTAATCTTGTTTCCTATATAGTCCTGCCTAATTATGCTCTCACCTATCCACCCTTATTTGTTTGTCCTTGAGATAGTCTAAATCCCTGGTTACTTACTGCACATGTATTCATTTGCTTCTTGAAGTTATTGTAATTTGTGTTATATTCTGTACATTATTATGTTTTATTCACTTTATTGTTTGTAAGCCACATTGAACTTGAGTCTATTTTGGGCTAATGTGGGGTATAAATGTCATGAATAAATAAATAAATAAAGAAAGAAAGAAAGAAAGAAGATTTGCTTAAGAATTGAGAGTCTACTGGTAAAGCTTCTACTTGGGGATGGTTTAAGCTGGATATTTAGCTACACTATACTTTGCCTAGAATACTAAAGTAACACATCTTTACGGTAGCCCTTGTTGATAACTCCCCTCTTAGATGTTTATGCAAGACTATATTGAAAATACGACAAGGCTTGTGCCCCCTTCTTTCCCTCCGTTCTACCAACAGAATAGGTCCCCTGGGGCTAACCACCTCACTGGTGGTCCAGCGGAGCAATGGGGGCAACGGGGAAGCTCACTCACTCTAGCCGCTAATGGCTGTGTCTTGGAAATGGCCACCACAACTTCTAGCGGTAGTCTTGTAATACTAGCAGTAATATTTTAAGACTACTGCTAGAGGTTGCAGCAGCCATTTTCAAAACACAACCATTCCCATCACCTTGCTGGACCACTAATAAGGTGAAGATAGGCCCAGAGAGGCCTATTATAACTAGTGTGTGTGTGTGTGTGTGTGGGGTGTGGGGGGGGGGGGGGGGGTTGGAGGAGGGCCTGAGCTTTGTTTGGGAGGCTGGAAGGGAGGGGAGGATGCTGGTAATGTGTTGGCCTGTACCGGAAGTTATGTGGGTCATGGCTGATATTCAGTACAGGACCCACATAGCTAACCGGGCAAGTTTCAGGCTGCTCTTTATGTGGTCCTACATTCTCAGTTAGCTATGTGAGTGCCAACACTGATTATTGCCAGCACCCACATAACTCCTCCCCAGCTCCATCCTATAATGCCCTTGTGTGGCCCGGCTCCAAAATGGCTGGTTTGTGCTGATATTCAGCAGCACTGCCTGATTAAGTGCTGCAGTGTATAATTGGTTTGCTGGCTCCAGGCCTACTTAAATTGCTTTGATTATCAACTGGACAGTAAATAAAATTAGGTCTATGAGGTCAGTATTCAGTAGCAGAGCCACTGTTTACAGTAAATTTAAAAGGATAAGAAATTGTAAGTTATATGTATTTTCAGCAGCATTATATTTAAAGGTACTAAAAATGCTATTTGACACACTCAAGTCACTTATAAAATTAATCCCACGTTTAAAGTTTTCAAATAACAAGAAGCTGAAAATATTTTGAAAATGCTTTATACTGCTCTGGTTCATGTCTATGATTGATGTCATAACATAAATGCTCAATCAAACCTTGGTTTTGTTTGTTTCTACTGAAAATTAAACCCTGTGTATTCACTTCTATTTCTAAATTACCAACCCTGGAAGAAGGGGATACAAAGATTGAACTTAAGCTGATGCTCTGTCTTTCCTTTAGTTTAACAATGAAAGAAATGTCCACACTAAATGATAATTTTGATAATATAAAATGAAAAAAGAAAACATTTCATTTTAAATGTTTTATACTTCTTTCCAAAAAGGTGTTTCTATGTTTACTGACTTATTTTTAGTTCTGTGCCCTTCGCAATGTTCATCAGCTAACAGCCGTAATTCTTGCTTCTCTCTGAATTAGTCCAACCCATTGTTCTTGTACTTTGGAGTAGAAAAGTGAACTAGTGGTTCAATAGGCCAAGAACCAAGAAATCCAGGGCTCAACTCCTGCTTCCACAACCAACACTCTTTATGCTCTTGGGCAAGTCACTTCACCCTCCATTACCTCAAGTAGAATTTAGACTGTAAGCAGTAAGGTCAGGGAAATAACTTGTGTACCCACTTATAAACTAAATTGTGCTCAGATTTGGAAAAGGCAAGTTTAAAAAAAATCTAAAATCCAAATCTAAATGAGATATGGAAACAGGGCATACAGGGGATTACTGGGAACGGGGGTGAGGGAAGATTTCCCATGAGTCCACTGCTATAGCCATGAAGGCCAACCAAAGTTATCAGCAACAAAGCACGTGCAAATGGATGGATCACAAGGGATTAACTATTTGAAGAAGAGAAAACTCTTATAATCTGCATAATTTCTTCATTTAAGAAAGCAAAGTTGTTCAATACTTTTGAGGTAAGAAACCTTCATAATGACAAAAAATGAAATCAGATTGGATCTCTGCACTTGGGGATGCCCTACACTCCCTGTTCTGCAACTTTCATTGCACCTCACTGTGCAGAAAGGTAACTAGAGAGGAAGAACCTGGAAAATATCTCAAGCTAGTGGCAAAGAATGTTTCAATTATCTTTTGGGTGGTATGCTTGAAAGGCTAATTATTACTAGCATATATCTACAATGGCAAGTTTTATCAGAGATAAAATATAATGAGATTTGTGGAGCCAATTCCTTAGATCTGCTGCCTTCCATGTGATGAGAGAGAACAAGCAATCTGTACCACCCATAGGAGACTGGAGCATATCCCTCTCTGTTCTCAGGTATGCAACAGTGGGAAAAAATACACGGCATAAACTCACCAGTCCAAGGAAGATGCAAAATAGCTGAACAACATCGGTGTAGGCAACAGAATAGAGTCCACCGACTAGAGTGTACAAAGTGGCAATCAGGGCAGAAACAATGACCGCCATATGGATATTGATGTCTACTATCACACTTATGGTAGCTCCTGGTGAAAAAGAGAAAATGCATTATTTGTTACACTTTTTATTTTCCTATTCACAAAATTGGGACTGTAACCTGTCATACAAATATACAGAGGGGCATTTTCAATAAAATGTCAAAGCTAGGTTTTGGACAATTTGCTAAACACGTCCAAAAATCGAGTGGCGAACATAGCCATTTTTGAACCTGAAAAACATCTATCTTTTTGGCTCAGAATCACCTTTTTCTAGACGTTTTCCACCTGATTCAATACAAGATGCCAAAATTTCCATGCCCAAATTTGGGCATGCTCCCAATTTGCACACAGAATTTAATTGAATAGTGCGCCAATTAGTGGCATAATTGGCTTTTTAACAAGCCATTATTGGCACAAAATAAACTTAATTATTATGTACATGTGTAAATTAATTTTAAGCATGGTTGAAAAAAGGAGGAGTGGAAATGGGATGGAGCACGGGAGTGGTTTTACATTATGCGTGCAATTGGGGCACTGCTTTTAAATTTAGGTGCAGTCATTTGGCCATGCCTAAACTTACGCACGACCCCAGCACCTAACTTTAAGCACGGCTTAGAGAATAGTACTTTTTTCAGCGTCGATTTTTTAGGCAACCTATATAGAATTCCCCCCTTTGTGCTCGGTGCGTTTTTCTTTTTGGGAACATTTTGGAAAAACAAAAATGTCCAAGAGAAAATGCCTAAAAAACAGTCATTGGGCTGTCTGAGGGGCCACACAGATATCCCAGCAGAGCAGTGGAGCAGTCCTGGGAATCTAGGGACTTCACATAAAAGGTTCCAGGTACACATCACATCATAACCCCTTTATATTGTATGGTGAGTCCTCTAGGAACAGAGAAAAACCTACTGCACCTCACTGTACACCACTACAATAGCCCTCAAGTTTGCAGGAGACACCTATATGTAGGTACAGTAGATATTTAGTGGTTTTTGGAGGGCTTACACATTCCACCACAAGTGTACCAGTTAGAGTGGAATATGGGTATGAGTCCCCTTCTCTACTGTCTACTGCACTGACTACTAGGTTACTCCTGGGACCTGCCTGCTGTTCTAACAAAAATGGCCATCATATCTGAAGCTCTAATAGAGCCTGGTATGTACCATCACTGTCATATCTTAGGGGGGTGGGAAGGGGGGGGGGGGGTCTGTGACCACTGGGGGTCTAAATGGTGGAGGGTTATGCCTTTATCCCTCCAGTGGTCATTTAGGGCACCTTTTTGCCACTTATTCGTGAATGAAACAGATCTAGCCAAAACATCTTAAGCTTGGCCCTAGGCATTTTCATTTTGTTTCTTTATTGTAGAAGAATATCTTTCTTTTGGTGCTGCCCATGTCCCACACAAAAAACAAGCTGCGAACACCCCCCCCCCCCCAACCTTGTAATGTGGACGAACTGTGGAGAAAAATGTCTAGAATCAGAGTGTTGAAAATCACAACTTGGACGTTTTTGAGAGATAAACGTTCAACTACCACCTTATGATGGTTTTTAAAAAATGTTTTTATTGTTTTGAAAGTAAGCCCCATAATGTATTTTTAGAGACAATGTATTGAACATTGGTGGTTAATTATAGTCTTCTAATTATGGTGAGTTTCATTTATTTACTCAGCTCAACCATGAATCTTACAAAGTGGTAATTGCATTTATGTCCTAGGAGATATGATAGACTGAAGGGACTGCATTTGTATTTGATATTCATTCAAACAACTAAAAATGTAATGAATCTCAGGGTTTTGAGCTGTGTTAATGTGTTACACGGGTTAGCAACACAGCATCTTATACCCAAAGATTCATTTATTTAAAATCTCCTGTTTAAGAAAAAAAAAATCATGGCTCGGGTCTATTTTCCTTTATCCAGAAAAATACCTTTGATCTGAAAGCTAGTTGGTTTTATAAATTAGGGACCTGATATTCAGCTGGTTGCGATCAGTATATTGCTGACCACTGCCAGCATTAAACCCAGGTTAAAGATAGGACTGGTCCTTTTTAAGTAGTTAACCTTGCCTGTTCGGTGCTGAATAAGTACATCAGTACATAAGCACTGCCATATCGGGAAAAGACCAAAGATCCATCAAGCCCAGCATCCTGTCTCCGACAGTGGCCAATCCAGGCTTCAAGAACCCGGCAACCCCTCCCCCCCAAAAACAAACAAACAAACAAACAAAACTTAATTCTTAATCATGTTCAATGGACTTTTCCCTCAGGAATCTGTCCAAACCCCCTTTAAATTCCGTAAGGCCAGCTGCTGTCACTACATTTTCCAGCAACGAGTTCCAGAGTCTGACTACACGCTGAGTAAAGAAAAACTTTCTCTTATTTGTTTTAAATCTACCATATTCTAGCTTCATCTTGTGACCCCTGGTTTTGTTGTTGTTTGAAAGTGTAAACAAACGCTTCACATCTATCCGCTCTATTCCGCTCATTATCTTGTAGACTTCTATCATATCACCCCTCAGCTGCCTTTTCTCCAAGCTGAAGAGCCCTAACCTTCTCAGCCTTTCTTCATAGGGAAGTCGTTCCATTCCCTTTATCATTTTTGTCGCCCTTCTCTGCACCTTCTCTAATTCCTTTATTTCTTTTTTGAGATGCGGCGACCAGAATTGGACACAATATTCTAGGTGTGGTCATACCATGGAGCAATACAACGGCATTATAACATCCTCGTGTTTGTTTTCCATCCCTTTCCTAATAATCAGTGCTTTTTTTGTGCCGGTACGCGCCGGTACAGCGTACCGGCACCTTTTTTCTGGGTCCGGGGGTTCACCTGCCCGCTCCCTGTTTCCATCGGCCGTGATCCCTGCCTTGTAAAACTACCGAAGTCGCGAACCGGCAGACTGAAGACACCCCCCCCGCCCCACTTGCCCACCCTCCCCTGCCCCTGACTGTGTTCCCTGCCTTGTAAAACTTTTATTTTTTACAGAAGTCGCGAACCGGCAGACTGAAGACTGAAAGCAAACAGCAGGCAGGCTCACCTCCTGTTGCATCGCGTCGCTGCTTCGTTTCCCTCCCTGCCTGCATTCAATCTCAGCGCGTCCCGCCCTCAAGGAAATGACATCAGAGGAGGGCGGGACGCGCTGAGAATGCAGGCAGGGACTGGGAAACAAAGCAGCGACGCGATGCAACAGGAGGTGAGCCTGCCTGCTGTTTGCTTTCAGTCTTCAGTCTGCCGGATCGCAACTTCTGTAAAAAATAAAAGTTTTACAAGGCAGGGAACACAGCCAGGGGCAGGGGAGGGTGGGCAAGTGGGGCTGGGGGGTGTGTGTATGTGTGGACAAGTAGGGCTGGGGGGGGGGGGGTGTGTGGGCAAGTAGGGCTGGGGGGGTGTGTGGGCAAGTGAGGCTGGGGTGTGTGTGTGTATGTGAGCAAGTGGGGCTGGGGTGTGTGTGTGTGTGTGTGTGTGTGTGTGTGTGGGCAAGTAGGGCTGGTGTGTGTGTGTGTGTGTGTGTGTGGGCAAGTAGGGCTGGGGTGTGTGGGCAAGTGAGGCTGGGTGTGTGGGCAAGTGGGGCTGGGTGTGTGTGTGTGTGTGTATGTGTGTGTGTGTGTGTGTGTGTGTGGGCAAGTAGGGCTGTGGGTGTGTGTGTGGGCAAGTGGAGGTGTGTGTGTGGGCAAGTGGGGCTGGGGTGTGTGGGCAAGTAGGGCTGGAGGTGTGTGTGTGTGGGCAAGTGGGGCTGGGCAAATGGGGCTGGGGTTTGAATGATCTCGGGGGCAGGTGGAGGCTGGGGCGAGTCACTGGACATGGGAGGGGAGGGATAGGGGGAAAAGAGAATCGCTGGACATGGAGGGGAGGGAGGAGAATCATTCTGGACATGGATTGGATGGGATGGCAGGGGAGGGCAGGGGAGAGAGGAGAATGGAGATTTGCTGGGCAGGGGAGAGAGGAGAATGGAGAATTGCTGGACATGGATGAGAGGGGAAGGCGGGGAAGAGAGAATTGCTGAACTTGGATAGGAGGGGAGGGCGGGGAGAGAGGAGAATCACTGGAAATGGATGGAGAGGAGAGCAGAGATAGAGGAGAATTGCTGGGCATGGATGGATGGAGGGGTTGCCGGGGAGAGAGGAAAAATGCTGGACATGGAAGAAGAAAGGAGGAAAGTAAAGAAATGAATGGAAAGGAAGCTCTGGAAACGGAGTTAAGAGAACAGATAGAGAGCAGCAGAATCAGAAACTTGGACCAGTATGGAAAGAAAACAGTCACCAGACAACAAAGGTAGAAAAAAATCAATTTATTTTCATTTTAGTGTTTGGAATTTGTCCAATTTAAGAATTTACTCTGCTGTCTTATTTTGCACTGGGTATACTGGAGCTGTAATATCTTACAGAAATTATTTATAATGAAAAACAATCACAAGTTATTGTTTTTCTCCTATACTATTATATTTTCAATGATGTCTGTTTATATGCGCCATGGCTGATATAAGGGGTGTGGCTAATGTGGGTGTGGCTATCATAGGGGTGGAGCCATATGTGGTAACCCCGCCCACAATGAGTACCGGCACCTTTTTTTCTACAAAAAAAGCACTGCTAATAATACTCAACATTCTGTGTGCTTTTTTAGCCGCCGCAGTACACTCAGCAGAAGTTTTTAACGTCTTATCAACGATGACTCCCAGATCTCTTTCTAGGTCCGTGACTCCTAACGCGGAACCTTGCATGACATAGCTGTAATGCGGATTCCTTTTACCCACATGCATCACTTTGCACTTGTCAACATTGAAATTCATCTGCCACTTGCACGCCCAATCTCCCAGTCTCGCGAGGTCCTCCTGTAATCTTTCACACTCCTCCTGCGACTTGACGACCCTATAGAAATGCTAAATAGTAGTAAATAGTAGTAGTAGTAATTTAATTACCTCACTAGTTACTCCCATCTCTAGGTCATTTATAAATATGTTAAAAAACAGTGGTCCCAGCACAGACCCCTGTGGGACCCCACTAACTACCCTTCTCCACTGAGAATACTGACCATTCAGTCCTACGCTCTGCTTCCTATCTTTCAACCAGTTCTTAATCCATAGTAATACCCTACCTCCGATCCCATGACTCTCCGGTTTCCTCTGGAGTCTTTCATGAGGCACTTTGTCAAACGCCTTTTGAAAATCCAGATACACAAAATCCACTGGCTCCCCATTGTCCACATGTTTGTTCACCCCCTCAAAAAATGCAGTAGATTGGTGAGACAAGACTTCCCTTCACTAAATCCGTGCTGACTTTGTCTCATCAGCCCACGTTTTTGTATGTGCTCTGTAATTTTATTCTTAATAATAGCCTCTACCATTTTGCCCGGTACTGACATCAGACTCACCAGTCTATAATTTCCCGGATCTCCTCTGGAACCTTTTTTAAAAATCGGCGTAACATTGGCTACCCTCCAGTCTTCCGGTACCACACTTGATTTAAGGGATAGTTTGCATATTACTACATCCATAAGTAAAAGCTGGGTCCTCTGCAGACTTGACTGGAGGAGGTATAGAGTGGATCCAACTTCTGCTTATTTTCTCCATCCATGTGCAGTTTTTATCCTCTCTTCCTTTCCCCTCATCTCCATCATCTCCTTCCTCTCTCTTCCCTCCCCTCCATTCATATGCATCTTCTCTCTATTCCCTCTCCTCCATCCATGCCCAGCATTACTCCTCTCACCCCTCCCCTCCATCCATGTGCATCTGCTTCCTCTGTATTTCCTTCCCTCCATCCCTGTCCAACATTTCTCCTCTCTTCCCTGTCTTCCACTCCATCCAAGTCCAGCATTTATTCTCTCTCCCCTCCCCTCTATGTGCATCTCCTCCTCTGTCTTCCCTCCCCTCCATCCATGTCCAGAATTTCTCTTGCCCTTCCCTCCATCCATGTCCAGCAACTCTCCTCTGTCCCCTGCCCTCCTCTCCATCCATCCATCCATGTCCAGCAGCTCTACTCTCTCCCCTGCCCCCTTCATCCGTTCATGCCCAGCAATTCTCCTCTCTCCCTTGCGCTTCCCTCCATGCCCAGCGATTCTCCTCTTCCCTCCCATTCATGTCCAGCGACTCTCCTCTGCCCCCCTCATCCGTCATATCCAGCAATTTCTTCTCTCTCCCCTGCCCTCCCCTCCCATCCATGTCCAGTGATTCTCCTTTGACCCCTATCCTGCCCTCCTATCCATGTCCATTGACTCACCCCAGCCCCCACCTGACCCCCTTTTCAGCCCTCGAGTTCCAGTTCCAACTCCAGCCCCACCTGCCCGCCCTCTTCTCCCCTAACATCCTCCTTTTCATTTCTGCTGCTCTGCGGGGTTTAAATCTTTTATTTTACCTCAAGTCGCAGCGGCGGCAGTGAATGCAGCATTATTTATTAAATGCTAACTCCTCCCACACTGTCACTCAATAACCAGACACATTTTCATCTGCAACTTACCCAGGAACCCACTCCCTTGGGCTGGATCCTTTACCACCCAGGACTCCAGAATCCTCCACTCAGAAACTCTGGAGAGTTCTACATTCTGACACTTAGTAATCCCCTTTTAATGGGGGATTACACAATATATGCATACTTTTTGATATTGCTATTTAGGCACATGCCTATTTAACTGAGCGCCTATTATAGGACTGGCCTTCTTCCCCCTAATTGTATAAAGTCACGTGCCCAGTTTAAAGAATAGCATGCAAAGTTACATGCACAAGTTATAGAATAAGGGCAGTTGCATGCATAACTTCAAAGATTAATTAGATGCTAATTGGCTTTAACAACCAACGATTGGCTACAATTGGTGGTAATTGGCACTAATTGACACTATTGGCAGTTATGCATGCAATGGAAATAAATGCAGTGGAGTTCATGCAGTATGGAAGAAATCTACATCAAAGTTCTAATTTAAAATCTTCTAATTTAAACAAGCCTGGTGTTCAGGATAGCCATGCTATTCAAATTAGACATGTTCTTTGACCAGAGGCATGCAAATATAGGTGCTGTTGATATCCTAAAACTAGACTGTCTGGGAGCTGCTCTACTTGAACAACACTGCTCTAGGCAAGCTTTCACTGGTTAAACAAATGATATCACAGCCTTGAAACAGTCCAGTAAAAGTAAGTAAGTAAGTAAGTAAGTAAGTAAGTAAATAAATAAATAAATCAGTAAGAAATTAAACTGTGAAATTCCTTCAAGTTGTTTTGTTCCAGGTACTGTTACCCAGCAGGAGCGGCAGTTTACTCTCAAGTTTTAAAAGGAGAACATATGGTAAACAAGCTTCCTATTGTTTTGCAGCTAATCAGGCCACAGCTGGAAACAGACTCAAAAATTATATAAAAATTAAGATTGTATGACAGTGAGGTAGCATGTGTATAATGTCAGCATCATCAGCAGGGGGCAGTAAACAAGACTACTAATGGTGTAATCACTTGAATCAATTCAAGTGGCTTTTGAATGAATAACATAAGAAATGGATGTTTTTATTTTTCTTTCTAATTACAGATACCCTTTTTACTAAGGCACATTAGGATTTTTAATGCACCTAAAATTAGCACATGTGCTAATTGCGTTGGCACCTATAGGGATATTGTAGGCATGTATATGGTTAACACAAGTACATGGTTAATGCACGTTAAAAATGCTAATGTGCCTATAACAAGGCTTAGTAAACGGGGCCCTAAGATTGTTTACTAATAAAGTGATTTTTATTGCTGAAAACATTTGGCATAGATAAGAAAGCTAGGTATATTTCTTTGGATTAAATATGAAACCCATCCAAACTAGGGTTGGAGGAGGAATTTGGTAATTGGTGTCAGATTTATACCCATGTAGACTACAGACTGGTTCACATCCAATTTAATCTGTCTGGGGGCAAAATAACTCTAAAAACTTAATGGAACAGGACCAAATTTAGCATAAGGAAAATACTAGCGGAAAGACACCAGTTTGAAAATAAGCCAGATCGTCTCCCCCAACTGTCCCAATGTATTTCTATGGGAGAGGCAGCTCCAGCATAGAAATATTGGTACATTTAAACATAGTGGTTAGAGAGCTGCTCATTTCAAATTGCCCCTCCACTCCCCTAGTCACAGATACACAAAGAACCAGTACAAATCTATACACGCACATGTATGTACAAATACACATATGTATATATAAATACATATACATATACACACACACATGTAAGGAGAGATTGGAAGAAATTTCATGAAAGGGAAAGGGACTTGATATACCACCTTTCTGTGGTTTTTGCAACTACATTCAAAGTGGTTTACATATTATATACAGGTACTTATTTTGTACCTGGGGTAATGGAGGGTTAAGTGACTTGCCCAGAGTCAAATGTCCAAAACCGTATTAAACATCATATCAAAAATGTCCCTCTATGCCACTCTGAATTCTCAGATGTTTGCTTAAATCTAAACCAATTACAATTTAATCTAGACCCATGCTTGGGATTAGCTCCATTTTAACTAAATTGTATTTTAGTTTTCTCGAACAAGGAAACTCGTAAATCCGCTAGAAATGTTTATACTGTTTTTTTCCCTAATCCGAAGCCTTATCGCTCAACGAGTGTTTACAATGCCACTTTTCAATACCTAGTTGCTACTACTTATCATTTCTATAGGACTACTAGTCGGACGCAGTGCTGTACACTTGAACATGAAGAGACAATAGCTGCTCAACAGAGCATACAATCTAATCAAGACAGACAAATAGGACAAATAAGGGATAAGGGGATTCCTTAAGGTGGGAATGATAAAACAGACATGGGTACTGAACAAGTGAATAGGGCTTAGGAGTTAGAAGCAGCCTCAAAAAGGCGGGCTTTTAGCCTAGGTTTGAAGACGGCCAGAGATGGGAGAGAGTTGTGCATACCTGGAACTCACTAGACCCAAGCCATAAAAACTTAGGGCTCCTTTTACAAAGTGGCACTACCGATTAGCATATGTTAAATGTGAAGAAGCCCATGGGAATTGAGGGGCCTTTTTACTAAGCCGTGGCAAAATGTGGCCTGCTGCAGTGTGAGTGCATCTTTTGGACATGCGCTGGGCCAGTTTTTGCCGCATCCTGGAAAAAGGGCCTTTTTTCAAGGGGCCAGAAAATGGATGTGCAGCTGAATAAAAAACAGTGCGTGTCCATTTTTGGCCTGAGACCTTACCACTACCCATTGACTTAATGGTAAGGTCTCACATGCTACCTGAGTGGTAGGCATGCAGCGCGTGGCCACTGCCGTTTACTGCTGGGTAAGCACCACACGGTAGAAAATAGAAAATATTTTCTACTGTGTGTTTTTGGTGCATGCCAAATTCAGAATTACCACCCGGGGCACACGGTAGCCGGGCGGTAATGCTGATTTGGCGCACAGTGGACGTGAGTAGGCTCTTAAATGCCTTTGTAAAAAGGCCCCTAAATGAGCTACTTTGCATTGAGTGAGCTGCTAATCAGTAGCGCCACTTTGCAAAAGGAACCCTTAGTTTTATTCTTAGTAAGTTTGAGACGATAAATTAAAATCCAGTTTTCTATAGTACTAACACAATTTTGGGTTTTACAGTTACAGACCACAACTGAGATGCAGGAAATATGACAGTAATGTCATCTGTGTATATATAATGTTTAACCCCAATCTGGTCAAGAGACTCTCCAATGGACTGCATCAGCACATTAAAAAGTGATGGGGGGGGGGGGGGGGGGAAAGAGAGGGGAACCTTGTGGAACACCAATAACAGATCTCCTTCTCTATGAACAGATCCCTTCTTTTTTTACTGTGTAATATTGGTTAGTCAAAAGCCAGGATAGTGGTGCCCTCATTTTTGAGTCATGCTCACTCAGTGAGCAACAGTAACACAGGGCAATGATAGGAAAACTAGAGGTGATATCAACATCCACGCTGCCTATTAGCCATCCCTGTTGACCTTGACCCCCCCCCCCCAAAAAAAAAAAGAATCAGTCCTGGCTTTGCCCCTACAACAGAGGGAGGTATCCCAGACTAGTCAGGCCCAACAGGGGAGAACAGGGCAGTTCAACCCCTAAGAAATATAGCTAGGTGTTTCAAGAATATTGTTGACAAGTAAGTAGTCTGTCTGTGGATCTCAACATGGGTGCATTCCAAAGATTTCAAACTGCGTAGTTTTCCTGAGGAGTTGGTGGGACCCCTTAAAACTAGGAGGGAAATTTTGTGAGTGTTTAGTGATTTTTCTTGTGCTTTTCCTTGAGGAACAATTTAGAATACTGGGTAAACTATCTTTGAATCTTTTGAAAAAAGTGTCCAGGCACAGACTTATTTAGGTACCTTGACCAGGCGCTCTGAGTGAAGAAGTGAACATTGGAGTACCTTACAGGAGAAAGAGGGGACTGGGTGGCTTCCTGAGGTTCCATTGGAGTCAAACGAGACCATATTTTATCAAGGAGAAGAGGAATAAGTGTCAGTGTGAACAATTATTTAGCAACTAGTAAAAAAGGCCCGTTTCATTATGAAATGAAACGAGCGCTAGCAAGGCAATCCCCCAACCTCCCTCGCTGTCTCGCTCTGTCCCCTCCGAGTTCCAGACCCCCCTCCCACCCTCCCTCACAGTTCAAAGCCACCCTCCCTCCCAGTTCAATGCCTCCCTCCCTTCCTCCCTCCCACCCAGTTCAAGGCTTCCCTCCCTCCCAGTTCAAGGCTGGCCTGCCTCCCTCCTCCTTCCCAGTTCAAGGCTTCCCTCCCTCCCAGTTCAAGGCCTGCCTCCCTCCCTCCCAGTTGAAGGTCTCCCTCCCTCCCAGTTCAAGGCCTCCCTCCCAGTTCAAGGCCCCCCTCCCTCCCTTCCACCCACCCACACAGGCCTCCCAGCCTCTCACCCACCCATTTCAAGGCCCCCTCACGCCCCTCCCACCGAGTTCCAGACTCCCCCCTCCCTCCAATTTCAACACCCCCCTCCACGTTAAGGACAACTGGACCCCCCTGCCGTGACCCCCTTGACCCCCCTTCCCGATGAAAACACTCCCCTGCCGCCATTGCGTATCTGTGCTGATGGGAGACCCCAGCACCCGACAGCCGATGTTCTGTTTTCGTCTGTGCCGGCGTGTTGCTTGCTGAATGATCATCTGTTGAAGTTTCTGTGCGTGCGTCTGATGTCAGACGCACGCACAGAAACTTGAACAGCTTATCATTCATGAAGCAATGCCCCGGCACAGCCGAGAAGAGAACTTTGGCTGTCGGGGGTTGGGGTCCCCCGTCAGCACAGTTACGCGACGGCGGCGTTAGGGAAGTGTTTTCGTCTGGAAGGGGGGTCGAGGGGGTCACGGCAGGGAGGTCCAGGGGTCCGTAATGTGGAGGGGGGGGGTGTTGAAATAGGAGGGAGGGCGGAGTCTGGAACTCGGTGGGAGGGGCACACGTCATGATGGTGCCTAGCAGACCACAGGAGCCATGATCCCAGGCAGGACAGAATGTTGGAGGTGAGAATTATATATATAGAAGATTAAGGGGCACTTTTACTAAGTGGTGGTAAAAGGTGGCCTATGGTGACGTCAGCGTGTGGGATCATCATGCACCTAGGTCACCTTTAACTACAGCAGGTAAAAGGACATTTCCCCAATAGAGGCAGTAAATGGCTGTGCGCCAGTGGCGTACCTAGGGTAGTTGACACCCGGGGCTGGTCATTTTTTAACACCCCCCCCCCCCCAAATCCAGTACTAGGCATACCGAGAATACAAAACACTCAGGACCTATAGAGCAATTCTACCATATCATAAGCAGTCATTTCTACGAGTCACACAAGGAAAAGGAAAGCATCTTAAACACTACAGTGAGCACTAGAACATCAATTCACCTATTGTAAAACGAAACCAGACAGAACAGTACAGATCGTAGATCCTGCACAGTCAATGCCAACTGAAAGCCATGTCTTTTTCACAAACACAGATACACCCTAATCCACTATAGAATAAGTAATCATAAACTTTCTATTTAGACAAAAATTAAACTGAACCCCCGATGCCAGACTCTGTATACAATGCAACACCACAGGAACAGAAAATGTCCTCTAGTACTGTGCAAAATATAAAGACAGCAGATGTAAATTTGAAAAAACTAACAAATACCAATCACCACTTTACAAATTAACAAATAGAAATAAAACAAATACAGAAAATAAAATAATACCATTTTACTGGACTAATACATTTAGCTTCCAGAGGCCAAAATCTCCTTCCTCAGGTCAGTACAGTATAGTGCTGTTACAGTATCTTATCCTGACCTGAGGAAGGGGGTTTTGTTCTCTGAAAGTTAAGTCAAAATGTATTAAAATTAGTCCAATAAAAAGATTACCTTATTTACATGTTCTATTTATAAACAACACAGCTACAATACTATATCCTAAAGCAAAATAATAAAAATATATATTTACAGTTTGTTGTCTCTGGTTTCTGCTTTCATCTTCTTTTCACTGTCTTCCTTCCATCCAGGATCTGTCTTTGCTCTCTCTCTGCCATCCAGTGTCTGCCCTCTCTAATGTCCCTTCCATCCACTGTCTGCCCTCTCTCTCTCTGCCCCTTCCATCCACTGTCTGCCCTCTCTCCCTTCCATCTACCATTTGCCCCAGTCTGTCTTCTTTCTCTCTCCCCCTTCCACCCACCATCTGACCTTTCTCTCTGCCCCTTCAATCCGTATGCCCTCCCTCTCCCATCCATCCAGGGTCTGCCCTCCCTCATGCTCCCCACTTCCTTCCAGGGTCTGTTGTCCCCTCTCTCTCTGCCCCCCCTTTTCAGCCCCCAGTTCCACCTGCCCCTAGTTCCAGCCCCAGTCCACATCTCCCACCGGCCCCCCTTTTCAGCCCCACTATCCCACCAGTCCCCAGCCCTTTTCTCCCATCAGTCCTGAGCTTCAGCCCCCAGCCACTTCTCCCTGTTCCCTTTTCAGCCCCTAGTTTCAACCCCAGCCCTTTTCTCTCACCAGTCCTGAGCTTCAGCCCCAGCCAGTTCTCCCTGTCCCCTTTAAAGCCCACAGTTTCAGCCCCTGCCCCGTTTCAGCCCACAGTTCTAGCACTAGCCCCCTTATCCCACATACCCTCCTTTTCAGCCCCCAGTTCCAGCCCCCTTCATCCACCACATGCTTTGCAACCCCCCTTTTCAGCCCCAGACCCATTCTCCCACCTGCCCCAGGCATGGACCCATTCTCCCTCCTGCCCCCTTGTCGGACCCCAGTTCCAGCTTCAGACCCCTTCTCCCCTCTGAGCACCCCCACCCCTCCCCAATCCCCTTCTCCCCTCTGAGCACCCCTATGAGCTCCCCCACCCCTCCCCAGTTCCCTTCTCCCCTCTGAGAACCCCTCTGAGCTCCCTTGTCCCCTCTGCGAACCCCTCTGAGCTCCCCCACCCCTCCCTAGTTCCCTTCTCCCTTCTGCGAACCCGAGTTCCCCCCACCCCTCCCCAATTCCCTTCTCCCTTCTGCGAACCCCTGAGCTCCCCCACCCCTCCCCAGTTCCCTTCAACCCTCTGTGAACCCCTCTGAGCTCCCCCACCCCTCCCCAGTTCCCTTCTCCCCTCTGCGAACCCCTCTGAGCTCCCCCACCCCTCCCCAGTTTCCTTCTCCCTTCTGCGGACCCCTCTGAGCTCCCCCACCCCTCCCCAGTTCTCTTCTCCCCTCTGCGAACCCCTCTGAGCTCTCCCACCCCTCCCCAGTTCCCTTTTCCCTTCTGCGGACCCCTCTGAGCTCCCCCACCCCCCACCCCCCCACCCCAATTCCCTTCTCCCTTCTGCGAACCCCTCTGAGTTCCCCCCACCCCTCCCCAATTCCCTTCTCCCTTCTGCGAACCCCTCTGAGTTCCCCCCACCCCTCCCCAATTCCCTTCTCCCTTCTGCGAACCCCTGAGCTCCCCCACCCCTCCCCAGTTCCCTTCAACCATCTGTGAACCCCTCTGAGCTCCTCCACCCCGCCCCAGTTCCCTTCTCCCCTCTGCGAACCCCTCTGAGCTCCCCCACCCCTCCCCAGTTCCTTTCTCCCTTCTGCGGACCCCTCTGAGCTCCCCTCACCCCTCCCCAATTCCCTTCTCCCCTCTGAGCTCCCCCACCTCCTTCTCCCATCTGAGCCCCCCCCCCTCCGTGGAGAGCGACAGAGCCCTCTTCTCCTGCCACCATCCTGCGTTTTTTTTTTAAATCCATGCAGCGATGCAGGCAGCGCCTCGTGTCTGCCCTGCAGTGTGCTGTCAAAAAAGAAAATCGCTTTGCCGGTGTCGGGCCTTCTCTCGCTATGTCCCGCCCTCGAGGAAATAGGAAGTTACCTCAAAAGTGGGCGGGACATAGCGAGAGAAAGCCCGATGTCGGCAAAGCGATTTTCTTTTTTGACAGCACATTGCAGGACAGACACGAGGCGCTGCCTGCGTCGCTGCATGGATTAAAAAAAAAACGCAGGATGGTAGCAGGAGACGACGGAGCACCCCACCACCCGCCGACACCCAGGGCGGACCGCCCCCACCGTCCCCCCTTGGTACGCCACTGCCGTGCGCTACTTAAAAATTTGGTGTGTGGACATTTACAGCCAGAGCCCTTATTGCCTCCAATTTAGGAGGCGGTGAGGGCTCCAATGGTAACCCCGCCTACTGGTGCTAGAAAATAAAAACTATTTAATGGCGCTGGAAATGGTGCGTGACAGAACCGGAACTACCGTGTAGTTGGTAAAAGGGCCCCTAACTCTTAAAAATGAAGCTGATATACTTTCTTGGAGTGGAGGAGTAGCCTAGTGGTTAGTGCAGTGGACTTTGATCCTGGGGAACTGAGTTTGATTCCCACTGCAGCTCTTTGTGACTCTGGGCAAGTTACTTAACCTTCCATTGCCCCTGGTACAAAATAAGTACCTGAATATATGTAAACCACTTTGAATGTAGTTGCAAAAACCTCAGAAAGGCAGTATATCAAGTCCCAATTCCCTTTCCCTTTTAAAAAATGAGTTTCTAATTTTAGGCAATTTTTATTTACCTAAATGAGGCAAATACTGCAGGTTATCATCAAACAATAAAGAAAATTGGCAAATAATGAATGAGGTTAAAATATTTGTGCATGGAAAATTGATTTAACCTACAAATTAACATGTGTACAATCAATCTGCATGTATCAAAAGTTCTAAAGTGTTACACATTTTTGTATCAAACAAACAATCTATTATTAAACTGAATGTGGAAAATGACCTGAAAAATGTCAAAACAGTGGAAAATGTCCTAACATTGCTCAAAAGTGACCCAAATAGTTTTTCCTTGAGCTAATTAAATATATAGAGAAAGCAAGTGCAAAATCACACGGAAAATATGATATTTTGTTTTTTCCCTTCGCATTTTTTACTGTAGTGACATTAAGGGGTCCTTTTACTAAGCCGCGTAAGCGTCCACGTGCACCCAATGTGCGTCAAAATGGTGTTACCACCTGAGTACCGTGTGGCTCTTGTGGTAATTTCATTTTTGGTGCGCGTCCGATACGCACGTCTGAAAAATATTTTTATTTTTGGACGTGTGTAACAGACACGTGCCAAGTGGCATTTGGCATGCATAGGTCATTACCGCCCGGTTACCGTGTGAGTCTTTACCGCTAGGTCAATGGCTGGCGGTAAGGTCTCAGACCCAAAATGAACACGCGGCAAATTTCAATTTTGCTGCAGGTCCATTTTCGGCAGAAATTTAAAAAAGGCTTTTTTTACAGGCGCACTAAAAAATGGATCGGCACGCACCCAAAACCCTCGCCTACACTACCGCAAGCCATTTTCAGCGCACCTTTGTAAAAGGACCTCTAAATCTGTGTTTAAGCAACCTGAGGTGGAGACAGAAATACAGATCAGACTTGCATGTGACTTTTCACATGCATGTCTTGTTTTCTCCAAAGATTTTTAAAAATGCAATGCAAATTCATTACCTAGTGCAGAGAGGATTGCGGCAGCCCAGAACATCTCTCCCATAAGAGCAGGAATAAAGAGCAGTCCCCCCATACGCTTTCCATAAATTTGTTGAAAGGGGTCTAGCATTGTCACATAACCCTTAGAACGCATAGGTTTTGCAAAAAAGAGGCCACCTGAGTGATAAGAAAAAGCATAAAATAAATAAAGACGGCATCTGTAGTACTCAGCAATGTTTAAATAAAAGTAGTATTCAAAATAAACAGCAAAAAGGTTATTCATGCCATGGTGTGCAAAGTACATGGACATAGGCAATTAAATACAGTAATTGCACATTAGAAAATGCACTGATAATTCGAAAAAATAAATAGGGATAGCACTCAGATACCTGCATCAGATTTTTCAGTTTCTGTTACAAGCTATGTAACAGATTTTTCAAAATTCTACAATAATTATGTGTTACATTTGCATATCAAATAATACATATGTGTATTATACTTTATAAAATAAAAGGATTGACATTCAAATTACTTTCCACCCTGTTTAGAAAGTTGGACTAGCAGTTGCCGGTGCGCTAAAGCTGCGTGGCAACCGCTAGTGCAGCTTTGTAGACAGGGGTTGTTTATGGAATTTTGGGAGTTACCTGGACGAAGTACTGGATATAAATTTTCCCACCTGCTGACTGCATAACTTTTCTCCGGGCATCTCAGTGCAATAGAAACAGAGAAATGATGACAAAAAAAGATCACATGACCTATCTAGTCTGTCTATCCATACCATTTGCTATCCTTTAGAGAATCTATGTGCTTGTCTCATGCTTTCTTGAATTTGGATACCATTTTTATGTCCACCACCTCTGCTGGGAGGTCATTCAATCATTCACCAACATTTCTGTAAAGAAGTATTTCCTTAGATTACTCCTGAGTCTATCCCCTTTCACCTTCATCCTATGCCCCTTCATTCCAGGGCTTCCTTTCAATAGGAAGAGGCTCTTCTCTTGTGTGTTTATACCATGGAAGTATTTAAATGTCTCTCTCACAGGGGCGTAGCTACGGGTGGGCCTGGGTGGGCCGAGGCCCGCCCAATCTCAGCTTAGGCCCACCCAGGCAGCCGGCAGCTGTCCGGTCCTCCTCTGCCTAATTTTGTTTTTAGTGCAGCGGCTGCAGCCATTGTACTCTTAGACGCTGGCGCCGCTACTCTGTCGCTCACCTCACTCCCTGAGCTCTGCTCCTCCCCTCCCTCATGCGCAACGGCAGTGGCACCGCAGTGCTGCATGGGAGGGGAGTCTGTGCCGGCTATCGTCGCGTAGCGGTTGCGGTTGCGGTCGCGGTTCCGGTTCCTGTTCCTCCACTCTGCCGGTCTGCCCTGCCTCAGCAGCACTCCCCCGTGGCCCCACAACAAAACACATGGAGCAAGAGCACAATTATTGCGCTCTGAGTCTGCTCCACTATCTGCTACCACCACCAATGCCCAGCTGCCCAGGCCAGGTAAAACAAATATATTTTTTTTAATTTTAACATCCTGTACAGTGTAATGGTGGGTGGGGGTGTGCTCTTCACTGCCTAGGTAAAAAAAAAAAAGGCATATTTAATAATTTTCATATACCTTTTTTCACTAGGCAGAGAAGAGCCCACCCCCACCCAGAAGCCCACCAACAATAAATTTGTTTTAATGCTCAGGTTGCAATCTAAAAAAGGTTGTATATTTTTCATGTTGATGAGTTCGGGGGGGGGGGGGGGGGGGGGGTTGTTCTCTGCAGGGCCCAGGTTACAAATTAAAAAAAAAATGTTTTAAATTTAATATAGGCAGGTTTCTGGGTGGAGGTGAGCTCTGCAGTGCCCAGGACATAAAAAAAAGTCTTATATTTAATGCAGCTGTCCTTCATGGTTGGGGGAAGAGATCCCAGACTGTGGGAGGATGGGTAGGGGGTAGGACAAGGCTGATGCTAGGCTAAAGGGCGGGGTTGGGGGTTATGGTAGGGCTTATCTATGGGATGAATGATTGGGAAGGGCTGATACAGTGCTACAGGGGAAAATGGGGAAGAGGGTAAGGTAGGAAGGGCTGATGCTGGGCTATGGAGATGGATGGTGGGGTGGGGTAGGGAAGGGAAAAGCCGATGCCAGGCTGAAGGGCAGGGATGGACTGATGCCAGTCTACAGGACAATTGCTAATGTTTGGTCCTCTATTCTGTAATTGATGAAAGTTGGTATGTGCTCTGCATGTGACCAAGGTGAGAGATTCTGCTGGCATGTAGGTTGTGTCGGGTTGTATGAGTCTGACTTTTCCAATAGGAAGTGTATTGCTGTTATGTATATGCACTGCTGCATTTATAAAAGTACTGTTATTGGTATTCATGTTCAGAATTGGTGTTGAGATTTGCAACATAGGCTCTAAGAAGTTTCTTTGCAGGATTTAGTGTTACTTCACAAAGTACCTGACAGTTAAGGGATTTTGTATTGCTATTATTGAGGTGCTACCAGAATTTGAATACATCTTTCCTGTGTATTTATATTCCAAGATCCTGTTGTGTGTTGAGAGGTTTGCCACTGTAGTAGACTTATGTCGGGTCAATTTTAAGATATGGGAAAATGTAATTATATTTTAAAAAATTGTTTTTTCTGTTATGTATGTGGTTTACGCTGATGCAGCTGTTAGGGGGAGACTACTTAGAAATCCATCATCAAGTGCATTCTAAGGCCTTATTTTGTAGTATCCCAAGAAACACTACTCATACCTATATACATAGTGCCCACCCATATTAACTCTGGGCCCACCCAAAATGTCAAGTCTGGCTACGCCACTGCTCTCTCATATCTCTCTTCTGCCACCTTTCTTCCAAAGTTATGTGGTTAAGTCTGGGAGGTGTGAGGGTAAGTCAGGAGTATGGTTTAAAGTTAACAAGATAATGTAGATATTAAGTAAGATCCACTTAATTGCTTACTGTAAAAAAGGATGTCAAAGCCTGAAAAATCTTTCTCAGTGACCTAGTAGGCACCATAGTCTCGCACTCCTGGAAATAAAAAGTAGCTGTGGCTTTGCCCAATCCTCTTCCCCCCAAGACATTTTAAAAAAAATGGTTATGTGGAAAAAGGCAAGACTGTTAACTCCTCTTGCTGGTCTGAATGTTGAGCACTTTACTGACTAACTCATTCTCAGAAATAAAATTGCCAGTGAAAGGATCAATTAGTGGTGAAGTTCAGTGAATAAATATTAAAGTGCTGATCCCACTGACAGTTGTACACCCTTACTATTCAGACCTGTGGAAAGAGATAAATCTCTCATTTCCTGTTGGGCTTCAGTGAATCCTTTGCAGATTCAAGTATGGTGGCAGGGGAAGAGGGAAAGGAATGTTGGAATTGGCAGGAGGGGAGCAATGACTGGCTTTACATTTTAGGTAATCCATATGCAACAGTGAGGAGGAAGGGAGGGGAAGGATTTCTGATATATGCTTTCCTCACAGTTACTGCTGCCTCAAGCTTTCTCTCAGTCTGTCCCTCAACTTTATGTTAGTGTCTTTTGTTTTCCTATACCAGATGTAGCAGTAGAAGCAAACTCAAAGTGAAAATTCAGTGTCTGACAATTGGGCTCATTTTCGAAAGAGAAGGACACCCATCTTTCAACACAAATCGGAAGATGGGTGTCCTTCTCACAGGGTCGTCCAAATCGGTATAATTGAAAGTCGATTTTGGACATCCCCAACTGCAGGGACGGCCAAATTTCAAGGGGGTGTATCGGAGGCGTATTGGAGGCATAGCGAAAGCGGGACTTGGGCGTGCCTAACACATGGATGTCCTCAACCCATAATGGAAAAAAAAGGGTGTCCCTGACGAGCACTTGGCCGACTTTACCTGATCCTGTGTTTCTTATGACCAAGGCACAAAAGGTGGCCAAAATGACCAGATGACCACCGGAGAGAATCAGGGATGACCTCCCATTACTCCCCCAGTGGTCTTTAACCCCTCCCACCCTCAAAAAACATCTTTAAAAATATGTCGTGCCAGCCTCTATGCCAGCCTCAGATGTCATACTCAGCTCTATCACAGCAATATGCAGGTCTCTGGAGCAATTTTAGTGGGTGCAGTGCGCTTCAGGCAGGCAGACCCAGGCCCACCCCCACACCTGTTACATTTGTGGAGGAAACAGCGAGCCATCCAAAACCCACCACAAGCCCACTGTACCCACATCTAGGTGCCCCCTTCACCCGTAAGGGCTATGGTAGTGGTGTACAGTTGTGGGTAGTGGGTTTTGGGGGGGTATGGGGGGCTCAGAACACAAGGTAAGGGAGTTATGTTCCTGGGAACATTTTATCAAGTCCACTGCAGTGCCCTCTAGGGTGCCCGGTTGGTGTCCAGGCATGTCAGGGGGACCAGTGCACTACAAATGCTGGCTCCTCCCACATCCAAATGGCTTGCATTTGGACATTTTTGACATGGACGTCTTTGGTTTGGAAAATCGCCGAAACTCAGACATCTATGTCTAGGGATGTCCAAATTTAAGGACATTCTTGGATTTAGATGTCTTTGATGGTATTTTCGAAATGAAAGATGGACGTCCATCTTGTTTCGAAAATACAGTTTTCCCCGCCCCGGATTTCGATGTTTTGCAAAGATGTTCAAATCGTAACTTGGATGTTTCTTTCGAAAATGCCCCTCCACATCATGTTTGTCATTATGTTTTAGGACCATCAGAGGTGAATTATTTCACTTGAGCAACAAATTTCTATATGTTCATAACTCCCCTAATTTGTCATCGGTCCAACATGCATTTTATTTTTTGCATATAAAAGCTTCCAAGTTTCCAAATTTCTTGATTGCTTGATATATTGCCAATTGTTAGATACCATCATAGCAGTTTACAACATAAAAATGTAAAAGTTAATATACTACTTCAATTCAACTTTTGCACATCCGCGCCATAATAATTTAAATGGAAGGCACAGAACTTATCTTAAGATCAAGGACCAACTGCCGTGGAGGGGCATAATTGAACGAAAACGTCTATCTCCATGGGCGTTTATCTCTGAGAACGGGTCTGTGAAGGGGCGGACCGAACCGTATTTTCGAAAAAAATAGACGTCCATATTTTATTCGACAATTTGTGAGCTGGGTGTTTTTGGTTTTCAGTGATAATGGAAAATGAAAGCGCCCAGCTCAAAAACGAATAAATCCAAGGCATTTGTTCGTGGGAGGGGCCAGGATTCGTAGTGCACTGGTCCCCCTCACATGCCAGGACACCAACCGGGCACCCTAGGGGGCACTTTTACAAAAACAAAAAAAGGTAAAAGAGCTCCCAGGTGCATAGCACCCTTCCCTTGTGTGTTGAGCCCCCCAAATCCCCCCCAAAACCCACTGCCCACAAGTCTACACCATTACTATAGCCCTAAGGGGTGAAGGGGGGCACCTACATGTGGGTACAGTGGGTTTGGGGGGGTTGGACGACTAAGCATTAAGCAGCACAATTGTAACAGGTAGGGGGGATGGGCCTGGGTCCACCTGCCTGAAGTCCACTGCACCCCCTAACAACTGCTCCAGGGACCTGCATACTGCTGCCAGGGAGGTGGGTATGACATTTGAGGATGAAAATAAAAAGTTGTGAAACATCATGTTTTGTGGTGGGAGGGGGTTAGTGACCACTGGGGGAGTCATGGGAGGTCATCCCTGATTCCCTCTGGTGGTAATCTGGTCATTTAGGGCACTTTTTGGGGCCTTATTCGTGAAAAAACAGGGTCCAGGAAAAGTGCCCTAAATTCTAGCTACAAACGCATACTTTTTTTCCATTATCGGCGAAAGGCGCCCATCTCTCCTCGGCCGATAACTACGCCCCAGTTCCACCTTCGCCACGCCTCCGACACGCCCCCGTCAACTTTGTACGCTTCCGCGATGGAGTGCAGTTGAAAACGTCCAAAATCGGCTTTCCATTATACCGATTTATTCGTTTTTGTGAGATAAACGTCTATCTCCCGATTTGGGTCGAAATCTAGGCGTTTTTCTCTTTCAATTATAAGGTGGATAGTATCACAAAGGCTAAAATTAATTTCTCACAATAATTGAGAAAGGATCATTCCATAAACATTATAATTCTCCAGAAAATCAAAAATCTAATACTAAATATATTTTTTGGGTCTATACGTTTTCATAATAATGTAGGAAATGATAGCAGATAGCAGCATGATCCATCTAGTCTGCCCAGTAAGATGGTTAGGGTTGAACCTGCTGCTCCATACAGCTTACCTACCTCCATGCTTTTGTATAGAACTGTATCTACCTCTCAAGATTTAATTTATTTGATTATTCACTTAGGGTCAGACCATCAAAGTGGATTACACACACTTCAGAAAATCATTAAAAACCAATCTGTTCAAAAAGGCTTACCCCAGCGACTCTACATAAATATCTACACCCAGCAACACAGCAAAAACAAGGATCGTATTGGACAATATACAACATCCCTCTCTTTGACCCCCATGGTCCCTGATTTACACCTATCTTATTCGACCATAACGTAACCTGTATTTGTCTATTTGCCAGACTTGGCGAACGTCTTTACGGCACAATGTAAGCCACATTGAGCCTGCAAATAGGTGGGAAAATGTGGGATACAAATGTAACAAATAAATAAATGAATAAAAATTTATAAAAGGAAAAATTACAACTTTACAGAGTCTGTGCAGATTACTTTACTTTACAATCACTTGATTACTTGCCTCACCCAAATATGTCTAGATGTGAGATACAATTATAATTTTCTTTACCCATATTAAAATAATAGAAAGAAAAATCCTTATGCCTATCTTACTGCTACTAATACTACTTATCATTTCTATAGTGCTACTAGATGTACGCAGCGCTGTACACTTGAACATGAGCAGACAGTCCCTGCTCTACTATTTAATCAGGACAATCAAACAGGACAAATAAGGGAAATACTTAAGGTGGGAATGATAAAACAGACATGGGTACTGAGCAACTAAATGGGGGTTAGGAGTTAAAAGCAGCCTCAAAGAGGTGGGCTTTTAGCCTAGATTTGAAGACGGCCAGAGATGGAGCTTGACGTACTGGCTCAGGAAGTCTATTCCAGATGTATGGTGCAGCAAGATAAAAGGAACAGAGTCTGGCGTTAGCAGTGGAGGAGAAGGGTATAGATAAGAGAAATTTACCCAGTGAATGGAGTTCCCGGGGAGAGGTTTAGGGAGAGATAATAGTGGAGAAGTACTGAGGAGCTGCAGAGTGAATGCACTTGTAAGTCAATAAGAGGAGTTTCAACTGTATGCGGAAACGGATAGGGAACCAATGAAGTGACTTGAGGAGAGGGCTAATATGAGCATAGCAAGACTGGCAGAATATAAGCCGTGCAGCAGAATTTTGAACAGATTATCTGATTCTCTACTTAAATGATCCGTGGAGGGGCATAATCGAATGCGAATGCCTATCTCCATGGGCGTCTATGTCTGAAAACGGGTATGTGAAGAGGCGGGACAGACCGTATTTTCGAAAAAATGGACGTTTTTCAGCTGGGCGTTTGTTTTTTTTAGCGATAATGGAAACTAAAAACGCCCAGCTCAAAAACATCCTAATCTGAGCCATTTGGTCATGGGAGGGGCCATGATTCACAGTACACTGGCCCCCCTGATATGCCAGGACACCAACTGGACACCCTAGAGGTCAGTGCGGTGGACTTCAGAAAAAGCTCCCACATGCATAGCTCCCTTACCACGGGTGCTGAGCACCCAACCCCCTTCCCCCAAAACCCACTACCCACAAATGTACAACACTACCATAGCTCTTAGGGGTGAAGGGGGCACCTACATGTGGGTACAGTGGGTTTTGGAGACCTCCCATTTACCAGCACAAGTGTTACAGGTAGGGGGGTGGGCCTGGGTCCACCTGGCTGAAGTGCACTGTGGTACCCACTAAAAGTGCTCCAGGGACCTGCATACACGCAGGCCTCTAGGACTTGTTGCTGCTATATAACATTGGCACACCAGTTGACACCTGAAGACTAATCTCTCTGAAAACGTCCTTTATTGGAATAAGCACGCTTACTCACAGTTAAAAGCAGATCAGAGGTTGTGCCCCACTGGCAAAGAGTCTCCCTGGTACTGAGATGAGCAGTAGGTCAGAGCTGGCAGAATGCTGTACAATGCCCTCTTTCAGCCACATTCAAGGTAAGAACTAAGTTCTGTAACGTGGCTAACACGTGAAAGGGATCTAAAACTGGCTTACAAAAATGGCCACTACCACATGGACTACCGGAAACACAACAGGGCACACTCTGACCCAGTAAGCAGAGGGAAAAGCACCATGGGAGTAGAGCCTACCAACTACCAACATCGTGAGCATTTAACACAAGCGAGTGGAATCACGGAGCCCAATACCCTACACCCACCACAATGCATTGCTGATGTGACTCTGCAGTGTGCATAACAGAAAAGGTGTCACACTCACCCGAGAGCCACATCAGAACCAGGGAAAGGCTGTCACAGGATAGAACACATTCTGCTGTCATGGAGGTGGGTACGGCATTTGAGGCTGGCGTAGAGGCTGGAAAAAAAGTTTTTTAAGTGGTTTTGTTTTTGGTGGGAGGGGGTTAGTGACCACTGGGGGAGTCCGGGGAGGTCATCCCCGATTCCCTCCAGTGGTCATCTGGGCAGTTGGGGCAGTTTTTTGTGACTTGTTCGTGAAAAAAAAGGTCCAAAAAAAGTGGCGGTAAAACGCCTTTTTTTTCGATTATCAGCTAAAGACGGCCATCTCTCCTCCGCCGATAACCATGCCCCAGTTCCGCCTTCACTACACCTCCGACACGCCCCCGTCAACTTTACCCGTTTCCGCGACGGATTGCAGTTGGAAACGCCCCAAATCAGCTTTCGATTATACCGATTTGGCCACCCAAGGGAGAAAGACGCCCATCTCCCGATTTGGGTCGCAATATAGGCGTTTTTCTTTTTCGATTATAAGCAGGATAGCATACTAACTACCGTAATTCTAGCAGAACAAAATTCTATAGCTTTGGGTCTACATAGCTGAATATACCTTCATTTAGTTGATTTCAACCTATTCCCTTTTGGTATTTCTAATAACTCATGTTGTGCAGTATATAGATTTCTGGATGGTACATATATTTTAAAATGTTTTATTTAAATATGACAGACCATCCAATCTGAAATAAATATCAAACATAGCGTCTTAAACTTTTTTCTTTGTTCATCGGAAGCCAATGTAACTCCTTCAAAATAGGTGAAATATGATCCTGAACTCCTTTATTCATCAGTAAATGAGCCGCCGTATTCTGGAGTAGTTGTAAGCATTTCAATTGATATTCAGATAAGCGACAATATAATGCATTACAATAATCTAATCTTGACATCACAAAGGCATGGATCAATGTACCCAAAACTCTCTTCTCTAACAAATGTCTGAATCATCATATATGGTACACCACTGTAGAGATATTATAGACTGATAACTTGTCTATCTACAGTCTATAAGCTGTTCTCTGCAATAGATGTCGATAGAATATACAGTCATACAGACTTCAAAAACATCATGGCAATAGAGTAGAAGGGAAATATGAGAAGAGCATATGGAACGAAAGACTAGTTAATGTTGAATAAAGCCATCATGGCCAGTTTTAAAAAAGCAGAAATCTTAGTATAGCACGGATTGACGACATGAAAGTCTTTGCTAGTGTTCCACGTTCCTGGATAATATATTGCCTTAAAATGTACAAAATCAAGTCTGAATTGATAGAATACATCAAGTTTACCATGAAAATATGGCAAATCACACTCCATCTGCAGATGGAGAATTTATCATTCCTAACATCAAGATTCAGTGAGGCATACTTCAGGGAGACTTCCTGTCCCCGCTTCTGGTTTGTTTGGCACTTAAATACTCTTGAGTACTCTTATTAACTCCTTGGACTATGGCTTTAGCCTTACTCTAAAAGATGCCAACAATCCAGAGGTTACATTGCATTTACTGTTTGTAGGCGACCTGAAACTCTACAGTTCCAGTGACCAGCAATTAACTGAACAATTCGAAGTGGTGAAAAGCTTTTTAGATGATATCAAGATTACTTTTGGGCTGTACAAATGTACTAAGGTCACTTTCCTTAGGGGAAAGTTGAGCAAAACTGAAAGCATCTCTATGACCGATGTCTGTGTGTGATGAAATTCCTAGCCACCCACCTGGGGCTAACCCTCTGGCCACCTGGAGGGTATGTCCCCAGCACAGCTCAGGTCCATCTGCACCTGCCACTTGTGTTCTACACTAGCACCCTCCACCTAACTGACTGGGTCTCACTTGCGTCTGGGTGAGTCTCCCACTCTCAGGTCATTCCCCAGTGATTTCTAGGTTACTGGGGCTACACTCTCAGGGTTCCCACAGTTCCCAGAAAGCACCTACAGACCAAAACACAAACCACCAGGTTTCTTAGTCAGTCCAGGACACCAGAGTCAATAAACTAATCAGGTTTATTGTCAGAGTAGAACAGTGAACCATATAAAACAGATGGAAAAGAACAGGCAATAACAAATAACTGAATATAGAACAAATATAAAACTATCTAAACATTTATCTACTACTTAAATAGGGAGTTCAGGAACAAGATATAACTTCTCACAGGTTATAAGCTCCTTTGAGCAGGGACTGTCCTTCTATGTTGAAATTGTACAGCGCTGCGTAACTCTAGTAGCGCTTTAGAAATGTCAAGTAGTAGTAGTTATGAAGTCTAACTGTTCACAGGTTTTCAGGAAAAGAGAACCTTCTCTTCTATTCCCTTATTTGAAACTAAAAAAATGTCCTCATAAATTAAGCTAATAGCTTTTGGCAGGAAGAAGAAACTGACAATTCTGGTACAGCTTTAACAAAAAAGACAATCACCATCTGCTGGCCAGTTAGGAGAAGTACATGTCATCAGTAAAACAATACAGTTTCATCACACTGTGCCATAAAGGAACTTGAACAGGAAGGTGTAAATAAATATCTAGGAGGGGAGAAAGCAATAACTATCAAGCAGAAATGGCTGAGAGAAAAAAAATCAGTAAAGAACATTATAGGAGACTAAACCTAATATTGAAGAGTGCATTAGCATAACGGAAATAAGATAAGGTTATTAATCATCTGGCACTTCCTGCATTCTTATATAACTATGGGATTAAAGACTGGCCTCTTAAAGACCTTGAAAAACTAGATGTATGAACAAGAAAACCCCTCTAGGCCCATGAGGTCAACTATAAGAATCAGTATATGCCGAGACTCTACATTCTTAGATCTGAAGGAGGGATGGGTTGCATAGAAATAGATTATATCTATCAAGCTACTATCATAGACCTCCAAGCTTATCTAATGGCATCATCAGATCCCAATGCAAAAAGGTGTTGAAATATGAAAGAAAATTTCCAGAATCCACTTCCATCATTAAACTTGAACAAGCATTTCGATGAGTAGAAAGAATGGGTGAAACTCCATCAGTACCAAAAGGGAAGGAAGCAACAGAATTTGCAAAGGAAGAGGAAAAAACTCTTCAAGGATTTGGATCAGCAGGGAAGAAACAAGTGGCAAATGCATAAGTACAGTGTGAAATACAAATTGTTACTCCAGGAACCATTTGTGGAAATGAATGGTTAAGGAGAGGTGAATTGAAACCTAAAGATAAGCGATTGATAGTTGCTGCCCCGGACAGTGGATTATGGAAAACATAGTTTACAGCATGCACTGAAAAAAACTGATTTAACAGACATCTGTAGATTCTGTAAGAAAGAGCTAGAAACAGTTACTCATCTCGAGACTGGCTGCAAAGTGCTGATGGCAGAAAATGTTTATACAGAAAGGCACAACAAGGTGACACATCTCATTCATTGGATATTCTGTAAGCATTACAACATCAGTGTACCAGAAAAGCATTGGGATCATGACCCTAAGAGAACTGTGGAAAACAAAGAGGTTATGATCACCTGGGACATCCCCATCCCAACTGAGAAAAAGCTGGATGCCAGAAAACCGGATATAATAGTAGAAGATAAAAATATCAGAACAGCATTGATTATGCAGGTGTTGGTCCCAAGCGATTACTCAGTGAATTGCATGGAGAGAGAGAAGATCCTCAAGTACTAAGAAATGCAATCCGAGACTAAGAAAGTGTGGTAGAAAGATACAGAAATATTTCCCATTGTTTTGGGCACCACAGGCTTGATCAAAAAGAACTTCCAAGCACACCTGGGTAAGTTGCCTATACATGTTACATCTTATGAACGCCACACAGAAGCTCTCTTTGGCACAATGGAAGTACTAAGGCGAGTGTTAGCTGTAAATTTGAGAGACTGAAATCATACTCCACATACCCTGGCTTAGGAGTGAGGTTCATTCCTGTCATGGTATGCGCAAAACTAACCCACTTGGAGAAATTGTCTCCCCTAGAGATATACTATCCAAAGCCCAATCCATTATCTAACCATACACCCAAGTTTTTAATTCCTTTTCTCAGTCAATGTAAAACCATCAATAGTAGGGCTATAAGACAGCAGGTTTTCCTGTCTTGAAAAACACATATAATATATATATTTTTTAGATTTAATATTAATTCTGCCTTCTTAAACCAGGCTGATATTGCTGATAAGCAACTGTTTAAAACTTTCAATACCTCATCTTGCTCCTTTCCTACCTCTACCCAAAGTTGGATGTCATCTGCATATACTGTATAAACATGAATATAAATCAATATTTTTGCTCCCAAAAAAGCCCCAAAATAGGGATCTTGATTTAAATTTGGGTCTCTCTTCCCCCCCAATCAACACTGGAATTTCTTCCTCCACTCCCCCCCAAGGATTACTGGTATTTCTTCCTCCACCCCTCAACCCCCTGTGATTACTGCCATTTCACTTCCATTTCTTACCTCCTTTGGCTGACGCTGACAAAGTTATGAATTAGGCCAGAGCAGGGCCTTTGCACATCTGTGAATGCTCAAGGCCTGCTAGCTCTTGGCCGCTCAGGGTGAGGATGAAGGAAGAAATGTATTTATTTATTTGTTACATTTGTACCCCATATTTTCCTACCTATTTGCAGGCTCAATGTGGCTTACTTAGTACCGTGAGGCGTTAGCCACTGGCAGTAACTTTGGGGGAAGGGTGTATGTGGAGGAAGAAATTACTTTCATTGAGGGTGAGTGGTTGGGGGAGTTACTGTACTCTTGAATATAACACCTTCCCCTGGTTTATATTTGAGTTAACAGTTTTCTTCCCAAAAAAGGGGTAAAACTGTTATTTTGGTTTATATGTGAATAGGCTTATATTCGAGTATATACGGTAGATGACATAAAGTTCCAGGTGCTTCTATGATATCCATCACTGGATTCAGGTAGATATTAAAAAATAAAAAAGATAACACAGAATCCCATGGTAATCCACAGGCCAAAAGTCTCACTTCCAAACACTGTTCTTTCCATGTAACCACTTGGGATCTAGTCTGCAAAAAGGATACAATCCAATTTCAAGCTAGTCCTTTAATATCCAATTCTGGTAATCTCATTAATAATAACTTATGATTTATTGATTCAAATTATGCTGTAAGATTCCATAAAATCAGTAGGGCAGCCTTTCCTTTGTTCCTGCTTCTTCTAAAATCAGTCACTAGCGAGACCTGTACCGATTCAGTACTGTGGTTTCTCTGGAATCCTGACTGCCTTTTGCTCAAGATATGATTTGCCTCCACAAAATCCAGGATCTGCTTATATACCATTTTTTTCCCCATGAGATTCCCAGTAAAGGAATTTGGAATAAGATGTCAACAACTTTTTATCCAAATTACCTCTTTTTAGGATCAGTGTTACCCCACAATATGCCACTTTTGAACAGCAAAAATCATTTGTTTTGCTATGATTCCATCCTCTTGCAATATAGGGATCCTCTGGGCTTATCCCACACCTTTCTGAATTCCATCATTGTTTTTGTCCCAACCATCTCCAGCTTCATTTCATGCCCTCTAGTTCTATAGCTTCCATTTCTTTGGAAAATGTTTGTTTATTAATACTTTTCAAGTATTTTAATGTCTGAAGCGCATTATACATGTTCCTCCTTTCTTTTTGGGTATACATGTTCAAATGTTCAAGTCCCTTTTCATCCATCTTCTGGTGCAGGTCTCATGTCATTTTGGTTGCTTTCTTCTAAACCACTTTAAGTCTTTTTATACCTTTTTATATCCTTTTACCAAGCTGCAGGAAAAAGGGCCCTGATGTAGTGGCAGGGGCCATTTCTCTCTCTCTCTCTCTCTCTCTATATATATATATATATGTAAAATTTGAAGACTGGTTAAGTGGTTAGCAGTTATTCAATCCATTTGAAGGTCTTTGTATTATATATTTTTCCAGAGAGTATTCTATAACCTGCATGTATAAGTGATAGGCAGGTTCCTCCCAGTTCCACATGCCTTGCAAGTACCTGCTTTGAATTTTGCGTGCATAGTTTATAGAATACTGATTTAGGGCAGTTACATGCATAACTGCTAATTAGTGTAACTAATTGCCATGAATTATAGCCAACAACTGCCAGTTAGCATCTAATTATTAAATTAAATTACCCACACAACTGACAATATTCTATATTGTCCATTTAACTTTGTTTATAGAATTAGGGGGATAGAGTATAATTATTCAGTCACAACACATGGGACATTCCCAAACCAACCAATAAAATTCCCCCAACAAGAACTGCAGAGAATTGCAGAGCAGATGTAGAGCATTTCACTTTACATCTCAACATACAAAAATATTGTATTCAAGTACTGGTGTCATATCACTAACAAAAATGCAAACTCCCCCTGCTGATAGACATTGGGTGAAGTAACACAAAATCCAACAAACAGACATTCAGAAGCTTACCATACCATACCAGCACCAATACAAACTACATCAACCCTGCCTGTGAAAATTCAGCACTATGAATATTCTAGAATAATACTACACCTCTTGTTGGGAACAGAGAGCAAGCTAGACTGCAACAGATTCATCTCATTTTTCCACATGGGTTGGTTCTACTACTATCTCTCTACCACTTCCTTTGGTTGATTTTCTCCTAAGTCCTTTTTCAGGATCTCATTTCCATTTTCTTTGTCTTCACTTTCCCTGTCTTCTTTCTTTCCTCCCATTTATCTTTCTCTGATATTGATCTTTCTGTGTCATCTTTTTTCTCCATTTATCTACCACTAACTAGATTTTATTCTTCTTTCTCTGATTTCCAGTCCTCGGTCTCCCTTTTTTCACTTTTCAACTACTTCCCAGCTTTCCATTTACTACTTTTATCTCCCTAGTTCTCTCATTTCCACCTGTGTCTCTCATTCTTTAGCCAGCCTCCTTCTCCCCCTGCCTTCATCCATTTTCTCATCTTCTATTTCTATGCTTTGTAGTTATCCTTTCCACAGCTTCACCTATCTTCTTCTGCTTCTCATCCCCTTACTAACCCCAGCTCCTTCTCTGTCATTCATTCCCTCTCCAATTCCAGTCCCTTTCTTATTTTTTACTCCCTTTCCAGACTCCCATTCTCCCTTTTGTCTCCACCATTTCCACTTTCTCTCACCTCCTTCAAAGACAAGTTTCCCTTTAGCACTGAACCAGAAATGGTCACGTATTGTATTGCTGGATGTGATGCGCTGATGTCAGAAAAACTGCCTACAGAAAAGTATCAATAAAGGTAGCATGTTTCACTCACTGGAAGATATGTAAAGTATAACATAAACACTGGGATCCTGACCCACATAGGAGTAGGGACAATGAAAAAGTTGAGAGAATCTGGGACATTCCTATTCCCAAAGAAAAAATAAAGGGTTGGTGCAACACCCCCCCCCCCCCCCAGACATTGTAATAAAGGAGAAAAGCACAAGAACAGCATTATTAATAGAGCTATCACTGTCAATTCACTATTCTGCACTGTGTGTGCAGAGGCAGAAGATTCTCAAGTACCAACCAATGCAATCAGAAATCAAGAACATGTCATTGAAAGACACAGAAATGATCCCAATTGTATTGGGTACTGCCAGCCTGATTTAAAAAGAATGCTTCCTGTGTATTGCACCATGTGAGCTCCAGAACGAGGTTCTCTTTGGAACAATCAACATGTTGAAATAAGCATTAGCAGTGAATCTGAGATCTTGGATTGGGGTAAGATTTATTCCTGTCACTGTCCCCCAGATTCTATAAAGGTTACCCAAATCTGTGTGGCAAAATTTGGGCACAATTCTGAGATGCAAACACAAATTAATTGGTTAATGAGCCAATTAACTGTAATAGTTTGGTGCAATCAATTATTGATATTAATTGGCACCAATTAGGATTTGTGATGACATCTGGCTGAGTACTATCCCATAGCGCGCAGCTCAAAAGGGGATGTGGCCATGGGAGGGGCATTGGTGGGTCAGGGGCATTCTGAAAATTTGGAATTGAACAAAAGATATTAAAAACTGAGTCAGACATAAAACTTTTAAATGAAAAACTAGAAACTATGGAGAAAAGTATTACAGATATGGGAAATCTACAAGAATTAATGATAAAGGATATAACCAATCTGAGAAGAAAGGCTGAAACCTATGATAATTATATGAGGAACAACAATCTCATATTCATAAATTTTCCAAAGGTTAAGTTGGTTAAACCAATAGATATGTTAAAGAGATATCTCCAAGATGTATCAGAAATTCTTGAAGCAAATTTGCCTCCTTTTGTTCAGGTGTACTATTTACCACAAAAAGAATCGAGTCCACAAGAGCAACAGAGTCTCTTAGATGTGACTGCCCTTCTGAAACCTTCCGAAACTGATTCAGCCATGGTGGCTACTGTGGTAGCCACTGTAGCTTTACCTCCGGATAAGCAATGGCTTTTCGACTGTTTTTTAGGAACAGGGATAAATTATTCTTGGGCCTAAAAATAAATTTGTTTCCTGATGTTTCGAATGAAACCCAGAAAAGGCGGAAGCAATTTCTACTGTTAAAACCAGCCGTTCTCCAACTGGGAGGAGTATTTTATTTAAGATTTCCTTGTAAATGTATCATACGATACAATTCAATAAAATATGTCTGTATGGAACCCTCACACTTAACATCTTTCATAGCCTCAAAAAGATCTGAAGGAGTTTAATTGTATTAATTCTCTGTTCTGTTCAAGGTGCTGTCAACAATTTAAGTGGACTTGAGTGTTAATAATCATGTATATTATGATATATGTTATTTGACTATTATATGGAAAAAAAACACTTTTCTGATTCAAGTGTATAATCTTGAAATTTGATTTAAAATGTAAAACTTAAAATAATAATAAAAAAAGAATAGCCATGGGCTGATGCCCAGAAGCAAACATGGGCCCTAGAGGCCATTAGTGCCTGACTAGCGCCTGCATTAATGAGTGCCGAATGCTCAGAGGCTCTAGTGCAGGAAATGAGTGTGCCAAAGATTAGCACAAGTAGTATGCTAATTTAGTGAAATGGATGTTAATGAGGTTATGTCCTATTCCCTCCCAATACTCAGAGAATGGCGCACAAAAGGCCGCCTTACCGCTGCTCGGAGCAGGCATTAGGGTCTGTCTCATGATTCATTCTTTAAAATCTGATGTTTTTTTAAAATATAATTTGGAAGCAGAAGGAAGCCCGTGCAAGTCTGTAAGTGCTACTAGTGAGAAACAAATGTGCACGAGTCAGAGCAAACCCAAAAGTGAAAGCACACATTGGCGTCTGTTTCCTGGCATTTAGTACATAAGCCTTCCAAGTAAAAAAAATTTGAAATGCTAAAGGCACAGAAAACAGATGCCAAGGTGCGCTTCATGTTCAGATTTTGCCAGGCGCATGTGCACAGGAGCTGCACTTACCATGAGGTGAAACTCTTCTGTGCATGAGCCAAGCACATCCATCCTTCTTGCTTTCACTTTAACAGCGCACATATGATTTGCATACCATTTTCACTGAGCATTGGCAAGCTAGTTTTCTGTGCTGTTCTGAAGGTGTAGTTTCTGCTCTGTTGGCTTACTGTGGGAGTTTCGAGCATCAGCCTGCCAGTGTGATAATAGTCTGGCACTAATTACTTTGTGTGGGTGGGGCAGGGACCGGATGGAGTATGTGTGGAGATTAGGCACGCACATTGCAGTCAGTGTGGTAGGTAGTGCATGCAAACTGTCCAATATGTAGTTAACAGATTAACCTACCGCCACTTTAATAAGAGGTATTATTTGCATCCACCTCATAGCAACTGAAAGTAAGTTGAGTTAGAGAATTTGTCTGTGTAGATACTGCAGGGGAAATGATGCCCCCACCCCCACAACAGTTACCACAGGGCCTTTGCACTTAAGTTAGGTTACTTTTGGCTGGTAACCCATACAGTTAACACTTTTTAGTAAACATACTGCTTAAAATACCTTAGGGACTTCTCCTGAGTTTAAAAGGCATTGACAATTTTCATAAGAACAGTCATAGATTAAACAGTCTTTCCTTATGTGTAAAAATGTATTTAAATGAGAATGCATGATAAATTATATATTTTTTAAAATCAGTGATATTAAATTAATTGAGGTGTAATTTTATAGCTGTACACATTGGTGAAAATATTTGTGCTGGATTTTCAAAGTAAATGTAGTTTGAAAATTAGCCCAGGAAAAATACACACACACATTCACACCTGTTAATTTGTGCAGATGCTTTTTTTTCTGAGTAAAACCAGGTGTATAATCAAAAGGATGCATGTAGTTCCAAACCCCACCCCCATTCCACCCTCAGAAATGCTTCCCACAACTGCATGGAAAAGTTTACGTGAAATGGCAGTACTGCATCCTTTTACTTGCCCATAGGTTGCACAATTTTATACAAGTCTATTTCAGAGGGTAAAGCTGTGTTTGATCTGCATGAATGTCTTTGAAAATTGCCTTCTTCATTCACTGTGCATTACTCTCCCAAATTTCTCTTGTCTTTTTCTTTCACAAAGTGATTAGGGATCCATCAATCCAATGTATTGCCTTTTGTGCTATATTATATAAAAGTTAATTGTTATTTTTATCTTTGCTTACCTACAACTAGACTGAGTGAGTATCCAATAGGTGCCTGAGCCCATGCCAGCCCATAGTTTGGAACATAGACTGCTTCTGCGGTTCCATTGATATAACCTCCTCCAACCCAGGTAGCTGAAGACAGAATAAATACACGCAAAGTGTCACAAAAAAGAAACATAAATAAACTGCCACCAGGAAATTTGGTCAAACTTTGCTTAAATAAATCTTCTGAAATAATTTAAAAAAAAATGCAGATACATTTGCCAGCAGTGGAACCACACCTTTGGCTCTTTGTGTTCTTATGAAAAAGGCCATATTATATTATATTAAAAGAGATGCTCTTCTATGCCGTTAAGCTTTCATGATGAGCTACATGCTGAGTCCAGACATCCAAAATGAGCTTTAAACAATTAAGTACTGTTGAACAAAAACTTTTATGCTTGCCTAATTGATATCCTTAAAAAAATATACAGTACTCATATGCTTCAGGAGAGGGCAATCAGAAGAATTAAAAGAAAGATTTAAGTGACGTTTTCTATTATAGGTTGTAGATGCCCAAAACTAATAACATTTTTTGATCAAATGATCAAAAATTTAACCTTATTATTATTTGTGTGGCTTAGTAAATAGGAGGGTAAGTTAATACTTTAAGTGTCACATAAGGCTGTCAATGTCCTTTCATCTAATTAAAATGAGTAAAGTGGTGTGGTGTGATCTGAAGGAGAGGGGTTACCTTCGAAACCTAATCAAAAAATGTATTAAGTTAGTCCAATAAAAAGGTATCATCTTATTTTATTTTCTCTGTTTTGCTTTATTTCTATTTATTGAGCCAAATAGTTATTTACAATATCATTCACTCCTTTCATTCCCCCCTCCCCAACAGAGTAATGTTAAGGAAATTCCAATAATCTGAAGGATTAAAGAGATCTTCTTGCAATGTCTTGAAATCAAAATACAGAATCATGAAATTCAGGATGACTGCAGTAGAGTAACAATTTGGTTTATAGATACATTTTTGTATTTCTAAATAATTATTTATTTATAGATACCTATATTTGGCTACTCCAACCAAAGGAGCTCAAAGTGGATTAGGACATTAACATAAAACACATATATAAACATTTACCAAACATAAATGCAAATAATCAATGAAATATTATTTGTTAATGCCAATAATCTAGGTTATTATTTCTCTATTCGTAATGTTTTGTACAAGTACAAAGATGTATTATTTGGACAGATTGCCAGGCAGAGGGTCCTGATGACAACTGAAAATATTTAGTTTGTTTTTCATAACTTTATTGCATCTATTCATTCTACCAACTACACCACTGAAACCAGCCCAATCCATTGTTTAAAGAACTGATTGAAATTACAACCTAAAAGTACAGAGGCACAAGTAAACATGTTGCACTGCAATGCAATGCAATGCAATGCCTAGGGCAGAAAAAGCTTCTCATGCATACAGAAAGCAATATTTCAGTGTGACATTATTAGTAGCAATTATTTATCTATCTAGATATTAGTTGAAACAACAGACAAGCAACAAAAAGCACGAGGGGTTCTGAAACATACCGGTCATGGTAAATCCTCCAACTAGTAAACCTATGTCTCTCCCGCCAACAATAATGGCTTCACGAGGATCTTCACCGCTCGTAGAGTTTTTGGTTTTCCAAGCAGCCCATATTCCAACAAAAAGGATTGCCAGGTAAAACAGGATGATCGCAATCAGCCCTGCCACGTGGAAAGCCATCTTCGGCCAGCGATCGGGATGGTTCCTGGGCTGCTATTTCATTAAGACCTCTGGAGAGAATACAATAATAACGTTAGTTATTTGCTGGCAACAGGGTGGTAAATCGTGCATGGTGAGGCAGACAGTTAAGAGTAAAGAGCATTCAATTTGAATGCAGATGTAAAGTTAAATTAAGGCACCAGCTTAAATGAATGAATGCATTTATTGTAATTGATCACCAAGGCTGAGCTTTTGATTAATATCCGACACTGTTTGATTAATATTTGAAACCATGTTCTCAAATGCCGTCCTTGGTCACGCTTCAAAGGCAATTCATCCTACTCCATGATTTGTGGGGAAAAAAATTAAAGTCATAATGTTATGTCTTTAAAACAGTTGATATAAAAATAAAGGTTAAAAGGCTGTTTTTTTTTCTCTCACGAAAACCTTCTAAATTTAAACCTGTGCTGAGATTTTAGCAGCCAGAAAGGAATGTCTTAACTTATGGGAACTGGAAACTAACATCACTCAGTTCAATTAACCCAGCTACTGAATGGAAAACTAGTTTTATAATAGATCATCTTGTAAGAATTTAATTTACATAATTCAGGCAATCTTTGATTCTCTAAACTACGTTGGACCACAGGAGACATTCAGACGCTTGCAGTTTTGATAACGGAGTAAAGGAGTTCTTTAGATACCACATCTTTACAATCTTTCAATGAACAAACTAGATGAGCTTTAAATCTATAAGGGGAATAAATTTGCCACCTTTCAATTAACGGTCTCTGACTTTTGTCATTCTGTCATGCATCCAGCAGCTGCTCTAAAATGTGCCTGCTGTGAACTGTCACCACAAAATAAAAAAAAAAAAACAACCTGTGTGGAGCATTAAAAAGACTTCGGTTAAAGAAAACATAGAGGTAAATGATATTCACGTTGGATCTGTTTAGTAACACTAGGGGGAAAAAATGAATAAACTCCCCTTCCCCTCCCGGCCACCATTAAACAGCTGGAATTTGCAACCTGTTGCCATTTTTCTCAACTCCAGGCTCCTACAACCACCTCAAATAGCTGAGATGATATACGGTGGCCTTGCAAAGTTCCAAACGGCAGATTGTAGATTGTTTTCTTTTGAGTTCTAAACAGGCAGATGCAGAGTTTTCCCGCTAGGCTGCTTCCACCGTTCTGAATCAATTATTTAACCACTCGCTCAGGAGGCATTAAAAAAAAAAAAAAAGGGAAGCAGGCAGAGTTCTTTACATCTCTAGCCCCGGTCTACAAAGCTACTCCCCCCCCCCCCCTCCTCCATCTGTTTCTAGTCCGTACCAAGCTGATCCCTGCCATGCCAGGAATCATCATCTCAGTTGCTCTTTCATCACCTCTTTTGCTGCAGGTTTACTTTTAATCTCACCGGGTTTTCTCGGCTAAAACAGCAGACGCGATTCCAGTGCTTTGTGTCCACCCACGGACTGAGAGGGTCTGAGAAATTGCTGCTTTCCACGTCTTTAATGGCACGAGACATCAGGCGAAGTGGGAGCTGTTTCCACAGGAGCCAGCTCTGTGGAATTCCAGCGGGTGCTGAGCACCCCCTTAATATTGAGTAAGCTCCTTCACTGTGTTCAGGGAGGAACAATCTGTAATGTGTTTGTCCCCCCCCCACCCCCGCCCTCCTCAAATCATTTAGAAATGTTGTCACCTATGGCTGTTTCTCCCTATATTAGGCAAGAATCCTTCAGTCCTCAGTATTGCTTTCCCCACAAATGACTTTGAAGTGCATTCTAGTGAAGTCTGTAACGCGTTGAGCCCAAAGTATTATCACTTGAGGCATAGGAGCCGGTGCTTGAGCACCCCCAATATTGAGCAAATTCCTTGATTGTGTCCAGGGAGAGGACATTTCTATTCGGTTTAGCACCCCCCAATAATTTTGAAAAGTTGGCTCCCCTGACTTGAGGAACGCTTAAATGAGAGTGCACTATATATTCACTACACTGCAAATGTAATAATACGACCCCCCCCCCCCCTTACAGCTTTAGCTTACACAAAAACAAACAAAAGGAATCAGAACACCACCAGTAAGAATAGTTGTTCAAATTCTCCCTTAGGAATCAGACCCTCCTACCTTTTAAGATTTTCCAGCTCTCAGTATAGCAGTTGCCTGGGGTTCTCTCAGCAGGTGGGATCAATGCTTGACTGCCTGTTTGCCCTGACAAGGGAGCGAGACAAAGCACAACAATTTCTTTGGTTGCTCATTCACAGGGTGGGACTCTACACAGCCTTGCGCTTCCTAGGACATTGAAAATTGTGCCTACATTTTACTTATTCCTGTTTATTGTCACTTCATGGAAGGCACCCCTTATAAAAGAAGAGGATGTTCGTCAGAGCTGATTGTAGGAGTACGTCAAGAATGGTATGAACGTGTGGAGATGAATGGAAATGTATCCCTGGGAAATGAGATGGGTTGGAGTCAAGAGGGGAGGGAGGACTTTAAGGCACAGCAGTGAGCCGAAAATAGCAGCATACATTACAGTATTTGTACAGGGGACCTGTCCTTGGTCCTGAACGAAAGTAGCCCAATCTGATGGATGTCAACAAAAAGCATTGCACCACATTCTAGTAGTCACTTACCTGACCGATGCCCATTATTTTCCACTCCCCACCCCCAACATTTCCAATAATTATTTCTAGTGTGGACATGCAGATGATCTTCAGTGTATTTGGTAAGTCACCTTTCTTTTAATAGAAATATCATTGTCCACTTTAGAACGTTCTAAAAATACCACATCACTTGTTCCACTTCATTTCTCCCAAAGGCATAATATTTCCTAACCAAAGAATCAGCTTGTTTACCCCCATGATAATCAGCTGGCCCGCATTTCTGCCTCAGGGATCTAGACTTAGCCCCCCCAGAGTGCTTTTTGAAAACCTGTTGTGCAGTTATGGAGGCACCTTGTGGCACTGTACAGAGATGCCAGGGTGGGCTTTCTATAAATGTGAATTACACACACAGCAGATGAGAACAGAGATTTCTGTTCAACTACAGAGATCAGTAATCACATTAAAAAAAAGCAAAAAAAAAAAAACAATCTGGAACTGAGGTGAAGTTAGTAAGAGGCCTCTGTTCAGAAAGTTTTTTGTCAAATTACCCTTGAAGCAGTTGTTGTCACCCACTCACTTTAGGTCTGTACTACAGCAGTGATCACTCCCTTGTTTGATTACTGTAACAAATTGTATCTTGGGTTACCTCTAGGTAAGAACTGTCCTTTACAAATTGCTCAAAATGCTGCTGAACCAAAGAACAAAGCAGGGGATCCCTCTACGATGATGAATCACAGCAGGCAAACGTGGAGGCTGACCAAAGACGAATCACCACAGGAGACATAATCCAACAGTCTTTTATTGATGAAAAATAAAGAAAGGACCCAACATGGGCCATGTTTCGACACATGCAAGCGCCTACATCAGGGATCAAAAAGTAAGCTCTGGTCCTGCAGGAGGCACCTGGTGATGTCAAAATGCTGCTGTTCATTTCGTCACAGATACCTCTTGCTTGGCTCATATTATGCCAGTACTTAAGGAGTAAATAAAAAAAAACATAGATCTCTTCATGTATCACTCTATCACTACGACACCAACGAACATCAATTTTTCAAAGAAAATATTTTTTGGACCGTTTGTACAAGCAAGAGAGAAAATAACACAAACTTCTTTGAAAAACTGATGCTCATTGGTAATGTAGTGAAAGAGTGACACATGAAGAGATCTATGAAGATATAAATTATCTTTGGTGCTGGGTTGTTTCCATTATTTCATTTCATTTATTACCATAGATATACCACCCTTATCCAGAGTGGTGTACAAATTAAACACCCATATCAATAAAAACAATCCAAACAAAACACATCAAATACAATACAAACAGACTTGTCTCTGTACTATGTCCATCATCTGCTGAAACCAATTTTTAGCCTGCAGCAACAAATGCTGTTTCAACCGTTTTTTAAACAATCTCAAATTCTTCTGAGTCCTAAGGGCTCCAGGGAGTTTGTTCCACTCTCATAGGTACTGACGGGGAGAGGGATCTTGGGGTGATAGTATCTGAGGATCTGAAGGCAACGAAACAGTGTGACAAGGCGGTGGCCATAAGTAGAAGGTTGCTAGGCTGAATAGAGAGGGGAGTGACCAGCAGAAGAAAAGAGGTTTTAATGCCCCTGTATAAGTCGTTGGTGAGGCCCCACCTGGAGTATTGTGTTCAGTTCTGGAAGCCGTATCTTGCTAAGGATGTAAAAAGAATTGAAGCAGTGCAAAGAAAAGCTACGAAAATGGTATGGGATTTGCATTACAAGACGTATGAGGAGAGACTTGCAGACCTGAACATGTATACCCTGGAGGAAAGGAGAAACAGGGGTGATATGATACAGACGTTCAAATATCTGAAAGGTATGAATCCGCAAACGAACCTTTTCCGGAGACGGGAAGGCAGTAGAACTAGAGGGCATGATATGTGTCACGTTTTCACAGCTGAAAACTGGTTTGTGAGCCCTTGGGCCACTGCCAAGGAGCGGCAGTGGCAGGCAAAACCACCCCCACACCAGAGACAAGGCAGAGCTTAATGAACAGTTAGGCTTTACCTGCACCTGGCCACTTTTCACCAAGGGTTGAGCCCTTGGCTTAAGGTGGCCGGCAGGACTTGTAGGAGAGGGCAGGAACAGGATCCCAACTAGACTGAACAGGGACTAAGGGTCAGAGGGGAAAGGAACATACAGGGACAGCAGGGCAAGGAAAGGGTAAAATAAAGGACAGACTGAAAGCTGTAAACAGCCACTAAAACAGGGAGCAAAACACTGACTAACAAGACACAAAACTAAAAGCTGCAGAGCAGCCACTAAGATACAAACAGACAAGGACTACACACAAAACTATAACCCAGAGACAAGACAAGCAAACAAACAACCAACAATCTAATCTAACTATCCACAGACTAGCAAGAACAGACAAGAATCAAGGCAGGAAACCAAACTAGAACAGGACTCAGCAGAAGTGCACCAGCACCCCAACATACCAGGGCCTTAGACGATGCAAAGGCAAGCAGAAATGTTCCAAGATGGCTAATAAGCCCAGAAGCAGTTGAGAATCAGCTGCTGCAATCACCAGGCAGCTACGGGTGCGGTGCAGGCTCAAACAACACAAGCAACCCTGGCAGCCTGGAAGATCCGGACCGGATTGAGCTAAATTCTGGAACGGGTGATGATCCATAGCAGCCACCCGTTCTGGCCACCAGAGGACGAGGAAAGCACAGACGTAACATTATGAGATTGAACGGGGCAGACTCAAGAAAAATGTCAGGAAGTATTTTTTCATGGAGAGAGTGGTGGATACTTGGAATGCTCTCCCATGGGAGGTGGTGGAGAGGAAAACGGTAACAGAATTCAAACATGCGTGGGATAAACATAAAGGAATCCTGTTCCGAGGGAATGGATCCTCAGAAGCTTAGCCAAGATTGGGTGGCAGAGCCGGTGGTGGGAGGGGGGGGGGCTGGTTGGGAGGCGGGGATAGTGCTGGGCAGACTTATATGGTCTGTGCCCTGAAAATGACAGATACAAATCAAGGTAAGGTATACACAAAAAGTAGCACATATGAGTTTATCTTGTTGGGCAGACTGGATGGACTGTGCAGGTCTTTTTCTGCTGTCATCTACTATGTTATATGTTACTATGTTGGAACTGGTACTGTTACCTATTACCCCACCATATTAATATAGATTATTCTGGCCTATGAAAGCACTTAAGGAGTTGCACTGGTTACCCATCCAGTGGAGAATCAGGTTTAAAATCTTGTTGCTAATTCTTAAGGCTTTAAGCAACCATGTGCCAGTTTCTGTGGCCTACTTCTTTGAAGTTCTATCAGCCTGCTCGTGCATTGTGTTCTTCTGATGAACGTTTGCTTAATATTCCTTTCTCCAACAAAAAAAGTGGGAGGGTGACCAAGGTTGCCCAAGACTGGAAGATGTATGTTGGTAAAAGGAGTTTCTTCTCTAATATTTCTTTCTGTCATCTTATTATGCTAAGGGGGTCTCTTACTAAGCTGTGGTAGCGTTTTTAGCTCAAGGTAGAAATCAGCTGGTGGTAAATGCTAAGATGCCCATAGGAATATAACGGGTATCTCAGCGCTTCCTGCCATCTGATATCTACCATGAGCTAAAAACGCTACCACAGCTTAGTAAAAGACCTCCTAACTGAGTAGTGTTTGACTATTTTTTTATATTGAGGGTGCAAAGCAGTGGAATTTGTTGCCCTTTAATTTAAGAGGTATGACTTCACTTCTTCAGTTCCTTAAACATTTGAAAACATTCCTTTTTGCCTAAGCTTTTACAGTGGTTTAAAGCTGGGTGTTTAAGCTCCTTATTGTTTTAGTGACAGATTTGTTTTAGTCAAGAATCATTTATTGCATGTGTGTGTATGTCTTCTTTTAAAATCATATTATGCATACTATGCTATGATCCATCAAGAGCTGTAGGATCGTACAGAATATACATTTTTTTAATATAAATAAATAAAGAGGCATTTTAAAAAAATTGATTCAAAATATGGTGCACTATATGAGTTTTCTTCTTTGGATTCACCTTCACTTATTTATTTATTTGTTGCATTTGTATCCCACATTTTCCCACCTATTTGCAGACTCAATGTGGCTTACAATATTACACCATGGCAGGCGCCATTCAAGAGTAGATAAACAATTGGTTACATACAAAGAAACAAGTGTAACATAATGGATATGATCAATTCAGTAAATCAGAAAACAGTCAAACTATCAAGTAAGTAGTGATGCATTGGAGTTCCTATTGTTGATTATTATGGTAAGCCTTGTTAAAAAGAAAAGTCTTTAGTGGTTTTCGAAAGTTGATTAGGTCGTGAATAGTTTTCAGATCAAGTGGTAGTGCATTCCACAGCTGCGTGCCAATGTAGGAAAAGCAGGATACATGTACTAGTTTGTATTTTAGACCTTTACAGCTTGGGAAATAAAGTCCCAGGAATGTGCGTGCTGATCTTTTAGCGTTCCTGGGTGGCAAATCAATAAGGTCTGACATGTAGGCCGGAGCATTTCCATGAATGACTTTAATTATGAGCCAGAGTGCAAACCTTGAACACAGTATGTTCCTTAACTGGAAGCCAATGAAGTCTGGAGTTATCATTAGTGAATAATAAAGCATTCTTCTACAAGTTAAATTTTCTGAAGCTACACAGGAGGAGACTTTAGGAAATGTCAGATGTATTTCCCTTTCAAAGAATATTTCTACCTATAACTTATTTTGAACCAGAAAAAAGAACATCTGACGCTCCATTATGTTGTAGTAGTTATGGTCCAACTCAGGGGCATTGGGCTAGATTCTATTTATAGCACCTAAATCTAGGCGCGGTTTATAGAATACACCTAGAGGGTTTATAGAATATGCCTAGTGGCCATGACAGCACCTAACTCTAGGCATAGCCATTTACCGAATTATCAGCGCTGATTAACTTGTTGTTCAATTAAGTTGTGCACACTCTTTATAGAATCACGCTAAGCATGTTTTTAATCGGTGCTGATTTTTCAGGCACTATATATAGACTTTGGCCCTATGTGTGTTGGAATTCTGCCCAGGCCCCACCCACATGTATGGCTGCCTGTAAAATACACGCTATGCAAGATATGCAATATTTACAGAATCGCATATAGGTGGAATATTTTATTTATATGTGTATGTGCTCACAGATACAAATATATGCCATTATTGTCAACATTTATGCATGTAATCGGAGTGTAAATCTTTATAGAATTACCCCTGTTGTACTCAGCAGTACAACCTCTTCCCTTTTTAGATAATTTCTGCCTTACTATCAGTGAAACTGATATCTCTATTCCAAGGTAAATGTACAACATAACAGGCAAAATGACAAGAATAATCAAGTTACATTGGCAGAAGAGATCCCAAGAAGTAATAGATGTTTTCAAAACATTTCTACATTGACATGAAGGTTGTTACTTTTTCTTTTCAAGACTATGTGGTTAACATTCTGCTTAGAATCTGTAGAACCTCAGTCAGTGAATCAAAATATTCTGTAAATGACTTTCTATGCTAATTGATTCCAGAAATTTCCATTCTAGTAGAAGACATAATTAATTGATGAAGCATTTTAAATATGATGCATTTACAGGCAGCTTGAAAGAACTCACTAATGTAATAGATAACGTAATACTCTTGCACACTATGGAGCTGCATACCAAGTCTGTTGTTTCAACCACAATTAGTTGGCCATGCACTTAAATACCTAGAAAAGAGGCAAGGTGGTTAAGGAAAGCATGATATCTGATTCTTTTCCTTTCAATAACAATAAGGCACAGTGGTTCAACTTCTTGTTTAGGGAAAGATTGAAGTAGTAAATTTAAAACGAACTGGAGAAAATATTTCTTCACTCAATGAGTAATTAAACTGTGGAATTCATTGCCAGAGAATGTGGTAATAGTAGTTAGCTTAGCAGGGTTTTAAAAAGGTTTGGATACTTTCCTAAAAGAAAAGTCCATTGGATAGAAACATAGAAACATGACGGCAGATAAAGGCCATATGACCCATCTTAGCCATTATTAAGATGGACTTGGGAAAATTCACTACTTTTTTTTTCTTGGATAAGCAGCATAAAATCTGTTTTACTCTTTTGGTATATTTCTAGGTCTTTGTGACCTGGATTGGCCACTGTTTGAAATAGGATACTGGACTTGATAGACCTTTGGTCTGTCTCAGTTTGACAATGCCTATGTACTTTTATTAAGAGTGCCAATATTTAGGTGCAAAAAAATTGAGCGCTAAGCAAGCTTTACATAGAACAGCAAAGTCGAGCACTAAAGTCATTATAGAATATGAGTGTAAACTGGTATTTCAGTGCCAATGTTTGGGCACGAGCATTGGCGTAAATGATCGTGCCTAAATATTGTCAGTGGCACACATAGCTGACAGTATTCTATAGGCTTTGTATTTAAGTGCCTGACATGCCCCTGACCCACCCATGCCCATCCCATGTTAACGCCCCCTTTGCAGTCACATGCTATTGAAATTAGCGCCAAGTGCTATTAAATGTGTACCTTCAAATTGGTGCCAATATGCCACTTAAGGGTCATTATTGACAGATAAAACCAATTAGCACCCACTTAAACAATTAGGCAATATTCTATCATTTTTATGTGCAATTTTGCATGGTAGTTGAAAAATTGAGTGCCCAAGTTTATAGAATTAGGGGGTTAATGCAGTGGCATTCCTAGGGGGGCTGACACCTGGGGCAGATCGCCGATGTGCCCCGCCCCATGGGTGCAGCGCCCCCCCAGATGCAGCGCGACCCCCCCCCGGCAAAAGGACCCCCCATGAAGGAACCCCCCTGGGTGCACGCCGCTGGGGGGGGTGTTGCGTGCACCTGTCCTTCATTCGTTCCATGCTCCCTCTGCATGGAACGAACGAAGGACAGGCGCGCGCGGCACCCCCCAGCGTCGTGCACCCGGGGTGGACCGCCCCCACCGCCCCCTCCTTGGTACGCCACTGGGTTAATGTCTTCACATGGGTTTGTTTTGTAGATATGAATGAAAGTAATGAAATAGACCTAGAGAGTGGATTTTAATGCACTGTGTGAACTAATGAATTCATACTTGTTCTTTATTTTTTTCAAATTTCAAAATATTTATTAAAGAAAATACACACCAAATAAAATCAAATAAGCCCCAAATCACTCAGATAACAATAGCAGATTAAAAAAAAAAAGAAGATAAGGAATCCCTTCCTTACCCCCCACCCGCCACCAAAGGTCATACTTGTTCTTAAGGACCACAAAAATTTGATACAGCATTTTGTTTATGTTGGTTGATTGTATTTAAATATATGAATCACTACTACAATCAGCGCAGGGAGAGTAATTCTATGTCTTGCTGATACTCCTGTGCCCCAAGTGGAGACTATCCACATTCTTGGAATACTTTTTGATTCAGGTCTTTCATTCATTCCACAAATTTCCAATGTAGTTAAACGCTCCTTTTACCGTGTCTCATCCGCTCTGTTCTTTCTCTACTTTTCCCATTGGCGCTCAATATATTAGTTCATTCACTGGTTATTTCCCAATTGGATTACTGTAATGCTTTATAGACCCCCCCCCCCCCCGCTGCCTACAGATTATTCAAAATACAGCCATCTGCCTTATGTAAATTTGACCTTCACCCCTTATCTTAAAGAAGTTCGCTGGCTCTCCATTTCTCATTGTGTCACCTACAAACTCATCTTACTTGTTTTTAAAATCTTACATGCTGAACAACCTCTTTATCTTTTTCGTTATCTCCTTCCTTACAGTACAGTTAACCCAATTAGTCATACAAAATCATCGTGAAATAACTCATGAGCACATTAGGCATGTTATCTTTAGTGTGCAGAGACCTTATCTTTGGAACACACTCCCTGTTTCTCTCCGTCTTCAGACTTCACTTGATAAATTTTAAACTGACCGTAAAATGCACCTCTTTAAAGATGCCTTTGAATAAGATCCATTACCCGAAGTACCATATGAGAAATACCTTTGAAGATACTCGTAGCATTTCCTCTTGTTCTTTCCACTGCCCCCTCTGTACTATCATGTATTGTAGTTCTTCCGCTAACCCTACTACTACTACTACTTATCATGTCTATAGCGCTACTAGACTTACACAGCACTACGCACTTGAACATGAAGAGACAGTCCCTGCTCGTCAGAGCTTACAATCTAATCAGGACAAACAAAGAGGACAAATATGGGATAAGGGAATACTAAGGTGGGACTCATGAAACAGCCATGGGTACTGAACAAGTGAGTAAGGGTTAGGAGTTAAAAGCATCATCATGTCTATGTCTTGACTATAATGTTTATTTCTTTCTACTTTCTACTATTTTAGAATGTTTACCAAAGGGCGGGATGCTAAAACTAAATTAAACTTGAAACTACATAAATGCCAATATTACAGCTATATGGTATTCTATAAAATGGCAAATAAATGCAATGCAGTGCATTTGAAGGTGGGCGTACACCGAGGCAGAGAATGGGCTGGTCACACAGTTATGTACACACTTTTTTACAATCTAGGTGTAAGCATTTACACCAACTTTATAGCTGTCATAAGTGGTCATACCTAAATTATAGTGGACTGCTATTCAACCTGCTTGGGGTAACTGCTGACTTTCAGTGGTACTTAACTGATTAGTGTTGTTTAAAACAACTGGTTAGCACCAAATTGCAAACTGGCTATTTGGAGGGATACTGGGGTTGGCGTTGGCACTTAGCCAGTTAACTGGCCAGGTTAACCACATAAATAGGATGCATAAAAGTCAGTCCTATCTTTATGTGGTAACCCATAGCTAGTTAACTTCTGAATATTGGACTTAACTGGCTGTGTGGTAGCCAGCACTGCAAACCCGGACATTCAATACCAAAGCCCAAACATGGTCTGGCAATGGCATTGAACTTCCAGTGTAGCATTTTCAGAAGTGCTCACTGTTCCATGCACAGGACCCTAGAGGCAAGCAGAGCTCTGAAGGATTTAGATTTGTTAGGAACTGGGCAACTTTCTGTGGAAGGGGAGCCTATTCCTAAAGGATAGACCCCACCGTAACCAGGATGGAACCAGGTTACTGGCACTAACATTTAAAAAGGAGATAGAGCAGCTTTTCTATTAGAACAGGGGTGTGGGGGGGGGGGGGGAGGATATTGCAGTCACTCAGGAGCACATGGTTTGGAATGAGGTATCCTTGAAGGATACTATTATAACAGGACATTTAGGAAATCCCAATAGAAAGGTTTCAACAAAGGTGAAAGGAAGCTAGAAGTGTTTAAGGGTAGAACAGGGCAAAGGTTGCAAATTATCCCTGTCAACTTCTAAGCAGATTGTAGATGCAAGGAAAAAACACACTTTGAAGTGGCGGTATACAAATGTTAGAAGCCTAAAAAATGAGGGACCCTTTTACTAAGCCGCATAAGCGTCTACAGGTACCCAATGTGCACCAAAACAGAGTTACCACAGGTCTACCATGTGGCTCTTGTGGTAATTTCATTTTTGCCACGCGTAGCACGTATCGGATGCATGCCAAGTGGCATTTGGCACACGTAGGTCATTACCACCCGGTTACTGCGTGAGACTTTACCGCTAGGTCAATGGCTGGCCGTAAGGTCTCGGACCCAAAATGGACACACGGCAATTTTCATTTTGTACACGTCCATTTTCTGCAAAAATGTTAAAAAAGACTGAAAAATGATTCTGCGCGCGCCCAAAACCCGCACGCACACGATCACAGGCCATTTTTCAGCACACCTTGGTAAAAGGACCCCTAAGATAGGAGAGTTAAAGTATAGATATAATAGGTATCTCCGAGACCTGGTGGAAGGAGGACAATCATTGGAACACTGTGTTACCAGGCTATAAATTATATTGCAATGATATGGTGGATCAAATTGGAAGGGGTTGCACTGTATGTTCAAGAGGGAATTGATTCAAACAAAATACAAATTCTGCATGAAACAGACAGCAACCTGGAATCATTATGGATAGAAATTTCATGTGTGAAGAGAAAGAATATATGCGTAGGGCTATACTATCTCCACCAGACCACAACAATCAGACAGATAAAGATCTGTTAAAAGAAATTAGAAAAGCTAGCAAAGTTGGTAACAGTATAATAATGGATGATTTTAATTACCTACTTCAAAATTATTCTACTATATCTTCTGTAGCAGAGGCAAGTAAAAGCCCTCAGGTCAGTAAAAAATTAAATAGTTGTGTAGACATGGGAATAAATGGCAACATTTTTAAAGCTGTGTATTCTAATGCCTGTAGTATGGGAAATAAAGTTCCAGATCTAGATGCCGTAATGGAAGAGGCTGCCTTGGGTATAGTGGTGATCACAAAGACATGGTATATGGAGATAGTTATACTGGGCTATAATCAATTTAGGAAGGATAGGTAGCAAGACAAGTAGGGGCATTATGTTATATGTAAAAAATAATATTAAAGTCACAGAACTGCAGGGCTTATCTGGTAGGAAAAAAGCACTATGGTTTAATCAGGTGTGATTTACAGAAGAAATACATACATGAGCAAAGCTAAAAGGATGCTTGGGTGCATAGGGAGATATGGCCAGCAGGAAAAAGGAGGTGATTGTACATCTGTATAAGTCTCTGGTCAGACCTGGTTTGGAGTACTCTATATAATTCTGGAGGCCACATCTTTGAAGAATACAAACAGGATGGAGTCAGTTCATAGGGTGGCTACTACAGTCTATGCCCTGAAAATGACAAGGACAAATCAAGATCAAGTATGCATATGAAATATCACATCATACTTTATGCTATGAGTTTATCTTGTTGGGTAAACTGGATGGACCATACAGGTCTTTATCTGCCATCATCTGCTTCATCATAAAGCATATGGAGATAGACTTAAAGATTTCAATATGTATTCTTGGAAGAAAGAGGAAGATGGGAAATATGGTAAAAGACATATATAATATCTATGATATTCTCTTTCAATTGAAAGGACCCCTGTAACAAAGAGTCATAGAAGGTGAAAGGGGATAGAATCAGGAATAGTATATGGTAATATTTCTTTATGGAAGGGTGGTGGATGCATGGAATAGCCACTTGGTGGAAGTAGTGGAGATGAGAACTGTGTCTGAATTCAAGAAAACATGAGACACGACAGAGGATCTCTGAGGGAGAGGAAGGGGTTGTACAGCTTAGTATTTGTTATGGATGGGCTGTTTGGTCTTTCTATGTTGCTATGCATTTGGCCTTTGTTGTGAGACAGCAACTATAGGACCAAAAATATCTTTGTATCCACTGGTACAACCACACCTGCTATTTGTTTAACACCAGCAATAATACTGTCCTAGAATCCTTGAATACTCGGATGTGTAGTCTGTCTTACCCTTAATGGCTCTGCTGAGGTCGCTCTGCTTCTGGACTGGTTCAGTATTGGTGCACTATCGGTGTTATCTGTGCTACTTCCTTGTTCATATTGGAGATTCTAGTTGACCATGTTTCATTGTATTCCTGATAAGCAATGGCTTTTACGATTATTCTTTAAGCACCGGGATAAACTATTCCTGGTCCAAAGAATAAGTCTATTTCCAAATGTTTCGAAAGAGACCCAGAAAAGACATAAACAATTTTTGTTATTTAAACCAGCTATCTTGCAATTTGGAGGAGTTTTTTTTTAGGTTCCCGTGTAAGTGCATTATTCGGTTGAACTCATTTAAATATGTTTTCATGGACCCTTCACAATTGTCATCTTTTATTGCTTCGAGAAGAACTGAATGAGTTTAATTTAATGTTTATCTCTGTCCATATCTGTGTTTGACTAACTTTGTTGATTCTTATTTTTTCCTTAAAATTTCTGCTATCAACATCTTGGACCCAATAAATAGTGGACTTGAGTGTTGAAAACTAAATTTATTACCTTTATTATAATTATTCTCTATTATTATAAATTTATTGTAATGTTTACCACACTATGCTTAATCAAGAATATATCTTGAAATGTTTGTATAAATCTGAAATTAAAAAAATAATAATAATAAAAAAAGAAAAGTAGGTGCCTACTTTTCTTTGTAAAATGTGACCATCTCTGGGGAGAAAGTGACTAAAGTCACCAGAAACAAAAAATAAGGTTTTAATGAATTCTGTTAGAACAAGCAATTTGTAATACAACAGTCCAAAACCCCATCCTTTTAAGGGAAAAAAAATAAAAATGTTACAGAGGTTTAAACGTGTAATTTTTAAAGACTGCTTATGGACCTATGACCTGAAAAATTAACCATTCTTAACATTTTGGATCCGCCACTTTAGTCACTTTTCCAGAGGTGGTCACAAATAGGCTCCAAATATGTGTTCTTGGAGCCTAAATTTAGACACCCCCTTATGGAATTACCCTCAAAATGTTAACACAGCAGATAATGCTGATTATTTAATGCCACCTCAACAGGTGCCAGAAGTGTATTGTATCTGCTGGGCATGCCCCAACAGTTAATGTAGAAGATTTGCAGTTACAGTAATCTGGGCAACTATTGAGTGGTATCTGCAAAAGATTTACTGACCATTAGTAAAATGGCCCCCCACAATTTAGAGGGTCACTGCTAAAGAGGGTTCTAATTCAATTTCCACCAGGTCCCCATAATCTAGGTTCTTCATCTGACCCTCTTATGAGGAAAACTTTTAATCATCAACAAAATTAGTCCAAGGATCAATGCAACACACACACACACACACACACAACCAACCAAAATAAATCCAATATGTTTAATGAAAATTCTTTCTTTTCTTGTTTTCTCTTTTCTGGTATGGTACCTTTCTGTAGAAAACAAATGGCATGCAAATAATAGAATGTTAATAAGCCTCTTCTAAAAAAAAAGGAGGAGGAAAAGAAAACCTCGGAACTTTACCCAGGAAACACTGTTCCTTGCTATTGCTTCTTATCATCATTGGTCCTTAAAAAAAACATTCAATTACATTTATTTATTTGGATTTAGCTCACACCTTTTTCAGTAGTAGCTCAAGGTGAATTACATTCAGGTACATTAAGAAAATGACATGTGTTCATTTTCTGGTGTATATTTAGTGGGAATATTACAAGGTAGGAATGCTCCTACCTGGTTAAATCTTGCTGAGCATCTCTGGTGCTGATATTGAATGATATTAAACTGAATGATGCTACTGAATATCAGCTCTGACCAGCTCTGCACTATCTGGTTAGAGTAAGAGTCAGGTGGTCCACAAAGTTATCTGGGCTCTAATAATATCAAGTAGGACCACAAAAACATTTGTCCTACCTTGTCCAAATATCTACCTGGATACTGGCTCCAAATATCAACAGTACCTGAATAACTTCTGAAGGTCACTGAAGACCTGGATATTCAGTGCCAGTACCCAGATTTAGCCTCCGGTGGTCAATATTTTAAAAACACTGACCGCTGTCAGATGAATATTAGGCCCTTTGCTTTTTAAACTTAAACTGCAACAAAATAACTTTTTGCTTCAAAATTTATGATCGCAATTTATGGTTATCTTCCAACTTGGGGGTCCCAAACCTGGCCCTGGAGGCACCCCCAGCCAGTCAGGTTTTCAGTATATCCACGATGAATATTCATGAAAGAGATTTGCATACACTGCCTCCACTGCATTGCAAATCTCTCTCATGAATATTCATTGTGGATATCCTGAAAACCTGACTGGGTTGGTGACTCCAGGACCAGGTTTGGGAAACACAGCTCCAACTGCAAATAATACTGTTCAAACCAGATTAAAGAACGGCATGACTCACCTTTTGCAAAAAAGGCTTCATCAGGGGCTCATGCTCCCAGTAATTATCTTTAACACACAAGCCCCATGTTCTCACTAGTATTCTTTTATTTGCATGTAATTTGTCATTTAGATATTTGAATAATTTTAAAATTGTAAAAATTAATAGGCAGGGATTTATTTTGCTTGGCAATGTTTACTAAGGTGTCCTTTTACAAAGGCGCACTGAAAAATGGCCTGCAGTAGTGTAGGCATGGGTTTTGGGCACGAGCAGAATCATTTTTCAGCGCACCTGTAAAAAAGGCCTTTTTTGTCGTGCGTCCATTTTGGGTCTGAGACCTTAGTGCCAGCCATAAACCTAGCGGTAAAGAATTTGGGCGGTAATGACCTACGCACATCAGATGCCATATTTTTCAGATGCGCGTAGCGGATGCGTGCCAAAATTGAAATTACCTCAAGGGCAACATGGTAACCGGGCAGTAACTCCAATTTGGCGCATGTTGGCCAAACGTGGGTGCCTATGTGGCTTAGTAAAAGGGGCCCTAAGCCAGCTAGCAGAAAAGTCCATGGGTACTGATGCACCTAAATAACTTCAATAAATTGTCTAAAAGAAACTACCCTAGTAGTAGGCACCCTAAAAGGTCAGGTACGTAGAATCTATAGAGCACTGATTTCAGGTAGTGCTATCCAACGGAGACCTCAAACACTTGGGATAGAGAAATGGGGGCTATCACTAGAAAGAGGACTAGAAACAAACAATTAATTAGATCCAAAGGTGCTCTATATCTTTAAGTATAGTACAATAAGAAGGGCATATTTAACCCAGTGAGATTGAAAGGGACTAATTAAAAGAACTCTGGTTTGTGTTGGTGTGAGGGGATCTTGCCTGAGATGTAGGCGGCCATTGGGAAGAGGACCCTTAAAGGTAAGCAATATCAAGTGCAGCCCCACAGTGGTATTTAACAAGTTCAGACCACAGTGGTATTTAAAGGCAAATTTTTAGTAGCACAAGTCTTAAGAAGACAGGCAGGTTCAATATACACTGAACTTTGGTGCAGTGAGCAAGTTAACAACACTCACCCTTGCTGTGATCCATTAGTCCAAACAAGGTCTAGGAACAAGGCATGAATTCAAAGGACATGAGGCATGAGAAAAAGCATCCAGGACTCTCCCATTTTTATGTCCCCATTTTTTACTTGTGCGTAAAATTCCAATTAAATCTAATTTGTGCCAGTAATAGCATGTTAAAAGGCCAATTATTGGTGTCAATTAGCTTATTATTAATTAAATTGAACATGAAAATTGGGCAGATGCCCAAATTTACATGCACAATTTTTGGCGATTTTCATAGAATTGAGGGGGTAGTACCACGCATTAACTGCAAGGTGCAGTCAATGCCCATTCCTCACCCCATAGCACACTAAGCAGTTAATGTGGAGTTAGCATGCTGTAATTGCCAAGACACTCTCTTACTGGTATGGCCATGCGTTAACAACATTTGCTGATTCTCACGTTAACCGCTTAACACATTTTAATAAAATTCCACTTAGTAGGTAACCTATTGTGTGGTTACAAGTTATCTGGAACCACAAGTAGCTAATGTTTGACTATGAGGCATAGTCAAACATTAAAGAACTTGATTTCTCATATCTTACTATAGTATCAAGCACGTAGTGAGACAAATATTCAAAAGCATTTGAGCCATTGACAGTAGTAAAATGGACTAATATATACACCCTGATGTCCTGAAGGTGTGCACTTTTAAGTTACCTCAGGTAAGCGAGTTTAAGGGTGGAGCTTGGACAGAGCAGGCAGGTGAAAACATGATTTGCATGCATTGTTTATAAAATATGTGAACATAAGAGCATAGTCATACTAGGTCAGACCAATGCTCCATCTAGCACACTTTCCTGTTTCCCAACAGTGGCCAATCCAGGTCACAAGTACCAGGTAGAAACCCGAATAGTGGCAACATTCCATGCTACCAATCCCAGGGCAAGCAGTAGCTTCCTCATGTCTATCTCAATAGCAGACTATGGACTTTTCCTCCAGGAACTTGTCCAAACCTTTTTTCAACTCAAGTATGCTAACCGCTGTTACCACATTCTCTCACCAGAGTCTTATACAGGGGTATCATCACCTCCTTTTTCCTACTGGCCATTCCTCTCTCTATGCACCTAATCATCTTTCTAGCTTTCACCATCAATTTTTCTACCTGTTTGACCACCTTAAGATCATCACATACATATATCTATGCCAATGACTCAAACTATTCCCTCAGGTAAGCAAAGGAAGAATCTCAGAGTGCAATCAATAGAAGTAGTAAATAAAGATGTAAGGTAAATAAAAAGATGTCATCCAGTATAATAGAAAAACATCAATATAGTCAGCATCTCAAAATTAAGACACAATCTTTAAAAATGTGCTTTCTAAAATTATAAACCAAGATATTAAAATTAACAGCCACTGCTGTGCTATTCTTCTTTAATGCATGCAAAGGAAAAGGATATTTTGTAGCATATATTTTAACCCCCCTGCTCTGTCCAAACTGCACCCTTGAATTCACTTGCCTGCAGGTAACTTAAAAGTATACTGCTTGTGGCCTGCTCCAGCTCTTTATGTCAGACATGTCCCATCCATGAGGAAACAGGAAGTTGTATCAAAAGGGGCAGGATGGGTCAGAGGGAACGCTTCCAGGAGTGAAAGGAGGACTGCAAATATTCAGCCAACCTTATGATAGTGATCTGGCACAACTGAATGTATAGTGGAGTGAATTAATGTGAGGAATAGAATTCTTGGAGGGCTTAGACAGGGACACTTAATTATTTTTCACTTAGATTCAAGTGTCAGAGCAAGATGTCCTGTGAATGAAATTGCATACTTAGGCAGTCCTTTACTAAAGATTAGTTGAAGTTATCTGCAGGAGGGCCCGTAGGAATAAACTGGGCCCTGCTGCAGATAACTCGAGTTAATCTTTAGCAAAAGACCCTCTTAGGGAGTAAGTTTATAAACCTTTTCCATGCACATTAATAAAGAAATTCTATAATAGGATGACTCCATTTAGGTGGGCTTATGCTATTAGTAACATAGTAACATAGTAAATGACGGCAGATAAAGACCTGAATGGCCCATCCAGTCTGCCCAACAAGATAAACTCATTTTACATGGTATATGCTACTTTAAATGTATACCCGAGTTTGATTTGTCCCTGCCTTTCTCAGGGCACAGACTGTAAAAGTCTGCCCAGCACTGTTCCTGTACTAAAAGTTCTGAAGCTAACGTTGAAGTCCCTTAAAATTTACACTCCAGCCTATCCATATCTTTTCAGCCATGATAAGGGCGCAGACCGTAGAAGTCCGCCCAGCATTGGTTTTACTCTCCAATTACCGGCGTCACCACCCAATCTCCGCTAAGATTCCATAGATCCATTCCTTCTAAACAGGATTCCTTTGTGTTTATCCCACGCATGTTTGAATTCCATTACCATTAGGGGTTCTTTTACAAAGCTGCGCTAGCATTTTTAGCACGTGCTAAAAATAAGGAAGTGCTAAACACTAGAGACACCCATAGGAATATATGGGTGTCTCTAGTGTTTAGTGCTGGACATGGATGTATAGAGGAGAGGGCAGGGGAGTAAGGAGAATTACTGGACATGGATGGATGAAGGTGAGGGCAGGGGAGAGAGGAGAATTGCTGGACATGAATGGATGGAGGGGAGGGAAGGGCAGGAGTGAGAGGAGAATCAGTGGACATGGATGGAGGAGAGGGAAGAGAGGAAGGAGATGCACATGGATGGAGGGGAGGGGAGAGAGGAGAAATGCTGGACATGGATGGAGGGGAGGGAAGACAGAGGAAGGAGATGCACATGGATGGAGGGGAGGGGAGAGAGGAGAAATACTTGACATGCATGGAGGAGAGGGAAGAGAGGGGAAGGAAATGCATATAGATGGAGATGAGGGAAAGAGAAGAGAGGAGAAAAACTGCACTTGGATGGAGAAAATAGACAAAAGCTGGATCCACTCTGTACCTCCTTCAGTCAAGTCCGCAGAGGATCCAGCTTTTACTTATGGATGTAGGGCAAGAAATGAAGAAGAAAAGAGGAAAGTAAAGAAATAAATGGAAAGGAAGTATCACTACTATGGTCATGACTCCACTATCGGACTCAACATGTCTTCCGGTGGTCAACTTCAGAGATGGCTCCAGTCTGTTTTTTCCTTGCATTATTGCCTCTGCTACCACTTCTGTGTTTCAAGCCTCACTCTGGTATTCAGTGTGTTTCAAGGCTCACTCTGGTGTTCACTGTGTTTCAAACCTCTTTCCTGTAGTCATGACATCATCACTGAAGGCCTTCATAAGGAAGGTGAGGACATTCATTCAGGGCCTTTGCAACGCCAAAGGTCTACAGGTTTTCCTGTGTGCTTGTAGCACTTCTGACTTGTTCCTCGTTGGTGTGCTTGTGTAGCACTTCTGCTTTGTTTCCTAGTCTGTGTGCTAGGATAAGCACTTCTGTTGTTTCCTGTATGGCCCAGCCTTGAGTTGTTTCCTTGTGTGGCCTCCCTTTTCCCTTTCAGTGGCCGTGTGGCCCAGCCTAGTGTTCTGCTTAGTCTGCTTTACCTAGTGTTCTACCTAGTCTGCCTTGCCTAGAGTTCTGCCTAGTCTGCTTCTGCCTGTGTGTACATGCCTTTTCTTTTGCCTTTTGCTGTTGTGCTTGGATTCCAGTTCAGTCTTGTGGCCTGTATGAGAGGGCTACGGTGTGCAAGGGTTCCAGTTCAGCCTTGCGGCCTGTTTGAGTGCCTTTCTTCTAGCTTTACTTGGTTCTGCTCCGGTGTACTCTGTTCCTGCCTAGCCAAGCTCTACTCCTGTGTACTCTGATCCTGCCTAGCCAAGCTCAGTTCCTGTGTACCCCGTTCCTGCCTATGTGCTCATTGCACTTCTAATCTGTTCCAGTCCTGCCTGTTTAGTCCAGTCCTGTTTGGAAGGTTCGCCTGATGCTGCTGTTCATTGACAGCGGCGCAAGAGCTTAATTTGCAAAGTCCCCGAGGCCATGGTCGTGACAGTTTGCAAAAGCCCCCAAGGTCGTGACAATTTGCAAAGGCCCCGAGTTCATGATAGCAAGCCCTGGAAGCAGAGTTAAGAGAACAGATAGAAACCAGCAAAATCAGAGACTGGGACAAACATGATCAGAAAAACAAAGTCACTAGACAACAAAGGTAGAAAAAAACATTTTATTTTCATTTTAGTGTTTGGAATATGTCCAATTTGAGAAGAATTTATATCTGCTGTCTTATTTTGCACTGTACAGGAGAAAATGTGTTTCTTTCTGTATTCTGGTATTGTGCTGCATGCAGAGTCTAGCTTCTTAGGATTTCAGGTTAATTTTTGAAGAATCTGAAGATGGGCTATCTCTGTTCTGCATGCTGGACTGCAAGGTCAAGTGTCTGAATCGGGATCTCTTTGTTAGGTTCTGAGATTTTGATAACATATTGTGTATTAGATTTGGCAAGACTGTTCTCCTAATTTCTGGTCCATGTGCTGATTTGGTTTGTGTCACTTGGGTATTTTGGTGCTGTAACAGCTTACAGAAATTATTTGTAATGAAAAAAAATCAGAAGTTATTTTTCTTCTCCTATACTGGTATAATATTTGTAATGATGCCTGTTTATATGCACCATGGCTACTGTTGGTGTGACTACTTTAGGGGCAGAGCTATAATGATCCAACCCCTAAGGTTACCCATAATGAGTACCAGTATCTTTTTTCCTACAAAAAAAAGAACTGGGGGGCAGCTGTTTGGTAGTAGAGGAGTTTGTGTTGCTCTCACTGAGGGGAGGGGAGAGAGAAGGTGCTAGAAAGGGGAGGGAAGGGGTTTGGAGGAGAAAGGAGAGACAGGAGATGCTGGATGGGTAGGGGGCTCCGACTAATAGGCTGCAGGGGGACGCAAGAAACCCTAGCACTGGCCCTGTGTGCATCTCCCAAATTCTAAATCAATGCACATAATTTATTGGAACACTCCTGACCAGCCCATGTCCCTCCAAGGGCCACATGCCCTTTTGGGTTGTGCATGACAGTATTTGGGCATGGATCCTTATAGAATTGTGTGCAGCCAGATCTGTGTGCAAATCCAAATTACTGTCAATTAACATCAATAATTGATTGTTAGCAGCCAATTATTGATTGTTAACGGCTCATTAAGGAGGTCTTTTACAAAGGCATGCTAGTGTTTTTTTAGCATGGGCTAAATGCTAGAGACACCCACATGAATATATGGGCGTCTCTCGCATTTATCGCATGCATATTGTTAGCGCTTACTAGAAATGCTAGTGTGCCTTAGTAAAAGGTCCACTAATTTGTTTGCATGCGGATCTCAGGATCACGTGCAAATTTGGGTACCATTTATAGAACCAGGAATATCAAAGTACTGGAATATCAAAATATTCATCTCCTATCAATGTGTTGACTCTGAAGAATCATTGCACTACTGATGCAGAAAGTAATGCTGAAACATGGCGATGTCGAGGCCACCTAGGCTTCATGTTCCAAGACTGTTGATGTTGATTCCAATAAAAGACTTTCTCTGCTCCTGTTTGGGGGCCATCCCCACTGTGTTTGCTTGCCATATTTACCTGTATGTCATAAACATCAGATTACAAACACTTCAAAATGCAGCAATCTTTTTAAAAATTTGTTTGAATAATGTGCACATGAATGTTATTTGCAATAATCTAACTGAGGAATTAAGAATGCACGAATTAATGTATGGATTATATTTTTCATCAAAATAAGTACGTACAGATCGAAGCCGATGCAGGGATGCTAAGCTCTTTTGAACTACAGATGAACTTTGGGGAGTAAATGTTAATTGGTAGTGAATTAGCACTTCAGGTGAGATCATGGAACCAAAGAATCGTGATGCACTAGCAGGCAGATGATCAAAAGCAAACGCCGGCACTAGAGGCTGTTAGTGCCATACTAGTGCCGGCGTTTGCTACTGCTCCATGATCAGAGCCCTGGAACGTGTGAAACAACACGCTAGAGGGCTCTTAGCACAAGTAGCGTGCAAATGCATGCTAATAAGTGCTTAATGCATTCATCCCCAATGATCAGCGTCCAGCGTGCCAAAGATTGGGTTGCTGGCCGCGACAAACCCTACGCCAGCTCTGAGCTGGCGTTAGGGTTTGCAGATCATTGGGGAGGAATGGTGAGCCCTGTCCAGCATGCATCTTCTGACAGATATTTCTGGATGCGTCTCAATTTTCTCATAACATAAAATGAGCTCCTTACAAGTGAATTAACCTGATGGTCCATAGATAATTTATCATCCAACACAATACCCAAAATTTTAATTCAGTGATCTAATAAGTAATATTCTCCATCAATAATGAAATTTAAATCCATCTGTAGATACTCCTCTTTGATGGGCCTATCAGAAAATGGGTTATGTATGGTTAAGCTGACTAGGCCTTTGCATCATAGGACCGATTCCCATGACTTAATCCTCACTAAGCTGAACCAATCATGAATTGCCGAGCTCCATTACTTCCATGTTAGTCTGTCAACAGCTAATGACAGGATATACCATTAATGGCTAAGGAGACAAATCCTATGTGGAACCAAGAGGTAGTAGAGGATGACGCAAAAGGTGACCAACCAGGGAGATGAATTCAAAGTTCTTTAATAAAAGCACCAGAAATATGGACCCGACACAGTCCGTGTTTCGGCAGACGCTGCCATCTGCCTCAGGGGTCACAATCAAACTCTGGCAGTCAAATCAAACAAAGTGTGCTTGGTGCAGGAGTGCAGTACAGTTTATTGGTTTCTGACTGTGGGTAAAAAACAAACCAGCAGCCTCCTAAATCCACCCTGAACAGATGGACTTGAATTCCTTAAAGCTGGTTTAACATAAGATAATAAAGAAGGCGGTAGGGAGCTGTCAAACAGACCAAAAGTACTTGACCTTATGTCTCCTCCCTCAGCCACATAGAATGGGGAAAAGCATAGACAAAAAAGGGACCTGTGACTGGCTCGACTAGTCAGTCTCATGATACAGTGCTACCTACATGAAAGCCAGCCCGCAGACAGCAGCAAAATATGCTGAGTTTAACTAATGTAGTCCTGCAAATCCCTGAAGCTGAGATTCGAAACACTGGCCATCGACGAATGGTTGCAGTGTGTCGGTAGGAAGCTTCTGGAGTCTTTGGACAGAAGTACATGAAGTTTGAAGCTAAGTGTTTTTGAATTTTTGAGTAATCAATAGAAATAAAACAAAATAAAACATGGAAAAGAAAATAAGATCATTTCTTGATTAGCTTTCGAAGGTTGCCCTTCTTCGTCAGATCGGAAATAAGCAAATGTTGGTAGATGACAGTATATATGAGTGAGTAGAGAATCCACAAACGTGGAGAACTCAACGAAATCCCACGGATAGTCACAATATAACAAAACAGTGGGTAAAAAAACCAGGAGTTCCAGAGTGAAGATGAACCAAACTTTATTAATCAGTATATTGACTCTAATACATTTCTTGATTAGCTTTCGAAGGTTGCCCTTCTTCGTCAGATCGGAAATAAGCAAATGTTGGTAGATGACAGTATATATGAGTGAAATCAAAGCATTTCAGTGACAGTCTATATGCATGGAGACAGGAGTGAAACATCAAAGCATTTCAGTGACAGTCTAACAGGATGGATAGGTGAGAGTCAGGGAGACAGGAAGGTGACAGAGCAATACAATTTACAAAGCAATACAATTTTATGCTTTATAATGGGCTAGAAAACCCAGATCTTTGTTAAGTCCTGTCTGGTAGGTGTCAAAATATTTGATCATTCTGACTTCAAAGGTCTTACATTCTTGTATTGTTTTAAAGTTCCCTTTCAGGATCCTTACCATAAAATCACTGGTATAGTGTTCTAGTTTTGTAGAGTGCTGTTCCACAGGCGTGACATCTTTGTTGGTACTGGCATTTTTCATATGATGTCTATGTAAATTAAATCTCTTCTTCAGCATCTGAATTGTTCTCTCCAATGTAGCAGCCTTCATCGCATTTTTTTTACATTGAATTATATAGACCACATTGGAAGATGAGCATGTGAAAGATTCCTTAATGTTGAATATTTTTCCTTTGTGAATGACCGTAGGGTTCTGTGAGATATTTTTTTTGTTACATTTGTACCCCGCGCTTTCCCACTCATAGCAGGTTCAATGCGGCTTACATATTATATACAGGTATTTATTTGTACCTGGGGCAATGGAGGGTTAAGTGACTTGCCCAGAGTCACAAGGAGCTGCCTGTGCCTGCAGTGGGAATTGAACTCAGGTCCCCAGGACCAAAGTCCACCACACTAACCACTAGGCCACTCCTCCATAGTTTGCAGCTGGATATATTGCAAGGATCTGTGCCATTCTTTTCTTTTTGAGTCTGTGTTGGGAGCTTACTTCTAATTAGCTTGTGTTTTAAGTTGGGTGGCTGTCAGAAGGCCAGCACTGGTGGGGATGGGAATATCTCTTTCAGCAATTCATCCTCCTGGAGTAGAGGCTGCAAATCTCTTATGATTTTTCTTAATTTTTCTAGCTCTGGGTTGTATATCACTATAAGGGGGATTCTATCTGTGGTTTTTTTTCTTTGTACTGTAGCAGATTTTCCCTGGGTGTTTTGAGGGAGGAGACAATATTCTTGGATATTATTTTGGGGTTGTAGCCTTTCTGTTCAAAGGATGCAGCCAGGGTTTTGAGGTGTCTGTCTCTGTCCCCTGGGTCAGAGCATTTATGGTGGTATCTTGTGGCTTGGCTGTAAATAATGGATCTTTTTGTATGTGAAGGGTGTAAGCTGGAGTTGTAGAGGTAGCTGCATTTGTCTGTGGGTTTCTTGTATATGGATGTTTGTACATAGCCATCGCTGATTGAGACTGTGGTGTCCAAAACATTTTGAGTAAAAGTTTTGTAAAATTGTTTGAAAATTATCTCAAAAAAGTTATTCTTTTATCACAGGATGTTTTTTCAGCCTGTGATTATATTGAAGCCAACGATAGACCGAATGTAATAAGTCTTGGCTCTATGAGGTTTTTTCCTCCCTGTATTAATTTTGGGTTATTTATCCAGTGATTTATAGAGTGTGGTGTATTTATTTTTTGGATTGACGGAACATTTAGTATCCCACTCCCTTCCTTTAAATTTTGTTTAGTGTAAAAAAAACAAATAGGTCACTTGAACACATAATAATGCCAGAAACTTGGGGAAAAATTGAAAAGAGCGTGAGCCAAACTTTTATTTGGCATGCACCCTCACAAAAGAAAAAAGTTTCTCATGGTAACATAGTAAATGACGGCAGATAAAGACCTGAACGGTCCATCTAGTCTGCCCAAGAAGATAAACTCATTTTATATGGTATGTAATACTTTACATGCATATCCGAGTTTGATTTGTCCCTGCCTTTCTCAGGGCACAGACCGTAGAAGTCTGCCCTGCACCAGTTTTATTCTCCAAATACCGGCGTCGCCACCCAATGTCCGCTAAGATTCCATAGATCCATTCCTTCTAAACAGGATTTCTTTGTGTTTATCCCACGCATATTTGAATTCTATTACCATTTTCATCTCCATCCCCTCCCGCGGGAGGGCATTCCACATATCCACCACCCTCTCCGTGAAGAATACTTCTTGACATTACTCTCATGTCCAAGTAAAACTGAAAATTATAAGGAGGTTTTCAAATATCAGTTCACAAGGTTTTCTTTTAAATTCAGTATTGCTTCAACATCTTTCCCCATGTTTTTAAGATCCAAAAGCTTTTTTTCACCTGGCTTAAAGCTGCAATCATGACTGTATCCTGTGCATTATAACATACTATTTTATTTGTGGTGTGATAGTAGGAGACAGAAGCCATCTGGTGGAAAATATAAGCAACTTGAAAAAAGCATTATTGAACATACACTTAAGGGCATAGTTTTAAACCAGTTTATGTGCACAAAATTTTACTTCCAAAAGATGTAGAAGGATATGGAACAATTATTTCAATCAGCATACTTCTGTATCATGTAGAAACCTCTTTCAGGTTGCATCATCATTCATTTAGCTGTGCTCTCTGCTATTCATAGTACTGTATTGTAATGTTCAATTAAGCAGAAGAAAGTGAGAAAACAATAGCGAACAAGACCAATTCTTCAGAATTACTTGGTGTTTTTACCCCATATCTAGATTACCTTGTACCCAATGGGGCTAATATTCAAACTGCGGGAGGTAGCTGGACTGCCTCCAGCGTTTGGTGCAGAGACTGGATTTTCAATACTGGGCCGTTTCTAGTGACTGGCATTGAACATCCAGGTGTTTTTTGGCTGGTTTAAATTTAACTGGCCAATTCGATATTCAGCGCTGGCTGGTTAAGTTTAAACCAGTCAAAGATATTCTAGCTATTTCAGTGGCCTAATTTGGCCACCAAACTTAAGGCGTCTTTTACTAAGGCGTGCTTACGTTTTTAGTGCGCGTTAAAATTGTGGGCACGCTAAACATTAGAGATGCCCATAGGAATGCATTGGCGTCTCTAACGTTTAGCACGCCCACATTTTTAGCTTGCGCTAAAAAAGTGAGCGCGCATTAGTAAAAGATGCCCTTAGCCTGCAATGCGCTGAATGTTGGTGGATAGCCGATTATATTGCATGATATAAATGTCTATCCACCAAGTACTAACCAGCAGCATTCAGCAGGAGATAGCCAGCTATCTCCCGCTGAATATTGCCAGATAGCCGGTTAAGTACCATTTAACTAGACAGGAGCTGTTCCTGGCTGGTTAAATGGTTTTAATATCAGAAGGAATGTGTTTATCTTCTCCTATATATGATTTCCATTCAAACATATACAATATAGTCCAAGGCCACCGAGAGACTGAGCCGGGACTGAGGCAGGGCCGCCGCCGGACCCACCCCCCCAGGATCGCCACTGCTGCCCCCCCAAGGATTGTCACTGCCGCCACTCCCCCACCCACAAGGATGTCGCTGCCGCCACACTCCGCCACCCGCCTTTCACAAAAGATGTGCGCAGTATAACAGAATAGTGGGGATTCATGCCCAGCTTGCATGCCAAGATTTACACCAGGTTTCAGCTGTAAGTCCTCGCATTCCAAAGTTGAGCGTGAAATTTGGCGCTCAACGTTATTCTATAAAGAGCACTCATCCCGGATCACACTTTATAGAATAACATTGAATACCAGTTTTTATCGCTGCCTAGTTTTCGGCACCATTAATAGAATTTCCTTCATAAAGAATAGAAGTGCTTCTAGGGAATAGTTTAAGTGACGCAGAGGCAGAGCCTATTTCATAACATAACATACATACTATGTATGTATGTTATGTTATGAAATAGGTGAGAGAAGATAAACAGAAGAACAATCTTCCACAAGACTCTGGCAGGAACAGGAAAAAACAGTGGCGGTGATATGGAACAAAAATCCAAAGGCACCAAACATTCCTTTATTATTGTTCTTAAGTAGACTCAATACAAGCCGTGTTTCAGCCTGTTGGCCCACAACAGGCATCTTAGAAGGTGTTCAAGTGATACTACTAATCACCATGGTGTAATGTATGAAACTAAATTTAGCGAGAGCTGATGTACTTAATCGAGCTGTGGCTCAAACCCGATTGCACCCGCAGCAAGTATTTCACATACAATAGAATGCTCCCAGCAACAACATATTCACCACTGTGTACTGGCAAAATTTCAAATGCACTACCAAAGTGAAATCAGTACACTCACAGGTTTACACACCTCAGAGCATATGGAAATGTTTATGTTGGTATTTGTGTGGTTTTGAGTGTCCACGTTGCCTTTATAGAATAGGTGCTTTCCTGGACTCATATAAGCATCCTATTATTCAATCAGGCTCCAAATGGATACTCGAGGCTCTGTCAACAGGGTTTCTTCCAACTGTGTCCCTGGCAAAAATATAATTACTGGATTTAATTACTGGATATCAATTAAACAACAATACCTGCCATCACAAGTGGATCTTTAGTGTATTCTGATGTATTTGAAGGCTATTTTACTAAGCTGTGCTAAAAAACGGGATTTTGCCGCATGTCCATTTTCGGCAAAAATGTTAAAAAGACATTTTTTGCAGGTGCGCTGAAAAATGATTCTCCGTGCGCCCAAAACACGCGACTACACTACCGCAGGCCATTTTTCAGCGCGCCTTTGTAAAAGGGCCCCTCAATATGCAGTGAACATAGACAACTTAGGGGCCCTTTTACTAAACAGTGATGATGTGCTAATGTGCACTTAACACAGAAAATGTGTTAAAGTGTTTTGCAGTAGCTTGCCTCTTAGCACATGCTAATCGCATGCTATTTAATTTTTTAAAAATGTTTTTGGGCGGGGTGTGGTATGGGTAGGGAATGCAGAGAAAAGGGAATAGCGTGATCAATAGGACACTTCCAAGCAAATCCAAGGATCCTGTTGATCACGCTACTCCCTTTTCTCTGCATTTCTTCTCGGAGCAGATCGAGTTTCTCCACTTCTATGGCTTTTTTTTTTTTAATTTTAAATCTTTTTTATTGACATAAAATTCAATATAAACAAACATATAACTTCAAAATCACAGAATACAGATACATGGGTAGGGAATGGGCATGGAATTAGCACTTGGCTTTGAAAAAAATAATAATCCTTATTATTGGTAAATATGGGCTTTGCTTGCTGGAAAGTACTGCATTAGCACACACTAAGTCCAGATTTTGCTGCAGCTTAGTAAAGGGCCCCTTAACCAGTAAATGAGGCCCATGCTAAGTAATATGTTTTAACATTTCCAACAGCAACAGGCTTTTACTTCTGTGGGATTTTTAACAAGCTTGAATTTCAGAAAAAAAACAAATATATGGTACAAAACATGTCATCCTTGAAAAATGAAGGCATTTCTGCATTGTTTCTTTAAGAGCAAATGGGCTTTTTTTTATTGCAATACGATTTGTAAAAATAGATGGTTGCGACAAATCTCCCTATTTATCAATCATTTGTTGCTTTCTGTTAAAAACTTGAATCTCAGCAAACTTTGATATGATTGACATGTCTGCTATGCACATTTTGAGGGATGACATGGACAGATAACTATTTACTGCAGCCAGCGCTGTCTCCTTTATTATCATTTTGATGGATTATTTTTGTTGGCTGGCTGCTATATGCTCTAATAGATGGGAGGAAATATAGCTGAAAAAAATTCAGTGACCATAGGAAAATGTGGATTATGAAACACACAACATTACATAGGGGTCCTTTTACACAGGTGGGCTGAAAAATGGACTGCGGTAGCGTAGGCGCGGGTTTTGGGTGCGCGCAGAATCATTTTTCAGCGCACCTGTATAAAAGGCCTTTTTTGCTGAAAATGGACGTGCAGCAAAATCAAAATTGTACCCTAGACCTTACCGCCAGCCATAGACCTAGCGGTAAAGAATTTGGGCGGTAATGACCTACGCACGTCAGATGCCACTTGGGGTGTGTGCACAATGTGCATCCAAAGATAAAAGATGCGCATAACGGATGTGCACCAAAAATGAAATTACCGCAAGAGCCATGTGGGAGTCGGGCGGTAACTCCATTTTGGCGCGTGTTGTGTGTGCGTAGAGGTTTATGTGACTTTGTAAAAGGACCCCTTAATCTTTTTAATGCAAATCTAAGCCATTATGCTCTACAACATAGAAACAGAGAAAATGACAGTAAAGACTATGGGCTAAATACTGTAAATGGTACCTAAAGATAGGCACTGAAATAATGTGTGGTAACCAATTATTCTGTCAAGGGCACTCCGTGTGGAACGACCTTTACAGAATACTATCCTAGCACACATTTTGGGCTACATTCTATATATGGCGCCTGAAACTACCGCATGGAAAAAAATGTTGCCTAAATTTTATAGAATAAGTTTAAATTTCTGCGTGGTATGTAGAATACGCCAAGCGCCAGTCCACCATGACTAAATTTAGTTGCAGTCAATTACACCAACTAAAACCTGGTGTAAATTCCAATGCCTAAATTAGGTGCGGAGCAGGTGCATTCTATAACAATGCGCATAGATTTTAGAAACACCCATGACCCACCCATTACATGCCCATAACCACACCCACTTTCCAACTATTTGATTTGGAATTTATGCACACTATGTTACAGAATATGCTTAGGGCCCTGTTTACTAAGCCACGCTGTAGGCATGCTAGCTTTTTTAACGTGTGCTAAAAATTAGCACGTGCTAACGCTAGAGGCACCCATATATTTCTATGGATGTCCCTAGCGCATGCTAAAAACGCTAGCGCACCTTAGTAAACAGGGCCGTTAGACAGTAGTGTGTGTATATTCTAATTAATGCCAATTAGTGCAAATTGCTTGTTAACACCAATTATCAGCACTGATTAGCTTGTTAACTAATTAAGTTATGTGCATTGTGATGGAATACACTTTGATTTCCGCACAGAAAGGCCGGTGTAAAAACTTGCACCCAACTGATAGCATTAAACGCACAAATGCAAGCATTCTATAGCATCACACCTAATTTCTGGGAATGCCCTTGACCATCCATGCTCCTCCCATTCCCATGTCTCCTTAGGAGTTGAATGCTATGAAATTTAGGCATGCATGTTATAGAATAGGGCATAGGGCAGATCTACATATAACTTCTAATTAGTGACAATGAAGTGCTTGTTAACACCAGGTATTGTTTGTTACTGCCTAATCAGCTAATTAGTTTATACACAGCTCAGCAATCCATGCTTAAATTTGCACACCCTACTTTGGGTGACCGATACAGAATCTGGATGCAAAGAGTGGAGGAGTAGCCTAGTGGTTAGTGCAGTGGACTTTGATCCTAGGGAACTGAGTTTGATTCCCACTGCAGCTCCTTGTGACTCTGGGCAAGTCACTTAACCCTCCATTGACCCTGGTACAAAATAAGTACCTGAATATATGTAAACTGCTTTGAATGTAGTTGCAAAAAACCTCAGAAAGGCAGTATATCAAGTCCCATTTCCCTTTCCCATATGGGCTACCCTGTCAGCCTATCCATACAACCACCAGCTTCTATAATCCTTCATCTGTGCTTGTCCCATACTTTCTTGAATTTAGACACTGTCCTTTGCTCCACCAGGTACGCTGGGAGGCTGAGCCATCCATATACCACCCTTTCTGAAAAGTAAATATTTCTATAGATTACTTCTCAGTCCTCTATTTGAATCCCTCTTATACCATCTTTAGCTTGAAAAGGAGGCAGGTGTAATATTTAGTCATTCCTGCCATGCTGATGACTGTTTCCAGAATAGCCATGGCTGACCTGAGGCCAGTTTTTAATTACTTCACTTTTATTTATTTATTGTATGTCCACTTAGAATTATGATGTATCTTATTTTTAGCTATTGTATCATATGAATAGCTAAAAATAAGATCTTATGTCTATGTTCTTATTTTTATATTTATTTATTTACATGTAGATTTTGTGACCCCCTGAGGCTGGCGATCTTCATTGAAACATGGCTCCATATCAGGTCTGTTCAATTGTGGTGCTTTTTAATAAACCTCTTGTTTTGAATTGTGAGACTTCCTTTTGGTTTTGTGTAGATTTCCATTGTCCTACCCTACTTCTCTTCTTTTTGGATCTTCGTCTATGTAGGGTATTTCTTCTGGTTCTGAATGTTGGTGACCTGAGGCTGGTGTCATTTTCAGTGTTTGCCAGCGAGTTCATTTTCTTAGGTGGCAAATATTGCAAATGGTACCAACCTTGAATCAGCAGGCACCATTCTGGAAGGGGCACATGAAAGACTGGGCATTGCTCCTACCCACTTTTCAAACTCTAGATGGTTATGAGTGGTAGAGGTCAGTGGAGAGAAGGCCTGGAGGAGAATTGTTATGATGGAGACAATGGTATAGGGGAGCTTGAAGTTTAGGGCTTGGGGTGGTACTTTTGAAAATGAAACAAAATTAACTACAATAAAAGAGAATTGCTCTGTTTAATGGTGTGTTATGTGCCTGTGACCAAGGGGATCTTTCGATCTTCATCCTGCTGGACCTCTTGGCAATGTTATACCATTGGATGCTGATATGGAGGATCCCAGGGATATTTGCTTATGGTTTAGTTCCTTCCAGATCGATCACTCTCAACAAGTAGTAATAGGTCACGGATGCAGGAGTTCAGGCCTGGAGAACCGCATACAGGCCAGATTTTTAGGATATCCCTAATGAATATGCAAGAGGTAGATCTCCATGGATTCTACCGTCACAGTATGCAATTCTATCTCATGTATATTCATTACCTACTCAATATAGAATATTAATTCTTCTTTATTAGTATCAATTTTTTTTTTAAAACATTAATTTTTAAAAACTTTTTCACAATGATGCTACAATGCATTTTACCGGGTTCTCCTACTTACCCTAACTTTCAAATCCACACTTCTTACACTCTTCCACATTCATACCATTCACTTTAGTTCCCATACACTATCTGAAGAAATACAGAGATATCCTATACACATAATATTGCTGATAATACCACAATACAGTTCTTAAATGATTTTGTTGTTTAATGTTCTTCCCTCTGTGGTTCCTTACTGTTGTGCATAAACAGTCTTCAGTTCAAAGTGCTCACTATAAAAGTGGCCACGTACTGGAGTTTAATATATCTCCTGTTGAAATACCAGCATGCTTACCCCAGCAAGCTAAATGTTAGTTTTACAGTCACTTTTCTTCTAATATCACTTTAGTACAAAGGGTATATGCTTTTCCGTTGCCGTTCTCTCTTTTCTGCAACTCTCTGTGCTCTTCAATAGTATTTTAACAAACGTTTGATTCATTTTTCAAACCTGTGGTTATTGTCGTCCTCTCCATTGCTTATGAACATTCTGTTGTGCTCCCTTAATTTAAACGTGTCAAACCCAGAAGCCTCTGCTGCGCCATTGTTCCGGACACCTGTAGGAGACCCATCCATCCTGATTAGGCAATCAGCAGTTTGATAAAAGTTAAACCCCTGAGAACGCAGCGAGCGAAACACATTCAATGTGTAGGGTTTGACTCGTTTAAATTAAGGGAGCATGACAGAATGTTCATAAGCAGTGGAGAGGACGACAATAACCACTTTTATAGTGAGCACTTTGAACTGAAGACTGTTTATGCACAACAGTAAGGAACCAGAGAGAGAAGAACATTAAATGGCGTGATTACCTAGATTTCCACATGATTATAGAACATGCCAAGTGCCCATCTGCACAACTAAATTTAGCCATGGGCAGTTATGCCAAATAAAACTTGGTGTAAATGCTGATGCCTAAATTAGGCACAGACTGGCTCTAATCTACAGTATAACAATGCACATAGATTTTAGGAATGCCCATGACCCACCCATGGTCACGCTCCCTTTTCAACTATCGGGCTTATTTTCGAAAAAGAAGGGCGCCCATCTTCCGACACAAATCGGGAGATGGACGTCCTCTCAGGGCCGGCCAAATCGGCATAATGAAAAGCCGATTTTGGGAGTCCCCAACTGCTTTCCGTCGCGGGCACGACCAAAGTTCAAGGGGGCGTGTCGGCAGTGTACCAAAGGCGGGACGAGGGCATAGTTAAGAGATGGCCGTCCTCGGTCGATAATGGAAAAAAGAAGGGCGTCCCTCACGAGCATTTGGCCGACTTTACTTGGTTCCTTTTTGTTCACAACCAAGCCTCGAAAAGGTGCCCAAACTGACCAGATGACCACCAGAAGGAATCGGGGGATCAACTCCCCTTACTCTCCCAGTGGTCACCAACTCCCTCCCACCCAAAAAAACAAAATAAAAAACATTTTTTTTCTAGCCTGGTTGGTGTCCTGGCATGTGAGGGGGACAAGTGCACTATAAATGCTGGCTCTTCCCATGACCAAATGGCTTGGATTTGGCCGGGTTTGAGATGGCCGCCATTAGTTTCCATTATCGGTAGGAAACCAATGGCGGCGATCTCTAACGCCAGTGATCTCTAACGCCGGCGCAAAAGTTGAGATTTGGCCGGCCCCGACCATATTATTGCAACGAAAGATGGCTATGTTGTTTGAATAATACGGTCGGGTATGCTGCTTTCCTGGGACGGCTTTAGAGATGGCCACCCATATAGATAGCCGGCCACGTTCGATTATGCACCTCTATGTTACCTTTATAGAATAGGTGCTTTCCTGGACTCATATAGGCATCCTATTATTCAATCAGGCTCCAAATGGACACTCGAGGTTCTGTATCAACAGGATTCCTTCTAACTGTGTCCCTGGCATGTGAGAGGGGACCAGTGCACTACAAATGCTGGCTCCTCCCATGACCAAATGGCTTGGATTTGGTCGTTTTTGAGATGGATGTCCTCGGTTTCCATTATAGGCGAAAACCGAGATCGGCCATCTCTAAAGTCGACCTAAATGTTGAGATTTGGCCGACCCCGACTGTATTATCGAAACGAAAGATGGCCATCAATTTTGTTTCGATAATATGGGATGCCCTGCCCCTTCGCCGGGCTATCCTTAGAGATGGGCGTCCTTAAAGATGGGCGCCCAGTTCGATTATGCCCCTCCAAGTGACTTAGAATTTACACGTATCACGTCAGAAAATACACTTAGTAAGTAGTGTGCTTAAATTCTAATTAATGTCAATTAGTGCTGATAATTGGTTGCTTACATCCAATTATTAGTACTGATTAGCTTGTTTACCAATTAGGTTATGTGCATTGTTATGGAATATGCTTTGATTTCCACATGGAAATCTCAGTGTAATATATAGAATCTGGGGCTTAATGTCCAAGATATAGTGAGCTGTAGGCTGACTTCTCTCAGGCTTTGTGGTTACCAATGAAGATGGATGCATTTGACCAACCTCTGGAAATACTTCTGGTTCATTGAGTTATTGTTTATATTGATTTATTTAATGTATATGTGTGACATTTTATTTGCTCTGAAATTATGTTTGTTGTCTTTTTTAATGCTGTACTTTGCTGTGGGTGCATTTGTAATAAAGTGAATCATACCTGAAATAAATAAATAAATAAATAAATACTATTGGGGTTTAATTATCACATCATTTAACAATATCCCTAACTTGATCATTGCTGAAATTATTTCTTTCTGCATGAATTCTACTACTGTCTTCACAACAGATCAATCACATATCATTGAAAAGGTTATGAAAAGATTGCTAACAACCATGCTTGGAAAAGCTTTAATAAATTGGATTGTTGATCTGAGACTTATTTGCAATCAAGGTAAAAGTCATATAGAGGATTGCTCATACTGAGAGATGGAGAGAGTAAGGGGATGGGAGAGAGAGAGAGAGAGAGAGAGAGAGAGAGAGGAAAAAGCCTTGTAGTCTTTATTTATATCTCAGTCTGTATTCACACCTCTAGAGTTATCCTATTTATTTTGTGTTGAGATCCCTAGGCGCCATGAATATCTGTTAAAATGCCACTTCATCCCATGTGTGTCCCAGCAGGGAATTTGATAAGACAATGGATTGCCTATCATTATATTTGAATATACCCAATATAAATGATATCAGGGATAAGTGATTAAAAATGTGGGTTTTTTTTAATGGAGCGAAATGGAGCTTCAACCTGAGACAGAATAACAACATATGTTGTGCAGTGTATCTTTGGGATCTGCAGGAGGGATGGAATTTTTTGTAGCTGTGAATTAAAAGAATGATTGAATGATTCACAGAATCATTAGTGTTGATAATCCTGTAAAATTAACCTCAGCTGCAGGTCTCCTATGGTATAATGGGCTTGTACGGAATCCAAGCAGCAGAAACGAGTGACTGGGGCATTGTCCTGGGTGTCACAATTGTTAAGACATTTCTGATGCAGCTGTTGGAGGAGGGGAGGAATGCTGCATCATTCCATTGTGGCTTCTGCAGTCGTGCTCCAGGTACTCCAAAAACTACTTTTGCATTGTAAGAATTGCTAACACTCAGGGGTGGACTGACAGTGTTCTGGACCCTTAGGCAGTAAGTGCCAAGGGCCTCTAACTACCTGTCAAATTTGATTAAATGAGATGGAATCTAGTGGAGAGTGGGCTGCCTACTGCTGTCTTTGCCTCTAAAAGTGATTGAAGAAACACAACTTTCCATAAGGCAAATCGGAACGACAAGTGAGGTGATTAAATTTGCAGATGGCACAAAACTATTTAAAGTTGTCAAAACAGAAGCGGACAGTGAAAAATTGCAGGAAGACATCCAAATGGAAAATTAAATTTAATATGGACAAATGCAAAGTGATGCACATCAGGAAGAATATTATGAATCACAGTTACCTAATGCTAGGGTCCACCTTAAGAGTAAGTACCCAAGAAAAAGATCTAGGTGTCATTATAGACAATACGATGAACTCTACTGCCCATAGGAGCCAATTTTTCAAAATTATTGGGGGTGCTAAGCCCAATGAAAATAACCCCTCCCTGGACACATACAAGGAATTTTCTCAATATTGGGGGTGCTCAAGCACCCACAGCACCCACAAAGTCGGCTCCAATGCTACTGTCCAGTGTGCAGCGGCAGCCAAAAAAGCAAACAGGATGATACGAATTACTAGGAAAGGGATGGTAAATAAGACCAAGAATATTTTAATGCCTTTATATCACTCTAAAGTGTGACCTCATTTTGAGTATTGGGTTCAGTTCTGGTCACCGTAGTTCAAAAAAAGATATAGAGGGGCATTTTCGAAAGGGATATCCAAGTTTTGATTTGGACGTCCTTGTAAAATGTCCCAATCCAGGGGCAGGGAACCCCGTATTTTCGAAACAAGATGGATGTCCATCTTTCATTTCGAAAATACCGCCAGGGATCTCCAAATCCTTAAAGTTTGCCGTCCCTAGACATGGACGTTTCTGATTTTTGGTGATTTTCGAAATCAAAGACGTCCATGTCAAAAACGACCAAATGCAACCCATTTGGTTGTGGGAGGAGCCAGCATTTGTAGTGCACTGGTCCCCCTGACATGCCAGGACACCAACCGGGCATCCTAGGGGGCACTGCAGTGGACTTCATAAATTGCTCCCAGGAACATAGCTCCCTTACCTTGGGTGCTTAGCCCCCCCCCAAAAAAAACCCCCACTACCCCCAACTGTACACCACTACCATAGCCCTTAGGGGTGGAGGGGGCACCTAGATGTGGGTACAGTGGGTTTGTGGTGGGTTTTGGAAGGCTCGCTTTGTCCTTCACAAATGTAACAGGTAGGGGGGGACGGGGCTGAGTCCGCTTGTCTGAAGTGCACTGCACCCACTAAAACTGCTCCTGGGACCTGCATACTGCTGTCATGGACCTGAGCATGACATCTGAGGCTGGCATAGAGGCTGGAACAACATATTTTTAAAGATGTTTTTTGAGGGTGGGAGGGGGTTGGTGACCACTGGGGGAGTAAGGGGAGGTCATCCTCGATTCCCTCCAGTGGTCATCTGGTCATTTCGGGCACCATTTTGTGCCTTAGTCGTAAAAAAAACAGGTCCAGGTGAAAACGTCCAAATGCTCGTCAGGGACATCCTTGCTTTTTTCGATTATGGGTCAAGGATGTACAAATGTTAGGTATGCCCAAGTCCCGCCTTCGCTACGCCTCCGACACGCCCCCTTGAACTTTGGCCATCCTTGTGACGGAGTGCAGTTAAAGACATCCTAAATCGAGCTTCGATTATACCGATTTGGACGTCCCTGGGAGAAGGACGTCCATCTTCCGATTTATGTCGAAAGATGGACGTCCTTCTCTTTTGAAATGAGACCGATAGCAGAATTAGAAAAGGTTCAAAGAAGAGCAACCAAAATAATAAAGGGAATGGAATGCCTCTCATATGAGGAAAGGCTAAAGAGGTTAGGGCTCTTCAGCTTGGAAAAGAAACAGATGAGGGGGATATGATTGAAGTCTATAAAATCCTCAGCAGTGTAGAACTGGTAGTGATTCAATTTTTCACTCTTTCAAAAAGTACAAAGACCAGGGGACACTCAATGAAATTACATAGAAATACTTTTAAAACAAATAGGAGGAAAATATTTTTTCATTCAAAATACCTAAGTACATAAGTAATGCCACACTGGGAAAAGACCAAGGGTCCATCGAGCCCAGCATCCTGTCCACGACAGCGGCTAATCCAGGCCAAGGGCACCTGGCGAGCTTCCCAAACGTACAAACACTCTATACATGTTATTCCTGGAATTGTGGATTTTTCCCAAGTCCATTTAGTAGTGGTTTATGGACTTGTCCTTTAGGAAACCGTCTAACCCCTTATTAAACTCTGCTAAGCTAACCGCCTTCACCACGTTCTCCGGCAACGAATTCCAGAGTTTAATTATGCGTTGGGTGAAGAAGAATTTTCTCCGATTTGTTTTAAATTTACTACACTGTAGTTTCATCGCATGCCCCCTAGTCCTAGTATTTTTGGAAAGCGTGAACAGACGCTTCACATCCACCTGTTCCACTCCATTCATTATTTTATATACCTCTATCATGTCTCCCCTCAGCCGTCTCGTCTCCAAGCTGAAAAGCCCTAGCCTCCTTAGTCTTTCTTCATAGGGAAGTCGTCCCATCCCCACTATCATTTTAGTTGCCCTTCGCTGCATCTTTTCCAATTCTACTATATCTTTCTTGAGATGCGGCGACCAGAATTGAACACAATACTCAAGGTGCGGTCGCACCATAAACAATACAACAGCATTATAACATCCTCACACCTGTGTTCCATACCTTTCCTAATAATACCTAACATTCTATTCGCTTTCCGAGCCGCAGCAGCACACTGAGCAGAAGGTTTCAGTGTATTATCGACGACGACACCCAGATCCCTTTCTTGGTCCGTAACTCCTAACGTGGAACCTTGCAAGAATAGTTAAGCTCTGGAACTCATTGCCAGAGCATATGGTAACAATGGTTATCATATTTACTATTACTACTACTATTTAACATTTCTAAAGTGCTACCAGGGTTGCACAGCGCTGTACAATTAACAAAGAAGGACAGTCCCTGCTCAAAGGAGCTTACAATCTAAAGGACAAAAAGTGCAGTCAATCAAGATTGAGGCAGTCTAGATTTCCTGGATAGAGGTACAATGGTTAGGTGCCGAAAGCGACATTGAAGAGGTGGGCTTTGAGCAAGGATTTGAAGATGGGTAGGGAGGGGGCTTGGCTCAGGGCTTGGCTCAGGGAGTTTATTCCAAGCATAGGGTGAGGCGAGGCAGAAAGGGCAGAGTCTGGAGTTGGCGGTGGTGGAGAAGGGTACTGAGAGGAGGGATTTGTCCTGTGAGCGGAGGTTACGGGTAGGAGTGTAAGGGGAGATGAGGGTAGAGAGGTAGTGAGGGGCTGCAGATTGAGTGCATTTGTAGGTTAGTAGGAGAAGCTTGAACTGTATGCAGTACCTGATCGGAAGCCAGTGAAGTGACTTGAGGAGAGGGGTGATATGAGCATATCGGTCTAGGCGGAAGATAAGACGGGCAGCAGAGTTCTGAACGAATTGAAGGGGGGGATAGATGGTTAAGTGGGAGGCCAGTGAGGAGTAGGTTTAAAAAAGGTTTGGACAAGTTCCTGGAGGAAAAGTCCACAGTCTGTTATTGAGATATACATATTGGAAGCCACTGCTTGCCCTGGGATTGTTAGTATGGAGTGTTGCTGTTGTTTGGGTTTCTGTCAGGTGCTTGTGAACTGGATTGTCCACTGCTGGAAACAGGATACAGTGCTAGATGGACAAATGGTCTGACCCAGTATGGCTATTCTTATGCTCTTATGTTGTTATGAAAATAAGATGAAGAACCTTTGCCTCTAAAAGTGATTGAAGAGAACACAATTTTCCATAAGGCAAGGGAAGAATCCTATATAATAATTTGCACCTCCGTCTGGCTGCCTGGGTTCATAACATCTTTAAGAGGCTGACATCAGCCAGCCTCCAGGGTTAAATGGAAAGGGGAGGGGAAGTAGGTTCGGTTTCTGAAGTTGAACAAGCAAAGGGGAGGAGGGGAAGAAAACAGGTTTAACAGAGCTGTTCCCATAATAGAGATACTGAGAGCAAACCTTTGAGGTTGTCAGCATGGTCCATTCCTGCTCTCAGCTACTGTATGAGGCTTCAAACCTTTGCTGCGAACTCTCTCTCTCTCTCTCTTTTCTCTCTCTCTCTCACAACACTCGCACATAGTCTCTCTCTCTCTCTCACACACACACACACACACACACACACACACACACACACACACACTCTCTCTCTCTCGGTCCTAAGGATTCCCTTAAAAACATAATCGCCATTACACCCGTTTCATTTGTTTGAGAAACGAGTCTTTTTTACTAAATGGAGATTTGGGAATAAAAAGTCAAGTAGGAATTAAATTTGATGCCAAGTTTAGTTATTCCTTGAAGACAATGGATGTGGCCTGTAGAAGATTTCCTTCTAATAATCTAGGTAGCATCATACTTTTGAGGGTTTAGCATAAGTTGCAAGATGAAAGCCATGTACCCACTGTATGTAAACAAGCACTAAATTTATCTAAGTTAAGTATCAAAGACAGATTGGTGTAAGACTTCAGCATATACTGAATGATGGTGGCCAGAGGTGAAAGAAAAATATGGGGGCTAGAAAAGAGCCCTGAGGAACACCAGATGGGAGTTGATAAAGACTGAAATTACAGTCAGTATGAAAGGTCTTACCATTGAGAAGATATGAAAATCAACATATCACAGTGTCATCAATGCCAAGTTCCTTGAACTGAAATATTATTATAGACTATCAGGTCAAACACAGCATTCCCACCAAGAAGGATCACAAGCACATCTTTCCACCTATCCAGGCTGATATGGATTTCATACATTACGACAAGCAAAGCTAATATGGTGCTCCCATTAGAATGAAAAATATTGGCTTTCTCAAAAAAAAAAAAAAATCCAACATTCTGAACAGAAATAACTAGATGAAAGTGAGAAATAATAGGAGGATCTAGAGCTTTTTTTGAGGAGAGGACTAATCATTGCTTCCTGATACAACAGCACGTATCTGTATAGTGGTAGATAAGTGCCCTATCCTTGAATTATCAGCAGCAGCATCTCGATACTGGATAGTCACTGACCAAAATATGCAATAATGCAAATGCACAAGAACAAGTGCAAATGCTACCAGACTAGTTCCACTCAAATAAGCTTGGTCTAACTTACTGTCTTTTTTCTTTGTTTTTTTGGGGAGAAAAAGACCTCAGAGACCCATCAGAGGTTTATAGCTGCTATTGTAATGCTGGCATAATAGCTTCCTCAGTCTTTTAAAAATTATTTTATTTATATACTTTTAATTAAATGTACACAAACTTATTTATTATAGAAACAGAAAGAAATATTAAATGCTGGGAGTTTTACTCCCAGCTAAGAAAAGAAAAAGTTTAAATCTATACAGACAAACTATTCAATCTTCCTTAGATCACTAAAAGGTAGAGGAGTGGTACAAAAAGGAGAAGGAGATCCTTTTATTTTTTTTTTTTTTATAACAATTTAATTTTACAAGCACTAAAATAACTTGCCAGGAATACAGAGAAAATAACACACAATCAATCAGGTAATTCTATACTCTTCCTTATACCACAAAATAGGGAGAGTGAAACAAGACAAGGAGATCAATTAAACAACAGTAAACAAAGAAAACGTGGTATTAACCTGATTATCCCCAGTTATTATTTATCTGAATCATTATTCCACATTGATCGTCTGGTTGGCTTCTTCAAACCCAAAACGGTGAATAGTCAATTTATTTAGTTGGAAACATAGTTATTGTCCAATATTAGTGGAAATAATACACCTGATTTCATTTTTTTCTCTTTTAAAACCAGAAATTATTTAACAATACGAACACTTGAGTCTCTAATCCAGTTCCCACTGATTAAGGTAATCCCAGTTTCACAGGCTTCATTCCTTTTGAATTAATGTACTAAGAGGAATCATTTCAGAGGAAAAAACTTTAGGAGTCATACCCAGAACTCTGGGAAAACAACAATCTCGATATTAATCATCTGTAATAATATTCATTTTGTTCAGATTTTTCTGGTCTATTATCATTTTCAAAATCTTAACTTCATTTGCTGTATCAATTTTTTCAATCTCAAAGGATTCAATTATCCATGTGTCTCACTAATAAGATTATATCTGAAGCAAAGTTATTTACTACCACCATTAGGTCCTGGAGCGCCTTCCAGATGATATTCAATGTAACCTCCACGGGAGCCAAAAACTCCAAGCTGATAGCTCTTATGGGTTTAGGAGTGGCACCGCCGACACGGGTTCAGCAGTAAACGACTTCCGTTTCAGTGTACACTCCTAACTCACTTTGTGGTGGTTAAATGATTCAGGAGCGATGAAGTTGTTTCCAGGTTCAAGAGCATCAGCGCTCCTTTGCCGGTGCTAATCAAAGGACTTGCCAACCCAGTCATCTGTGGGCAGCTCGCCGCGCAGCGGTCCCACACTTGCTGCACAGGGGACAAAACGCTGGTCATCGGCGGCTGACCCCCCATTGTCCCCTTCCTCTCAGTTAAGGTAACTGCAAATGCAGAGAGGAAATTTCAAGTAAACAAAGACAGAACTTCAGAGCACAGCTGGGCTGTTGAGCGTATGAGCTTCAGGTCACCATCTTTCCACTCTCCCTAGTTTGGGACACTCTTTGTCTGGTTTCTCCTCAGAGACCTGTCTGATATGGGTAACCCTTCAGCATAGCCCTCTGAGTCATTGAAACACAGAAGCCCCTCCACCACTACAAGGTGGTGTCCTTTCGGAGGGGAAGGATATCCTATTAGAAGAAAATATAAAATAGTAAAGGCCTTAACACCATACACAGCTGTTATAACATAGTCCAGTCAGTTATTTTACAACCTTCTTGAGCTACAGGAAGGATTTCAAATGTTCAGGGGTAAAAAAGACATATTTTGATCCCCCATACTGCACCAAATATTTACATGGATACATCAACTTAAAAGTAGCTCCAAGATTTAAAGTTTCTTGTCTAAAAGTCAGAAAAGCCTTTCTACGATCTCAAGTCACGTTGGTCACATCTGGATAAGTCTACACTTTTTATCCATACAAAAGGATCTATGAGTGACAAAAATAGATCTTCAACACATTATTCAGATCCTGTTCAAAAACAAATGAGGACACCAAAGTGGACTTCAAAGTTGTTTCTGAAATTGATTCAAGACTGTCTGAAATATTAGCCAAGTCCAACTGTTTTACCATAGGATGCTCCACTAGAACTTCACCCTGAGCTTTCCCTGCCCAGTACATCCTACCATATAAGGGAGTTCACCAGGGATTTTTTTGGGGGTGGGAGGAGTTAAGGGGGCTGGATCTCCAGCACCCCCCCCCCCGTGCCCTTGTGTCATGGAGGGGGTCATGGGGACTGGAGGTCTACCAGACCTCCGGCCCTTATTCTCTGGCTCGGGGGGCTTGGGGAGCACTAGGCCACAGGGCCGAAGTGATGGTGGGGTCCAGGGGGTCCAATGGACACAGTGGCAGCCTGTGCTGCTTGACTCTGGGGGGGGGGGGGGGGGGGAAACAGAGCCTTAACCTTAATGCCAGCTGTTAGCTGGCATAGGGTTAAGGCGCTGTTCCACCCCTATGAGCAGAGCGCTGTTCTCTGATCATAGGGGCGGAATATCGTAGAGCTCATTTAAATATAATTTAGATAAGCTCTGCACTATTGCCTGGCATGGGCACTGTTTACTACTACTTAACATTTCTAGAGCGCTACTAGGGTTACACAGTGCTGTACAGTTTAACAAAGAAGGATAGTCCTTGCTCAAAGGAGCTTACAATCTAAAGGACGAAATGTCAAGTTGGGGCATGTCAAGTGGCGTAGGAAGGGGGGCGGTGGGGTGGTCCGCCCCGGGTGCACGCCGCTGGGGGGGGTGTCAGCTCCGCTGGTTCCCTGCTCCCTCTGCCCCGGAACAGGCTACTTCCTGTTCCGGGGCAGAGAGAGCAGGGAACCAGCGGAGCCGACGCATCTCCCAGCGACGTGCAGTCGGGGCGGATTGGACCTCCCGCCCCGCTCCCCGCTTTCCTATGCTAGTAAGAATGTGCTCCGGGGGGGGGGGGGGGTGCGCCGTGCTGCACCCGGGGGGGGGGGGGGTGTGCAGCCGTGGGTGTCAGCTGCCCTCACTACGGCACTGATGTGTGCGAAGGTAAATGCGAGCACTAGTCTGATGCTAGTGGCCTTTAGTGCCTGCATTTACCTTTGATCATCGGGCTGTTAATCGAAGGTTAGCTACACAGGCTACTGCAGAACCACATTAAGGTGTCTTGTGCTATTTTGCCTGTGGAAGTAGAGGCTAGAGCAATCAGGATGAGTGCTAGCAGGAATGGACTAACCATTGGAAGAATAGGGCAGCGCCTGAGCGCCCACAGCAGTAGGGGCTCACTCTCCCCTAGCTTCCATCTAATTTAATCACTTTTGACACGTGGTTAGAGGGCCACAGCCCTTACTTCCTGAGGGCCCAGAACACTGTCAGTCTGTCCCTATGTGCTAACCCTAGAGATTAGGCTTGGAAGCGTTAACCAGCTAGTGTATTATATTTAACTCATGCTAATGACTAAATTCACTAAACGGTGTCTAAATTTAGGCACCAATAAAAAAAGAGCGCTAAATACTGAATGTCATTTATAGAATAACGCTTAGCATTGGGATTCACACCCAATTGTAGGCACGAGGATTTATACCAAATTAAACCTGGTGCAAATCTTTTGCCTAAATTAGGTGTGGATCTGCCATATTGTATAGCACTGTGCGCAAATTCTATGAGTGCCCCTGACCCGCCCATGCCCCTCTCATAGCCATATCCCTTTTCAGATCCACACTTAAATATTTAAGGGTACATCTTTATAGAATACTGACTCTGCATGCTTAAATGCAAATTGCTGCCACTAAGCACCAATAGTTGTTAATGGCCAATTATTGGTGCTAATTGGCTCGTTGGGTGTGCACAATTTTAAGTGCCATTTATAGAAATCCCCTGTAAGTAGCTAATGCAAGGTTAATACAGGTGCACTGAGCACCTCCTAAATAGGAGGCAGTAAGTGCTCCTGTGTTAACTCTATACAGGCAGGTCAGTACCTATCTCACAACAGCATTTTCCCTGGTGAGGATGGGAAACCAGTTTTTTCCTCTTCTCTCACTAACCAGGCAGTGCAATAACTTTGGGTCCTCTTTCCCTGGACTCCCTGCAGCTGGTTCTCTGTGAGGAAGGTGCCCCCTGCCCTTGGGCAGGTTACTCTTTCCTCTCCTCCTCCTCTCTCAGATCACAGCAGGCTTTTTACCTTGGTGTCTTTCCCAGAGAAACAGCCCCACCCATTTCCAAGCCTCACTAATGGGCCAATGATCAGAAGCAAATGCAGGCGCTAGAGGCTGTTAGCACCATACTACGCCCCATAATCAGAGCCCCTGAGCGCGTGAAACAATGCGCTTGCGGGCTCTGAACACAACTAGCATGCAAATGCATGCAAAACAGGGCTAAACCTATTCATCCCCAATGATCAGCAACCAGCACACCAAAGACTGGTTCGCTGGCTGTGGCCAACCCTACGCCAGCAGACCATTGGGGAGGAATGGTGAGCCCTGTCCAGCATGCATTTGTATGCTAGCAGACCCCCCATTCCCCAATGCAGCAAGCCCTGCAGGAACCCCGAGCTGACCGCCCGCCCCAGCAACAGGGGTTGGAGGTCTGGCGGACCTCCGGTTCTCCCCAACCCCCCCAACATCCCTCGGATATCCCTGGTGGCCCAGTGGGCCGCAGGTGAATACCCCCCCCCACCTGGTGGTCTAGCAGCCCTTCCCCACCCCCTACCTTAAGTTGGAGGAGGGAGATGGCCTCTTCCATTGGCGCTGCCTGCAAAATGGTGGCACCCAGCCCTGCCCAGTGCTTCCTGGGATGCGCTGGGCGGGGCTTCACACTATATAAGGGAGAAAGTTGGAGGAAGGAGGTGGCATCCCTCCTCTTCTGCTGGACCTCCAGCTCCCTGTTGCTGGGGGGAGAGGGGGTTGGGTCGAGTCAGCTCGGGGTTCCTGCCAGAGCTGCTGAACCTGTGTCGGGGGGAAGTCATGTTAGGGGGACCGGAGGTCTGCCGGACCTCCATCTCCCATTTTGCTTGGCTTGGTAGGGGGTAGTTGGGGTCTGGTGGTCCCATGGACCTTCAGCCCTGTTTTTGACAGGTCTGGGCTTTTGACAGCCCAGACCTGTCAAACAAGTATGGGAGGATTGTCAAGTGCGGGAGGATCCTCTTGCACTTCTACCTTATGATCAGAGAGAATTGCATGCTTAAATTTGCATGCAATTATCTCTGATCATAGGTCCGGTAAAGCCCTGCACTGTTCCAGTGCTATTTTTAGAGTGCTGTTTGGAACAGCGTGGGGCTTTTGATCATCTGCCTGTTTGGCTCCCTTACTGAGTCAGGAGCAAAGGCTGGATCTCTAAGTCCTGGCATCTCCCTAAGAACTGGCTCCTTTCCCTCTAGGAAAGCACTACAGGTGTGTAGCACCTCCCTTCCTGAGGCTATGCCAGGTTTTCTCCCTTCCATGATTCTGTGTCTGTCCTGAGAAAGACATCACTAAGCACTACTGGGAAGGGTTTAGAACCTGAGGAATCTGCCCTCTTGGTAATTATGCTCACCCCTCTCCTGCTGTAAGCCTTCCAGAGACACACAGCCAGCTTTCCAGGTAAAATTCCTCTCCCTTCTTATAGTATTTACAGGGCAATAAGATATGAAGAGACAACAGGGAGACCAGGAGGGTGTCTCATATATCACAATGCACACATAAGATTGTGTATTCACACTAGTTTGTGCATATTCAATGGTTCGCTCATGCGTGGTGGTTCCACTGTCAGTAAACAGTGTGCCTTCTCTCTGAAATCGTGTGCCCTCTTTTCACATAGGGCTACATTCTTTATATGGCACCTGAAAATTCCATGTGAAAAAGAACTACGCCTAGGTATATTCTCTAAAGTACGCTTATATTTTATAGACTAGGCTTAAATTTTCACACAGTATATAGAATACACCAAGCGCCTTTCCACATGACCAAATTTAGTCATGGTCATTTATGCCTAAATTAGGAGCAGAGCAGCTGTATTGTATAATAATGTGCATAGATTTTTGAAATGCCCATGCCCTACCCACGGCCATACCCCTTTTTCAACAATGTGACTTAGAATTTAAGCGTAACATGTTACAGAATACCCTTAGAGAGTTGTGCATGTAAACCTTAATGCTAATTAATGCAGATAATTGCTTGTTAACATTCAATTAACAGAGCTGATTAACTAGTTAACCAATTAAGTCATGCACATTGTTATAGAATATGCTTTGATTTCCACGTGGAAATTAAGACATGATATATAGAATCCTGGGGATTTGCTGACAAACATTTTCAATGTAATAAGTACATAAGTACATAAGTAATGCCATACTGGGAAAAGACCAAGGGTCCATCGAGCCCAGCATCCTGTCCACGACAGCGGCCAATCCAGGCCAAGGGCACCTGGCAAGCTTCCCAAACGTACAAACATTCTATACATGTTATTCCTGGAAATTTGGATTTTTCCAAGTCCGTTTAGTAGCGGTTTATGGACTTGTCCTTTAGGAATCTGTCCAACCCCTTTTTAAACTCTGCTAAGCTAACCGCCTTCACCACTTTCTCCGGCAATGAATTCCAGAGTTTAATTACACGTTGGGTGAAGAAAAATTTTCTCCGATTTGTTTTAAATTTACTACACTGTAGTTTCATCGCATGCCCCCTAGTCCTAGTATTTTTGGAAAGCGTGAACAGACGCTTCACATCCACCTGCTCCACTCCACTCATTATTTTATATACCTCTATCATGTCTCCCCTCAGCCGTCTCTTCTCCAAGCTGTATAGCCCTAGCCTCCTTAGTCTTTCTTCATAGGGAAGTCGTCCCATCCCCGCTATCATTTTAGTCGCCCTTCGCTGCACCTTTTCCAGTTCTACTATATCTTTCTTGAGATGCGGCGACCAGAATTGAACACAGTACTCAAGGTGCGGTCGCAGCATGGAGCGATACAACGGCATTATAACATCCTCACACCTGTTTTCCATACCTTTCCTAATAATACCCAACATTCTATTTGCTTTCTTAGCCGCAGCAGCACACTGAGCAGAAGGTTTCAGTGTGTTATCGACGACGACACCCAGATCCCTTTCTTGGTCCGTAACTCCTAACGTGGAACCTTGCATGACGTAGCTATAATTCGGGTTCTTTTTTCCCACATGCATCACCTTGCACTTGCTCACATTAAACATCATCTGCCATTTAGCCGCCCAGTCTCCCAGTCTCATAAGGTCCTCTTGTAATTTTTCACAATCCTGTCGCGATTTAATGACTTTGAATAACTTTGTGTCATCAGCAAATTTAATTACCTCGCTAGTTACTCCAATCTCTAAATCATTTATAAATATATTAAAAAGCAGCGGTCCCAGCACGGACCCCTGAGGAACCCCACTAACTACCCTTCTCCATTGTGAATACTGCCCATTTAACCCCACTCTCTGTTTCCTATCCTTCAACCAGTTTTTAATCCACAATAGGACATTTCCTCCTATCCCATGACCCTCCAATTTCCTCTGTAGCCTTTCATGAGGTACCTTGTCAAACGCCTTTTGAAAATCCAGACACACAATATCAACCGACTCCCCTTTGTCCACATGTTTGTTCACTCCTTCAAAGAATTGAAGTAAATTGGTCAGGCAAGATTTCCCCACACAAAAGCCATGCTGACTTGGTCTCAGTAATCTATGTCCTCGGATGTGCTCTGTAATTTTGTTTTTAATAATAGCCTCTACCATTTTCCCCGGCACCGACGTCAGACTCACCAGTCTATAATTTCCAGGATCTCCCTTGGAGCCTTTTTAAAAAATGGGCGTTACATTGGCCACCTTCCAATCTTCCGGTACCACGCTCGATTTTAAGGATAAGTTGCATATCACTAGCAGTAGCTCCGCAAGCTCGTTTTTCAGTTCTATCAGTACTCTAGGATGAATACCATCCGGTCCAGGAGATTTGCTACTCTTTAGTTTGCCGAACTGCCCCATTACGTCCTCCAGGTTTACCGTGAAGTCAGTAAGTTTCTCCGACTCGTCCGCTTGAAATACCATTTCCGACACCGGTATCCCACCCAAATCTTCCTCGGTGAAGACCGAAGCAAAGAATTCATTCAGTCTCTCCGCTACGTCTTTGTCTTCCTTGATCGCCCCTTTTACCCCTCGGTCATCCACTAGGTTTAGTGGAATTGTCTCTAGCAGTGTTTAACATGATTCAGCACCATCAATTTTTGTAACTTAAGTATGTTGGGGAGGGGGGAGGGAGGGCTAGGGGGGGCGGGATGAAAATTGGTAAAATGTTTGATGACAGATTTTATCATTTGGTTCGATTGAGGATATTTTGATGTTGACCTTTTTGTTCATGCCAGAATTGAATGTTTGTAAACGTGTTTGTCATCAATAAAAATGTTGAAACCTTAGAATCCTGGGGATAGTGCACATACTTCCAAATACTGTGCACTAATAAAGGCAAATGACAAAACACAAGCCCCCTAATTCTATAAGAGTTGCTAAAAACTGTGCGTGCGATTTAATTGACTAACAAGCTAATTAGTGCCAATAATTGTTTTTTTAACAGACAATTATTAGCAGTAATCAGATCTAAGTGGCATTTTGCATATAAATTTGAGCATGCCTAAAATTTACATGCAATCTGAAAAAGGTGGCACGGAAATGAGAGGCTCATGGACATAACAGGGGTGTTTCTAAAATGAATGCATGTCATTATAGAATAATGGGGATAAATGCCTAATGTAGGTGTGTACATTTACACAATGTTTCAGTTGGTGCAAATGGCCATGCTTAAAGTTAGGTGTGACTTCTGGGCATAAGTGCTATTCTATAAACCGCGCCTAGCTTTAAGTGCAGCTTATGGAATAGAGTTTTTTCAATGATGATTTTTTTAGGTGCCATATCTAGAACCTAGCCCAAAATGTGTTTTTTTTTCCTGCTTATTTTCATTTGGTAATAATGTGCAAAGACATAGGATATGTCGTTGACATTTCCTATGTCATTGCTAAAGACAGCCCATCCCTAAAATGTATGCATGTTATACTTTGTACCACACCTTGTACCTTACTTTGTGTTATCTCTATGATACTCTGTACCACATCCTGTAAGCCGCACTGAGCCTGCTATTCAGCGGGAAAGAGCGGGGTATAAATGCCATAAATAAATAAATAAATAAATAAAGTGTGTATCCAAATCATGACGCCACCTCTGCTTGTCTTAAAAACTCACCCCAAACTTGCCTACACAAAAGTCACAAACAGGTATGTGCGTTCTTTTCATTGTGTGTTCATGTACATGTGGAGTAATTTATTACAGTTTATCAGCAAATGTATTTTGTGCGTATTCATTGCGGATATCCTGAAAACCAAATTCATTATGGGGTTTCCATGACAAGTTTGGTAAGTCCCATACCACCCATACAAAGACCACAGAACTAAATTCCTCTGCACCCGTGCTTGTCAACATGATTCTTGGGATTTGCCTACCACAATGAATATGTATGAGATACCTCTGCTGTATGCAAGTATATTTCATGCATATTTACTGTGTGTATTTTGAAAACCATAATGACCAGTGGTCCTCAAGGGACAGATGGAGAACCATTGCTGTGCTTGTCGATTTGTTGGTTTCCTAGTTCTACTGCAGGGTATTCGCCTTGATCCTAGAAGCCCACTGTACTAGTGCTGCTGTTCAGGAGGCACACAATGAATTTGTGTGAAAAAAGTTTGCAAGATTCAGCAAAAATTAATTTGCATATTTCATTATATTGGCAACCAGACCTATTGGTTAATGGCCTCTAAATCTTTCCTCTGTGGTTCCAACTTTTGTAATTTACTCCTTGGCCTTCTTTGCCTCCTACAATATTTATTTTGATGCTTTCTTTTTGGAAGAATAAACATATCTTCAGAGTTATCTTTAAATGGATGTGGGGCCTGGTGTGATCATGAAATGTGGGACCAGAGAGCAGAGTAGTGAGAGAAGAGAAATAAAAGAAGGAGATGGAGAGGTAGAAGGGAAAACGAGGGGTGGAATCTCCTCCTTTATTCCTTCTCTCCACAGCTCTCTCTCTCTCCCTCCTCCAGGGTGAATATTAGCATCATCAGGTTTAGAGCTGTTCCAAACATTTGTATTCGAACTGATTCAGGGGATGGGACGACTTTCCTATGAGGAAAGGCTAAAGCAGCTGGGGCTCTTCAGCTTGGAGAAAAGGCGGCTGAGGGGTGATATGATAGAGGTATATAAAATAATGAATGGAGTGGAAAAGATAGATATGGAGCGTCTGTTTAAGCTTTCCAAAAATACTCGGACAAGGGGGCATGTGATGAAGCTGGAGTGCAGTAAGTTTAAAACAAATAAGAGAAACTTTTTCTTTACTCAGCGCGTAATTCTACTCTGGAATTCATCGCCGGAGAATGTGGTTAAGGCGGTTAGCTTAGCAGAGTTTAACAAAGGTTTGGATGGCTTCCTGAAGGAAAAGGCCATAGAATGTTATTAAATGGACGTAGGGAAAAATCCACTATTCCTGGGACAAGCAGTACAAAATGCTTTGCTCCGTGGATCTTGTCGGGTGATTGTGACCTGGATTGGCCACTGTCGGAGACAGGGTGCTGGGCTAGATGGACCTTTGGTCTGTCCCAGTGTGGCGATGCTTATGTCTTATGTAAATTGTTTATTTACTTTATCAAAAAGACTAGGGGACATGCCTTAGGAGAAAATTTTTTTTTTTTTACTCAATATATAATTAAACTTTGGAACTCATTGTTAGAAGATGTGATAAAAGCAGTTAGCATAGTTTGGACAAATTCCTGGAGAAAGTCAACAGACTGTCATAAAGGTAGACCTGATGGAAGCCACTGCCTATCTCCCTGGCTAAGTAGGATGGAATTTAGCTACTTTTTGGGATCATGCCAGATACCTTTGACCTGGATTGGCCACTGTTAGAAACAGGATACTGGGCTTGATGAATCTTTGGTCTTTCCCAGTGTGGCAATTATCTGCTTAAAAGAATGTAAGAAAAGCCTTGCTGAATCAGGCTAAGGTCCAGTGAGCCAAACAACCTGTCTGACAGTGGCGAGTCTGGGTCAGAAGCACCTGGCAGATCCCATAAAGTAATCAAATTGCTCATAGCACATTTCCTGCGATGTCCACCTGGTTAATGACTTTTTATGGACTTTTCCTCCAGGAACGTATCCAAATTCTTTTGATCCCACTTATGTTAGTCACGTTGACCATGGCCTCCAGTAACACATTCCACAGCTTTATGTGCTGCATGAAATAAAACTTGCTATGGTTTTCTGAAACTACTGCACATACTCTTCATAAAGAGTGTGCAGTCTTTCCAACAGTAAAAAAAAAAAAGAAAGTGAAATTGCAGGGTTTTTCCTGTCGCTTTGGGATAAAAACAAATGCAGATCCCTAATAATTTCTGCTGTTAGGTATTTGCTCGTTGAACCTGCCCAATTGTGTTTTTTCTCATGACAGGAAGAAGTTAGATCTTCCCTCTACTTCACAGGGTTAAGATAGTACTGCTGACTGTAATTGGGAGAACTGGGCTGCTTTTTAGGTTGTTTGGCAGATTAATCCTTAGGTCTTTCTTTTAATATTTTTTCTTATTCTCCCTGCTTATTTATTTTATTTTGGTTACATTTGTACCCCGCACTTTCCCACTCATGGCAGGCTCAATGAGTTACTCAATGAGTTACTCCCCCACCTTTTTGTTTGATAAATAACACATCATTTCCTTTTCTAAATATTTCTTATTGCTGACATGCTAAGGGCTTCTTTTACCAAGCTACAGCAAAAGGGGGCCATGCTGGCGATGACGCGTGTCTTACACGCGCGCCCAGGCCCCTTTTACTGCAGCTTGGTAAAAGGGAAGTTTCGACTTCTTGCAGGAAATGGCCATGCAGCAAGTAAAGCACTTGCTGTGCAACCATTTTGGGGGGAAAGCCCTTTCTGCCACCCATTGAGATGATGGTAAGGGCTTTCGTGTTAACCCGGCAGTGACTGGGCAGTGCGCGGCACTGCCCAATTACCGCTGGGTACACTCCAGAGCTACAAAAATAAATACATTTTTGTAGCACTGGAATTGACGGTATGCTGGAGGTAGGAAGTACTGCCGGGCTGCTGCGGTAGTCCAGTGGTACTTCCTGTATAGCGAGTGGTAAGTCTGTGTTGGGCTTACCGCCGCTTAGTAAAAGGAGCCCTAAGTCAATTGTACTACTGTTTAAGATGAACTTTGCCCTTCCTTGCGTGTCAATATGTATCTTTCCTTTCAACATTGTAGCTCTACCCCCTCCTATATATCTGTTTGTTTATGTCTGATTTAATGTTAAAATGTACTAGTTTGTAAACCGCCCAGAAGGCTGCTATTGTGCGGTATAGTACATTCTTAATAAACTTGGATAAAAAATGAGTTTGTATTAAGAATAAAGAGCTATGAAATAGAAAAAGAGGGAAAACTCATCTCCAAAGTTAAATGGTGCACTTATTACACAGAAATTCAGATAATGAACACTGATATAGAAAGAAATCAAACCAACCAACCAACCAACCAACAAAGAAGGACACATGGAGGGGCATAATCGAATGGAAACGCCTATCTCCATGGGCGTTTATCTCCGAGAACGGGTCCGTGAAGGGGCAGGCCAAACCGTATTTGCGAAAAAATGGACGTTTTTGAGCTGGGCGTTTGTTTTTTTTAGCGATAATGGAAACTAAAAACACCCAGCTCAAAAACGTCCTAATCTGAGCCATTTGGACATGGGAGGGGCCAGGATTCGTAGTACACTCGCCCCCCTGATATGCCAGGACACCAACTGGGCACCCTACGTCAGTGCGGTGGACTTCAGTAAAAGCTCCCACATGCATAGCTCCCTTACCAAGGGTGCTGAACACCCAACCCCCTCCCCCAAAACCCACAAATGCACAACACTACCATAGCTCTTAGGGGTGAAGGGGGCACCTACATGTGGGTACAGTGGGTTTTGGAGGCCTCCCATTTACCAGCACAAGTGTTACAGGTGGGGGGGGGGGGGGGGAGAATAGGCCTGGGTCCACCTGGCTGAAGTGCACTGCGGTACCCACTAAAAGTGCTCCAGGGACCTGCATACACGCAGGCCTCTAGGACTGGTTGCTGCTATATAACCTTGGCACACCAGTTGACACCTGAAGACTAATCTCTACGAAAACGTCCTTTATTGGAATAACCGCCTTTACTCACAGTTAACAGCAGACCAGAGGTTGTGCCCCACTGGCAACGAGTCTCCCTGGTACTGAGATGAGCAATAGGTCAGAACTGGCAGAATGCTGTACAATGCCCTCATTCAGCCACATTCAAGGGAAGAACTAAGGTCTCTAACGTGGCTAACACAGGAAAGGGAACTAAAACGGGCTTACAAAAATGGCCAGTACCGCATGGACTACAACAGGAAACACAACAGGGCACACTCTGACCTAGTAGACAGGGGAAAAAGCACCATGGGAGAAGAGCCTACCAACTACCAACATCGTGAGACTGTAACAGAAGCTAATGAAATCACGGAGCCCAATACCCTACACCCACCACAATGCAATGCTGATGTGACCCTGTACTGCACCCGAGAGCTACATCTGACCCAGGGAAAGGCTGTGACAGGATCGAACACATTCTGCTGTCATGGAGGTGGGTACGGCATTTGAGGCTGGCATACAGGCTGGGAAAAAAGTTTTTAAAGTGCGTTTAATTTTGGTGGGAGGGGGTTAGTGACCACTGGGGGAGTCCGGGGAGGTCATCCCCGATTCCCTCCAGTGGTCATCTGGGCAGTTGGGGCACTTTTTTGGGACTTGTTCGTGAAAAAAAAGGGTCCAAAAAAAGTGACCAAAAATCACGGTAAAAACGCCTTTTTTTTCGATTATCAGCTAAAGACGCCCCTCTCTCCTCGGCTGATAACCACGTCCCAGTTCCGCCTCCACCACGCCTCCGACACGCCCCCGTCAACTTTATTCGTTTCCGCGATGGAGTGCAGTTGGAAACGCCCAAAATCGGCTTTCGATTATACCGATTTGGGCGCATTTGTGAGACAAACATCTATCTCCCGATTTAGGTCGCACTATACGCGTTTTTCTCTTTCGAAAATAAGCTGGTAGATATCCTAAAATGTCCATCCACACACCCTTACTTTAAGATTCTATTGTTTAATGTAAACATATTTGAGGGGCCCTTATACTAAGCCGCGTAGGCACCTACGCATGCCCATCATGCGCCAAATTGGAGTTACCGCTTAGTAACCACATGGCCCTTGCAGTAATTTCAAATTTGGCACGCGTTCGCTACGCACGTCCGAAAAATATTTTAAAATTTCTGGTGTGCATCAGCTACGCGCGCCAAGGGACATTTGATGCGCATAGGTCATTACCGCCCAGTTACCGCGTGAGATCTTACTGGTAAATCATAAGGTCTCAGACCCACAATGGATGTGTGGCAATTTTCATTTTGCCGCACGTCCATTTTCGGCAAACATTTTAAAAAAGCCATTTTTTGTAGGTGCGCTGAAAAATAATTCTACATGTGCCTAAAACACGCGTCTACACTACCGTAGGCCATTTTTCAGCGCACCTTAGTAAAAGAACCCTGAGTGAGCTGAATAAGTTTTAGCTTTGTGCATTCTTGCCTTTGCTACACTGCTTTCAGGACACTAGAGGGTGCTAAGAGAAAAGGTTTCAAACCAGCCACACTGATGGAAAACTGACAGAAGCTTGTACTTGGTTCTGTAAAAACAACTGTCTGTGCCCAAATGCAAATTAAAAATAGCAAAGCAAAATTAAACCATTTGTTTTCCAACATGTTCGCTGTGGGGATAAGCTCACAGCCATCCACCAACTCATTTATCAGCTGGAAGCTGATTACTTATTGAGTCTAATCTGGTCATCTGCTGCTTAGCCGATTAAACAGTGCTTTAATTCTCACTATGGATAGATTAACATACATTTTTCTATATTTCACGGAGAAAGATAGTGGCCTTCAAAAGACACTATGAGTTGCTTTCCACATAGATATATTCCGAGAATTAACATTTGCGTTATCTTGTTTTTAAATGCTCTGCTGCTACCCTAGCTTCATGTTAAGTTTCTTGAATAAGACAATTATAATCTATTTTCACTTGTTCTCTCTTGCTTATTTGTGCTGTGGGGTAAAGGGCAGCGAATCCTCTCTTTAATGGATGGGTTGAAGCTGTCAGATCTAGCTCTAGCTTGTTTTAGTTAAAATTCTGAAAATATTGCATATTCTGGGTGTTCCTAGCAAGGAGAGGGACATGTGCATTGATTTCTAATTGTATGTTACTATGTTATATAGACACACTAGTAAAAAAGGCCCGTTTCTGACACAAATGAAACGGGCGCTAGCAAGGTTTTCCTCGGAGTGTGTATGTTTGGGAGAGTGTATGTGAGAGTGACTGTGTGAGAGTCAGAGTGAAAGTGTGAGTGTGTGTGTGTGAGAGAGAGAGTGAGTCTGGGTGTGAGTGTGCTTGTGAGAGAGTGTGTGTGTGAGAATGAGAGTGTGTGCAAGTGTGTATGTGAGACACAGTGTGAGAGAGAGTGTGTGTGTGTGTGCGAGAGAGAGAGTGTGTGTGAGACACAGATTCTCTGTGAGAGTGAGTGTATGAGACCAAGCGAGTGTGTGAGTGACTGTGTGGCACATAGAGAGTGAATGTGATACAGTGTGAGACAGAGTGTGTGAGAGTGAGAGTCAGAAAGACATTGTATATGAGAGAGAGAGTGTGAGCCTTGCCCTCCCAATCCATGCCCATCTGTCCCCTGCCCCCTCCATTCATCCTTTTCCAGCAATTCCCCTCTGTCCCTGAGCCCTGCCCTCCCAATCCATGCCCATCCATGCTCCTCTGTCACCTGCCCCCTCCATTCATCCCTATCCAGCAATTCCCCTCTCTCCCTGAGCCCTGCCCTGCAATCCATATCCATCCATGCCCATCTGTCCCCTCTTTTCATCCCTATCCAGCAATTCCCCTCTCTTCCTGAGCCCTGCCCTCCCAATCCATGCCCATCCATGCTCCTCTGTCACCTGTCCCCTCCATTCATCCCTATCCAGCAATTCCCCTCTCTCCCTGAGCCCTGCCCTGCAATCCATATCCATCCATGCCCATCTGTCCCCTCCATTCATCCCTATCCAGCAATTCCCCTCTCTCCCTGAGCCCTGACCTCCCAATCCATGCCCATCCATGCTCCTCTGTCCCCTGCCCCCTCCATTCATCCCTTTCCAGCAATTCCCCTCTCTCCCTGAGCCCTGCCATCCCAATCCATGCCCATCCATGCTCCTCTGTCCCCTGCCCCCTCCATTCATCCTTTTCCAGCAATTCCCCTCTCTCCCTTCCATGACCCCCCCTCGCATCCATGCTCCTCTCTCTCCCATGTCCCAGCCTGGGCCGCCCTCTTCTCCCCCCCCTTCGCATCCATGCTGTCGTTTCTCCCCTGCCCTCCCGCTCCCATTGTTCAACTTTACTGCTCACCCTCTTCTATCCCCCCAACATCCCTTTTTTTTTTTTTTTCTTTTTAAATTTACCTCGGTGGCAGTTCTGGCAGTGCAGCGTCAGGTAAGGAGGTGGCGCTCCCGATGTCTAGCCTTCCCTTCGCTGTGTTCCGCCTTCTTCTGACGTCATCCTTGACGTCAGAGGAAGGCGGAACACAGCGAAGGGAAGGCTAGAGACGTCGGGAGCGCCGCCTCCTTCCCTGACGCTGCGCTTTGTTTGTTTTTTTTCCGCCCTTGACGTCATGACGTTTGCCCTCGACGTCATGACGTTAGACGCGAGGGCGGGGCAGAGACGGCTGGCAGCCTGGCTGGCTTCAAACCATGAATCCACGAACCCTACAGGGAGTGTTTGAGTGGCTTCAGAACGTTGTCTTCAGAACGTTCACGGTGCGTTTTATTAGATTAGATTCTGATAGAAAGAAAGAAACTAGGAAAGGGAAGGGTAACTCAGCTCACAGATAAACCATAGCTGGTTATATGATATGTACTAAGCATCCCAGTCCAGCCCTTTAGGGTCAGGATATTCACAATCTCCCATGATATTCAAAGCTATTTAACTACCACTGCTAATCATTTCAATAGTGATGCTAGATGTATGTAGTGCTGTATACATTAGGTGCAGGTATTTTCTTTGTCCCTAGAGGGCTCACAATCTAAGTTTTTTTTTACCTGGGGCAATTTAGGGTTAAGTGACTTGCCCAAGGTCACAAGGTGTAAATGGACGTGCATAGTACATGCTACTTGCGCTAAGAGCCTCTTTAGCCTAGTGGTTAGTGCAGCGGACTTTGATCCTGGGGAACTGGGTTCAATTCCCACTGCAGCTCCTTGTGACTGTGGGCAAGTCACTTAACCCTCCATTGCCCCAGGTACAAAATAAGTACTGTATATATGTAAACCGCTTTGAATGTAGTTGCAAAATACCACAGAAAGGTGGTATATCAAGTCCCATTTCCCTTTCTCTTTCCCTAGTTGTGTTCAGAGCCCATAAGCATGTTGTTTCATGTGCTCGGGAGCTCTGATCATGGGCCAGTAGCAAACGCAGGCGCAAGTATGGTGCTAACAGCCTCTGGTGCCTGCGTTTGCTTCTGATCATCAACCCATGAATATCAACTGGGCACAAGTGATTTAACCAGACAGGAGCCTCTACTGCATGGTTAAATTGCTTTGAATATCAGGTCCAAAGTTTGTTCCTGAGGCAATGGAGGGTTAAGTAACTTGCCCAAGGTCACAAGGAGCTGCAGTGGAATTTGAACTGGGCTTCCCTAGTTCTCAGCCTACTGCTCCAACCATTACGCTACCTTTCAACTTGTAGTATACACAATATAAACAGTAAGAATAGGTTGCTGGATAAGAGTTGGAGCAGAGTAAGTGGGTGCTTTTGCACTCCTGGATCTTGTAGCCAGGTTCCAAAGAGAAATCAACATAGGCAGATTTTAGAGATGGACTGTTGTTTGTAATTTATTTTTATTTATTTATTGTGAACATTTATACCCCACATAATCCCACTAAGACAGGCTCTATGTGGCTTACAACATTTGATGAAAGAACAACATAATAAGTCCAGTACAAAACAGAGAACAAGGTAGATGAGGGGGAGGGAGGGAAACAGCAGGAGAAAGGAATGCAGGATTGCAGGAGATCAAGCTGCAGAGGAGTATGATCGATCACATAGGTAGGTCTTTAGGGACTTCTTGAACAGACTGTGATCGGCTGTCTCTCGTAACTTTGATGGTAGAACATTCCAGTAACGGGGACACATAAAGCAAAAAGAGGAGGCAAAGAGTAGTTTGTATCTTAAGTTCCTGGAGTTAGGAAAGTGGAGATTGAGATAGGTGTGGGACGACTTCTCGGAATTTCTGGGGGGGGGGGGGGGGGGGAGGTCAATCAGGCCAATGACATATACCATTTTGTTGCATGTTGTTAAAATCGTTGCTGCCTCTGCTTAGCCATTGGGACCTTTAAACATATATGGTGGGAATGCCCTAAACAATATGCCTTCTGGAATCTAGTATGGCGTGTCACACACCAAGTCACAGGCCAAGAGAGAGCAAAAACGTATGCCACTATGATGTTACACATCACCAACAACCTTAAGAACCCAATCCTAGATAGACAAAACCTATTCAGTTTCCTGCTCTTAACAGTCAGATTGACCATTGGAAAAATGCACAGTCCCCCACAGAAGTAGAGTGGCTCACAAAGCTCCACCAATAGCAAAGAGCAAGAGATTCTGAGCCCTCCAACAACAACGACTGCACAAGTGGACTAGATCCTGGAGACCACGGGACTTCCTATGTGTTAAGCCCAATTTTACCATGGCACATTTTAGAGCTTATTTATTTATTTTTTTATTTGAAGGTCATCTGCTAATGTTGTCATTAGTTCATGAGACCTGCACAAAATTAACACAGGAGCTCTTACTACCTCCTATTGAGGAGGTGCTAAATATTCCCTCATTAACCCTGCTTTATCCAGTTAACACATAGTAATTATAATGTGTTAGCCGGATTACGCAGGAATTCGCACACTCTGCCCATGACATGTCTCCTCAAAAAAATTATTTTTGAAAAATAATGTGCACTAATTGCACAAAACAGGCAAATAAAACATGTTTTGCTGTAGCCTGTTTTCCCACGCCAGTGCCACGTTAAGGGCTTAACATAGTAACATAGCAGATGACGGCAGAAAAAGACCTGCACGGTCCATCCAGTCTGCCCAAGAAATGTGCCACTTTTTGTGTATACCTTACCTTGGTTTGTACCTGTCTTTTTCAGGGTACAGACTGTACAAGTCTGCCCAGCACTATCCCCGCCTCCCACCATCGGCTCTGGCACAGACCGTATAAGTCTGCCCAGCACTATCCCCGCCTCCCAACCACCAGCCCCGCCTCCCACTACCGGCTCTGTTATCCAATCTCAGCTAAGCTCCTGAGGATCCATTTCTTCTGAACAGGATTCCTTTATGTTTACCCACGCATGTTTGAATTCCGTTACCGTTTTCATCTCCACCACCTCCCGCTTTAGTAAAAGATCCCCTAAACATAGAAATTATCTGAATAGCAGCCAAGTATCATCCCTATCCAGATAATGGTAAAACTGCTGTCATCCTGGTCCAAACCTGGCTCCATATTATAAGGACAAAATCAGGCTATTCAGCAAAGTGGTTTGTTTGTCCTCAGTGGCACACTGGCAGTATTATTTGGCTTTTTCAGCTACGTTATAGTGTTATTGTTGATTCCACATCAGTCAGCTTGATGCGTTACTGCTTTTTTAGTGTCCCACACCAGTGACAGTGTAGTTGTCATCTAAAGTGCTTGATCTCCGAGGCAGGAGGTTTTATCCGCCAAAACACTGTCCCATGTCGAGTCCTGTATTGGTGCTTGCTTAATAAAGACTGGTTTGGCATCAAGTTTGACCACTTGAAGTCATTGTGTCTTCCTGAGTACAAGAGCCAGCCAACATAGGGCCTCTTTTACCAAGCTGAGGCAAAAAGGGGCAGGTGCTGGCGTTGGCACGTGTTTTACACATGCGCCGAGGCCCCCTTTTACTGCAGCTGGTAAAAGGCAAGTCTCGTTTTCCTACAGGAAATGGCTGGGCGGCAAGTAAAGCACTTGCTGTGCAGCCTTTTCGGGGGGAGCCTTTACCACCACCCATTGAGGTGGTGGTAAGGGCTCCCACGTTAACCTGGCCGTAACCAGGCAGCCCATGGCACTACACAATTACTGAAGAAAAAATAAGAGTGTGAGGGTGACCAAGGATACCAAAGACTGGAAGATGTATGTTCATAAAGAAGTTTATTGAAGTTTGAAGACTCGACACAATGTTGTGTTTCAGCCATTAGGCCTGCATCAGGAGTCTATAAAATGCGTTTATAATAATACTTAAAAACAAGTCAAATACAAAGTAATACACAAATGAATTACACACATATATACAATTACCACCGGGTGCATTCTGGCGCTACAAAAATAAATACATTTTTGTAGCACCAGAAATAATGGCGTTCTAGGGGTGGAAAGTACTGCTGGGCTGCTGCAGCAGCATGGCGGTACTTCCTGTATAGTGAGCGGTAAGCCCACGTTGGGCTTACTGCTATTTGGTAAAAAGAGCCCATATGGCCTTGAAATAAGTCTTTTCACCCCTGCCCCACAAGGAACCAGAAGGTAAGGAGCATGGCTTCCTCTTTCACATGCTTTAGTCCTTGGATATGTCCCGTAACAGAAGGTACCCTAAGGTGTGTTGTGCAAACTTGCATGTACTTTTAGCTGCTGTGAGAAGGGCAATTTTCAACCAAAATAGTCTGGAAGGGTAACCACTTATCAAGCTAGCTAGTTAAATCCCTTTAAAAATGATCTTCAGTGGGGTTATTTTCTTATGCAGCAGAAAAACCATAAAGAAGTAAAAATACAGGATTACTCAAGTATGTCACTACTGCGGCAAGAAATTATAGTGGCCAATCTTTTTTTTTTTTTTATCTTTTTGAATTATGGAACAAGCAACGTTTAATTTTCTTCTGAGATAAAATGCTTATATTTTTAATGAAACAAAAAGCAGTTCTATAAAATATGGATCAGCACAACAGACCTCTCTGGTGAACAGTGACTATCAATCTAGCCAATTTGTATTAAATTAAATGTGTTGGCTTTTATTATCTGGAAACCAAGTGCTGTACGGTTTCTTTATTAGATGGCCCAAATCATTTTTATTCAAAAATACTAGCAAACATAGTTCAAGGTTCTGAGTTAGATTTTCAAAGGAGTAAGGGGCCTATTTACTAAGTGGGCCTTTTGCAAAGGCTTGGTAACATTTTTGGAGTGCGCTAAAAATAAGCAAATGCTAAACTCAGATACCCATATATTGCTATGGGTGTCTCTAGCATTTAGCACGCGCAAACAACGCTACCACACCTTTGTAAAAGACTCTCTAAACCGCCATAGATATTTAAGGCTAGATTCAGTACATGGTGCTCAAAAATCAGCGTTGAATGCTGTTCTGTAAAGGGCATCCCGGGATGGGAACTCTTTATAGAGTAGCGCATAGCACCGGAATCCATGCCCAACTTTGGGTGTGAGCCTTTACACCAACTGAAACTAGGTGAAATTCCCAGAGCACAAGTTGGGTGCAGATCTCCTGAATTCTATAATATTTTTTGGGCCGTTTCGGCACCTTCCTATCCTTGTAATGCTTTTCCGTGCTGAAATAGTGCATAACACAAGGCGCCATATATAAAATTCCCCAGTTAATTTGGGTTTTAAGGGAAAGGAAAATGGGACTTGATATACTGCCTTTCTGAAGTTTTTGCAACTACATTCAAAGTGGTTTACATATATTCAGGTACACAAGTAAAACATTGATGCTTTAACACTTAATTTTTTTTGCACAAGTGGGAAAAGAATCCAAGATGGAAAGGCAAAGGGGCCTCAGTAGTAAATCTTAAACAAAAATGTGTTTTTATTACTGTGATCTAAAAATATACCATAGATGCTAATATAGAAGGTAATTTTATAAAAAGCATAAATATTATACCTAAATTTCGGAACGCCCATGAAATGCCCATTTTTGCCTCCACACTTTAGAAGTTCAGCGCACATCATTACAGAATATGTTTAGGGCTCTGTTTAGTAAGGTGCACTAGCAATTTTAACGCATGCACAAAATTAGCGTGTGCTAACTGTGTAGACATCCATAGGAATATTGTGGGCGCCTACACAGTTAGTGCACACTAATGTTGTAGTGAGTTGTGCACCTAAATTCTAATCAGTGCCAATTAGTGCTCTTTATTGCTTGTTAAGTGCTGTTATCAACGCTCATTTGCTTGTTAAGCCAATTAAGTTACGCACAATGTTTTAGAATTGCACCTAAATCTAAGCGCACTATATAGAATCTGGGGGATAGTGGCTAACCAGCTATATCATGTGAATATTCAAGCACTGGCTGGCTAAATTTAGCGGCCAAATCAGACCACTTAAATTGCAGTCCTATCTTTGGCTGCTATAAACTTAACCGGAAAGCACTGAATATTCACTTAGCCAGTTATGTTTGAGCTGCCTCTCCCCCCCCAAAGGATATTCAATGTTAGCCACTGAAAATGGCCTGGCATTGAATATCCAGGGTCAGCGCCGATCATAGCACTTATGTGGGTTGCCTTCCGCAGTCTGTATATCAGTCCCAGTATGCCTACACTGGAACATGAAATCTACTTTTAGCAAGGGTCTTTCATCTCTCCTCATCAAGCTTGATTGCTGCAACAGGATTTGATACCCATGGAAATGGTTTTTAAAATTACTCTCTTTGGGGATAATTTTAAAAGGCTTTTCCATAAAATAATACTTTATGCGCAAAATAACCTTTTATAAAATTTCCCACAGAATATACACACAAACTTATGCAGGTACATTCTGTATATGGAATTAGTTGTATTTGCCAAGAAACAAAACAAAAAGCAACTGAAGGACTGCGTTTGTTCACAAGAATATTTCTCTGCTTATCTTATGTGAAGGGGAACACACGGCATTGCAGTATATTGCTCCTTACAACTGTATTATTTTCCCAATACTGCTGCATGTTGTTAGCTGTTTCTTGTGACCCCTGACGCAGGCGCTGTGCGCCAAAACATGGACCGTGTCGGGTCCATTCAAGTATTGTTTCATCAAAGTATATGATTAAAGACTTGACTTCCCCTTTTTTTGAAGGCCCCTGGTGCTTTTTGTTTTGTTTCTTGGCTTTTTGTTTGTGCTTTGCTCCCTCTCTCTGTTATACCATAAGTTGTATTTGACCTGACTGACAGTGTTCTCAGAGGGTGAGCTTGGGTGAACTTTGTACTTACACATAAAAGGCTAGATTCTATATATGGTGCCTAAAAAATCCGCATGCACAAAAATTATACCGAGGCGTATTCTCTAAAGTATGCCTAAATTTTATAGAAGACTTAAATTTCCACGCACAATATAGAATATGCCGAGTGGCTTGGCATGCGACAAAATTTGGCCGCGTCTCTGTAGGCCACATTTTACTTGGTGTAAATCCCAATGCCTAAATTAGGTGCAGATCAGGTGTATTCTATAATAATGTGCATAGATTTTAGAAATGCCCACACCCCACCCATGGCCACATCCCCTTTTCAACTATGCAACCTAGAATTTACATGCACCACATTGTAGAATACAATTAGTGCTTACAATTGCTTGTTAACATCCAATTAACAGCACTGATTAGCTAGTTAACCAATTAAGTTATGCGCATTTTTATAGAATACGCTTCGGTTTCCACACAGATTTTCAGGCACCATATAGAGAATCCGGGGGAAAAATTTATAAAATACATTTATCTGCATAAATTGGGAAATGTTCATATAAACAGCTGGTGTAAATGTGTATATATACTTTCCATGGGGCAATTTTCAAAGGGAAAAAATATATTAGGTGCACACTTTCCCTTTGAAAACTGATGTAATTTATGCATATACCTGCCGCTCAAGATAGGTAGACAAATACAACATTATCCTCCCTACATGTTAAACCCTTTGGGCCAGATTCAGTCAACGGCGTCCAAATTTGGGCACCAGGAAAAATTGGCGGTCAGCACTATTCTATAAAGGGACTCCCTTGACTATATTTGTGCACCAGGACTTATGCCAGCTGAAACTAGGTGTAAATCCTGGCGCATAAGTTGGGTGAGCATTCCTCAAATTCTGTGACAATCCCCCAAATTCTATATATCGCCCTTAATTTCCACCTGGAAATCAAAGCGTATTCTATAACAATACGTGTAACTTGAATGGTTAACTAGCTAATCAGCACTGTCAATTGGATGTTAACAAGCAATTATCAGCACTAATTGACATTATGATTTACGCACACAACTCGATAAGTGTATTCTGTAACATGGTGCAGGTAAATTCCAAGTTGCACAGTTGAAAAAAGGGGCATGGTTATGGGCTTGGAATGGACATTTCTAAAATCTATGTGAATTATTATTGATTGCATCTGCTCTGTGCCTAATATAGGCATTGAGATTTATGCTAAATAGATGTGACCAAATTTGGTCACATGGAGAGGTGCTCAGCGTATTCTATAAACCTTGTAGAAATTTAAGCCTATTCTATAAAATGTAGGCGTACTTTGGAATACACCTAGGCATATTTTTTTACCATGCGGATTTTTCAGGCACCATATATAGAATTTAGCCCATTGTGTGTAACTTTTTGCAATGCCCCTGACCTTCCCATGCCCCTCCATTGGTTATGCACCATTTTGGTTTGTGTGTGAGAAGATTTAGGTGTGGTTCTTTATAGAATACTACGTAGTCAATTGTGTGCGCAACTCCAGATTAGTGCCAATTAACATCAATAATTGATTGTGAGCAGCCAGTTATTGAGGGGTCTTTTTACTAAGGCGCATGGGCACCTATGCGTGCCTGACGCATGTCAATTTGGAACTACCGCCTGGCGTGCCCCAGGTTGTAATTCCATTTTTTATGTTGTCCAGTACACATGGCAGAAAATATTTTTTATTTTCTACTGCATGGCGCTAACTAGGCAGTAATTGGCAGTGTACGTGAGCTGATGATTACCGATTGGTTAATGTATAAGACCTTACCACTAAGTTAATGGGTGGTGGTAAGACCTCAGGCCCCAAATGGACGCGTGCCAATTTTTATTTTGCCGCACATCCATTTTTGTCCAAGAAATGCCTTTTTTTGCAGGGACGCTGAAAAATGGACCTGCGTGCATCTAATACACAAGCCTACATCACCGCAGGCCATTTTTCGGCGAGCTTTAGTAAAAGGGCCCCTGAGTGTTAATGGCTCATTAACTAATTTAGTTGCATACACAACTTAGGATTCTGCTGAAATTTGGGAGCCCTTTATAGAGTCTAGGGGTTTGAAATGATGTCTAAATCTGACTTTGGATGTTGTGCCAAAAACATCCAAAATTCCAGTGATGAACATAGCAATTTTTGAATCAGAAAAATGTATATCTTTTTGTTTTAAAAATGGCCATTTGCTAGATGTTTTTGTGCTCAGTGTATCTATCTTTTTGTACCATTTTTGAAAAAAAGAACACCCAAGGGAAAAACACACAAGACAAGCCTTTGAGATGTTGGGGGGGGGGGGGGGGGGGGGGGGGGAGGGGCAGCATTCTTAGTAGACTGGCCACACAGACATGCCAGCAGAGTAGTGGGCACCCTAGGTACTGCAGTGGACTTCACGTAAAAGGTCCCAGGTCCCAGGTACACCTCTCGTCCCCTGATATTATATGGTGAGGCCTCCAAAACCCACCAAAAACCTACTGTACCAAGCTATACACAACTACAATAGCCCTTATGTTTCTAGGTGTCACCTATATGTGGGTACAGTAGGTTTTTGGTGCATTTTGGAGGGTTCAAACTTGACCACTAGGCTACTCCAGGGACCTGTTTGTTACTCTAGTAGGACTGGCCATATCATCTGAAGCTGTCATAGAGGCTGGTATGTACTGTTCTTTTATATCTTTGGGGTTGGTGGGGTGGTCAGTGACCACTGGGGGAGTAAAGGGGGTCATGTCATAATCCCTCCAATGGTCATCTGGTCATTTAGGGCACCTTTTTGTGACTTAGCCGTGATTGAAACAAGTCTAGACCAAAACCTCCAACGTTTTGCCCTGGATGTTTTTCCTTTGTTCCATTATGACAGGAAATAGTCCAAGTTTTGGGAGCACCCAAATCCCACCCCAACATGCTCCTGACACACCACCTTGTGATTTGGATGCACTGCAGATGAACTGCATGGAAAAAACATCTTAAAATGGGTTTCAAAAATAGCAAGTTGAACGTTTTGGGTTGTGTCACTTTATGGACATTTTTCTGTTTCGAAAATGAGCCCCTTAATAAACATACATTAAAGTGCAAGAACTCTGCATTTGGTGAAGTACATTAATGCATGGATTTAATGCAAAAATATTTGAATACAGTTCTAGAGGAGTAGTTGAAGTTTCATGTTAGGAGCACCATTAATGTGCATTTTTGTGGTAATGCAATCGGCATTAAATCTAAATGAACTGATGGGAATCATTATGCATACTAATCAATTCATTTAAATTGTAACATTGAAGCCATAATTAATGGAAAAAACATTCACATTAGTATTATTCCATACATGATAGTTTGTATTAATGCTGAGTTAATGTGTGTTATGCCAATGCAGGTGTTGTAATGCTCATTATTGTGGTAATGGTATTTTGGAAACAGTCACATATTCTGAGCTATTTCTGCAATTCCTCAAATCACAGTGCAAATGAAAAATTGAGCTACCTGCTGTATAAACTACCAGGTCACTGCACTTGTCATAGATGAGGAGCAGCATTTGGAAAGGATGTTGAAACGGGAATTCACGAATCCAGGTTGAGATGTCTCAAGTTCTGAGCACTGCAAGAAAATTTTGATGGAGGTGCTTTAAGCTTTTTAATTGTCTTAACCAATTTTAAGTTATAACCTTTTTTTAAAAGTATAACCGGGTTTAAGTATATCCAGTTATTTTATACCATTTGTGCTGCTTGCAGTGATACTGTGATTTACTTGCCTTTGTCTGCTTCCAAGCAGCCTTTCCTCTCTCAGCACTATACATAAGAGCATTGTCATCTACAGCAATTTGTATTTGACCCCTGATACAGGCGGTAATTTCCGCCGAAACGCGGACCTGTGTCAGTTCAGCTTTGGTGCTTTAAATAAAACATTTGTGTTTTCCTATACACTTGAAGTCATGTGTCATCTTCTACTCCTTGGAATCTGATCCGACTACATAGAGGTTTTCCCAATTTCTTTTTAAATTTCTCAAGTTCTGCCAGTATTTTGGAATAGGATCTCCTGAAAATACAGAAATGGACATTTATGTACTGGTTACATGAGGCATGAATATCCAGTTTAGAAAAATAAATCTCTAAAATATAACTGGGCTATAAATGTTTATATAGAATAGCAAGATAAACATTCATTTGCCTGAACATAGACGTCTATCTAAGCCATTTTACAAACATAAATGTTTATTTTTACTGAAACTGTCATAGAGCCCGGTATTACTTGCCAGGCTGGCTTTCAGGAGGAGAAGGAGGTAGGACATCAAGAACTGAGGGATTAAGGGGGGGGGGGGGGGAGTGACCTCCCCTAATCCTTGTAATGGGGTACTGCTCAATAGATGCACTTTTCTGGAACATAGGCATCATAGGTAGCAGGTATATATCCTGAAGTTGATCTTCTAGGACAAAGACATTCATTCCCCTTCTGAAATGGGGAATGAACGTTCATTTATAAGCCCATGTGCATGTTCTTCAGTTTTAGAGGTTTATGTTGTGGCTTTGTAAAATCAGAACTTACTCTTAATACAAGATTAAGTGCCAATTTCTGACGTCTAAAAAACACAAAGGGCTAGATTGTATATATGACACAAAAAAAAGTGCTATTCTATAAACCGTGCTTAAAGTTAGGCATGGTTTATGTAATAGTGCTTACGCCTGGGAATTGCACCTAACTTTAGGAGCAGCCATTTGCACCAACTGAAATGTGGTGCAGGTGTACGTGCCTACATTAGGCATGTATCCCCGTTATTCTGTAACAATGTGTGTTAATTTTAGGAATGTCCCATGATCTTCCCTTTTCTGTGCCTCCTTTTTCAAATCACGTGTAAAAGTTAGGCACAGATCTCGAACACGCATAAAGTTCGATTAAATTTAATTAGTGCCTTTCTTTGCTTGTTAAAAGGCCAATTATCGGTGCTAATTAGATCATTTAATTAAATTGTTTGTGCAAATTAGGCGTGCACCCAAATTTGCACATGCAATTTTTAGCGACTTTTACAGAATTAGGGGGAAAGAGTGCTTCTAAAATAAGCACCTTATTCAAACAAATTTGAAACCCAATCTGATTGTTTTTTTCTTAGCCCTGCTACAGTACATTATGCCTCTATTTTCTTCTGATAATTTTTAATGCTTCTCTAGTGGAAGTAATATTGTGCTGCGCTTTCTACCACATTTACCAATTTTAAAATTAGTGTGAGCAGTGTCATCAGCTTTATAATTATCTTCACAATTTGAACACCTGGCCTTCTCTCTGCAATTTTGGTTACCATCTGGTCAAGCACTGGGTAATTATAACAATGCACCAATGGGGTGATATGATGGTTATTAAAATACTGTACAAGATTGCTTTGTCAAAGAGTTTATGTAGTATTAAATTATAAGAAGCATTACATTAAGCCTTTTTTCTGCTAGATGTTCAAGTTTTAATCTTTACCACAGTTACTGGTTTTAATATATGCTTAATCTACTCATGCACTGCATTTATAAAATTTCCTGTCTGGATATTGTAGGTGCATTTGCATTTTATGGGAACGATGAACCAATAAATGACTGTATTTAGGCAGATGTGGTAGCAATGAAAACTATGAAACCATGACTGAATTTAAGTTATTTGGGACAGGCAAGGAGGAAGGTGGTTAGAGTAGAGATGGGAAGCATAGAATAAAAGAAGTGGATGTCCTTGGTGGCGATTTTTATATGGAAATTTATCTACTGATCTACCAGGTATGGAAGAGGACCAAAAAAGGGAGATGACTTAGCTGACTTGCACAGAGTAGCAGTATGAAAAGTTATAGCTCCCTGAGATAGGTGGCAGGGCTGCTGGCAGGATCTTGGTATACTTAGGAATAAAGGGGGGGTGGGGTGGGGTGGGGGGGGGGGGGGGGGAGATGGCAGGTCTCCCAGCACGAGCAATTGGCTGAAATGGCTATACTTCTCCACTAAGGTCAAAAAAGGAAAAAGACTAATCTTCTACACGTGTAGATGGGCATACACAAATACAATCATTTTAGAAAGGACATTGTCTTCATGTGGGGAAGCTTACCACATCTAAATAGCAAGGGGATACAGATATGGCATGGGGCAGGAGTGCTTAACACTAGCCAAGCCTGCCAGTGTGTATTCCCCATTTTACAAAGGAAATACATATGGATATTGAAAAATGTCCAGGTTGGTATTTACACCTACTTTAAGGCATGAACAAGTGCTAGTTGGAAGGGCAGGTGCAAAGGCCAAGAGCAAACTCCCCCTTCTGATCCCCTCACCACAGTCATAAACTCTCCAATTATGATGCCAATCATAATCCATTCAATCCCTCTGCAATCATAAGTCCTCCAATCCTCCTCTCCGTGCATAGCAATCCCTCCATCCCCTCCCCCCAGTTTGGCAACCCATCTGATTCTCCCCCAGACAAGGATCCCCATTCCCTACTCCCTGATCCCACCCCTGACTTTTTCAAGGGTTCCTGGTATCTACTGGGGAGCAGGAGCGAGGACTAGTGGCTCCTCTTCTGTTAAAGTGCTAGATGCAAAATGTCAGCCATGATCTTTGGTGGTACTCTTGTAGTACTACAGTTAGGGCTTTTTGCCTTTATATGGTAACCTGATCCTTAGTGATATGGGAAAAAGAGAAGATACCCCCAAAGACCCCAGTCCCCCTCTAAGCCAACCTGGCCCATCTTAAATCATCCCTGATGGTCTAGAGTAGGACAGGCATGAACAATCCCCAATCATTCCTGTCTATGCTGGCACTGGGTTCAAAATGGCAGCCGTGACCTCTATCAGTAGTCTTGTAGTACTATTGTTAGGGGTCAGGCTACCAAATATAGGCTTTTTGCCCTAATTTTTCACCCTTATATGGCAGTTTGAGCCTTAGTAGGAAGAAGAAGGGGAGGAAAGGGGGGTTGGGTGAGAAATGGAGAGATGGATGGGTGAGAAACAGGGATAGTTGGATAGGTGATAAGAGGATGAAAAAGCGGTATGATTTTATAATTTATAATGTGATAGAAACCCCAGATCTGTGTTAAGTCCTGTCTGATGTGTTTTTGATATAATTGGAAGAAAGAGATTTCACAGCTAAGTATTTAAAGCTGTTGTTTTTGATAGGTTTGTGTCTATTTGACTATTTGCAATTAAATTTATCAGGGAGGATTTTTGCCTATGATGAAGAAGTTCTGCTCTTACAGCTATTAGCTGGGAGCTTGTTGAGGCTTTTCCCTCCCTGTTAATTATTACTATTTCCCATGCTTATCTATACGATAGAGAATCATTTTCTTTTTGTATAGTTGAGTATTTCTTTGATTCTCTTCCTTACTAATTTTGTAGTTTGTATCTAACAGTTGTAAAGAGACATCTATATTATTTTAGGGATTTGACTTCTCTGTCAAATGGTATGAGGTTATGCTGCTGTCATTTGAGGTTGGGGCATTTCTATATTTTATCATCCACATAGCCTGCACTATTATGCTTGTTAGAAAAAAGATATTTCACATCTAGCTATGCTAGGCAATTTTAATTTACACATGGATATTTGTCCTCTCCTAGCTGAGAGCATAAGAATTGCCATATTAGGTCAGACCAAAGGTCCATCTTGCCCAATATCTTGTTTGTGGCTAATCTAGGTCACAATACCTGGCAGAATTCCAAAAGTAGCAAGATTTCATGCTACTTACCCTCAGGAATAAGCAGTGGCATTACCCAGATCTACCTTAATAATAATTTATGGACTTTACTTCCAGGAACTTGAGATTGAAATGTTTTTAACTACTATGAAATCTTTGGATTTTAAACAATTGATCACTTCTCCCATATATTCCAAAGGGTATAACCTAGATTTAAAAAAAAAAAAAAAGCTCTGAAAGTGGGTCAGTAGGTTTTCAACGTAGGGATTTTTCTATTGTTCCAGTACCTTGGTCAGACAATATCAGTTTTCTTTAATAAAGAAGAAGGCATAGGACATAGGTGGTCGGTGGCCCAACTGTTTGGGGAGGCTAAAGGGGGCGGGGTTAGGAGTGGGGCCAGAGGCGGGGCTTACATCCATAATTGTCTGACAACAGAAAAAAAATAAGTAAAAATAAGTCACAATTAATACTTTTTATTAAATTTAGATATTAAATATGTATCATATGTCAAAGAATAAAGTGGTTGCTCAAAGCATGTACTAACCACAATTGCTCAACTGCAAAACACAATGCACAAATTTGTGCAAAAACACACTCATAAACCTTACTGTACCATAACACTGGGCAGACCCTAATAAACCAATATACCACCCATACGGAAAATGCAGACCATCAACAATATGAAACAACGGATCATAATATCACAATTCTCATGTAGAGCCACAAAACACCCTTTTAGGGTGGAAAGTGTTCACAATGAGCTCCTTTTATGAACGACTATATGTAGATCCTTCAAGAGGTAGTGTGTCATGATTTAGGCTCTAAAACCCTTTCTGATGATTTGGTGCCACCTCAGTAAGGCCAATACACAATCTCTTCACTGCAAAACACTATACACAAACTTGTGCAAAAACACACTCATGTGGAGGGGCATAATTGAATGAAAACGTCTATCTCCATGGGCGTTTATCTCTGAGAACGGGTCCGTGAAGGGGCGGACCGAACCGTATTTTCGAAAAAAATAGACGTCCATGTTTTATTCGACAATTTGTGAGCTGGGCATTTTTGTTTTTCAGTGATAATGGAAAATGAAAGCGCCCAGCTCAAAAATGAATAAATCCAAGGCATTTGTTCGTGGGAGGGGCCAGGAGTCGTAGTGCACTGGTCCCCCTCACATGCCAGGACACCAACCAGGCACCCTAGGGGGCACTTTTACAAAAACAAAAAAAAAGGTAAAAGAGCTCCCAGGTGCATAGCACCCTTCCCTTGTGTGTTGAGCCCCCCAAATCCCCCTCAAAACCCACTGCCCACAAGTCTACACCATTACTATAGCCCTAAGGGGTGAAGGGGGGCACCTACATGTGGGTACAGTGGGTTTGGGGGGGTTGGACGACTAAGCATTAAGCAGCACAACTGTAACAAGTAGGGGGGGGGTGGGCCTGGGTCCACCTGCCTGAAGTCCACTGCACCCCCTAACAACTGCTCCAGGGACCTGCATACTGCTGCCAGGGAGGTGGGTATGACATTTGAGGGTGAAAATAAAAAGTTGTGAAACATCATTTTTTGTGGTGGGAGGGGGTTAGTGACCACTGGGGGAGTCAGGGGAGGTCATCCCCGATTCCCACTGGTGGTAATCTGGTCATTTAGGGCACATTTTGGGGCCTTATTTGTGAAAAAACAGGGTCCAGGAAAAGTGCCCTAAATTCTAGCTACAAACGCATACTTTTTTCCCATTATCGGCGAAAGGCGCCCATCTCTCCTCGGCCGATAACCATGCCCCAATTCCACCTTCGCCACACCTCCGACACACCCCCGTCAACTTTGTACGCTTCCGCGATGGAGTGCAGTTGAAAACGTCCAAAATCGGCTTTCCATTATACCGATTTATTCGTTTTTGTGAGATAAACGTCTATCTCCTGATTTGGGTCGAAATCTAGGCGTTTTTCTCTTTCAATTATAAGGTGGATAGCCTTACCAAACCATAACAGTACTAATTCCAAGGACAGGACGAGCTAAACCTTATGCGTGGAAAGGCAGCACTGTAATTACACAGGGCTCTAAAACTCTAGTGCACAACCTAGTGAAACAAAAAAAAAAACCCAAAAAGGGCTGAAAATACTACACGCTAGCAGAATACTGCACCTTGATCACACATGAAAAACACATGACACAACAGATATGAAGGCAAAATACTGAACTGGAAAGTTACCTCAAGAAGTCAGACTCAGCATGCAGCAATACTAGAAAAATTGAAATTTACATGCAAAACATCACAGATGCACATTTCCAGAAGCTGACATATTCCAGTTAATAAATTCTGAATGAAATACTTTTTTCTACCTTTGTTGTCTGATCATTTAGTTTTTCTATTCGCTTTGGTCCCAGTGTCTTCTGTTTTATGCAGTGTCTTCTTTCCATTTGATATTTTTTCTCTCACCATGTCCACCATCCTCCTGTGTCCTTATGCGTCCTGTCTACCATCTGTAGCCCTGTCCCTATCCTTCAGTATCCCGATCCAGCTCTTAAATTCAACAGTTTCCCTCCCTCCATATCCAGCATTTCTCCTCACTCCCCTCCATCCATGTGCATATACTTCCCTCCCCTCCATCCATGTCCAGCACCTTCCCTCTTTCTCTCCTACCATGCCATCCAGAGTTATCCCTCTTTCTTTCTCCATCCTTCCACCCATTATCCTCTCCCAATCCTTCCGTCCATTGTCTTCCTCTATCTCCCCTTCCTTCTAGACAGTTCTCTCTTGACCCTTTTCCATTCAGCATGTCCTCTCTCACCCCATCCTTCCAGTGTCTTTCCTCTTTCCCTCCCTACCAGTTTCTTCCCTCCTTCCAGCATTTTTCCTCTTTCTCCCTCCTTTCATCCAGCCAGCATTTCTCAGTCTGACAGCCAGGGTCTCCCCCAGTTTCTCCCCAGCAGCTTCTCTCTCTCTCCTGCCCATGGCCCCTCTTGCTCTCCCCATCTCTTTCTGGCTCTCCCCTGCTTTTTTCCATGTCCCTGGCTCTCCCCTGCTCTTTTCCATGGTCCCTCTTTCTCTCCCCATCTCTTTCTGGCTCTCCCCTGCTTTTTTCCATGTCCCTGGCTCTCCCCTGCTCTTTTCCATGGCCCCTCTTTCTCTCCCCATCTCTTTCTGGCTCTCCCCTGCTTTTTTCCATGTCCCTGGCTCTCCCCTGCTCTTTTCCATGGCCCCTCTTTCTCTCCCCATCTCTTTCTGGCTCTCCCCTGCTTTTTTCCGTGTCCCTGGCTCTCCCCTGCTTTTTTCCATGTCCCCTCTTTCTCTCCCTATTGCTCTCTGGCTCTCCACTGCGCTGGCCGTATCCCCTGCTCTCCTTCTCTCTCCTCCTACTGTTTCCAGCCAGTGGCCACGTTCTCTTCTCTCCCTCCGGCCTGAGCCTCTTTAGCTGACAGAAGAAGAAAAAGAAGCGCAGGGCCGCAGCAGCGTTCAGACATGCGCTGTCGGCTCTGCCGGTCCTCTGCCCCCGAAATGGGAAATTGATGTCACGGGGCAGAGACCGGCAGAGCCGACAGCGCATGTCTGAACACTGCTGCAGCCCCGCGCTTCTTTTTCTTCTTATGCTGGCTCCGAGAGAAGCAGCGGCAGCGGATCAGTTGGGTAGATGTCGTTCCTGGCTGCCGCTGCTCAATAGAAGCGGCAGCAGCAGAAGATTTTGCCAGGAGTCTCGGCAGGGCCACGGGGAAGGTCAGAGCTGGGCTGGGGAGGCTTACCAGCTTATAATCGAACGAGAAAAACGCCCAAGTTCCGACCTAAATCGGGAGATGGGCGTTTTTCTCACAAAAACAAATAAAGCGGTATAATCGAAAGCCGAACTTTGGACGCTTTCAACTGCACTCCGTCGCGGATGCGGACAAAGTTGACGGGGGCGTGTCGGAGGCGTGGTGAAGGCGGAACTGGGGCGTGGTTATCACCCGAACAGAGATGGGCGCCTTTCGCCGATAATGGATGCGTTTGTAGCTAGAATTTAGGGCACTTTTCCTGGACCCTGTTTTTTTACGAATAAGGCCCCAAAAAGTGCCCTAAATGACCAGATGACCCCCAGAGGGAGTCGGGGATGACCTCCCCTGACTCCCCCAGTGGTCACTAACCCCCTCCCACCACAACAAAATGATGTTTCACAACTGTTTATTTTCACCCTCAAATGTCATACCCTCCTCCCAAGCAGCAGTATGCAGGTCCCTGGAGCAGTTGTTAGGGGGTGCAGTGGACGTCAGGCAGGTGGACCCAGGCCCATCCCCCCCCTACCTGTTACAATTGTGCTGCTTAATCTTATTAGTCGTCCAAGCCCCCAAACCCACTGTACCCACATGTAGGTGCCCCCCTTCACCTCTTAGGGCTATAGTAATGGTGTAGACTTGTGGGCAGTGGGTTTTGAGGGGGATTTGGGGGGCTCAACACCCAAGGGAAGGGTGCTATGCACCTGGGAGCTCTTTTACCTTTTTTTTTGTTTTTGTAAAAGTGCCCCCTAGGGTGCCCGGTTGGTGTCCTGGCATGTGAGGGGGACCAGTGCACTATGAATCCTGGCCCCTCCCACGAACAAATGCCTTGGATTTATTCGTTTTTGAGCTGGGCGATTTCATTTTCCATTATCGCTGAAAAGCAAAAACGCCCAGCTCACACCTTGGCGAATAAAACATGGGCGTCTATTTTTTTTTGAAAATACGGTTCACTCCGCCCCTTCACGGACCCGTTCTCGGAGATAAACGCCCATGGAGATAGGCGTTTCTGTTCGATTATGCCCCTCTTAGTCTCCCCAAGCCTCTTATACGGGGCGCCTATGGCATAGGAAGAAGAGCCAAAAATCCCAAGTAGCAATCCAGCAAAACAAGAGTGGAAAATGACCAAACCAAAAAGTGGAAGGCAATCTAGTTCATAAATTCATGTTTTATTATCTAGAACTTCTCAAATCTTCAAGTACACACAAGCTTGATATGGGCCATGTTTTGGCAACATCGCCTGCATCAGGAGTCCATACAGTCCAAACTGATGTCACAAGTATGAAGTGGAAAGAACGACTGTAGATCCCAAAGACTGAGAATTTTGCACATATTTCTTATGCAAGAGCACAGGAAAAACCAAATTGTATTCAAAAGATACGGTAATGGTAAATAAAGCAAAGGCACAAGCCTCCTCACTGTCTTTGTGACTTTAGATTGTATGGACTCCAGAATTAGGTAATGTGGAGGTGCATAATCGAACGCGAACGCCCATCTTCATGGGCGTCTATGTCCGAAACGGGTACGTGAAGAAGCGGGACAGACCGTATTTTCGAAAAAAATGGGCGTCCATCTTTTGTTTCGAAAATACGGTTTGGACGGACCAAATGCCCATGGATTTGGTCCTTTCTGAGCTCAGAAACGTCCTAATCCAAGCCATTTGGTCATGGGAGGGACAAATGTACAACACTGCCATAGCTCTTAGGGGTGAAGGGGGCAACTACATGTGGGTACAGTGGGTTTCAGAGGCCTCCCATTTACCACCACAAGTAGTACAGGTGGGGGGGGGGGGGATGGGCCTGGGTCTGCCTGTCTGAAGTGCACTGCAGTACCCACTAAAAGTGCTCCAGGGACAGGACTTGTTGCTGCTGTATAACCTTGGCACAGCAGTTGACACCTGAAGACTAATCTAGCTGAAAACGTCCTTTATTTGAATAAGCACGTTTACTCACAGTTAACTGCAGATCAGAGGTTGTGCCATTAGGATTATTAATTATGCTCAGCTTCAACAACATTGTAAACAGAAACAGCAAACAATAAATACATTCACAAGAAGATTCAGCAGACACTAAGATGAGATAAACAATTAGAGATAAGTAAGACAAAAGATAACATATTGCCCTGGATCTCTGGAATACCTTACCCCCCTCTTTGCATGCTGAATTATCCTATAAGAAGTTTCTTAGTGCCCTTAAGACCCATCTTTCTACCCAGGTCTTTGGTGAATTGGTGGGAACTGCCGAGTCCAAGTAGAGGGTGGTCTCTGCGCTTGTGCTTTCTCCACTACTTTTGACCTCAACTGCTGAGTCTTTTCTTGCACCCCTTTATTATGTCTTTCTATCTATTCTTTCCAGTCATGATTCTGACATTCTTTTTACTCAATTTAGCCTGTAAATGACTTTGATGTCTATGACAAGTAAGGCATTATAGTAAAACCATAATAAACATAAAACAAACTCATCCAAATAAACCACTCCCAGTTACTCTCCCCCAGTACAACTGTATTATCTAAATGCATGTGTGCAGTTTCTACCTCTCTTCATAGAGCACTGACACCAAGGGCATAACCGACAAGATATTTTTTTTGGGTTTGTGGCACATTAATGCCATAAGGGGCCCTTTTACTAAGCGGTGGTAAGCTCACCGCGGTCTTACCGTGCATCAGTTTGGAGCTACTGCCAGCCCAACACAGGCACCGGTGGTAGTTTCACCCTCAGCATGCAGCATTTCTGGTGCAAGTGGAAATATTAAAAAAATATTTCCACAGGGGGTTACCTGGCGGGTAGCGGTAAGTGCTCACCCCCACCTGGCCACATGGTAAGAGCAATCTTACCACATGGCTATGTCATTTTTCAGCCTTTGGATCCACTGCAGTAAAAAGGGCCTCAGTGCACGGCAAAAATGGCCCCCATCATTAGCGCAGGGCCTTTTTTTTTTACTGTAGCTTAGTAAAAGGGCCCCTAAATTTTTTTGCTTAATGCAACATGCTTATGCAGAATAAGATGTGCCACATTCAAATCTGAATCAGCTGCATAAATGTGCATTAAATTTTAGTGAACATAGAATAACACTTGATTTTTTGCATGCACTCTGGGGAATTAATGCTACTTTCAATGTAGTTTTAGCTTACTTTGAAAAACTGTTCCCACCATATTTATTGTTAGTTTATTATATATATCCATAGCAAGAAAGCTATAGATCAGGTTGCATTCTATTTGCTTTGTTCTCTGCCTTGAGCATGTACAGCTTTTCATCACTATAATAGGTCAGAAACCATCACCTGCATCTTGCAAATGCACTGATGTTACCTACAGCTGGTCAGAGAGATGTTAAAACCAAAAAATGGAGATTTTTGTTTTTCAAATGAACAATCAAATCTTTGTTCGGTATTAGAGTGTCTTGACAGCTGCAGCTATTCCAAAAAAATAAAGCTTTTCAGCACTTGGCTCAAATGAACTTCTCTGTTCCAACTTTAATAGCTACGGCTTTTACTTGGTATTTATGCTTTTGAACTGACAAATCAGATCAAATCCAAATAAAAATTATTTTAAAGCGGAGGATTGTTATTTGTGGATGAATAAATATAAGTCTGATGGAACTCATGGGAGTCATAAACAGTGTTAAAATCATCTGATGACATTGATTGTTCTGGTGATTATAGCAGTCGTGGAGGTTGGGAACTCCCCCCCCCCCCTTTTTTTTTTTACAAAGAGGAGCTTATTCCAGAGGATGGAACCCAGACAACACAGGTGCAGAAATTGCCATTATGACAGCAACATAGAGTAGACGGGACATCAAACACATTCCAGGAGCCCGGAACAACTCTCCTAGCAAATATTTTAGGTGTTGAGTGCTCTCCTGACCAGCATTCAGTATTGGATAAAAGGTTGTCATTTATACAGGCCCTTTCTAGACTGGTGCCTTCTGGTTCTTTGGATTCTCACATAGCTACTTTCAGAGATTTAGGGGTCCTTTTACAAAGCGGTGGTAATCCCAACGCGGTCTTACAGCTCGCTAAAACAGAAGTACCACTGCACTACTGCAGAAGCCCAGCGGTAGTTCCCTCCCCCAGCGTGCGCTATTTCTGGCACTGCAAAAATATTTCAATTTTTGTAGCGCCGGTGTGTACCTGGTGGTAATTGGTCAGTGCTTCTCATTGCCTGTTTACCACCGAGTTAGCGTGGGAGCCCGTACCGTCACCTCAATGATTGGTGGTAAGTGCTCCCCCCCAAAAAAATATGGGCACGTGGCAAGTGCTTCACTTGTCGCACGGCCATTTCTTAAAAATAAAAGACCTGCCTTTTACCCACTGCGGTAAAAGGGGGCCTCGGCACACATCAAAAACATGTGCCGATGCCAGCGTAGGCCCCCCTTTTGCTGCAGCTTCGTAAAAGGACCTCTTAGTGCTGAGGTATTTACATATTTTAGAGAACTGCCATCAACATCATGGTCCTCTTAATTTAACTAAACAACATTCCTAGGAACTGATATCACTAAAGAATATTTTGGAGTTAATTATCAGGCCAGCTGACAAGGGGTGCCATAGCGGTGCGGCACAGAGACCAATACAGGAAGCAATGACTCAGCTACAAGATGCTAGATACTAGTCAACTTTTAGCTACTGATTCAACTGAAGCTTTAAAATTTGAGATTTTTAAAATTATAAAGGATGGGTTTAGTTGGAGTTTTCTTACAAAGGCTGAAACTATGTTTTGATACAACAACCTCCTAAAGTGTCTGTATTTTATACGGTACCTAAGAATTCATACATCTATATCCAAACAAAAAAAGCAACACTGGGCCTTCAAGACTGAGACAACAGGAGTATTTTATTTGACAAATGACCCGACATGGGCCGTGTTTCGGCATTAAACAACGCCTGCCTCAGGGGTCAGGGTTTGGTTGTAAAGTGTGCAGGATGCCTCTGAAAATGAATGAAGAAAACTTTGAAACCAAGGGTTCCTGTCGAAAAAGACAGCCGCAATGTAGGAAATAAACTCCTGTGTTAGCCATGTCTTTTACAAAAACAACTTATAAAAGACACGGCTAACACAGGAGTTTATTTCCTACATTGCGGCTGTCTTTTTCGACAGGAACGCATCAAAATCAGCGTGGATTCTATAACAATGCACGTAACTTTATTGGCATAACAAGCTAATGAGCGCTGATAACAGCACTTAACAAGCAATAATGAGCACTAATTGGCACTGATTAGAATTTAGGTGCACATTTCGCTAAGCACATTCTGTAACAATGAATGCCGATCTTCTAACGTGTGGAGGCAAAAAGGGGCGTGGTTATGGACAGGGAAATGGGTGTTCCAAAATTTAGGCACCTAGTTATAGAATATGGCCCAGTGAGCCTAAATCTATGCGCTGAGATTTACATCAGGTTTTCATTGGTGTAAATGGATGTGTGTAGATATCAACGCTTAAATATCAACTAAACATATTCTATAATCGACACCTAAATCTAGGTGCTGATTATAGAATATGCTTAGTTGTCACAGATTTCAACACCGATTTTTTAGGCTCCTCTTTAGTACATTTGTTTGCTGCATTGGGCGCATTTTAGCCCTAATGCGGCTTAGTAAAAAGACCCCAAAGTCAGAGACCCACTGCACAGTTACTGCCTGTACTGCACAGCCACAGAGACCTTCACAGGCAGCCAGAGCTGCACTTACTAATCTCTTCCCATACAGCCAGCCAATCTTCCACATACACACAGTCAGCCAGATCCCCTTCTACCAGACCCATCTTTTCAGAAGACATGATAAGTACTCTCTGATAATATCTGTCAGCAAACTAAATGGATGCCTGCTATGTTGGGCTTAAATATATAGAAATACACATTCCATCCATATTCCAGATTCACAGCATTGCTTATTACCATGTTTGTCTTTGTCATAATACTTAAGTATTTGTCATGGCGCTACAATGGAAAGAAGTAGATATCATTAATAGACCATTGAATACAATTATTGTTCAAGTGTCAGCAACCTACATACAGTGTTACAATATTTAATCATATGACAAATGAAGGTTGACACTAAAGAAGAAAAATATAGCCACTGGATCCTTTCTTTTAACAAAATGGCTGGAAGTCAATAGGGGTGTGTGCATAGGAAAAATAACATTATTCTGTATACTTTTTATGTTTTTTTTTTTTCAAGTGATAGTGCCTGTTGTGGAGGGTCCATCTGTTTCTCCCCATCAATATTGTGCAAAGGTTTGTGTGTGTACCCAGCACATCTGCCACGCATACCAATCCCAATGTCCCAGTACCTCCACTGCACAGCTGCTGCTAGCCCACTGAGACACATCCTAACATAGCTTTCCTCACCTTGCCCCACACATAGAGATGGCCGAGTCTGACTGAAAGAACAGAAACTACACCATCCAGTTATTATTCATTTGGATTTGGAAAATAAGAGGAAGAATATTATAATGCCTCTATCACTCTATGGTGCAACCTCACTTTGAGTACTGTGTGCAATTCTGGTCTCCATATCTCAAAAAGATATAGCGGAATTAGAAAAGGTTCAGGGTTCAGGGAAGGGGATGATAAAGGGGTTGGAACTCCTTTCATATGAGGAAAGGTTAAACGGGTTAGGCTTCTTCAGCTTGGAAAAGAGATGGCTGGGGGGAGGGAGGGCAATATGATAGATGTCTACAAAATTCTGAATGGTATATACCCCAGATTCTATATATGGCAGCTAAAAATCTGCATGGAGACCGAAGAGTATTCTATAACAATGTGCATAACTTAATTGGTTAACTAGCTAATAAATGCTGTTAATTGGACATCAACAAGCAATTATCAGTACTAATTGGCACACAACTTGCTAAGTGTATTCTATAACATGGTGTGCATAAATTGTAAGTCACATAGAGGGGCATAATTGAACGTTGCCGGCGAAATAGATCGCCAGCGATGTATTTTGGCGGCAGCGCAACAGCTGGCCGGCCATCTTTTTTTCGATAATACAGTTTAGCCCGGCCAAATGCCAGAGTTCACTGGGTTTGAGATCGCCGGTTTTGTTTTTCAGCGATAATGGAAAAAAATGCCGGCCATCTCAAACCCGGTGAAATCCAAGACATTTGGTCATGGGAGGAGCCAGCATTTGTAGTGCACTGGTCCCTCTCACATGCCAGGACACCAACCGGGCACCCTAGGGGGCATTTCTAAAAATATTTAAAAAATACCAAAAAAGCTCCCAGGTGCATAGCTCCCTTACCTTGGGTGCTGAGCCCCCCAAATCCCCCCCACACCCACTCCCCACAACTCTACACCATTACCATAGCCCTTATGGGTGAAGGGGGGCACCTGTGGGTAGAGTGGGTTTTGGGAGGGGGGTTTGGAGGGCTTAACATTTACCACCACAAGTTTAACAGATGGGGGAGGGATGGACGTGGGTCTGCCTGCCTGAAGTGCACTGCACCCATTAAAAACTGCTCCAGGGACCTGCATACTGCTGTCAGGGAGCTGGGTATGACATCTGAGGCTGGCATACAGGCTGGCAAAAAAGTGTTTTATTTTTATATTTTTAGTGTGGGAAGGGTTGGTGACCACTGGGGGAGTATGGGGAGGTCATCCCCCATTCCCTCCGGTGGTCATCTGGTCAATTAGGGCAACTTTTTGAGGTTTGGTCGTGAAAATTAAAGGACCAAGTAAACCCGGCAAAATACTGCTTAACGCCGCTTCTTTTCCATTATCCACGAAAGCCGGCCATCTGGTAGCCACGCCCATGTCCCACCTTCACTTCATCGCCGACACGCCCCCTTGCACTTTCGCCGGCGTGGTGACGGGAAAGCGGCGATGGTGTAAAAAACGCCGCTTTCGATTATACCGATTTCGCCGCTTTTGCGAAATCGCCGGCCATCTCCTGATTTATGTCAGAAGATGGCCGGTGATCACTTTCGAAAATAAGCCTGATAGTTGAAAAGGGGGCATGGCCATGGGTGGGACGTGGGTGTTTCTAAAATCTATGCACATTATTATAGAATACACTCGATCTGCACCTAATTTAGGTGTCAGGATTTACACCAAGTAAAACTTGGCGTAAAAGGCCACAACTAAGTTTGGTCTTGTGGAGAGGTGCTTGGCATATTCTATATGCCGCATGGAAATTAAACCTATTTGATAAAATATAGGTGTGCTTTGGAGAATACGCCTAGGCGCCATGTACAGAATCTAGCCCATAACGGGTAAAAGTGAATCAATGTTTTACTCTTTCAACGTTTTGCTTTTTCAAAAAAGTACAAAGACTAGGGGACAGTTAATGGAGTTACATGGTAATACTTTTTAAACGAATTGGAGGGAATATTTTTTTACTCAACGAATAGTTGAGCTCTGGAAGTTGTTGTTAGAGGATGTGGTAACATCAGTTAGCATATCTGGGTTTAACAAAGGTTTGGACAAGTTCCTGGAGGAAATGTTCATAGTCTGCAATTGAGATGGACATGGGGGAAGCCACTGCTTGCCCCAGGATAGGTAGCATGGAATTTTGCTACTATTTGGGATCCTGACAGGTACTCGTGACCTGGATTGGCCACTGTTGGAAACAGAACACTGGGTAAGATGGACCATTGGTCTGACCCAGTATGGCTATTCTTATGTTTGTATACCTTTTCTGTAATAGCTCAAAGTGAGTTACATTCAGCTACACTAAGTATTTCCCTGTCTCTGGAGGGCTTACACTGTAATTTTGTACTTGAGGCAAGGGAGGGTTAGATAAATAACCCAAGGTCACAAGAAGGAGCAGCAGCAGCAGAATTTGAACCTGTCTTTTGATGGTTGTACACTTGGAGGGGCATAATTGAACGGCGCCAGCCAAATCGATGGCCAGCCATCTTCGGGGCCGGCGCCGTAAGCGGGCGGAGCCAAGCGTATTTTCGAAATATGCTTGGCACCGGCCAAATTGCTCACTGGGTTTAGAGTAGGATCGCTGGGTTTATATGAGATGGGCGGCTTCGTTTTTCAGCCATAATGGAAACTGGGCCCGGCCATCTCAAACCCGGCAAAATGCAAGGCATTTGGGCGTGGGAGGAGCCAGCATTTGTAGTGCACTGGCCCCCCTCACATGACAGGACACCAACCGGGCACCCTAGGGGAGCACTTAAAAATAAAAAAAACACCCCAAAATAGCTTCCAGGTGCATAGCACCCTTACCTTGTGTGCTGTGCCCCCCAAATGCCCCCAAAACACACTCGCCACAACTTTACACCATTACCATAGCCCTAAGGGTTGAAAGGGGGCACCTATATGTGGGTACAGTGGGTTTTGGGGTTTTTTGGAGGGCTCTACATTAACCACCACAAGTGGAACAGGTAGGGGGGATGGGCTTGGGTCCACCTGCCTGAAGTGCACTGCACCCACTAAAAACTGTTCCAGGGACCTGCATACTGCTGGCATACAGGCTGGCAAAAAAAGTTTTAGTTTTTTTTTTGGGGTGGGAGGGTGTTGGTGACCACTGGGGGAGTAAGGGGAGGTGATCCCCGCTTCCCTCCGGTGGTCATCTGGTCAGTTGGGGCACTTTTTCCAAACTTGGTCCTAAAAATAAATGGACCAAGTCCAGCTAGTCAAATGCTTGTTCGAGCCGGCCTCTTTTTTCCATTATAAGACGAAGCCGGCCATCTCGTACCCATGCCCCTGCCCCTCGTCCCGTCTTCACTACCCTACCAACACGCCCCCTTGAAGGTTGGCCGGTGCTGCAACGAAACAGCAGTTGAAGCCGGCCAAAATCGGCTTTCGATAATATCAATTTGGCCGGGATCAGGAGATCGCCGGCGATCTCCCGATTTGTGTCGGAAGATCACCGGCGATCCCTTTCAAAAATGAGCCTGTTGGGTATTGTAACCACTAGGCTACTCCTGTACTCTACTCTAGGGGCCCTTTTACTAAACCACATAGGCGCCTATGTGCGCCCAACGCATGTCAATTTGGAGTTCCCCCCGGCTACCGCTTGGCCCGGGTGGTAATTTTGACTTTTACACGTGCCCACTATGCACTCTGGAAAATAATTTTTATTTTCCGGCGCACGGTGGAAACTGGGTGGTAATCGTCATTCTAGGTGCATAGACCATTACCGCCTGGTTAATTCGTGAGACCTTACCGCTAAGTCAATGGGTGGCGGTAAGGTCTCAGGCCCAAAATGGACGCGCACCAGTTTTTATTTTGCCGCATGTCCATTTTCGGCCCCTCAAAAAGGTCTTTTTTGCAGGTGCACTGAAAAATGGACCTGTGCACATCCAATACATGCGTCTACACCAGCGTAGACCATTTTTTAGCGCACCTTAGTAAAAGGACCCCTAAGTGTACACTTTAAAACTTATTTCTACTTATTACACTTTAATACCTATTTCCAACTTTCCATGGTGCAGTAACAAGATACATATGCTTTATTTCCCTTTTTTTGGACTTGCAAGTCACTCTCTTGATATCATCAACATGTGAAATAGCGTTCAGAAATTCCCGGAGCATACTCAAGCTGTGATGTGGAGAAGTCAAACACCCTTTTCCACTCTTCAGGTTGAACACTGCTACATTTAAATATGTTCTGAAACACTTAGTACCATAGGAAATACGGGGAAATGTTGCTGAATTAGACAATCTGTCAGCTAATGTCAAAGTGAACTCCTTTGCCATAGAAAGATATAAAGTATGATAAGCTACAGTAATGAAAGTGTAATATATATATATATATATATATATATATATATATATATATATATATATGTGTGTGTGTGTGTGTGTGTGTGTGTATCTATATCTATATATCTATATCTATCCAGAGCTTTTTTTGAGGGGGTACTTGGGGGTACTAAGTACCGGCACCTTTTCCATTGTCTGCTAAAATTGACCCATGGTCCCCCTCTTTTAATGAAAGAGCTCAGGCTGTAGCCTATTGGTTGCTGCAGTAGGCTTTGAGCCTGGTAACCTGCATTCAATTCCCACTGCAGCTCCTTGTGACCTTGGCCAAGTCACATAACCCTCCATTGCCCCAGGTACAAAAACTTAAGATTGTGAGAGCTCTAGGGACAGAGAAAGTACCTGCATATAATGTGTACAGTGCTGTGTACATCTAGTAGCACTATAAAAACAATTAGCAGTTGTAGCATTTATTTGAAACAATCTCATTAATAGTGTACATTCTTCTGAAGGAGATATTCTGAGTGATAATTGTCAGGATCTGGAAAATGATATTTGGGAGGTGCAAGGGGTATGTTCCATTTAAGTGCTCCACCTATTCCACTTCTGTTCTATCTTCCCCTACTCTCCAGTTTGCTCTCTAGAGGTGTGCAGCCTGAAAATTTTCATTTTGTATTATTTCTCATGTCATTTAGAGGAATGCTTGTTTTGTTTGGGAGCTTATTTCCTATGGGCCCCTTTTAGCAAGCTGAAGCAAACGGGGGCCGGCGCTGGCATCGGTGTGTGTTTTACACACATGCCGAGGCCCCCTTTTACCACAGCTGGTAAAAAGGAAGTCTCGCCTTCCTGCAGGAAATGGCCATACGGCAAGTAAATCACTTGCTATGCGGCCATTTCGGGAGAAGCTTTTATCGGCACCCATTGAGGTGGTGGTAAGAGCACCCACATTAACCTGGTGGTAACTGGGCAGCGCACGGCACTGTCCGATTACCACCGGGTACACTCTGGCGCTACAAAAATAAATACATTTTTGCAGCACCAAAAATGACAGTGCACTAGGGATGGGAAATACTGCTGAGCTGCCCAATTACCACAAGGCATGCCTCTACTCCCCACCCACTGGTGTTAGAAAATAAAAGCTATTTTCTAGTGCCAGAAATAGCACATAGTGGAACCAGAACTATCACCGGGCTCCTGGAAGAGCCTAGCGGTAAAGCCAATTCATCGCACACTACCCCAGCAGTAGCTCTACTCTTGGCTGGTAAAAGGGACCCTTAATTTGTGTGATGGGCCACTGAATCAGATACATTTTAAAGAGAATTTGATAGTGTATCACTGCGGCAAACTGGAACATGGACATCACATGTATAAATATTGTATGTGGTCACAGGTGTCAGTTGGAAAAAAATATGCCAGCTTTGGCACTGTCGGAAAATCAAAACAGCAAAGCAAAGTCCAGGATTCTGGGAATATTCCAGTTTTTACTAATGAAGTAAAAAATTCAAAACAATAGTTTGACATGTGAGAGGCATGCCAAGAAAAGTGTGGGGGTCTGTTGGCCATGCAGAGACAAACTTACTTGGATTTCAGCTTCCTAAAATGCGTGGGACTTGGTAGAAGTGACTGATGATCTATAGATACCCTGCTGTGTGTATCTCATAATGTGAAAAAGTCTGGCAGGTCTGGAGGATATTCGTCTCACTCTTGTAGACAGTTGCCCCTGTGTATCATTTTCCAGGAGTCAAATATCAGTAGTTTCTGGAAAACAAAACCAAATTTGTTAAAGAACTTATCTCAAATTCTATACAGCATGCATTAATTTCCATGTGGAAATCAAAAGCATATTCTACAACAATGCATGTAACTTTTACTAAGCTGCGGCAAAAATTGGCGTTCAGTAGTGTGGATATGTGTTTTTGGTGCTCGCTGGGCCAGTTTTTACCGCATCTGGGAAAAGGGGCTTTTTTTCAATGGGCTGGGAAAAGAGCCTATGGTAAAACTGAAACCAGGTTGCACCTAATTATGGCCTGAGCCCTTAACGCCACCCATTGATCTAGCGGTAAGGGCTCACATGCTACATACGTGGTGACCGGCTGGTGCACACTGATTAACTCTGAAAATGCGGTAGGAAATAAAAAATAATTTGTCCATGTAGTGTGCCAAATCAAAATAACCTCCCGGGGGGCATGGTAGCCTGAGGTTGTCTTGTTTTGGCGCATACTGCATGTGTGTAGAGTCTATAGCGCCTTTGTAAAAGGGCCCCTATATTTGTTAAATAGCTAATCAGTGCTGTTAATTGGATGTTAACAAGCAATTATCAGCACTAATTGGCATTAATTAAGACTTATGCACACAGCTGGCTAAGTGTATTCTGTAATGTGATGAGTGTAAATTCCAAGTCGTGTGGAGGGGCATTTTCAAAAGAAACATCTAAGTGTGAATTTGGACGTTTTACAAAGATGTCCAAATTCCAAAGTGGGGAGAAGGTCATTTTTGAAAAAGATGGATGTCCATCTTTTGTGTTCGAAAATACCATGGTCGTCCTGCAATTTGGACGTCTTTGATTTTCGGCCATTTTCGAAAACTTCCAAGTCTAAAACGTCCAAAGTCAAGCTATTGGGACTTAGGAGGAGCCAGCATTTTTAGTGGACTGGTCCCCCTGACATCTCAGGATAGCAATCAGGCACCCTAGGGGGCACTGCAGTGGCTTCATAAAAAGCTCCCAGGCATGCATCTGACCATTACTCCCTTACCTTGTGTGCTGAGACCCCCAAACCCCCTCTAAAACCCACTACCCCCAACTGTACACCACTACCATAGCCCTTACAGGTGAAGGGGGCACCTAGATGTGGGTACAGTGGGTTTCTGGTGGGTTTTGGAGGGCTCGCAGTTTCCTCCACAAGTGTAACAGGTAGTGGGGTTAGGGGCCTGGGTCCACCTGTCTGAAGTGCATTGCACCCATTACTAAACCACTCCAGGGACCTTCATGCTGCTGTAATGGACCTCAGTATGACATCTGAGGCTGGCATAGAGGCTGGCAAGTAATGTGATTTCCTGTGCGGCGTCTGTGGCTCAGCCCTAAGGGAGTTTCAATCCGGCATGCAGCTACTGGAGGTGTAGAACAAATTTGATGGTGGTTCCTCCTGAGGAAGATTTGTGAAATGTGGTCCTGCATTGAGGAGCCGGCATAACATGAAACAGATATGGTGGACTGTTGAGTTAGTCACCGAGCACACAGCACCTGTATTGTGATGCATACTAATGACTGGAGGTGGCGTATTTGAACAGCCAACGGAGGTTTAACAGACATACAGAGTTTGTCCATGAAGAACAGTCATCCAGCGTTTATGTGGAAACATTTTCACTGCGTCCATGCGGAAGGTGTGGCGTTTGTACGAAAAGGACTATTTTGCTGGCAGGACTGAGTTTTGATTATTTGAGTATGATATAATGTATAAGCATGGTAAAACATATGCACAATACGAAACAGTATAAGCATGCAGTTTAAAATGTAAAATCAACTGTTTTGTATTTAAATTAAATACAGGTGTGCAAGGTGAGCGGAGGAGTGAATGTGTGAGGTTTTAATAGTAGGCAGCAGTGCTAGTGAGGTTAGCGGGCATTGCAATATAATAAAATGTTTTTGTGATAAAGAAAAAATACTGGAGTCTTTGTGTAGTCGAAAGTAATGTTCTTCATCATAATGTTTGGGGTTGGGAGGGGGTTAGTGACCACTGGGGGAGTAAGGGGAGGTCATCTCTGATTCCCTCCAGTGGTCATCTGGTCATTTGGGGCACCTTTTTGTGCCTTATTCGTTATAAAAACAGGTCTAGCTGAAAACGTCAAAGTTTTAGTCATGGACATCTTTGCTTTGTTCCATTATGGCTCAAAGATGTCCAAGTCTTAGGAACGCCCAAGAACTGCTTCGAACACGCCCCTGACACGCCCCGCTTGAGATTTGGACGTACTTCAGAGAAAGACATCCAAAATCGGGTTTTGATTATACCGATTTGGACATTTCTGTGAGTTGGACGTCCAAATACCGATTTATGTCACTTTTTGGACGTTCATCTCTTTCAAAAATGAGCCTGATAGTTTGATAGGGGGTATGGTTATGGGCATGGAATGGGTTGGTCATGGGCGTTTCAAAAATCTATGTATATTATTATAGAATATACCCAGGAATGCCCTCAAAACAGCCAGTTTTCAATTAGGCACTACCCGGACATTTTCAGCAGCACTACTGAAAATGAGTGGTTAGACCCAAACAAGAGATATAACCAGCCAGGAACTGTTTCTGGGCAATTGAATTGTTTTGAATATCAACCCGATTTAGAATAATGACATATACACATGCTTGTGTGTACATATGCACATAAATGCCAAAATTCTGCTTAGGCGTTATTCTGTAAAAATGTAAATATCTTACACAGCATATAGTAACATAGTAGCATAGTAGATGACGGCAGAAAAAGACCTGCACGGTCCATCCAGTCTGCCCAAGAAGATAGCTCATATTTGCTACTTTTTGTATATACACTACTTTGATTTGTACCTGTGCTCTTCAGGGCACAGACCGTATAAGTCTGCCCAGCACTATCCCCGCCTCCCAAACACCAGCCCCGCCTCCCAACCACCGGCTCTGGCACAGACCATATAAGTCTGCCCAGCACTATCCTCGCCTCCCAACCACCAGCCCTGCCTCCCAACCACCGGCTCTGGCACAGACCGTACAAGTCTGCCCAGCACTATCCCCGCCTCCCAACCACCAGTCCCGCTTCCCACCACCGGCATATATTTGACAGATAGGCGTACACATGGGTAGAGTCAGGGCGGAAAATGGGTGAGACTCACAAACTTATAGGGGTAAATTCAATAAATGGCGCCTAAAAAATTGGCACTGAAAAAAACACGTAAGCAGTATTCTATAAGCCATGCCTAAAGTTCAGTGCAGCTTATAGAATACACGCTTAAGCAGAGAGTCAAATGGTGCAATTGCCATGCCTAAATTTATGTACGGAGCACCATTATTCTGTAATTACATATGTAACTCCAAGCCACACTCCCATTCTGCCCCAAAATGCCCATGATCCTCCCCTTTCCATGCCCCCTTTTTTGGACCGCGTGTAAATTTTAGGTGCAGATTCCATGCCTAACTTTACATGCGTTGGTCCCAATGAAATCTAATTAGTGCCAATTATTGCTTGCTAAAAAGCCATTTATTGGCATTAATTGGCTTGTTATTCAATTAAATTGCACATGCAAATCGGGAATGCACCTAAATTTGAGCACACAGTTTTTGCTGACCTTTATAGAATCAGGATAACTTATAGAATACCATAAATTATATGCATGTATTACACCAATGCTGAAGAGCCTAAACTGGATTCCCAGTAAAACTTGGTGTAAATGCTGACACCTAAATTAGGCACAGACAGACGTATTCTATAACAACATGTATAGATTTTAGAAATGCCCATTACCCCCCCATTCCACAGCCATAACCACCCCCTTTACAACTATGTGACTTAGAATTTACACGAATGTAATAGAATATGCTTAGTTTTGTGTGTAGAGTCTAATTAATGCCAATTAATGTCAATACTTGTTTGTTAATTAGGAATTATCGGTACTGATTGACTTGTTAACTAATTAAGTTGAACGTGCAAATCCAGAATATGAATGTATCTGCATGTGGAATTTAAATCACGCTATATAGAATCCGGGGGTAAGTGCTTAACTTTGGGCGCAAGCACTTCCGCCTGCCAAAGAATGGTATAAATACCTGCACCAACTAATGGGCGTTAGGTGCAGAAATGCAGGTATTCTATAACATTGTACCTATATTCTGAGACGCCCCTCTCATGCCCCCACCTCCTTTGGAGCTGTGTATTAAAATGTAGGCGCATTTGTTCTAGAAAAAGAGCATACGGCAGATCCGTGTGTAATTCCTAATTAGTGCCAATTAAATCTTAGTAACACCAATTATTGTTAGTGCCCAACTGACTGTTTACTTTGCAAGTGAATCTGTGATCTGCACCCAAAATTATACTCCCGACTTTGGGTGATCTATACAGAATCCCTTGGGTTTGTGTATGTTTGGATCATTGCATGTCTTGCTCATGCAAAATCAATCTAATATGCATTGACCCCTGAATTGATCTAAAGTTGAGTTGTGTACATTATAACACGCTAATGTTTACAACATTTATTTATTTATTTATGCATTCTTGTATCGCTCTATGTTCCAAAACCAAATTTTGGTTCAAAGAGACTTGCAAATTACATTTAGGTGACGTTACAATTGTGTATTTCAGTTAGAAAGTTAGGCGAAGTTTCCAGTTAGAGAGTGGTGTAGGCCATCTTTGGCTTCTGTCTTTAGTTATAGAATTTTTTTGAAAAGGTAGGTCTTCAGTTCTTTTCTGAACTATAGATAATTTGATATACATCTTGTGGCCTTGGGTATTGAGTTTCACCAGTTGGAGCCCAGATAGCTGAATCAGTCTGTGTACATGGTTTTGTAAACTGAGTTTCTGAAGTTGGGTATTAACAGAAATGTTCAAAATGAACTGAAAAAAAATGTCTAAACATTGAGGAAAAAGTCCAAAAATAGTTTGCACACACATCCCTACCATACAGTCAATATAAACTCTATAACTAGATATATATGAGAAAGTCCCCCTTTCTGCGCATACGTGCAGAGAAAATTAGCATTTACATGCTTACGTGCACTAAGCAGCATTCAGTAAGAGTATGCATGCTATAGTGTGCAATTGAAAGGGGTGTACATGTGGGTGGAGCATTGGCAGGACATGGACAGGGCTCCCACTGATCCATGTAATGTACAGAATAGTTTAAGCTGTGCATACCCTTGCTGCATTTAAGCACCCACAATTGTATCAGGTCTATGGCTGGTGTATCTGTGGGCACATATATTTTAGGCTTGCCAATGCCGGGTTACTCTAGTATTCTGTAACAGAATTAAGGTGAGCAGTACAGAGAAGGATTCGAAGCATACAACAAATAATACAAGGCAAAAAAGCACCAAGAAGCCTTCAGATCCAGAACAGGTCCTTTAGTAAGTCTTGTAAATCGATGCTGTACATCAATGACCCAACATGGGCCATGTTTCAGCACTCAGTGCTTTGTATGTTCTACAGAGAACGGATCGCAAGAAGATTGACTCCCTAACAGGTCAATTGTCATTATTAGGATCCCGATGTTAGGCTGGTTCGTTTTGGAACCTTTATGCTGTACGACCCCTCATGCAGAAATTGAATGCCGAAACATGGTCTGTGTTGGGTCAGTGATGTACAGCATCGATCTACATGACTGATTAAAGGACCTGTTCCAGATCTGAAGGCTCTTGGTGCTTTTTTGCTTTGTACAGAATTAGGCTGCCCAGATGTTCTTATAGAATACTAGTAAAAAAGGCCCGCTTCTGACACAAATGAAACGGGCGCTAGCAAGGTTTTCCTCGGCTCCCCTGCAGCCACTCATGTCCAGCAACCCTCCTTTCCCCCTGCGCCCACTGCAGCCACCCATGTTTAGTGAACCTCCTCTCTCCCCTGCCCCCCCTCCTGCCACCCATGTCCAGCGACCCTCTTCTCTCCCCTGCCCCCCCTGCAGCCACCCATGTCCAGTGACCCTCCTCTGGACATGGATCAGCTGTGAGGCATATTTTTTTCCCCCGGGTTCTGAAGTTGACATCATAATGGCTAGGGTGATGTCAGCCTGATCTATGGAGCCTAGCAGACCAACTCGGAATGAGCCACGGTCCCAGGCAAGTCAGAATGTTGGAGGTGAGAATTATTATATAGGATACTCTCACTGCATGAAATTGGATTGCCTAAAAGAAGGTTTCCACTTACAGAATTGCCATCTATTTGTGCATGTATTTTTCATCTATTCAAAAATATGCTACTTCTAACAATTTTTTTCTGGACCTAAATGATTTTTCCAGCAACAGCCAGGAGTATATGTAAGGGAGCGTAATGTTTTTCGCCAGCTCTGTTGCAAGTTTGCTCTTGACATCTTATTGGATTTGAGAGCCCCTGAGGCAGCACTTTGTTCAGGCGAACCATGGCCACATCTATTGCTAATAAAAGTAGGATTGGAATTTAATTGGATCTTGTCTATTGGACCGTCCATTTTTTAAATTTGATTTGCTCTTGATTTTATGCAGGTCTAGCTCTTGTGAATCGACTGCCTGTATTTTTCTTGGGACTAAATGATCTTAAATACATTCCTTTTTTCCTAAGAAACAGTATCTGGAAAAGTCATCTACTATGGTATGTAAGGCATTGCATTTCTTTTCTTATCACTGCATCTGAGATTAAATTATAGTAGGCATTACACAGCATGTGTTACAATTTTTCATAAATGTGCAATAGACCCTGACAACACATGCATGAAATTACTAAAACTCTTTTGTGTCACTTTCAGGATCACACTTTTCTTTTTTTGCACCCTTCATGTTCCCTCAGGTCTCTATTCACAGCTCCACTCAGTAGGGTAGTTCTGTGTAAGCATGTTCTGATTTTAGCTATCATTTAGTAGTTTTCTTTAAATAGAGGTGAAAAACAAATAAGAAGAAAGATAGATAATACGTGTAGACCAGGTCTTCCTCAATCTGACAGGTGAACCCACAGCCTGTCAGATTTTCAGGACCCCCCCAACCACAACATATATAAGGTGTCAGTTTGCATGTAGTCGATGCCTAATCTTATACCTATTCACTGAGATATTCTGAAAACCCGACTGGCTATGGGATCACTAAGACAGATTTGGGAAGTCCTGATGTAGAGATAGCTGGGTATTTTTTTTTTTTTTTTAGTTTTTATGGGCACCTCACTAGGCACTTAGGGTTGAATTCAGTAAATGGCGCTCAAAATTCAGTGCCTTAAAAAATCTATAAAGGGCATGCTGATTCCTTTGCCCAACTTTAGCCATCAGACTTACGCCTACTGAAACCTGATATAAATGCAGGCACCCAAGTTAGGCAGGCTGAGGCCATATTCTGTAATTACTTGTGCAACTTTTCAGATTGCCCCTGACACGCCCATGGCCGTGCCCTCTTTTTTTAGTTACATGTTAGTAGAGTTAGGCGCCCTGCATTATAGAGAAGCGTGCAGCCAAATGCGCACACAAATTTTAATGAGTGCCAATTAACATCAATTATTTGGTGTTAGCACCCAATTATTGATAGTTAAGGGCTCGTTACTCAATTAATTTGCATGCACAAATCTGAATGCCTTATATAGAATCCGGGGCATGGACTATAATGTGTTCTGATAATAGGAAAGCCTTTGGATTTTGGTTAGTTCATTTGTAGAAGGGAGAATATATCCCGTATTCTCAATATTCAGATTTTACCTACTACCTTCTTGAATATAGCTTCACTCCAAAAATCCACCCCTTTTGATTTTTGGCCAGTGGCAGTCACTGAAGTTAAAGGTGCTGACTGCTGCAGGTGAAATCAGATCTGGATATTCAATGTCAGGCCTAATCCAAGTACCAGCATTAAATATCTGGGTGTTAAGCAGCTGTGAGAAGTTATCCCAGTGCCAGTGGCATTCCTAGGTTGGCTGCCACCCGGGGTGGATCACCACTGCACCCCCCCCGGGTGCAGCGGCGTCCCCCCCCAGGGTGCAGCATGCCACCCCCCAGTGTAATGACACCCCCCTGGTGCAATGACACCCCCCGCATCAACCCCCCCCAGGTGCATTCTTAGCTGCTGGGAGCAGCCACGCGGCTGTCGGCTCAGCTGGCTCCCTGTGCCCCGGAACAGGAAGTAACCTGTTCCGGGGTAGAGGGACCAGGGAACCACCGGAGCTGGCAGGTGCGCAGCTGCTCTCTGAACCCCTCCAGCAGCGTGCACCCGGGGCAGACCGCCCCCACCGCCCCGCCCTTGCAACACCACTGCCCAGTGCCAGTTGACATTCAGACTGGTGCCCTGATAACTGGTGGAATAACATTAGTACAGACATTTTGCTGTCCTAACTTTATCTGGACACTTATCTGATTAGTGTGTGAAAATTGCCCATGACCTGGGAAGTCCTGGGTCTGTCCTGACTCCATTGCCTGGATAGTGCCACGTGGTTTGTACTGATATTCAGCAGCACTAACCTGCTAAATGCCAGCAGGATTTAACCAGATTGGAGCCTTCCTTCCAGGGACATAGCCAGACACACAATTTTGGGCAGGCCTAAACCCAAAGTAGTTAGGCATGACAACCCCACCCCTGCTGCCCCCACCCCACTCTGCCCCACCTGGCAGGGGCAGACTGAGAGTGGTCTGGGTCCCCAGGCACTGAGAGTGGTCTGGGCCCCCCACCCGGCTGCTGCCTGATGCCCACCCTGCTGCCGCCTGCTGTCCCCCTACCACTGCAGCCAACGCCCTGCCATCCCGGTTCTTTCCTGCCCACTGCGCTGCCACTATTATCCCGCCCGAAGATGCAAATTTCAAAAACTAGCATATTTCAATCACTATAGGTTAATAAATACAAATAAAACAAAAAATGGAAAATATGATGATACCATTTAAATACATTTTTCAATTAGCTTTCAGAGGCCAAAACCTCTTTCCTCAGGTCAGGACAGTATACTGGTGTTAAGGTATTTTGTTCTGACATGAGAAAGGAGGATTGGGTCTCCAAACATTCGTAAAAAATGTATTAAAATTAGTCCAATAAAGATAACACCTTATTTCCATTTTCTGTATTTATTAACACAGCTACCACACTACTTTATCCTAAACTAAAAATAAAATTCATTTTTTTCTACCTTTGTTGTCTGGCCGTTTATCTTTTCTAATTGTGTTGGTCCCAGTCTCTTATTTCTTCTTTCCTCGATCTCTTCTTAACTCCCGCCAGCGTCTGCCCCTCTCTCTCCCTTCCCTTTCCATCCAGTATCTGCTCCCCCTCTCTCTCCCATTTCCATCCAGTGTCTTCCCCCTCTCTCCCCCATTTGCCCTTTCCGTCCAGTGTCTTCCCCCCTCTCACCCCTTTTCATCTATAGTCTGCCCCCTCTCTCCCCCTTTTTATCCAGCGTCTGCCCCTTCTCTCTCTCCCCCTTTCCATCCACCATCTGACCCGTCTCTCTCCTCACTTGCATCCAGAGTCTCTCATTTTTTTCTTCCTTCTCCATCCAGCATCTGGCCCCCCTTTCTCCTCACTTCCATCCACTCAGGCCCCTCTTTCTCCCTAGTTCCATCCAACATCTGTTTCCTCTCTCCCCCTTCCATCCTGCATCTATCCCCTCTCTCCCCCTCATCCAGTGTCTGTCCCAGGGGCAGACTGACAGTGATCTGGGCCCCTGGGCAATAAGGAACATTAGGCCCTTCCCCTACCCTCTTTCCCCTCCCCCTCCCATCCTTCCCCCTCCCCTGACCCCTCTCCCTCCTTACCCTCCCCACCCCAGGTCCTGCTACTTCCCTGCCTTTAAGCAGCCAGCGCCCAGTTTAGATGTCTCATCCTTTTCTCTTTTATATGTTTTAAACCCCCCTTCCTCTCTCAGTCTCTCTCAAACCTTTCCTTCCCCCTGTGATCTGGCAGTTCCCTCCCACCCCTGGTTTACCTTTCAACTTGTTTCTTTCGCACAGCAGCAGCAGCGTTTCAGAGCAAGTTGCCTGTGCAAGCCTCGGAATCTCTTCTCTGCAGCACCCCTGATGAAACAGGAAGTTACATCTTAGGGGTGGGGTGTGGCAGAGAGGAGACTGGGGCCTGCAAAGGCAACTTTCTCTGAAATGCTGCTGCTGCTGTGCGAAAGAAACAAGTTGAAAGGTAAACCGGGGGAAGCTGCCATGGCTCCCCCTGTTCAGATCTCATGGAGAGGGAGCAGGTAAAAAAGGTACTGGCATAAAAAAAGCCCTGGGCACAAGGGAGGAAAGTATTGGGCCCCCCCCCACTGCTCTGGGCCCTCATGCACTTCTGGGTTGCCCTGGAAGATAGTATGCATCTTGACACGTTTAAATTCATATTTTTTGAATGAGATACAGTTGATAGATAAGCAAGGAAAGACAAGTGGCATGGTATTTGCAGCTCAGAGGCGGCGGCGCCGCCGAGGGGGAGGGGGCTAAAATGTGCCCCCTCACCTCAGGCTCTGGACTCCCCTCCCGCCGAAGTCTGGCTACGCCCCTGTAGGCAGCTCAAGGTATTGTCAGCCTCATCAGTTAGTCACTATCGATGCCAGTTCACACACTTAGAATAAGTTCTGTGAATCTATTATTTTACTCCAGCTTTTGATTGGATTTTTAAAAAGCTATGCCAGTTATTTCCAAAGATAACTGGAAATTGTAAACTGCATACATTTTATCAGTTGAGTAAAAAAAACAAACAAGTGTTGCAGTGTGTGCCAGACAACCTGGCTAAGAAAGGATATCTCGTGTTTTCATGTTTCACACCTTCTTGGAACTGTTTTTGCACTATCACAAGTTCATAGTGACAGCATTACAATGCTTGTTTAAAGACTTGAATATGAGACACTTATTTTAGGGCTTTTAAATTGCAGCTTTACTTAGGGTGTTTCACATACTGATTCTTAACAGATCATGCCAAGTGATGTCTCTAGTAAGAGTAGATATAAAATTAAGTTACGATGGCTTTCTTGATTAATAAAATGCTTGGCATGAAAAGGTAACTGGAGCGTTATAAAATTTTTCTCTGTGATTTAGCCCAGTCTGTTTTAATAGCAGCGTGACTACGTTGTTAAAATGAAGGCCAGCAGCTGTTGAAAGCAAATCAGTAACCTCCGTATCTTTCTACTCACTCTTTGCTCTTCTTCATAAAAATCTGAGCTACAAAGAAAAACAAAGCAATCATTTTCTTCTAAGATCACACAGACACAAAGCATAGTAACATAGTAAATGACGGCAGATAAAGACCTGTACAGTCCATCCAGTCTGCCCAACAAGATAAACTCATTTTACATGGTATGTGATACTTTATAGGTATACCCGAGTTTGATTTGTCCTTGCCTTTCTCAGGGCACAGGCCATAGAAGTCTGCCCAGTACTGTTCTTGTACTAAGTTCTGAAGCTAGCATCGAAGCCCCTTAAAATTTACACTTTTGAAATGTATTAAAGTGTGATATAACTGGGCACCTTATTTAGGTGTGCTGAGGATGGGTGATAGGCGCATATTCTGTAACAGGTCCTAGGGGGTCATTTTACTAAGGTGCGCTGAAAAATGGCCTGAGGTAGTGTAGGCACAGATTTTTGGCATGCGCAGATCCATTTTTCAGCGCGCCTATAAAAATGCCTTTTTTTCAAATTTTTGCCAAAAATGGATGTGCAGCAAAATAAAAATTGGCGCACGTCCATTTTGGGTATGAGACCTTATCGCCAGCCATTGACTTAGCAGTAAGGTCTCATGCATTAACCGTGTGGTAATGACCTACAAGTGTAGAATGACATTTGACATGCGTAGCTGATGCGCATCAGAAAATGAAATTACCGCAAGGGCCACATGGTAGCCGGGCGGTAACTTCAAATTGGCATGCATTGGGCGTGCATAGGCGCCTACATGGCGTAGTAAAAGGGCCCCTAAGTGACTAGATAGAATGCTAGTGGAACCCAATATTGATGTGCCTAATGTTTAGGTGCCTTTACTTATACCAGCCTTGGAATGGAGGAGTAGCCTAGTGGTTAGTGCACACTCTTTGCAAATACACATCTATGCAAGACATAGCAGTCCATCTCAACTTAGTCCTCAGGCCACATCTAGCCAGTCAGGTGTCCAAGATATCCACAATGAATATGCATGTGATAGATTTGCATGCATTGCTTCCTCAGTATGTAAATCTGCCTCATGCATATACACTGTGGATATCCTGAATCCCTGGCAGGATGAGAGTGCCCCAAGGACTCGGTTAAGAAGCACTGATCTACAGAATAGTGCTCAGATGGAATATAGCTGCCTTGTGATTCCTGCATCTGAACTTCAGCAGCTGAGGGGCTTTATTAATCACCTAGAAACTTCTGTGTTTGCCTTTGCATCGCCTAAGGCCCTGGTATGTTGGGGTGCTGGTGCACTTCTGCCTAGTCCAGCTATGGTCTGTAATTCTTGCCTGATTCTAGTTTAGTCTTGGTGTAGCTTTATGTTCTGTATTGCTTGTTTATTGTATTGCTTGTTTCCCAGTCTTGTTTCTTGTTTATATGTCTTTGTCTAATTCTAGGTTGTCTGTGTTTCTTGTTCAGTGGCTGCCTGGCAGCTTTCAGTTCTATCTCCTTATCTATCAGTGTTTGTTCCCTGTTTCAGTGGCTGCTTGCAGCTTTCAGTTCTGTCTCCTTATCTATCAGTGTTTGTTCCCTGTTTCAGTGGCTGCTTGCAGCTTTCAGTTCTATCTCTTGTCTGTCTGAGAGTCCTAGTCTAGTGTTCTGCCCAGCCTCCCTGTGATTCTAGACCCTGTGTGTATCCTGCTGGTATCCAGCTCCTGCCCTGTCCTGCAAGTCCTGCCGGCCACCTGCACCCAGGGGCTCAACTCCTGGGGAAGGGCGGCTAAGTGCAGGTGAAGCCTAGCCGTCCCTGTCAGAGTTCTGGCTTAGTCCTGTGTGGGGTGGTTTTGCCTGCCGCTGCCGCTCCTCGGCAGTGGTCCAAGGGCTCACAAACCTAGTTCCAGCTTTGAAAACGTGACACTTATTACTAAGTAAAGCTGTAATACCCAAAAACTCACCCTATATTCTTTTTAGCGCCAGCTCTGCATAATTACTTGTCAGCAAAGATGGCGTCGTCGTCTTCTAGAATCATTTAAATATCATCTGTTTAATGACGTTATTAATCCCACCCCCTATTTCCTAGAAGGGTTTGAAAGATTAGATCAAAGATGCCCAATCTAACTCGGCATTTAAGCCCCTCGGCATAACTGTTTGTAGCATAAAGATGTTCCATTGCTCTCTAAAATTGAGAAGTTTCCCTATTGAACCACCCTCCTTTCTTATATTGATACATTCGACAATCCTCCAACGCATATCTTCTATCCTATGTTGTTTTTGTACCCAATGGCCCACTAGAGGAGCCTGCATATTTTGGGTATGCATCCTAGATTTATGCTCATTCAGACGTATTTTAATTGATCGTGCACTCCTCCAGATATATATAAGATCACAAGGACATGTGATTGCATAGACTACATTACTACTGCATGGTTTTTCGGCGCCATTTATAGAATTTGGCCCTTAAAGGGCACCTAAGACTTCTAAAAATACCTCCTGTATGTAGAAAACTCTATCAGCTACTTCAACAACACAAAATATTACCTTGCATCACATGAATGAATTTCCTTTGTAGGTGTATGCACAATCACAAAAAGAGGGTAAAACAGCATACAAAATAATACAGAAACAGAAAAAGAGCAACACTGGGCTTCTAGGATCAGGATAATCAATGTCCTCCTTTATTGAATGCTGACCCGACACGGGCCGTGTTTCGGCGCACAGGCGCCTGCTTCAGGGGCCTAACATAAAATAACATATAAATATATCAATCATATGTAAATTAAAACATACATATTGTAACCAGGTACCTCTAGGTGCAGCCAAGGATAGAACAATCTCCTTCAGCCGCAGGCTCCTGGTATAGTCAAGAAAACAAATGTCCATCAGCAACTTCAATTTTAAGGCTTTTATTCCATGCAGGTTTCTAGTAGACCTGATACACGGTTCCAACAGCAACATTCACCTTTAATCTTAAGCACATGTAAGCCACCTGAAAGTGTGTGGCAAATAGTCCCCTTTAAGCCGTAGGCTACCAGCACCTACCAGGATGCAATACAGGCTCATAGTCAGCTTCAGTCTGGGCTCTTTATCCAATGCACAATAAACAGTAGTTCAATTCCCCAAGACAAACAGTTCAATCACAAAGCAGCCTTTACTTTCAGGAGGTTTCAATACTTTAGGGACTTCCTCACACCCATGGAATTTCAGCCTGCTTCAGTACTTTATGGACCTCTCTTGCCCAAGGATATTCAGCCTGCAACTGCTTCTCTCCTCCTGAACTGAACTCCTGAGACTCCTTCCCACCTACCTAATCAATCCCTGGCTTCTGCTCTCACAACCAATCATTCTCCTTCCATTAGCTTCCACCACACCCATACCAGCTGAGTTAAGCATTAGACTAATGATGAGCTCCTGCACAAGAGTTTCCTATCTCTCTTTCCCCTTAGTGGCAGCCACTCTACACATCCTGCTAGCTTACACCCATGTCGTCCCCAATTGCAGCTAGGAGTCCAGTCCGGGTTCCTCATCTCACCCCCTAGCTCCTTGCCTGCAATGCCTTCTGGGACTTGTATTTCAGACTGACACTGCCTTAACCCAACTATCCTGGATGTGACTTTATCACAATATATAAAACACCATACAGTTATAGATTAATACTTCACCATAAATAAAACATATAATAAAACATTCACATAAAACAATGAATACACACACATATATATATAAAAAACTTAAATGTGCAGTCATATTTGAAAATTTAGAAATTAGAAATTTGTGTATTTATATACATATATTTATCCAGACCAGTTGTCATTCATAAGTATATAGTTTGTAAATGACACCCAAGAATCACATAATTTTCGTCTTAAAGCGCTATGGGGTAGTCATTTGTAGCACTTTAAGATGAAACTTATGTGATTTTTGGGTGTTTAAGCATGTTCAGGGGCATAGTTTGGGCAAAGTGCAGATGGAGTCACAAATTATGCCTGTGATTGATAAATTTACGGGGGAATTCTATATATGGTGCCAAATGTTTCAGCACAGAAAAGCATTCTTACAGATGCAAGGTGCCATGATGGGTCACAAATGACAGACGAAAAACAGCACAAAAGGACCTCCAGAGCTGGAACATTGGTACAGTCTTTATTGCAAATGACCCGACACGGGCTGTGTTTTGGCGCTCAACCACGCCTTCCTCATGGGTCGATATGGATGTTTCTTAAAAACCTAATGGTTTCAATATAATTATACCAATGGCTTCCTGATGAGGTTCAAAAAGAACCGTATTGAAATCCTCAATAAATTGCTTCAGGAAACATCCATATCGACCCCTGAGGCAGGCACAGTTGAGCATCGAAACATGTCCCGTGTCGGGTCATTTGCAATAAACATTGTACCACTGTTCCAGCTCTGGAGGTCCTTTTATGTTGTTTTTCGTTGCTGTATTTTGTGCACTATTGGACCCTCTCTTTTTTTGCTGACAGAAATGGCAAGTCATGTGAAAACACACTTATGCATCCTTTTTATGAAATAGCACCTGAGTGTTTCCATATGGTTCTGCAGAGGTGGCTTGGCCATTGGAGTTGCAGGTAGGGAGCATTCCTTAAAAATGAGAGCGGTGTTATAAAATTTGGGGGATCCACACCCAACTTGCATGCCGAGATTTACACCTGGTTTCAGTTGGTGTAACTCCTCGCTCCCAAAGTTGGGCATGGATTCCACCACTATGTTTTATTCTTTAAAGGGCACTGATCCTGGAAAGCCTACTACAGAACACTGTTCAGCGCTGATTTTTCAGCACTGAATTATGAGCACCATTTACTGAATCCAGCCCTTAGTGCCTTTCTGCTGAATTTGTGGGGCTATTTTCTAAAAAACATAGAGGTCCCTTAGTTATCTTTATAGAGTTGGCCTAAAATAAATGCCCACTTTGCATTTCAAGCTAGGTAGCCTGTTACATTATTCATTTATTTATTCACAAGAACATCTATTCTACCAGCCTTGGGTGCCGATGATCAAAAGTAAACGCAGACGCTAGAGGCCATTAGCGTTGTACTAGTACCCGCATTTACCAATGCAGAATGATCAGAAGGGTTTAGTAAAGCAAACTACGAGTGAGCCAGGCCTTAGCTCAGATAGCTTGCAAATGCAGTCAAGCTCATTTAAATCAGGTCATTTTGCATTCCTCCCCAATGATCAGAAAAGAGCACCCGAAACAAAGGTGCCTTACCACTGTAAAAAATAACGCCAGGTTGGAGCAAATATTAGAGTGTCGGAAGAGAGGATTTCCCAAGGTTATCATGCTTCTCTCTCATTCTGCCTGCAAAATCTACTGGTTTTGATTGCTTTTTTAGAAGCAGAAGGTTGCCCATGCACGCTCTTGAGCGCTGGTTGTGAGAAACAGCAGACTCGAACGTGAAACACACATTGGCGTTCTTGACTTGCATCTAAATTTAAAGCGACCATGCTTAAAAAAATAAACAATGCACACATTGGTGTCTGCATCTAAATATAAGCATCCAGCAAAAAAAAAAATGTAAACGCTTATAGTTAGGCCGAACGAGAAACAATGCGTGTTTCTCGTTCAGATTTTACCAGGCGCATGCGCACAGGGACTGAGCTTACTACTGAACTCTTCTGTGCATGTGCCAAGCACAATCCTCCCACTGAGCTCCCTAATGCTCAAAGCTATGTACGCACCTATATTTGCATCTCATTAGCTTTAAGCATTAGGGCATTGTTCTTCTGTGCTCTACCGGCGCTATTTTTATGGCGCTATTCAGAATAGCGCCGGAGTTTTGATCATCTGCCCCTTGGCGAACAGACCCCAATTCTAACTGGATTACAATTCAAATAGATAGCATTTATCAAGCATTAAATAACATAACAATAGGAAGATTGATTGAAGCAAAGAAAAAAAGGTTTGCAACACTTTTGGTTCAACTTATGTGCCAATGGTGACAGCATTCTATTTTCGACTTTAGTAATTCTGTGCCATGTCTGCAGCAGAGAGAACATACTGCTTTCCCATCTGTGGTGCTCTGTTTGCCAATTTCACACCTGCAGCATTCACTGTCAGCTCCAGATTAACAAAATTCACCACTTCTTCATAGCTTTGGAGCTGAAAAAATGCCTGTAGATCTTAACCTTTTCCAGAACACATAGATGCTCAATTTATATGTATCGGGCATTGAATATTGCCCTGAATTTATAGTTTACTATGGAGTTTTTTGCAAATAAGAAAGTAATGGATTAAAATAAAATAGACAATGTGATGTTGCATTCGGTACAATATTTAGGGGGTCATTTTCAAAACAAGAAAATGTGCAAAAATGGCATAATAGGGACGTGAATGTTTTTCTCGCAGGAAACCATCTAAAGCATATAATCAAACCAACAACAACAACAACAAAAAAATGCCCAATTCTGCTAGCCGCTGAAAAGAATACAATCCCAGAGGGGACGTTTCTTGGATGTGACATTTGCAGTGTTACATGTTGAACGTTTATTGCCGATAATGGATAGCAAAATGATTTCCTGGGGGCAAAAAGAAAAACAACTATTATTAGACCTGCCTTAAAAGCATCTAGGGTAAGGCTAAACCTGTCTAGATCCATGTTTGATTTTGCTGAGTTGGCGCGTGGAGAGGTGGAAGTGGTTGTATGTGAGAAATTGTGGAGAGTTGCTGGGTGCTTCCTGACTTGCCTCCTCTGTGTCGCACCTTCTCAACTCCTTGTCCACATCTATGGTGGTGCAGGTGCTCTTATGCCTCTTATTGTACTTCTTTACTAACTCATTTTGGGGATGGTCTATGGGAATAATGACTGTTTGCTGGTGCTGGGTCTCATGAGGTGTGCACAGTGGTATTTCTGGGGTCAGTGGGTTGCATCTGTGGAGGTGAGACTCCTGTATAGCAATCATGGATGCGCTGTATGCTTTGATGGCTCATGCCTTGCTGGAGGTGGATCAGATTTTGGAGGGGAGGCCCCTATCAAAGAGTCTTCAGGAACCACACCCGCTTCCTGGACCTCACTGGCCAGAAATGTCTTACTAGGATCTGCTTTGACAAAGCTGCCATACAGCACCTCTGTGACCAGCTACAACCCTCCCTCCAACACAGGACATGCAGGAATAATCATGTTGCCAGTCCACCTGAAGGCCACCACCTCCCTCACCTTTCTGGCCATGGCACCTTCTAGTCAGTTCAAGCAGTCAGTGCAGGCCTCACCCAGCCCACCATCTCCAACTGTCTTGCCCAGCTCCTCGATGTCTTCCTTACTCACACCTCAAATTATATTACCTTCCCCATTACCATTCATGTCTTCCAGAATATGACTCAGTTCTACGCCAAAGGCATCAGTCATACGCATAATTGACTGCATACACATCATACTCAGACCCACCCAGGTACACGAAGATACTGTACCTAGAGTAATAGAAAATCATTTCACTCTATGAACATGCTGGTCATGTGTAATGCTCAGGGGCAGATTGTGCCCTCTACCCAGGCTCCACTTATGATACCTACATCCTCCAGCATTCAGGAATCTACTGCAGATTTGACCGAGGGGTGATCACCGGTGGCTGGCACCTAGATAAGCAGTACTGGGATTCCCAAACCCCATACCCCCTCCCCCTTCTAACCTTCAACACACTCCCTCCCTCTAGATGACCCTACAACCCACAACCATAACTCCACCTCCACAAGGTCATCATATCAGCCAATAAACACCCATGTCTGTGATTTTACTTCTCCCCTCAGAAGACAGAAGCTACCCCCAGCAAACCTGGCTTAATATTCCCATTGACCATCCCCAAAATGAGGTAGTGAAGAAATACAATAAGAGGCATAAGAGCACCTGCACCACCATAGAATGTACCTTTGGCCAGCTCAAGAATCGCTTCAGATGTCTGGACCATTCCAGAGGGGAGCTCCTCTACAGCCCTGAAAAGTTTGCCAAAATTTTCATGGCCTGCTGCATGCCGCAAAACCTGGATCTCTGAAGAAGACAGGCCCTGCCAGAGGAAGGACAGCAACCACAGCAGCAGCTGCCAGACCCAGAGAGTGAGGAGCCCCCTCCCCCCATGCAGAGCTTACCAGGGAACATAACGGCTGGGGGTCTGCACCAGACAAAGACTCATTCTCACCAATTTTCAGTAAATGTAACTGCTCCATATTTTTTTGTATGCAGCATCTCTATAACATCCCTCCCACCTCCTCTCCCCCAGCACACATCACCACAGCATGCTAATTAGGTGGCTCACACCCCTACATCATCCTCCCCTCTCCCCCTCTTTTGTCCTCTCTGGAACCCACTTCTCCCACCCCCCATCCCTGAGCTGCTGGCAATGGACCTTGCAGGAGCAGAAAGTGTGTCAGAGTCCTCCCCTGTGGGGCTCCCACTGTCTTCACAGTCATCAGTCCATCCTTCTGGCTCCGTGGAAATCAATCTACCTGGCTTATCAGCTGCTGGGTTTCAGCTGCCCCTGAAAGACCTGGCCTTATGGATGTTCCACTGGCCTGGGTGCTCTGCATCCTATCCTTGTGCGCTTGGATGGCCGTTGCAGCTCAGCAGTTGAGACAGGTACTGTGAAGCTTAGATAGTCTGGCCACTGGTGCCCACTTGTGGCGCCTGTGGAGCATGTTGCTGCAGGATTCTTGGCCTCACTGCCTCCAGTTGGAGGCTCAGGCACTTGTTGCGTGGGCAGTGTGCTTGCCAAGGCCACAATCCAGCTTATAATTGAAAAAGAAAAATGCCTATATTGCGACCCAAATCGGGAGATAGACGTTTATCTCAGAAAAACGAATAAAGTGGTATAATCGAAAGCCGAATTTGGACGTTTTCAACTGCACTCCGTCGCGGATGCGGACAAAGTTGATGGGGGCGTGTCGAAGGCATGGTGAAGGCGCAACTGGGGAGTGGTTATCGGGCGATCAGAGATGGGCGCCTTTCGCCGATAATGGAAGAAAAATATGCGTTTTTAGCGAGAATTTAGGGCACTTTTCCTGGACCCTGTTTTTCCACGAATAAGGCCCCAAAAAGTGCCCTAAATGACCAGATGACCACTGGAGGGAATCGGGGATGACCTCCCCTGACTCCCCCAGTGGTCACAAACCCCCTCCCACCACAAAATATGCTGTTTCACAACTTTTTATTTTCACCCTCAAATGTCATACCCACCTCCCTGGCAGCAGTATGCAGGTCACTGGAGCAGTTATTAGGGGGTGCAGTGGACTTCAGGCAGGTGGACCCAGGCCCATCCCCCCCCCACCTGTTACACTTGTGCTGGTAAATGGGAGTCCTCCAAACCGCCCCCCAAACCCACTGTACCCACATGTAGGTGCCCCCCTTCACCCCTTAGGGCTATAGTAATGGTGTAGACTTGTGGGCGGTGGGTTTTGAGGGGGATTTGGGGGGGCTCAACACCCAAGGGAAGGGTGCTATGCACCTGGGAGCTCTTTTACCTTTTTTTTTGTTTTTGTAAAAGTGCCCCCTAGGGTGCCCGGTTGGTGTCCTGGCATGTGAGGGGGACCAGTGCACTACGAATCCTGGCCCCTCCCACGAACAAATGCCTTGGATTTATTTGTTTTTGAACTGGGCGCTTTCATTTTCCATTATCACTGAAAAACAAAAATGCCCAGCTCACAAATTGTCGAATAAAACATGGACGTCTATTTTTTTCGAAAATACGGTTCGGTCCGCCCCTTCACGGACCCGTTCTCGGAGATAAACGCCCATGGAGATAGACGTTTTTGTTCAATTATGCCCCTCAATGTAATCTTGGAGATCACACTAGATCTGCAGAAGCTGCTACCAAATATTCCTGGCTTCCTCCTGGTTCTCCTGCTGTTCTTGTATGATAATAGACATGCTGAGCACTTTTCTATTGGTTGCTGGAGGATGCTGTTCAAAAGGCTTCCTCTCCCTTCCTTTCCATGTCATCTTATAGGTTGGGGGTTGTCTGCAACACATTCTATTAGATATGGGAGTTATTGGGCACAGTGAAATGAAGATAGCTGCATACTTAGGCCTTGATTGGAGAGATTCAGATTTCAGCAATGCTTTTTTTTCTTTCTTATGAAAAAGGAATAACATGTGTTGCAGCAAAAAGGTATCTCAGTACATGTGACCCTGCCTATGTATGATGCTTGCACATGAGTGGTGCTGTGATCCTGGGGGGTAATGCTTCACACTTACCTTTGTAAGCTGTTCCTTGGTATAAATGTTCATAAATAAATAAATCTCCATGCCCTCATGGAAACACTGTGCTGGGGCAGGTGGTGATGGTGCTTCATGATTTGTCTCCTGTGCCTGAGGTACACGAGGACCAGGAGTTCAAATTCATGCACAGAGAAATTAGGATGTACTATCCTCTCACACGGAGGATATGTCTCCAAGTGCTGCCCAGGAGGGAAGGGTTAGGACAGCTGTTGTAGTTGGTGATTCGATCATTAGGCATATAGATAGCTGGGTGGCTGGTGGACGTGAGGATCGCCTGGTGACTTGCCTGCCTGGTGCGAAGGTGGCGGACCTCATGGGTCACCTAGATTGGATTTTAGATAGTGCTGGGGAGGAGTTGGCTGTGCAGAGGTATATATGTACTTTTTCCACATAGAGGGAATGTCTTGCCATTGCTGCGGACGTTTTCTCAGTGCAGGGGCCATTTGCTTGTTTTGTGTAGAGTATTTTTGATTGGCAGAAACGTTTATCTCAAAACATCTATGATGTTCAGTATGCCCTCTTTCAAAATGTTTTTTTTTTTTTGCTTATTTTTGAATATCAGAAAACATTTAGTTTTTTCTTCCGTTATGGACTTCATTTTTGAACCTTTTCCCCATAAACATTTATTTTGTCATTTGAACATCATATCGAAAATGCCCCTCCACATAACACTGAGATATAGGAAGAAACATAACTACTACAAAGCAATCCTGAGTTACATGTGGTCATCCTTTATTCAGCAGATACACTCAAGGTGAGATAGATGAAGGAAATGAGCAGAGCAGAATTTAAAAAAAGGAAAAGAGCCAAACTTTATAATGAATAGGACCCTTATGGAGACAAAGCGGATTTGACTGTTGAATTCCTGGAATTGCCAGCCCTTGAACATTCTGCAGAAGCCAAGTTAAGAAAGAGTAAGAGAAATCTTGCATCTGCAAAAAACTATAGGTATCTTCTATATAGGTTTAGTTCATTGCAAATTTTGTTTCTTGTAGATATGTTTTATAGCATTCCATTCCATTATTGATTTATAGGTATAATCAGACACTTGAAAGAGATTTTAAAGTAAGGAAAAACAATTCTGGTAGAGAGCATAGGGCTAGATTCTGTAAATGGCTCCCAAAGATAGGTGCCAAAATGATGCATGCTAAGCAAGTTTTCTGTAAAAGGCACACTTCATGAAATGATCTTTACAGAATACTAGCTTAGCGCACATTTCCCCCCAAATTCTATAAAAGCCACTAAAAATAGTGTGTGCAAATTTGGGCAAGTGCCCTATTTGTCCATGCAATTTAATTGAATAATGCACTAATTAGCACCAATAATTGGCTTTTTAGCGAGCAATTATTGGCACTAATTAGATTTAATTGACATATACATGTGTAAATTTAGGCTTGAGTGCAATTATGTTAGACAGACATTTCCACCAGCATTTAGATTAATGGTCACAATCTTAAATATCATAACTTGTATCCTTGTGCTGTGATTCTGTCTTGCAGTTTGCTTGAGTTCTGGCTTAAACCAGCTTAGTTTTGACATGCTGATCTATTTTGGGGTTTGTCTCAGTATACTGTAGTTCAGCACTTGAAGTTTCATTTTCTCTGGTAGAAGCGGGCCTGAAAGCCCATACACAGAAAGAGACAAACTAGAACAAGATCAACTGGTTAATTATGATTGGGGGTCAGGGAGTGCGCCCCCTCTGTATATTGAAATTTGGGAAATAGCATAAAACACAAAAGAAAGTATAGTAATGTATTACTGTATTTTAAATTGGGTCCTTTAATTTCATGCTGTCTTCTAAACAGGTCTAGTCAGGGCGAAGCATGTGAACTATGACCTATCATCTGATAAATCAATGAATAACAGTGGCAGTATATGAACTAGTTCAACGTGTTTTAATGGATCGAATTTTAAGTGCTAGTGGTTTTCCTGTAATGATTTGGGGCTTCTCAAATTGTGCTAGATCAGCACTGAGTTCAACGCTGCCTTAAGTTTCTGAAACATACCATTAATCCCAAGGGCATAAAACAGCAGGACTAGCATAGACTGTAACATATTTCTGTTCTTAGTTAAGCCAAATGAAATCATTTTCACCTTCCTTCTCCATCTAAACTATATATTGCTCTAAAACAGGAAAGGCTGTTAAAAGTTTCCAATAGCTCCTTCAGCTTAGTCACCACAATGAATGCCAGTAAACCCAAAAGTACACTTGTGTTAATCTTTACCAGAACTGAATTACTCCAGGATATCTGAAATATGACTATAGTATGAGCAGCTAGGTCAGGGAAAGAGATTCTTTTTAAAGACCAATTCTAAAGGGGTAATTTACAAACATATAGGGCCTATGTATTAAACTGTGTTTAAGGTTCTACACAAAGTGAAGGGCACTTTAAGTGCAAAAACTCAGCAGTAAATGTAAGTGGCATCCCTGGTACTTATGGGAAGGTAACGATGCTGCTAACACATTTCTCAACCTTTTTTCAGTCGGGAAACACCTGATAGATGATGCTCACATTTGTGACACACTGCATACATGACCCTCATGGACCTTTGGTCTGACACAGTATGGCAGTTCCTATGCATTAAATGTAAACATGTTCTGCATCTGGAAAACCCTAACTCCTCCCAAAATGGGTGCAGATCAGAACTAGCACATTCCTCCATGGAAATTAGCATATAAAATAAATTCTGATTCTTATGTCATCTGAGTAATAGCAACATAAATCTCTCCATTAACAGGCACATTGTAAAATAATAAAAAACCTAAAAAATGCCTAACTTAACATACGTGTAGTAAACCTACATATATTAGTAGCACTAATTTCTATGATTTAAACAATATGAGCTCTATCTAAGAATAGGCAGTGCTGCAAATATTACACTGAGCCCTAGAACACCAATAAACTGAGTACTGTTAAAACAGAACAAGTGGGACTGCTTCAGAGTTCTACACAGAAACTACATGCAAACAGAATACCATACCTCGGTCACATACAAAACACAGACAAACTCTCAACAAATACAGAACAAGGGATCACAATTTAAAGAAATAAAAATATGAAGACAAAAATTGAACTGGGAACCCCAAAAAGTCAAACTAGATAGGTACCACAACATGAGTGAAATAAAAACAAAAAATACATTTCCTCTTGAACTGAACAAAATGTAAAGTCATCAACAATGCACATTTCTGAAAGCTAACATGTTCCACTTAATAAATTCAAAATAAAACACTTTTTTCTACCTTTGATGTCTGGGCATTTTGTGATTCCAAGCCTGTTGGTCCTAGTTTCTCGTTTCTGCATTTTTGTCTTCTGCTCTCTTTCCAGTGGGAGCTGTCCATTTATCCTTTCTCTACTTTCTTCTTATCTTCCTCCATTCCCTCACTACATCTGTCTCAAATATACCTGGAAGTGTGCTCAGAGCAAACCTCCTTTAAATTGCTGAGTGATGCCATAAATATGTATAAGTAGCACCTTTTCTAGAATTGCTACTTGTGCATATATGACTTATACATGCAAATCCATGTCTAAATGCAAATCCAGTAGATTCTGGATAATAAGGACACTGGTTAATCGGGGTGGCCGTTTATTCGGTCCAAAACCGTGAGAACAAAAACAAAGCACATTTATAAGGGGGAAAAATTAGCTTATTTGAGACACCACACCATTTGATTGGGCTGGAAGCATCCACGGAATGTTATTGATGAATCACTTTCCCATCAAGTATAAATGGGCAGCTGTGTTTGCGTACACATGCTACTGTGGGGTATGTTGTGTTCCACCTGTGGTGTGTGCATTAAAAATGCCTAGGAAAGACCTAACCCAGTCAAAATTGGCTTGTTGAACAACTGAACAAACAACCGTCAAACAGCAGTCAGCACCAACTGGCAGAGATTACTGGAGTGCCAAAATCTACAATAGCATGCATTGTACAAGAGAAATTGAGAAATGAATGGACATTACATGAGAGACAGGGAGTTTACCAAAAATGAAAGCATGAAGATAAGGATCCTGATATTGAAGAGGTCCTGAATCAATGGTCTTCGATTGTAACAGGATGAGGTGTCCGTGTGAGTGGACCAATATTAAAGAGTTAGCAAGAAAACTTGGTCACAACGATTTTAAATCAACAGATGGCTGGTTGTCACGGTGGAAATGCAGGTTCGGGAAAAAGTTTAAGAGAGCACATGGTGAGAAAGACAGTGCTAATGCTATAAGTGCTGAACAAAGGAAAGCCACAAAACGTTCATATTTGCTTTATAAATTTTGTGCGGATATCTACAATGCTGACGAAACAGAGTTATTCTACCGTGCCACACCAGATGGATTCCTGATCTATAAACACACACTTGCGGGCTCAAAGAAAACGATGGATCATGTCAAAGTGCTAGGCTACTGGTTATTGGAAAAAGTTCAAAGCCTCAGTGTATTAAAGGGATCAGTATGGAACATTTACCTGTTCTGTATCATGCTAACAAAAATGCATGGATGACATCTGAAATTTTTAGGATCTAGTTAATGAGTTTGGACATCGAATTACAAAGGAAATCTAGGAAGACTGTGCTAGTCCTTGTCAATTGTGCAGCGCACCTGTACATCGACTCTTTGAAAAATATCCAGGTGGAATTTCTATCTCTCAACACCACATCTCTGGTGCAACCGATGGATATTGGAATCATAAAAAAATTGAAGACCTTATACCGTGCTAAACTGGTAACTTATATCCTTGAAGCTATTGAAGAAAATTTGCTCACATCATCTTCAACAGCAAAGATTGTAAAGATTGATCTTTTACAAGCAGTGCAGTTTATTGCTGATAGCTGGCGAAACGTTAGCATCACAGCCATTCAACATTGTTTTGCTCACTGTGGGTTTAAACACCCTGAAATGGACACACAGGATATGACTGAAAATGCTATGGAAAATGAAAATGATATTTTTGAAGCACACTACATTGAAAACTATGAAGAGTTTTCATCTATTGACAATAATCTTCAAAATTACAATGAAAAAGAGGGTTGTGAGGATGAAATTGTTCAACAAATTTGAAGACATCAGAAAATCAGGAAGAGGATGAAACAACTGAGCGTGGACACATGACAAAACAGGACACCAGAATAAATGAAAAATTTTTTACTTTTACTGTGCTATTTTCACTGTATATTTAGCAGTATTTTGCAAATTTTGTTTTTCTTTTGTTCACATTTTGTGCTTCAGAATAAATGAAAATGTTTTACTTTTATCTGGTGCTTGTACTGTGCTCTTTTTTCACGGTACCCTGAGAACTTGTTTATCTGGGGCAGCTGCTTAATTGGAACAAAATACCGAAGTCCCAGTTAACCGGAATCCACTGTAGTACTTATGGTTTCTAAAATTTGCTCCTACCTGGAGCTTCATGCAGGATCCAGAGGCTTATGCACCAAAGTGCACATTTTACAGCATTTTGTACAAGGTAATAGTCATTCTTTCTTTCTCTAAGCATATGAAATAGTCACAATAAATATAAAACAAAAGAATATACAATACACAAGATAAAGGAGTGAAATAACCTCTCCAGTATTTGAAAAATCTTAATCCCTTAGGGGTCCTTTTACTAAGCTACGGTAAGCACTAGCGTGTGCTTACCACAGTTTAAAAGGGCTTACCGCAGTCTGCTCAGGCATCACATGGTAAGTTCCAAATGTGCGCTCGCTAAAAAATATTTTTTATTTTGTGGCTGAGGGGGCATATCTGGAGGGTCAGAGAATGTGCATTTCTGTGCTAATCAGTTAGCACATCTACATTACCACATACTAACTGGTTAGCGCAGGATTAGGGTGTGAGCCCTTATGGCTTACAAAATAGATGATGATAAGTGCACATGCGCTAATTTTTATTCATGGCCACATGCTAATGACAATATTAGCACATGTTTTTATATATAATTTTTCATATATCTTTTATTTTTATATGACCTTGCTTTGTAGACCCCTGAGGAAGGCTCTCCAGCTGAAACATGGCCTGCGTTGGGTCCTTTTTCTGGGTCAATTTTACCACTGGCAAATATTATTAATATTATTATTAATTATTTATTGCACTTGTATTCCACATTTTCCCACCTAATTGCAGGCTCAATGTGGCTTACAAAGACCTGTTATGGCATCGCCATATCAGGGTAAAGAATACAATTGGTGTTACAAAAAAATCAAGTAGAACAAGGGGATCTGGTCAAGCAGTTATAGAACGAGACATTCTGAATAAAGGTGGATAGGTGTTGTGTTATAGTTAGTTATGGGTTGTCGTGGTAGGCCTTGTTAAAGAGATAAGTTTTGAGAGATTTGCGGAAGTTAGTTAAATCGTTGATCGTTTTCAGGTGTGTTGGTAGTGCATTCCACAGCTGTGTGCTCATGTAGGAAAAGCTGGTCGCATGTGTTAGGTTGAGAAAGGTGCAAGAAGAACTTTTAGCATTTCTGGGTGGTAGGTCCACGAGGTCTAGCATGTAGGTCGGGGCATCTCCGTAAATGATTTTGTGAACAATCATGCAGATCTTGAACGCGATGCGTTCTTTAAGTGGGAGCCAGTGTAATTTCTTTCTTAAGGGTTTTGCGCTTTCAAATTTTGTTTTCCAAATATGAGTCTGGCTGCGGTATTCTGGGCTGTTTGAAGTTTTTTGATGATCTGTTCTTTACAGCCAGCATAGAGTGCGCTGCAGTAGTACAGGTGACTTAATACCATTGATTGTACCAGGTTCCGAAAAATGGCTCTTGGGAAGAAGGGTTTTACTCTTTTGAGTTTCCACATGGATATTTTTTACCCATCGTCATTCTTGGTTACTTGGTACAGTTCCACTTCCACCTTGCTGTGTGGTTTTTTTTGCTCTTTCTCTGTGGAAGGTTCGTGGACCCCCTTTATTATGTTTTTCTTTGTCAACATTAGCACATGGCCATTACTTAAGAAAATGGAAAATCAGACATTTTCTTGCCATAGAAAAAGTGCCTTAGTGAATGGGAAAGACCCACTTAAGGGTGCACTTTTTTGCAGAAGCTTAGTAAAAGGACTCTTTAGTGTGCTGCTATTTCTTCTTGGACCTTTATATGTAAAAGTTAATGGCATATCTAGGGTGGCATTTTAGAAAGGGGAAGGGAAGGGAAATGGGACTTGATATACCGCCTTTCTGTAGTTTTTTTGCAACTACATTCAAAGCAGTTTACGTGGAGGGGCATAATTGAACGCAAACGCCCATCTCCATGGGCGTCTATGTCTGAAAACGGGTATGTGAAGAGGCGGGACAGACCGTATTTTCGAAAAAGATGGGCGTCCATCTTTTGTTTCGAAAAAACGGTTTGGACGGACCAAATGACATGGATTTGGTCCCTTCTGAGATGGGCATTTTTTTTTGCAATAATGGAAACTAAAAACGCCCAGTTCAGAAACGTCCCAATCCAAGCCATTTGGTCGTGGGAGGGACAAATGTACAACACTACCATAGCTCTTAGGGGTGAAGGGGGCAACTACATGTGGGTACAGTGGGTTTTAGAGGCCTCCCATTTACCACCACAAGTGTTATGGGTTGGGGGGGGGGGATGGGCCTGGGTCTGCCTGCCTGAAGTGCACTGCAGTACCCACTAAAAGTGCTCCAGGGACAGGACTTGTTGCTGCTGTATAACCTTGGCACAGCAGTTCACACCTGAAGACTAATCTCACTGAAAACGTCCTTTATTTGAATAAGCACCTTTACTCACAGTTAACTGCAGATCAGAGGTTGTGCCCCACTGGCAACGAGTTTCGCTGGTACTGAGATTAGCAGTAGGTCCAAGCTGGCAGAATGGTGTACAATGCCCTCTTCCAGCAACATTCAAGGTAAGAACTAAGTGCTGTGACGTGGCTAACACATGAAAGGGATCTAAAAGTGTCTTACACAAATGGCCATTACCTCAAGGACTACAGGAAACAAAACAGGGCACACTCTGACCCAGTAAGCAGAGGGAAAAGCACCATGGGAGTAGAGCTTACCAACTACCAACATCGTGAGCATTTAACACAAGCTAGTGGAATCACAGAGCCCAATACCCTACACCCACCACAATGCATTGCTGATGTGACTCTGCAGTGCACTTAACAGAAAAGGTGTCACATTCACCCGAGACCTACATCAGAACCAGGGAAAGGCTGTCAGAGGATAGAACACATTCTGCTGTCATGGAGGTGGGTACGGCATTTGAGGCTGGCATAGAGGCTGGAAAAAAAGTTTGTAAAGTGTTTTTTTTTTGGTGGGAGGGGGTTAGTGACCACTGGGGGAGTCAGGGGAGGTGATCCCCGATTCCCTCCGGTGGTCATCTGGTCAGTTGGGGCACTTTTTTGGGACTTGGACCTTAAAAAAAAGGGTCCAACTAAAGCGGACCAAATTCTCGTCAAAAACGCCCTTCTTGTTTCGATTATCAGCTGAAGACGCCCATCTCTCCTCGGCCGATAACCATGCCCCAGTCCGGCCTTCACCACGCCTCCGACACTCCCCCGTGATCTTTGTTTGTTTCCGTGACGGACTGCAGTTGAGGATGCCAAAAATCAGGTTTCGATTATACTGATTTGGGCGCCCACGGGAAACGGACACCCATCTCCCAATTTGGGTCGAAATATGGGCGTCTTTAACTTTTGAAAATAAGCTGGATAGTATATTCAGGTACTTATTTTGTACCAGGGGCAATGAAGGGTTAAGTGACTTGCCCAGAGTCACAAGGAGCTGCAGTGGGAATTGAACTCAGTTCCGCAAGATCAAAGTCCACTGCACTAACCACCAGGCTACTCCTCTACTGGATGTACAAAGCAGAATTGAGAAGTCCAAATGGAGATATGTCGAATTCTGCTATTATTTTAGAAGAGGAAACTGCCAATGTAGAGCCTGTTCTAAAATACATCCAAGAATAGGCAAGTACCTTATAATGGTTCTTCCAACAAAACTCTCAGAAATGAACAAGTACACAAAAGGTATTTATTGAATCCACAGCTTGGCATGATTGCCTGCCTCAGGTGTGTAGGACCCCCCCCCCCAAAATTCCAATTTAATAATTTGTAATCATAATTGTGAATACAATGTATATAAATATAAACATATGTATCTTGTACACTTGTATGTATATGCTAAAATAATGTAATATACCATACTTAAGAAACATACTCTAAACATGGATATATTGAGACAGGACTACATACCATACAAGACATACTTAAAAACAGCTGTATTAACCCCCTGTTTACTAAGCCACACTAGCGGCTGCTGTGTGGCAATGCCAACACAGCCCATTGAAAGTAAATGGGCTGTGTTGGCATTAGCGCAAGGCAGCCACTAGAGCGGCTTAATAAACAGGGGGGTTAAGATAGAAACCACAATGAGTTGAGAAATACAATAAAATAATGAACATCTAATAAAGATAAGGGAAAAGATCTAAGGCATAAGGATATAAATTAATTATGCCTCTATATATGTATACGAACATGTGAAATAAATTGTAATACTCAAAAATGAAGCAAAAAACATGCACGAGATTATATTAAAACTAATCATACAATTAGGCAAAATGAAATTTCAATGTATAAATATTTAAATACATAGGTATGTATATAAATAAATCTTTTACAAACTAAATGAAGTACAAAATTATATAGTACAATTTATGAAAGTCTAAAGGTAGACGCTAATTTGCTTATCTGTAATCTAATAGCTATCTCTTCTGTATTTAGGGCTAGATTCTGTACATGGCGCCTGAAAATTCCATGTGGGGAAAAAAATACACGTAGGCTTATTCTCTAAAGTACACCTATATTTTATAGAATAGGCTTAAATTTCCACGCAATATATAGAATACGCCAAGCACCCTCCAGGTGACCAGATTTAGTCACTGCCATTTATGCCATGTTTTACTTGACGTAGATCCTGATGACTAAATTGGGCGCAGAGTGGGTGCATTCTATAAAAACAACATGCACAGATTTTAGAAATGCCCACGTCCCACCCTTAGCCATGTCCCCTTTTCAACTATATGACTTAGAATTTCAGAGCACCACGTTACAGAATATACTTAACGAGTTTTGTGCATAAAACTTGATAAATGCCAATTAGTGCTGATAATTGCTTGTTGACATCCAATTGACAGCACTGATTGGCTAGTCAACCAATTAAGTTACACGCATTCTTATATAATATGCTTTGATTTCCACGTGTAAATTAAGGCACAATATATGGAATCCCAGTGTTAATGGCTACATGTAGCTGGAGCATCCATTTCACAAGCATCAATATCACCAGGCACAACATGGCTGGTTTTTCAGAAAATACACATTTATATGTCAGCACATACAGATTAATGTTGCTTAAGCTGTCACAGACCCTGATATCATTGGCTGATATCAGTTTCTAGGGGTCAAGAAACACTGGGGGAGCAAGGGGGCAACCTGTATTAGTTCTTTCAGTGCAGCACTGCATGGAAAGAGCATTTTTTCTAAAACCTAGATGCATGGAGGAATAGGTATAAATCCGAATGTTGAAGTTTTTAGACATGCACGTAAACTGGTAATTTTACAGCTCCATTGCTGGCTCATTGTAGTATTGAGGCTTGGCTTGCTGCTTAGGGTGAGGCAGTGGCGTAGCAAGGACGGGGCAGTCCGCCCTGGGTGCACGCCGCTGGAGGGGTGCAGAGAGCAGCCGCGCATCTCTCGGCTCCGCTGTTTCCCTGCTCCCTCTGCCCCAGAACAGGCTACTTCCTGTTCCGGGGCAGAGGGAGCAGGGAGCCAGCGGAGCTGAGAGCCGCGTGGTTGCTCCCAGCAGCCAAGAATGCACCCAGGAGGGGGGGGGGGGGGGGGGGGGGGGGGGGGTTGATGTGCTGGAAGGGGGGTGTCATTGCACCAGAGGGGGGTGGCGTGCTGCACCCGGGGGTGGGGGGTGGGGTGTGCATCGGCGATCCGCCCCGGGTGGCAGCCGACCTAGGAACGTCACTGGGGTGAGGGATTACCCTTTCAGGAATTGGTTTTATACATTGCACTTCGCTGGGTCTTTCTCCCCCCCCCCCCCCCCCCCCCCACTATGGTTTTCTTTATAAAATAGGTATAAAATAGAAACCTCTTTGGATTTTTTTATATTTATTTATTTAATTAAAGCATTTATATCCCACATTTTCCCACTGGTTGTAGGCTCAATGAGGCTTACATCAGCTATATCAGGACTACAGTACAATAGTATATTAAAACAGTACAGACAGTAACTTAAACTTTGGCATTATATTAAACAGCAGAATAGTAAAGAAAATAAATTTAAGTGTTTCTGGATTATCTGAAACCAAAGAATTTGATCTGATTATGTTATAAGCAACTTGATATAGAATTACACTCATTATGTCTTTCATGTTAATGTAATATCCTAATTCTGACACTATCCCCCAAATTCGATAAATGGCAATTTAAATTGTTCATGCATTTCCCAATTTGCACATGCAATTTAATTGGATAATGAGCCAATTATCACCAATAATTGCACCTAACAATCAATGATGGGTGCTAATCGGATCAATTTTAATTTATGCATGCATATTTACATGCCTATATCTGCATGTAAATTTTACATATGGCTCCAAAAAGGGGGCACAGTCATAGGTGGGTCATGGATGGATCCACTCTAAGTGGTATGCTATAAACAGCACCTTTTATAGAATAGCACTAATCACTATTTTTTATCAGCACCAATCTTTTGGCACCATTTATAGAATTTAGTCCATGGCCATGTGTCATTGGGTTTGACAGTGAGTCTTCTCTGTCTTCCACATAGGGCGCTGTCTCTTGTTTTGTCTCTCTTATTAGTCTTTATAGTGTAATAAAAGAGTCCCATCTCGGTTAACTCTCTGGGCCAGGAATTCGGCACTAAGGGGTCCTTTTACTAAGCTGCGGTTAAAGGGGGCATGTGCTAGTGTCAGCACGTGTTTTTTTAGGCGTGCCAAGGCCCCTTTTACCGCAGTGGGTAAAAGGCTGTATATTTTTGCAAGAAACAAAATGGCCGTGTGGTAAGTGAACCACTTACTGTACGGCCATTTTGGTGGAGAGCCCTTACTGCCACCTATTGAGATGGTGGTAAAGGCTCCCATGCTAACCCGGCGGTAACTGAGCAGTGGATTACCGCCAGTTAAATTAATGTGCTACAAATATAGGGCAGATTTTTGTAGCGCTAGAAATGGTGCGCGCTAGGGGTGGGAACTACTGATGGGCTCCTGTGATAGCTCGATGGTAGCTCTGGATTGGCACATGGTAAGCACGTGGTGGGCTTACTGCTGCTTAATAAAATGGCCCCTAAGGCCTTTTACCATGAATGATCAGGGTACTGGTATACTATTAATAAGCTTTATTGACAAACATAAGTGTACAGTTTAGATAGGAAGCTTTTCCAGGGACTTCTTAACAATGTCCTACACAGCCACCTGGACAACTCATCCCCAATTATTTTCCTCAAATTATTACATTTACTAGACCCTTTCTCTGGTCCAAACTGCAGCTTGTAGCTTTAACAACAAACTCTCGGCTCGTGACTTTAACGGCAGTCTCACAGTTTCTTTAACACTCTTCTAGTTTCTATAATATAGTTAGTTTTTCCAAGCATATTTTACCAGACAGCTTATGATATTTCCGTGATAGGATTCTTTCCTTTAGCTTAAGTGCCTTTTCCAGCTCTAACCAAACTAGCAGCTCTAAGCCACAGCATGTTTATTTTAATTACGAGATTGCTTCCGCTGGGTTCTCTGATCATCAGTGCTTAGCCCTCTCACAATTGTCTGGCAACCTTGTAAAACCATATATTGTTCCTTTATTCCTGCTCCAATAATTGGCAGTTCCTCTGCCCCTGGCCAAAATACTGACAGCCTTTTAATGTATTAAACACAAATTAGGAACAGTGTCATTTCTACCTTTATTACAGATCTTACAACTAAGCTTCAAGCATTCCCCCAAGGGACTTCTCTCTTAAAACCATCCTTTTGGCATGCTGGCTGGAACTCTTCTTGCCTGAGCTCCTCTCTCCTCTAGTATTTCTCTCTGAAAACAGTCTTGAGATTGAATGGTTAGTTTCTTTTGCTTGGGGGACTGGCCTTAGCAAAATTGTCTATGCATTTCTTAGCAGCTATCTGAAGGCATATGGTTCTCACTAACTCTGTCCAGAGTATATTGTGATAATAGGAAGCTGAGCAAATATTAAAGTTCAGCACTTTTCTGGGGTTCTCAGAAGTCTGGCTGTATGTATTTCTTTTACATTTTGAAGAGAGGTGTTCTACATTCTTTCCGCTTTCATTCAGATAGGAATTGAATGGACGTCCTCTCATTTACCACACCGAGAATCTGTAGTGCAGTTTAGTTTAAAAAAAAAATGTCCATAGTAACATAGTAGATGATTTTATTTATTTATTTATTTATTTTTGTTTGTTTCATTTGTATCCCACATTTTCCCACCTACTTGTAACCACTCCCCCACATTAATTGATTTGCTTGCTTTATTTTTGTCTATTAGATTGTAAGCTCTTTGAGCAGGGACTGTCTTTCTTCTATGTTTGTGCAGCGCTGCGTACGCTTTGTAGCGCTATAGAAATGCTAAATAGTAGTAGTAGTAGTACTGTGGTTTGCTATCTTTCTCAGGCTCCCCTGAATTGCTGTTTGGTTGGTTTCTCTCTGTTTTTTCTTTTTCCCTATTATGTTCTCTCTAATAGTCAAACCAATTGAGAATATGGCATTCCAGTCCTTCATCTTCAGAAAGCTCCTCCTTGTCACAGATGACCTTCCTAACTCTGTTGTAAGCCTCTGTTTTCATCTGTCTTGGAAATGGATTGGCCTATTTCTGCATACTTTCTTGCTCTTGTGGTTTGATGTGACTGTATGCATTCAAGTGGATTAATACTACAACCCTTTCTTATTGAGTACCATTTCAAGGCCTTATGTTTCTAAAAGTAGGGTATACACAAAAAGCAGCAAATATGAGTTATCTTGTTGGGCAGACTGGATGGACCGTGCAGGTCTTTTTCTGCCGTCATCTACTATGTTACTATGTTAAAATCAAAGCCAGCTTGTTTATATACATTAGTAGGACTCTAAGCAATTAACAATAACCTTACAATCATATGGAATAAAAATAGGAGGCCTCATCAATATTCTTAGCTGCACAGGCAAATGGTACTTTTATGGTAGACCATCAAGTTTCAAGGACATAAATTTACCTGATGTTTGCTTAAAGAGGGAATTAGATGCATCTTGCAGCTCTGCTGCCTACCAAGTTTGCAAAGCTAACAGGAAATGTCAGGAGTTATGTATACAACTGCTATGATCAGGAAGAAAAGACAAACAATTATTTCTCTAGATACTGATGAAATTTACCTTTAATGTTGTTCAAATATCTAAAGGGGAATGAATTTCAGTGCTCAGAAGTTGATATTATCAATCTCAGATTATATTACTGGAAATTTCCTTTCTTAAAGTTGGGCATGGATAAGCTCTAACTTTCAGGGATAAATCCTAAAGCAAAACAATAGTGGTTACTTAGTATAACTCTGCTGTTTAAGATGAGTTCCATATAATAAAATGATAATATTAATATATAGCAGGAGCAGACTGACCATTGGGGCAACGAGGCAGTGCCCAAGAGCCCAGAGACTCTAGGAATCCCAGAGTCTCTGCCTGCCGCATACTATAGCCTTCCCTGGTACTACCTTTAAAGGCGCTCCGCTGGTGATCTAGTGGCCTCTGCTGGGGGAAGGGAAACATGTTCTTTCCTGCCAGTCGTGCTGCCGCTATTCCCCCTGCCTGGTACTGCCATACTTTCAAAATGGCAGCCGAGAGTGTCGAGACTCACAAGATTACTGCAGAAAGTCTCGGCTGCCATTTTGAAAACACAGCGGCACTGGCAGGCGAGGCAATAGCGGCAGCACAATGGGCAGGAAAGAACATGCTCCCCCCTAGCAGAGACCACTAGACCACCAATGCCCATCAGGTAGGACCAGGGCAGCGGAGGCATTGGCTGTGGTGGTAGGGGGGCAGAAGAGTGGTGGAAGATGGGGTGTTGGGCAGCAGCCAGGTGGAGAGCTCAGACCACCCTCAGTGCCCAGGGGTCCAGACCACTCTCAGTCCGCCCCTCATATACAGTGGGGGAAATAAGTATTTGATCCCTTGCTGATTTTGTAAGTTTGCCCACTGACAAAGACATGAGCAGCCCATAATTGAAGGGTAGGTTATTGGTAACAGTGAGAGATAGCACATCACAAATTAAATCCGGAAAATCACATTGTGGAAAGTATATGAATTTATTTGCATTCTGCAGAGGGAAATAAGTATTTGATCCCCCACCAACCAGTAAGAGATCTGGCCCCTACAGACCAGGTAGATGCTCCAAATCAACTCGTTACCTGCATGACAGACAGCTGTCGGCAATGGTCACCTGTATGAAAGACACCTGTCCACAGACTCAGTGAATCAGTCAGACTCTAACCTCTACAAAATGGCCAAGAGCAAGGAGCTGTCTAAGGATGTCAGGGACAAGATCATACACCTGCACAAGGCTGGAATGGGCTACAAAACCATCAGTAAGACGCTGGGCGAGAAGGAGACAACTGTTGGTGCCATAGTAAGAAAATGGAAGAAGTACAAAATGACTGTCAATCGACAAAGATCTGGGGCTCCATGCAAAATCTCACCTCGTGGGGTATCCTTGATCATGAGGAAGGTTAGAAATCAGCCTACAACTACAAGGGGGGAACTTGTCAATGATCTCAAGGCAGCTGGGACCACTGTCACCACGAAAACCATTGGTAACACATTACGACATAACGGATTGCAATCCTGCAGTGCCCGCAAGGTCCCCCTGCTCCGGAAGGCACATGTGACGGCCCGTCTGAAGTTTGCCAGTGAACACCTGGATGATGCCGAGAGTGATTGGGAGAAGGTGCTGTGGTCAGATGAGACAAAAATTGAGCTCTTTGGCATGAACTCAACTCGCCGTGTTTGGAGGAAGAGAAATGCTGCCTATGACCCAAAGAACACCGTCCCCACTGTCAAGCATGGAGGTGGAAATGTTATGTTTTGGGGGTGTTTCTCTGCTAAGGGCACAGGACTACTTCACCGCATCAATGGGAGAATGGATGGGGCCATGTACCGTACAATTCTGAGTGACAACCTCCTTCCCTCCGCCAGGGCCTTAAAAATGGGTCGTGGCTGGGTCTTCCAGCACGACAATGACCCAAAACATACAGCCAAGGCAACAAAGGAGTGGCTCAGGAAGAAGCACATTAGGGTCATGGAGTGGCCTAGCCAGTCACCAGACCTTAATCCCATTGAAAACTTATGGAGGGAGCTGAAGCTGCGAGTTGCCAAGCGACAGCCCAGAACTCTTAATGATTTAGAGATGATCTGCAAAGAGGAGTGGACCAAAATTCCTCCTGACATGTGTGCAAACCTCATCATCAACTACAGAAGACGTCTGACCGCTGTGCTTGCCAACAAGGGTTTTGCCACCAAGTATTAGGTCTTGTTTGCCAGAGGGATTAAATACTTATTTCCCTCTGCAGAATGCAAATAAATTCATATACTTTCCACAATGTGATTTTCCGGATTTAATTTGTGATGTGCTATCTCTCACTGTTACCAATAACCTACCCTTCAATTATGGGCTGCTCATGTCTTTGTCAGTGGGCAAACTTACAAAATCAGCAAGGGATCAAATACTTATTTCCCCCACTGTATAGCATATAGTGGCCCGGGTTACTCAGATGAAAAGTGTGGTAGCCGTGTTAGTCCACTCTTAAGGTTATCAATAGAAATCAAACAAAATAAAACAAGGAAAAGAAAATAAGATGATACCTTTTTTATTGGACATAACAATACATTTCTTGATTAGCTTTCGAAGGTTGCCCTTCTTCCTCAGATCGGAAATAAGCAAATGTGCTAGCTGACAGTGTATATAAGTGAAAACATTCAAGCATTACTATGACAGTCTGACAGGGTAGGAGGAGGGGGGTGGGTAGGAAGTATGCATGGGGACATCAAAGCATATCATTGATATTCTAACAGGGTGGGTGTGGATAGGTGAGGGGAGGGTGATCAACAGAGACATACAGCTTTATGGTTTATAATGGGCTAGGAACCCCAGATCCTTGTTAAGTCCTTTCTGTTGGGTGTTAAAATATTCAATCATTCTGACTTCAAAGGTCTTACGTTCTTGTATGGTTTTAAAGTTACCTTTCAGGATTCTCACTGTGAAGTCACTGGTACAGTGTCCTGGTCCTGTAAAATGTTGACCAACAGGCGTGGAAACCCTGCTGGCACCAGTATTGTTCATATGATGTCTATGTAAATTGAATCTTGTCTTAAGCATCTGGCCTGTTTCTCCAATATAGCACCCTTCGTTACATTTTTTTTTTTTATATTTTATTTATTAACATTTTCCATTATATTACAAGACAAACCTCTTGTTCAGGTAAAGTATATAGTAATTACAGAACTGTAAAATAAAAACAGGAAATAATAAAAAAAAAAAAAAATGAAGGGTAAGCTTCACAATGGAAAAATTATACTCAAGTCCATAATTGTGATCCAAGATTTCAGGAAAATAGCGGAGACAAATTATCAAGAAATTATAAAAAAGAAATTATACAAAAGCTGTTAAGTAGAGCACAATTATAATTAACGCTTTTCCATTTTCACTGAGGTTATAAGTGCGGACACATGGGACGGCTCTGTAAATACATATTTTTTCTCCCTAAGCCTTACTGTGCACTTGCAGGGGTACCTTAAAAAAAAGGTACCCCCCAAGTGCAAAACCTCAGGCCTAAGGAGAAGGAATTGTTTCCTTCGTCGTCGAGTCTCCTTAGAGACGTCAGGAAAAAGTAAAACTTTTAAACCCAAAAAGGGTTTATCTTTATTACGGAAAAACAAACGAAAAATCCAATTCTTATCTGGTAACAATGCTACCGTGGCCACAAGTGTAGCCGCGGTTGCCAATTCAGTATCAGAGGTCTCAAGTAAAAGAGAGACATCAATCGGAGCTTCGGGTTGAGAGGTTCCTTTCCCAGGAATATAATAAACCATAGTCATTGGTGGCAAATTCTGTTCAGGAATTAGTAAATTTTCACGCATGTAGCGTTTTAGCATGTCCATAGGGGTAACATTTTGAAGCCGAGGAAAATTAATAAATCTAAGATTATGATTTTTAGTGTAATTGTCAAATATTTCCATTTTATCTCTAAGACTTGTCAAATCTTTCACCATAATAGGTTGTAAAGTTTCAAGCTTCATAATTCTCTGATCCAGATTGACAAGTTTCCCATTCAAATCTTTAATTTGTTGCTCTTGTACCCCTAGGTTAATTTCCAAGGATTTAACTTTGGGCTGAAAATCATTCATCTGTTTAAGGAAAACTTGTCCCAGATTGGAAACCAAATCCCACAAAGCTTCCAATGTAACGTCTTTAGGTTTAATCGTAAATTCTTTAGGTAATTCAAACCTTACAGGCTGGTCTGTGTCCTCACTTTGTCCCTCAGCTTCTCTCGCCTCAGTTTGCAGCGTTTCCACGGGCAAACTGATCTCCAGTTCTCTCTCTGTAGTAAGGGAGGCTTCGATTCGGCGTTCTTCTGGGCCCCTAACCTCTGTGGGAGTAGACCCTGTCGAATCCAGGAGAAAAGAACTGGTGCCTATCGGCTGGGGAGGAGGAGTGCGTTCAGCGGGGCTTAGAGTCACTTCAAGTCCAGAGAGCGCCGAATTCTCCGTTTCGCCGGCGCGTGCATCTGGTAGCAAACCGCCTTCTCGATGGACTCCCTGCGATCTCAGGTATCGATCCAACGGACCAGGTAATGAGGGAGTTAGCGGGGAAGCCCTACCCGCTATTCTTCCTCTTCGTTTCGGCATGGTTTAGGAACGTGAGTCGCGGCGTCCTAACAGCTTGCGGCCATCTTGGATCTCCCTTCGTTACATTTTTTACACTGATTGATATATACCACATTGGAAGATGAGCAAGTGAAAGATCCCTTTATGTTGAATATCTTTCCTTTGTGGATGACTTTGAGGACCTGTGAAATATTTTGGCATAGTTTGCAACTGGATAAATTACAGGGAAGTGTGCCCTTCTGTTCCTTTTCAGTCTGTGAAGGAAGTTTACTTCTGATTAGCTTGTGTTTTAAATTGGGTGGCTGTCGGAAGGCCAGTACTGGTGGGGATGGGAATATCTCTTTCAGTAATTCATCCTCCTGGAGTATAGGTTGTAGATCTCTTATGATTTTCCTCAGTTTTTCCAGCTCTGGATTGTATGTCACTACAAGCGGGATTCTGTCTGTGGATTTTTTCTTTTGTACTGTAGCAGATTCTCCCTGGGTGTTTTGAGGGAGGAGGCAATATTCTTGGAGATTATTTTGGGGTTGTAGCCCTTCTGTTTGAATGATTCAGTCAGGGTTTTAAGGTGTCTGTCTCTGTCCCCTGGGTCAGAGCAGATACGGTGGTATCTTGTGGCTTGGCTGTAAATCAACCTTCCGTGGGCACATTTTACATGCTACCCAAGATCCACAAACTGGGAAACCCTGGCAGACCAATCATATCTCCAAGAATATTGCCTCAAGCACACCTGAGTAGGTTGCCTATACATGTTACAACTTACGAACTCCAGAAGAAAGCTATCTTTAGCTTGATGCAAGTTCTACAGGTATCAGCAGTTAATTTCAGGGAATAAGATCATACTCCATGTACCTTTGCTTAGGATTGAGATCATTACTGTCATGGTATGCATGAAATATCTATTGAGACATTGCCCCTGTGAGACCATCACTCACTATAATTACTGCTGGAAGATGTAGGGTTGATGGGAACATAGTTTAAATTACTATAATTCTTCAATCTCCACCCCTAGGGACTTATGAAAAATCCAAGTCACTAACCAGCTGAGGTTTTCTCTGCTTCTTATCTTTCGTATGGCTAAAGCAGGAATCATAGCACTACCTGGAGAGATGACTGCTGAATATTTGCCTGTTTGAATGTTGCTATTTCCTATGGGGTGTATAATCAGTTTGAAAATTGAGAACAGTGTCTAGAATTGTCTCAGCTTTCACTGGTACTATTAGTTAATGTGAAAAATTTCAATCTCTGGTAATCATAGCTGGTATTATGAGGTCACAATGCCTCATCTGTCAGTGCTTAAGTGATGTCACAATGACTGGATACCTCTGTACTGGATTCTTTATAAGGCGCAGAACATTTCTTTTTTCTTTTCAAGAAAAAAAGGAAAACACAGATTGGCAAAACAATTACAAAATAAATCCAAGAATCTTAAGAGGCTGTCAGTTTTGAACACACTGCTATAAAATCAAGTCCTACACAGTGTCACAATATGCGTTGGACTGTGAAAGGCTGAATGCAACAACATGAACATCTCCAGTAAACATTTGTACCAGGTCTTACCAACAACAATCCCAAAATGTGAACCTCAACCTGCTGCCTATAAATATACAGTGCACATCAAACTAAGCTTCAATAAAATTGTCCATTTCAATTGCATGTTGCCTATCTGATACAGCACTACTTTTCAAATGGAAACGTCTGCATCAGAGAAAGTTTTAGTACTTATTTTCCATCAGTCTGAAACCTATTCTTCATTAAGATCTGCACATCTATTTAGCAGTCTTTGAACAGCACCTGTAATGGATACCCTTTATAAGACCATGACATGTATTAGTCACATGTTCAGATGCTTCGATGTGCCCCTTATATTCACAGAGAATGGGTGGGAATTCACATTCTAGAGCCGTCCCCAATGGGACCCTGCATGAGCATTCACTTAAGGCACTTATACCATTGCCTTGAGAATTTCACAGTCCAACACACACATTATCACACTACATAGGGCTGATTCTATAGTACTGTGGTAAAACATAATGACAGGGAAATAAAAAAGGAAATAAAACCCCACGTGTTCTGCCTCTCACAGCTATGTAGGCGTGTTTATAGTTAGTAATATTGTGCAGACAGATTTACCATCTGAAGGGGTTACACATTGCGTAGTGTAGTAGAGTAGTGTGCAGCTAACATGTCATGCCCTTGCGTAGAAGTTGTTCTCAGCAAGAAATCTGGGGTAAATCCTCCCTCTGGTCTTCTGAGCTAAATTATTTTATATTAAAAAAGCAGGAAACAGACTGCAACTGGTCTTGTACAGAGCCCCTAGTTTAAGGTATATATTTTTTACAGAACAAAGTAGCATCTTTTGCAGAGCCAGTAGTAGTGGAATCTTTCACTGGCTCCTGCAGGATATGGGATGGCATCAGAAGCCAGGTTCTAAATTTTGGGTGTCCATGGGACCTGGGATTTTTTTTTAAACCTCTGATGTGCTTGTCTGGTAGATAATAGAGAAGACATATTTACCTCTTGACATGAGGATGTCATGAATCTGTTTGATGGCTTTCTTGTAAAGCTCCTTCTGCCACTCTCCCAGAATGTTCCACTCCACTTCCAAGAAATAAGCAGCAACATCCTTGAAGGTGACCAATGTCTGATCAGAATCCAGGGAGAAATGAGGCCCCACAGTGAGTCTCTGCAAGTGACTCTGCATCTCCAGGCCACCCTTGGGGACAGGCCTTTGAAAGGATTTGAGAAAGGGTAGAAATGGGAGAGGTAAAAGGAAAAATGGTAGCATGGAGGGAGAAAGGGGTGAGTGACAATGATAGACTGTGTCAGCTTCACTCCCAGCAGTGACACTTGTGGCCTCTGTGCATGTAGTTAGAAAAGTGCATAACAGGGAAAATCCTCTGTTCAAGTTTAGTTACTTTTAGTCTTGGTCCCTTTAAAAGAGGTTTGACTACAGTTCCCAGAGGACTATGCATTCTGAATCCAGGAGAACTGTGCTCAGAGACAGGGAAGCTACTGACTCATCAGGCTTCCAGCTGGGTAATTAGCAGTGCCTTCATGAAATGTGAATTTAAAAGGAAGGTTTTGGTTTTGAGAGGGAGACATGCGGAAGGGGAAGAATAGCACTCCAGGGTTCTAGAGAGGCTGTGAGAGAGGGCTCAGTAAGACTCAACCCTGTCAGCTCACAGCTGTGCAGGAAACTTTCAAGTAAAGGGGTGGAAATCAGGGATGGTAATTTTCTTTTGCAAAAGGAGAGGTTCAGTGCTTGGGATGATGGAGCAGGATTACTCAATAGAGAGGGACAAGCAAGTTCTTCAGGGAATCTGCTGTCCATAGTGATTGAAAATACAACATTGAATCATCACCTCCCAATGGCAGCAATGCAGTTGGAGGAATCCTGCTCAGCTTAGAGGGAACAGTGCCCTCACACATTTTTTTTTTGATAGAAGTAAGGTAGAAAAGTTTGATTTAAATTAAAACTAAATACTTCTATACCACCTATCACTCCCTCTCCACAGCATTTCTCCTCCTTCTCTCCTCTTTCCCTCTAGTATCTCACCTTTTCCCACTCTTCCTTCCAGAATCTCCCCCTCTCTTATCTGTCCTCTTCCCCTTACTTCCCAGTGTCCATTCTTCCTTCCCCATTCATCTAACATCTCTTATTTCCTCTCTACTTCCTCCTGAACCATTGTTATAGTTCCTTCTTCCCTCACCCTGTTCTCTTCTCCCCTCTTCTTAGTTGAACATAACTCTCTGTGTTTCTTTGTTCAGTGGCAAGTCCAGTAAAAGTTCTGGTCATCTCCACCAATTCCAAGTGTTCTCCAGCACCGGTCCAGCAATGACTCTGACGTTCTTCAACTGTGGCAGCAACATTGGCCTCTTTCCATGTATGCAGCTCCAGCAATGGTGGTGGATGTGGTCTCCTCTTCCACCAATTCTTTTCTTCTTCCTCCTGCAGTGAATGCATGCATCCATGTGCACGCTGCTTATATATTTTATTACTGCATGTACCGTTCAGGACCAGTTCCTTATCATGTTCTACTGTCAATCTTGTAGGAGAGGAGATGCTGGAAAGCATCATTAGTCTGCAACTATGTTTTTGAAATTAGGAATCCACTCTGAATTCCTGCTGTTGCAAAAAAATCTAGGCACTTATTAGTGAAAATCAGTTTAACAAGGGAATCTCAACTAGTCTTTGGGATATCCTGAAACACCTAGCCAGTCAGGTTATCTACTACAAATATGCATGAAATAAATGTGCATGCATTATCTCCATTTTATGCAAATAAATCTATCTCATGCATATTCATTGGTATCTTGAAAATCTGACTGGCTAGGTGTTGAGAACCCCTGCTTTAAACTAACAATGAAAGACTCTACATATGGTGTATGTCCGCTACACTGAGAAGTAATACAGCAGCTGAGAACCTGCCGCAGTAGGATTTGCAGGCAAAATCATCACTACCTCTCGGGCTCCAATGTTTGTTTACCTGATTTTGATTTTCCATGCTGGGCTTAGGTTTTCCTACGTTTCCATACTGGTCACAATAGTCTGTGCAGCTGCTCAACATCAGTGAGGTCTTGTGGCTCACCCAGGCTGCAACTGTGCTGTGGATCACTCCCTCCTTTTTAGCTAGAGGATCTTCCTCTCTTGATGATTACCCTGTGGCTAAACAGGAAGGGGGCTACAGGAGTTCCTTTTAGTTACTGATAAGGTTCTTGCTTGGCTCAGTGAATATGCACATGTCAAATAAATTAGAAAAGAAATGGTTCTTATTAATATCCAGGGGCAACCTGTTGAGCGTGGTTTAAGCAGACAAGCCCCTCCCACCTGCTCAAATCCTATTGAATATCTTCTCCAGTAATACTTAATTCTAGATCACTTGCTTTTGACTATTGGTCTCAGTCTAATATGACTGTATATCTTGATATAATAAAACCACCATACAATTTGTTATACTAGTAAATTGGGTAATGCCTAGTTAAGACTGAACTAATTAATTACTCTATGTTGTATTAACTGATTATTCCTAATGAACTCTTGTTGTATTAACTGATTATTCTTAATGAACACATTAAAAGTCACATTTCAGTTTTGGTTATATCTTCTGAATACTGGAGGGCATGTTATTAATTGATGCAATCATTTGACTTGCTCTAATATTCAATTGCGAATTAGAGTTCCTACATTTAATTATTTTTTCATTATTTTATCCTGTCTTATTGGGTTTTGCTTCAAATACATTCTTACGCAGCTGAGATAAATAGTGTACCTGGACAAATCTGAACATGTGACAACTGTCTCAGAGACCTAGGAGGAGGATAACCAAAGGGACACTATAGAGGGTGAATTTAAGAAACTCTGGGAGTCATTTGCATATGCAAGAACCTTATTTGTACATGTAAATTGACATTCGTATATTAATATTGATTTTTAGAACAGGCGCTACTCTGTGCATGCTGCAGCAAGCATCAATTTAAAGGGAGTATTCTGAACATAGGACCTAACATAGTAACATAGTAGATGACGGCAGAAAAAGACCTGCACGGTCCATCCAGTCTGCCCAACAAGACAAACTCATATGTGCTACTTTTTGTGTATACCTTACCTTGATTTGTATCTGTCTCTTTCAGGGCACAGACCGTAGAAGTCTGCCCAGCACTAGCCTCACCTCCCAACCACCAGCCCCGCCTCCCCCCACCGGCTCTGCCACCCAATCTCGGCTAAGCTCCTGAGGATCCATTCCTTCTGAACAGGATTCCTTTATGTTTATCCCACGAATGTTTGAATTCCGTTACCGTTTTCATCTCCACCACCTCCTGCAGGAGGGTATTCCAAGCATCCACCACTCTCTCCGTGAAAAAATACTTCCTGACATTTTTCTTGAGTCTGTCCCCCTTCAATCTCATTTCATGCCCTCTAGTTCTACCGCCTTCGCCTCTCCGGAAAAGGTTCGTTTGCGGATTAATACCTTTCAAATATTTGAATGTCTGTATCATATCACCCCTGTTTCTCCTTTCCTCCAGGGTATAAATGTTCAGGTCAGCAAGTCTCTCCTCATACGTCTTGTAACGCAAATCCCATACCATTCTTGTAGCTTTTCTTTGCACCGCTTCAATTCTTTTTACATCCTTAGCAAGATACAGCCTCCAAAACTGAACACAATACTCCAGGTGGGGCCTCACCAACGACTTATACAGTGGCATCAACACCCCCTTTCTTCTGCTGGTCACACCTCTCTCTATACAGCCTAGCAACCTTCTAGCTACTGCTACCGCCTTGTCACACTGTTTTGTCGCCTTCAGATCCTCAGATACTATCACCCCAAGATCCCTCTCCCCGTCCGTACCTATCAGACTCTCACTGCCTAACACATACGTCTCCCGTGGATTTCTTCTCCCTAAGTGCATCACTTTGCATTTCTTCGCATTGAATTTTAATTGCCAAACCTGATGCTTCAAAGCTTACCATGCTTGCAACATTTGATTTAGACTGGTTGTAGCCAGTCTAGCATGCATGTTGCTCAGCATCTAATGCACAAAGGGGTTCTGCATCACCTTTACCTTTCGCCATAGCAGCTACCGATAATCCTATGCAAAAGTATTATATGCTAATTTGTATTAAAATGAGTAGTCTGGGCAATGCACAGACGTTTCTATGCACTGCGCAGAAAGGAGTTCCTACCTTTAATGCGCAAACTTTTCTGGCAGGTCTGAAGCTGTCGTTGCATGAGAGCAACTTCTCAGCGGAGCAGTCTGCTTGCATTTTTTAATACTATCTGCACATGTGTGTGTGTGTGTGAAATGTGCCATGTGCGTGTATTGTGTCTGTGTATCCTGCATGTAACAGAATTAATGGTTGTTATGGAACATTTTTAACATCTGCATGTATGCGTGAAATATGCCATGTGCATGTATTATGTATGTGTGTCATGGCAGAAAACAGAAGAACAGTAACCCTTGTAGACACACAGATGAACCAATCACAACAAGGGTGACAAAGAATAGGGCAGCAGACGATGTCCAAATGAACACCTTTATTAAAACCAATCAATGTAAATGTTCCTTTTTGATTATATGCTATCTAAGTCATTATATGTCATTCATCCATTACTATATATCTTCTTTACAATATTTTGGTTTACATAGATTTTTTTATATGTATGTCATACTCATAGAAAGGTTACATAGAAAGGTACAAAACCCTCATTCATTTGCCAATGTTTCCTTCTCTTTTCAGATATTGAACACCACCTGTATCACATTGAGATTAGTTTAATATCAACACACATCCAAATTAAGGTATTTACTTGGACCTCTATGTTCATTTTATATTCTTGTGCTTGTCTATATGGTTTTAGTACTTTACTTGTATCTGATTATATATTGTGAAGTTGTATTTATAGTTTTTTTATCCTGCTTCATTTGCCATATGTCTTTATACAAAAAAAAAAAAAGATATATATATATATATATATATATATATATATATATATATATATATATATATATATATATAGTAACCAGGTGCCTCTCTTGTGCAGCCAAGGGTAGAACAATCTCCTCCAGCCACAGGCTCCCGGTACAGTGAAGAAACAGATGTCCACCAGTAACTTCAATCTTAACAACTTTTATTCCATGCAGGTTTCTAGTACACAGTTCCAATAGCAGCATAGCACATACCAGGATTCAATACAGGCTTACAGGCTTCAGTCTGGGCTCTTTATCCAGTGCACAATAAACAGTAATTCAATTCCCAAGACAAACAGTTCTTTCAGTTCATCATCACAGTTCAGTCACCAAGCAGCATTTTCTACCTTCTATCCTCTTTACCTTCAGGAGAGTTCAATATTTTAGGGACTCCTTCTACCCAAGGGTTTTCCCCTGCATCAGCTTCACAGTGAATTCAATACTTTTGGGACTTCCTCTCACCCTAGGAATTTCAGCCTGCTTCAGTACTTTAGGGACCTCCCTGCCCAAGGATTTTCAGCCTGTACCTGCCAGTACTTTAGGGACCTCCTTGCCCAAGGGTTTTCAGCCTGCAACTCCTTCTCTCCTTCTGCTTCTCTCTCCTGAACTGAACTCCACTCAACTCTTGGGACTCCTTCCCACCTGCCTAATCAATCCCTGGCTTCAGCTACCACAACCAATCATTCTCATTCCAAACCAGCTGAGTTAAGCATTAGACTAATGAGACCAATGATGAGCTCCTGCACACAGGGTTTCCTAACTCTCTTTCTGCCTAGTGGCAGCCACTCTACATAACCTGCCAGCTTACACCCATGTCTTCCCTGATTGCAGCTAGGAGTCCAGTCCGGGTTCTTCATCTCCCCCTCTGGCTCCTTGTCTGCAATGCCTTCTGGGACTTGTATTTCAGACTGAAACTGCCTTAACCCAACTATCCTGGAGGTGACTTTATCACTATATATATATATATATATATATATATATATATATATATATATATATATAGACTCCTGAAGAAGGCCCATGTGGGTCGAAACATGATCCGTGTCGAGTCCTGGATGGTTATAATAAAGGTATTAGTTTGGACATCGTCTGCTGCCCTTTTCTTTTTCACCCTTATTATGATTGCTTCATCATTATGTATGTGTGTTCCACACATAAGAGTAGTGTTAAAAAGTTGTCATGGAACAAAAAAAAAAAAGGAAATTCCAAAAGTCACATTACTGGATGCATTCCTTTTTTCATGGGCATGCGTAGAACATCGACACTTACCAAGAGACTGTTCTGTGCCTAATCACTTACCATATTTCTGCGCATCTAATTTCTATGCAATTTCCTTTGAGTATTGGTTACTGTTTTGATTTGAGGTCATATTTGAGTTTTTGTTTTTTTAATGTAATATGTTTATAATACATTTCTTTTTATGGTCATGTCACTTTTATACATAGTTACTCTGTTGACCCCTGAAGCAGGTGGTTGTGTCCGCAGAAACAGGGACCCCTGTCAGTTCACTCATCTGGTGCTACTGAATAAAGGATTTTTGCATATCATCTCCCAGGCTTGGAGTCAGTTTGTCACCTTCTGGAATTCCTTCCTCCCAGGGAATTTGTGTCTCTGCAGCATCCATGCCCCTTGTGATCAGATGCATAGAATAAGGAGGCCATTGTAATTTATTCCAACAGTTTTACAATTGTGACAGCCTGTCTTCTAATACCACTATGCAAATACTGTTCCAACTATGGTGCAACAGTCACAGCCTAGCAGTAATCTCATGCATGTGATAAGATCAGAAGCCATGCTCCCATTGAAACAAAGCCACATTCACAAGATCAAAAGAATTATTTTCTAAAGCACACTGCTTCCACAATCATGGCCTTGAATGGTAAGTCATTCTAGAGTCCATTTAAAAACACCTGTGGTAATGTACTTTAAAATTTACAAGTATGAGCTGACTGTGGAGGCTTCCAGATGCTGTTGCCGCTGGTGTAGGAACATTTTCACACTTCTCAATCTGTTACTTGTTTTGCCAAGAAAGAATAATATTATAATAAGGAGGGAAAATGGAACTGCATTTTTTTCAACATGACAGTGTTTAGCTAAAAAATATTTTTGATATAGGCTTTCCATCTAGTAATTAATCTAATTTAACCATGCATGCTCTTTTAATGACTTTTTATTTATTTATTTTGTCTGGGTTTAGGAGATTGAGCAAATTAATTTCGTGCATTCTTCTTTCTAAATAAAAAATAAAGCTGGTTTCTGCTGAGGGGGAAATTTATTATGTTTATTAAATGATTAGAATTTACTATTAAGAATGCATGGGCCCTATGTGCTAAGGGGCCAGACTACAAAATCATTTACCCCCTACCCCTCATTCTATACATGGCGCATATGCATACAGTGGTGCATGTAGTTATATGTAATTGGCCCCTAATTTGCACATAATTGGCTTTAACTATCTCAGTTGGCATTAATTTGTAGTTATGCATGTGAGTTACAAGCTAATTCTATGTGTTTTGTGTGCAGTTTCTTTAGCACGTGTGTGCAAAGGGGACATATAAGTGGGTGGGGTATGGGTAGGCATAGGTGCCGACACCATGGGTGCTGTGGGTGCTTGAGCACCCCCAATATTTGACCCGCTGGAAGTTCTCTGCCAGCCCGACCTGCCCGCCCTCAACAGTCCTCCACCCTCACCTTCCTGCGTGCCACCCAGAATGTAAAACTCATCTTACCTTGGGGTCCCGGCAGCAGCAGTGAAAGGCGAGCAGGCTTGGCGCTTCAGCCTTCCCTTCTCTCTCAGCTCTGGTCCTGCCCTTGCGGAAACAGGAAATTAGGGTATATCAAATAGTTAGTAAACAATAAAAAATTTGTAACAGTGTTATGTCTTAACGCACTTTTGATGTGCACATCAATACTAGAAATAACACTGCCGTCTGTGAACCTCTTGTATGGAAAATCCATTGTGTTGTGGAAATGAATGTAGATGTATTTTTGAAGTATTTACGTTTGTGTTGGTGTCTTTTCTATCTCTTTCTTTGTATTTTCTCTCTCTTCACAACTGCCATAAGGTGAACTCTTTTATCTATAAACCCAAGTGCATCCTTTTAGCTGAACCCTTTTAACGGCATGTCAACAAACAATTTAACACTTGATCCAAGGCAGTTGCTAAACATTAAGCATTACTGAGAGCATATCACACAGTTTAGCACACATCTGCCACAGCCTCAAATACAGATGATGTTCCTTTATTTCTTAAATGTTAGTCATACACATATATATATATATAGTCTAAATTATATCTTTCTAAATTTTCAAAGGTAATAAATAGAACTAAAACAACAAAAAAATAAGATATCTTTTTTATTGTACTAAATACATTTTTAGTAGTTTTTGAATGCAACATTTCAAATAAATACTTTTCAAAATGAAAATTGACAAAGAACACTGTTAATAAGTGAAAGGACTTGCTCATCGAAGCCCATTTTCCATTGTGAAACAGATGGAAGCATTGGAACACAAACCTTGGTGCATATATGCTAACTGCTTTTCCAGAGCGGTCCTTGGGGTTGGCATGACTATGCTGCTGTCATAGCTCTGCCTACTCAAACAACATTAAAAGCAAAATTTCATCCCACATACAATATGATATGTCTCTGGCAGTGTTTTTTTCTTGTGGAATGCTGGAGGGTCTGTGATAGCACCGATCTCAAAAGCTCAGGTAAGGAGGCAGACAAACTAATTACCCTCCAGCTATCTCCTCAGCCTCCTGAGGATGACTCTCCAATCTTGGTGTGAGACAGTTGAGAGTATTAGGTTAGCCTTAGTCTTTACTGATTTCCTTAGCATCCATGTTAAGCTGTTTGTACATAGAATATGATTTTCAGCAAATGCTAATTGGTCTAAGGGCCCCATTTACTAAGCCGGGCTAGAGGCGCATTAGTGCTTTTAGCGCACGCTAACTATGTAGGCCCCACAATATTCCTGTGGGCGCCTACACAGTTATTGCGCTCTAAGTTTGTGAGCACACTAAAAATGCCAGTACACATTAGTAAACAGGGCCCTTAGTGTGTAATCTAGCCTTTAACACATAGGCCCATTACTGTAGGGCTTCCCAAACCTGTCCTTCAGTGCTCACTGTATTACAGAAAGTACTACTTGAGCTTTTGATAAATAAATAATTAAATAGTTAAAATTACAGAATGAATAATCAGATTTTTAACAAATTTTCCTGCAATTAATAACTCAGTCATCATGACTTATAAAACATGAATGAAATTATAGACACTCTGCGGTAATGTTCAGCCAGTGGCAGCCTTTTTTAAATGTGACCACTGCTGCTGAAATTATGCCTTGATATTCAATGCCAGGCAATGTCTGGGTACAGGCATTAAATATCTGGGTATGTGTGGACAGCTGGCACTTAACCAGTTAAGTTAAACCAGCCAAAGTTGGACTGCTGTTTTTGCTCATATCTGGTTAAATGCTAACTCCACCTGGGAGCCTTTTATTTAACATTGTTCTTTTTAGGTACAGTAGTTTATGAGACTATGGGGGGGGAGGGGTTGTGTTTTTATTTTATTTTATTTTATTTTATTTTCGTGAAAATTGTTATAAAATAAGTTCCTCTTTAGTGTTCTATTTAATATTTTTTAGAGGTTTATGATACTTTTTTGCTGTTTCTTATTGCTTGCATCTGTTGCTGTAATTGTGTTTTCAATTGGTCTTTGTATTGTCTCTAATTTAATAAAGACTTCTTTAAAATGGAAAAAAATGCTAACTCCACCCTGACTCGGCCCCCGGACTGCCTTTTCAATAAATAGTTTCAGCTTTAGCAGTTCCAGGGGATAGCAGGGGCAGTATCTGGATAAATAGTGCTCAATGGGGTCCTTTTATGAAAAGTGGCCTGCGCTGGTGTAGACGTGTATATTGGACGTGCGCAGGTCCATTTTTCAGCACACCAGCAAAAAAAGGCCTTTTTTTGGGCCGAAAATAGATGTGCGACAAAATGAAAATTGGCATGAGTCCATTTTGGGCCTGAGACCTTAACCGCCATCCATTCACTTAATGGTAAGGTCTCATGCGTTAACCAGGCAGTAATCATCAGTGCGCGTATAATGCCGATTACCGCCTGATTAGTGCCACGCGCTGGAAAATAAAATGTAGTTTCTGGCGCACATAAAAAATGAAATTACCGCCCAGATGATGCGGTAGCCAGGCGGTAATTCTGAATTGGCGTGCGTTGGGCATGCATAGGCACCTAAAGGGCCCCAATATTCCTTTGGGGCCCACTCAGCACCAGTTAACCAAGTAAGAGGCTCTTTTTACCTGGTTAACTGGGTTTGAATATCAACCCCTTAAAGAAGTAAATAATAATAATAATAATAATAAGGAACACAGAATCAACCTGGAGACTTTAGGATAGACAAAACAATCAAACAAACCAAGCAAACCACGCGAATAGTCTGGGCCTCGCAAGTCTAATCGTGACCCACTATCTTACTGAAAATGCACTTTGAAATAGATGGACTTTGAGTCCAGCTTTAAACTTTACATAAGACAGTTCTGATCATAGCACGAAAGGTAAAGAGTCCTACAGTTTTGAGTCAGGAAAAAAAGAGCGTAGAGTCTCGTATAGAATTCAGATGTGCTCGGGACAAGGTGGGAAGAAAACGAAGATTCAGTGGGTGAACAGAGATTCCACAGGAAAAAATAATGATACTGGATGCCAATAATATTGGTAAAGAAGAGGTGAATTGCAGTCAATTTAAGAGCTTGACATAATAACCTGATCACAGTAGTCTGAACTGCCTGTAGGTGTTTAATAGATGAACGAGGAAGGCCATCCAAAACTACATTACAATAGCCTAGTCAGAATGTAATGATGGCATGAAGGGCTGTCTGTTGAACTGAAATGTCTAACAGACTATATACGGATGTGAACCACCGAAGAGATATGTTGTTCAAATGAAAGTTGTTGATCTATAATTACTCTGAGGTATCGAAATAAATTTACCAACTGAATCGGAGTCCAAGTAGAGTAGAGCAAGGGTAGGAGGAGAAGTCACTGTCTTAGCAGGGTTAATTACTAGCAAGTTTTCTTCATGGAAATTTGATTTAAACAGTGTTCAAATTGATGTACATCTGGATGAAGGGAGTCAGCATAATACATTAATAAAATATCATCTGAATTGTAATATACATATATACCAGAATTTTGAATAACTGTAGAAGGGGTCTCAAAAAGATGTCAAATAAAAGAGGTGATAAAACAGAACCTTGCAGAGCTGGTTGATGTAGTATATCTAGATTTTCAGAAAGCTTTTGACAAAGTTCCTCATGAGAGGTTCCTGAGAAAATTAAAGAGTCATGGGATAGGAGGCAATATTCTGTTGTGGAGTAGGAGTTTTTTTTTATTGTACAGAAAGCAGAGGGTAGGGTTAAATGACCATTTTTCCCAATGGAGGAGGGTGAATAGTGGAGTGCCTAGGTGTCTGTACTGGGACCACTGCTATTTAACATATTTATAAATAATCTTGAAATCAGAATGAGTGAGGTGATTGAATTTGCAGATTGCACAAAACTATTTAAAGTTGTCGAAACACATGCGGACTGTGAAAAATTGCAGGAAGTCATTAGGAAGTTGGAAGACTGGGCATCCAAATGGCAGATGAAATTTGATATGGACAAATGCAAAGTGATGCACATTGGGAAGAATAACCCAAATCATACTTACTTGATGCTAGGATCCACCTTAGGAGTCAACACTGAAGAAAAAGATCTAAGTGTTGTTGTAGACAAACTTTACATCTTTTCTAACATACAGCCTCCAAAACTGTATACTATGACCTGTTCAGGGACATTATTGCTATGGATGGGCTGTTGTTTGCAACAACAAATTGTTGCATGTCATTACCAAATGAAAATGAGCAGTAAAAACACATTTTGTTTTTATCATTCACCGATACTAGTGCACACTCTGGATATTCAACCAGTGGCGGGTTTTGCTGTCCACCACCAGCGTTAAACCTGGGTATTCAATGCTGGACTGTTTCCAGTGTCTAGCATTGAATATCCAGAGTTTTTTTTTAACTACTAAAACATTTAACCGGCTATGCCGATATTCAGCGCTAACCGGTTAACATTTTTTTGCGGTTAAAGATAGGATAGCCATGTATTTGGTCTTATTTGACTGCTAAACTTATCCGGTTAGGCACTGAACATTGTTCCCTTTAAGCTGTGCTGGAGTCCTCTACCTACAGACCTGCCAGTAGGGGATGCTGTTTCACTATCACATTTTCCATAGTAAGGGACAGGCAAGCTCTGCAGGACTCCAGGGAACTTGCCTGACCCTAGTGATTGAAAACACAATATTGAAGCACCACCCCCCACTGGCAGCAATGCAGTTGGAGGACTCCCACTCAGCTGAGAGAGAGAGCAGTGACACTGAATATCATGCTTAGTAGTTAGGCACCAATATGTTATTTAACTGGTCAGCAGCCGAGACTGGTTGGTTAAATAGCTTTGAATATCAGAGGGACTGTATATTATATGGAAAGAGGACACAGTCTTTCCTGATAGTGGAACCACCATGCAGTGGCGTAGGAAAGGGGGGAGGTGGTGGGGCAATCCGCCCCGGGTGCACGCCGCTGGGGGGGTATCGGCTCCGCTGGTTCCCTGCTCCCTCTGCCCTGGAACAGGCTCTGTTCCGGGGCAGAGAGAGTAGGGAACCAGTGGAGCCGACGCAGCTCCCAGCGACGTGCACTCAGGGCGGATCAGAGTTCCCGTCCACCCCCCGCTTTCGTATGGCAGTAAGAATGTGCTCCGGGGGGGGGGGGGGTGGGGGGTGGGGTGCGCCGTGCTGCACCTGGGGTGGGTGCGCAGCGGCCACCCGCCCCGGGTGTCAGCCGCCCTCGCTACGGCACTGCCACCATGCACACATGAACAAACTAGTATCCTCTTTCTGAAATATTGTGGCCTTTTTCCACATAGCATGTACTATTTCCAAAGGGTGTACACTATTATTGGCGAACAACAAAACAAAAAAAATGGTCAAATAAAAATGGAAATTCCTATAAAAGACATGAGAAAGCACATGAAACGAAACTTTTCTGGCTGCCCATCCCTATTCATCAACCTCTTCCCCCCCCCCCCCCCCCCAGCTCATTATGCCTTCTGTTTGCAACCCAGCATCACTCTGCCTTTGGCTATCCTGTTATCATACTGTTTTATTACCTAATCTCATAGGAGTAGTTTGCCTGCTTATCTTGTGTGTAGGGGATGGGGAAGTAGTAGAGGGAGAGAGACCCATTCAGCATTAACACCCACAATATTTGGGGCAGACCACTCCTCCCATACCCATCCCAGACACTATCAATCCAGTCCCTTTTCTGTGCTGTGCACATTAGCTTTTCCCCTTTCTCCCACTAAGGGGCGTAGCCAGTTCTCCAATTTTGGGGGCACCCAGGAGTGAATGGGGTGGGCAACACATCCTTCTCTCCTCCTTTCCCCCCTTCCTGCATGGATGCTAAACATATCATTACAGAAGCAGTATGAGGAGGAGGGGAACAGCGGCACTGTACTTATTTGGCTGGCAGGGCTTCAGCATCCCTGCCAGCAAAGGTAACAGAGTGTTGCTGTTATGGAGGCGACCCAAGCTCCAAGCTGAAGAGCCATAACCTCTAGCCTTTTCTCATATCAGAGTCATTTCATATCCTTAATCATTATAGTTGCTCTTCTCTGTACCTTTTCTAATTTCACTATGGGGCTCATTTTTGAAAGTGAAAAACGTCTAAAAAGTGTCATAAAGCAGATTTGGACATTTTTCTCACAAAAAAACTATTTTTAGATGTTTTTCTATGAAGTCCATCAAAAGTGTGTTCAGATCACAAGGGAGCATGTTGGGGGTGTTTCAAAGGCGGGATAAGGACATGCCTAACACTTGGGTGTTTTACAGCCATAATGTAACAAAACAAAAATGTCCAGGACTAAAACCAAGATGTTTTGGTCTAGACCTGTTTTCAGAATGAATAATGCACAAAAAGGTGCCCTAAATGACCACTGGAAGGAATCAGGGGTGACCCCCCTATACCTCCCAATTGTCACTGACCCCCTCCCACCCCCCCCCCCCCCAAAAATGTAAATAAAAATATGACTTATCAGTCTCTAGGACAGCCTCAGATGTTAAAGGCAGGTCTATTAGAGCAGCATGCAGGTCCCTGGAGTAGTGTAGTGGTCAGTGCAGTGCATTATGGAGTGGGGACCCAGGTCCCTATCTCTCTCTACCTGTCACACTTGTGGTGGAAACTGTGACCCCTCCCAAAGTCACCAAAACCCTACTGTACCCACATATAGGTGCCCCCTTCACCCATAAGGGCTATTGTGGTGGTGTGCAATGGGGGACAGTGGATTTTGGGTAGGTTTTGGAGGGCTCAGTGGACAAGTTAAGGGCGCAAAGGTGAGATGTGTACCTGGGAGCATTTTTATGAAGTGCACAGAACTGCTCTCTAGGGTGCCCCATTGCTCTCCTGGAATGTCTGGGGGACCAGTGTACTAAAAATGCTGGCTCCTCCTACATCCCAATGGCATGAATCTATTTTGCACCTATTCTTTTTTTTTTTTTAAATGGACCCAAAAAATATCCAAGTCACAAAACCTTGGTCAAAACAGTATTTTTTTTAAGATAGATATTTTTCTTTTTTGAAAATGACCTTCTTTCTTATTCGGATTTTTGGATGTTTTGTGCAAAATGTCCAAAGTCAGACTTAGACATCATATCGAAAATGCCTCCTCTATATGTTCTTTGAGATGCGGTGACTAGGGATGGGCAGCTGGAAAATGTTTATTTTGTGTCATTTCCTATGTTATTTCTGGGAATGTTCATTTTGTTTATATATTCCAGGCATTTCTTGAAAGCGTGCACTCTTTGCAAAAAGGGTGCAGTCTTTTTCCAATAGTACACACATGTGTAATCTGGAAACGAGTGTGCACTTTTTGCAAAGTGCACACTATTATTGGCAAATGAAAATTGCAAACTTTTTTTGCTTGTTAATTATATGCAACAATATGAAATATATTATGACATTTTCTATGTTGTTACAAATGACAGCTCATCTGTAGCAGTGACCAGAATTGCATCTAGTACTCAAGTTGCAGACTCATGATGGAGCAATACAGAGACATTAGGATATTCTTTTTTATTCTCTATTCAGTTCCCAATAATTCAGAACATTCTTTGCTTTTTTTGGCCTCTGCTGCAAACCGAGTAGAAGATTTCAACATCTTGTCTACAATCCTGCTTATTTTCGAACGAGAAGGCCGGCCATCTTCCGAAACAAATCGGGAGATGGCCGGCCATCTCCTAAAGCCGGCCAAATTGGTATAATCGAAAGCCGATTTTGGCCGGCTTCAACTGCTTTCCGTCGCAGGGTCAGCCAAAGTTAAAGGGGGCGTTTCGGCAGGGTACAGAAGGCGGAACGGGGGCGTGGTTACGAGATGGCCAGCTTCAGCCGATAATGGAAAAAAGAAGGCCGGCTCTGACGAGCACTTGGCCAGCTTCAATCGGTCCATTTATTTTTAGGACCAAGCCTCCAAAAAGTGTCCCAACTGACCAGATGACCACCGGAGGGAATCGGGGATCACCTCCTCTTACTCCCCCAGTGGTCACCAACCCCCTCCCACCCACCCAAGAAAACATTTTTTAAACATTTTTGTATTGCAGTGCACTTCAGGCAGGTGGGCCCAGGCCCATCCCCCCTAAATGTGAGCCCTCCACCCCCCCCGAAACCCACTGTACCCACATGTAGGTGCCCCCCTTCACCCATAAGGGCTATGGTAGTGTTGACCTGTTGTGGGTAGTGGGTTTTGGGGGGGGGGGGGTTGGGGGGCTCAGCACCCAAGGTAAGGGAGCTATGCACCTGGGAGCAATTTGTGAAGTCCACTGCAGTGTCCCCTAGGGTGCCCAGTTGGTGTCCTGGCATGTGAGGGGGAGCAGTGCACTATAAATGCTGGCTTCTCCCATGACCAAATGGCTTGGATTTGGCCGGGTTTGAGATGGCCAACATTAGTTTCCATTATCGGCGGAAACCAATGGCGGCGATCTCTAAGGGCAGCCCAAATGTTGAGATTTAGCCAGCCCCGACCGTATTATTGAAACGAAAGATGGCCGGCCATCTTGTTTCGATAATATGGTCGGGTATGCTGCTTTACGGGGCCGGCCTTAGGGATGGCTGCCCATATAGATGGCCGGCCCCATTCAATTATGCCCCTCTATGACATCTAAATAGTTTTTCCTGCGTGGTGACTCTCATTGTGGAACCTAGCATCATGGAGCTATAATTTGGATTTTTCTTCCCAATGTGCATCACTTTGCACTTTGTTCGCAATAATGTTATCTGCCATTTGAATGGTCACTCTTCCAGTCTTGTAAGGATCACCTGCAATTTCTCACAATCTACATGTGATTTAATAGCTTTGAATAATTTTGTGTCATATGCAAATTTGACCACTTCATTCTTCGTTCCTATTTCTAGATCATTTATAAATAGGTTAAACAAAACTTAACGGCAAGTAGGAAGAAGGAAGGGTGGCAAAAGGTTCATTGTAAATAGTATGAAGTAAGGTTCTGTTTTCCCCAGGATTCCTGGAAACATGTTGGGTTAGGTAATGCTAGTATATATTGCTAACTCCTGCATCAAGGGGTGTGGGGAGGAATTAATACAAAAGTTTGATGACAAATGTAGTTCTATGTATTAACTGACAAACCTATATGTACATGCCTACGTCCTTGTATATTTGGAAAGTGGAATATATTTCACGTGTGATGTCATCAATAAAAATGATTGAAACATAAATAGGTTAAACAGCACCAGTCCCAGTACAGATCCCTGTGGTACTCCACTGTTCATTTTCCTCTATTGAGAGAATTGGCTATTTAACACTATTCTCTATTTTCTATCTTTTAATCAGTTTCCAATATGCATCAGGACATTGCCTCCTATCCCATATATTTTTAAATTTTCCTCTGGAGTCTCACATGAGGGATTTTGTCAGAAGCTCTCTGAAAAATCCATATACACTATAAGGGGCATTTTTGGAAATATGTGAGAAGGATGTCCATGTGCTGAGGATGTCCAGCATGAATAGTCATTTTATAAACTGGAACATCCAACATATGAACAGCAAAAAAGCAGGGACAAGGATGTCTGGCAGCATTCTTAGGAGAATGGCCACACAGATATGCCTGCAGAGTAGAGGGGCAGCCTGGAGGTAAGTGCAGTGGATTTTAAAGCAAGGGACCCTGGTTCAAACCTTACTTTTAATCTTATTTTGTAATTGTGAGCCCTCCAGGCACAAAGAAATTGATACTGTACCTGAATTTACACCACTTCAATAGCCGTCAGGCTTGCATGTGGCTTATATATTTAGGTACAATATATATTTCTCCGTCCCTGGAAGGCTCACAATAATAATAAAAAAAGAGTCAAATTGGGATCTGAATCAGGGCCCCTTGGTTTAAAGCCTACTACACTAATCACTAGGCTGCTCCTCCTCAGACTTGGTTCTTAGTACATAGTACATAAGTATTGCCATACTGGGACAGACCGAAGGTTCATCAAGCCCAGCATCCTGTTTCCAACAGTGACTAATCCAGGTCACAAGTACCTGGCAGGATCTCAAAACAGTACAATACATTGCTAAGAATGTCCCCAATAGATGAAGCTGTCACAGAGCCTTCTGTTCCCTTTCAGTTTCACTTTCAGGGAAGAGGGAGGAAGGGGGATAACAACCATTGGGGGATTAAGAAAGTATCATGCCTTAATTCCCCAGTGGTCAGCTGCTCATTCAGAGTACCTTTTTGTACCCTGGACGTGACTAAAATGGGTCTAACTTAGAACATCCTTCTTCGAGACTTGGACGTTTCTTCCAGTTTGGTTATCACTGTTGGACATCCTGATTTTGTGCCCTCCCTAGACCCACCAAAACACCTTAACAAAACACACCATTGCTATCTGGATATATTGAAGTGTTTGATGTCCCTTTTCTGCCTTTGCAAAATCAGGATTAGGCCATTTCAAGCACATAGATGTCCATTTGGGCATTTTGAGATGTCCATATGCTTCAAAATTAAGCTCCTATAATCAACCACTTCACCTTTAGCCACGTGTTTATTCATGCCTTCAAAAAATGTAGCAGATTGGTACGGCAAGACTTCACTTGGTTAAACCCCTGTTGACTCTGTCTCTATAAACCATGTTTGTCTACATATCAGGAATTTTGTCCTTCCTAATTGTCTCTACCATTTTTCCCCAACACTTGCATCAGGTTCACCAATCTGCAGTTTCTCAGAGTACCCATGGAACCCTTTTGAAAATAGGTGTTATATTGACTATTTTCTATACTTCAGGTACTGTGGATGCTTTTATTCATAGATCACAGATTACAAATAGTAGATCTGCAATTTCATATTTAAATTCCTTCAGAACTCTGGGGTATACACCAATCAGTCCAGGAGATTTGCTGCTCTTTTAGTTATGTCAGTATGGCATAATATCTTCTAGGTTCACCAACATTTGTTTCAATTCCTCTGCATTGACACCTTTAAAAATTACTTCTGGCATGGGTTCTTTTACATCCTCCTCAGTAAAGACCAAAACAAAGAATTAATTTACTCTTTCCCTATATTCTTGTCCTTCCTGTGTGTCCCTTTTACTTCTTGATCATCTAACAGATCAACTGACTCTGTAGAAATGTAAATTATCTGGTGGGAAAAATGTTCTTTTTCAGTGAAGTGAGCATAAGGCAAAATTAGTAACAGGGAGTCTGATCAGAGGATTGTAATCAGCAGTAATTCATCTGATTAAAAGCTTTTAAATTCATTAAGAATATGTGGAGGGGCATTTTCAATATGTCATCTAAATCCTATTTTGGATTCTGTAAAGTGGTGCACGTAAATTCTGATGTGCGCTGCCAAAAAGGGGCCATGACTATTGGCATGGAATGGGCGGACCATGGGCATTCCAAAAATCTATGCACATAGTTGTAGAATATACCTGCTCTCTTAGGTGCTGGTATTTGCACCAAGTTTTACCCTTCTTTTGACATTCTCTTTTAGCCATCCTTATTAATGCTTTGCATCTAAATTGCCGGTGCTTACGCTGCTTCTTCTTTTCTTCATTTGGATCCTTTCTTCATTTTTTGAAATATGCTCTTTTGACTGCAATAGCCTCTTCCACCTCACCTTGCAACCATGCCAGCAATTATTTGGCCTTCTTTCCACCTTTTTAATAGGTGGAAATATATCTGCTCTTGAGTTCCATGAGAGAAAAAGAATCAGAGAAAAGACAGTGACTAAGGTTCCAGAGAAACAGACCAATGAGTTTCAGTGTATATTAAGTTTGTTTATATGCTTTGAACAGTATTTTTGCCACCTTTGAGTTTATGAGCCAAAAAAGACTTTACATTTTGTTCAGCAAAAAGATGGGGCTGAATTTTAATTCTTTTTCGTGTGTAAAGAGTGAGCGGTGTGACTGGAAACATTGTTCATTGAACTTAGGGCCTTGGAGTTAAAGAGAATTCACCCCTTCTCCCATAGCCCATGAATCCAAAAGCTAGAAGAATATCTCCCCCTCCCCCTTCCCATCCTCCTTGGGTCCAGAAGTGCGTCATGGAAAGGTTACGCTTATATGGAATGAAACTTTGGTACTGTTTGCACACCAGTTTTAGAGTACAAACATTAGAAGACATTTACTTTGATGTATTTCTTGGAATTTTATTTCTAAGTATTATTCCCTTTAAAGATAGACATGTTAGGGGACTCATGCTTCACTATGTAGCCTGGGCTTTTACATTCAAGTGCTCAACAGAGGGAGCATAACAAATATGTTCTACCTGTCTATCTGCTGTGCAAAATCTCAGAAATGGTAATTCAGCCACAGAGGCCTGGTTAATCTGGAATGGGTAGATCATTCACCCTGGTTTAATGGAACATGTGATTGACCACTGGCTATTAAGAACTCTTAATCCAGACAGGTCTAATATCCCTGAACAATTTTGTTACATTATATTCAGGTTTAATATTTCTTTTTAAAGGTAGATAACAGTCAAAATATTTACATGTTAAGATGCTCTTAGAAACTTAATTTATCAAAATCTGGCAAATGACAATTAGTAATATAGTCACAAAACAAGATGGAATACTGCTGAGCTAAGAAGAAAGAACCATTTATTAATTCAGTAAGCTAATGTGTTCATTTTAGAAGTAAAGAAAGATACTTACAAATCTTTGTAATGATCCTTCACTGACATCGTTTGAAAGGAAATGTTTCTACGGAATAAGCAATAAAGTTAAATGCTTGCTCTTGAGTATAATAGCCCATTAGGCTCAAGGGTACTGTTAGCAGAAAAATGGTCAGAGGCTATTAATGTTTTGGGGAAATTAAAACATCTGAGACCCACTTGGCACAGGTTTTCCCATTTTATTGTCACCTAAACCTTTCTACAACTCATTTGAATTAGAATAAGCACTTTTAGAGAAGCTTTAAATATTGTCCCAGAAGTAGAAAAGGGCTCAGATACCTGGTGGGTAGTGTAGTAAAAGCATATCTCAATAACTCTCCATTTTGCAGTGCCATAGAATATTCAGCTGCAATAAAGTGATTATTTTAAAATTGATAAACTCCACCCCAGAGAATTTCCGGAGCAATCCCCCTCCCCTATTATTATGAAAAGAGTCTTTTAAGCAGTTTTCCATTTCTCTAAGATATTCCTTATTTTCTAAGAGTTGTATGTATCCTCTATTCTCCTTCCCCAGTATGTTCCTCGATCTTAATATGTAAATATTGCCATGCTTGGAACTGATATTATCTGTTTCCTGTCGAAAAAGAACTAAATAAAAATGAAAGATAAAATATGTGTTAAACTCCATGCTCAACTATACAGGATATCAATATTTATGTCTATATTTCACAAAGATCCCTTTTTACTAACCTTCAACATGCAATAATAATGTTATCGCACATTATCCCCTGGATTCTATATAGCGCAACCAAAACTGTGTATGTGAATTGGGTCATATTCTGCATTTGCATGCGCAATTTAATTACTTAACAAGCCAATCAGCACTGATAATTGCCATTTAAGCAATTATTGGTACTAGTTGGCATTAATTAGAATTTACATACACACCTTGCTAGGTGTATTCTGTAAAGTGGTGCACGTAAATTCTGATGTGCGCTGCCAAAAAGGGGCCATGACTATTGGCATGGAATGGGCGGACCATGGGCATTCCAAAAATCTATGCACATAGTTGTAGAATACACCTGCTCTCTTAGGTGCTGGTATTTGCACCAAGGTTTACTTGGTGTAAATGGACACACCTAGAGGAAGGCTCAGGCATGACCACTAGGTTTATTCTACAAACTGGCCAGGCATATTCTATGAAGAATACACCTAGGTGGAAATATTTTAGGCGCCGATTTTTTAGGTGCCATATATAGAATCTAGTCCTGTATGCCTCAAAACCCATTTTATGCAATGAGCTTTCTGACAGATAAGGCATGATAATGTCATTATTGCATACTAAGGATTAGTAAATAGGAGCCAAAAATGTAGAAGCCGTAAAACATCTTAGGCTCCCATTTCAATGAAAGGCACTGTAGAAATGTAAATTATCTGGTGGGAAAATGTTCTTTTTCAGTGAAGTGAGCATAAGGCAAAATTAGTAACAGGGAGTCTGATCAGAGGATTGTAATCAGCAGTAATTCACCTGATTAAAAGCTTTTAAATTCATTAAGAATATGTGGAGGGACATTTTCAATATGTCATCTAAATCCTATTTTGGATGTTTTGTGGAAAACGTCCAAAAATCCAGTAGCGAACATGACCATTTTCAAACCAGCAAAACATCCAACATTTTGTTTCAAAAATGGCCATTTTCTAGATGTTTTTGTGCTCAGTGCATCTATCCTTTTGGACCATTTTAAAAAAAAACTGTCAAAGGGAAAAAAGCACAAAAACAGACCATTGGGATTTATTTGGGGGGGGGGGCAGCATTCTTACTAGACTGGCCACACAGATATCCCAGCAGAGCAGTAGGGCACCCTAGGGGGCACTGCAGTGGATTTCACATAAAAGGTCCCAAGTACACATCTCACCGTTACCCCCTTATATTGTATTGAGTCCTCAAAAACTCACCAAAACCCTACTGTACCCAACTGTACACCACTACAATAGCACTTATGTCTGCAGGTGCTACCTATATGTGAGAACTACAGGTTTTTGGTGGATTTTGGAGGACTCAGGCTTTCCACCACAAGTGTGGGATATGGGCCTGGGTCCCTTTCTCCACAGTGCACTGCACCAACTACTAGGCTACTTCAGGGACCTGTTTGCTGCTCTAATAGGACTGGCCATAAAATCTGAAGCTGTCATAGAGGCTGGTATGTACCGTTTCTTTCATAACTTTGGGGGTCAGTGACCACTGGGGGAGTAAGGGGTGGGGGTCATGCCTTAATACCTTTGTTTGTCATCTGGTCATTTCATGCCTTAGTCCCTCCATTGCTCATCTGGTCATTTAGGGCACTTAGTTATGACTGAAACAGCTGTAGACCAAAGCGTCTAACTTTTAGCCCAGGACATTTTTGCTTTGTTCCATTATGGCAGAAAAGTGTCCACGTTTTGAGAATGCCTAAATCCCACCCCCAACATGCCCTCTTGTGATTTGGATGTACTGTATATGAACTAAACAGAAAACCGTCTTAAAAATGGGTTTTGGAAATAGCGATTTGGACAATTTGGCAAAGCATCCATTTGCTGCTTTGTGCCTCTTTTAGATGTTTTTCCGTTTTGAAAATGAGCCCCTTAGTGATTTTGTTTTCCATTTCAAGGGCAAGCAATTCTTTTCATAGCAATTTTATTGGTAAAATTGGCACAGGATTATTTTTATTTCAGATATTTTGCCTCTTTTATGATTTACATTCGTTTTGCATTGATAAAAAAATGATTACTTCTCTCCCCACTATTCTAATTAGGGGTTTACATTAGAGTTGGAGTGCCTTGAATGCTAGTTATTCTCTTTGGCTCAGCATGAAGCCCTGGCTGATGGCTTTCCATTCACTGTTGGGACTAAGGAGAAAGAACATTAGGACAAATTAGGACAGTCTGTTTAGTAAAAGCTAATTGTGCTTTATACTGCTGAGGAAGAATGTATTTTCATTGTCGAATGTATCCAGCAGAGCTGCTAACTTCGTATGATTGCCAAACTGAAATGTATTTTCTTTTTATACCATCTCATCTGCCTGAGATTCTTTACAATGAAAGACTGAGGTAGAGTAGTGGCAATTTATATAGAAAATACAGAGATAATGGATGGATTTATCTGGAATCCAGTACACAGCAGAATTATTCAGTCTTTTCATCCATGTATTAATTTTGCTTGCATGGCCAACTCCTGTGTTGTAACCCTTGTCTTTTCACATAGTTCAGGTTGTTGGAAGATGGAAAGAAATAGAAATGAAGCAGTAACAAAACTAAAATGTGAAACCGAAGCTGGGAGCGGCAGCCGCAGGGAAGCTGCAGGGCATGGAGAGATCAGCTTTCACTTACAGAAACCTCAGCTCACTCCAGGAGGCAGGTCCTCAAAGATGGGAGCTAAGAGTTGTGCGGAAGTCTTGAGCTATTTAAATTCAAGGCAAATTTCTGACAGAACATTTCTGACAGCGAGGTCTCTATTTTTAAGGCAACATTTCTGGCAGGAAGAGATCATGAATATTTATATCCTGTCTTAATAAGCCATCTGAACTGAATAAACCTAATCTAAGTTTTTAGGCCTTTGTCAGTTCTAGTCATGTAAGGGGCAATTCTGAAACTCTGCAAGGGGCTTAAAAGCACATTTTGAAAAGGAAATCCAGTGAAGCTGATGAAGACAAGGACAAGGAAGTCGGAATGTGGGGATCCTCAGGATCCACCCATTTCCCCAGTTCTGTTTAATATCATCATGGCACCACTGGGAAAAAAGCTGGATTCCCTCAGGTTACATCCATTTATTTATGCTGATGATGTTACTACTACTCATTATACATCCTGTTCTGTCATACTGTTAATGAAATTTTAAGGGATAAAAAGTGTGGACTTGATGCTTTGGAAAATTGGGCTGCAACTTTTAAACTTAAACTTAATAAGGATAAAACCAAATTTTTGATTGTCAGTAACCCATTTCAACCAGTTTCCGATCACAGCTTTACTATCGATACCATAGCCTATACATTGGAAAACAGCTTAAAGGTATTAGGTGGTGTTCTTGATAATCACCTGATGTTTGATTTGCAAGTATCTACAATGATGACTAAGGCCTTTGGAATGATGTGGAAATTGAGATGGATAAGAAACTGCTTCTCAATAGATGCTTATCGTTTGTTGGTTCAGTCTCTGGTACTTACTAATTTAGATTACTGCAATATCATTTATTGTGACTGTAAAAAAAAACTTTGACTAAATTGCAGATAGTACAAAATACCACTGCTCATTTGATTTATAGAGTATTTAAATTTGAGAGGGCTTCGGTAAATAAGAACATAAGAATAGTTGTAATGGGTCAGACCAATGGTCCATCTAGTCCAGTATCCTGTTTCTAACAGTGGCCAATCCAGGTCACAAATACCTGGCAGAAACCCAAATAGTAGCAACATTCCATGCTACCAATCCCAGAGCAAGCAGTGGCTTCCCCATGTCTGTCTCAATAGCAGACTATAGACTTTTCCTCCAGGAACTTGTCCAAACCTTTTTTTAAACCCAGATATGTTAACTGCTGTTACTACATCCTCTGGCAAAGAGTTCCAGAGTTTAACTATTTGTTGAGTGAAAAAATATTTCCTCCAATTTGTTTTAAAAGTATTTCCATATAACTTCATTGAATGTCCCCTAGTCCCTTTTTGAAAGAGTAAAACATTAATTCACTTCTACTTGTTCTACACCACTCAGGATTTTGTAGACCTCAATCATATCTCCCCTCAGTCGTCTCTTTTCCAAGCCGAAGAGCCCTAACCTCTTTAGTCTTTCCTCATGTGAGAGGAGTTCTAATCCCTTTATAAGTTTGGTTGCTCTTATTTGAACCTTTTCTAATTCTGCTATATCTTTTTTGAGATACTGCAATCAGAACTGAATGCAATACTCAAGGTGAGGTCACACCATGGAGTGATACAGAGGCATTACAGTATTTTCGGTCTTATTCACCATCCCTTTCCTAATAATTCCTAGCATCCTGTTTGCTTTTTTGGCCATCGCTGCACACTGAACAGAAGATTTCAGTGTATTATCTACAACAACACCTAGATCTTTTTTTTTGGATGCTGATCCTCAGGGTGGACCCTAGCATCAGGTAACTATGATTCAGATTTGTTTTCCCAATGTGCATCACTTTGCATTTATGTTATGTTATGTTATGTTATCCTTCTTATATATTCCGCAAATACCACAGATGTTTCACTGTGAATTACAATAAAATAAAAATTACAAAAGCTTAATACAAATTACAATTCAACACATAATAATGAAATAACTATTCATTTCAAATTAATCTGTAAATAAAACTGTCTTAAGTGCCTTACTAAATGCATAATAATTAGTCAAGATCCAAAGTTGTAATGGTAACATATTCCATACCGAGGGAACTTGATATTAGAGAGATAAGTCAAACATTCTTCATTTAGTACTCCATCTAATAGTGGGAAAAGCCAATAACATTAAGATGACCTCCCCGGACTCCCCCAGTGGTCACTAACCTCCTCCCACCAAAAAGACCCCACTTTAAAAACTTTTTTTCCAGCCTGTATGCCAGCCTCAAATGCCGTACCCACCTCCATGACAGCAGAATGTGTTCTATCCTGTGACAACCTTTCCCTGGTTCTGATGTGGTTCTCGGGTAAGTGTGACACCTTTTTTGTTATGCGCACTGCAGAGTCACATCAGCAATGCATTGTGGTGGGTGTAGGGTATTGGGCTCCGTGATTCCACTAACTTGTGGCAAATGCTCACGATGTTGGTAGTTGGTAGGCTCTACTCCCATGGTGCTTTTCCCCCTGCTTACTGGGTCAGAGTGTGCCCTGTTTTGTTTCCGGTAGTCCATGAGGTAGTGGCCATTTTTGTAAGCCAGTTTTAAACCCCTTTCACGTGTTAGCCATGTTACAGAACTTAGTTCTTACCTTGAATGTGGCTGAAAGAAGGCATTGTACACCATTCTGCCAGCTCGGACCTACTGCTCATCTCAGTACCAGGGAGACTCGTTGCCAGTGGGGTACAACCTCTGATCTGCAGTTAACTGTGAGTAAGCGTGCTTATTCCAATAAAGGACGTTTTCAGAGAAATTAGTCTTCAGGTGTCAACTGGTGTGCCAAGGTTATATAGCAGCAACAAGTCCTAGAGGCCTGCGTGTATGCAGGTCCCTGGGGCACTTTTAGTGGGTACCGCAGTGCGCTTCAGCCAGGTGGACCCAGGCCCATCCCCCCCTACCTGTAGCACTTGTGCTGGTAAATGGGAGGCCTCCAAAACCCACTGTACCCACATGTAGGTGCCCCCTTTACCCCTAAGAGCTAAGGTAGTGTTGTACATTTGTGGGTAGTGGGTTTTGGGGGAGGGGGTTGGGTGCTAAGCACCCGTGGTAAGGGAGCTATGCATGTGGGAGCGTTGTCTGAAGTCCACCGCACTGACCTCTAGGGTGCCCAGTTGGTGTCCTGGCATGTCAGGGGGGCGAGTGTACTACGAATTGTGGCCCCTCCCACGACCAAATGGCTCGGATTAGAACGTTTTTGAGCTGGGCATTTTTAGTTTCCATTATCGCTAAAAAAAAAACAAACGCCCAGCTGAAAAACGTCCATTTTTTTGAAAATACGGTCTGTCCTGCCTCTTCACGTACCCGTTTTCGGACATAGACGCCCATGGAGATAGGTGTTCATGTTCAATTATGCCCCTCATAATTTAAATTTAGATCTTGCATATATAGGGAGCCAATGGAGTTTCTGCGGTAAGAATGAAGCTGAATCATAATTACTTGATGAAAATATTAACCAAGCAGCCATATTCTGGACTAACTGTAATCTTTTAATCAAAGTTTTAGTGCAACAAATATATACAACATTACAGTAGTCCAGCCTAGACAACAGCAATGCTTGGACCAACAATCTGAAAGCACTTGGTTCCAAATATTTGTGAATTACTCGAACCTCATCAGCATCAAAAAGGATTTTTTAACCTGGGATGTTACGTAATTGAAAAATGTCAACATACTATCTACCTTCATTCCCAAAATTTTAGAGCAGGATATGAAGGAAAAAGTATTAGTACCTATGGTAAATGGTTGAAAAAACTCAGGTGCATCTGTAGGACCTAATCATAAAAATGTTGTTTTATCACTATTTTAATTGGTTGTGAGAGATCTAGCGTTCAGTCATAGTTACACAAGAAGATACTGAAGCTAATGTAGTGGCCCAATCATCCACAACTGGAAATAACATTGTAATGTCATCTGCAAGATACAGAGAGGAACATTAAATTTTTCCAATAATAATCCCAAAGGGCGGAGAAGGAGGTTAAACAGTGATGGTGACAGGGGATACCTTTGTGGAACCTTACATCCAGAGCTCCAGCATGCTGAAATATTACCATCTTTCTGAACCCTATACCTCTGAATCGTCAACAATTTTTAAAAAAACATTTAAGGGACCCTTTTACTAAGCCGCATAAGCGTCTATCCAGCTTATAATCGAAAGTGATCGCCGGCTACCTTCCAACACAAATCAGGAGATGGCCGGCGATTTCTTAAAAGCTGCGAAATCAGTATAATCGAAAGCGGCATTTTAGACAGCATCACCGCTTTCCCGTCGCTTCGCCGGCAAAAGTTCAAAGGGGCGTGTTGGTAGATTAGTGAAGGCGGGACATGGGCGGGCATGGGCGTGGCTACCAGATGGCCGGCTTTCGCCGATAATGAAAAAAAAAAAAAAAGCGGCGTTAAGCAGTATTTCGCCGGGTTTACTTGGTCCTTTTATTTTCACGACCAAGCCTCAAAAAGGTGCCCCAACTGACCAGATGACCACTGGAGGGAATGGGGGATGACCTCCCCATACTCCCCCAGTGGTCATCAACCCCCTTCCATACTAAAAAAATAAAACTAAAAACCTTTTTGCCAGCCTGTATGCCAGCCTCAAATGCCGTACCCACCTCCATGACAGCAGAATGTGTTCTATCCTCCGACAGCCTTTCCCTGGTTGCGATGTGGCTCTCGGGTGAGTGTGACACCTTTTCTGTTAGTTACCCTGCAGAGTCACATTAGCAATGCATTGTGGTGGGTGTAGGGTACTGGTTCTACTCCCATGGTGCTTTCCCCCCCTGCTAACTGGGTCAGAGATAGAGTGTGCCCTGTTTTGTTTCCTGTTGTAGTCCATGCGGTAGTGGCCATTTTTGTAAGCCAGTTTTAGTTCCCTTTCCTGTGTTACCCACGTTAGAGAACGTAGTTCTTACCTTGAATGGTGCTGAAAGAGGGCATTGTACACCATTGTGCTAGCTCTGACCTACTGCTAATCTTAGTACCAGGGGACTCTTTGCCAGTGGGGCACAACCTCTGATCTGCAGTTAACTGTGAGTAAACGTGGTTATTTCAAGAAAGGACTTTTTTAGAGAGATTAGTCTTCAGGTGTGAACTGGTATGCGAAAGTTATACAGCAGCATAAGTCCTAGAGGCTGTATGCAGGTCCCTGGAGCAATTTTAGTGGGTGCAGTACATTTGTGGGTAGTGGGTTTGGGGGGCTCATCTCCCAAAGTAAGGGAGCTATGCACGTGGGAGCTTTTCTGAAGTCCACCGCAGTGACCCCTAGGGTGGCTGGTTGGTGTCCTGGCATGTCAGGGGGGCCAGTGCACTAAAAATGCTGGCTCCTCCCACGGCCAAATGCCTTGAATTTGACTGGGGTTTGAGATGGCCGACATAACTTTCCATTATCGCTGAAAAACAAACCCGGCCATCTCAAACCCGGCGAACTCCAAGGCATTTGGCCGGGCTAAACCGTATTATTGAAAAAAAAGATGGCTGGCCATCTTTTTCGATAATACGGTTCCGGCCAGCTGTAGCGCTGCTGCCAACATAGATCGCTGGCGATCTATTTGGCCGGCGACGTTCGATTATGCCCCTCCAGGTGTGCCCAACGCACGCCAAAATGGAGTTACTGCCCGACTACCATGTGGCTGTTGTGGTAATTTCATTTTTGCCGCTTGTCTGATACGTGCATCTGAAAAATATTTTTATTTTCGGGCACATGTAACGGACACATACAGGTCATTACCGCCCGGATTCTTTACCACTAGGTCAATGGCTGGCGGTAAGGTCTCAGACCCAAAATGGACGTGCAGCAATTTTCATTTTGCCGCATGTCCATTTTTGGCAAAAAAAGACCTTTTTTACAGGTGCGCTAAAAATGGATCAGCGCACGCCCAAAACCTGCACCTACACTACCGCAAGCCGTTTTTCAGCGCACCTTAGTAAAAGGACCCCTAAGACTGTATCACAAATTCCAATCTCACTAAGTCGAAGAAAAAAGAATGTCACGATCAACCAGATCAAATGCACAGGATAGATCAAACTGGACTACCACAGCTTTCTGTCCCTGACTCAAAAGTGTCTTGCCCTGGGCAACCATAGATGTGATTGCAGTCTTGGTGCTATAATTGTTTTTGAAACCCAGACTATGATGGATGGAAGATGTTTTTATCAAGTAGGTAATTATCCAAAAGTTGTGATACTTGTCCTTCAATGATTTTAGTAAATAAAGGAATTGAAGCCATGGGGCGATAATTACTTGGAGGTGGACATTGTCACAGAGCTCAGATTTTCCACCGTTATCAAATTGTCAACCAAATGAAAAAGTGTATGTGTATCTAAAACCTCATCACCAATTGGGTTAGTATAATAAGTTTTCTTCTTTTTAGTTATAAGTTGCTTATAAGGGGCTGGAGGAGTGGCCCAGCAGCTAGAACACAAGTCTTGAAATCCAGAGGCAGCCAGCTCAAATCCCACCACTGCAGCTTGTGATCTTGGGCAAATCACTCAACCCTCCATTGCCTCAGGTACAAACTTAGATTATGAGCCCTCCTGGAACAGAGAAATATCCAGTGTACCTGAATGTAACTCACCCTGAGCTACCACTGAAAAAGGTGTGAGCAAAATCTAAATAATGAAATTTTCAAGCACCAAATCATCTTATGTTCTAAATGACCAGATTTCCTCCAAACTCTCTTACAACACTCTTTTTTCAGGGTAAGCAATTCAGTATCAAATCATTTCTCAGATTTCAATGATTTTTCAATTTAGTCTTCTATGGTGCTGTCTCGTCTAATATTTTTGTAATATGACTATCCTGCTTATAATCGAACGAGAAAAACGCCCAAGTTCCGACCTAAATCGGGAGATGGACGTTTATCTCACAAAAACGAATAAAGCGGTATAATCGAAAGCCGATTTTTGGACGTTTTCAACTGCACTCCGTCGTGGATGCAGACAAAGTTGATGGGGGCGTGTCAGAGGTGTGGCGAAGGCGGAACTGGGGCGTGGTTATCTGCCAAACAAAGATGGGCGCATTTCACCGATAATGGGAAAAAAGTATGCGTTTTTAGCTAGAATTTAGGACACTTTTCCTGGACCCTGTTTTTTCACGAATAAAGCCCCAAAAAGTGCCCTAAATGACCAGATGACCACTGGAGGGAATCGGAGATGACCTCCCCTGACTCCCCCAGTGGTCACTAACCCCCTCCCACCACAAAAAAATGATGTTTCACAACTTTTTATTTTCACCCTCAAATGTCATACCCAACTCCCTGGCAGCAGTATGCAGGTCACTGGAGGAGTTGTTAGGGGGTGCAGTGGACTTCAGGCAGGTGGACCCAGGCCCATCCCCCCTACCTGTTACAATTGTGCTGCTTAATGCTTATTAGTCGTCCAACCCCCCCAAACCCACTGTACCCACATGTAGGTGCCCCCCTTCACCCCTTAGGGCTATAGTAATGGTGTAGACTTGTGGGCAGTGGGTTTTGAGGGGGATTTGGGGGGGCTCAACACACAAGGGAAGGGTGCTATGCACCTGGGAGCTCTTTTACCTGTTTTTTTGGTTTTGTAAAAGTGCCCCCTAGGGTGCCCGGTTGATGTCCTGGCATGTGAGGGGGACCAGTGCACTACGAATCCTGGCCCCTCCCACGAATAAATGTCTTGGATTTATTCGTTTTTGAGCTGGGCGCTTTCATTTTCCATTATCGCTGAAAAACAAAAACGCCCAGCTCACACATTGTTGAATAAAACATGGGCGTCTATTTTTTCCAAAAATACGGTTCGGTCCACCCATTCACGGACCCGTTCTCGGAGATAAACGCCCATGGAGATAGGCGTTTTCGTTCAATTATGCCCCTCTATGTCAATCTTGGAAAAAGTCCAACAGAGGATAAGCCTCACTTAAATTTAGAACCTTATTCCAAAATAGGGAAGTATCGACTTTTCTTCTAATTTTCTTAACAATTTCTGGGACTCATGGATTCCCTCCAGGCTTTCTGCTTCTGATATACCTGAAAAAGTTGTTACTGTGAGTTTTAACGTGTGCAGCAAATTTCTATTCATATTCTCTTTTAGCCTTCTTTATTAATGCTTTGCATCTGACTTGCCAGAGCTTATGTTGCTTCTTATTTTCTTCATTTGGGTCCTTTTTTCCATTTTTTGTAGGACATTCTTTTGGCTGTAATAGCCTGTTTCACTTCATCTTTTAACCATGCTGGCTGTCGTTTTCTCTTCTTTCCACCTTTGTAAATATGTGGAATGCATTTGGTATGGGCTTCCAAGATGATATTTTTAAACAATGTTCATGCCTGATTTAATGTCCTAACTTTTGCAGCCAATCCTTTTTAGCTTCTTTTAAAATATTTTCCTCATTGCTGAACAGTAAATTTCCTTTGTGACTTCATTCCAGATAGTAGCTCACAGCTGATCATGTTATGATCACTTGTTGCTCAGTGGACCCAGCACCGTTACCTCTTGTACTATGCCCTGTGCTCTACCAAAGACTAGATATAAAATAGGTCCTCCTGTTGTCAGTTCCTGGACCAGTTGCTCCAAGAAAGGGAAAGGGAAGCAAGTACATTCAAAGCAGTTTACATATATTCAGGTACTTATTTTGTACCAGGGGCAATGGAGGGTTAAGTGACATGCCCAGGGTCACAGGGAGCTGCAGTGGGAATTGAACTCAGTTCCCCAGGATCAAAGTCCACTGCACTAACCACTAGGCTACTCCTCCACATTTGTTATGTCAAACTACACCCATGCTGCCAAGACTTCCAGTGGTGGCCTCGCAAGACTTCCACTGAAGTCTTGTGAGGCCGCCATTGTGTGTGGGTGTGTATGTATATATATATAGTGCACTCCATTTACGTGCACGTCGGATAAGCACATGCTCTGTTTAACTGCATGCCGTACTTCGGTCCCGTTTTTGGCACCATCAATTTCTATGGGGACAAACTTCGGTTTAGCGCACCACTGATAAGTGCAAGATTCGCTTATATGCATGGTTCAAGACCGCTCCTCTGCGGGAAAGACTCCACATAAGCACGCCATGGAATATGGAATCCAATTGGCATGTGACAACCAACGAGATTTCAAATTTACTGCCTCTTTAACTGCCACAGGCAGAATAAGCGAAAGAATGTTGTTAGAGCGTACACTGGGGTCGTTGTTGCGGCGGCGGAACTGTAAGATTTTAACACTGGCTGAACGAATAGAAGTTCTTAAAAAATTAGAAAACAAACAAAGTCTAGCATCTATTGCTAAAGAATATGGTGTCAATCCCAGTCAAATTTCACGTGTCTTGAAGCAGAAAGACCAGCTTCTGGAAGACTGGCAAAACAATATAAATCCACAACGGAAACGAAAATGGGTGGGAAAAGTTGAGGATGTAGAAGATGCTCTTCTTTGATGGTTTTCTCGAGTCAGGAGCAGACAGTTTCCTGTAAGTGGTCCACTGCTTATGGAGAAAGCTAACCAGCTAGCTGAAACTCTTGGACTAACTGAATTCAAAGCCACTGTTAGATGGTTGGAAAGATGGAAGGAGAGGAACAGCATAAAATTCAAGAAACAGCATGGTGAGAAACAAGATGCTGATGACTTTGGTGCTGAAAATTGGGTTGATTCAGTTCTTCCTACCATCTTGAACGAGTTTGCACCTCGTGACATTTTCAATGCTGACGAAAATGGTCTCTACTGGCAGGTGATTCCTGATGGAACACTTGCATTCAAACATGCCGAAACTACTGGAGGTAAAACATTGAAGGACCGACTGACAATCCTCCTTTGCTGCAATATGGATGGGAGTGAGAAGCTGGAACCCCTTGTTGTTGGACAGAGCAACCAGCTCCGTTGCTTCAAGAATGTTAAGCGACTTCCTGTGTCATATGAGGCTAATGCAAATTCATGGATAACTGGGGAAATTTGGAAGCAGTGGCTAAAGAAGTTAGTCACTAGAATGCAGGCACAAAAGCGTCAGATTTTGTTGCTTTGTGATAATTGTGCTGCACACAGTGATGATGTCAGGCTGTCTAAGGTGAAGGTGGTCCTCCTGCCACCAAACACTACCTCTCTGATCCAACCTATGGATGAGGGCATAATAGCCAATTTCAAACAACATTATCGGGCTCTTGTGCTACGTCGTCTGATGAGCATTATGGATGACCAGACTGGCAAGGATAAACGTGCTGTTGAACTGGCTCGTAATCTATCACTGTTGGATTCCCTACATATGCAGAAAGAAGCTTGGAATCATGCTACACAGGCAACCATTGTGAACTGCTACAAGCGGGCAAGCTTTGTTAAGGATGTGGAGAGGGACGAAACAGATGCAGCTGTTGCAAACACATCAGATGAACAGGCTATTAACATCCCAGCCGGTGTTACTGAAGAGAAGTTTCATCACTATGTAGCTGTTGATTACGATCTACAAACAGCTGACGACAGCAGTGATGTCCAGATATGCACCTACACGCAGACAACGGCTGATGATGAAACAGATGATGAAATGAGCAGCGAGGCACATGCTGATGAAATTCAACAACCTCCTGTCACTTTTGCAAGAGCGCTGGAGAGTCTCAACACCGTGCGGGCCTATCTGGAGGCCACTGGATATCAGTGCTATGACAGTTTTTACCGTCTGGCAGACGTAGTCTATGGAACTCACAGACACAAGAGTGTACAGAGGACTATGACAGATTACTTCAAGTAAGCCTAACGTCAGTTAATGGAGACTGTATAACGCCAGTTAACGGAGACTGTATACTGTACGTATAATAAACGGTACTGTACATATGTTTATCAGATGTCAAGCTTTTTTGGGTCACAACCGTTAAGTACATGCTCCAGTTAACTACATGTATTTCTTTGGTCCTAGACCCTTGCACTTAAGCGGATTGCATAGGACTCCCATTAAACAACAAATCTTTATAGCCCAAATCAAATGCCATGTTCATAGTCTTATATATATATATAAGGCTATGAACATGGCATTTGATTTGGGCTATAAAAATTTGTTGTTTAATGGGAGTCCTATGGTTTAATGGGAGTTCTGACATGGGGGGGGGGGAGGAGGAGGAGGAGGAGGAGGAGGAGGAGAGAGAGAGAGAGAGAGAGAGAGAGAGAGAGAGAGAGAGAGAGAGAGAGAGAGTAATGCATTGCCCCCAGTCCACCTCTGCACCCCCCACAAAAAGAAATTGCAGGGCGGGGAGAGACAGCCTGTTGTTAAAAATTTACCAGCACACTATTGCATACAAGGCACAATGGGGGAACATTTCAGACTCTGCATGTTAATGCAAAGCCTGTTGGCAGTTTTTACTCACAGACTACACCAGTTTTCAATGGTAAAATTGACTCAAGAAAAGTACTGTATAGGTCTAAATTTGAATCTGCTAACCTATTATTTCTGTATGTTCCAGGAAGAATGCTACAATCTTCACAACAGCAGCTGCTGGTTGAACCAGATTGAATATGACTTCAAAGTACCAGGCAGTGAGCATTTGTGCCTTGAAGGCCATTCTGTGAAATTCTCTGCTTTTAGATTTAAGATAGGAAAGAAATTGCCTGACATTCAGGAAAAGATGAAAATGTGTTTATTTAGGCTTGTATGATAATGAACAAGAATGCAGTGTGGGATAGAGGGGGGGGGGGGGGGGTGGCGGCACTGAAGGATGGTGAATATTATGTGTAGGAGGCAGGGGAAAAGTTTTTTTAACATTATGGAATTTGTAACTCAATTAGAACGTTGTGCTGGGTGGTCACTCTTAAAAGTCTGTAACTTCAACATGTTTAAAGATAATCTCATTCCACTCAGTACCTAAATGTAGATAGTAAAAACAAATAAAGCTGTAAAAACTCTAGGGGGTTACTTTTTTTTTTTTTTTTTTTTGCATCACCCAGTATGTGTGTAAATGATCAAAAGACTATCATATATGTACAAATATTTACAAATATGGATACATAAATGGCAATATTCTGGTGACTAGATAACCTATCTATGGGCGATCTTTGCAGGAACAGCAGTGATACTATTCTCTACAAGTTAAGGCTGCTAAGGTAGAATATTATAAACCTTTAGTTTCTCAGGCCCCTTGTTCTGCCCCTACTGCCTATACGGTTTTGCGGAGTTCCTGAGGCTTGTGTTCAAGAAGCCTTACCTAGGCCACATGTTGAAGTATTTGCCAAGTTTTTTCCGATAATGTTCTTGGTTTGTGTGTGGAAAGTGAGAGGGATGTTATCATAGATTTAGAGGGTAAGGATACCTCCTGTTTTGACTCCTAGAGATAGGTGTATAGAGGGAGCTTGGGAGGTGTTTTGTTATCCTTACAGTACTGAATTTGTTCAGATTGCATCTAATTTACGTGGAGGGTTGACAAAGGATTAAGTGCCTTTCTCATGGCTGAGAAACAGGGACCATGGTCTATTGTATTCTCTTGTATGAAAAAGTTTGGAGGAGGGGGATTGATCTCGGTGGAATGAAAAATAGCAATTGTGCACCCTATGTTGAAAGATTTGAGTATGGTTAGTAGGGAAGCCTCTAATTACAGACTCATTTCTAACCTCTGTAGCCTGACAGAGGTTGTGAAGATTGTTTTAGCTCAGCTGGTTGACCATTTGGAAAGGGTAGAAGTGTTTAATCCCTATCAGTCAGAGTTCCGTTTGGGCCATGAAACAGACTGTTTTGACTGACTCTTTTGACTCTTCTGCTCTCTAATGTTAAGGGGCAGATGGATGAGGTAAGATGGCCTTGGCTATTTTGTTAGATTTACATCTGCATTTGATCTGTTTGGCCATCAGTTTCCATTAGGAAGATTGGCAAGCCTTAGGGCTAAGAGGATGTGTGTTGGATTGATTTCAATCTTGTTGGCTAACTGTACCTATTATGTTCAGCAGGGGGGTGAGCGGTTGTCACTATATCCAGTGACGTGGAGTGTTTCAAGGATCTTCATCATTCTCTGTCTTGTTTAATGTATTTGCTGCGCCTTTGGTTCTGTTGATTGAGACCTTTCAGCTTGATGTTTACGTCTATGCTGATGATATTTTGTTGGTTTTTTAATGTGATCCTCATGCTCTGAATCTTGATCCTGCAAAAGATTGTATGGCTGCCATTTCTTTCTGGCTGAGGGAAAATGATTTGTTGCTGAATATAGACAAATCTAAAGTTTGTTGGTTAGTGGGGCACCTTTTGGTGGTCCCTGTTTTGTTTTTGAAGGAAAGGTGGCCTTATGTGACTCCTTTCTTTATCTGGGTGTGGTTTTGGATATGCACGCGCTTTGAACAGCAGGTTCCTCTGGTGATACATTCCAGGTTTTATGCTTTATGTAGGCTGCAGCAGGTTTGTCCGTATTTTGATGAGACTTTACATCTGTTTATGTATTCATTAGTTATTTCAAAACTAGACTACGGCAACATGGAGGGGCATAATCGAACGGCGCCGGCCATCTATATGGGCAGCCATCTATATGGCTGGTGACACAAACAGCGGTCGCGAACCATATTATCGAAAAAGATGACCAGCCATCTTTCGTTTTGATAATACGGTTCGGGCCGGCCAAATGTCAGAGATGGCCGGGTTTGAGATGGCCGGCATTGGTTTTCACCGATAATGGAAACCGAGGCCGGCCATCTCAAACCCAGCCAAATCCAAGGCATTTGGTCATGGGAGGGGCCAGCATTTGTAGTGCACTGGTCTCCCTCACATGCCAGGACACCAACCGGGCACCGTAGGGGACACTGCAGTGGACTTCAAAAATTGCTCCCAGGTGCATACCTCCCTTACCTTGGGTGCTGAGCCCCCCAAATCCTCCCCAAATCCCACTCCCTACAACTGTACACCACTACCATAGCCCTAAGGGGTGAAGGGGGCACCTACATGTGGGTACACTGGGTTCTGGGTGGGTTTGGAGGGCTCAGCACTTACCACCACAAGTGTAACAGGTAAGGGGGGAGTGGACCTGGGTCCACCTGCCTGAAGTGTACTGCACCCACTAAAAACTGCTCCAGGGACCTGCATACTGCTGTCATGGAGCTGGGTATGACATTTCAGGCTGGCATAGAGGCTGGAAAAAATGATTTTTAATTTTTCTTTTGGGTGGGAAGGGGTTGGTGACCACTGGGGGAGTAAGGGTCGGTCATCCCCGATTCTCTCTGGTGGTCATCTGCTCAATTGGGGCACTTTTTTGAGACTTGGTCCTAAAAATAAATGGACCAAGTGAAGCCGGCGAAATGCTCCTCAGAGCTGGCCTTCTTCTTTCCATTATCGGCTGAAGACGGCCATCTTGTAACCACGCCCCCGTCCTACCTTCCATACCCTGCCGAAACGCCCCCTTTAACTTTGGCCGGCCCTGCGACAGAAAGCAGTTGAAGCCAGCGAAAATTGGCTTTTGATTATACCGATTTTGCCGGCTTCAGTGTTATGGTATAAGCCAATCATCAGAATTAAATGTGTAGCATGATGTTGTGTTGGATCAGATACATATATATACACCAATATATTTGTGCAGCTTTTAAAAATACACTGCAGCAAAACTGGCTTTCATTCCAAAAGCCCTCTTCCCTCTCCCTTTGGGGAATATTTAAAAGACAAAGGTACTGCTGCAGTTGCAGGGACCTCACCTTGCCTTTTCTCATTCCTTAAACAAAAGACTTAAGACTGCTTTAAAGTTTTAAATTGACTCTATTCCTCTGATCAACACAACAAAGATTGGACCTAACCAGTAGAGGCAAGGAGACAAGCAGGTGGGAAAGGTGTGAAATCCAACTTAAAGACAAAGGGCACCTGCTGGCTGCCCCAGACAAATCTTATCTATCACAGAGAATCAAGCAGGAAGCCCTGTACATCAAAAGACCATTTGCCAGCAAAATCCAGACAGCAAGTCTCGTGATGTCATAAGACATGAGACCAAGACTCAGGGGTCGTGTGCAAACATGAGACCAGGAATCAGGGGTCGTGTGCAAAAAAACCAGGAAGCCAGCAACCAGATGCACATGACCTGCTTCCCTGCAAAATAAGAGTATAAAAGGACAAGCTGTTTCCCCAAGAAGCGGACTCTCTCTTCTCTCTTCAAGACTCTGCCTTGCTCCTGATCTGCAGTCCATCTGCCTCATGGCTCTTCAATGGACCACAAAATGCTTTGCAACAGACTGCTTTGTAAGTTATAACTATTGATCTAGACCTGCTACTCTACCTTACCTTACTTAAGCACAGATTATCTGTAAAGATCTTTTAAAACCTACCTCTCGTGTGCAATTGTATATTAAATCAACCTTTTCGAAGCTAAAAATACGGTCTCTTTGTGTTCTGAGTATATGGTATCTTTTATATATACTTACTTTATTTAATTTATTGCAATTATCACCTTTGGTGATTGGTGGAGAAATTAATATCCTAAAACTTATAAATACAGCACCTGCTCTTAAATCATAAACAGTAGCGAGTGCTCTAGAGCTCTTTCCCCCAAGATAAATCATTTCTTGTAACATCAGGAGATGGCTGGCCATCTCCCGATTTGTGTCGGAAGATGGCCGGCCTTCTCGTTCGAAAATAAGCTGGATAGTCTATTTGAGTATTGCCTGTTACCTCCAAAAAAGGCTGTGCCCTTTCCAGAATGATGGTATTAGAATGTTAGGAGGGATAGGGCAGAAAGATCATGTTACACTTTTGTATATTCAATACCATTGGCTCCCACTGGAGTTTCGCCCCCTTATTAAAATGTTACTCTTAACTTATAAAGTGCTTTATGGAGGCTCTCCTGCCTACTTGGTCCCTCTGATTCTGTGGTATCATCCTCAGCAAGTTTTATGCTCTGTAGACTCTGCTTTATTGACTCTACCAGGTATGCAGCAGGCACGTATTTCGATTACCTGAAGTAGTGCTTATTTCTGGCATGTGCCTTATCTGTGGAACCAACTACCTCTCTCCTTAAGGATGGAGACCTCTTTAACTTAATTTAATTTAAATTTGCACATCTTTTAGCAAGCCTTTGGCAAGGAGGCTAACCCTGAAGTACCTCAGTAGACCTGTCATATGACTTATGAGTTATGTATCAGTATGTCTGTGTGATTGGACTTGGATAGTTGGGTTTCTTGTGTGTATGGAGTACTTGTGTCTTCACTCTTTGATATTAGTGTTCCTTTCTCTTAACTAAATTTAACATGTAAACCACTCTGGTTTTTGTGAAGAGTGGTATATCAAGTAATATAAACTATTAAACTATAACATGGTGCCTAAATATGATGAAAGTGGGCATTCACATAGATAGAGGCTGGGCAAAGCATACCTTTAAATGTGTAGATTATAGCATATATGGCTCTGTGGCTGATTCATCCACAGTTGGGGAATTGAAGTTTCTACTCAAGATACTTTGTCATTGATTCTAGTTATGTTTTTGATATGTTACACTAGTACTCTATGATGGCAAGGATTCTTTATAAGATCATTATGTTGGTTCATAAACTGCGATCTTCAGAATCACTGCTATTCTATACTGACCTATCATACCCTATGCCCTTTTGCGATCACCCTGATCCTCTTAACAAGCCTTATTGGTCACCCCATCATTCCACCACATCTGCTATGAAATATATGCTCTTCTATTTTTCTGTAGTTGCCCCGTCATTGTGGAACAACCTTCTGCTAGGTCTTCACCTAGAACCATCTCTCTCCAGGTTTAAAGCAGATTTAAAAACTCACTTTTGTTTGCAATGATATTCCAATTAACATCTTGATAGCTCAATGCTCATGCTGGTTGGGAAGGTGGAGGAACTCGTAGACATGCAGTAGCTGAACCTTTTTTCCTTCCTATCTGGGCTTTGTAGTTCCCTTCTACTCTGTATTGTAACTTACTGTTAACAGCTTAGATGGTACTTGCCTATGGACAGTGTATCAAGTAAATATTAAACTTAAAATCTGAAACTTAAAGAAAGGTGCACACAGATCCCCTAATTCTATATAATGCACCACAAGTTAGATGCTCAAATGGAATTTAGGCATCCAAATGGGGGTAAATTCTGTTTTAAGTGGTTTAGCATGTAACTGCATAGGGGTTGTGAATGTGGGCAAGGCATAGGCTAGGCATGAATGGGTCACATACAGGCACCAAACTAATAGAATACTGTAAGTTGCATGCCTAGGTGCCAACATTTAGGTACTAACATTTACAGCTGCCTTTTATATAGTGTAAGTGTTGGTATTTCAATGTTGGTGCCCAGATGTCAACATAGGCTCCATTGTATAACAGAAGCTGCATGCTCAGATGCCATTATAGAATACTATCTTACCACAAAGATTTTGGGCTCCTAACGTTTAGCACCCTTTATAGAATTGCCCACCTACTTTTCTGTATAGAATAGGCTAAAAGTAGGCACATTGTCGGTGCCTAAATGGAGGTGCCCCATTATAGAATTGCCCTCTGTACAGCCTCATTTTACATTAAATGTAGAGATTGGATTAGAGATGTCCACTTAGGGATGTTCTTCCTTTCGATGGTATGCTTCTTCTAGAATATCTGTAGGAGTACACATGTATGTGCCAGCACATGTAACAGAAGCAGCCATTTTACAAATAATACAGTTTGAAAAAAATGAACGTCATGAACCCGGCAGCTTCCAAGTGGAGGTATCAGCACTTCCTCATATATGCTTCTCAGATTGAAATTGTACAATACATTTACAAGGAAATTTCAAAAAAGAAGATGCTCCCAACTGGAAAACAAGGGCAGACTAATAAAAATTGTTGCCTCCATTCCTGTGTCTCATGGGAGAGATCTAGAAACACAAATAGTTTAACTCCCATAAACAATATCTACCTATTTTTGTAATACAACTTCAACAAGCAACTTCTAGCAAAACTTGTCACTAGACATAATCATAATCTCACAAAGTCTATCTTGAGCTTTAGATTTTCCTCTCACTAACTCCAATGAATCCATTGTCATTTTTCCTTCAGCCATAGACTTTCCTTGTTTTTTTCCCTGGTAAATCATAGACATATGTTATGGTAGGTATTCTTCCTGAAGATATCATTAAAACATCATCAAGGTATTTCTGTAGCATAACTTGCGGTGGAACATTGAACCCACATGGAAAGTTCAACAATCTCAAGTTAGTACTACATAGCACATTTTCCATATTTTCCAGTTTAAATTCAACTGTACATTAAAGTACAATTAAAGTACATTGAACAGTTTGTATTTGTGAGACAGTCTGATCTACAGAGTCCATCTAGAGAACTCAATTTAGACAGTTCAGAATCATAATGCAAGTATTTAGACTCCAATAATTGAGCTTATTGCTCATTTACAATGAGGAGAAGCATTTTTCCCAAATCCGAAATTGCGACCAAGGATATATCTTTGGGTTTCTCCAAGAGAGTAGCAGGGAGAGCAGGCAATGTTATAGGGAAGTAATGTTTTCTACCTCAGTTGCTCTCAGATTACCGATTGAGGTGAGCTCATTTTTTCAAAGGGTAGGGGTAAAAAACCCTTGCATATATAACTACAATGAGAGATTGGTAACAACCTCAGCATAAGATACTTCAAGCCATGCATCAATATAGTGTGAACTGTGTCCTGATTTTACCAAGTTCCAGCATCAGCAAAAACAGGATTGCTTATGAACAGGTTGCTTATTGCAATCACCTGACAACATTCTTGTTCAGTGACATGCATCCCAAGTCAGACTTACTCAGCCACTTTGGAGCTTGGACATGAAATCAGGACCACAGAACCCACATTACTGGACCTTTAAGAGCCTGGGACCCTGGAATTGCAATATTGCTGACACAAAGTGTACATTCCAGCAATTTCCCAGTTCAGAAGGTCCAAAACATTGGGAGGAGCTTGCTTAGCTTCAAGGACCTGATGGAATTCCAATAGAATTCTATAAACCTTTTAAATCTGAATTGTCCAATGTCATGCATGACTTGTTTAATTATCTATCACCAGGGAGATTTTGTTCTAGTCAATTTTCTGATGCTGTGATTACTGTGATCCCTAAACCCAATAAAGACCCTTTTTGGTACAAAGTTATCATCCTATTTCCCTACTTAATGTTGACTATAAAATATATGCTAATGTATTATCAAATAGAATTAAAAAATTCATTGGGAAAATTATACACCCAAATCAAGTCGGCCTTATGCCTAATCATCTAATTCAGGATAATTCCCGACTTTTCTTTCAACTATATCATGTTGCTCAATCCCGTTCCCACCCTGCCATTACCTTATCTCTTGATGCAGAGAAGACTTTCGACAGGGTAGAGTGGGATTACTTATTTTCTGTTATGTAATGGTTTGGTGTACCACCTTCTCTCCTACAAAAGATGAAAGTTTTATATACTAATCCAAAAGCACAAATTCTCACTAGCAACACTTTATCATACCCTATAACACTGCAGAGAGGCACAAAACAAGGGTATCCCCTTTTCAACATTGCTTTAGAACCCCTCCTTATATCCATCAGATTAAATTAAAGGGATTGCCTATAGAGACTATGAATATAAACTAACAGCATATGCTGATGATGTACTTCTGTATCTCTAACTAATCTTGAAGTCTCTATCCCTGTTTTTTTCATTTGATGTTTCAGTTTTCTTTTTCAGGATATAAGGTAAATCAGCAAAAAACTGAAACTATTCCCCTCAATCCCTATGCTCAACCTCATATAGCTAAGGCCTTGAATTTGATTTGGTCTAATTCAAAAATTAGATATTTAGGAACAGAATTATATACAAACATGGAAAATGTTATCAAACTAAACTGTGACTACATTCTTAATTTTGTTACAACTTTACTGCATTCATAGCATCCTCTTCATATTTCTTGGTGGGGACGTCTTGAAACTATTAAAATGATGGTCTCTCCCAAGGTTAATTACATTATGAGCATGATTCCTGTGTTGTTTCCTATGTCCTTTTATAAACAACTTGATAAGCTCTTCAGTTCCTTTTTATGGAACTCTAAACAACGTAGAATCGCTTTAAAATTTTTTGAAAATCACAAAGGCAATTGGTGGTGTTTTGTTTCCAAACTTTATTTCTTGTCATAAGGCTTTTATTTTACAACAAGGTTGCTCTTGGTTCATTTTTAAAACAGACTATAAATCACTATGGTTGATTTTGGAAGAATCAGCAATTCAACCATTATTACCTTGTATGTTAATGTCTGCTACCTCCTTTTCATCTATGAATTTGAACCCAGTTATGTGTTCTACTGTTCAATGTCTGATTGAACTTGATAAACTGTTGACACATTTCACCAATTCAACTACTTACATGTCCTTATGATATAATCCACATATCCTTATTAACAAAAAAAAAAAAATCTTTTTTTTTGAAAGAATGGGCAGATAAAGGAATGCAGACTGTTTATGATATAATTGGACCTGACAATCATCTTCTTCCATGTCCTGAAATTCAGAAACTTTTTTGTCTGATTCTCATTTTTATAAATGGATCCAACTTAAACACTGCATATCTACAAAACATTTAGTGTCTGAATTGTTATGCCTACTATTTATCAATTGGCACAATCTTTATTGACTTCCAGTCATACAGTTTCTGTCATTTATAAGCTTTTGATTGATATCAGATATAAAGATGTGCATGGCCTGCAAGAGTCTTTATAAGAAGACACTTGTCATAACTTTTCAGAAAAACAATGGTCTCACTTTTGGTTGGTTATGTCTTTGGCTTTGTCTTCTACCTGCAATCCATGTACTTATCACAAGACTACTTGGATGCCAAGAAGACTTGTTGTGGCTGGTCTAGTATCCTTCAATAAATGTTGGAACTGTATACACATTGACACCTTTCTTCACACGATCTATGAATGCAAGGCAGTTAAGGCATTTTGGACTGATATTTGGCACATCATTCAAAAGATCTATAGTCTTGCTTGTGGCATCCCTCCCTCCCTCCATTGTTATTATTAAATCTTTCACCAGATCTAGACCTTCTTGACTCCCATACTGGATTATTTGACATTTTACTCACCATTGCCCACAAGGCGATACTGACAAATTGGAAATCTTATCATCTATTAAATGTTCATTTTTGGTGGCAATCTGTTTTACATAATCAGAAATAAGAATTTGCCTTGGGAGAAAAATATAGTACAATTCTCAGTAAAAGCAAACTATGGTCTTTATTGGATCAATATATGCTTCATTTAACCTCTGCCTGATTAGTTATATATTTCCTTTCTATATATTGTTCCTCTTTTCTTTATTGCTCACTTTAATGTGCTTTATGCAGTCGCAGCTCTTCACATGGTCAATATGATTGCATTATTGTATTCCTTGTATTACATGCCTATTATGTTCTATCTTTAATAGACATTCCAGCTTATTTTTGAAAGAGAAAAACGCCTATAGTGCGACCTAAATCGGGAGATAGATGTTTGTCTCGCAAAGGCGCCCAACGAAAGCCGATTTTGGGCGTTTCCAACTGCACTCTGTCACGGAAACGAATAAAGTTGACGGGGGCGTGTCGGAGGCATGGTGGAGGCAGAACTGGTGCATGGTTATCAGCTGAGGAGAGATGGGCGTCTTTAGCTGATAATCGAAAAAAAAAAAAAGGCGTTTTTACCGTGATTTTGGGTCACTTTTTTTGGACCGTTTTTTTTCACGAACAAGTTCCAAAAAAGTGCCCCAACTGCCCAGATGACCACTGGAGGGAATCGGGGATGACCTCCCCGGACTCCCCCAGTGGTCACTAATCCCCTCCCACCAAAAAAACTCCACTTTAAAAACTTTTTTCCCAGCCTGTATGCCAGCCTCAAATGCCGTACCCACCTCCATGACAGCAGAATGTGTTCGATCCTGTCACAGCCTTTCTCTGGGTCAGATGTGGCTCTCGGGTGCAGTACAGGGTCACATCAGCATTGCATTGTGGTGGGTGTAGGGTATTGGGCTCCGTGATTTCATTAGCTTGTGTTACAGTCTCACAATGTTGGTAGTTGGTAGGCTCTTCTCCCATGGTGCTTTTCCCCCTGCCTACTGGGTCAGAGTGTGCCCTTTTGTGTTTCCTGTTGTAGTCCATGCGGTAGTGGCCATTTGTGTAAGCCAGTTTTAGTTCCCTTTCCTGTGTTAGCCACGTTAGAGAACTTAGTTCTTCCCTTGAATGTGGCTGAAAGAGGGCATTGTACGTCATTCTGCCAGCTCTGACCTACTGCTCATCTCAGTACCAGGGAGACTCGTTGCCAGAGGGGCACAACCTCTGATCTGCAGTTAACTGTGATTAAAGGCGGTTATTCCAATAAAGGACGTTTTCATAGAGATTAGTCTTCAGGTGTCAACTGGTGTGCCAAGGTTATATAGCAGCAACCAGTCCTAGAGGCCTGCGTCTATGCAGGTCCCTGGGGCACTTTTAGTGGGTACCGCAGTGCACTTCAGCCAGGTGGCCCCAGGCCCATCCCCCCCCCCACCTGTAACACTTGTGCTGGTAAATGGGAGGCCTCCAAAACCCACTGTACCCACATGTAGGTGCCCCCTTCACCCCTAAGAGCTATGGTAGTGTTGTACATTTGTGGGTTTTGGGGGAGGGGGGTTGGGTGTTCAGCACCCTTGGTAAGGGAGCTATGCATGTGGGAGCTTTTTCTGAAGTCCACCGCACTGACCTAGGGTGCCCAGTTGGTGTCCTGGCATATCAGGGGGGCCAGTGTACTACCAATAGTGACCCCTCCCACGACCAAATGGCTCGGATTAGGATGTTTTTGAGCTGGGCGTTTTTAGTTTCCATTATCGCTAAAAAAAACAAACGCCCAGCTCAAAAACGTCCATTTCTTCAAAAATACGGTTCGGACTGCCCCTTCACGGACCCGTTCTCGGAGATAAACGCCCATGGAGATAGGCGTTTCCGTTCGATTATGCCCCGCATTATTATTGTTCTTTATATTATAATAATTGTGATATTAAAAATCTTCAATAAACTTTCTGGGAAAAACCCCAGAGGAATCCTCAATTGCTGCCCTCTTTTTTCGCTTGCCCATAACACAAAGATGTTAGGAAACAATGCAGAGAGGTACGCGGAGCTCAGCACACGTTTGCCTTCTTATGCAAACTGCTTTAACACATTTCTGTGGTAACTATTTGCACATGCTAACCGCATATTAAAGGCTTTAATGCCCTTAATTAAATGGACTTCAAAGTAATTCTTTTTTGCTATTATATGGTGAATAAAGGAAGGGATCCCCAGAAGCTTAGCCGGTGGTGGGAGGCAGGGCTGGTGGTTGGGAGGTGGGGATAGTGCTGGGCAGACTTATACGGTCTGTGCCAGAGCCGGTGGTGGGAGACGGGGATAGTGCTGAGCAGACTTATACGGTCTGTGCCCTGAAAAAGACAGGTACAAATCAAGGTAAGGTATACACAAAAAATGGCAGACTGGATGGACCGTGCAGGTCTTTTTCTGCCGTCATCTACTATGTTAGTACTATGTTACTATGTAGATGTATAAAAGTGTTATATAGGGGAATGGTGTTGCATCTCTGATTTGCTATTCCCTGATGGGTAAGGGTCCTTTTCAGATGTACATTAGATTGTTTTATTTTTCTTTTATTTTTCTAATTCAAAACTTAAGTGGCAATTTTTTGTAAGTCACCTAATGACAACATGCACAGGTAATCCTGAACCTGTAGTGAATTTTCAAAGACAAACTAGATAATTTCTCTTTGGAAATTTGCTACCAGTTAGGTGAGTATAAAAGTAGTATTTTAAGCTGTATCTATGGCTGAAGTGAGTGCTAGAAAATTTGCTTGGATTTACCTCTTCCCATCTGAACCCAAATATGCAACCCAACACAACCACACATTTTGGAGCAACTGCAAATATTTAAACCTTGTGATCCAGTCACTTAACAGTGTGGTTAGGTAGGTAGATCATTTTGAAAATATCCTTTTTAATCTTTGTTAGTTTAATCATGCTGTTTTTATGCCTGTGGGGGGACATAAAAAATAAATGTGTGCCTATTTTTATAATTAAAAAAAATGTTGTAGAACTGTAAACATTACTTTCCACTGGAAAGGTATACAAGGGAATGGAGAACTGCCAGCAGTAATTCCACTAATGGTTTCTTAAGACCTCATAAAGACTGAATAAAAAATGTAAATAGTTTAGACATTTGAACAGAGACATAAATAAAGTCCTGCCTCCAAGATATGTTATGGGCTGTTTTTTCTCCCACATATTTTCAAAGATCACAAAGAGGAAAAGAGAAATAGCTGGAGGTCATTTAAGAATGTCCTTCACAGCATCTGTCAATAAAGATATGCCTTGTGCTGATGCTTAGCTGCTCTATTATACTGTCACACTTGAATTAATGTGAACAATGACTGCTACAAATGGACCTGTTAAGAATTCTGAGATCCACAGGCTTCCGTTTAAGTTCAATAGTGTACTTAAATGTATAAAATATGTCATACATGTTATTTATGGTGCATCAAAAAAAAGAAAACCAAACATCTGCCAGTCTGCTGAAGCAATTGGTGCTAAGTATGACAGCCCAAACCAGGGGTCTCAAATTCCTGTTCTCAAGGGCTGCAAACAAGTCAGGTTTTCAGGATTTCCCCAATGAATATGCAGGACAGAGTTTTCCATACAATATAGGTAGCTATCTTATGTATATTCATTGGGGAGATCCTGAATACTGGTTTGTGGCCTTTGAGGACAGGAGTTTGAGACCCTGGCCTAAATTATCACACTAGGCTTCCTATATTTGCAATGTTCCTTAACTGAGGGCATGGAGAAGTATTCTGGAATGGAGGAGTGACCTGGTGGTTGGAGAAACAAGCTGAGCATTAGGGAAAAACAGGTGCAAATCCCACTGAGGCCTTGGGCAAGTCGCTGCACTTTCCACTGCACTGGTACAATTGTATAATGTATTAATGCAGTTAATTGTATTTAACTTGAATTATTTCACTATAATGTGCAAAACGTAGACCTGGGCCCAATGCATGTTAGAAAAATGAGAAGAAAAGCCGTAGCTTAGTGGTTAGTGCAGTGGACTTTGATCCTGGGAAACTGGGTTTGACTCCCACTGTAGCTCCTTATGACACTGGTCAAGTCACTTAATCCTCCATTTCACCAAATACAAATAAGTACCTGAATATACTATGTAAACTGCATTGAATGTACTGGCAACTCCCCCCCAAAACAAAACATAGAAAGGTGGTATATCAAGTCCCATTCCAGTTGAATAACAGTATAACCCCCAGATCTGCCCTGTGGTTGCTTATGCTCTGCAGGAAGCAGGTCTGGTCCACCTTCGGGGTTCTGGAGTTTGTTTCTTGGACATGACTGCTAAAGTGTGGATGGTTAGTATCAAAAGATACAGTTGCTCCCCGTACTCTGTGACAAAACCCTTTTGCACCCCAAAATGTTCCAGAAAACAGTGTTCAACAAAAGCTTAATTTGCATATATTTGATAATGGTACTGTACACTGTCATAGTAACATAGTTGTTGACGGGAGAGAAAGACTTGTACGGTCCATCCAGTCTGCCCAACAAGATAAACTCATAAGTGCTACTTTATGTGTATACCTGACCTTGATTTATATCTGCCATTTTCAGGGCACAGACTGTGGAAGTCTGCCCAGCGCTAGCCCCGCCTCCCACCACCAGTGCTGCCACCCAATCTCCACGAAGGAATGGATCCTCAGAAGCTTAGTGGAGATTGGGTGGCATTTTTGACTAAAACTGAAAATCTCCACTCCCCTGAACCACCCTGACTACTCCCCCCCAGTGGCACCACTGCCCCCGCTGGCACTGAGTCCTCTGAGTATTAGTAGTTCCTCCCAAGGCCTACCCTAACAAGCTCTTGTGTTCTAGTGGCCTCTTCAGGGGCAGGAAAGAACCCTACTCTTTCCTGCTCACTGTTTTGCCTGTTGCCACCGTTGCTTTGAAATGGCTGCCGAGAATTCCTGCAGCAACCTCATGAGACACTTGTTTATGCAAGAGCCAGTCAATATGACTGTCAGGACTTCCCATGAGGCTGCCATGGGAAGTCTCGGCAGCCGTTTTAAAGCAGCAGTGGCAGCAATAGGTTGAGCAGTGGGCAGGAAACAGTGGGGTTCTTTCCTACCCCCAAAGAGGCCACTAGACCTCCAGGGCTTATTAAGGGGGAGGGCATTCTGATGCTCAAGTGCCTTGGAGGGCAGCAGCACCATATGGATCCATTCTCTGTTAGAGTGTGTGTGTGTATGTGGGGGGTGGGAGCAGGGGGACAGGCACAATGTTTAGGTTTCGGTTTTGGTTCTGGCTGAAACCGAGCCACAGATTTTGGCTGCAGTCTCTGTTTCAGATGGAAACAAAACCATCGGTTTCGGTCGGTCTCTACTAGTTGCATCAGAAACCACTAGAGTTCAAAACAGCCCATGGAAATTAACTCTTTCAATGCTGGTAGGGGGCTGAATGAGTACAGCAACTTCTGTGAGTTTCACAGCCCTGGTTTAAAGGAATCTACTCCAGGTCTTGCCTTTCGCCATATACAGGCTCTGCTAAAGTCTCAAAACAGGAAATCCTGTCCATGTATCTGGATTTTACTCCAGCCAAGGATGTAAAATTCCAGAATTTCGTAAGAATAAATGCTCAATTCTTGCTAGTGAATTAGATTCTGGTACTATGCTTAATTTTAAAGGTAAATTTCATAGCTCTGCAAGTTCATTTTTCAATTCTATCAGTACTCTGGGATATATACCATCAGGTCCAAGCGATTTACTACTCTTCAATTTGTCAAATTGTCCCATTACATATTCCAGGTTTACAGAGATTTGTTTCAGTTTCTCTGACTCATGAGGACTGAATAACATTTCTCGCACTAGTCCTCTTCCACATCTTTGGTGAAGACCAAAGCAAATAATTCATATTTATCTCTCCACTATGTCCTTGTCTTTCTGAGTTCCCCTTTTATCCCTTAGACATCTAGTGGTCCAAATGATTCTTTTACCAACTTCTTGCTTCTAATATACCTAAAGAAGTTTTTTTTACTATATGCTTTTGCCTCCAATGCAATCTTCTTTTCAAAGTTTCTCTTTGCCTATCATTATCATTTGACTTGCCATTCCTTATGGTATTTCCTATAATTTTCAGTCAGATCTTTCTTCCATTTTCTGAAGGTTTTTTTTTTTTTTTTTTTTTTAGCTCTAATAGCTTCCTTCACCTCACTTTGTACAATTAAAAAAAAAACAATTAGAGGTGAAACAAAGAATTGATATTTAAGGAGAAAGTAAACTATTTATGGCTTTTCACAGAATAAGTGCTGAAGGGAATTCTACAGTTCTTTTTGCTGAAAAACATAAAGCTCCAGCTGCTGAAACTGGAGAGCACATTCATGGGACTCAGCAGGAGGGAATGGATTTGCTTTTTCTTTCCTAGCAAAACAAATGAACTGTTTTTTTTACTGTTTGCTGGCAGCCTTTGGGCTTATTCAGTAATGGCTATATTGAACCTTATTGAGTTAGGGAAATAATTACTGAGATGGTTTCTTTCTTCCATGTACATTTATTAACTCGGTTCTTGAAAGAATGATCCAGTGATGTGGAATATGCTGCAAGGTCACGTGTTGGAGGTTAGCTTCCTATGTTAAAGATTATGGGTATTCAATAATGGTCAAGATCCATTATGTGTAAAGGCACCTTCTGTATAATTCCATACCATCAGAGATTGGAAGATCAAATAAGCTGTCCCTGGCACAACTACAAGAGTAGAAGCTCTCTCTGAACCGCTGAATGTCAGATATGAGGAGGGGACTCATCCCTAGCTAGGAATCTCCCCTAAAGAAACTCCTTGTTCACTTTAACATGTAATCATGGGATGAAAAGGCAGAACTGAGAGAATGAGGAATGTTCAAAGATGAAGAGTAGAGAGGGTGCTCGACAGTGGTTGTGGAAGATAATGGGAGGAGGGTTAGCTGCCTCATCTACTTAAACCCACCAGCTGCCAATGGTTGTCTGCCAGCACACGTTCAAAAATATGAGGAGCTATTGTCAATAATTTTTAAGAGGACTATTTAAAGCCTTCCCTCAAATATACGTTGCTTAGCTTGCAGACCCATGGGTGATTGTGGGAAAAACACAGTTTTAGGGGCAATTCTACAACAGGGGACCCCCTTTTAGACACATCAATGCTGTGCAGGAAGCACCTATTCTATAATGGCATCTGGATACCTGGACTCCATTATAGAATACTAGTGTAAACTTGCATTGGTACACCAACTGGAGGTGCTCCCAGCTGCGCCAGGTCTGTGGCAGACATTACATTACAATATACTGTTGTACTGCTGATACCTTCAGGTTCATAGCGGTTTACAATAATTGAAAACCCAAGACGATCTCCTTGGAAGCAAAAATACAGAGAATCTTATTCAAGAACTAATGTTAATAAACATCTTAATAAGATAGCTTTTTTATATTTTTCTTGAACAAGAAGAAAGCTAAATGAGCAGCAAAACAAATATTAAAATCACTCCAGGACCTTGATGCTTGGACTGCATGAAGTCTATCAAACATTATAAATCTGTTTACTCCCTTAATAGATGGAAGGACGAAAAGTGTTTGAAGGCATCAGGAACAGTTGGAGTGGAAAGTGAAGGATTGAGTATATGACGGATAGAGGGGATGACAGTAGGAGAGATAGTGCTGAGTAGACAGATGTGAATAGGATCAGAGGAACAGGTAGTCAGTTTGGAGGAAAGAAAATGTGCAGTTTCCATCTCAGTGATTTCAGAAAAGGAGGCAGAGATTGAAGGTGGGTTGACAGAATGGACTAGGGGAAAAAGAGATGGAGGTGACTTGGTTGAGAACTCAAGGTTAATCTTGTGAACCTTACCATGAAAGTACTGAGCCAGAGTCTGGGGAGAAAGTGAAGGGTGGGGGAGTGTTGGAGGTAAAGGCACTTTGAGGAGAGAGTCAGTGTGGCAAAGAGATGTTGAGGGTTTGAGCCAAGAGAGTTTGTCAAGTGAATGTAGTAGTCCTGTTTAGCAAGTGAAAGAGCAGTCTGGAAGAAGGTCAGAAAGAATTTGAAATGCATGAAGTCAGTATGGGCATGGGATTACAGCCAAAGGTGTTCAGCAGATCGGACACAGGAGCATAGGTAGTAGATTCTAGAGGTCAACCAAGGATGGGGTTTGGTACATCTTACAGAACGGGGAATGGGAGAAGCGAGGGTATCCAGAGCAGAGGAGAGAATAGTATTATAGGAAGAGACAGCCTCATTGAAAGACATGGTTATCATAGTGGTTGAGAAGAGGGATGAAACACTGGTGGAGAGAGTGCAAGAGTCAATAGTGGAGCTACCAGAGATGCAAATGTTGCTCTAAATATCATTTGCATCAGTAGTCCGATCCTGTTTCCCGTCCTTGCATACTATATGCTCTGTTCACCTTTTTCTAGACTCTGCTGCTTTCACCACCCTCCTTTTACACCCTTGTGTCAACCAACCTGTAATGCCATGTATGCTGGTCTTCCAACCTCATTTCTCTTTAAAAAAAAAAAAACAACTTCAGACAGTTCAAAATACCTCCATCCACTTACTCTCTGGTGCTTGCCTTTTTCACCATGTTATGCATCTACCGAAACACTACAATTGGCTCCTAATCCCATACTAAATCCAGCACAAGATTTTGATGATTACCCACAAAGTCCTCCACTCTGGGATTCCTTCCTACCTTTCTTCACTTATTGTCCCTTATAGATTGCTCTGAACCCTTCACTCTTCCACTTGAAATCACTTATCTATGTCTCCAGTCACCTATTCCTAAGGCAGCTAAATGGACTGTGAATACAATCTCCCCGATATCCAGCACTATTTAATGGGCCAGGAATAGCTCCTGGCCAGTTAAATAGTGCTTAACTGGCTATTCTTAAATATTCAGTGGGCGATAGCCAGTTATTTCCCGCTGAATATTCATGGTCAGCGCTTAGTGGATAACTGGTTATATTGCATGATATAACCATCTATGTGCTAAAATTGGCTGGTTTAATCTTAACTGGCCAGCGCTGAATATTGGTTTGGCTAATTAAGTTTAAACTTGTCAAAAATAAACCGTCTATTCCATGTAGGTCACTGGAAACGGTCTGGCGTTGAATATCCGGTTTCACCACTGACCATGGGAGTTAGCCAGGCTGCCTCCCGTGGTCTGAATATCGGCACTAATATATACAGTGGGGGAAATAAGTATTTGATCCCTTGCTGATTTTGTAAGTTTGCCCACTGACAAAGACATGAGCAGCCCATAATTGAAGGGTAGGTTATTGGTAACAGTGAGAGATAGCACATCACAAATTAAATCCAGAAAATCACATTGTGGAAAGTATATGAATTTATTTGCATTCTGCAGAGGGAAATAAGTATTTAATCCCTCTGGCAAACAAGACCTAATACTTGGTGGCAAAACCCTTGTTGGCAAGCACAGCGGTCAGACGTCTTCTGTAGTTGATGATGAGGTTTGCACACATGTCAGGAGGAATTTTGGTCCACTCCTCTTTGCAGATCATCTCTAAATCATTAAGAGTTCTGGGCTGTCGCTTGGCAACTCGCATCTTCAGCTCCCTCCATAAGTTTTCAATGGGATTAAGGTCTGGTGACTGGCTAGGCCACTCCATGACCCTAATGTGCTTCTTCCTGAGCCACTCCTTTGTTGCCTTGGCTGTATGTTTTGGGTCATTGTCGTGCTGGAAGACCCAGCCACGACCCATTTTTAAGGCCCTGGCGGAGGGAAGGAGGTTGTCACTCAGAATTGTACGGTACATGGCCCCATCCATTCTCCCATTGATGCGGTGAAGTAGTCCTGTGCCCTTAGCAGAGAAACACCCCCAAAACATAACATTTCCACCTCCATGCTTGACAGTGGGGACGGTGTTCTTTGGGTCATAGGCAGCATTTCTCTTCCTCCAAACATGGCGAGTTGAGTTCATGCCAAAGAGCTCAATTTTTGTCTCATCTGACCACAGCACCTTCTCCCAATCACTCTCGGCATCATCCAGGTGTTCACTGGCAAACTTCAGACGGGCCGTCACATGTGCGTTCCGGAGCAGGGGGACCTTGCGGGCACTGCAGGATTGCAATCCGTTATGTCGTAATGTGTTACCAATGGTTTTCGTGGTGACAGTGGTCCCAGCTGCCTTGAGATCATTGACAAGTTCCCCCCTTGTAGTTGTAGGCTGATTTCTAACCTTCCTCATGATCAACGATACCCCACGAGGTGAGATTTTGCGTGGAGCCCCAGATCTTTGTCGATTGACAGTCATTTTGTACTTCTTCCATTTTCTTACTATGGCACCAACAGTTGTCTCCTTCTCGCCCAGCGTCTTACTGATGGTTTTGTAGCCCATTCCAGCCTTGTGCAGGTGTATGATCTTGTCCCTGACATCCTTAGACAGCTCCTTGCTCTTGGCCATTTTGTAGAGGTTAGAGTCTGACTGATTCACTGAGTCTGTGGACAGGTGTCTTTCATACAGGTGACCATTGCCGACAGCTGTCTGTCATGCAGGTAACGAGTTGATTTGGAGCATCTACCTGGTCTGTAGGGGCCAGATCTCTTACTGGTTGGTGGGGGATCAAATACTTATTTCCCTCTGCAGAATGCAAATAAATTCATATACTTTCCACAATGTGATTTTCCGGATTTAATTTGTGATGTGCTATCTCTCACTGTTACCAATAACCTACCCTTCAATTATGGGCTGCTCATGTCTTTGTCAGTGGGCAAACTTACAAAATCAGCAAGGGATCAAATACTTATTTCCCCCACTGTACTTGTTGTTCTTAAATGGCTGGCATTAGAAACCAAATAGCTGTGTGTGTGTGTGTGTGTGTGTGTGTGTGTATGTGTGTCATAAGGTCCTTTTAGTACATGATATATTTAGGAAAATAATAAGCACCCACGTAACATCAGTTGACAATTGCTTTGCTTTTCCCTTCCAAAGAAGTGTTCTTTTTTGATGAAATTTGATTTTTTCCAAGCTGGGCTAAATGCTTTGAGATGAGCATCACAGACCTAGCTCCGTGTACTTGTTTTTGAAGTCATTTCTTTATTTCAGGGATGAAAGATAATCCTTCTGGTGTCTCTTTTATCACCATTGAGAGACAGCATATCATTAATCCACCCAGTCATCTCTATTCTTACATTTTCCATCATTTCCTCATTTATGAAATAATAGAAAATTTAGCAGTTATTCATCAAATGATCAAATTAATGACAGAGAAAAACATTTTGACAGCTTGCCAACACAGGTGCACATAATAGAGATTTTCTTTTACTTTTCTTTTTTTTTTTTCACAAGAAGTATAAGAATAGATTGCGATATAGGCCCAATTTATTAAAAAGTACAATTAGTGATAGTGCATGCTATAAGGGCAATTCTGTAACGTAGGTATTCACATTATCCTCCAGGTTCTTTATATGGCGCAGAGATTTTGGTGCCAAAATTTGATCTGCATGCAAATTCATTGGCTTATGAGCCAATCAATTAAATTAATTGATGTTAACAATTAATTATTGCAGTCTACCTTCCCTATCCCAGTTCATATATTCTTGGGCACTGCTGCCAATGTGTCTTTCACAGTTTATATTACTCCTCTTACATGTCCTTAGTAATGCTTTTTACTATCTAAGCAGATATGCTTATCACAGTTTATAATGTTCTTCTTACATGTTTCTTCTGTAATGCTTTTTTTACTATGTAAGCCGCACTGAACCTGCTGTATGTGGGAAAGTGCGGGGTACAAATGTAATAAATAAATATTAAATAGTGCTGAACTCAGTGCACTGTTTATAGAATAGAGCTGTGTGCCAATGTTTTCCAGCTCTGAAATCTTGGCGCCATTTATGGAATACCCCACTATGTGTGTATTGTGGATGCCTAGGGTATAGAATTGCCATTATAGCATGCATAAATGTTTAGAATAAAGACAGATAAAGTGTATGTGTGCATATGTGTATGTGAATGCAAAGCATTTAACCCTAACCCTAGCTTAAGAGGCTTTTACTAAGCTGTGCTAAGCTTAGCAGGCTCTTAAGTAGGTCTTTCCCCCATGCTACAGTCATTTTTATTGTGGCTGGCAAAAATGGTTTTTTTCCCATTTTTTTTCAATATATTGCTATGTACTAATGTTAGCATTGGCATGCGGCCATTTAAAAAATTATCATGGGAGCACTTATTGCCACCTATGTAGTTGGCAGTAAGGGCTTCTGTACAGTGTTGTGCTGGTAAATTTTTAACAATGGGCTCTCTCTCCAGGCATAGTCAGCCCTGCAATTTTGTGTGGGGGAGGGGGAGGAAAGGGGTAGACTGGGGGGGGGGGGGGCAATGCACTCCTCTCTCTCCTCCCCCCCCCCCCCCCAATGCGGGCTCCCTAGGTATACCTTTGCTGACAGGGATGCTGAGCCTTGCCAGCCACATAAATGGAGTGACGCTGCTCTCCGCTGCTTGTTTCTGGTTCTGAGCAGTATGCTGAGATTTCTTGGAAACAAGCAGTGGGGAGTGGCGGCAGTCTATTTATTTGGCTGGTGGGGCTCGACATCCCCACCAGCAAAGTAAAATGGAGTTCATCAGGGGGCCCGAGCCCAAATTTTGTGAGCTGGTTGTTCAAGTAGCCAAAATTCTTAAAAATTTAGCAAACAGCTCTCGGAAGCCGATGCAAGCCTGCTCCCAGCACACCACTGTTCCCGTGTTAACAGTGCGCTAATCGGTCAGTGTGCTGTAAATGTAGATGCGTTAACTGGTTAGACAGGAATGCCCACTCTCCCCATCCCTGACACACACACCCTCAAAAAATAAGAAAAAATTATCACTGCACACAGCGGGTATACATGCCACAACTAACATGGAATGATTTAGCACGCCCAATGTTAGGTTGTTTTTGTTGCATTAAGTGAGCACTAGCATAGGCGGGACATAGACAGATTCCCACTTAATGTGTGTAACTTACAGAATACTGTAAATTAGGCAAGTCCCTATCATACTTAGGGGGTAATTTCATAAGGGACATGAAAGCATAGAACAACATTTTGGATCCAAGATGGTGTCGTAATGACTTAACGTACCTGCAGTTCCCTGGATCTTGTCTTGATTTGTCGTTTTGGAGCGACTCCCTACCTATCTGAGTATGGGCAAGAGGAGAGGGAAGATACAGGAGTTTCCCTCGATCCCTCGCTGCAACCCTGGCCCTGAAGCAGGTGACTCTCGACAGATTCAGGGTTCCAGTGGGACCCTTACATGCTTCCTCCCCCTCTGTCGGTACCGGCGTATTTGTGTCGGTTAGCAGTCTAGATGGGGCTTCCCTAAGCCCTGTTGAGCGGATAGCTCCCCCACAATAAGGAAGTAGTGGAGCTCTGGATGGTCCTGTCTCCGGTTGTCTCCTGTGTGAAGACCTAGGTGTGCGGGGGGGGGGGGGGGGGGGGGGGGGGGCACACATTCACAGCATGTGAAAGTCTGGACTCTGGCCAAGAGTTACTGCAAAATGCTGCTTTAATTTTGCCTCTACGAACTGTGAGTACTCTTTCCCAGGTTTCCAGCTTGCCTACTCCTGCTTTATCTTCACGGGTTTTTGGAGTCACTGTGGGACCTTGCATTTGACATGCATTCCTCTCTAAAAACTTTGAATTTAGAAAATACTAACGGGTCCTTTTACTAAGGTGCACTGAAAAATGGCTTGCAGTAGTGGGTTTTGGGCTTGCGCCGATCCATTTTTCAGTGTGCCTCTAAAAAAGGCCTTTTAAAACTTTTTGCCAAAAAATGACGTGCGGGAAAATCAAAATTGCCGCGTGTCCATTTTGGGTCTGCAACCTTACCGCCAGCCATTGACCTAGCGATAAAGTCTCACACAGTAACCGGGTAGTAATGACCTACGCGCGTCAATTTCCACTTGACATGCGTCCAAAAATAGATTTTTCAGCCATGCATATTGGACGTGCGCCAAAAATGAAATTACCATAAGAGCCATGTGGTAGCCGGGTGAGTGGAGGAGTGGCCTAGTGGTTAGGGTGGTGGACTTTGGTCCTGAGGAACTGAGTTTGATTCCCGGCACAGGCAACTCCTTGTGACTCTGGGCAAGTCACTTAACCCTCCATTGCCTGCCATGAGTGGGAAAAAGTGCAGGGTACAAATGTAACTAAAATAAATAAAATAACTCCATGTTGGTGCACATTGGGTGTGCAAAGACACTTAGGTGGCTTAGTAAAAGGGCCCCAAAGGATATTAAGGTTTTGTCTGAGGCTGCTCTTCTCCAGGCACAGGCACCTGCTCAGCAGTCTTCTAAACTGAACTTCTTGGAGACTAAAATTCAAACCCTGGAATCTTTGGACTTAGCTTCAGTTAAAGATAAGAATTTTATTCACTGTCGGTTGGAATACCTAGAAAATCAAATTAGGAGACATCACTTGAAACTGCGCAATTTTCCCAGGTCTCCACTTATTGCACCTGTAGATATGGTTAAGAAATATTTAATTGAGGTTCTGGGGATGTCTGGTGTCTCATTGCCCTCTTATCATGAGAGCCCAGTACATACTGGTCTCTGGGAGATATGTCGGTGAGGCCTTTGAGGTCAAGACGGGGATAATATGAACCCTACATCCTTTTTGGAATCCTCATTGGAAGTAATTACTCAGAGAGCTTCTAGATAGAAACGTGACAGCAGATGAAGGCCGCCCAGTCTGCCCATCCTCTGTAACCTCTAATTCTTCCTGTTCCTAAGTGATCCCACATGCTTATCCCATGCCTTTTAAAATTCTGGAACAGTTCTCGAGTCCACCACTTCCACCGGGAGGCCACTCCTCGCCTCCACCACCCTTTCTGTGAAATAAAACTTCCTTAGGTTACTCCTAAGCCTATTCCCCCTTAACTTGTCATATGCCCCCTCGTTCCAGAGCTCTCCTTCATTTGAAAAAGGCTCTCTTCCTGTACATAAATGCCCTTGAGATATTTAAACGTTTCTATCATGTCTCCTCTCTCCCTCCTCTCTTCATACTATGGTGGTATCCTTTGCTCTGGAGCTGGATCGCAATGCTGTTTTGAAACTTTCTTTTAGACATTTGGACACACAGTTCTTGGGTTCAAAATATCGAGTATTTCCTGATCTTTCAAGATAGCTGGGTTTGTGGCACTTAGCCAGTTAAGTGCCGCTGCATATTAGTGGCTAGCCTTGACTAAGAGGCACTTTTAATAAGCTGCGTAGGTGCCTACACACACCCAACATGCACTAATTTGGAGTTACCGCCCAGCTACCATGTGGCCCAGGTGGTAATTTCATTTTTTACGCACGTCCGAAAAATAATTGTTATTTTCTGACGCACGTCAGCTACGCGTGTCAATCAGCATTCTACGTGTGTAGGTCACTACACACTCAGTAAATGCATGAAACCTTAGCACTAAGTCAATGGTTAGTGGTAAGGTCTCAGACCCAAAATGGACATGCACCAATTTTTATTTTGCCAAATGTCCATTTTTGGCAAAAATTTAAAAAGGCCTTTTTTACAGGCATGCTGAAAAATGGAGCTGCGCGTGCCTAAAACACATTCCTACTCTACCGCAGGCCATTTTTCAGTGCACCTTAGTAAAAGGTCCCCTAATTAATAAGTGATTTAACCGGTCAGAGGCTGGCTAAATTGTTTTGGATGTTGGACATTTTTTAATGGCGCCACTCTTTAATTTTTTTTTCATATTTTTGTGGTGTTTGCATCTTTATAAAATAGGATACAGATCCAGCCCCAATACTGCACAAATGCCAATAAACAAATTTACACTTGCATGAATCCTACATATGCTCACATGTAGTTTATAAAATAAGTGAATTCCTATCAATTGTGCCCAAACTGCACCTCTGGGAATGTCTACATATAGACTGTGTAAAAGTAGGCAGACACTGTTGGTATATGTAGAGTCCAATATTCAGCTGGCGATGATCAGCACTTTTCTAGCAGCCACTAGCATTAAACCCCGGGAATTCAATATCGGACCATGTCCAGGCACTGGCATTGAATTCCTGGGTTTGTGGAGTCAGCTACACCATTGCTGGTTAAGTGGGATATTCAGCATTTAACTGGCTATGGGTTACTTCATAAAGATAGGACTGACTTGTATGCGGTCCTATTTATCAGTTATCCTGGTCGGTTAAGTGCTGAATATTGGCACTTAACAGGACAAGTGCTGACTCTCCCCTAGAAAACCCCCAAAATAGCTGTTTTTCAGTTTGGCACTCAGGGCCGCCAAGGGGGGGGGGGGGGGGGGGGAAGATTCCACAGGCCCTGCCTTCAAGGGGGGCCCGGTGCCAGAAGGTTCCACTGCTTTGGTCTAGTTCTTTCCTTCTCCTGTGTGTGGGGACCTGGGTGATTGCGTTAACACAATAACCCGGGTCCTGGCACACAGGAGCAGGAGAGTGACAGAGGGAGGATCAGACACAGGAAGATAAGGGGGTGGTGGCCTGAATGGGGGGTGGAGGTCTGAGTGGGGGGGTCGCAGCTGCTGCGGTGGCCCTGCCCCATGCCCAGCTCTGTCTCTCTGCAGCCCTATTGGCACTAACCTGTTATTTTCAGTGGTATTTTCCTTGTTGGTGGCTGTTAAAATGGGATTTATTTTATTTGTTACATTTGTAGCCCACATTTTCCCACCTATTTGTAGGCTCAATGTGGCTTACATAGTACCGGAGAGGCCTTTGCAGGCTCCGGTGTGAACAAATACAGGGTGATGTTGTGGTAAGATCAAGTTCATGTGGCACAGCCACATTAGGGAATTGGCGAACGGAAGAGTTGTGTTGTGTCCATTACGTGCTTTAGTTTGGTTGCGTTGCAGAGATTAGGCATTTAAGTTGGATCGGTAGGGAATCCAGCATTGTGTGCCTATAGTGAGGATTATTTCCCCATTAGGTGCATTACTTTGCACTAGCTAGCATTAAATTTCACTTGCCATTTAGATGCCTAGTCCTCCAGTCTCACACGGTCCTGGATAGGAGAACCCTAGGGAGAACTGGGTGCTATGGGATAGAAAAAGCAATAGCAAAGCACTGGAGTATCCTGCCAAGAATTTCACACTCGCTGTGATGGGGGTAATTGTCTAAGTCTGTATTAACAAAACATGGCACTTACAACTGCCGCCACCTTTTCAGTAAGTCAAGCACAGTAAATCTTCCAATTTTGGGGAAAGTCTCAGGTTTCTAAGTATTAAGTCATTCTTGAAACTTTCTGCCTTAGAACTCAGAGACATTAGGCCTTATTCAAAACACATTTTTCCATTTTGTTTCTTTGGAAAAAATGTTTATTGAATATGGTCTATTACCATTCAGTAGTAATCTGAATTGAATAGCTTGAAGATTTAGAACGTGACATTCTGAGATGTTTCCTAGCTTTTTTTCTATACCAACTATTGGCTGTACTTCGTTAACTGAAAATAGAAAGTTTATACCACTGGTTTTGCTTATGCAGAGGAGCTCCTTTGAGGCGATGTCTATAAAATGCTGGCCATGTCAGTTTTATATACTTAGTAGTTTTCATGTACAGAATAGCTACAGTGCTTTTCTTTTTTTATTAATATTTTGAAGTTTTGAGAATAAGCAATTACTGTAGCTACTGCTGACACAGAAAAGTGGGTATTTTTTCATCACTAACCTGAAAACCTCTAGAAAAGATGGCTTCCATATGTTCACAAAAAGTATAGACCTCGTGCCACAGACTGTTAACTTATGATTCATTTCCTATGACATCTCAATCATTCTCAAAACAGTCTAAAAAGAAACTCTTCTTGGAGGGGAGTTTATGACTGTATGGCATATGGTAAATATCAGACCCGATATTCAAAATGATTCAACAGGACGATTTTACATGGTTAAATTGCACTGAGCAGGTCGGAAGGGGATATTCAGTAGTACTTAACCAGACAATAAATGGCGTAGCTATGGGTGGGCTTGGGTGGGTACAGGCCCAGCCATTCTTGTCTCAGGCCCACCAGTCTAGTGGCCCCCAATGCCACTCATTGGCGCTGTCTCACACCTCTCTCTCCCGCCCTCATGGCAGCTGCTCATCTCTAAAATCCCCACCCCGCCCCCATCTACCTTTGAGCTATCGCTGCCAGCGATTCATGTAATCAACCTGCACCAGCCTTGTAGGCTTCCCTCTACCACATCCTGCCCTCAATGACATATTTCTAGTTTATTCACTGGCGGGGACACCGTAGAGAGAAGCCTGCAGGGCTGGCGCAGACTGCTTACTGGAATCGCTGCCGACAACAGCTTGGAGGTAGACAGGGGAGAAAGAGAGAGAGGAGCTGATACCGGTGGGGGGAGAGGGAAGGAAAGAGAGGAACAGATGCTGGGGGGAAGAGAGGAATGGATGCCGGGCGGGGGGGGGGGGGGGGGGGGGGAAGAGAAGCATGACAATAGCAGGAACAGAGGGAAAGTTTAACAAAACAACTGTATGTATGGACAGAGGTAAGGGTGGGAAGGGCCCACCTGGGTTAACTCGGGCCCCACCCAAAATAACAGGTCTGGCTACGCTCCTGCAGACAATGCCAATGAATATTTACTCTGACTACCACAGTACTAGCAGGCCAGGGTGGTCCAGAGGCAGAATCTGGGTGGAGCCAGGAGTAATGCAGACACTGGTGACATTCGGTGCCAGTGCCTGCATAACTAACTGGGCAAGTAGAACTGCATAAATAGCAATCTATCTTTGCCAGCTGTAGCTGATTCAATGGTGGGCTTCCAGTTGGGGATCAGATTTGGTAGTGGTAGCTCTCCTGAGCCAGCACTAGGCCTGCATTGAAGCCAAGACCTAAATTTGAGAGGTGCTCTGGTGAGGCACCGTGGTAAATCATGGTGTTTTCCCGCTACTCTTGAAATTAACTCATTTGAGTCATCATTCCAATGTTGGTGCTTCTTTACCCCTCTTTTGATACCTTGAGGTCTCTTTGCTAATGCTGGAGCTACTTCTTCCATCTGTACTTGCTTTAGGGTCGTTTTGTCAATCTTGCTGCTATTTTGCACTTTTTTCATGTTTTAGGGTCTTCATTCCACTGTTTGTATGGCTTTGCCCTTAGTATAGTAGATCTGAGTCTTAATGCTACTCTTAGTATCCTTTCTTCCTCTTTTGGTGCCATGGGGTTTTCATGTCACTCGATATCTTGGCATGTTGTTGTCTCCATGGCAGATGTCAGCCAGCAATTTTTGAGCAAGTTTCATTAAAAATGGACAGAACCCCACATTTAGGGCCCCCTTTACCAAGCTGCAGCAAAAAGGGGCCAGTGCTGGTGTTGGCGTGTGTTTTACATGCATACCAAGGCCCCCTTTTACCGCAGCTGGTAAAAGGGAAGTCTCGCCTTCCTGCAGGAAATGGCCATGCAGCAAGTAAAGCACTTGCTGTGCCACCATTTCAGGGGGGAGCCCTTATTGCCACCCATTGAGGTGGCGGTAAGGGTTTCAATGTTAACCCGGCAGTAACTGGGCAGTGCACAGCACTGCTTGATTACCATTGAGTACACTCCGGCGCTATAAATATAAATACATTTTTGTAGTGCAGGAAATGACGGCACGTTAGGGGTGGGAAGTACTGCCGGGCTGATATGGTAGCCCGGCAGTACTTCCTGTATAGCGAGCGGTAAGCCAGCGTTGGGCTTACCGTCGATTAGTAAAAGGAGCCCTTAGAGAGTAAAGTTGATTGCCCTTTTGCTCTTAATAGGCCCAGATGAATCAAATGATTCAAAGTCTGAATAAGGTCCAAACATATAAACTGAATTTTTGCCATATACATCCATAATGTAGACCCTTTCAGTGGGCTGCCTAGATGATCTTCTGTGAACTGGGGATAATGGTAATGGGGTTGCTGCTATTTTTTTTATTTTTTTTTTAGCAGACTTTGAAATGATCAGTCATTAGATCCAGCTTGAAAGACTCACTGATCTGAGTTTCCAAGAGAATATATTAGACTGATTTTTTCCCCTTTCTGAGCAAACATTGCTTGCAAGTAGTACTGTGGGATGCATAATCAGCCCTTGTTTGAATTCACAGGTTCAGCCCCATTTCCAGTCTTATTTAACATTTCTACAACCTTTATGTCAGTTTTCTCTAACTCTCTCCTGCCATTTATCCAATACAGTTTGAAGAAAATGCCACACTGAATATGCATGATATAACTTGTTTGTGAACCACCTTGTTTTTATTTAAAGAAAGACGGTATATAAAATGTTAATAAACCATAAACCTTACACTGGATCTCCAATGTATGCATATCTATTTCATGTATATTAACTTTGTATATTCTGGAAACCTGACTGGCTGGGTGTGTCTCCAGGATAAGGTTGGGAAACAAAGCTCAGTCCTCAGGGCATACCAAGCCAGCCAGGTTTTCAGGATATCCACAATGACTATGCATGAGATAGATTTGCATGCACTGCCTTTTCGTTATGCAAATCTATTGCATGCATAGTTACTGTGGATATCCTAAAAACCCGACAGGCTGGGTAGCCTGGAGGACTGGGTTAAGAACATAGTAACATAGTAGATGACGGCAGAAAAAGATCTGCACGGTCCATCTAGTCTGCCCAACAAGATAAACTCATATGTGCTGCTTCTTGTGTATACCTTACCTTGATTTGTATCTGCCATTTTCAGGGCACAGACAGTAGAAGTCTGCCCAGCACTAGCCCCGCCTCCCAATCTCGGCTAAGCTCCTGAGGATCCATTCCTTCTGAACAGGATTCCTTTATGTTTATCCCACGCATGCTTGAATTCCGCTACCGTTTTCATCTCCACCACTTCCCGTGGGAGGGCATTCCAAGTATCTACCAATTCTTTCCGTGAAAAAATACTTCCTGACATTTTTCTTGAGTTTGCCCCCCTTCAATCTCATATCATGTCCTCTAGTTCTACCGCCTTCCCATCTACGGAAAAGGTTCATTTGCGGATTAATACCTTTCAAATATTTGAACGTCTGTATCATATCACCCCTGTTTCTCCTTTCCTCCAAGGTATACATGTTCAGGTCAGCAAGTCTCTCCTCATACATCTTGTAATGCAAATCCCATACCATTCTCATAGCTTTTCTTTGCAACGCTTCAATTCTTTTTACATCCTTAGCAAGATACAGCCTCCAGAACTGAACACAATACTCCAGGTGGGGCCTCACCAACGACTTATACAGGGGCATTAAAACCTCTTTTCTTCTGCTGGTTACACCTCTCTCTATACAGCCTAGCAACCTTCTCGCTACGGCCACCGCCTTGTCACACTGTTTCGTTGCCTTCAGATCCTCAGATACTATCACCCCAAGATCCATCTCCCCGTCTGTACCTATCAGACTCTCCCCGCCTAACACATATGTCTCCCATGGATTTCTACTCCCTAAGTGCATCACTGTGCATTTCTTCACATTGAATTTTAATTGCCAAACCTTAGACCTGCTCTAGGGCAGTGATTTTCATCCCAGTCCTCAGGGACCACCTGATCAGTTGGGTTTTCAGGATATTCACAATGAATATACACGAGATGTATTAGCATGTACTTCCTCCATAGCATGCAGATATCTCTCATGCATATTCATTTTGAGTATCCTGAAAACTCGATTGGCCAGGTGGTTCCTGAGGACTGGGTTGAAAACCACTGCTCTAAAGGATGTGTTTCATAAGTTTGTCATGTGCTTTCGGAATTTTAATGACAGCATTCACCTTTCTGCATCTTTTGGGGCAGATTAAGAGGGTATTGCAGATAATATTGTTTGTCTCTGGGAAATAATTTGAAACTGAATCCAGAAAAAATGGAGGCATTAATTGTGAGTAGGTGTGCTTCCCAATCATCAGAAATTTAATTTCTCATTAAATGGGGGTCTCCTATTAAAAACAGACGTGCGTATATTAGGAAGTTTCCTTGTATCAAGCTTGGACTTGCAGCTCCCTGTTACTAAGGCAAGATCGGGAAGAAGTTTGCACTTATGAGCAAAGCTTGCTTTTAAATGCATTTCTTGGAAAAACAAAATCTATGCAAAATTAGCAGATGTATTTGTGTGTAGGTAATATTGGTGGAATAATTTGCAAAAGAAAATTATATATGTAACTCCACTTTCAAAGGTTGATGTAAAGTACGTGCATAATTAATTTAAGATTTATGCAGACTGTCACAAAATTATCCCCGAAATCTCTACTTCTCACATTATAACTCCAGTATATATGCTTTTCCCATATGTATACAATCATTCTTAGTAGACTCATTCATTTTTACAATTTTAAATTTCTCAAATTATACATAAATATAAAACAGCATGTTACTTGAACTTTTCAAAGCAGAATTTTATCATTTTCTTAAAATATATTATATATACTTCAAGATACAGCAGCTACAGGATGGTATTTGGCCATACATCATGAGACGCAGTGGAGGGCTGTTTATATGAATTAACTGAAAGATAAGTGCCATATTCCCATGAGATTTACCCTTTAGACAGATATGTTACATGTCGGAATGCTGTGAGTTTTGGGTTGTTTGAAAAATGTTTCGTATTTTTTTTAAGGTAAAGTTGTTATTGGACCTTGAATGAAGGAACTGAGGAGGTTTTATTACCCATGTTAATAGTTGAGAAGCAAATTATTTTTTCCTTGTTTTTGTATTTTCTCACAATTTAGAAGGGTGGATTATTGAGCAAAAGGATGGTAATGACAAAGCAAATGAAGACTAATAAGTTGTTTAGATATGCCAATGGTATGCAATACAGTGTGATAAGTGCTGCAGTATTTATTGGGTGATCATTATACTGAATAAACCTTGTCATCTGGAGAGTGGTGATAAGTTCTGAGTGCATAAGGGAGAAAGACCAACACCTGACAAGATTATTTATTTTTCTAATGTGATTTGGCTGAAATAGCAAAGGCAAAAGGAAGAAAGATTAATTCCTGCATCAATGTTCTACTTAATCTGGATATTCAGTGATGCATAAATACTTCACTCACCACTATCCAGATTTGATGGAGTGGCTGGATTACACCCTGTTCTCCTTAAGCACACTTGCCCCTCACAGGGTCACTTTAAGAGGGGCATTGCTAGACTGCTTAGCCTGTAGAACTGGGCACATAATGAGGCATATTTTCAAAGCACTTAGACTTACGTGTAGGGGCATTTTTAATATGACGTCTAAGTCTGACTTTGGATGTTTTGCACAAAACGTCGAAAATCCAAATAGGAAAGAAGATCATTTTCAAAAAAAGGAAAAAGTCTATCTTTTTTTTTTAAATACTATTTTGAACAAGGTTTTGTAGTTTGTATGTTTTTTTTGATCATTAAAAAAAAACACGTACAAGTGAAAAATGTAGAAAATCAAGCCATTGGTATTTATTTATTTATTTACAGCATTTTTATCCTACATTTTCGCACCCATGGGCAGGCTCAATGTGGCTTACATCAAACTTTCAGAGACATTTAAGTTGAAGAGGTATGTAAGAGGAGTCGCATTTTTAGTAGACTGGTTCCTCAGATATCCCAGGAGAGCAATGGGGCACCCTAAGTGTTTCCAGGTGCACATCTCACCGTTGCTCCCTTATCTTGTCTGCTGAGTCCTCCGAAACCCACTACCCCCAACTGTATGCCACTACAATAGCTCTTATTGGTGAAGGTGGCACCTATATGTGGGTAGAGTGGGTTTCTGGTGAGGCTGTGATTATGCAATTTGAGCTTTCCAGCACATTTGATGTAGTAAATCATCAACTGCTACTGAACATCTTGGACTGTTTTGGCATAGGGGGCCATGTTCTAGATTGGATAAGAGGATTCCTTAGTTATAGACCTTACAGTGTAAAGATGAATGGGATTTTGTCAGATGAGTGGTTGGTTCACACTGGAGTTCCATAGGGATCCTCCCCTCTCCCCGATATTATTTAATGCTCTGATGGCCTCATTAGATTTCTTATGGAAAGAGAGGGAGAAAACTGCTTCTCCTATGCAGATGACATTACGTTCTATTTTCCTTTTTTAAGGATAAGGATGATGTTAATAATTTGATATCTCATGGTCTCACCTTAGTAGAGAAATGGGCGATGAGTTTATGCCTCAAATTAAACAGTGAGAAAACCAAGTGCTTAATGGTCTCAGCACCCAACACTGATATGTCAGAAATACAGCTGAGCCTCAATGGCATCCCCCCTGAAAACTGAACCAGAACAAAGAGTATAAGGGATTCTGGTGGACAGACATCTGAACCTAGAAAATCACTTTCAAAAAGTAATCAAAAAATCATTTAATGTCCTTAGAAAGCTCGGGCAAGTACACCCACTGTTTTAGCATTGATAATTTCAGGCTGATGATACAATCCCTTATTCTAGCACAGATTCACTATTGCAATGTGCTATATGTCAGTTGCTCGACATCAGTTAGAAAAAGACTGCAATCGGTGCAAAATGTAGCGGCAAGACTAATCTTTACCAAATCTAAATTCGAAAGTTACCCCGCTGTATATAGGATTGCACTGGCTCCCGGTGGAGGCAAGAGGGATCTTCAGGATCAGTACAATGATTTATTTGACACTGTATATAATACTTAAATCAATGGATGTTATTACCTAAACCTAGGAATAGGAGACTGGCTGGCAATTTCTTGGATATATCATTCCCTTCCCCCAAAGGCATCAGATTTAGATCATTACATACATTGACTTTACCTTACCTATCTGCAAAACATCGGAACAAGTTACCGATTCAGATAAGGACCATAGCTTATTTTGGAACATCCGCAAACAGTTGAAAGCCTATCTATTCTATAATGATTGCCAGTACTTAGTTTAATAGATGATACTGAAGCCCCTTCTCCCCTTGTTGTAAATTTCACTATGTAACAATGAAGAATTTCTTTCTTTCCTTGATGTAAGTCGGATTGAACTCTGTATGGGGATATTGGCGACTAATAAGAAATAAAGTAAAGTTTGGAGGGCTCACCGTTTCCACCACAAGTGTAACAGGTATGGGGAGGTATGGGCCTGGGTCCTCCTGTCTACAGTGCACTGCACGAACCACTGGACTACTCCAGGGATCTGTATGCTGCTCTAATGGACCTGCGTATAACATCTGAGGCTGGCAAGTGATGTTTTTAATCACATTTTTAGGAAGTGGGAGAGGGTCAGTGACCACTGGGGGAGTTTTTATTTTTTTCTTGCCTAGAGTTATATTTTGGACTCCTGATGCAGGCAGTATAGCTGAAACATGGCCCGTGTCGAGTTACTTAAACAGTAATGAGCTTTCTCATATGAGCAGCTGTTAATAAAGGACCCCGTTTGAAGGTATCTTTCACTGCACACTGGTTCATTGGTCATCTCCACTGCTTTGTTGCTGCACTTGAGACGTGGAGACTGGTCCCTCTTCTTTTTTCACCTCTAGCAAACAAATCATATGTCTGTAACCTTGCGATCATATTGGATTAGATTTTGAAGCTCATATACATTCAATTACTCCATAGTAGACAACCATAAGATTTGATAAAAATTCAAGACCTGACAAATTTTTGTGTATATTGCCTCAAGGATTGATTATTGTAATTCTTTTCTTCTAGGCCTGTCAGTGAAGTTGTTTAGCCAGATTCAAATATTTAGACTGGATCAGCCCATTTATTAATTAGACCTAAAGGACCGGATTCAGCAAATGGTGCCCAAATTTGGGCGCTGGAAAAAATTGGTATGGAGCAATATTCTATGAGGGCGCTCCGAGTTGAGCACTCTTTATAAAATAATGGGCTCTGAGCAAATTTGGGCTCTGGTACTTATGCCAGCTGCAAGCTGCTGTAAATGCCAATACCCCAACTCTTAATATTGACAGTATTGATAACTTCTCTCAATGGAGGGGGCTCCTATATCTCCAAGCCAAAATGCCCAGCTCCAAACCAATTAAAGATTTGTCTTACAGAATACACTTATATCTAGTAGCACTATTGGATCTATCGGATGCGCTTGACACCACTACTATGACTCAATTTATCAAGCCGAGCATTGCTTAGAGTGGGCATATATTCGTCATTGATCCAAAATTGTATTACTTTTTATATTTTTACTTATAAATTATTTTATCAAAAATTTTATTTTTCCAAAATTAAAGTACTTAGCTTACGAGCTTCTTCTTTTTGATTTCTTAGTTCTCTACATATTATACTGAAGGAGACTTCTCATGCCCCAACTCTTGGCATTTGGGTGCGGAAATGCTATTCTATAGCTCTGCATGCAATTTTTTGGAACATCCCCGCCCCATTCCTTAGCCCCACCCACTTTTGAGTTGCACACTATGGGACCCTTTTACAAAGGCATGACAAGCCTACCCAGGCTTACTGTGCACCAATTTGGCACTACTACCAGGCTACTGCAGGAGCCCTGCCCCCACTGCAGGAGTTCCTGCCCCCACTGCACGTAATTTCCGGTGCTCGAAAACTATTTTTATAGTTTCACCACTGGGTTAGTGCAGGAGCCCTTACCACCTCCTTAATAAAGCCTTTACCCACTGCGGTAAAAGGAGGTCCTGGTGCACAGCAAATCCATGTGCCGATGCCACCGCAGGACCCCTTTAATCACAACTTGGTACAAAGGGCCCTATATCTTTTAGAAAAGGTTCAAAGAAGGGTGACCAAAATGATAAAGGGATTAGAACTCCTCTCATATGAGGAAAGACTAAAAAGATTAGAGTTCTTTAGCTTGGAAAAGAGATGGCTCGGGGGGACATGCTAGAGGTCTACAAAATCCTGAGTGGTGTAGAATGGGTTAAAGTGAATCAATTTTCAAAAAGTACAAAGACTCTGGGACTCTCAATGAAGTTACACGGTAATATTTTAAAAACAAATAGGAGGAAATATTTCTTCACTGAATGAATAGTTAAGCTCTGGAAATCATTTCTGGAGGATGTGGGTATAGCAGTTAGCATATCTAGGTTAAAAAATGTTTGGACAAGTTTCTGAATAATAGTGGTTTTCATTGTGCTCTTTGAGTTCTCTGTCCTTCATATATAGGTTGCAGCTAATAGTACTCAGGTTACAGATTGCTGATAGTAGCTCACAATATTTAAACAAACCGCTGAATCTTGCTCCTAAGTAGAACAACTAAACTCAAACAAGCAAGATAGAATGTGCTAAACGATATAATAATGGAGGAAAAAAGACTTCAGAAATTCTGTAATCACTTATAACAAACTTGTGAATCACAGACTGCCATAGATCTCCAAAATTACTTTTGTTAGAAACTATGATACAGATTCCTCATTAGTCAGAAAAAAATCTCCATAGTAACATCTCAGAGCTGTTTCTTAATATTTTCAAGCTCTATAGTCACAAAATATTAACAGGATAAGAATACACCTATCTGAGCTGAGCTCAAACAATGGTTAGGGTGGTGGACTTTGGTCCTGGGGAACTGAGGAACTGAGTTAGTTAAGCTCTGGCACTTATACCAGTGGTAAAAGCAGTTAGTGTAGCTGGGTTTAAAAGAGATTTGGAAGTAAAGTCTATAAACCATTATAAAGGTAAACCTAGGGAAAGCCACTGCTTATCCTTGGGCATACATAGCATGGGATCTTTTGGGGATTTTGCCAGGTACTTGGGTTGGCCACTGTCAGAAACAGGATACTGGGCTAGATAGATCTTTGGTCTAACCCAGTATGGCTATTCTTATGTTCTTATGCATATCTCATCTGTAGTGTGCCGTTTTTACACAGTCTAAACATTTGCAGCCTTGTGGAATAAAAATATCAGGCTAAGTCGTGACCTCTTATTCAAAGGAAAGGTAGACTAGTCTTGTGATAAAATCTTTCATTCTGTAGTGCTTTATCGGCATTTTATGCCCTATAGACATGGCAGCATTTGCAGTATTTATGCTTTCCTCTCTTTCTCATTCCCCTTTTCCTTCTTTGTTCCTCAGCATTGTACTGTGGAAAATAAAATGAAATAGGGCTTGATCATTTGATTTCATTCTTTGCAAAATGCAACTCAGCTTATATTAGCAAACCTCATGTTAGGTTTCTGGAACCTGGACAAGAACAGGGGGAACAAGATGTACACCGCAGAAATGGAAAACTATAGGTATCATTATTCAATTTTGTGTAGCTCTATTGTGTCTGGTGACCTTGGGTAGCCAGTGGATAGCATAAAATGTACTAAGGCTTTCAATTTAATCAACAAACCCATATTTCACATTGTTACTGTGTACAAGATATCCTCCCTGTAGCTTTCTGAATGATTTTTAGGATTTGAGGTTCAGTTTTGGTTGCCCTTGAGAACCGTTAGTAGCTTTAAAAGAAAAAAAGTATCTAATTACTTTGAAAATCTAATGGAAGTTGACAACGTAACTATTATATTCATTTTTTGCAGTTGTTTTTTTTGTGTGTGTGTAAGTTTATTTTTTCACTGTTAATTGTAAGGTCAGCAGGCTTTAATTTACATAGTTGGGAGCATAAAACTCTTTTCGTTATTTTACTGTGAATTACAGCTCTTGTTCCTTTTTTCCCTTCACAGGTATTTCATACTCTACAGTAGCCGTTCCCAACCCAGTCCTCGGGGCACACCTAGTCCCATCAGGTTTTCAGGATATCCACCTATTATTCATTGTGGATATCCTGAAAACCTGATGAGACTAGGTGTTCCCCGAGGACTGGGTTGGGAACGGCTGTTCTACAGCATGTCAACATACTTACTAGAGCCCATTTGATATTAACATTGATGGTCAACCTTTTCACATGAAAGAGATTTCAAGTCTGTAACAGTATGGCCTAAATATTTGGTAACAAATAACTGCACAGCTACACACAAACTATCAAGTGCATAACAAAACTCTCAGTGCACATGTTGACTTAGAAAAGTGGGTTGTTTGCAAAAATGTGGTATGGTTTTGCATGTACCACACCTTAGGCCAGAGTTATCAAGCTGCGTTAAGACAATAACCCACATTATTTGCCCCTTAATGTGATTCAAAGGACACTAATGCAGGTTTTCTTGTTATAATGCTGCATTATTTAAGTCATCATGGGATACAAAGTAATGAGATGCAAAACATACAAATGCAGGTAAAGCAACTCATTAAAAGTAAATACTATGCCAAGGGGCACACTGCAAGCCATAGTATAATTATTTTTCTGCCCAGGAGCAGATGCTTTTGGGCAGTCTGATAAAAGAGCTGGTATCCTTAAACAGATGGCTAGAGTGCCTCCAAGCAATAAGATCCTTTAGGGTCCCCCCAAATGAAGCCCCACCCACTGTGGCTCACCAACCTGACTCCTCCATCTAAAAGGCCCCCTTCAGGTCAACCTTCCCCACCCAGAAGTACCCCTCCTCTAAGCACAGACTCCCAAACAGAAGTAACACACCCTCTAAGCCCCCAACCTCCTGAAAGCCTCCAAGGCCTACCAGACTACAAAAATCCCTGGTGTCTAGTGATACAAGCAGTAGTGATCCACAGTTGCTCCTTGCCAGGGTCATCATTCAAAATGCATTGCATACTATGGCTAGGGGTCAGGTTCCCATATAAGGGCACCTGTTTAAGGATGCTGCCCCTTTAAGAGATGGCCCTGGAGCACTAGGTCACGGCTTGGCAGCCCAATACTCCCAGGCCAATGAATAATGGTGACTCATAAGCAGAGTTATTTATTTATCATGAGAATCAACAACCTGTGGTACTGAGATACTGCATGTTTGTGACAATGATGATAAGTCAAGATATGATTTACTAAATCTTGATAACTTCTCCCCTTGATAGCAAAAATTAAAATGTGGTAAATGGAAAGCCTGATGGCCCAACATTTACTGCACAGAGCAGACAATTAGCAAGGTGACATGTCAAATGCTGCAGCAGATAGCACAAGTTCACTTATGCTATCTACCAAAGGAATTTACGTACCCAAACCTGTATACAACTCGATTCCTCCTTGATTGAATCCCTCTGATGCAACCTGTCTTAATTAAAGTTTTTTTTCAGATCCAAGCTTTTACCTAATCACTATCCCCCCAGAAAACCAAACCCCTGAGTGAGAGCCTCTGCCTGTATAAAGCCCCCTTCAAAACACAAGGACTAAATCCCAACCCTCTTCTCACTCTCTAACTCTTCAAGGACTCCCATGCGCAGTCTCCCTCTACTTCTACTCCATTGGTGCTTGGGTACAAAAACATTAGCTCTGACCCCTAGTTTTAGTCTTGCAGTAAGACCGCTAGTGGTCAGAGCCACAATTTTGAACTTGTTGAATCAGTGTAGGAGTGGAGCTAGACTGCTCCTTCCTTGTCCACTAGACAGCTACAGATACCCCTGAGTAGGATTGGGGGGTGTTCAGTGAAGAGGGTTGGGTTGTGGTCCTTGTAGTCCTTGTGGGGGAAGCTTTGGTTGGTCAGGGGGATCCCTCAAGGAAATTATTTGTATGAGAGGGGTGGGAGGATGTTGATTTGGATCAGGGTGCTTGCACTGGGGACTTTAATTGGTGAGGTTGCAGCAGTCTTAGATTGGGGGTCTTGCCTCAGGGACTTCAATTGAGAAGGGGGTCTTGCATCAGCAGCTGGGACTCTGGAGTCATCAGGATAGTTTGGAGTTTGGGTACCTCTTATTTTAGGGTTGTTGCCACACCCCTTGTCAGCAGTGCAGCAGCATTTAACACCAGCTCCTGAGATGGCATTAAAGGTACCCATGCTATCAGCAGTCCTAAGAATTAGCATGCTGGAATGTCCCCTTGCTAGGGCAGGCCACACCATGTATCTGTCCATAACCTGCCAGAATTGCACCTCTAACCCATAATGAACAACATGGGATCTTTACTTTACCAGCTGGTTTTAGCATGCTCTAGCCATTAGTGTGAGTCTGTGCTAATGGCTATCACACACAAACAATTTTTCTGCTTATTTTCCTTTGTTAAAGACATTAAATGACCTGGAATGTATTGTTGATAGAGGCCGACTGAATTTCAGTGTCGTTTTCGGTTACAACACCAAAACTGGCCCCAAATCAGTTTTCTGCCTGGTTTTGGTTTTGATGAAAAGATTATTTAATTTTCGGCATGTTTTTAGTTTTGGATGAAAATGACCATGTGTTTTCAGTAGAAGCTGAAAAGTTGTGCTTTATCCCATTTGTCTCCTTCCCAAACAGGAGTTGCCTCTTCTTCTGGACCCCCTGAGTATCTCCTCCCACCCGTAGGTCCCCCTAGGTTTATTTTACAACCCCAGATCTAGGGGTGTAGTTGGGCAGGAGCGACCCCCAGCTATTCCTGCCCTTTCTGACTGTGCTCCCAAAATGGCTACTGCCCTGAGTACACCACTAGACCACCAAAGAATGTAAAGTAGTCCTGGGAGAAGGGATGGGGGGGGGGGGGGCAGCTCTTTGTATTCTCTTTTGTTTTGTACCGCGATTGCAAATAATGCAGTTATGATCTTGCACAACAGTTTTATATGGTATATTGGATATTTCAAATACATTCTTTTGGCAAAATTTTAGCTGGAATTGAAGTCTGTAAATTTTGGATGATAAGCTCCTTAGGAATTAACCTATCCGTGGAGTTATGTTTTTAAGAAATTACTTAAGACTCATTTTTTCCCGAGAAGTTTTAAATTATTGTATTCTGGTTTGGATACTGTGGGTTTATTAGAAGGATGCAGACTGCGAGCTCTGGCAATCCTCTGTGGCCCTCACTAGTTCACATTCACACAACCAACCTTGAGGTTTCAGTTTTGACTGCAGTTTTGGTTTCAGCTGAAAGTTTTCATACAGTTTCAGTGGCAGTTTTGGTTGAAACTGAAAATAGCAGTTTCAGTCAGCCTCATGGTGTTGACATTTCCTAAGTCATTGTAAATGACAGCTCAACCCTAATCTACCTTAGTACAGATGCTCCTTTATCTTCAATAAGAATATCTCACAGAAAGCAAAAATGACAAAAACCTCCCAAAACTTTCTTCCTAAATTCTTTTCTCTAGGTGACAGCATACAATGAGGTTTAGTTCCTCACACTCAGACTGGACTTACCAGGGGTGGCTAAAGTAGGATGTTGGTCTCATTCACCATTTAAGAAATACTCATAAATTATATTGGTATTTCTCGCAAGACCCTTCCTTAGATTTGAACCCCTTCAAATTTTCTTATCTGATTTTGAAATATCTGGGAATCCCTCTCCTCTCAAGTTAGGCAGCCATTCAGAGAAGCAGCTCACTTTGCTGCTCTTGAGCCCACCTTGGCTCCCACACAGCACACATGCCTTGTCCTGAAACAAATGTACTGGTGCCAGCTTAACCATTGGTCTAGGTGAGCACAGGCTCAGGGTGTTGGCCACAAAGGGCATCAAAATACCCAGCAAATGCCTCACTTGGTCCAATGGTTAAGCCTTTTCTTCTTCCCCCTCTCCCCCATGAGTCCAGCATCTCTCCCTCCCTTCTTCCCTTAGTCTACTGTCTCTTCTCTTCTTTCCCCATCTGACCCAGTCTTTCTCTCCCCCCTCTGCTGCCCCCATCCCCACAGGTCTAGCATCACTCCCTCTCCTCCCTCCATCTGAGGTTCTGTAAATTTTACAAGTGTTGCTGGCCGCAGCATGAAGAAAGGCTACCTTTGGTCACCCCTTGATCTGTCTTCTGCTGCATCCCACTTCTTCTGATGCAATTTCCTGTGGGCAGGAAGTGGACGAAGGAAAACCCAGGGGTTGGCTGAAGACAGTGGAGGAGTAGCCCATTGGATAGTGCAGTGGTTTCAGAACCTGGGGAACTGGGTTCAATTCCCACTGTAATTCCTTATGACCCTGGGCAAGTCACCCAACCCTCCATTGCCCCAGGTACAGAAAAATACTTAGATTGTGAGCCCACAAAGAAAATACTTGAATGCAATATGTAAATTGCTTTGGTTGTACCACACAAAGGCAGTATATAAATCTAACAAATAAATAACTAACCCATGCAAGTTTAGAGGACAAGACAATGGGGAAGAGGGAGTGATGCCAGACTTGTGGGAAAGACAGTATAGAGGGGAGGGACCAGAAGGGTGGGGAGACAGGGGGAGAGCTGCCAGACCAAGGGAGGGAGAGATGCTGGACCTGCCAGGGGGGAGAGGGATGCAATGAGGGAAGGCATGGATGTAGAGGAGGGGACAACAAAGCAAATTGGCTCAGGGCACTACAACTACAACTCCCTCAAGCCCCAATATACAGAGCCGTAAATAGTTCCCTCAAGGAGTTAGTTAGGGGATACCCACAGGAGAGGTTGACATGCAAGCCCAATCCCTATTATATTACATCACCTACTGGTCCAACTAGAAGCACAGACTCCAGAATTTTCCTCATTTTAAATATAGGAATCCTGCTGTACAAACACAATTTATTAGATATTCAGAAAAAGTATAGAAAGGAAATAGGAAATAATATATTTTTTAAACCGTGATATAGTTTAAATATAGTATGACATACATTTTTTTTTACATTTCTTGCATTTTGTTTTACTATTACTTCAATTCATTGTAAGAACTTACATCTGCTAATCTGTATTACTATATCTATAACCTTATTTTAACCTTCAGTCATACAAGATTGTCGAAAGCCATAACAATTTGCTTCTGGAAGCAATGATAGACCAGTGTTACAAATCTAAATTACATCCAGCTTCCTATTGTCCAAAAATCATTTTTCACACTGAGCTGCAATTCTTTGATTTGTCACACACACAGGCACATAGGTGAAGGTCATTCTAAAGACAATATAGATAAATGGTAAACTTGTACCCGCAGTGAAGAAATTAGAGTCAGCATGCAGGAGAACTTCTATGACAGCAGGATTTATTTTCATTTTGTAATGTTTAATCTATTTACTAGCATATACTGTTCAGTCACTGTAGACCATTTTGTCATTTTCATTCATTTTAAAGTTTTGTTTATCACAATGTTGTGGACTAAAAAGTGCCCCCCCACCAAAAAAAAAAAACCTGCTCAATTATGCAATCCTTTCCTCTACCTTAGAAATCCTCTTTGCTTGTCCAATGCTTTCTTAGACTTATACTAAACTTGTTTCCTCAACCTCCACTGGTAGGACATCCCACATATTCACCAGCCTTTTGGGAAAGAAATATTTCCTTATATTACTCTGATGCTGTTGAAATAGACTCACTTACTATGCATTTATTTTTTGTAGATATATGTATTTCCCTAGTATATTTCTCCTTTCCCTCCTATCCTTCAGGGCATTATGTTTAGATTTTGGAGCCTGACCTAATATGCATTTGTTCTGCCCCCATATTCATAGAGGCAGGTTGTTTGTTATTTATATGTATATGTTAGACATTGTAATAACAAACTGCATTGCCTGTAACAGTTTACATTGCTTTTGCCTTTAAGAAAGACAGAAAGTGCCTTTGGACTACAAATATTAGTCTTCCTGCAGTGCTCTGTAATAGGCTTTTCCTGAGCACATGTCCTAGTTCCCTCTGCCTTATGGGACTTTTCCTATTGGCTGGCCTCTTGTCCCTGTGTATATGGGCTGTAGCCCACACTTCTCTGTTCTCTCCTTTTGTGGTTTAGAGTGTGTCTGCAGCATGGTTTTCTAAGGACTGTAAGTTAACTCTGTTGTACATGTTGCATACTCCTCTTTCAAGCTACTGTAAATGACCAGTTTTTTACCATTTGAAAGTATTGACAGCATCTACTCATCTGCCAGTACTGAGATTTCCTGGCTTCCCTGGTTACAGGGTGAGCTGATGAGAACAGACTCCCAGTTTGCAAGGCAGAGACTTTTGTTCAGCACATCTAACTGTAAGTCATATTCCCTTTGTTTGATTTGCATTAAAGAAGATTTGGTTCAAGAGTTCTGATTCTTCACAGTGATATTCTATACTCTGGTTAACTGCATGCTACTCTTCTGAGTAGACAGAGCTTATCAGAAGAGAGAGCAGAACAGTAAAAACCTGAATACTGCAGTAGTCATCTCAGGTGACAGTAAAACACTGCAGCAGCTATCTCAGGGGACAGTGAAAAGTTTTGTGGGACATACTCAAAGTGGCACATGTGTGGCTAACAGTGGAAGCATTGTACAGTAGAAGAACATTTGGTCAGCTAAGCCAGGGGCATAGCTAAGGATGGGCCCATTTGGTTGTCCTCCTCCAATCAGTGCACTGCACAGCCTTTTAGTACTGCTGCGATTCAGCCCCTTGCATTTAGGCAGCCAGAAGCAAAAACAGTAGGCGCCAAGTATAAATACAACCACCAAGAGGGGTTTCCTCCCTTCGCTATCTTTCTGAAGTTAATCCAGGATCTGGCAAAGAGGAGAAATGACCTCAGATTCATGTCTGATGTGCCTGAAGCAGTCAAGACAGGCTACTTCCTGAGTGAAAGGCCAGTCAAGAAGTATGGTAATGCCAGGAAACCTGTAGCTATACACATGACAGATGTGTCACCCACAGCTACACCACCAACTGATCATCCTCCTACTATAGAGAAAGTAGAGGATCCAGTGTCCTATACACAAGAAACCTCATTCTCTCAAGAAATGTAGAGGGTTTAGGGTGAAACTCTTAAGAGAATGTAAAGATCTGTTTAAAAAGTATAGAATTTGCTACAAATGTTGCTCTTCATCCAAACACATGACTAAAGACTGTAAAGCAGCCATTACGTGTACGGAGTGCAATAGTGACCAGCATATCAGCGCCTTACACCCTGACAGGAGAAGGTCGCAGTGGGTGGTTATGCACCAAGATATGTGTAGGTAATGTTATGATTCTGTTAGAATTCTGCTAGTCAAGACAAGGGGATACTTGGAATTGCTCCTGATTGGTCCGTCAGGGGCTGAACTGGTGTCAGTCTGATCTACTTAAGCTTACCTTTCCCTACAACCCCTGCTTTGGCGTTATTCCTGTTCTGCTGAAGCCTTACCTGTGCTGTGTCTGAGCTATTAGCTCTGTGCTTTCGTGGGGTTTAATTACTCCTTACCCTGCTTGCAGTTTCTGTTCCGCTGACTCTGTTTGCCGGCTGCTTCTAGTGTGTGTCTAATTACCTCTCTACACTGCACCTGGGATTCTCTCTGTTTGGCTGTGGTGTTGTGTGGTGAGTTCCTACCTTGTTCCATTCCAGTGTTTTTGTTTTGGTTCCCCTTCCTTCGGAGTTACCCTTTGTTGCTGTGTTTGTATTCTGATTTTTATGTCCTGCTCTTGTAGCAGGCTCAGGGCCCTTTTTTTTTTTCCCTGTGGGGGTTTTGTTTGCTATTTCCATGTACTCCAATTAGCCTGTTGTTTGCAGTGTTCCCTGCCTCTGGCAGATGTGTGTGTGTTTGAGCTTGGTTTAACCCTTTGTCTGCAGAGTTTCACTGCTTCTGGCAGTTGTCTGCTTGGTGCAGTTTTCCCTTGTGACTGCAGGTCTTTTCTTTGCTGTAATTATCCTCTGTATTGCTGAGCACTGTTCCTTTCTGTGCTAGGGGTGTGTTAGGCACCACACTCCGTTTTGCTGACTTTTCCCTCTCCTGTCCGCTGAGGGTCTCTGCTTACAGTATCTTTATTTTGCAGTCCCTCATTTCCTTTGTGTGCCATGGGGTACAGCTTGACGTGTTTCTGTGTGTGCTTCCTTTTCTCCTTGATTGCCTAGGGTACTGCCTTGTGTTTCTTGTAGATACGTCTGTCAGTTCCTTTTCCTATGTGTCCTTAGAAAGCACCGTAGGTGTGCTGGTGCTCTAGTTCTCATGAACACCTCCTCATTTTTTCCTCTTTCTCCCCTCCCTACGTATGAGTGGGTTCTAGTTAGGCTGTGAGGCATGCATGCTTGCATTCTGAGTAAATGGGTTCCCGATCGGCTGTGAGGCCCGCCTGAATGCCCTATCTTCCCTTTTCTGGAGGTGCAAGTTGGTTGCTGCGTGTGTGTGCAGGACTTGGTAGCTGGGGTAGTGTATAGCACCTGCTCGGTCCACCCTGGCCTTCGCCTAACACCTATTCTAGGCCTCGGCCTAGGCTCAAGGGCTCACAACTAGACTAACAGGTAAAGTACATCAAAAGAGCAACCAGAAAAGGCAGTAAAGATGTATGTCATCACAGATGAGCAAGTAATCAGTCCCTGGCAAGGATGGAGTTCTTTAACCTATTTGACATCCAAGGGGCTCAGTATCCCTACTCCTCAAGACCTGTTCAGGGATGAGAAAGAGGATGGGGAGAAGAGCAAATGGATGTGTGATAAAAGCAATGGATGGTAGCAACAAGACCTACCAACTCTTATTGAATGTAATCAGATACCTGACAACCAAGAAGAAATTCCCACACTAGAGATGCGCAACACCATTGTCATCTATACTGGAGTACCTGCAGCCTTTGGACCTAAAGGCCAAGATCTTGCTTTTGTTGGCAAGAGATGCACCAACATTGATCAGAGTTTGTGGGTCACATACAGGTTCACCTGATGCTCCATACACCTACAGGCTCACCCTGGGATGGTTGATAGTAGGTGATGTCTGCCTTAGCAGACTAAGGAGGCCAAGTGTGGATGTCTACAAAACATGGGACTTAGAAAATGGGCACACCACCTTGTTTAAACCATGTCATAACCATCTGGAAGTGAAGACCCTGGCTCAACCACCAGATTTAGGAGAACAACTGGGGAAGTCGGTGTTTCAAGTACCAAGGATGATGGCAAACCAACTCTTTCAGTAGAAGATAGAGAGTTCTTGAGAAGTATGGATAAAGAATTCTACAAGGATAAGTCCAATAGCTTAGTGACTCCGCTACCATTCCGGACACCCAGAATATGACTACCTAACAACAGAGACTAAGCTCTCTCTCTCTCATCTCACTTCATTACAAAACATTCTGAGAAAGAAACCAGAGAGAAAACAGCACTTTACTACATTCATGCAGAACATTCTGGATAATGGCCATGCAGCGCCAGCTCCACCATTAGAAGACAACGAAGAATGTTGGTACTTACCCACCCACAAAAACCAGGCCAGATCAAGATTGTGTTCAATTCCAGTGCTCAGTTTTAAGGAATCTCACTCAACAATGTGTTGCTTTCTGGGCCTGACTTGATTAGCAGCCTAATGGGAGTCTTGATTCACTTCAGAAAGAAACCTATCACCAAAAAAGCAGATATCAAGCAAATGTTCTATTGCTTTGTTGCACACCCTGACTACAGAAACTACTTGAGATTCCTGTGGTACTGTGACAATGACTTTAACAAGGACATTGTAGAATATAGAATGAGAGTCTGTCACCTGCATTAGCAACCTACAGGCTTAGAAGGACAGCCCAAGAGGGTGAAAGAGACTATGGCACAGATGCCAGGTGCTTCATTGAAAGAGACTTTTACATTTACGATGGTTTGAAATTGTTGCCTACTACAAGAGAGGCCATTGACTTGCTAAAGAGCCTATCAGGAGAGAGAACAGAACACATTTGGAAAAGATCACTGACCATTTTAGTAGCCACTCTCTGAACTGACTTCATCCATTTTTTTGAAGGTGCAGTCTCTAGATTTGTAAACAGCAGGTCTCAGCAGAGACTTATACAGAGGTATTATCACCTAATTTTCCTGCTGGCCATTCCTCTCTCTATGCATCCCAAGCATCTTTCTGGCTTTTTCCATTGCCTTATCTACCATTGCTACTAGGGGACAAATTGATGCAACTATCTTCTGGACTCAGGTGATGGATAATCTTGGGCCACCTCATCCCGATCCTGTTACAGCTAATTCTGATTAGGATACTGTATTAACAACAATCTTGAATGACATTGCTCCATTAAAAACCAAAGTAATGAACAGGCGGAATAGCTCTCCCTGGTTTGATGATTCGTTAACGATTTGTGAACCACAAACTTCTGCAATTAAGATTTCCAGTTTATGTGTCATTAACAGGAAGATGTCTGCACGTTATATGCAACACGATTATTGTGGACTATGCGGAGTGATTGAGAAGAATTTTCTTCTTCAGTGACAGTGAACTGAAAGCTAATTTATTGGATTTTTGTTTTGATTCAAAGAACTGGTTGCTCAATCATTAGCCTGGTTCTATGAGACATCATATGACTTTGTAATCACTGCAGGTGTTCAAGTATGGTCTACCTTATTGAAAAGTTTGGGGATCAGTATGATTTTAGTATATAATTTTTCTAATGACATTAATAAAGTAGTTTCACTTTTTTGTATAATGTAATTCAATGATTTAGTATTTTTGTATTGTGATAGTTAATCGTTGTATATATATATGTGGTAACCCTGATTAATAGGTTGAAATAAGCTATAAGATGTATGATCTACTTTTTGGAACCAGCTGGGTGCTTTCAACCTGGACTGGCTACAGTTAGAGATGGGATACGAGGCTTGATGGACCTTGGTCTGACTCACCATGGCTCATCAGATATTCTTATGGGAACATATCCACCCTGTTTAGCTAGAAGTTTATTTGTAACAGAAACCTGTGCACACTTTGAGTTGCATTGGGAAGTGCAGCTTTCAGACTTGGCAACTGAGGCACATCCAACCTTTCAATATGGCAAGATTACTTAGAAAATTATCCTTACTGTTTGTGAATTAATTTATTTTTATCAGAATCAAGCATGGCTATGAGAGAAATTAAAATGGAAAAACCAAGGTAGCATGTTAAGCCTGATTGAATGAGGTTGGATTGAAAAGTGAGATTAAAAAACCCAGGCTTTGCAAAACAGATGTCCTCATTGTCTCTGATCTCTCTCTTTTAACCTCATCTTGCTAAGTTTAGTAAAGCTCCATACATTTCCAAACAGAAAAACGTGGAAACTCTAGTTCTGGCATTCTGAACATCACGGTAGAGAATGAGCAACTGTGGAAATGTAATAAATTTAACTTTCAAAAGGGAGACTATAATAAAAGAGGAAATTAGAAAAAAAAGGCAGCTGCAAAAGTTAACCCCTCATTCGATAACAGGGCACTTAAATTTAAACACCATTTGCATGCTTAAGAGGTTCGTATTCAAAATGATTGAACTGGGCAGGAAAGGCGCCTGCCAGGTTAAATTGTCTGTGTGGGATGATCCGCTGATAATCAGCTGCAGTTAACTGGATAGTGAAGGAGACATGGATGTTTTTGTGATGTTGCTCGTCTCGTTTTGGCTACACACACTTAAGTCAAGGAGATCATTGATTCACAGCTTCATTTTGCTGTACATATTGTTTAAAGATCACGTGCTTTTCCAGAAAACACTATAGCAATGTTGGAATAATGTATTGTATTTTACATGCATTGCCTGTCACCAATTTTTTCTCTGTGATTACTCTGTGACCTCTGATGTGAATTGCCTAGAGAGGTCACACCCATGCAACTTCCTGTGGGGGTTAGGCACAGCACATGGAGCTCATGATCTCTCCTAACCTGAGGATCTATGGTGTGAGCATCCATTACCATCTAAGCACATGGAAAGAGCTGATAATCCAAATGTATAGTATTATGTTTATATAAGCCTGTCTGAATATCAATCTGACTAAAACTGTGAGTAAACAGATGTTTTGTTACTTCAACTTTAAAGTGACTCAGCAGTGAATTATTCTGGGGTGTATGTGAGAGAGATGAAGAAAAGAAATTAACATTTCTAAAGCTGAAGCTGTGTGTATAAAATCTGCTAATTATTTACTACAAATAATCCAACAAAAGGGTTATGGGCCCAGCCCAGGAATTGAAAAAGGGAGAAATATTACCAGGCAGTGAAAAAGCCACATTTTTCTCTTAAGTTTTAAAAGAAAGATTCAGTCTGTCTCTCTCTCCCCCCCACACACTAAACAGAAGGCAAGGCTAAGAAATGGCTGAGGGAGGAAATTCACCATTTTTCTACTCTCTCAAGGTGCCTAAATTAACTGAATTTAATTATCAGCAGTGGGAACTAAGATTCAGATGTCTCCTTCAAGCAAAGAAATTAAGTATATGTTTAGACCAAAACAGAACAGCTGAAAATATGGCTGAATGGGACAATGCAAACTATTATGTGAAGTGCATGTTTTTGGAAGCTCTTTCAGAGAAACAAGCCATATTAGTGGAGGCAAAAGATACAGCAAACGAAATTTTATATAAACTGAGAACTATGTATGCAACTACATATGCAAACAGCAACCAATTTGGTTAGCAGAGTTGAATGAAACCAAATTAAGGGATAAAAGTAAATGTAATGATCACATTATGCATCTTATGTCTTCATTTCAAAAGTTAGAACTTTCTGGAATTCCCATGTGTGATGCATTGAAAAGAGCATTTCTTTTTACCTCACTATCAAAGAAGTTTGATGTTTTTAGGTCTGTAAATGAAGCCATTGAAGGGCAATCTTTTGAACAGGCAGCATCAAAACTGAGGCAGGAATGCATAATTAATGATTCTGAGGAGATGTGTTCTCAAAGACAGTCAGAGAGAAATGAAACAAATTTCTTGGCAAAGAACAGAGGAAGGCGGAGCTATGGGAAAACTCCACCCAAGGGCAAGCTGATTTGCTATTCATGTGGAAAGGAGGGACATGTATCTAAATGGTGTAAGGAAACACAAAACACCCCCTCTAGCTCACCTAAGCCAATGGAACAAAAGAATTTTTCAAGCAGGACATGTACAAAAGACAATGATAAACATAAGAGCTTTCTAATGGCAGAAAAATCTTTGACTATGGTAAATAATAATTCAAATGAAAGTACTTGGATTTTGGATTCGGGGAGCACATGCCATTTAACCAATTGTAAGGATTTCTTTCAGAAAGTGAGTCCAGAAGAAGGAATTCTTCATACTGCAAACGCAGGGACTACTCAGATCCAAGCAAAAGGCATTGGATTCTTAAAATGCAAAGTGTCTAATGAAGTTAAAGAAATTCCTGTAAGTGATGTCTTGTATATTCCCCAAGCAGTTTGCAATATGCTTAGTGTATCTACATTAGATAAGAAGGGATTTGCGATTCATTTTGAAAACAGTAAGTGCACAATCTCTAAAAATGATGAAGTGTATGCTGAAGCTTTTATGCATAATGATGTTTATAAACTGAGCATTTCAGGTGAAGCCTCACATCTGGCGCAAGTAAGGAAGAATGATGGTAAATGTAGTCTGGAAATCTGGCACCGCCGCCTGGGACATCGTGATTTTAAGGTGATCCAGGATCTTCACAGTGGGCAACTAGCCACAGGCATTCAGATAAGTGCAGATGCTGGTAAAATGGAGAAATGCATAGACTGTGTTACTCAAAAAGGTGTGAGACCCTCATTTCCTGCATACACAGGAAATAGGAGTAATAAAGTACTGGACTTAATACACAGTGACTTATGTGGACCGTTTAATATCCCATCATTGGGAAATAACAGATTTGTGCTAATATTCTTGGATGATTTCTCTAGATATTGTGTGGCCTATTTGCTGAAAGAAAAAAGTCAAGTCACAGACATGCTGAAGAAATACGTAGCCATGGTGAGCAATAAATTTGAAAGAAAACCAAAGGTTCTTCAGACCGACAATGGTGGTGAGTTCACTTCACAAAGCATGCGCACATTTCTAGAACAAGAAGGCATTCAGCATATCACAACAGTAGCTTATACACCAGAGCAAAATTCTGTTGCAGAGAGAAATTTAGGTCACTTGTGGAAATGACCAGGTGTATGCTGTCAGATAGCAGTCTCCCTAAAAGACTATGGGGGGAAGCCATTCTCACAGCAGTGTACCTACAAAACAGAATGCCAACTAAAGGCGCTGAGTGCACACCACATGAGACATGGCATGGTAGGAAGCCAAACCTGTCACACATAAGAACATTTGGAAGTACAGCATATGCTCATGTACCAAAGCAAAGAAGGCATAAGCTGGATTCCACAACAGAAAGGGGCATTTTAGTTGGCTATGCTCCAGGACACAAAGGATATAGAATTTTGAATCTGAAAACTGGCATTGTTGGCATAAGACATGTTACATATTTTGATGAAAACAAAAGGGTTGATAAAGGCTGGATTATCCCAGATGAGCCTTATCATCCAGAATATGAAACTAGAACCATAATAGACATGCCAGTGTATATAAATGCCATACCAAGGCAGATGTCTGAAAGCAACTCATCTGTATCTAACGAAGAACAGGCAGAGGAAGCAGACACAGAAAGGATCATTGCAGGAGACAGTACAGTTGGAGAAGGGGAATCAATTGGAGAAGGACTCTCAGATTTAGAGGATGCGGAAAGGTCAGACCAACCTGTTGTCAGACGCTCATCCAGGGAAAACAAAGGTGTTCCACCCCCAAGACTGTCTTACCTAACAAAGTCAGCAGAAGCTCAAGAGCCCTTAACATGGGATGAGATTGAGAAAATGCCAGCAGAAGAAGCTGCTGAATGGCGTAAAGCTGCACAAGAAGAAATTGATGCATTGCATAAAAATAATACTTGGATTCTTACAAAATTACCTCCTGGCAAGAAAGCTATAGGATGCAAATGGGTATTCAAGTTAAAAAGGAATGCACAAGGAAAAGTGGAAAGGTATAAAGCCAGATTAGTCGCAAAGGGATATCTTCAAAAATATGGAGAAGATTTTGATGAAGTGTTTGCACCTGTAGTGAAACACACGACAATTAGAACACTTCTGAGCATTGCAGTCTCAAAAGGCATGCAAGTCAACCACATTGATGTGAAAACAGCATTTCTTCATGGAGATATAACTGAAGACTTGTACATGGAACAGCCAACAGGTTTTATAAATACAAAACAAAGACAGCTAGTGTGTAAATTAAACAAAGGTCTTTATGGATTAAAGCAAAGTGCAAAATGTTGGAATGACAAATTGCATGAAATATTGACAAATTTAGGATTTAAGCAAGGTGAAGCAGATAAATGCTTGTACACTAGGTGCAGAAATGGACAATATGCATACATTTTAGCTTTTGTTGATGATCTGCTCATTGCAAGCGAAAGTGAGCAAGAGTACAAGGACATTGTAAAATATTTAAACCTGAATGTTGAGATAAAAGAACTTGGTAATGTGTCATACTATCTTGGTATAGAAATTGCGAAACAAAATGATGGTTCTTATCTTCTAAGCCAGAACCAGAAAATAAATGAGCTTATTGAAAGTTTAGGTATGCAAGATGCCCAAGTTGTAAGCACTCCCATGATCACTGATTTTCTGAAGGATGAAACAGTAAGAGAACCTTTACCAGATAACATCCAATATAGATCAGCCAAGCTTTTATATCTAACTACCACATACAGGGCTGATATAGCAAATGCAGTAGGAATTTTGAGCAGAAGGGTCAGCTCACCTACCAAATCAGATTGGACTGCAGTTAAAAGGATGGTAAGGTATTTAAAAGGTACCATTGATTGTAAATTAAAGATTTCAGCCAATAGTAATCCAAAACTAATATGTTACTGTGATTCAGATTGGGCAGGGGATCATTCTGATTATAAATCCACAAGTGGATATGTGTTTATGTATGGAAATGTACAAATTTCTTGGGCCAGTCATAAACAAAGTATTGTGAGTCTGTCTTCTACAGAAGCTGAATATGTGGCTGTATCAGAAGCATGCAGAGAACTGATGTGGATTGAAAAACTTTTGCTGGATTTTGGAATAGATGAACAGAGACCAATCCAGGTAATGGAAGATAATCAGAGCTGCATCAGACTGTCACAGAATGACAAGGTTCAGTCACGCACCAAGCACATCGCAACGAAATACCACAACGTGCGAGAGCTGGCGAAAGAAGGGGTCATCAGTTTAGACTATTGTCACACCAGTGAGATGACAGCTGACATCATGACCAAACCGTTACCCAGAGAACGTTTTGAGAATCTGCGAATAAAGCTTGGACTTTGTATGAATTAATAATTGCATGACAGTTATGCATGAGAAGGGGTTTGTTGGAATAATGTATTGTATTTTACATGCATTGCCTGTCACCAATTTTTTCTCTGTGATTACTCTGTGACCTCTGATGTGAATTGCCTAGAGAGGTCACACCCATGCAACTTCCTGTGGGGGTTAGGCACAGCACATGGAGCTCATGATCTCTCCTAACCTGAGGATCTATGGTGTGAGCATCCATTACCATCTAAGCACATGGAAAGAGCTGATAATCCAAATGTATAGTATTATGTTTATATAAGCCTGTCTGAATATCAATCTGACTAAAACTGTGAGTAAACAGATGTTTTGTTACTTCAACTTTAAAGTGACTCAGCAGTGAATTATTCTGGGGTGTATGTGAGAGAGATGAAGAAAAGAAATTAACATTTCTAAAGCTGAAGCTGTGTGTATAAAATCTGCTAATTATTTACTACAAATAATCCAACAAGCAATAATATACAGGGACTCCTGAGGCAGGCCAGAGTGGCCGAAACATGACTCGTGTCGAGTTCAGGTTTTATTAATAAACTTTTGCTGTGAACTTTTTCAAGTCCAGTGGAAGTTTCTTTACAACATGACACACACTTAAGTCAAGGAGATCATTGATTCACAGCTTCATTTTGCTGTACATATTGTTTAAAGATCACGTGCTTTTCCAGAAAACACTATAGCAATAATATACAGGGACTCCTGAGGCAGGCCAGAGTGGCCGAAACATGACTCGTGTCGAGTTCAGGTTTTATTAATAAACTTTTGCTGTGAACTTTTTCAAGTCCAGTGGAAGTTTCTTTACATCATCCATCTTGTCTCCTTCACTGTTACTTTGTGCTTTGGCTTTACCAGTGTGAAGGTTTGTTTTCTTCTGTGTTTGTCGCCGTTAACTGGATAGTGCCTCTGAATATCAGTACTAACCCCCCAATCCAAAATCCAGGCAGGAGAGGGCAATTATAGGGAAGTAATGTCAGAGGGGCAGGGGACCAGCAGAGCTGACAGTCGCGTTCATGCTCCGTACACCCCCCCGGGTGCATTTTTACCTGCTGGGGGATGCCACACACCTGTCTGCTTCGCTCGTTCCATGCTCCCTCTGCCTGCACTCAGGATTGACCGCCCTACCCTTGGTACGCTACTGGGACATGGTTTCCACCACTTCCTCTGTGAATTTACTTAATTGAGAAAGACTATCCCTCAAACTCATATCCATGTTTATCACATCATAAATATCTTTTAGGGATACTCCATCCGAGTGTTCCATTTCAATATACCATGTTACCGAAACCAGTCCTATCTTTGCTAAGTTAGCTACCTGGGCAACAGCAGTATTGGCATGTCCTGAGAAGTTCTCTGGTCCCCCTACCTCCCAATCTTCTGATTCTAATTCCTCCTCCCTCTTCCTCCTGAAGAGGTCTAGATTCTCCAACCAGTGGCGTTCCTGGGGGGGGGGGGGGCAGTGGGTGCGGTCCGCCCTGGGTGCACGCCGCTGGGGGGTGCCGCACGCCTGTCTGCTCCGCTCGTTCCGTGCTCCCTCTGCCCTGGAACAGGTTACTTCCTGTTCCGGGGCAGAGGGAGCATGGAACGAGCGAAGCAGACAGGCGCGCAGCACCCCCCAGCAGGTAAAAATGCACCCGGGGGGGGGGTGTCCTTTCGCGGGGGGGCGGGGAGGTGTCCTTTCGCCGGGGGGGTGGGGAGAGGTGCTGCACCTGGGGGGGGCACATCAGCGATCCGCCCCGGGTGTCAGCCACCCTAGGAACGCCACTGTCTCCAACAAGATCCCCCCCCCACCCCTATAGGCCCTCTGTGCCTACCTTTAACATCATTGGTGGTATAGGGGTCCAATGACCAGGAGCATTGCCCACTCATTTCTGCTCCTCATGGCTCTAGCCTCAAAATGGCCACCACAATTTCTAGAGGCAGTCTCATTTTAATAATGCTAGTACTGCAAGACTGTCACTAGAGGTCACAGTGGCCAGGAGTCACACAACAAGAGCCTTTAAAAGAAAAACAGCACCATAAACATGGCAGTGGGCGGTAGAACATCAATCCATCTCTTGAGAAAACTAAATGAGCTGGATTAGTGCAGATCGATCTTGCACAGACATTAACTGCTAACAGATTACCTGGACTCTTTCACATACACAGAACTCTAACCACAAAATAAAAATTGACATAAGTAAGCATAAATTAAACTGTACCCTTGAGAAGCCAGACTCTTTATACAGTGCAAAAAGCATGTCCTGTACTATAAAAAATAGCAGATGTAAAATTTCAGACTGACATATTTCAAGCACTAAATTACAAATACATAAGTAAAAATAAAACAGAAAAATGGGAAATAAGGTGATACTTTTAACTGAACTAACAGTGCATTTAGTGACTAGATTTTGAAGACCAAAGCCTCTTTCCTCAGGTCAGGACAATATACAGCATTGCCTCTCTTTCTCTCTACTCCTCCTTATGCCGATTATCAACTCTCTGCTATCTTTTTACTCCTTCTGGTTCAAATATCTGCACTGTCACCCTATCCACCCCTCCATGTCCAGCATCTCTCCTATCTTCACATTTCCTATATCCAGCTTCTCTCTCACTCTATTTTCTCCTGTCCCTAGTATCCCTCCTTGGGGTCCCTAGCCTTCCTTTCGCTATGCCTGAGCCAGCATATCCCCTCTGTCACTCTACTACCCCTTCTGTGTCCACCTCCACCACAAGCCATAATATCCCCTTTCTTTCCCCTGTTTCGGCATCTCTGTTTTCCCCTCCCTCTGTTTGGCATGTTTGGTTTTCTCTGCTCCCCACCTGGTCTAACATCTTCAATTCCTTCCTCCTTTCCTTCTACCTCTGTGCACTGTTGATGGCTCTGTTGGTTGGTCCTGACCTTCCCCCTCAAACAGGAAGTCTGTGTCAGAAGGTGCAAGACTGGCAGAGTCAACAACTGTGTTCCTAGACCCATTCCTTTTTTCTGTTTTTGCCATTGCCACAGGCTCCAAAAAGCAGCAGCCACAGAAGTAGCAGGCAGCAGGGGGGTGGGAAGGTCATGGTTGGAGCTGAGGAGGTGTAGCTTCCCCAAGCCTCTTATATGGGGCATTTATGGAAATAGAATAAATACTGGCAAGTTAGTTGCAAAGAATTGATCAGGCAAGCAAAAAAAGAATTTGAAAAAAAAAAGCTTGCTGTTTAGGCAAAAACATATAATAAAAAAAACATTTTCAACTACATTCAAAGTAAGAAACCTGTGGGAGAATCAGTTCGGCCATTAGCAGCTCAAGGGTAAAAGGGGCACTCAGAGAGGACAACGACATAGTGGAAAGATGAACCGGGACATTTACTAATGGTTAGTCCATGCTATCAGCCACAGAGTCCATTGCATTCCCAAGGACTCCTGTAAGTGGAAGAGAATCTATTTATGCTTTGGGTACTTGTGACCTGGACTGGCCACTGAAAGGAAACAAAATACTAGGCTTGATGGACCTTTTGTCTGACCCGGTATGGTAGTTCTTACACTCTTATATAACATGCTATTCTAGAATGAGCCAGTTGTTAAAGCATTAAAACCAGAACTTTTTAGAATATTTTCTCTTGCTTCTAGAATGCAGATATTAACACACAATCTTATCTTTACCCCGATTACGTGTTTGCTCCGTATCATCAATTTAAAATTGCAGACTGCAGCACTATCTCTAAAGAAGGAACTCTTTTTGTTATGTATGTAAAATATGCATGCTTAGTGCTTCAAGGCGATTTATGATAATTGGACTGTTTCAATTCAGATGTAATACTTGTGCAGCAAAGCAGATAATTGAGCCCAATCTGATAAGCAGTTAGAGGAGGTTAGTAGCATGAGAGCCTAGACAACACGAAACCATTTCGATCCATACTATTGATGAATGCTACAGTGTTAGTCACTGAAAAGTTGTTAAACCTTGTATAGCAAAAAAAAGTGCCAATGAGCATGGTTTTGCCATGATGGGGACAGAACAGTGATTTGATTTCAATCAGGCAAGCTGCATTCAGTTAGCAACTACAGCACTGGAACAGCAGAGACAGAATCCTCCTCCTGCAATTTATAAATTACTAGTAAAAAAAGCCCGTTTCTCATTGAAATGAAAAGGGTGCTAGCAAGGTTATGTGTGAGAGAGTGAATGAGTATGTGTCAGAGAGTGAGTATGTGTGAGAGATAAAGAGTGTGTGTCAGAGAGAGAGAGAGAGAGAGAGAGAGAGAGAGAGAGAGAGAGAGAGAGAGAGAGAGAGAGAGAGAGAGAGAGAGAGTGATTGAGAGACACTGTGTGATTGAGAGGGAGACAGAATGTGTGTGTCTGTCTGTGTGAGTGAGAGTGTGTCCCGTGCGCACTAATTATGCTCTCTCCCCTGCATTCATCCATATGCAGCCTGTGCCCTGCCCCTTCCATCCATCGTGGTCCAGGAAAGTTTGGAGTGTGTGGCTTGGAGGGGTGTCAGCATTGCTAGAGGGGGTGTGGTGAAAGTGTGAGAAGGTGGGGCGAACTCGGAGCGCGGGTGTGTGTGTTTGTGTGAATGTTAGAGGGGGGTGTGGGACTGCCAAACTGGGAGGGGGTGGCGGGGGGCTTAGAGAGGGGTCAGCATTGCTGGGGGTGCTGAACTGGGAGGGGACTGCCAAACTGGGAGGGAGTGGCAGAGGGCTTGGAGAGGGGTCAGCATTGCTGGGGGTGGTGTGGCAGGCGCTGTGTGAGAGAGAGTGGGTATGTGTGAGAGAGTGAATGAGTATGTGTCAGAGAGTATGTGTGAGAGAAAAACAGTGTGTGTCAGAGAGAGAGAGAGAGTGTGATTGAGAGTACGTTGGCGCCTCATTTTCCGTTGTCTGCACTTGCCTCCTCCTTTGATCTCTGTACCTCGCAGTTCAAGTATCTTGAAATTGAGAGTCCTGTCAGGCAGTTTTTGTGGTTCGCGCCACCGTGGTCCTCTGTTCTCTGGTCGTCGCATTACTATGCAGCCTTCCCTTCCCTCCGAGGGTAGGGCAGTGAGAGCGAGTGTGATTGCCTGTGGTTAGTCCCTTCTCCTTCTTACGTCGCGTTTCTTTCCCTGGCAACTATGCAGAGTTTCCTCGAGGGCGGGGCAGTGATCCGGAGTGTGATTACGAACTCCAGAAACACTACACGGTTTCACTGCCACGCTGCCACGGAGTCAGCTTCAGAACGTTGGAGGTGCGAATTATTATATTAAATTTGCAAATAGCTCTTTAAATCACCAGTTCCACATGTGTTATGTATACAGTTAAAGAGTAAATACTCCCCTGAAGGTCATGGACTTCAACCATACACAACACTATGTTTAATGTGTCAGTTTTTTCAGGAGTTCACTATCCACGCAGTCTTAATCCTGCAGGTAAGGAAACTTCCTCAAATCAGCAGCATTAAATGTAAAATAGTGACAAACATATGAGCATGGCATATCATTCTTTTCTTTTATCATGATTATGCTATTCAAAGAGATCCACAATTGTTTCAGTCTGTTAATTGCACAGGGGACATCCCCTTTGCACCAGTCACTTTCTCTTATGTAATGATAGTCACCTTTAATTGTTCAAGATTGTCACAGTTCTATGCAATGAGCCATCATCAAGCTTTAGCACACCCCCTATCCATGCAGGTATGATGTTCAATGAGACATGCACCATGCACCACGCATGTGGTATGTTCCATATACAGCAAAGACCATGGGTATATAACAGAAATCACATAGCTGGATTGATGATCAGTGCATTGTTTTAGACAAAAATGTGTTAGCACTGTGTGGTTATCTGTTACCTTTAGCTGTGACAGTGTGTGAGGTTCCTTCTCTTTTCCATAGAATGAGTGTTTGCCTTTAGAGAGCTGTTTGCATAGGATTGAGGTTGTTTTTTTTTTTTTGTGTGAGTTTTGGATATTACCACCAGCCTTACAGACTCTTATTGGTTTGTTTTATATGCTATAACAAAACCCCATGTTTCCTGTGAGTTTGAACTTCTGTGGCAAGTCAGCAATACATTTGTATAAATTTACCTGTGGGTGTGGAAAACATATGTTGAAGCAATTTGTATGGGCAAAAGGTTTTATTTCCTATGTTAACACAGCCCACCCTCACAACAGGCTATTTTTAACTACATCAAGAAGAGCTATTTCCAGAGGTACATATAGGTCTTAAAAGGTAAAGTACATTAATAGATGGCATTTTCATGCACACTTTTCTGGCCAAACGCCACACACAGAGCAAACAGATGCAAGAGAGTTTACATACTTTATACCCAGGGCAAGTTTCAAAGCAAAAGTAAGCATCTATTTCCCTTTGAAAATTGGTACAAAGTCTGCAAGTACAAAAAGCAGACAGTCTTTGACCCAATGTGGACATTTGAAAGCTGTCTCTCTAAAAGATTGTTGTCATTTTTAAACCTTTATTTTATTTTCACAGATTCTTAACCTTCTTCTACTTATATTGCCTTTCTTCTGCCTATTCATGTCTTTCATGATAGGCCCTCTCTCTCCACTGCACAGGTGCCTCTTTCTCATCTGCCTCTTTATCTTTAGCCCATTCTTTTCCCACCTCATCCCAGACTCCTGCCCTCTCTCTCTGTGGTTTGATCTTTCCTGCAGTTTTCCTTCCCTTTACCCTATCACCCCCTTTGTCCTCTGCCCACCCTCTCATCTATTCCTTCCCTGCTTCATCTCAGCTTTCCTCCTTCCATTCTCTCCATCAATATTTTGCATATCCAAACTGCCCTGCCTCCTCTCCCTAGTCTCACACCCCTTCCACCCCCAGTCCCACTCCTCCAATTTCTTTATTGGTCTCTTAAACCTTCAAACTCTCATCCTGCATCCTATTCTTCTTTTGCTCATTTTTCTCACCATCATTTCATTTTTCTAGGAAAATAATCTTTGTCCTTGTCCATTTTATATTTACCGAATCCCTTACCCTTCCTGCCCAATCCTTATCTACCTCCACTGCTACGCTGTCGCTTCTCTCCCATCATAGGGCTTTTACCGTGAATGAGGAAGAAAGAAGTAGCAGTCGTCTTTCCAGGCTCAGCAATAGGGTTCAAAGACAAGAGAAAACAAAAAAAAAACTTCCACATAAAAATGTAAGCAAACCAAACCAAGAGTTGAAGATGACAAATGTCATGATGACCAAATGTTGCAAAAAAAGTTCCTTTAGTGGGTAAAGAACATGTAGGTAGAAGTCACAGACACAGAAACTCAACACAGGTTGTGTTTCGGCAAATCTCTCTCATGAATATTCATTGTGGATATCCTGATAACCTGACTGGCTGGGGTGCCTCCAAGACCAGGTTTGGGAACCACTGCACTAGTCTACTCTTTCACTAATTATAAAACACCTTTGTTTTTAGTATTTACTAGTACTCTATAATGATTTTTAGGGGCTGCCTATCACCTCACAGTAGAATGTTTCTCAGCATGCATTTATACTGTACAAGATTTAGAAATGGGGTGTGTTAAGCAATCAATCAGTTCACTGCCTGAACTACCCCTTAGTTCTCTACAACGCATCATTAAAACCTTTTCCAAAATGACATAAAGATTGACAGGATACTGCTTCTTCTGGTTAAGGTGATAAGCTTCAGTCCTTGGCTCAAATGAATCAAACCAAACTCTTTCTTCACAATCCCTGAAGTCTGAAGTAGATATTTAACATAATAATAACCAGTGATAAGAGGAGCAGTCTGATGGTTAGCGAATCATGAACTTTTAGGTTTGAATTCCAAGATTTGCCTCTACCATTGACTTTCTGAGTCACCTCGGACTGCCTCTTTAGTTCCCCATATTTGCAGGAGCCATCTGACAACAAGGTAATTGTTTAATGTCTTTCCAGTAAATCAATTTATTAATCTCTTCCTCAACCATCCCAACACACAGAAAGAAACATAAATCATGCTTATAGTTCCTGCATATTTCTGTCCAATAATAATTGTGCATTATTATTCCTTAGGATCCAGTATGTGAATTGTATACAAGTTGAAGAACTGTAGTTATGATCTGTGGGTAATAAGTAATTCTTGTACTAAATACAATTTACTAAGAATAATGGGAAATGTTTACTAAAGACTGTGTGCAGACAGGGGTACCGCATGATGGCATTAAAGTGATCTGCCAGGGCTGTAGCCATTGGGCTCAGGCCAACCCAGCAGTGGTGCATGCTTGACAGCACTGGCATGGGGAAGCAAGTTGGACTCAGCTACGGAGGCTCCCACATCTCCCTCCCTTCCTTAACAAGTATCTATCCTTAAAGGGTGACTGGCAGCAGCTGTGATTCCTATATACTACCTGCAGCTGACCCAGAAGCCTTCTCTCTACCCTGTCCCACCCCCTCTGACACAACTTCCTATTTCTGCCTGGGCAGAACGCGGCAGAAGGAAGGCTTCACGGTCAGGTGCAGGAGACGTGTAGGAATTGCCTTTGAAGAGAGATGCTTGTTAAGGTAGGGGTTTGTGTGTGTGAGGAGGGAAGAGAGAGGGAGAGACATTGGACATCGGGTGGAAGAGAGGGATGGAGAGATGCACAGGAGGGAGAGGAGGAAAAGGAGATGTTGAATCTAGGGGCAGAAGGGGATGAGGGAGAGATGCTGAACAATGGGAGGAAGGGAAGAGAGAGGAAGAAAATCTGGACCACAGGGGAGGGAGGGCAGGAGGGAAGAGAGAAAAGACAGGAAAATAGGAAAATGATTGGGGGGTGGAGTGGAAGGGAAAGGGAGCTAAGTGAGGAGAGGAGCAGATGCTGAGCTAGAAAGATGGAGGGAGGAATATGCCAGGAATGATGGAACCATGTGGGAGATGCCAAGGAGAGGGGGAATGAATGAGAGGAGGATAGTGATTACAGGGGATAGAAATATGGTACTGGGGAGTAGATTAGAAAAGAAAGATAATGGAAGGCTGGGAAAGGAGTGAGAGGGGGAATGGGAAAGCTAGTGGACGAAAGAAGGAGGTAGAAATTTTATAGGTAGCTGAAAAATGAAAAGGAGAAGGATGAGAAAGAAGGTGAAATTTGAATGGGCAGAGAGGCAGAAAAGAAAAAAAAAAAAAAGAAAGGAATACACTAAAAAGGAAAGATCAATATGACAGAGGCAGGTGTAGTGAGGGAATGGAACAAGACAGGAGAGAGAAGAAAAGACAAATGGACAACACTCACTTGAAGGAGAATTAGCATAGGACAGAGAGGAAAGCAGAAAAAAGAAACTGGAACCAACATGATAGAAAAATAAAGGGCCCGATATTCAGCCGGCAGAAGACAGCTTTTCAATTCAATTTTTGTCTACATATTTTTATTTTCAATTTGTGATCCTTGTTCTGCATTTAGTGTAATAGTACTGTCAGGTGGGGAGATTATGGGGGAGGCAGGGATGAGGGGGTATTGATGGGCCCTCTCCTTTATTTCTTGACCTGGGCCCCAGCATGTCTAACACCAGCCCTAACCCTTGCTCTATCTGGTGGGGATCAACATGTACCACCAGCTGAGGACCTTCTCCAAAAGCAGCCAGAACTTCCTTCTACCATGCTGTGCAGTTAGCAGCAACATCCTTGAGCCAATGACAACTAAGCATGCATGGGGTGTCAGTATTGGTGGCTCAGGAACCATGCTGCTGCCTATCAACCAAGCTTGGGAGTTCTGGCTGCCTTCAAAGGAAGTCTTCAGCTGACAGATCTGGGCATCCTCATTAGCTAAAATATTTATATTTTGAGTTGAGAGGTGCCAGGAAAGGGATGGAGAGTGGAGGGAGGGTGGAGAAAATGTTGTGCCCATCCACTTTGAGCTCAACCCAGCCATAACTGACTGACTGGCCGTGCCACTGTGTTTTGCAGTAATATACCTGTTAGCACGTGCTTTAGGGAATTTTTCTGGGAGAAGGCATGGGATGGGTGTGGCATTGGCATGGAAATATTTTCCCGCCAGCACATTCTAGGAAAAGCGCACTAACTAGATAACAGCTGAGTTAATGCTGGATCACTTACCGTCTCCTACATAAGAGTCATTAACCAGCTTATAATCGAAACTTTCCGCCGGCGATCTTCCGACACAAATTGGGAGATCGCCGGCGATTTCACAAAAGCAGCTAAAAGAGTATAACCGAAAGCTGCCTTTTTAACAGCTTTGCCGCTTTCCTGTCACCTCGCCGGCGAATGTTCAAGGGGGCATGTCGCTGGCGAAGCGCAGGCGGGGCATGGGCGGGCATGGGCGTGGCTACCAGATGGCCGGCTTTCAACGATAATGAAAAACAAAAAGCGGCGTTAAGCGGTATTTGGCCGGGTTTACCTGGTCCTTATATTTTCACGACTGTCTCAAAAAGGTGCTCCAACTGACCAGATGACCACCGAACGGAATGGGGGATGACCTCCCCTTACTCCCCCAATGGTCATCAACCCCCTCCCATACTACAAAAGTTAAAATGAAAAGCTTTTTTGCCAGCCTGTATGCCAGCCTCAAATCCCATACCCACCTCCATGACAGCAGAATGTGTTGTATCGTCTGACAGCCTTTCCGTGGTTGCGATGTGGCTCTCGGGTGAGTGTGACACCTTTTCTGTTAGGTGCCCTGCAGAGTCACATCAGCAATGCATTGTGGTGGGTGTAGGGTACTGGGCTATACTCCCATGGTGCTTTTCCCCCCTGCTAACTGGGTCACAGTGTGACCTGTTTTGTTTCCGGTAGTCCATGAGGTAGTGGCCATTTTTGTAAGCCAGTTTTAGATCCCTTTCATGTGTTACCCACGTTAGAAAACGTTATTACCTTGAATGTTGCTGAAAGAAGGCATTGTACAGCATTCTGCCAGCTCAGACCTACTGCTAATCTCAGTATCAGGGAAACTCTTTGCCAGTGGGGCACAACCTCTGATCTGCAGTTAACTGTGAGTAAAGGTGCTTATTCAAATAAAGCACTTTTTCAAAGACATTAGTCTTCAGGTGTCAACTGCTGTGCCAAGGTTATACAGCAGCAACAAGTCCTAGAGGCCTGAGTGTGTGCAGGTCCCTGGAGCACTTTTAGTGGATGCACATTTGTGGGTAGGGGATTTGGGAGGGGGGGGGGGCTCAGCACCCACAGTAAGGGAGCTATGCATGTGGGAGCTGTTTCTAAAGTCCACCACACTGACCCCTAGGGTGCCCAGTTGGTGTCCTGGCATGTAAGTGCACTACAAATGCTGGCTCCTCCCACGATCAAATGCCTTGGATGTCACTGGGTTGGAGATAGCCGACATTTTTTTCCATTATCGCTGAAAAACAAAACCGGCCATCTCAAACCCAGCGACATCCAAGGCATTTGGCCGGTCTAAACCGTATTATCGAAAAAAAAGATGGCCGGCCATCTTTTTGATAATACGGTTCCGGCCAGCTGTTGCGCCACCACCAAAATAGATCGCTGCCGACCTATGTGGCCGGCGACGTTCGATTATGTCCCTCTAAGTGATCCACTGTTGAATCCTAGCAGTTTCCATGTGTTAATGACTACATTAGCACATGACCTGCATAAGACATTACCTCAAAAGAAAAGATTTGCACTTAACATGCACTAAAATCCATGTTAATTCCAAATCCTAACTTCGTATAGTAAACATGCCCCAATATCAGGTAATTTCTAGGATTCTAGTATTTTTTTTCAAGGTTTTCATGGTCTATATTATCTAAACAGTGCCTTTGGCTTGGAGTATATGAGGCATGAAGCTCCTGTAGATTATACTTCAGTGGTCTGAGTACAGGGAACAATTGTCTGTTGTACGTTTTTCTTTTGTTTCACCCAGGTAGTAAATTGTCTTCTTGGAAACCCATAACCTCATATTTTCTCACATTTTTTATGGTCAAATGTGGGAGATGTGATTGATTGTCTGTATTTATCTCTGTCCCTGTTGTGTTTTGTTGTTCTGGTCTATGCTAAGCTCAGTAATTCTACCTGTGGTGATCAAACAGAAAACAAAATCCTAACATTGAATTGAAAAACACAATTACCATCTCAGCGTATTCTGATCAGAAACTCTGCTAATACCTATGCAAGCTAATCCCTTATTTGTCCTGTTTGTTTTGAATAGACTGTAAGCTCTGTCAAGCAGGGATCGTCTTGTGTGTTTGTCTATAGTGCTGTGTACTTCTGGTAGCACTAGAGAAATAATAACTAGAAGTAGTAGTAGTAGTATTTCTATTTTCAACTCTCAAGAACATCTTGGATATTTACAGTCTTGGTGTATTGTTTTCATAATTGTAACAAGTATTTATTTCATTAAAAAAAATTTCTAGTCCGCACCATCCACAATTCTGAGTGAAGTACAAAAACATACATAATCATATACATAAAACAACAATAAAACAATATAAGACTATAAGCCTCACATAAAAGCAGTAAGATTTTTATCAAAGAATAGCAGTCCAAATCAGCCACAATCATCCTGTGGAAATATTAATCGTTTGCTGAAATGGCATAATCTTTAAAACCTTATGAAGTCATTAAAATTCTTCAAAATCTTTACCTCTAAAGAAAGAATTCCACAAGCTTGGTCCTGCAATATATAAAATAGAGTTCATGTATTCATCAAGATATAACATTTTAAATGATGGAACATCTAATGTTTTACGAGATGCAGGTCTCAATGACCTTGATGACTGATGCAAATGTAGACTAGATGCAATGACAGGAGAAATTTTATTCACCATCCCTTTAAAAACTAACAACAAAATTTTATATTGGATCCTATAATCAACTGGAAGCCAGTGTAAATGAACAAGCACAGGAGTAATGTGATCAAATCGCCTCAACCCTAAAAGAATGCGAGCTGCAGCATTCTGTGTAATCTGTAATGACCGCAGGACATGTTTCGGCAAACCTAAAAGTAAAGCATTACAATAGTCATTTATCCTTTACTGTGGAAGTTCTATAAGTGAACATAATTGAGATCATGTCACTTTCTGTTTTTTATTTCATATCCCTGTTCTTCATCTCTGCATGCCTGATTCTACTGACCTCTCTGCCATTCTACCACTCCTGTGACTCACTAGCTGAACCTGAGGTAACATTTAACTTATTCCTTTACTTACACTAGAATCACTGCATCATCATTATATTGCCTGTGTTTATGTATTGTTGCTCTGTTTGAATCTTACCCCATGTCCTTGGCAGACTCTGCAGTTCTGCCATTCCTCCAGGGCTGTGACCACTGTTCCCTCTAAGTTGAGCAGGAATCCTCCAACTGCATTGCTGCCAGTGGGAGGTAGTGCTTCAATTTTGTGTTTTTAGTCACTAGGCGCAGGCATGTTCCCTGGAGTCCTGCAGAGCTTGCCTGTTCCTCTCTATTGAAAATGTGATAGTAAAACAGCACCCTCCACTGGCAGGACTATAGGTGGAGGACTCCCACTCAGCTTAGAGGGAACTGTGGTTGCGACTCACTAGCCCCACCCTCAAAGGTGAAATTTAATGTGTTCCTCTGTTCTATCACTGTAGCATGCCAAACGTGTTCCTTTGTGTACTTGTTCTTGCGTCTCCACTGCTCTTTTATCCTCTATTTCCCTAATTCTCCTCTTCCTTCTCTCTTTCACCAGTATTACGTTATTCTTGCTGACTGTTTTATCCTTCATTTTCTTTAAACCTTTTCTTCCTTCTCTCAGGGCATTGTATTTTGTCTTCTGCTGATCATGTAGCTGTGTACATCATCTGAGCATTCCAGTGCTCTGGGGTCAGAGGAAGATAACCCTGTTTTGTCATTGGAGACCACTACAGTTCCCATGTCTAAATGCCTGAATCTGTGGCATGCTCACAATGATCTGTCTCTGATAGGCCATTCTGTCCAGATAGGCTTGTTGAATGCCCAATCCTTGAAAACAAACACTGTCTGGTACATAATTTTACCTATTCGTATAAGCTGAAATTCTTATGTTTGTAAGAAGCTTGGCTCAAGGGAGACAAAATCTGATCCAAGCTTGTCTCCTGGAGTTCTCTTTCTTTGCCATCAACCACATAAGTGGGGAGATGGAGTTTTCAAAATTATGCTAAAGACACGCGCAGGGCCTCTTTTACAAAGCCGCACTACCGATTCTCAGTGCGGTAAATGAGAGAAAGCCCATTCAATTCCTATGGGCTTCCACTCTTTTGCTGCATGGGAATCGCTAGCGAGGCTTTGTAAAAGAAGCCCTCAATTTAAATTGATGATTCTAACATTTAAGGCTTTTCACAATTGTAAACCCCAGTATTTGCCTGATAAATTGTGTTGATTGAAGCTTCGGAGAACCTTATGATCCTTTCAGGGCTGCCTGTTAACAGTTCCATCTGCTCTGTTGCTGTAAGGTGAGGACATTTTCAGTAGCTTCTGCAGTTTTATGCAACAGCTTTTCTCTAGAGTAACGTGGTGAACTGAGTATCATGACTTTTACGAAATAGTAAGAGCACATTTTTCCCCATCAGGCCAGCTTCTTTGGGGTTTTTAAAATCAGTTTTGTGCTTTGATAGTAATCTTAAGATTTAGTTATAACAATTTTTTCTCTTTAGATAGGGGTTAAGCAAGTTTTCTTTTTTGTCATTTTTTTAAATGTTTGTTGTCTTCTTTCTAAGTTTTTATTGTATTGTTCTTAACTTTTTGATTGCAAACTACATTGGATGATTATGCCAGGAAGGGGATGTCATGAAATGCCTAGCTACCCACCTGGGGCTATTCCATGACCACTTAGAGGGTCTATCCCCAGCACAGCTCAGGTCCACTTGTACCTGCCACTTGTGCTCTACACTAGCATCCTTCTCCCACTGACTGGGTCCAAACTGCCTCTGGGTGAGTCTCCCACTCTCAAATTATTCCCCAGTGATTCCTAGGATATTGGAGGCCACACTCCCACTGGTGCCACAATTCCTAGAAAGCATTCACAGACCCAACACACAAACCACCAGGATTCTTAGTCAGTCCAGACAAGCAGAGGTAATAAACTAAAATGGTTTATTGTCATAAGGAAATATTGAACAATGAACCATAAAAACAGATGGAACAAAAACAACACATTATAACAGGTAACTGAATATGGATCAATTATAAGACTATCTAAATATTTGTTCACTACCTGAATAGTGCCTGGAGAGTACAGGTAATATAACTGTTTACAGGTTATCAAATATAACTATTCACAGGGTCTAGGCAAAGAGATCTTTCGCTCTTTTCTCCCAAACTGAGACTGGAGAAAATAAACAGTATTTCCTAGATGAATTTGAGCTCCTGGGCCAATCAGAGCCCAGAACAACAAGTTTTAAAAATAGCTGGCCACATCACTTCAGGTTACCTCTTATCTGTGTTTAGAAGAGGGAACAGTCATTTCTCTGTAACAGCTTTAAACATAAATCTGCACCATCTGCTGGCCAAACTAGAGAACCACGCTTCAAGAAATAATCTATAGAGTTTACAGGCCTAAAACCCACTGTTTTGTCACAGGCCTCCTTGATGATGAAATAGACTAAGGAAATGGCAATAAGAGGAAGTCACATGTGAGATACAGAAAAACAGGGCAAATCCCCCTGTTCTAAGGACAGTAATTATGCAAAAATGTCTTCAGATCTTCCAAGCTATAGACACCAAACTTTTTATGTTTACTGGGAGGCCCTTGAAAAATCAGAAAATACAGAAATATTATGATTCAGAAAAGAAAACCCTGTAAATTTAAATACAAATCTCATAATCCTTCAAACTTGATTTATACTGCTAGCAGCTTCTGGCAGTAAAGCTATTTGACTGACTGTACATTTGTCATTTAGATTGTAAGCTCCTTTGAGCAGGGACTGTCCTTCTATGTTAAATTGTACAGTGCTGCATAACCCTAGTAGCACTTTAGAAATGTCAAGTAGTAGTAGTAGTAGTAAAGCTTAATTCTTTTGTTTTTCCTTATGTCATGTGCAAATATGCTACAGAGATCACACACATACAGAAATCAGATACAATATAGATTTTATTGTAAGCAAGAGAAGTAATCGGGTGCAGGAACTGGTCACACTGCAATCTCTGATCAGTAACAAGACAGATTACAGGACAGTAAGCTCTCTTGAGTCAACCCAGCTACAGACTCCAGGCAGAGCAGGCACGAAGTGTCACAGAGACACAGAGGTTGTGAATCCTCAGTGGTATACATGAAGATGTTCCTAACCTAAACAACCAAACACTAGTACATATACTTTTTATGTCTGAGAGATGATGTCTGTGGTAACCAATCGGGAAGCACAAAATTATTAAAAACATATTTATCACAGATGCACAAGTTGGGAAAAAAGATGGATATGTGTTTCCACGGGAGGAAACATAGATATATTTTTCCCATCTCTGTGCCTAACAGTATCTGTACTATCTACTACTGATAATAGAAATATGCAAAAAATAAAAAATAAAATCATGTTTTCTTGTATCATTTTGGGAAGATCTCTCCAGAGCAGAAATATACAGGGGGGGGGGGGGGGGGGACACAATAAAATCACACTAATTTTTAATTTAGACCCGAAGCCTAATTTTACCTACAACAGCCATGGTTGTCCCATCTTGCATCAAAGTGAAAGCCACAACCAGAGTGACCTTGATGAGCATAGAGTACTGTGTGTTTGCCAACAGGCCAGTCAGGTACAAACTATCCAGTAATATGTCTTGGCCATTCACACCAGGTTGCCCATCCTTAGATTGTACATAATATATTCTGGAGAGAGAGAGAGAGAGAGAGAGAGAGAGAGAAGAGCATCCTTATGGATTTCCAGAACTTCCAAAAATATTGCTTTATCTTATCACCTTGAGCGATCAGTGGAGATTTTTGAAAACTACCAATATACAAATTCAAGCATCTACTATAGTTGTCTAGTTCTTCCATTTTATGATGTGCAGGCTCCTTATCTTTAATTAAGATGATATTACAAGACGGAATACATTAGCACTGCTGCACCAAGGTCTGAAATCTCTGCTCATGATCTTCTACTAAACTCTCCTGAGTAGCAATTTTGGATTCCAACGAACTGTCACTAGCGACACAATATCAAATTTAATAGAAAGAGATTAGTCCAGAGTGACTACCACTCCCAGAGTTTTACCTCCCGGTCCTGTGTGCCAACCCACAGTGGCTCCCAATCCAGATTTTGCAAAAAGTCAGCTGTTGCTACTCTCCTGCATTCCTCCTACCACCAGGAGCAGGAAGCCCCATCAATGATGCTTAGACAACCACAGGCACATCCTCAACACAGCCGAGGCCAATGGCTTTATCTTCCTTCTCCATACTGCTTGCTTCTGATGCAAGATTACATCTGGGTCTTCCTTTGATTTCTCAAATATCTGTTCTCATTGAGGTTTTCAGATTATTGAGAGCAGATCCTCCTACACCATGCTCCCATGCCAGCTGCTGGCACAACAAACCTAAACTAGAGCCGAGGATGTTAGTAAAACAATCGAGGCTCAATTCTATCAGCCAGCCTTCCAGAGCTCAGTGCACATCATCTGCACTTGCTACCCTCATGCTCATTCTGTAATTACATATTGATGGTATATAAAGTTTTATAATGAAATAAATGAATGAATGAATAAATAAATAAAAGCATAAGATGAAAGCCTCATTTTCTGTTATATCATATTTGTTCAGGTTTTGGGTCCTGTTTCTCAATTTTCTTGTGGAATAACCCCCTCCCTTCCCATGATAGCATACACTTGAAGAATTAGTTTCTGTTTTCTGTGTATCACATACATTCTGGATCTTTACTTCTGTAAGAAAAATGTCAACATTCATACCTACATCTCTTCTTGTCATCCTGATGGGAACTTTCTCTGATTAAAACCTTTGCAATATATTGACTTGATGTTTGCTCTAAAAAAAAAGTATTATTAAAACAGCTCATACCATCCCCTTTCACTGGGCAGATCATTGTCTAGAAACAATTAGCTTAGGGCCCTTTTACAAAGTGGCGGTGCCACGTGCCAAATCGACACTACTTCCTGGTTAGCGAGCCCACCTAGCAGTAATGTTGAAGTTGGCGTGCGCTGTTTCCCATGGTAAAAAATATTTTTCTCTTTTCTTCTGTGGGGGTCATTCTGGGCCGTAATCGGTAGTGCACCCACACTGGTGTGCGCTGCATGAGTATTGGAATCTTTGTGGATTGAAATTCCACGTGAAAAGGGGAAAAGGATGGTGATAGGAGTGTACTACTGTCTGCTTGGCCAGGACGAGCGGATGGATGCAGCAATGTCAAAGGAAATTAGGGAAGCGAATAAATTGGGCAATGTAATATTAATGGGTGATTTCAATTATCCACATACAGTATAGACTGGGTTAATGTAACATCGGTACACGCTAGGGAGGTGAAATTTCTTGATGAAATCAAGGACGGCTTCATGGAACAGCTGGTTCAGGAGCCCACAAGAGAAGGAAAAATACTAGACTTAGCCATTACTGGAGCTCATGATCTGGTGCGGGGGGGGGGGGGGGTAACGGTGCGAGGGCCGCTTGATAACAGTGATCATAATATGATCAGTTTTGATATTGGCATTGAAGTAAGTGAACTTAGGAAATCAAATACACTAGCGTTTAACTTTAGAAAAGGTGATTACGACAAAATGAGAAAAACAGTGAAAAAAAGACTGAAAGGTGCAGCTCGCAGTTTAAAAAACTTGCATCAGGCATGGATTCTATTTAAAAACACCATCCTGGAGGTGCAGGACAAATATATTCCGCGTATTAGAAAAAGGGGAAAAAAGACCAAACGTCAGCCGGCGTGGCTAAACAGTAAGGTAAAGGAAGTCATTAGAACCAAAAAACATTCATTCAGAAAGTGGAGAAGAGAATTGACTGAAAGTAAAAAGATAAAACATAAGGAATGCCAAGCCAAATGCAAAGCGGAGATAAGGAGGGCAAAAAAGGGCTTTGAAAAAAAGTTAGCATTAGAAGCGAAAATACATAGTAAAATTTTTTTTAAATACATTAAAAGCAGGAAGCCGGCTAAAGAATCGGTTGGGCCGCTGGACGAAAATGGTGTTAAAGGGGCAATCATTGTACACCGAGCCTTAGCGGAGAAATTAAATGAATTCTTTGCTTCGGTCTTTACTGAGGAGGATTTGGGAGGGACACCGGTGCCGGAAAACATATTTGAAGCGGGCGAGTCGGAGAAACTAAACGAATTCTCTGTAAACTTGGAGGATGTAATGGGTCAGTTCTGCAAACTGAAGAGTAGTAAATCACCAGGACCAGATGGTATTCATCCCAGAGTATTAATAGAACTGAAAAATGAACTTGTAGAGCTACTGTTAGTAATATGCAATCTATCCCTAAAATCGAGTGTGGTACCGGAAGACTGGAGGGTAGCCAATGTTACACCGATTTTTAAAAAGGGTTCCAGAGGAGATCCGGGAAATTATAGACCGGTGAGTCTGACGTTGGTACTGTGCAAAATAGTAGAGGCTATTATCAAGAATAAAATTACAGAGCACGTACAAAAACATGGGCTGATGAGACAAAGTCAGCATGGATTTAGTGAAGGGAAGTCTTGCCTTACCAATCTACTGCATTTTTTTGAGGGGGTGAACAAACATGTGGACAATGGGGAGCCGGTGGATATTGTGTATCTGGAATTTCAAAAGGCGTTTGACAAAGTGCCTCATGAAAGACTCCTGAGGAAACTGGAGAGACATGGGATCGGAGGTAGGGTATTACTATGGATTAAGAGCTGGTTGAAAGATAGGAAGCAAAGAGTAGGATTGAATGGTCAGTATTCTCAGTGGAGAAGGGTAGTTAGTGGGATCCCGCAGGGGTCTGTGTAGGGACCGCTGCTTTTTAACATATTTATAAATGACCTAGAGATGGGAGTAACTAGTGAGGTAATTAAATTCGCAGATGACACAAAATTATTCAGGGCCGTCAAGTCGCAGGAGGAGTGTGAAAGATTACAGGAGGACCTCGCGAGACGGGGGGATTGGGCATCCAAGTGGCAGATGAAGTTCATTGTTGACAAGTGCAAAATGATGCATGTGGGTAAACGGAACCCAAATTACAGCTATGTCATGCAAGGTTCCGCGTTAGGAGTTAAGGACCTAGAAAGGGATCTGGGCGTCATCGTTGATAAGACGTTAAAAACGTCTGCCCAGTGTGCTGCCGCGGCTAAGAAAGCGCACAGAATGTTGAGTATTATTAGGAAAGGGATGGAAAACAAACACAAGGATGTATTGTGTCCAATTCTGTTCATCGCATCTCAAAAAAGATATAAAGGAATTAGAGAAGGTGCAGAGAAGGGCGACTAAAATGATAAAGGGAATGGAATGACTTCCCTATGAGGAAAGGCTGAGAAGGTTAGGGCTCTTCAGCTTGGAGAAAAGGCGGCTGAGGGGTGATATGATAGAAGTCTACAAGATAATGAGTGGAGTAGAGCGGACAGATGTGAAGCGTTTGTTTACACTTTCAAACAACAACAAAACCAGGGGACACAAGATGAACCTAGAATATGGTAGATTTAAAACAAATAGGAGAAAGTTTTTCTTTACTCAGCATGTAGTTAGACTCTGGAACTCGTTGCCGGAGAATGTAGTGACAGCAGCTGGCCTTACAGAATTTAAAGGGGGTTTGGACAGATTCCTGAGGGAAAAGTCCATTGAACATTATTAATTTTTTTTTTTTTTTTGGGGGGGGGGGGGGGGGGGGGGGTTTTTGCCGGGTTCTTGAAGCCTGGATTGGCCACTGTCAGAGACAGGATGCTGGGCTTGATGGACCCTTGGTCTTTTCCCAGTATGGCGGTGCTTATGTACTTATGTACTTAGTACCTCGCATGTAGCACGTGAGTCCTTACCGTTAGATCAATGTGAATTGCCCGGAGGTACAAGGAGCTGCAATGAGAATCTAACCCAGTCTTCCTGGTTCTCAGCCAACGAATTTGTCCCTTTAAGCAGCACCCCCAGAATTCTGGCTAGCAAAGAGCAAAATGAGATGGAGACATCAACAGTGCTAATTGGGAAGAAAAATAGAGGGATGAATATGATCAGCCTTAGGCCAAAACCCAGGATGAGTAAACAGGTGAGGAGTGCTACAGGCCTCCAGCTGTATTAAATTATTCTGGCTTAGGTCAGTATGATGCTTAGAGGAAGTACACTGTAAAAGTTCTGGGTTCAAGATCTGAGCCCAGCTGACAGCCGTCAATTCCTGGAGAAAGTAAAGGGAAGGTAGAATTTCCTTCAATAACTATAGTAGAGATTCTATACAAGGATGTAGTATGATTTTAATAAGCAACCTAAGAAGTTGTCCCTCCCTGTCCCTTCCCTCCCAGAAAGTGAATATGACTGACTGAACTCTTCATTTTTGATGTCTCTTTCCATCTTCAGTGGGTATAAACTACCCCTCCACTCTATTAATATGTCAATTAACTGCAGTATAAATATTTTAAATGATAATTTGCCTGCTGTGCTGGAATTAATCAGATCATTCAACCATAAATACTAACCTGAAAGATTTCTTGTGAATTTCGAACAAAATCATTTGTTCACAAAGTCAACATTTTAAATAGCTCAGGTTCTTTATTTACTTTGTATTATAACATAATCTCAGCCACACTTTCCCTTGGTCTCTCACCTGCTGAAATGTTTGGAATTTGCTTGCAGAAAAAAGTGTTATGTAGATATAGCACACATCTGCGTTAGAGCATGAAGGCATAATTGATCTTTACAGGGCTCTCAATTATGCATTCACTGCATGGCGTCCTTGAGTATATTCCATACATATGAATAGGGCTTTATTTGTGAGAGGATTTAAACATTTTATAACAGGTAAATATCTATATATAATGCAACAGCAGAATATGCATGGAAATAAAATAGTTTTAAATGGAATAATGGGGGTATAGGATAGAGAGGGGTGAAGCTTATTACTGGCTTTATCTGTGAGCCTGTTAGCACCAGGATTACTACAAAAGCCTAGCCTGACGCTATTAACATTTCTGTTTGAAATTTGAAGTATATGACAACATTAGCCAGAAATTGTATATTACATTGCTTGGAAATAATAGCTTTACTCAGCTTTTCATTTTAAATATTTAAATGTTTTCCAATTGATGAGATAATGCCTCAAAGCATCATTGCTAACAGATGCACGATACTTTCTCAACGTGGGGGCCAGTGTACTATGACAAGCAGTAACATGCGTTAAATGCTTGCATTACAGATCAGAAGTGGCTAATGTATTTGGAGGGGCATTTTCGACATGACATCCAAATCCAGTTTTGGATGTTGGCAGTAATTAGCAGTTACGTCCATAACTACACTTAGTCGGGATTTTACAAATTTTGTGCGCAAATGCAGTGGAGCATGGACCTGGGAGGGACTTTGAGTTTTGAGTGACTGCCCTCCACTTCAGCTGTCATATCAAACCAAACTGTTTGATGGTCACTGCTGCCCAGGTGGGCATCCACTCGGACACAGCAAAACCAAAGCTCGTAATGGACACTAAATAACCTTTCCTCTCCTTGATCCCCATTGTACCTGAAACACATGTACCTTTTATTTGATCACAATATCACCTTGTATTTGTTTCTCCACCGGATTTGGCAAATGCCTTTACGGTACTATGTAAGCCACATTGTGCCTGCAAATAGGTGGGAAAATGTGGGATACAAATGTAACAAATAAATAAATAAATAAGCAAGTCAGGATCTTGCCTAGCACTTATGGGCATGGGTTATAGAATAGTTAGGCATGGGCGTTTACATAAGCCTTTGAGCTAGCATAAGTGCTTGTGTCTAAAGGTAACCAAGAGGGCCATAATTGAACTGGGCGCCCATCTTTAAGGGCGCCCATCTCTAAGGACGTCCCGACGAAGGGGCGGGGCATCCCGTATTATCAAAACAAGATGGGCATCCATCTTTCATTTCGATAATAAGGCCGGGGGCGTCCAAATCTTGACATTTAGGTCAATCATCTTGACATTTAGGTTGACCTTAGAGATGGGCGACCTTGGTTTTCTGCGATAATGGAAACCGAGGACGCCCATCTCAAAAAATGACCAAATCCAAGGCATTTGGTCGTGGGAGGAGCCAGCATTCGTAGTGCACTGGTCCCCCTCACATGCCAGGACACCAACCGGGCACCCTAGGGGGCGCTGCAGTAGACATCACAAATTGCTTCCAGCTGCATAGCTCCCTTACCTTGTTTGCTGGGCCCCCCAAAACCCACTACCCACAACTCTACACCACTACCATAGCCCTTAGGGATGAAGGGGGGGCACCTACTTGTGGGTACAGTGGGTTTCGAGTGGGTTTTGGAGGGCTCACATTTACCACCACAAGTGTAACAGGTAGGGGGGATGGGCCTGGGTTCGCCTATCTAAAGTGTACTGCACCCACTAAAAACTGCTCCAGGGACCTGCATATTGCTGTGATGGCGCTGGGTATGACATTTGAGGCTGGCATAGAGGCTGGAAAAAAGTGTGTTGTAATTTTATTTTTGGGTGGGAGGGGGTTGGTGACCACTGGGGGCGTAAGGGGAGGTCATCCCCGATTCCCTCTGGTGGTCATCTGGTCAGTTCGGGCACCTTTTTGAGGCTTGGTAGTGAAAAAAAAGGGACCAAGTAAAGTCGGCCAAATGCTCATCATGGACGCCCTTCTTTTTTCCATTATCGGCCGAGGACGCCCATCTCTTAACCACGCCCCTGTCCCGCCTTCGGTACACTGCCGACATGCTCCCTTGAACTTTGGTTGTCCCTGCGACAGAAAGCAGTTGAGGATGCCCAAAATCGGCTTTCGATTATGCCAATTTGGGTGGCCTTAGGAGAAAGATTCCCCACTCCCGATTTGTGTCGGAAGATGGGCGCCCTTCTACATCGAAAATAAGCAGGCATGTAACTTAGGATTTACACTAGCATTCTATAAGGGTAGTTGTGTGTATAATTGCTGATATAGAATTCACACTTACCCCCTAATTCTATAAAAGGCGCCAAAAATTGCATGTGCAAATTTGGGTGCACGCCCAATTTGTGAACACAATTTAATTGAATAACAAACTAATTAGCATCAATAATTGGCTTCATAACAAGCAATTATTGGCTCTCATTAGATTTAATTGGCATTTATGTCTGTAAATTTTGGCGTGGGATCCGCACCTAAAATTTATGTGTGATCTGAAAAAGGGGGCATGGAAATGGGAGGGTCATGGGCATAATGGAGCATTCTAAAAATTAACACGCATTATTATAGAATAACAGGGATACACGCCTAATGTAGGCATGTATATTTGCACCATGTTTCAGTAATTGTTCTGGAAGAAAAAAAGACATATTTTATCCCAGTATACTTAACAACACATTTACATGGATAGTTAAGATAAAAAGAAGCCCCCAATGCCAAAGTGTCCATTCTTAAAGCCAGAAACACTTTCCTCCTATCTTGTGTTTGATTTGTGACATCTGGAAATATCCAAACTTTTTTACCATAAAACAAATTTTGGAGGGATAGCCTTTTCACTGCTTCCAAGTCTTGCTCGAACACAAATGAAACCAATAAGGTCATCCTTTCCGAATCTGCTGATAGTGATGCTTCTAAAAGTTCAGAAATATTTAGTGAATCTTTCTTTTCTTGACCAATCAATTCCAAAGAATTCTCCAAGATTCTCTTATTAGGTATATAATATATCCGATTTATCGGTGGAATAGTTTCCAGGGTAAATTTCAAAACTTCAAATAAATATTTCTTAAACACCTCCAAAGGGGTAATACCCAGATATTTTGGAAAATTCAGGAAACGAAAATTTTATCTACAATTGTAATTTTCTATCTGTTCAATCTTTCGATGTATTATCATTTTATCTTTTACCACCATAGTGGAGCAATCTTGTAAATTCTTATGTCATCTTTAATTTTATTCACTTGAGTATTAAATTCCATCTTTATGCCTTTTAACGAATTAAATAGAGTGTCAACAGTACTCACTAAAGTCAAAACTTCAGTTGTGGATCTAGCCACTGTATTATCCAGCTGTTAGAGAGCTTCCCAAATGCTCTCCACCGTTACCGACGCTGGCTGTTTTAATGGCGGTACACGCTCAGTCGAGGCACAAACAGGCCTCATACCTCCCCCTGGTCCTGTTTTCTCAGTACCTCGATCCGGAGGTCTTTCCTCAACTTCTTCAGGTTCAGGAGGCCTCCATTGAGACAAACGTCCTTCGGGGAGAGGCAGTGGGTTAAGAGCTGGGGGAGAGAGAGTAACATCTAGCCCCAAGTCTCCGGGGTCTCCTCCACCCGGAGTAACAGCAGTGCTCCTCCCGGCATTCTGGGTAGGGGCTCTCGTGGCAAACCTTTTGATAGACTGCTGCTGAGGTGAAGAGGTTCTGGCCATCGAGGAACCAGCCTTAACCATCCCCTTGTATTTAGTATGAGGCATCGGATTTGAGGAAAAGTTTTAATTCAGAGCAGTCAACGAGTCTAACCACAATCGGCAGCATGCCGCCATCTTGACACGCTCCCCAGTTCGATGCCCGCGCCTAACTTTAAGCATGGCTTATAGAATAGTGCTCTTTTAGTGCCACTATTTTGGTGCCATATATAGAATCTAGCCCTTAGCGTGCATCATCCTGGAGCCTAACTTTAGGCATCCTTTTGAGAATTGCTCCCAACTTTATGCATAAGCATTCTAGGGGTATACTTTGGGTGGGAGGAACAGAGGAGGAGCTATGATGTCCTTGAATATTTTAATAAATATCTATGTATACCCATAGAGTATGTGCATATATTTGCATCTTTTTTAGAGCAGGTGTAAATTTGTGCATTATTGGAGTTGGTTCTGGGATCCTATTTTATAAAGGCATAGAGGCATCTATATTGCCTTTATAAAATATAATCCACACCAACACCCAGATCCTATACAGTACGACTTAAGTTGTGTGCACAAATCAGGTTGTAGCATGCACAATTTAATTATCTTAACAAGCCAATCAACACCAATAATTGCCACTTAAGTAGCAATTATTGACACTAATTGTCATTAATTAGAATTTATGTGCAAAACTTTCTAAGCGTATTCTGTAAAGTGATGCATGTAAATTCTAAGATGCAGATTGAATAAGGGGGCAAGGCCTTGGGTGTGAAATGGGTGAATCTTGGGTGTGCTGTTACAGAATACATCCACTCTGCATCTAATTTAGGCATAGGCCTCTGTATAAACACAGAAACATAGAAACATGGCGGCAGATAAAGGCAAATGGCTCATCCAGTTTGCCCATTCTCCGTAACCACTAACTCTTCCTTTTCCTAAGGGATCCCATGTGCTTATCCGACACAGTCCTCATCTCCACGACCTCTACCAGGAGGCCATTCCATGCTTCCACCACCCTCTCCGTGAATGAATACCTTCTTAGATTCCTCCTAAGCCTATTAACTCTTAACTTTATCATACGCCCCATCATTCCAGAGTTTTACTTCATTTGAAAAAGGCTCACTTCCTGTACATTAATGCCCTTAAGACTCTGGTAAGATCTCGTTTAGAAGATCGTGTACAATTCTGGAGACTGCACCTTCAAAATGATGTAAACAGGATGGAGTTGGTCCAGAGGGCTGCTACCAAAATGGTTACTGGTCTTCTCCATAAAGCGTATGGGGACAGACTTAAAGATGTCAATATGTATATTTTGGAAGAAAGACATGAGAGGGGAGATATGGCAGAGATGTTTAAATACCTATGTGGCATAAATGCACAGGAGGGGAGTCTCTTTCATTTGAAAGGAAGCTCTAGAATGAGGGGGCATAGGATGAATGTGAAAGGGGATAGACTTTGAAGTAACCTGAGGAAATACTTCTCCACTGAAAGGGTGGTAAATTCGTGGAACGGCTTCCTGGTGGAAGTGGTGGAGATGAAAACAGTAGTACAATAGAATTGGTTTTGGTGTAGCCTTATTGAGATCAAGGGTTGCAGGCACATATGGTTTTTGGAGTTCAAATATCTATGTCTTTTTACATTCTAGTTACATCAAAAGAAAAAAATATTTAGTGAAAAACAGCACTGAATCCAAAAAATAAGGTGTTTTAAAAACTGCTTTCAGAGACCTTATTCAAGAAACCTACCCTTACTACAAAGACTAAAAGTAACCCATGGAGAGATCATTATTCTTTAACAAATTGCTTTTGTATGCTGCTACTGGGAAACAGAAATTGATTTAGTCATTTTCCAGTCAATTTCTTTTAAGTGGCCCAAATAAAGAGACTTTCTAGGAGAGGTTGAAACTATCGTATGGAGAAAATGGAAAACTTTAAACAATTATAATGAATTCTTTAAACGTTTATGGTGCCTTGTTATTTAGGCCTTAAAAGACAATTCTGTAAAGGGCGCCTAAATTTAGGTACCAATAGTGCACACAAATCTATACAGTGTCTGTTTAGATAGGTTGTAGAAGTAGGAATTGAGACATACAGGCCAGTGCATCTCAATCTGTTCTAAACTACAGGGAAATGGACATTTATGTGCCCGGTGCGTGCAGTATAAACATACATTTGTAACCTGTTGAACGAAAAGGTACCAAAAGTGTGGCATTTGACTTATTTATTCCACATGATAGAGGAATATCAACTTATAATCCTGCAAAATTTCAGCCTCGGGTATGGACTTTAAAAAAATTAGAAACTTTTATCATTAAAAAAGTAGTTAACACCAGAAATCACATACCCCACTTTAGATACCTGCAGTTTTTAGGCTGTAGAACATAAAAAAACATCAAACCAACCAACCCAGGCCTCCTTCTCCTCTTTTCCTAATATCACCGAAGAGGAAACCGCCCACCTTCTTTCCTCCTCGAAATGCACCACCTGTTCCTCTGATCCCATCCCCACCAACTTACTTAACACCATCTCTCCTACTGTCACCCCCTCCATCTGTCATATCCTCAACCTCTCTCTCTCCACTGCAACTGTCCCTGACACCTTCAAGCATGTTGTAGTCACACCACTCCTCAAAAAACAATCACTAGACCCTACCTGTCCCTCCTACCCTTCCTCTCCAAGATACTTGAACGCGTCGTTCACAGCCGCTGCCTTGATTTTCTCTCCTCTCATGCCATCCTCGATCCGCTTCAATACGGTTTTCGCCCTCTATACTCGACAGAACCAGCACTCACTAAAGTCTGTAATGACCTGTTCCTTGCCAAATCCAAAGGTCACTACTCCATCCTCATCCTCCTTGACCTATCCGCCGCTTTTGACACTGTCAATCATAATTTACTTCTTGCCGCACTGTCCTCATTTGGGTTCCAGGGCTCTGTCCTCTCCTGGTTCTCCTCTTATCTCTCCCACCGTACCTTCAAAGTACATTCTCATGGATCTTCCTCCACCCCCATCCCTCTCTCTGTTGGAGTTCCTCAGGGATCTGTCCTTGGACTCCTTCTTTTTTCAATCTACATCTCTTCCTTGGGCTGGCTGATCTTATATCATGGTTTCCAATATCATCTTTATACTGACGACACCCAGCTTTATCTCTCCACACCAGACATCACTGTGGAAACCCAGGCCAAAGTATTGGCCTGCTTATCCGACATTGCTGCCTGGATGTCCAACCGTCACCTGAAACTGAACATGGCCAAGACCGAGTTTATTGTCTTTCCACCCAAACCCACTTCTCCTCTCCCTCCACTCTATCTCAGTCGATGGCACCCTCATCCTCCCTGTCTCATCTGCCCGCAACCTTGGAGTCATCTTCGACTCCTCCCTCTCCTTCTCTCCGTATATCCAGCAGATAGCCAAGACCTGTCGCTTCTTTCTCTACAACATCAGCAAAATTCACCCTTTCCTCTCTGAGCACACCACCCAAACTCTCGTCTACTCTCTCATTACCTCTTGCCTTGACTACTACAACCTACTCCTCACTGGCCTCTCACTTAGCCATCTATCCCCCCTTCAATCCATTCAGAACTCTGCTGCACGTCTTATCTTCCGCCTTGACCGATATACTCAGATCACCCCTCTCCTCAGGTCACTTCACTGGCTTCCGATCAGGTACCGCATACAGTCCAAGCTTCTCCTACTAACCTACAAATGTACTCAATCTGCAGCCCCTCATTACTTCTATACCCTTATCTCCCCTTACGCTACTACCCGAAACCTCCGCTCACATGACAAATCCTTCCTCTCAGTATCCTTCTCCACCACCGCCAACTCCAGGCTCCACCCTTTCTGCCTTGCCTCTCCCTATGCTTGGAATAAACTTCCTGAGCCCATACGCCAAGCCCCCTCCCTGCCCATATTCAAATCCTTACTCAAAGCCCACCTCTTCAATGTTGCCTTCGGCACCTAACCATTATACCTCTATTCAGGAAATCTAGACTGCCCCAATTTGATTGCCTGCACATTTTGTCCTTTAGATTGTAAGCTCCTTTGAGCATGGACTGTCCTTCTTTGTTAAACTGTACAGCGCTGCGCAACCCTAGTAGCGCTTTAGAAGTGTTAAGTAGTAAGTAGTAAAGCTGTGAAAAAAAAATCACATAGTCCCATTCTACTGCCCTATAGTACGTAAAAATGTCAAAATGACAGTTGTCCCTCCAATTATAGCCTTTATATCTGTTATTCATAACCTCACTTGGAATCTTTCCGCTCAGTGGGTCACATTTTTAAAAAAACGTATAGAAGATAGAGGTTTAGAAAGCTGGGACATTACCGGTTATCTTTGTGATCTTAGAAAGAGAAGCATAATACTATCATAGTGACCTATTAACCTTTGCAGGTTTTGCGAAAACAACAGAGAAATTAAGGGGGCAAACTCCTTAAACCCTCCAGTGAAGTGCTTCTTAATAGCAACTGGTCACAAAACCCTAATCGTGCTTGGGAGCAGGGGTAACTCCCAGCATGGATCTTTTAGGATATAAATATTTAGGGGCCCTTTTACTAAGGTGTGCTGAAAAATGGCCTGCGGTAGCTAGACATGTATTTTGGATGCGCGCAGAACTATTTTTCAGCGCACCTAAAAAAAATTGCCTTTTTTTTGCCGAAAACGGACGTGCGGCAAAATGAAAATTGCCGCATGACCATTTTGGGTTTGAGATCTTACCACCAGCCATTGACCTAGCGGTAAAGAATCTAGGCGGTAATGACCTATGCGCGTCAAATGCCACTTGCAGCATGTCCATTATGCGCACCTGAAAAAAAATTTTTTTCAGACGCGTGTATCGGACATGCACCAAAAATGAAATTACCGCAACAGCCACGTGGTAGTCGGGCGCTAACTCCATTTTGGCATGCATTGGGTACGCATAGACGCTTATGCGGCTTAGTAAAAGAGTCCCTTATTCTTCTTCTGAAATGGGGACTAAAGGGGGCTTTAAGTTGTGTTGTTTGCCCTTTAATGTAACTTAAAGGGCTCTAACACCGCCTGACTTAAATTACCACAGCAATATTTAAGTCGCTGCTGGTTAAGTATTAATGAGATGCAAAACATGCAAATAAATGTTTTGCCTCTCATTAATATACAAATACCCAAACGTGACTTGCGGAGATACACTGCAAGTTGTGTTAGGTCTGAAAAATGATGGTAAAATAAACCCATCTTTTTGCTGGGGTTTTATTACCACCCAGGAGCATCATTTTGCAAAGCAGTGGCCTGATGCTCCCACACTGACTGAGCAGTGTCACCTCCTCCCCCCAGCTTCTGGGCCTCCTTGGCTGAAGCTCTGCTCGGTCAAGCCCCACCGGCCCCCACCCCTACAAAGTCCAAGTCCCCTATTCCCCCCTCCTTCACCCCACTGCTAAGGTAGCCCTCATCCCCTCTAAGGGCTACCTTTAGAACAGGTGTGGTCTGAGGGGGGTCTTCAGGTAGAAGCAATGCCCGGTCACTCCTGCCCAGTTTGGCAATGGCTGCAAATTAATGCCCCTAACAGTAGTCTCATGCAACTACTACTAGGGGTTATATTTCCATATAAGGAGACATGACCCTTAGTAGTAGCCCGAGACTACCACTAGGAGTGCTATTTTGTAGCTGGTTCCCAGATTGGGCATCACTCCTGCCCAAAGACCCCACCCCAACCACCACTGTTCTAAAGGTAGCCCTTAGAGGGGGCATGGGCTACTATAGTGGGGGGTGGGGAGGGCAAGTGGAGGGGCTTGGACTTTTTTGGGGGTGGGTGGGTGGGTCTTGACCTTGAGGGGTCTAGAAGCTGGGGGCCCCTGATCTGACAACCTGGGAGTATCAGGCTGCAGCTTTGCATCTCGATCTTAATTGATTTGATTTGCTTACTTTATTTATTTTTTGTCTATTAGATTGTAAGCTCTTTGAGCAGGGACTGTCTTTCTTCTATGTTTGTGCAGCGCTGCATATGCTTTGTAGCGCTATAGAAATGCTAAATAGTAGTAGTAGTAATTTCATGGGCATTCCAAAATTTACATGCATAGTTATAGAATATGGCCCAATGCGCCTAAATATATGCGCCAGGATTTACTCCACATTTTTGTTGGTATAAATGGAGGCACATAGTTTTAGGTGCTAGGATATCAACTAATCATATTCTACATACCAGGGGTGAAGCTACGGGGGGCCACGGGGGCCTGGGACCCCACAAATTTCATCTGGACCCCTGGTTTGGCTGACAGGGGTCCCCAACCCCCGCCAACCGAAGCCACGTTCGCTGCCCTGCTCTTCTTTCTTCTTGCTCCTTCTGTGCACGCTGATGCTCCTTCTCAGTTTCACATAAAGGAGCGTCAGTGTGCACAGGAGGAGCAAGAAGAAAGAAGAGCAGGGCAGTGAACACGGCTGCGCCGGAGACCAGCGCTGAAGAAGGCTTTGGCTGGCAGGGGTTGGGGACCCCCACCAGCAAAGGTATTTGTTTTTGTGGGGGATGCGACGAGGAGATGAGGGGAAGTGGCAAGGAGGCAAGGCGTGGCGATGGGGGGGGGGGGCGCAGGGCGCCACTCAAAATGTGCCCCCAACCTCGGGCTCTGGCCCCCTCTCACCATGAGGTCTGGCTATGCCCCTGCTATATATACTGCACCAATATCTAGGCGCCGCTTATAGAATACACTTAGGCAGAAATGTTTTCCATGCAGATTTTCTAGGCACCATATATAGAATATTCTCCTAAATGTCTATGACCTTTCCATGTCCTGTCCTCCTGAAACACTCCCAGGCCACACTTCATTTTTATTTGCACGCAGCCCGGCAGTAATTCCCATCCCCAGTGCGTGTTATACTTTTCTTTTTGTAGCACCGGTGTGTACCTGGCAGTAATTGGGCAGTGCCGTGTGCTGCCCGGTTACCACCGGGTTAGCGCAGGAGCCCTTACTGCCACCTCAATGGGTGCTGGTAAGTGCCCCCTCCCGAAATGGCTACACAGCAAGTGCTTCACTTGCCACATGGCCATTTCATGAAAAAAAAACCAAAGGCCTGCCTTTTATCAGCTGTGGTAAAAGGGGGCCTCGGCTTCAGTGCCGTAGCGAGGGTGCCTGACACCCGGTGCGGGTCGCCGCTGCGCACCCCCCCCCCCCGGGTGCAGGGCACGGCCCCCCCCTCCGGAGCGCACCCCCCCCCCCGAAACGCACCCTACCTTTCAGCGGGGGGCAAGCGGGAGGGCTGATCCGCCCCCAGTGCACGTCACTGGGAGCTGCGTCGGCTCTGCTGCTTCCCTGCTTTCTCTGCCCCAGAACAGGAAGTAACCTGTTCCGGGGCAGAAAGAGCAGGGAACCAGTGAGCCGACACCCCCCCCCCCCCCAGCGCGTGCACCCGGGGCGGACCGCCTCACCGCCCCCCTTCCTATGCCACTGCTCGGCTTGCATCAAAAACACGCACCAACACCAGCGCAGGCCCTCTTTTGCCGCAGCTTCGTAAAGGACCCCTAACTCATTTCACGGCCATTTTGGTGGGGAGCCCTTACTGCCACCCATTGAGATGGCGGTAAGGACTCCTGCCCTAACCTAGCGGTAGTTCTGGATTGCCACATGCAGGGCCGCAGAGAGGGGGGTGGGGGTGGGCAAAATTCCCTGGGCCCGGGACTCCAAGGATGGCCCAGCGCGGTCTCTCACCCTCTCCTGCTTCCAGGCCACCAGTGCCGCAGTCCCCAGTCTCCACCTACCTACTCTCAACTCCCTTCTGTCTGCTATTTAACCACCTTCATTTAAAAAAACCTCAAAATCGGCAGCGCAGCGCCTTCTGTGTGAAAGCGGCAGATCGCCTTGGGCGGGCCTTCCCTCACTGTGTCCCACCCTCCGCTGATATAACTTCATATTTCCGCGAGGGCGGGACACAATGAGGGAAGGCCCGCCCGAGGCGATCTGCCGCTTTCACACAGAAGGCACTGTGCTGCTGGTTATGAGGTTTTTTTTGTTTTTTTAAAGGAAGGTGGTCGAATGCAGGAGTGTATCTAGATGGGGCCATGGGGGCATGGGCCCCCACAGATTAAGCCCTGGCCCCCTCTACTTTTGACCCCCCTCCCTCCGTCGACCCCCACTGCTGCCGACCCTCCCCTGTCGCCACCGCCAGGTACCTTTCCTGGTGGATGTCCCCAACCCCCGCCAGCCAAAGTCTTCTTCAGCACTGGTCGACTCCAGCGCCTTCGCTGATGATCTGTTTCTGACTCCTGACATCCTGCATGCACATCCTGCACGGGGCTACATACAGGACATACGGAGGATGTCAGGAGTCAGAAACAGATCAACAGGTGCCGGAGTCAACCGGCACTGAAGAAGATTTCGGCTGGCAGGGGTTGGGGACCCCTGCCAGCAAAGGTACCGGGCGGCAGCGACGGGGGATTGTCGGCGGCGGGGGAAGGGTCGGCTGCGGGAGGCGGTTCCACGGCGGGAGGGGGTCCAAAGTGGCGGGGGGGTCAGCAGCTGGGGGTGGCGGGCTAAGCTGTGCTCTCCCCACCTCGGGCTCTGGACCGCCCTCCCGCCGTGGTCTGGCTACGCCCCTGGTCGGATGGCAGACAGAAGGGAGCTGAAGGTAGGTAGGTGAAGACTGGGGACTGCGGCATCGGCGGCCTGGGAGCAGGAGAGGGAGGTGACAGCAGTAGCAATTGGGGGAGGCGGGGGAGGGTTGGCGGGGCGGAGGAGGGACGGCTGTGATCCTTGGGGGGGGGGGAGCTGTGGGTGGCCTAGCCCTGGTCCTGGCTCAGGCTCTCGGCGGCCTTGGGCGCGTGGTGGGCTTACCGCTGTTTAGTAAAAGGATGCCTTATAGAATTGACACCAGTGCTTCCAATCCTAGCTTCTCACCATAGAAACATATTTAAAACTGACAACAATGGCAGAAAATAAAAGCAAGGGCATTATCATACTGGGTTTTTTTTCTGTTATGCATTCTATTAAAATGTTGTTTTGATTCCACTTTTACTTTACATAATTATTAATTATGAAGTTGGCAGAAGGTGATTATGAGATGATTGCATATTAATCAATGTACAATATGAGGATATGTTTGCTGTTGATTAATTGCATGCCGAGTTTCTTAAACTGAGACAGAACTTACAAGGATCTCAACATCTTCAATTAGTTTATTGGGAAAATTGGGTTTCACTGTTCATTGTAAGTTATGGTAAAGGATACGAAGGAAAATGAGCAAAGATGAAAGAAATATACATTTAGGGCCTGATATGCAAAGAAAAGATCTAGACAACTATGGCAGTTATCCGGATAGTTCCCTTAGCTGTGGTATCTGGGGACATTGAGCGGCACTATCTGGGTACTGCTGCTGAATATCCTTGCCTCAACACTGATGGTGGCAATTCTATAAATGGCACCAATGGTTAGGTTCACACCACCAAAAAACATTCAGCCATTCCGAAAACAATCAGAACAGGCGTGATCACAAAAGTGAAAAACGATGGAGAAAAGACCTCAGTGAAACCTTGTTAATGAATCTTTTAGTAATAGTATCACCTGCATTTTGAAAATTGTGTGGGTGGCAGTCTTTTTTGGAATCAGTAGTTTCTCTAGGTTCCCCTGAGGCAGCGTGAGCGAAACAATCTGTTTTTTTTTTCCAAGTTTGAGCACCTTCAAGATGCCGAAGTAGTGGATTTATTCTACCAATCCCTATTTTTTTGTAGCATTAGATCGTGAGAGTCTTCATGGTTTACCACAGGTGCCTTCTATACACATGAAAAAAAAGCTAAGTAAAAAAACTTTTGACAATTTTGTTATTAGCAGTACTAATAAGAATTTTCTACAATGGCACAAATAGGGTGGATGGAGTTTCTGACCTGTGAAAGTATCACTGGCTTCAGCAAGGAAAAATATTAATAAAAGATATATTAACAAGGTTTCACTGAGGTCTTTTCTCCATCCTTTTTAACTTTTGTGAGCACTCCTACATAAGTACATAAGTATTGCCATACTGTGACAGACCGAAGGTCCATCAAGCCCAGCATCCTGTTTCCAACAGTAGCCAATCCAGGTCACAAGTACCTGCCAAGATCCCAAAAAGTACAATACATTTTATGTTGCTTATCCTAGAAATAAGCAGTGGATTTTCCCGAAGTCCATTTTAATAATGGTCTATGGACTTTTCTTTTAGGAAGCCATCCAAACGTTTTTTAAACCCCGCTAAGCTAACTGCCTTTACCACATTCTCTGGCAACAAATTCCAGAATGTAATTACTCGTTGAGTTTAGCTTCATTGCGGGCCCCCCTAGTCCTGTTCTGATTGTTTTGGGAATGCCTGAATGTCTTTTGGTTAGGTGCCAAGACGTAGCATGTTCCTTTAAGTGAAACTGAGCAGGTCAGGATGTCAGGAGGAAGAAAGAGCACAGGGCAGGGAACACGCCAGAGACCGTCGCTGAAGAAAGCTTCAGCTGGTGGGGGCTGGGGACCTCCACCAGCAAAACCAGGGGCCCAGATGAAATTTGCGGGGGCCCAGGCTCCCGTGGCCCCACCTAGCTACGCCCTAATCTATGGGGTCCTTTTATGAAGCTGCGGCAAAAGGGGGCCTGTGCTGGCATCGGTGCGTGTTTTTGATGTATTTGCTTTTTCGGGGGAAGCGACGAGGCGGTGAGGGGAAGCTGCAAGGAGGTGAGGGGGAGTGATGAGGAGGTGTGGGGGAGCAGTGAGGCGGCAGGGGGGCAAGGCGTCAGACTAAAATGTGCTCTCCCACCGTGAGGTCTGGCTACGGGTCTCTTTTCAAGCAAAGTTTACCATTAAAAGTTTTTTATATGAAAAAACTGTGTTCCCTTTTGTTTTTAAAGGCCCTTTGTGCTGTTTTTTTGCCTGGTTTGGTTTTTGTACTTAGTTCCCTCTCTTTGTTACATTCTGGCTATGCCACTGCCATAGAGAGATAAGCCTGAGTAACAGGAGTAAAAAAATAAGGGACTAGTTAAAGAGAGTTGCAAATGATGTCGGAAAGGTGCTTGAACATTATGTTGGCTAGGGTAGGAATGGATAAACATGTCCTGCTATAATATGTGCAGCCGGTGTCATTTACTTCTAGGTTATTTTAAGAGTCTATGATATGTTACGGAAATGGTAGATTGTATGTATATATGTTTGTCAGTCTTTCATTTCCTTTTATAGCACATTCTGTTGTCCATTTAGATGTGTGTTTCTAATTGCTAGGTTAGTGAAGTTGGGAGGTTATTTGTAGAGTATAATAGGTGGTTTAAATTTGATTGTCACTTATGGTAAGCATATATTGTAGATCTTTGATGTCTCAAAGCAGTGATAATATGGAGTTGGAAATAGTAACTGGAGAAGAAAAAACAAACAAAAATTGTCTTGTAGCTAGTTCAACAAGGTGTTCATTTTCAAAGCATATGGACAAATGCCTAAAAAAAACATCCAAATCCTAGAAAGTCAGACTTTGGACATTTCACACTGCAGTTCATCCAAATAGCAAGGTGCTGTGTTGTGGGCATGTTTTGGATGGGACTAGGGAGGGCCCAAAAGCAGGACATTCAACAGGGATTTTCAAATGGGAAATGTCCATGTCAACAAAAAAGGAGTTTTTTTTTTAATCTAGACCTGTTTCAGTCTCGTTCAAGTTACAAAATGTGGTTCTAATTGAGCAGCTGACCACTAGCGGATTAAGGCCTGATCTCTCCTTAATCCCCCAGTGGTTGCTGTGCCCTCCTCCCCTAAAAATGAAATAGGAAAGGAAAACCAGGCTCTATGCCAGCTATAGGTATTATGGCATATTCTAAACAAAGAAAAACTAGTTCAGAGATGTACCCTAGTGGTTAGTGCACTGGATTGTGAACCAAGGGACGCAGGTTCAAATTCCACTTCAAATCTTTTTTTTTTTTAATAATTCTGAGCCTTCCAGAAACAGAAAAATACCCACTTTACCTAAATATATAAGACACCTGTAAGCCTGAAGGCTATTGAAGTGGTATTTTTCAGGTCCTGGAGGGATCACATCTATATAATAATTTGTACCTCAACGTTCTATGGCTGGCTGGGTTCGTAACATCTTGATGCCCGCAAGCCTCCAGTGTTCCCTTCCCTCTCACTGTCCTGCCCTCGTGTAAAGACAAAATGACATCAGAGGAGGGCAGAACAGTGAGAGAGAAGGAAACACTGGAGGCGATATGGTATTCGAAGCTGACAAGTTGGAGAAACCTGGAGGATGTAATGGGGCAGTTCTACAAACTGAAGAGTAGTAATGGACCGGATGGTACTCATCCCAGAGTACTGATAGAACTGAAAAATGAGCTTGCGGAGCTATTGTTAGTAATATGTAATTTAGCCTTAAAATCGAGCGTGGTACTGGAAGATTGGAGGGTGGCCAATGTAATGCCGATTTTTACAAAAGGTTCCAGAGGAGATCCGGGAAATTATAGACCGGTGATTCTGACGTCAGTGTCGGGCAAAATGGTAGAGACTACTATTAAGAACAAAATTACAGTGCATATTCAAAAGCATGGATTAATGAGACAAAGCCAACATGGATTTAGTGAAGGGAAATCTTGCCTCACCAATCTACTACATTTCTTTGAAGGGGTGGAAAACATGTGGATAAAGGTGAGCCGGTTGATATTGTGTATCTGGATTTCCAGAAGGCGTTTGACAAAGTATCTCATGAAAGACTCCAGAGGAAGTTGGAGAGTCATGGGATAGGAGGTAGTGTTCTATTGTGGATTAAAAACTGGTTAAAAGATAGAAAACAGAAGGTAGGGTTAAATGCTCAGTATTCTCAACGGAGAAGGGTAGTTAGTGGGGTTCCCTGCAAGGCTTCGTTCTGTTTCTGTGAGTCTGACGTCCTGCACGTTGTACGTGCAGGACGTCAGATTGAGAAACCAAACGAAGGAAGAAGACTTTGGCTGGCGGGGGTTGGGGTCCCCCACCAGCAAAGGAAGGCGACGGTGACGGCGGGCGGGGGGTCGAGAGGGTCGTCGGCAGGGGGGGGGGTCAAAGTTGTTGGAGGTGTCGGCAATGGGGGGTGTCGGCAATGGCGGCGGGGGGGGGGGGGGGGGGGGCGGCGGCAGGGGGGCTAAAATGTGCCCCCTCACCTCGGTTCTGGACCCCCCTACCACTGAAGTCTGGCTACGCTCCAGTGTGGCTCACGGGAAAAAAAAACCCCAATGCTAGCACAGGGCCCTTGTTCCCACAGCTTAGTAAAAGGAGCCCTAAGTGCTTGCTTTCCTTTATAGAATTGTGTACCTATCTGTAGGCACACTGTTGTAGAATTACCCCTATTTGTTGAAATTATTTTCGATATCTGGAGGTCAAATTATGGAACAAAATAGCAATTGCCTCCTAAATATATCAGTTAGTGTCAGTTTCCATCTGAAAAGACACAATCTCCCAATTAAATATTGTTTGTTTATGTCATTTTAGTTTATGCTAAAGATTTTTAGCAGTTTGCAAAATTTAGCATGCACTGTTTTTTTTTTAAACATGAGTACAGTCGTATATTATTTAGCTGTACACTCTGCATTTGTTGCTCTGTGAAAAGTTGTTTTGTGTCAGCTGAGGCAGCTGAGCTGAATAGGGGAAGAGGGGGAGAGGAAGAAGCCATGTTTCTTATGTAGCGCTATAGAAATGCTAAATAGTAGTAGTAGTAGTAGATATAGAGTGACAAAAAGTCCATGTATTATAAAAATGTATACAAGTTGGAAAAATATACAGTAGCATATGCCAAAGTGAAATACAGCAAAAATGACATTAATCTGAGACAAAATGATGTAACACAAAACATTACATTTTTTCATGGACACCCCTTGCAAATTGATCCCCTAATTGAAAACCAGGTCAAATAAACGTGCATTGCAAATGCTGTCTTACCGTTGGTTTATGCTTCATATATTAAACAGTTTTGCCATACTCAGTAGAACAAATCGCAATCCTCAATATTTCCTAACTAATTTATAATTAAATTTGACTATTTCAAAATCTTAGGGTGTCTTTTACAAAGGCACGCTAGCGTTTTTAGCGAGCGTTAAATATTAATGTGCGCTAAAGGCCAGATTCTATATATGGCGCCTAAAAAATCCACATGGTAAACTTTTCCGACTAAGCATATTCTATATACACATAGTATATAGAATATGCTTAGGTGATATCACAGGACCTAAAACTATGCGTGTCCATTTACACCAATGAAAATGTGGCGTAAATCCCTGTGCATAGATTTTGAATTCTATAACTATGCACATAAATTTTGGAATGCCTGCAAAATGCCCATTTCCCCGCCCATAACCATGCCCCTTTTTGCCTACACGTGTTAGAAGTTAGGCGCACTGCCTTACAGAATATGCTTAGCGAGTTGTGCGCACAAATTCTAATTATTGCCAATTAGTTCTCATTATTGCTTGTTAAGTGCTGTTAAAATCGCTGATTGGCTTATTAAGCCAATTAAGTTATGCACGTAGTTATAGAACACGCCTGGATTTCCACGCAGATCTCTAGGCATGCTATATAGAATCCCACAAAATTATTCAGGGTAGTCAAGTCGCAGGAGGAATGTGAACAATTACAGGAGGTCCTTGCGAGACTGGGAGAATGGGCGTGCAAGTGGCAGATGAAGTTCAATGTTGACAAGTGCAAAGTGATGCATGTGGGTAAGAGGAACCCGAATTATAGCTACGTCTTGCAAGGTTCCGCGTTAGGAGTTACGGATCAAGAAAGGGATCTGGGTGTTGTCGTCGATGATACGCTGAAACCTTCTGCTCAGTGTGCTGCTGCGGCTAGGAAAGCGAATAGAATGTTGGGTGTTATTAGGAAGGGTATGGAGTCCAGGTGTGCGGATGTTATAATGCCGTTGTATCGCTCCATGGTGCGACCGCACCTGGAGTATTGTGTTCAGTACTGGTCTCCGTATCTCAAAAAAGATATAGTAGAATTGGAAAAGGTACAGCGAAGGGCGACGAAAATGATAGTGGGGATGGGACGACTTTCCTATGAAGAGAGGCTGAGAAGGCTAGGGCTTTTCAGCTTGGAGAAGAGACGGCTGAGGGGAGATATGATAGAAGTGTATAAAATAATGAGTGGAATGGATCGGGTGGATGTGAAGCGACTGTTCACGCTATCCAAAAATACTAGGACTAGAGGGCATGAGTTGAAGCTACAGTGTGGTAAATTTAAAACGAATCGGAGAAAATTTTTCTTCACCCAACGTGTAATTAGACTCTGGAATTCGTTGCCGGAGAACGTGGTACGGGCGGTTAGCTTGACGGAGTTTAAAAAGGGGTTAGATAGATTCCTAAAGGACAAGTCCATAGACCGCTATTAAATGGACTTGGAAAAATTCCGCATTTTTAGGTATAACTTGTCTGGAATGTTTTTACGTTTGGGGAGCGTGCCAGGTGCCCTTGACCTGGATTGGCCACTGTCGGTGACAGGATGCTGGGCTAGATGGACCTTTGGTCTTTCCCAGTATGGCACTACTTATGTACTTATGTACTTATGCTAAGACACCCATAGGAATATAATGGGCATCTTAGCGTTTAGTGCACACTAATTTTTAGTGTGCGTTAAAAATGTTAGCACACCTTTGTAAAGGGTCCCTTATTGTGACAACATGAGCCAAATAATTCTCAGTGAAGAAAATGAAAATACTCTTCAGTGTATGACAGCAAGGTATCTTCCAGAATTACTTTTTTGCCCTAACAGGGCACCTACAGTTAGGCAATGAAAAGCATGCAGTAGGAACCCATTGTATAAAGGAAGGTGCATGCCAACTTTCCTCTATAGAATGTTAGTGTAACCAGGTATTAACACACCAAACATTTAAGTGTGAGCATACACCACCTGTACATTGCAAGCTCTTAGAGGCGGCAGGTATCTGCATAACTTACAATTATTCTGTAAGTTACATGCATAAGTGGGAAGCCTGGCTATAATCCTCCCATGCTCCACTGCATAGGCGATTGGTGACTCAGCTGTTTGGGGAGGCTAAAGTGGGCAGGGCTAGTGTGGGGTATAGGGCAGGACTAGGCAGAACAGAGCAAATTAAAATCCTTGGGTGGGGTCAATTCTTATGTCTGCAGGAAAGAGATTGGGGAACCTTTGAACACAGCAAGGAAGGAACATCTCAGTGTGTGGCTCTGGTTCAGCTGCACCAGCTGTCTTCCCCCCCCCCCCCCCCCCCCCCACACACACACTAATGGTAAAATGCAAACTGACTACACAAAATAATGCACCAAAGCAACTGGCTCCCAATCAAGGATCGCATTACCTTCAAAATCTGCTCTTTGGTCCACAAGATTGTCTACGGTGATGCCCCAGGATATATGATTCACTTGAATGCTCTTCCGACCAGAAACAGAACCAGAGCGTCATGAACCTATTTGAACCTCCACTATCCAAGCTGCATTGGACTCAGATACAAATCAACATATGCATCAAATTTTTCTTACTTCAGTACACAAATGTGGAATGCACTACCAAAGAGTGTGAAAACGATTCACGACCATCAAAACTTCAGGCGATCATTAAAGACCTATCTGTTTTGCAAGGCCTATCCTACTGGCCCTACTTAAATGCCTCAACTCTGCAATGCATCAATACCTTATATCGCATTGGACATTACATATTCCTTTATTTCCTTGTCCCTTTTTGTACCTGTTTACTCTAACCTTACCTGACCCTTATTTTAAACTGTATTTGTTTAACATCTACCAGACTTGGCGATCGCCTTTACTGTATAATGTAAGCCACATTGAGCCTGCTAATGGGTGGGAAAATGTGGGATACAAATGTTACAAATAAATAAATAAATATAATATATTAAATAAAGCAATATTTGCAATATTCTGGAAATATATGCAGGCACTTTAACACTTGGCTCCCAGTAATCCCTAGCACCACAGTCCACCATCTTCCAGTTGGCAGTGTGAACAGAAACAGAAATTCTGTGGTTAATGGCAACCATAAAATAATTTGTTTATTCATGTTTTTGGTAGGTTGCCAAATCCACCAAGCTTCAGATCTGCTGGCCTTTAGTGCAGGGTCACCCAGAGAACACAGTCGGGCTCAGGGCAGGACACTCCCCCCTACCTGGGCCGCCGCCATGCTGCTCATACTCGGGCCAACCCCCACATTGGGGCTGCCGCTCCTGCCTCCTCCCCCTTACCTTCCTGTGTTTGCTCCTTCCTCAGTCTGTTGACTCCTGCTCCTGTGTGCCGGGACCCGGGTCATCGTGTTAATGCAATCATCTGAATCCTGGCACACACAGGAGCAGGAGAGAAACAGACCCGGAAGCAAGCAGGCAGAAAGAAGCTTCTGCTCCCTCAAAATCTTGCTGGCGCCAGGCACGGGGAATCCTGCCTCCTCCAGTGGCCCTATTGTTGAGTTACCAAACATGTTTGGAATATGTTTTATCTGTATTAGCTGTACCTAATGCTTAGAGCAGCAGTCTGAGAACCATGGAAGCCAGAGCTCAAATCCCACTGCCATTCCTTGAAATCTTGGACAAGCAGTGGCGTTCCTAGGGAGGGACGGTGGGTGCGGTCCACCCCAGGTGCACACCACTGGGGGTGGGGGTGCCACGCGCCTGTCAGCGCCGCTCGTTCCATGCTCCCTCTGCCTCAGAACAAGTTACTTCCTGTTCCGGGGCAGAGGGAGCATGGAACGAGCGAAGCCGACAGGCGCGCGGCACCCCCCAGCAGGTAAAAATGCACCCGAGGGGGGGTGTCATTTCGCCGGGGGGGATGAGTCGTTTCCCCAGGGGGGGAGGTGTCATTTCACCGGGGGGGGGGGGGCACTGCACCCGGGGAGGGGGGCGCATCGGCGATCCGCCCCGGGTGTCAGCCACCCTAGGAACGCCACTGTGGACAAGTCACTTAATTCTCCATTGCTTCCGGTACAAACAAAGTGTAAGCCCTCCAGGAACAGGAAAAATACTTACTGTACATGAATGTAACTCATATTGAGTTACAATTGAAAAAAGAGTGAGCTAAATCCAAATCCCAAATCTAGTACCAGGCATATTGTGAACTAATAAAAAAAACCCTACAAAAGTCACTCAGAACCTATAAAGCAATTCCACCATACCAGAACAGCACTAACTTCCAAGAGTTACACAACAAGGGCCTACCTAGGAAAAGGCAGCATAATAACCATTGCAGTGGGCACTAGAGCAGTGTTTCCCAATTCTAGTCCTGGTGTACCCCTTGTCAGTCAGGTTTTCAGGATATCCACAATTAAAATGCATGAACTTGATTTGCATGCACAGCCTCCATTATATGCAAATCTCTTTCATGCATATTCATTGTGGATATCCTGAAAACTTGACTGACAAGGGGTACTCCAGGACTGGACTTGGAAAACACGGGACTAGAAATCAGTTCATCTATTGGAAAACTAAACAAGCCCAATTAGCATGGAATGCTAACAGTGTACCCCTCTCTTTCACACATGCAGATCACAGACAGACTCTTGTCAAAGTACAGAATAAGTAATCACAAACTAAAATAGAAATATGTACACAAAAATTAAATTGAACCCCCCTCCCCCCCCCAAAAAAATAGCTCTGCATATAATGCAACAATAGGGAAAGAGAAGCAGTGATACATGTCCCCTTCTGCTGTGCAAAATATAAAGATAGCAGATGCAGATTTCAAAAACTGGCATATTCCAATCACTACATTACAAATTAACAAATAAAACACAAATTGAAAATAAGGTGATTCCTTTTTTATTGGACTAACCATACAGTTTTTGACTAACATTGCCCTGTCTCTCTCCCCTCATGCAATATTGCCCCATCTTTCTTTCTTTCTTCTCCATTCAGTGTTGCCCCATTTTTTCTCTTCCCCCAAGCAGTATTACCCCATCTCTTTCTCTACTCCTCCCATGCAGTATTGCTTCTTTCTTTCTTTCTTTCTTTCTTTCTTTCTTTCTTTCTTTCTTTCTTTCTTTCTTTCTTTCTTTCTTTCTTTCTTTCTTTCTTTCTTTCTTCCCATGGCATCCATTATCGGTCTGTCTATCCCCTATCCAACATTACCCCTCTTTCCTGTTTCTTTCTTGCTCTCTCTCTCTCTCTCTCCCATACCATTTAGCATTGCTCCACTTGTCTATCTCTACTTTCACCTATCATTGCCCTGCCTCTCTCTCTCTCTCACTCTCACCTATCATTGCCCATCTCTCTTCCCCTCATCCCCTCACCAGCATTGCTTCTGTCTCTGTCCCTGACCCCCCCCCCCCCCCCCCCCCCGCACTGCCCCTCTCTCCCTGCCTCTGGTGCTACTCCTGGCTATCGTTATGCCCCCTGGCATTGCTCTTGTCTTTCTCCATGCCCCTCCAGCACTGCTCCTGTTTCTCCCTCCTCCTATGTTGCCCACCAGCATGCAGGAGTTTTGTTTTCTTTACCATCTCTGTTGGCCGAGGTAATACAGCAAAGCCGCGCTGGACCATGGCTCTCTACACACTGTGACTGCTTCCTTTGGGCCAGCCCCACCTCCGCCAATGTAAGTTCCTCTTTCAGAGGAGGCAGAGCCAGCTCAAAGGAAGCAGCCATAGCATTCAGAAAGCCATGGTCACATGCGGCTTTGCTGTATAATTCTCACTGCAGACCCAGCAGAAATGGCAACTGGAGGGAGGGAACAAAAACTGCTGCAAGCTGGTGGCAGCTAGGGTGGGGGGGGGGGGGGTGACAGTACTAGGAAGGCAGCAGGTGGGGAAAGTGGCAGTTTGGACTGAGGAGGCGTAGCCTCCCCAAGCCTCTTATACTGGGTGCCTGTGCTCTGCCTCTGTGAATACCCACTTGTAATTATTCACTATAGTGGCATTTCTATAGAGGGGCACCTAGATATAGTAGCCCCTATGCAGTGCAAGGATCACCTATTCTATAATGGCGTCTGTTCACTCAGATTCAGTTATAGAATGTTAGCATAAACCTGCATCAGTGCACCTAAATTTAGGCATGTCCAGTTAAGCTCAATGGCAGGTGTATGCGGATGCTCCCAAATACAGTATACAGTATTCTAGAAGTTGCATACATTTTTGGAAGACACGCCCATGCCCCACCTATGCTGTCCCTCATGTATGCCTCCTTGCAATTGCCTACTGGAGCACTTATGTACACCCATATAGAATAGCGCTTAGGGCTTTTGCCCACATACTTTAGGTGTTCATTTCCTCTGCTCTTACACGGCAGACAGTTATAGAATTGCCATTTATGCTTAAGCAGCATGCTGACATATTATACTTGTGGAAGTGCACATATATGCACAAATATGCCAACATTCTAAACAGAAGTGGTGACTGAAAATCACAACTTTTGCTTTGTGAACAACGATGGATTTTCAGATTGAACACCTTGCACTCAAGATGGATTGAATGTGAGTATACTCTCTTAAGACCATGTTATTTGGAAAAGCCTACCCCAAGGACTCAGCATGTGTCTCTACTGCTTGATAGACATCAATCTAATGACAATTTTGGACACATCCACCCTTCCCTCCTTTCCCCTGGTTTCCCTGTTTCTTTCGTTCCTTCCCCATCCTCTCCATTATGTCTTATGTAGGTTTTATGTTGCATTCGCATAATTTACTGCATTGGCGTCTGCCTCTGCGGTGCGATGTAAGCCACATTGAGCCTGACGCTGTTGGGAAAATGTGAGGTATAAATGAGATAATAAATAAATACATTTTATTAAAAATTGTGCTTTTATGGACAAGTGTATAGATGTAATGACTATCTCCGTTACACTAGCTAGCTGGACTTGACAAATGGTTAAACCTATTAAACACCGAGGGACATTTGTCTGGTTAACTGATAATTCAAACAGAGGATGAGAGATGCCAAGACACCAGTGGCGTAGCAAGGGAGGGGGGTGGGAGGGGTGGTCCGCCCTGGGTGTCAGCTCAGGGGGGTGCTCCCTGCCAGCTCCCCCCCCGGGTGCAGCACGATGACACCCCCCCGACCCAGTGCCTACCCTCCTCCGTCCAACCAGCTCCCTACCTTTAAAAAAATATCAGAATTTGAGGCGCGGCGCAGCGCCTCGCGCCTGCACGTAAAAGAAATGTGGACCGTCTCATCAGGCCTTCCCTCACTCTATCTGTCCCACTCTCCGCTGACGCAACTTCCTATTTCTGCAAGGGTGGGACAGACAGAGCGAGAGAAGGTCCAATGAGACGGTCCACATTTCTTTTACGTGCAGGCGTGAGGCGCTGCGCCTCGCCACAGATTCCGATATTTTTTTAAAGGTAGGGAGCTGGTTGCATGGAGGAGGGTAGGCACTGGGTCGGGAGGGGGGGTGTCGATGCACCGAGGGGGGGTGTCATCGTGCTGCACCCGGGGGGGGGGGTGCAACGGCGAACTGCCCCGCCCCGGGTGGCAGCCCCCCTTGCTACGCCATTGCAAGACACCATTTTGAATTGTGCTCAGTGAGTCAGTAGTGAGCCGAGCAGTAAGTGTTTGTAGGAATGCACTATACAGCTTTTGAGCTTAAATATATTTTTGTATAATTAACTGTTTTACTATTTTCTAGCTCAGCACAAAGGTCTGTTTCCCCCTAAGGCAGCAGTTGTATTTTGCAAAACGCTGGCTGACATTGGGAGTATCAGAGCTGCTCAAAAGTTAAGTACTAACAGAAAAGATTTTTATGTATAAAAGAAAAAAAAGACTAAAAGAAATATGATTCATTAAAAAAATTGGAACTATATGTTCATAAAGTAATTTGGAAGATGGAAGGCTTTTCAGCCAGTGATGGATGTGAAACAGAATATATTTTCTTCCAGTGATAAAACTGAGGCTTTTCCTTTCTATCAAAAATAAATGGTCTTAAGAACAGTTTGAACACTGAACATATAATTAGTGAAGTTGATTGCAGTGGTATTTAACATTCTAAACATTTACACCTGTAACACCTTCCTAAATGTTAGTGCCTAGGTTATAGAATTGCCCTAATAAATCTTTCTGCCAAGTTCAGGTTTCCTGTTTTATTTATTTATTAATAGCATGAGAGGCTGATATGCTTCCAAAATCTTTAGACAGACATCGGTATTCAGTCCTTTCCTTCACTGTTACCGCTGTTCACTGGAACTTCAAGTCCAGAGCAAGGGGAATAGTCAAGTACAAAGACCCTCATTCTTATTCTCTTACATCCCAACAGAAGAAAGGTGTCTTAAAATAGTGAATCTCATAAAAGAATGAAACGGTGGATTTTTCTAATCCTGCAGGCTAGTTTCAAGATGATATCCTTCAGTCACAGGAAAGGATCTCACCAGGGGGAAAAAAAGGTCATTCAAAGACAATTTCCTATGGTGTCAAAACACTGACTTATTCTAAACTTATCTACAGCTTGCTTTGTCATTGTTTGACATTCATAAAATGTACAGTTTTTCTACAGGAAAATGATATCAGTTTTCAAACACCTCTTTTGAAGAAGACAAACCTATTGGAGAACATTGAAAAATCAGAAGCAATAATGCTATTGTGCTTGATTTTAATTTGTTAATCTCCTTCCCAAGTGCTGGAATAAATGCCTGGTATAATTTAGCAGGAATGGTAACATGACATAAAAGAACAGATTCAATGCATCATTTTAAACAGAGTCTATACTCTGGCCAGCAGGAAAGGCTAAAAATAACCTTGTGAACAATATTGGCAATACAGAGCTGCTGTGAAGTTAGTGTTTGTAAGCAAGTGAACCAGCCAAGAGAATTAAACTAAATTAGTCAAAACATGCTATATATACACTTCCATTTCCAGCATTTCCAGACAGATAAACTGTGAGTCCAGTCTGTAAGAGCCAAAACAGAGCTGGATAACAAAATAGGAAAGTATTTATTGTGGCTATCTTAAACCCTAGAACATTTTGAAGGACCAAATTTACCCGCCACTGCCCTGTTAAAAAATAATACCCAGGTTTCTTCCATTTCTGCAGTGGAGCACAGTGTCATTTATAATTTAATGTGCATAAAAATCGTTCTCTTCTTAGGCATATTTCACAACAGCCAATTATGCCTGTTGAAGGTACATCCATCTGTCTATCCTTCCATATGTTTGTGCATGAACAGACATAGGTTTTTAGAGAACAGGGGCATCCAGCAGTGGGGTAGCAGATGGACTCTTGATAACAACTGCTTCTAGCAAAAGATAAGGAGCCAGCATAGGGGGTGGGGAGAGTTTGCAGGGTGGTGGAGGTGACCATCTGGGTGTCTAAATGGCAGATGACGTTTAATGTGAACAAGTACAAAGTGATGCATGTGGGAAAGAGGAACCCAAACTATAACTATGTCATGCAGGGTTCAGCGTTAGGAGTCATGGACCAAGAAAGGGATCAAGGTGTCATTGTTGATGATACGTTGAAACCTTCTGCTCAATGTGCTGCTGCGGCTGGGAAAGCAAATAGAATGTTAGGTATTATTAGGAAAGGGATGGAAAACAAAAATGAGGATGTTATTCTGCCATTGTATTGCTCCATGGTGCGACTGCACCTCGAGTATTGTGTTCAATTCTTGTCGCCGCACCTCAAAAAAGATATAGTGAAATTAGAAAAGGTGCAGAGAAGGGTAACGAAGATGATACAGGGGATGGGACGACTTCCCTATGAGGAAAGGCTGAAGAGGCTGGGGCTCTTCAGCTTGGAGAAAAGGCGGCTGAGGGGAGATATGATAGAGGTCTATAAGATAATGAGTGGAATGGAACGGGTCGATGTGGAGCATCTGTTTACGCTTTCCAAAAATACTAGGACAAGGGGGCATGCAATGAAGCTGCAGTGTAGTAAATTTAAAACGAATCAGAGGAAATTTTTCTTCACTCAATACGTAGTTAGACTCTGGAATTCGTTGCCGGAAACAGTGGTTAAGGCGGTTGACATAGCAGACTTTAAAAAAGGGTTGGATGGCTTCCTGGAGGAAAAGGCCATAGAATGTTATTGAATGGACGTGGGAATAATCCACTATTTCTGGGATGGGCGGGACAAATTGTTTGTTCTTTTGGCCACTGTCGGAGACAGGGTGCTGGGTTCGATGGACCCTTGGTCTGTCACGGCATTGTGATGCTTATGTGCTTATGTATTTATGTACTTGAGAGTCAGATATCAGAGCTGGCAGCAAGATCCGGACACTGTTGGATCCTGATGCCAAAGCACTGCAGTCCCGCCACCAAGACCCTGACGCAGCTAATCGAAATGCTGGCCATCGTTGGCTTGGGGCGAGGGAAGTTTACAGTGAAGGGCAGCGGTGAATCGAGTGCCGAGTTTGAAAGCTAAGTATTCTTTCAAACGTTATCTGTATATCCACAGTGTTTATCTGTTGGGATGAGTGCGCTAAGACTTTTTAGTCATCACCTGGGACAGTGTTGTAAGGACTGGATAGTTTGTACACAGTTCATGAGGTTTTGGGCCGATGATGAGCAGAGGCTCTGTTTATGACCCGTTTCAGCTCTGTTTGACATGATACGTCTAGGAGCTCTGTGAGGCCTTTTTTCCTCTAATTAAATTTGTTCAACAGTTACATTGTTGGATATTTGTCACATTTTCATTTTGTGGAGATATACTCTATCTATATTGTTATCTTACGATTATATATTTCCACACCCAAGTTTTTTTGTATTTAGTGGATTCAATTTTACTAAAGACACATAGGCCATTATTTGAGAAACATGTTCAGCCTTAGCTTCTTGTATAGTCTCTATGTGAGTGGAAAGACGCATTATTATTGTTTCACACTGCATGAACTTCTACCAGTATGGAGAAGGAAGAGTGGAGACATGAAAATGCAGTCTTTTATTTGATTTTCAAATCTTAGCATGCACTTTTCCGGAAGACCCAGCCCAAACAGCAGATGCAAAGTCACTGAGTACTTTTGAATCCATGGATCTTGTAAGCTCAAATCTTCAACAATAAACCTCACATGGAGTTCCTCTTTAAATATGATTTTGCAAGAATAAAGTACTTGCAGGCCTCCAAGTTTCCCAGAGAATCTGAAAATTGCTTCCTAAATGCATGACTTGATGTTGCTAAATTTGTCTGGTACAAAATGGAAGGCTTGTAAATTCTGTTTGATGAATTTGTCACAATGACATTTCTTACTGTTTCTGGCAGCTGACAGATATATCATCAAACTTACATACTTTGAGCACTTATACACACTCTTTTTCATTCTCACTCTCACAATATGGCTTGTTCTATGTCAAATTATTAGCTAAAATTAACTTCAGATTGCTTTCACTTCTAAGAATATTATTCCACTTTATGCCTGAGATCTGGACTTTTTAACAAATGAACATACTGATGCTTTGGCCCTTGTTTTAGAAGCCCTATTCATGAATCATACATGTAAATGCTAGCGTTTACACATGTATCACATACATATGTCACAACCGAAATACAGAAGAACAGCAATACAGTAGCCGTACAAACAAAACAGTCACAACAAGGGCAACGGGAAAAAGAGGGAGGGGCAGCAGATGATTTTAAAAAATTCACTTTATTGAACATCAAGGACTCGACACGAGCCGTGTTTCGGCCCACATGAGCCTTTTTCGGGAGTCATTCAAATTGGATATATATTGATGCAACTAAAAAATTGTTGTTATGTTCAATATCTGAACAAAAGGAAAGGAAAGTCCTTATAACCTGTCTGAAGAAGTACCTCAAAAATCACTGGAATTGGGTGAGTTCAAACTGCAGCAGATATTGAACATAACAACAATTTTCTAGTTGCATCAATATATCCAATTTGAGTGACTCCTGAAGAAGGCCCTTGTGGGCCGAAACACAGCTCGTGCCGAGTCCTGGATGTTCAATAAAGTAGAATTTTAAAATATCATCTGCTGCTTCCCGTTGCCCTTGTTGTGACAGTTTTGTTTTCACATACATATGTATAATCTGATTTTAGAAAGCTGGTTTTTACACAGAGATAAGTGCATTTCATGTAGATTACAAGGGATGTGGTTTGGGTGTGTATGGGCAGGGCTTGGGCAGAACTAAAATTTACATGTGTGTTCCTCATTTCAGAGAGGAAATCCACACGTATGTCCCAATATGTCAATTCTCACACCTAAATAATTAGGTAACACTTATTCCAATATAGTTACAACAATTAAATATACAAAACCCCAGTAACTATAGGGCTCATTTTCAAAGCACTTAGACTTACAAAGGTCCATAGGCTACTATATAACTTTGTAAGTCTCTGTGCTTTGAAAATATACCTCTATGTTTTTTATATTACAATACAATTTTTATTCAATATCTCATAATTCCATTTCTTTTAAAATTTCTTAATAACCCAGTCATTCATCATACTTCCATTGACTTCTCCCTATCTAATCCACATTCACACCTCAATTCAAACAATGGACTCTATAGCTTCTCATCTTAAAACAAGGTATGCTGTCATTGTACTGTTTTAGTTAAACCCCTGATAATGCTTTACAGCGAAACACAGAACTGTGTCCGGTTTATATAGAAGTGGTGACCAGAAGAAGCACTGTTGGATTATCTAGGAGAGAAAGAAGCAGCTGGACTTTGGGACATAAGATTTTGCAAATTTGATATCGGCAATGAGAAGAAACTGTATAAGTTGGAGAATTAAGTTTACTAGAAGATTAAACGCTGAAGATTCATAGTGACTTTTTATGATGGTGGTGAATGCATCTCATTGAATTAGAAAGTGGAGTATAAAAGGACGTTAATAGTATGAATATTTAAAGCTTAGAAGGTTTAAGAACTGTTTTTTGAGAATAAGATCATGTGGAGGGGCATTTTTGAAAGAAATGTCCAATATGCGATTTGGACGTCTTTGCAAAACGTCAAAATCCAGGGGCAGGGAAAACTGTATTTTCGAAATAAGATGGATGTCCATCTTTTGTTTCGAAAATACCATCAGAGACATCCAAATCTTTAAATTTGGATGTCCTTGGATTTGGACGTTTCTGACTTTCGGCGATTTTAGAAATCAAAGACGTCCATGTCTAAAACGTCCAAATGCAAGCCATTTGGATGTGGGAGGAGCCAGAATTTCTAGTGCACTGGTCCCCCTAACATGCCAGGACACCAATCGGGCACCCTAGGGGGTACTGCAGTGGACTTCATAAAATGCTCCCAGTTACATAGCTCCCTTACCTTGTGTGCTGAGCCCCCTAAAACCCACTACCCACAACTGTACACCACTACCATAGCCCTTATGGGTGAAGGGGGGCACCTATATATGGATACAGTGGGTTTGTGGTGGGTTTAGGAGAGCTCGCTGTTTCCTCCACAAATGTAACAGTTAGGAAGGGTATGGGCCTGGGTCCGCCTATCTGAAGTGCACTGCAGTACCCACTAAAACTGCTCCTGGGACCTTCATGTGCTGTCATGGACTTGAGTATGACATCTGAGGCTGGCACGAAATATTTTTAAAGATTTGTTTTGAGGGTAAGAGGGGGTTAGTGACCACTGGGGGAGTAACGGGAAGTCATCTCTGATTCCCTCCGGTAGTCATCTGGTCATTTCAGGCACCTTTTTGTGCCTTATTCATAAAAAAAAGACATCCAGGTGAAAACGTCCAAGTCTTAGGCACACCTAAGTCTCGCCTTCGCTATGGCTCCGACACGCCCCCTTGAAATTTGGATGTCCTTGTGACGGACTGCAGTTGGAGACGTCCAAAATCGGGTTTCGATTATACTGATTTGGATGTCTCTGGGAGATGGACATCCATCTTTCGATTTATGTCAAAAGATGGACGTCCTTGTCTTTCGAAAATGAGCCTGTTAGTTTGTGAGGACATTCTGCAACATCATCATACAGGGGGTTGTATTTAGTATAAAGATGAGAAAATATTTTGTTTTAAGATGAAAAACTATATAATCTACTGTTTGAATTGAGCTGTGAATGTGGATTAGATAGGGAAGAGTGAATGGGAAGTATGATGAATGATTGGGTTATTAAGACATTTTTAAAAGAAATGGAATTATGAGATATTGAATAAAAATTGTATTGTAATATAAAAAAACATTTAGTTACTGCGATTTTGAATATATCAATGCTGAGATTTACAGCTGCTTCCTTGCAAAAAAGTGCTCATTTGGGTCAGCCCTTTGCAGGAGGGATTAAGGGAATTCTCCATATGTTTATGTTGTTTGTGTTTACTAGAAAAGGAGAAAGAGAGGGAATTCCAAAGCACAAAAGCAACAACCAGAAGAATAAAGAGTTACTATTCCAGCTCCGGAGGCCCTTGGTGCTCTTTTGTTCTTCTGGTTGTTGCTTTTGCACTTTGGGATTTATGTTTACTAAACTTAATATATCATTTAAACTACATAGTATAAAGCAGCTTACACAAAAAATAAAATATTCACTTTTAAAAACAATAATAATTTATAGAATGCCAAAGTTCAATAGGAAAACCTAACCAGTCAGAAGGCAATACTGAAACCACATATACACTAACTATTAAACAATAAAACAAAATAAAACCATATCTTTCAATTTACAGTTTGCAGAACCCCTACTATGCAACAGCATCGTAATTCCTCATCAGAAAGGACCTGCTTAAAAAAACAAGGGGGGGGGGGGGGTCTGTTTACTAAGCCGTGCTAGCGGCTTCCGCATGGCTTTGCCGACAGCCCATTCACTTTGATGGCACTAGCACACAGCCAGCTGCATTAGCGGTTTAGTAAAACCCAGTGAAGGTTTTTATCAAGATGTTGAATTTTTCAACTTCTGCCTCTCCTCGGACAAATTTAAGGTGTCCTTTACAATGGTGCACTAGTGTTTTTAGTGCACATTATCCATATAGACGCCCATAATATTCCTATGGGCATCTAAACGGTTAGCAAGCATTAAAAATGGTAGTACACCTTTGTAAAAGGGGCCCTTAGGCAGCTCATTTCAATATTGTGGTGCCAACCCCCCCAAAAATGCTTTTTTTAGAGTCCACTGCTACAACGCTCGGTGTCTACTTGAGATATATGGAGTTAAGGAACTCAAATATGGAGGCTATTTTTGATAAAATGCAGCATAAGCCAATTTCAGCAACTTGAACTTTATTTGCTGCCAAATGGGGACCCAATGGTAATGCTTAAACAACGATATAACCAGCAGAATTTTCAATGCCGCTCATAACTCTGGAGTCATGTTGCCATCTAGGCCACTGCCCCATTCATCAACTCCACTAGTTGGCATGAGGTAAATAAGTACATAAGTATTGCCATACTGGGACAGACCAAGGGTCCATCAAGCCCAGCATCCAACAGTGACCAATCCAGGTCACAAATACCTGGCAAGATCCCAAAAAAAGTACAAAACATTTTATGCTGCTTGTCCCAGAAATATTTTCCCCAAGTCCAATTTAATAATGGTCTATGGACTTTTCCATCCGTCCAAATCTTTTTTTAAACTCTGCTAAGCTAACTGCCTTAACCACATTTTCTGGCAACGGATTCCAGAGTTGAATTACATATTGAGTGAAGAAACATTTTTAAATTTACTAGTTTGTAGCTTCATTGCATGCCCCCTAGTCCTAGTATTGTTGAAAAGCATAAACAGTCGCTTCACGTCTACCTGTTCCTCTCCACTCATTGTTTTATAGACCTCTATCATATCTCCCCTCAGCCGCCTTTTCTCCAAGCTGAAGAGCCCCAGCTGCTTTAGCCTTTCCTCATAGGAAAGACACCCCATCCCCTTTATCATTTTTGTCGCCCTTCTCTGCACTTTTTCTAATTCCACTATATCTCTTTTTAGATGCAGCGACCAGAATTGAACACAATATTCGAGGTGCGGTCGCACCATGGAGCAATGCAAAGGCCTTATAACGTCCTCATTTTGTTTTCCATTTCTTTCCTAATAATACCTAATATTCTATTTGCTTTCACTAACTACCCTTCTCCATTGAGATTACTGAGATTAACCCTACTCTCTGTTTTCTAGCTTTTAACCAGTTTTTAATCCACAATAGGACACTACCTCCTATCCCATGACTCTCCAATTTCCTCTGGAGTCTTTCATGAGGTACATTGTCAAACGCCTTCTGAAAATCCAGATATACAATATCAACTGGCTCACCTTTATCTACATGTTTGTTCACCCCTTCAAAGAAATGTAATAGATTGGTGAGGCAAGATTTCCCTTCACTAAATCCATGTTGGCTTTGTCTCATTAATCCATGCTTTTGAATATGCTCTGTAATTTTGTTCTTTATAATAGTCTCTCCCATTTTGCCCGGCACCGATGTAAGACATATTAGCATTTAAGTACATAAATATTTCTGAACTGTGTAATTCAGTGGAAGGTGTTAATGGAGCAAATATGAGTACTCCTTTCTCGGGTCATAATATTTTGTTTGTCAAATATTTCCTGAATATCTGCTTTTCCAACAGCTTTTATTCAGAAAAAGGTGAACATTTCTTATAAAGACCAACATGAATTTGCGTGAATCAACCCAAGATAGTCTTGCTCTTTGAAAAATAATAATCTAAATGCAGCAAGGGTTTGTGTAACTTACAGTATTATTTAAGCTGTGAATATAAGTGACAGCCCCACTCATATCCTCCCATGTTCCACCCATGAGGATGCCCCCAATATCTAAAAGTATAATGAAAACTTTTTTAGCTTTCTAAGCAAATCATTTTGTATTTGCTGAAACATTTGGTTTTTTCCCTATTTTTCAGTAGCCTGATAACAACAATAATGTAATTTATATTGGACATAAGTTATATGGAAATACATTCTGGAATGCTTGCTTGATTGCAACTATAATCCTCATTCAATGCAGCAGATTTTCTCCCCACCATGATTTTTAATGCATCCATGTTGGCTTTATATTCTGTTTTGTAGTAGCAATCTCCTGTCAGTCTCAGTTATAAATCTAGTTTTTCAATATTGTTTGTAGCCCAAATGTCACCATGTCTTTTCCAGAAAGTTCACTCTTAAAACTAATTTGGCTTCTGTACTTTTACGCAAATACCACTAGTAAATAACTTTCTGGAAAATGGAGTAGATTAACAGATGAAATCGTGTGTGAAAACAATTGTATCTATTCCTATTATAGAAACCTTTCTTAAATGTTTTGGTATTAATAAATACTGTACAAAATAAAACGGAGAAGAAGAAAAGCTACTGAACTGATAAAAAAAAATTATTAATAAATAAGTCGTTTGTTAATGGTGAAAGGTCAAGTAATGCATCTTGGATTACTCTGGGACATATAGTTGTGGCAGGGCACCAAAATGTTCCTCTTTTACAATGAAGAAATGTATTTATTTACTAGATTTGTAGATCGTCCAAACTCCATGGGTCAAGGCAGGTTACAATCATACCTTTCAAACATTTACAATACAGCTAACAATACAAGAACTCTGTTCACAATACATCAATTCAACTGCTTTCTTATGCATGCTAGTATGGCTGTGTTTCCTTCCTTCTTGCCCATCATCACTGGTTACCAATTTCATTTCATATTCAGCACAAGATTCTGACTTTGACTCAAAAGGCTCTTCACTCTGGTTGCCCTTCTTACCTCATGTCCATTTTCACTCTGTATGTACCTACAGAAGCTCTCTGCGCTTTCTCACAACATCACCTTACAGTGCCCTTTGTTCATTGTCATGGCTTGAATCAACCCGCCACTCCTTACTTATGGAATTCCCTACCTGAAGATATTTGTTACGAGCAGTGATAAATTACATTTAGATCATCTTTTCACTAGGGCCTTTTCAGGAGGCTAACTGTGCCATGTGGTCCGTGGACCGATGTGGTCTGCTATCAAAACAGCAGCAGCTTTGAACTTATCTCTCTAGTTCTCTCTTCTGTTTTTAACAAATTGTGGGGTCCTTTTACTAAGATGTGCTAAAAGATTTAGCATGCATTAATGATTATCATGTGCTAAATGATAAGACGTCCCTAGGACTATAATGGGTATCTTATCATTTAGTACACACTAATCATTAGCAGAGGAGTAGCCTAGTGGTTAGTGCAGTGGACTTTGATCCTGGGGAACTGAGTTTGATTCCTACTGCAGCTCTTTGTGACTCTGGGCAAGTCATTTAACCCACCATTGCCCCTGGTACAAAATAAGTACCTGAATATATGTAAACCACTTTGAATGTAGTTGCAAAAACCTCAGAAAGGTGGTATATAAAGTCCCATTTCCCTTTCCCTATTTGAGATTCTACATGGAATGTTGCTACTATTGAGATTCTGTTGCTATTATTTGAGATTCTATATGGAATGTTAATGTTGCTATTCCACTATCAACATTCCACGTAGAAGCCTGCCCTTGCAGATCAGTAACGTACGTGCAGGATGTCAGACTCACAGAAACAGAAGCCTGCGCAGCCGCGTTGCTGATCTGCAAGGGCAGGCTTCTACATGGAATGTTGCTAGTGGAGGAGTAGCCTAGTGGTTAGTGCAGTGGACTTTGATACTGGGGAACTGAGTTCAACCACTGCAGCTCCTTGTGACTCTGGGTAAGTCACTTAACCCTCCATTGCCCCTGCTACAAAATAAGTACCTGAATACATGTAAACCACTTTGAATGTAGTTGGAAAAACCTCAGAAAGGCAGTATATCAAGTCCCATTTCCCATTAGTGCATACTAAATTCGTGACTGCATCTTAGTAAACAGACTCCTGTAGTTCTTTTCTGATTTCCATAATTTTACATTTTTTTTTATTGTAAACTGCTTTTATTTTAATTTGAAAGGCAGTATATCAGGCCACAATAAACATAAATAATATATTCAACAAAACAGAACATCAGCAAAATAACCTCAAAAACAGCATGTCGCCAAAGCCTAAGAGATATGCTTCTCTAAATAAATATGTCTTCAGTAGCTGACAAAATTCCTGAATGTCCCAAACTCTACACAAAATATATGGTAACAAATTCTACAAGGATGGTGCATAACATGGGAAAGCTCACATATGAATCAGGAATAGTTTATTTTCTAATAATGGAGCAACTGCAAAGGTAAACTGAGAGCTCAGAAATAATGGATGAACATGTGTGTGTGATGATAGAAATATGCACATGCACTCATTATATAGATCTTGGTGAAACTTAAATCAAAACCAATTCCCAAAACACAATAGTGAGATGCAAAAATGTATTGCTACACCAAGGGGGTCTTTTACTAAAGCTTAGCTCGAGTTATCTGCAGCATGGCCCATTTTATTCCTATGGGCCCTGCTGCAGATAACTCGAGCTAATCTGTAGTAAAAGACCCCCTAAGACAGAAAAAGATAGAAAGAAAAAAAGCCTCAAAGAGCTTCAGGTCAAACAGAACCTTCAGAGATGGAACTTTTCATCCTAGGCATAAAAAACCTTCCTGATTAACAATCTATATAATTTATTAATCTGTATTTTGATAATCTGCAAACTTCAAAGTCCAAAGTCCAGTATCAAATAGTGCAAGTAATAGCTAAGAAGCTCAACTCATGCACTTATCTTTCAGTATTCAGGATGGGCTGCAATCCAGCACTGAGCCATCTTCACACTTCATCCTGCAGTAGGCAAGATTCCAAACTAACGACCAATGATGGCCAGCGTTTCACTATGCTGCTTCAGGGTCATATGATCTGGGACTGTTAATAAAGAAAACATTAGGCTCATAATTCATGCAGAAATTCAAGCTTACAAACCAACTTGTTCTCACATACTTTTTAACAGCATGCTCCTGCTGCTTTCTCATGGCTCTCGTAGCCTCTCCAAAATGGTTGCCCTCTTTATTATGTGACATCAAACACTACTAACTCTTTCATCCAATCAGATGTACAACAGGAATGACCAAGTACATTGAAAGAAAAAAGACACTTTAATAAAAATGGCATCACTCAATCTGTGAATTCAAATCATTGGGTTCCAAGGTGTTTAAACGAAAAATCCATTTCTGCTCATGCCGAAGTAATATCTTGCATCTGTCTCCTTCTCTGAGGAATGGGACAATCCATTGCAGTACAATACAATGCAATGTATCAAACATGTGGTCATATTGAACACAATGGGGCCAATATTCAGATGTGAGAGTTAGCCCAGTTGTGGTCACCGCTAAACCCAGATATTCAATGTCAGGCCGTTTCTGGTAACTGGCATTGAATATCTGATTTTTTTTTGGCCAGTGTCATAGGATCCTAAAATATAGCAGGTTCAGTCATCAAATTACACATAGTGCATTCTACCACACTGCCTATGTCCAACCACTGGAACACAATCTTCATTCCTAAACTCTTTAAATGGTAGAACTGATGGACCAATTAACTCTTTTAAATTCTTTCCACGGCTGAAGGCAAACATCACTGAAGAATTCACAAAAATAAGTGAGGTGGTCATGATATCCCAATGCTTACAAACTGCACTCACCAAATTAGGGGCAAGTAGACTGTATCTCATCATATATGTAAAGACAGAGTCATCTTCTTCGTCATGTTGACATGGTGTTAGTAGCAGATATCTATTGTTAAAATTTGCTCTCTGATACACCCACTTTATAACTTGAGGGTATCCATGTTGTTGTAACCTGCTTAACAAATCAACAAATAAACTCTCTGTCTTCAGAACATATACGGCAATACTAAATAAATTGTGAGAATGGGAGACTGCCTTTAAGTGCGGGTGGATGACAGCTCTCATAATCCTTTCTCTTCCATACATGTACATTTCCCCCTCTCCCTTCCCTCCTATCTAAGTGCAACCTTTCCCCCTCTCCCTTCCCATCATGTAGCACCTTTCCCTCCTTGCCTCCCCCCAATGCAGCACCTCTCTCCCTGAGGCAGCAGTCGCTGCTGCCTGTGGCAGCTTCGAAAATCAAAATGGTGGCTGCGACCTCTTGCAGTAGTCTCGCAAGAGTTCACGGCCAGCATTTAGAACTGAGGTGCCAGCATGGGAAGCAGCGATTGCTGCCCAACCAACACTAAAGCCCCCTCCATGAATTGGGGGAAAGCCCCAAGTCCCTGGATCTACTTGAACCATTCAGGTAGGTCCGGGGACTCGGGGCTTTTGTGTGCAGCTTTCACTAGGGGTGCAATGAAGATTTTTGAGATTCCAGGTAAGAATACTTTTTTTTTTATCTGTTTCCATGTATCTACCTTGTAATCACGGTGATCACTATGGGCTCTCTGGAAGTCTTACACACTGACTGGTCTTGTCAATCACAAGGGGTAACACGGGTTTTTCTACCAGTGCCTAAAATGAGCTGTGTGGCCACATGTAACACTAGCTACAGGGATCAAAAGGTAAAGCCAGGCTGGCAAACCATGAGAACTACATTGCTAAAATCAACCCAAGGCATAATAAGCACCTGCACAACAGTATGAAAATCTGCAGCATCCAAAACAGGATGCAGATGCCACACTACTATCAATTAATAAAATTGTTCCAGATTACAGCAGAAATATGGGAACAAAAATTTAGCTGAGTATCCAAAATCACCTCAAGGTACTAGACTTCAGTGCACTCAATAATATCCTCATTGGCTTTCCAGATCAAAGAAAGAGGGACAAAAATCCTACTTTGAGTAACAAAAAGAGCTCTAATTTTGTGATAATTCACTGACAGAACACGGCCAGCCAACCAAAAAAGCACTTCCCTGAATGTATGAAACGGCTGAAGAACCAACTCTCTCAATTTCAATGAACTTTCCTAAAAAAAAAATAAAGGAAGACTAAAAATAGGTTGATAAGAGCTGGGCTGCAGGAGATCTAAACGTATTTATTTACAGACACTTGATATACTGCCAATCACACCAGACTGCTGCTAGGCAGTTTAGAAAATTAAGCTTAATGAAGGGAAATTGCAATTGTAGAGAGGAAAGTGGATGAAGTATAGGGAAATAATTAGTGACAAAATGAGAGAGGAGGGAATGGGAAGAAAAAGAAGGGGTGGAGAAGGAAAGGAATCACAGGGAGCCGGGGGTGGGGGTTCTGCAAATGTGACAGGCAGAAAGAGAGGAAGGAATCAGCCAAATGTGAACTAGAATAGCAAAGTCTTTCGTTTTTTTTAAACTGTGAAAAAAGGCCTTTAGTCATGATGGCTAAGGGAAGAGGGGTTGCAAAGATGCTATATATACAGGATTGAATGAGGGACTGATTAAAAAACCTCAGATGCTGCAGAATATGGCCAAATGGCTGATTCATCTAAGTATGAACCTGTTTCCCTTTTGCTGTTGAATCTTCACTGGCTTCCAGTTAAGCTATGTACTATGACTTTTCTTATTCTTCATGGTTTTTCACCTTTGTACTTGGTTCATTTAATTCATTTAACATGCATGATAGACTGCCATTACTTTCACAATACCTGACTCCAAAGCGAGTGATTTATGAAATCATATTTAAAGGTATGTTTTCTTATCAATCTACTTGGTGGAATTTGCTTTTCCCAAGTGTTCAGAAGATAACTAATTATACTTTGTTTACAAAGGGGCTCATTTTCGAAAGAGAAGAATGTCTAAAAAGTGGCATAAGACAGCATTTGGAAGTTTTTCTCACAAAAACATCCAAATCAGTATTTTCAAAACCTATTTTTCAGATGTTTTTCTATGCGGTTCATCTGCGGTGCGTCCAAATCTCAAGGGGACATGTTGTGGCCATGTTAAGGGCAGGATTTGGGAATTCCTAAGACTTAAACGTTTTTCAGCCATAATGGAATAAAATAAAACTAAAACTAAGATATTTTGAGCTAGACCTCTTTTCATAATGAATATGGCACAAACAGGTGCCCTAAATGACCAGATGACCACTGGAGGGAATCAGGGATGACCTTCCAATACCACCCCCAGTGGTCACTGACCCACTCCCATCCAAAAAAATTGTGAATAAAAATATGACTTACCAGTCTCTATGACAGCCTCAGATGTTATAGCCAGGTCTATTAGAGCAGCATGCAGGTTCCTGGAGTAGTGTAGTGGTTGGTGCAGTGTACTATGGAGTGAGGAACTTGGGTCCCTATCACCCTCTACCTGTCACACTTGTGGTGGAAACTGTGACCCGTCCCAAACTCACCAAAACCCTACTGTACCCACATACAGGTGCCCCCTTCAACCATAAGGGCTATTATAGTGGTGTACAGAGGGAAGCAGTAGGTTTTAGGTGGGTTTTAGAGGGCTCAGAGGACAAGATAAGGGAGCAAAGATGAGATGTGTACCTGGGATCATTTTTATGAAGTGCACAGGAGTGCCCCCTAGGGTGCCCCATTGCTCTTCTGGGATGTCTGGGGGGACCAGTCTGCTAAACTTTCTGGCTCCTCCTACATCTCAATGGCTTGATTTTCTACATTTTGCACTTATTTGTTTTTTTTTCTAAAATAGATCAAAAACTAAAACATTCAAAGCACAAAACCTTGTTCGAAATAGTATTTTTGAAATAAAAGATAGACATTTTTTCTTTTTCAAAAATGACCTTCTTTCCTATTTGGATTTTGAATGTTTTGTGCAAAACATCCAAAGTCAGACTTAGATGTTACATTGAAAATGCCCTTCAAAGGCGCTTAAGAATTATCTCTTTTAATCTTGTTATAAATCATCCTAATGTATTTGCTGTAAACATTATTGTGTTTCTATTATAGTTTTAATTATTATTGTCCTTTTTGGGGATTTATCCAGTTTTTCTTTGAAGTTTGTAAACTGCATATGTAACCCGCTCCTCTCGCTTAGCCGGCTCTTTTTATCTCCGCCGAGAGCTGACCTTGGGGTTTGTGAGACTGGGTGTGAACTACTCACTTCAGGTTCCTTCTGATTCCAACCCAGGAGCCACACAGTAGTCAGGAGAGTCCAGAAAATTAACTGAACTTTATTTAATAAATTAGAACTCAGTAACGATTGTCATAAAAGTCGTCAGCATACAGTTGTGATGGCATAACAGCCTTGATCTTACAAAGTCACAAGAGCAGATAACTTTTCCTTTTTGGGTTATGCATGTTAGCAAAACCCTTTAAGCCTGATCTGTAGCCAGATGACACCCCAAAGTCAGTTTCTCTGATGTAACACCATTACCATTGGACATTTGGATTCAGCATTACTGTCCCAGCCTTTCATTGTCAGCATAGTAATAAGAACCACAGCCTTGAGACTGAATCAAAAGGGGAAGCAGGGTCAAAAATATATTGAGGAGTGCTGGGGCAAGAATAGACCTCTAAGGAACACCATAGGGAGAAGGATAAGAAGAAGAACAGGAACAACCACCATCGACTTGAAATGACCTTTTAGAAAGGTAAGACTGAAACCAGTCCTTGCTCCTAGTTTGGCCTATGTCTAAATAGATGTGATGAAGGACGGCCTATGTATCCATCAATAAAAGTACGTGTGTCCATAAGCCCATATAAATGTCTTCTGGAAATTGCCCTCATTAAGAATATATTTATAAAACAAAGTTTAGAAGTATGATGTTCAAATATATGTACTTGCAGTATTGTGGAATGATCATGATTCTTAATTGTCAAAATCTTGGGGGTGGGGGATTTGCTAGGAGTATAAAAGTTAATAGTGAAGGAGCACAAGACTGACGTTTCACCTAATGTACCTAATACCATTGCACCGGCCCTGCCTGTAGATCCATGCTTTCAAGTTCTTTTTAACATTGTACTCAACCTAATTCTAAAGGAAGATTATTCTACAACTTAGAACCTAACAGCCCAAATGTTCACATACAAATACAATGTAATCTAATTTTATTTGATACTACGAAAAGGCCTTATTGAGAAGATAGTAACTGTTTTGAAGGTTCATACTTTACTAAAAGATCTCACAAACCTAGGCCCTTCCTCATGCAACATGCTGTTCAATGGGTAACCAATATGACTCTGCTAAAATGTGAGTATTATGATCGTGTGTCCTTCTACTCAAAAAAAGAAGGGTAGCAGTATTTTGCATTATTTGTAACCTTTTAGTTGATATTTTGGGAAGAATATTCACATCTAAGCAACAAAATCACCACTTATACTTATAGCGGGGATGGGACGACTTCCCTATCAAGAAAGACTAAGGAGGCTAGGGCTTTTCAGCTTGGAGAAGAGACGGCTGAGAGGAGACATGATAGAGGTATATAAAATAATGAGTGGAGTGGAACAGGTGGATGTGAAGTGTCTGTTCATGCTTTCCAAAAATACTAGGACTAGGGGGCATGCGATGAAACTACAGTGTAATAAATTTAAAACAAATCAGAGAAAATGTTTCTTCAACACATAATTCAACTCTGGAATTCGTTGCCAGAGAACGTGGTGAAGGCGGTTAGCTTGGCAGAGTTTTAAAAGGGGTTAGATGGTTTCCTAAAGGACAAGTCCATAAACCACTACTAAATGGACTTGGGAAAAATCCACAATTCCAGGAATAACATGTATAGAATGTTTGTACGTTTGGGAAGCTTGCCAGGTGCCCTTGGCCTGGATTGGCCGCGTCGGGGACAGGATGCTGGGCTCGATGGACCCTTTGGTCTTTTCCCAGTGTGGCCTTACTTATGTACTTCTTAAGGGGTCCTTTTACTAAGCCTCAGTAGCATTTTTAGCTTGCGATAGAAATCAGCTGGTGGTAAACGCTGAGATGCCCTTAGGAATATAATGGGCGTCTCAGCCTTTACCGCCAGCTGATTTCTACCTTGAGCTAAAAATGCTACCGCAGCTTAGTAAAAGACCCCCTAAACCCCCAATAGAGGCTGCTCTTTTTTTTTGAATGTGTACAATTATAAAATGACTTTTTCTCACTTCTGTGCTGCTAAATATTTGTGTATTTTCTGCAGCTGTATATGCATTTTACAAAATGTTCCATAGTCAGCAAACCTTTTATAATACACTATCACATTTTTGTACACATCGACCTAAATGTCTGTTCCCAATTCTAGACACCCTATAAAAATTTAGGATGATGATTTATAATTTAATTCTACCCTATCACTAGTGCATCGTACTAATTTAGACACTCCCTAGCCTTGTTAGTCACCTGAAAATGATCATCTATGGATTCTTGTTTGAGAAGTGCCACACACAAATGTATAAGAAGGGAAAGAAATATCTATTTTCCGCTTTCATGCCTTAGGAACCTTTTTACTAAACTGTGTTAAGCACTAATGCGTGCATACCGCAGCAAAAAATGGCTAATCATGGGGCATGCTGAGATGTCCTGCAGTAATGTTTAGATGTGTGAGCACTACCCACGCACCAAAAAATAAAATTATGTTTTAGCACTGTGGGCAGATTTTGGGGTAGAAAGTGATGCATTAACCAATTACATGCTTAGCACATGAGCCCTTACCGCTTACATAATGGGCGGTGGTAGGGGTTCATGCACTAATGGCCATATGCTTATGAGAAAATTAGCATGTGGCCATTAATATGGAAAATAGAAAAATCAGCCATTTTACCCTGGCAGAAAAATGGCCTTAGTGCGTGTGAATGACCCATGTATGGTTATGCTGAGGCACATTTTACCGCAGTTTGGTAAAAATGCCCCTTTTGGGCTCATTTTCGAAAGAGAAGTACATAAGTACATAAGCATCGCCATGCTGGGACAGACCAAGGGTCCATCGAGCCCAGCACCCTGTCACCGACAGTGGCCAAAAGAACAAGCAATTTCTCCCGCCCATCCTAGAAATACTGTATCATTCCCACGTCCATTCAATAACATTCTATGGCTTTTTCCTCCAGGAAGCTCTCCAACCTTTTTTTGAAGTCCGCTAAGTTAACCGCCTTAACCACTTTTTCTGGCAGTGAATTCCAGAGTTTAACTACACGTTGAGGGAAGAAAAATTTCCTCCGATTCGTTTTAAATTTACCACACTGCAGCTTCATCACATGCCCCCTTGTCCTAGTGTTTTTGGAAAGCGTAAACAGATGCTCCACATCTACCCGTTCCATTTCACTCATTATCTTATAGACCTCTATCATATCTCCCCTCAGCTGCCTTTTCTCCAAGCTGAAGAGCCCCAGCCTCTTCAGCCTTTCCTCATAGGGAAGTTGTCCCATCCCCTGTATCATCTTTGTCGCCCTTCTCTGCACCTTTTCCAATTCCACTATATCTTTTTTCAGGTGTGGCGACCAGAATTGAACACAATACTCGAGGTCTTTTGACATAAATCGGAAGATGGACGTCCTTCTCACAGAAACGTCCAAATCTGTATAATCGAAAGCCGATTTTGGACGTCCTCAACTGCACTCCATCGCAGGGATGGCCAAAGTTCATGGGGGCGTGTCGTAGGCATAGCGAAGGCGTGACTTGAGCATGCCTAACAATTGGATGTCCTTGACCCATAATCGAAAAAAAAGAAGGATGTCCCTGATGAACATTTGGACGTTTTCACCCGGACCTGTTTTTATTATGACTAAGGCACAAAAGGTGCTGGAAGTGACCAGATAACCACCGGAGAGAATTGGGGATGACCTCCCGTTACTCCCCTAGAGGTCACTAACCCCCTCCCACCCTCAAAAAACATCTGTAAAAATATTTTGTGCCAGCCTCAGATGTGATACTCAGGTCCATGACAGCAGTATGCAGGTCCCTGGAGCAGTTTTAGTGGGTGAGTGCACTTCAGCCAGGCGGACCCAGCCCCACCCCCCCTACCTGTTACGTTTGTGGAGGAAACCACAAGCCCTCCAAAACCCACCATAAACCCATTGTATCACACATCTAGGTGCCCCCTTCACCCGTAAGGGCTATGGTAGTGGTGTACAGTTGGGGGTAGTGGGTTTTGGGGGGCTCAGCACACAAGGTAAGGGAGCTATATACAGTGGGGGAAATAAGTATTTGATCCCTTGCTGATTTTGTAAGTTTGCCCACTGACAAAGACATGAGCAGCCCATAATTGAAGGGTAGGTTATTGGTAACAGTGAGAGATAGCACATCACAAATTAAATCCGGAAAATCACATTGTGGAAAGTATATGAATTTATTTGCATTCTGCAGAGGGAAATAAGTATTTGATCCCCCACCAACCAGTAAGAGATCTGGCCCCTACAGACCAGGTAGATGCTCCAAATCAACTCGTTACCTGCATGACAGACAGCTGTCGGCAATGGTCACCTGTATGAAAGACACCTGTCCACAGACTCAGTGAATCAGTCAGACTCTAACCTCTACAAAATGGCCAAGAGCAAGGAGCTGTCTAAGGATGTCAGGGACAAGATCATACACCTGCACAAGGCTGGAATGGGCTACAAAACCATCAGTAAGACGCTGGGCGAGAAGGAGACAACTGTTGGTGCCATAGTAAGAAAATGGAAGAAGTACAAAATGACTGTCAATCGACAAAGATCTGGGGCTCCACGCAAAATCTCACCTCGTGGGGTATCCTTGATCATGATGAAGGTTAGAAATCAGCCTACAACTACAAGGGGGGAACTTGTCAATGATCTCAAGGCAGCTGGGACCACTGTCACCACGAAAACCATTGGTAACACATTACGACATAACGGATTGCAATCCTGCAGTGCCCGCAAGGTCCCCCTGCTCCGGAAGGCACATGTGACGGCCCGTCTGAAGTTTGCCAGTGAACACCTGGATGATGCCGAGAGTGATTGGGAGAAGGTGCTGTGGTCAGATGAGACAAAAATTGAGCTCTTTGGCATGAACTCAACTCGCCGTGTTTGGAGGAAGAGAAATGCTGCCTATGACCCAAAGAACACCGTCCCCACTGTCAAGCATGGAGGTGGAAATGTTATGTTTTGGGGGTGTTTCTCTGCTAAGGGCACAGGACTACTTCACCGCATCAATGGGAGAATGGATGGGGCCATGTACCGTACAATTCTGAGTGACAACCTCCTTCCCTCCGCCAGGGCCTTAAAAATGGGTCGTGGCTGGGTCTTCCAGCACGACAATGACCCAAAACATACAGCCAAGGCAACAAAGGAGTGGCTCAGGAAGAAGCACATTAGGGTCATGGAGTGGCCTAGCCAGTCACCAGACCTTAATCCCATTGAAAACTTATGGAGGGAGCTGAAGCTGCGAGTTGCCAAGCGACAGCCCAGAACTCTTAATGATTTAGAGATGATCTGCAAAGAGGAGTGGACCAAAATTCCTCCTGACATGTGTGCAAACCTCATCATCAACTACAGAAGACGTCTGACCGCTGTGCTTGCCAACAAGGGTTTTGCCACCAAGTATTAGGTCTTGTTTGCCAGAGGGATTAAATACTTATTTCCCTCTGCAGAATGCAAATAAATTCATATACTTTCCACAATGTGATTTTCCGGATTTAATTTGTGATGTGCTATCTCTCACTGTTACCAATAACCTACCCTTCAATTATGGGCTGCTCATGTCTTTGTCAGTGGGCAAACTTACAAAATCAGCAAGGGATCAAATACTTATTTCCCCCACTGTACCTGGGAGCACTTTATGAAGTCCACTGCAGTGCCCCCTAGGGTGCCCGGTTGGTGTCCTGGCATGTCAGGGGGACCAGTGTACTACAAATGCTGGCTCCTCCCATGACCAAATGGCTTGCATTTGGTCATTTCTGAGATGGACGTCCTTGGTTTTGAAAATCGCTGAAAATCAGAAACATCCATCTCTAAGAACAACCAAATTTAAGGATTTGGATGTCCCTGACAGTATTTTCAAAAATATGGGTTTCTACGCCCCTGGATTGGGACATTTTGCAAGGATGGCCAAATTGAAATGTGAATGTCCCTTTTGAAAATGCCCCTTCATGTCTTTTAAGATAATTTGAATTTTGCTCACACCTTTTTCAGCTTAAGATGGGTTACATTCAGGTACCCTGGATATTTCTCTGTCCCTGGAGGGCTCACAATCTGTTTGCACCTGAGGCAATGGAGGGTTAAGTGATATGACCAAGATCACAAGGAGCAGCAGCAGGATTTGAACCAGCCACTTCTGGATGTCAAGACTGGTGCTCTAACCACTAGGCTACTCCTCCACTCTAAATCAATATTCAGACTCCGCAGTCAGTGTAATACCTGAATATTCACTGTCAGCTGCTATTCATGTATCAGCACTAAATATTTGGATATAAAAGGACAGAGCTGTAATTATCCAGGTAATAGTGATATTCAGACACCTCACGTGGCTAACCATCCAATAACTGTCCTAAGTTATCCAGGCAGCTATCAGGATGCCAGCAGTGAATATTGTCGGTCTCCAGGTAACCCCATGCTCTGCTCCCAGATCACCTTGCTGTTAGCAGGATAGCAGTGGTGAGGTCTAGAGATTTTCAGCGCCATTATCTGCATAATATTGCTGAAAATCTGTGTATAGCTCTTGTTTGTTTATATGCGTTGCCTATTGTGATGTTTCATTTGGTTTATATTTAGGGCCATGGGCATGGCTACCATAGAGCGAACCCAGCAAAAAGCCTGGGCCCCCCCATGGGTAGGGGCTCCTGGACTACTGAAGGTTTAATTTTGGTAAGTAAAAACAAATCTGAGGCAGATGGTGGTGATCAGAAGTGAGCGCAGCCCACAGTGCACTTCTAGCTTTGGTGTCCAGATAACTATCCGGTCAAGCAGGCCTAACTTGCCCAGAGAGCTTTCTGGGTACTTGGATATCACCAGTACCCAGATAACTTCTGGAAGTCAGAAAGGGCTTCTTTTACAAAGCCGTGCTACTGACTCGCGATGCGGCAAATGGCAGGAAACCCATTCAATTCCTATGGGCTTCCTCTCATTTGCCAAGTGGGGATTGCTAGCGCAGCTTTGCAAAAGAAGCCCTGAGTGCCTAATATTCAGTGCAGGTACAAGTTTCATTAAAACGAGCGTGCAGTGCAACTGAAAATAGAACAGGGCGCCAGGCAATGTGAGACCAGCATGGGACAAACGCTTTAGCTGGCGGGGGCTGGGGACCCCTGTCAGCAATGGGGGGGGGGGAGCGGTGGTGGGGGCAGAGGCGGCAGCAGGGAGATGGTAGGGGCCGTGAGGGAGTAACGTGGAGGCGGGAGGGCGGGCCAAAATGTGCCCCCCACCTTAGGTTCTGGCCCCCCCTCCCATCAAGGTCTGGCTATGCCCCTGGCTGGTACTCAGATAAGGGGCCAGCTCTGAATATTCAGGCACAAATCAACCCATGGCAGTCAGTGTTTATGAAAACATTGACTGCCACTCGCTTAATATCGGAGGGACTAAGATTACAATTTAAAAACACCTAAGAATAGAAGCCCTAGTTATGTTCTTTCCACTTTTATTATTATTGTCTGTAAAGTTGTTCAGACAGCTTAATTGCCATCCATTTGTTTTTATCTGATTTATTGATTTCATTAATGAAATGTATCACTTCAAATAGCTGTCTTGAGGTTGTACCCAAGCACTCAGCTACATCTGTAATCACTAAGGGAGCCATCTGTCATTCGTTTTTTAGACTTTGATGATCAGAGAGATGGGAGCTGATAAGCAATTTTACTAGAATTGCAAGTATATTAAATTTAAGGTTTCTGTTTCAAAAATGAGCTTGCAGGAAAAAAAACGATACAAATAACAAGAAGAATTTTTATTTCCATTCAGATCATTCAGCAAATAGCTAAGAATTAAAAATGCCAAGAGAAAATGCCTTTTAACTGAACTGAGGTCTGTGATGCAGCCTCTTATATTGCCTGGACTCTACTAGGGACATGCAGTCATTTGAAACAACGGGCACCATTTTAAAAAATGGCATTAGTTGGGCAGGAACAACCGGGGATTGCGTCCACCCATTTATTACTCCTTTCATTGCTGGTAAACTGGGAGGGGTGTCCTGAAGTGGTTGGTGGTAAGCTAGAGTGGGGGAGGGGGCATGCTTGTAGGTTGTAGTATTATTGTGTGATATTGTGAAATGGAGTGCACTGAAACAGAAACAAAATATAACAAATAAAAAGCAAGAAAACAAAACAAAGGCCATTGCACCAGTGACAGTGAGATGACACAAAACAAAAGCTTTAGACTGGGCTACTCATGACTAACCCCAAAGGATATCTGAAGCCCTAGACAACCCTTTAGCTACAGTGGGGGAAATAAGTATTTGATCCCTTGCTGATTTTGTAAGTTTGCCCACTGACAAAGACATGAGCAGCCCATAATTGAAGGGTAGGTTATTGGTAACAGTGAGAGATAGCACATCACAAATTAAATCCGGAAAATCACATTGTGGAAAGTATATGAATTTATTTGCATTCTGCAGAGGGAAATAAGTATTTGATCCCCCACCAACCAGTAAGAGATCTGGCCTCTACAGACCAGGTAGATGCTCCAAATCAACTCGTTACCTGCATGACAGACAGCTGTCGGCAATGGTCACCTGTATGAAAGACACCTGTCCACAGACTCAGTGAATCAGTCAGACTCTAACCTCTACAAAATGGCCAAGAGCAAGGAGCTGTCTAAGGATGTCAGGGACAAGATCATACACCTGCACAAGGCTGGAATGGGCTACAAAACCATCAGTAAGACGCTGGGCGAGAAGGAGACAACTGTTGGTGCCATAGTAAGAAAATGGAAGAAGTACAAAATGACTGTCAATCGACAAAGATCTGGGGCTCCACGCAAAATCTCACCTCGTGGGGTATCCTTGATCATGAGGAAGGTTAGAAATCAGCCTACAACTACAAGGGGGGAACTTGTCAATGATCTCAAGGCAGCTGGGACCACTGTCACCACGAAAACCATTGGTAACACATTACGACATAACGGATTGCAATCCTGCAGTGCCCGCAAGGTCCCCCTGCTCCGGAAGGCACATGTGACGGCCCGTCTGAAGTTTGCCAGTGAACACCTGGATGATGCCGAGAGTGATTGGGAGAAGGTGCTGTGGTCAGATGAGACAAAAATTGAGCTCTTTGGCATGAACTCAACTCGCCGTGTTTGGAGGAAGAGAAATGCTGCCTATGACCCAAAGAACACCGTCCCCACTGTCAAGCATGGAGGTGGAAATGTTATGTTTTGGGGGTGTTTCTCTGCTAAGGGCACAGGACTACTTCACCGCATCAATGGGAGAATGGATGGGGCCATGTACCGTACAATTCTGAGTGACAACCTCCTTCCCTCCGCCAGGGCCTTAAAAATGGGTCGTGGCTGGGTCTTCCAGCACGACAATGACCCAAAACATACAGCCAAGGCAACAAAGGAGTGGCTCAGGAAGAAGCACATTAGGGTCATGGAGTGGCCTAGCCAGTCACCAGACCTTAATCCCATTGAAAACTTATGGAGGGAGCTGAAGCTGCGAGTTGCCAAGCGACAGCCCAGAACTCTTAATGATTTAGAGATGATCTGCAAAGAGGAGTGGACCAAAATTCCTCCTGACATGTGTGCAAACCTCATCATCAACTACAGAAGACGTCTGACCGCTGTGCTTGCCAACAAGGGTTTTGCCACCAAGTATTAGGTCTTGTTTGCCAGAGGGATCAAATACTTATTTCCCTCTGCAGAATGCAAATAAATTCATATACTTTCCACAATGTGATTTTCCGGATTTAATTTGTGATGTGCTATCTCTCACTGTTACCAATAACCTACCCTTCAATTATGGGCTGCTCATGTCTTTGTCAGTGGGCAAACTTACAAAATCAGCAAGGGATCAAATACTTATTTCCCCCACTGTATGTACACTCCACAGGTGGCTCAAGACCCTACTCCCTTATATCTACTGTCTCCCCTTCCCAAGTGTCCATCATCTCTCCTTTCTTACCCTACTGCCCTTAGATGTCCAGTATCTCCCTTTCTCTTCCTCCCTCCCCATTTTGGCATCTCCCCTTCCCTATTCTCACCTTCTCCATAGGTTTCCAGGATTTTACCTTTTCTTCCCCCCCCCCCCCCCCCCCCCCCATTACTTCATGTCTAGCACTTTCCCTTCTCTCTCTTCATCCAGGTTTCCAGCATTTCCCTGCATGCTGACAGTTTTAGGGGTCCTTTTACTAAGGTGTGTGTTTTGGGCACTCGCAGATTCATTTTTTTAAAACTTTTTGCTGAAAATTGACGTGGCAAAATAAAAATTGGCACGTGTCCATTTTGAGTCTGAGACCTTACCACCAGCCATTAACTTAGCGGTAAGGTCTCACGCATTAACCAGGCGGTAATGACCTATGCACATCAAATGCCACTTGGCGTGTGTACTGGATGCGTGCCAGAAAATAAAAATTATATTTCGGATGTGCGTATTAGACGTTCGCCAAAAATGAAATTACTGCAAGAGCCACGCGGTAGCCGGGCGGTAACTCCAAATACTAATTGCACATAACCAGTTTGCACCTGAGAGTTTTTCTTTTATGCTTCAACTTTTAGGTGGCAGAAATAGTAAATGATTAATTTTGTCTTTTCTATTGATGAAGAGAGTAAAGTTTAAAACTGCCCATGAAAGGTCTTTTGGTTATGGTGCAATTAGTATTTGAAATTCTTTACCTTTAAACAATAGACCAATTTTGACATATGAAATTTAGAAATAAACTGAAAACGTATTTTGTTGTCGTTTCTATGCACTGATTGTTTATATATGTTATTTCATTTAAGATTGTAGATTGGTTGATGTTACCTGGTTTGAACCTGATTGTTTAGGGATTTGGTGGAATACAGGTCTTTTACACAACATAACATAGAGGGGCATTTTCAATGTGACATCTAAATCCGATTTTGTGCATTTTTCAGAAAACACTCAAAACATTCAGTAGCGAACCTGGCCATTTTCACACCAGCATTCTTTGTAGACTGGCCATACAGACATCCTAGCAGAGCAATGGGGCACCCTAGGGTGCACTGCAGTGGACTTCACATAAAATTTCCCCAAGTACACATCTCACCGTTATCCCCTTATATTGTATGGTGAGCCCTCCAAAACCCATCAAAAACCTTCTGTACTCAACTGTACACCACTACAATAGCCCTTATGTCTGCATGTATCACCTATATGTGGGTACAATAGATTTTTGATGGGTTTTGGAGGGTTCACACTTTCCACCACAAGTGTAACAGTTAGAGTGGGATATGGACATTTCAAAGAATGTTTGTTGTTCCTTTTTACAACTTGCTCAGCGGTTGACAGTGAAAATTTGTAATCTTGAAAATCTGTCTGCTCTTTATTTAGACACCTGAGGGGGCTCATTTTCAAAGCACTTAGACTTACAAAGTTACGAATAGTAACCTATGGAGCTTTGTAAGTCTAAGTGCTTTGAAAATGAGCCCATATTCGTCTGTGGTCTCTATTGCAACCTCAGTATCGGGATGCTCTATCTTCCCTGTTTTGAAGATATCTTTTAAAGATACCTTGTTCTGAACCATGTGCTACCAGTATTGGAATTAGTGTGCATTCTGGGACATATGGGAGAATTGCCCCATGATCTGGTTTAGCGGTCAAGGGAATTCATATACTTGGTGGTATAATAGACACAGATTATCAAGGAGAAATTAAATTATTCAGATGAATTTGGGGACAGCATATGTAGATATAGGAAAAGGGGACAGATTTGCACAGTTAGTTATTCAAAATATTATGCACCCCAAACAGAAGAAATTACAGTGGCACAGGTTATCTCAGATTGACGTGACTGTGGACTGGGTTCAGCTGGCATGTCTGATGCAGCAAAGATTTGGATCAAAGATTCTGATAAACATAATCCAAAATCACTGAAATAATTGCATCTCGAACAGATAATAACAGTCCTGGTGATACAACCAGGAGAGAATAAGTAGACATGTATAAATAAAATTAGATGTTACTTAAGAGAATTATATGTACCTTTTATAATTTCAGGTATTGTGTCATGGCCTGTGTCATGCCCTGCGCCCTGACTCCCCTGCAGGCCTTGGCAGGGGTTGGGATGTCCCAAGGTCCTCTCAGGGGGATTTCCGGTCTGAGTCTATTTTGTATGTACTACTAATAACATTTGTATAGCGCTACCAGACGCACGCAGCGCTGAACACTTGACATAAAGAGACAGTCCCTGCTCAAAGAACTTACAATCTAGGTAGAACAAACAGACAAGACATTAACGGGCAAGGGAATTAATGGGTAGAGAGGAGGAGGGCAAATGAGTAGTGGTTAGGAGCCAAAGGCAGAAGTGAAAAGGTGGGCTTTCAGCATAGATTTAAAAACAGGTAGAGAAGGAGCTAGACGTATGGGTTCAGGAAGACGGTTCCAGGCATAAGGTGCTGCAAGCTAAAAGGAACGAAGTCTGGAGTTAGTGGTGGAGGAGAAGGGGGACGATAAGAGAGATTTCTTCAGAGAGTGGAGTTCACGGGGAGGAATGTGGGGAGAAATGAGAGTGGAGAGGTAATGAGGGGTCATGGAGTGGATGCATTTAAAGGTCAGTAAGAGGAGTTTGAACTGTATACAGAAGCGGACAGGGAGCCAGTGAAGTGATTTGAGGAGTGGGCTAGTGTGGGCATAACGATTTTGGCGGAAAATAAGACGTGCTGCAGAATTCTGGACAGATTGGAGAGGAGAGAGATGGCTGAGAGGAAGACCAGTGAGAAGTAGATTACAATAGTCCAAGCGACCCCTGAGGCAGATGGTAGCATTACTTCAATCAACCTTTGGTTGGTGAGAATTCCTGGTCCACCTCTACTTCTTGGTTTTCACTGCTCTCTCTCTCTGATGACATCAGGTTCCTGTGCCCATATAAGGAAGCTGTGCTTCCTTTCACACTGCCTTCACAACGGGTCATCTAGTTGGTCTAGAGGTATGTTGCAGACTGCTCCTGCTATGTCTCTAGCCCAGCCTCAGCTTATTCCTGTCATCTCCAGTCCCACCTCTGCTTGCTCCTGCCTTGTCTCCAGTTCAGCCTTGGCTTATCCCTGTTGTCTCTAGCCCTGCCTCATCTAGTTCCTGCCTAGTCTCCAGCCTTGCCTCTGCCTTCAATTGATTTATCTCTAGTCTGTGTCCTTGCCCTGTTATCTTGCTCCAATGTCATCAGGCCAGCTCCCAAGGGCTCTTTTCAGAGCAACCCCCAGGTTCTCTGATCAGGTCTGCCCCCCCAAGGGCTCTTTTCAGAGCCATCTCCAGGTTCTGATCCTGTCAGGCTTGCCCCAAAGGGCTCTTTTCAGAGCCACTCATTAGCCTAGTTTTACTGAGGCATGATTCATTTGCCATCAGCCGGGGCTTATCTAGCCTTCAGGTTAGGCGGGCAGATACTACCCGACTGTAGTCCAAGGGCTCACCTACCCATAACAGTGACAAATTGTGGAGTCATGAGCTCAGGCAAGTCACCAGCCTTGCAGTTGCTTCAGCAATTGGACCTCCAGCTTCAGCAACTCTCAGGCTCTGTTCGGGACCTGACTACCCACATGGATCATCTCCAGATGTCTGTGATACCACAGGCTGTGACCCCTCCTCTACTGGCCACCAGTTTGGACCCAGTAGCAGTATCCACAGCACCAGGAGTCAGGCTTGTTGCCCCTCCCCACTGAATGACCTCATCTGCCTTTGTAACCAGGTGATATAAGCATGATATATAGAATCTTGTTCTATATGGGTAATTGTAGATCATTTCTCCAAGATGATCTACTTCATTCTTTTACTCAGATTACCCTCTGTACCCGCATTGGCATGACACTTCTTTAAGGAGGTCTTCTGTCTACATGGCTTACCAGAATCCATTGTCTCTGACTGGGGAGTTCAGTTCATGTCCAGATTAAGTTGGACTACTCATTAGGCTATCATCCCCAAACCAACGGTCAGGCAGTGATGGTCAACCAGATCCTGAAGTCCTTTCTGCATAGCTAGGTATCCTCTCAGTAAAATGACTGGTCACAGCTTTTAACCTGGGCGGAATTCTGCTATAACAACCATGTGAGTGAGTCTTCTGGGGCATCACTGTTCAAAATTGTGTTTGGGCAGCACACAAAAGTATCTTTGCCTGTACTCCTAAATCTCAGGAGTAATTATTAGTTGCACTGATATTGTTACCTTACTATTCTACCATGTATTGATGGGTCTTGCTGCTAAGTATTCCTTATTGCTTTTGCCATACTAATATATCTATCCTTCTATTGTAATAAATTATAATATATTTCCAAAGGGTGGCATTCTTCTCTCATATTCTAAACAAAAAAAAAATAGGGTGGAACCCTCAACAATGTGAGATCTATATAAATAAATAAATAAATTTCAAGAGTTCTCTTATGGTCTGACTAACTAAGCCAATAATTACTACAGGAGGAAAAAGCCTCACGAAGCTCAAAGTTGCAGTAAGCAACAAGAGCTGGGCTGCTTCATCATCGGCTTTGAAAAAATGGCAATAAAAAACCTCCTGATAAACTTGAACTGTATTCCTCAACAATGTGGGAGAGTACTTAGCTACTAAATGGAAAACATATTCCACAAAATTACATTCCACAGTAGTCATGTAAAAAAGTACTTCGCTTCAAACCGGTCTTCCTTGCTGTCCTGTTACTCAAACTGGGGGACTGTGACATATGGTGGCCAACGTTTTGTTGCCTGCTTCGGGGTTCAACGGTCAAAATTTCTGTCAGGAAAGAAAAAAAAAACATGGAGTGAGCACTCAGAAAATCCTTTAGATATATATTTCCAGATTTCAGACATCCCTCATATGTCGAGAGAGCATTTGTTGTAATGCCTATGCTTTTTGGTTCCCAACTCTGGCAACCTGAAATCATAGGTACTCATGTATCTTTGAATAATTATACTTATCTTTTGCAAGATTATTTCCTACCGACAAAGGGAAGGTGTGTTCTACCCAATCTCCTCACTATGAACCTTGTTTTTTTTTTATTACACAGCATTAACCTATGTCAGTGGAAGATTTTGCCAAATGTTAATTACTCATCATTAATGGAGATAGATAATCATGTGGTATGTGTTGTTTTTACTTTTCCCATTAATTCATATAATGAAGTAATCCTGATTCCTTTTTCTGGTTGTTTATATAATATTAATTATCTTGCCATTATTAATCATTTATATATCTTTAGTAATAAAACTCTCTTGTATACAGAAGTAGACATTATCTATAAGCACATTTCTCCACCACCTCTAACTATACAACTCTAGATCCCCTGTTTAAAGCTATGAATAATACTGTGCATTTAACAGCTTATTTAGCTCAAATGAATCAGACATTATTAGAACAAGAGGTCAGCAGCGTATCTCTGTTTTGGAAAACAGAAAAAGATACCGCTCATAATTGATGGGATATCTTTATCAGTTGGTCTTCTGAAGCAAAAACCTTCCTTAATTGGATACTTCATCCTGTAATAGTAATCTTATTATTATCATTAGATTAACTGTTTGGAATTGTTGCCTTTCTTACTGCCTATATAACAGCACAGCGAGGGTCCAAAGTACAAAACAAAATCCAAATAGCAAAAAAAGCACCAGACTGGATGGACCGTGCAGGTCTTTTTCTGCCGTCGTCTACTATGTTACTATATATAAGATTGGAACACACAGTTCCTTTAATCGTATGACTTGAACACCAATCTTCTATAAATGACCCGACCCGGGCTGTATTTCAGAGCACAGTGCCTGCGTCAGGGGTCTGTATCAAACATATATAACACTGTGGATCAAACATAACAATTAAGAGTGTGTTTCTCAAGAAATCATTTGTGAATCTCAAAGGGAATATTAACATATATAATGAAAAGATTAACATATATAAAAAAGATGAACATGCATGTGTGTTATTCTTTATTAAATGCATTAAGTATACACTGTGAAAATACTTTAAAAAGATATTTGAATGTTGTGAGTTAATGCATTTGTCTATCAACGTTTAATAAACATTGAAAGTGCTCAGTGGCCAAAGAAACCAGCATGTTTAAGTTTTGTGAGTTGAGTGCATATCTCTTACAAATAATTTTTGTGAAATGAGTGCATGATCTACAGCAGAAACAAATTGCGTGATTTTATACTGTGTGAGATTTACTCGTCTGTTAGTTAAGAAGTCCTGGACTATTGCAATTTACTTCTCACTGGTCTTCCGCTCAGCCATCTCTCTCCTCTCCAATCTGTCCAAAATTCTGTGGCGCGACTTATTTTCCGCCAGAATCGTTATACTCACACTAGCCCACTCCTCAAGTCACTTCACTGGCTCCCTGTCCACTTCTGCATTCAGTTTAAACTTCTCATATTGACCTTTAAATGCATCCACTCTGCAGCCCCCCATTACCTCTCCACTCTCATCTCTCCCTACATTCCTCCCCGTGAACTCCGCTCACTGGACAAATCTCTCTATATGTCTAGCTCCATCTCTACCTGTTTTCAAATCTATGCTGAAAACCCACCTTTTCACTGCTGCTTTTTAGCTCCTAGCCACTACTCAATTGCCCTCCCATTGTCCCTTTCTTCCTTCTCACCCATTACTTCCCTCACCCGTAACTGTCTTGTCTGAGTGTATTATTTAGATTGTAAGCTCTTTTGAGCAGCGACTGTATCTTTGTATCAAGTGTTCAGCACTGCGTGCATCTGGTAGCGCTATACAAATGCTAATAATAATAATACAAATCACAAGATTGAAAACATCCTCCTGTACATCTGCCAAACTGCCAATAAAAGCACGTACTGCTTCGAAAGCAGTCGCAGACTGAGCAAATGTTAACAGTGGTCCTTTCTTTACAGGTTGTTTCATCCATGTCACCTTCAACACATTCTGCATCCTCCAGAGCACAATTGTTATTGTTTTTACAGCAGCTTGCAGCACTTTCTTCAATGGACTGTGTTTCTGTTGTAATCAGTTCATCATCAGCAGTTACAAATTCTTCGAAGGTCACTGAACCATCCGAAATTACAGACCACTCCTCATCGCTCATCATGGGTAAAGGCTTATCAATGTTGATTGTGTCGCCAGCATTTTCAGGTGCATGTGATGAATCAAACTGTGCCTTGTGAAAACAGTTTGTGATCGTCACTTGGCTAATTAAATTCCATGCAGCGTGCATGATTTCGTTGGCAATGTTGACATCAATGTTGGCTGATCACTTCTGTTCAATTGCATTCAGAATATACTGCACAATTCACTTTCTGTATTGTTGCTTGAATGCATAGATGATACCCTGGTCACAAGGTTGAATCACACTGGTTGTGTTTGGTGGCAGAAAGACTAGTTTTGTTGCAGTCAGGTTACTGATGTCAATGTGCACTGGGTAATTGTCTACAAATAACAGGACTTTCCTTTTCCTTTGGTTCATTTTTTTGTCAAATGTAACCACCCAATCTTCAAACAGTTCTTCCATCATTTGTTTGCCTTGTAGGTCACTGGAAGGCTTTTAACGTTTTTGAAACAGCACCGATTTTGTAATTTTCCGATTACAAACAGTGGGCGTTGTCAGTGCCAGACACGTTACAGAAAATTGTGGCTATGAGGCAGTCTTTTGCTCTTTTTCCACCATGACACTTCTCTGTTTTGAAGCACAGCGTTCGTCCTGGTAACAGTTTGTAAAAGACACCAATTTCATCCATATTGAACACATGTAGCTCTCCATTAATTTTGGCCAATGGGAAAGTCAGTTATTCACTGCCCTCTGCTCTATGCTGGTACACTCACCAGCAGCAACCTTGAACCTGATGATATGGCATTTTTTTAAAGCGTTCAAGGAATCCATTGAGAAAATTTCCATTCAGGTAACCTCATCTCTTTAGCCAGACATTCAGAAACTCTGTAAGCAATGGCCCACTTATTGGAAGTAGTGCAGTGTGAGTCTGTTTAAATCACTTTAACAATGCCTCTTCAATGTCCATGTACAGGCTATTCCGCATGCTCTTACAGCTTGCTGCTGCTAGTGACGAATGAAAATCCCTTATTTTCTCCCTTTCGTTAACTAGTTTTGACACAATGGAAATGTCAATACCAAACTTTTCTGCAATGCCTTTGCACTTACAGTGGCTACCTAACATCTTTATAATCTCCATTTTTAAAAAAAATTTATTTATCATTTTACTTAATTACATTCACATTTATCACATAAATGTAAGGAAATACAGAAATTAATATAAAAAGGAAAACATTTTCTCTCAACAATATATATTTACATAATTGTCCACAATTGGAAGATCCAAGGTCAGGAAAACAATCTTAAAAAAAATAAGAAAAACTCTAAATGGTTAATCTTACACTTCACATTTTCTGAGAGAGGAAGGTTAATCGGTTATTGCAGCCGGTACAGTGGTAACTGAAGGAAGTTGCTGCAGAGGATTCTTAATCTATTTCCACAAACTCTTATAATTTCTTAGGTTCAAACAAATAAGTAATAAGGAAATAAAACACTTACAAGGGAATCGCGCTAGGAAGGTCCCACCTAGGGCAATGATTCCTGGCTTAAAAGCCAAGACTTCACACCTCCCAGTCTGCGATTCCCTTGATGTGTCAGGAAATATATGCATCTTTGAACCCAAAAAACTATCAACCATGTATTGGAAATACAATTTCAAAACATTATTCCTATCTAAATCAAAGACGAAAGTCACTAATAATATAACTCTATCTATAACTTCTGAATTTTCCAAAATGTCAGTTAAACTTACATCTCTTTTCTCTGATAAAGAAAATTTTAAAGGAAATATAATTTTAGTCACCAAAAGGTGGCTATCAGAAGGTATTAGCAAAGTATCAGAGAAATATTTCTTCAAGAATTCAGTAGCTGATATATAGGATATTATAGGTAAATTTATCATTCTCAAGTTATTTTCCCTTAATTGGTTCTCCAGAAATTCCAATTTTTACAAGAAAGACAACTATTCTTCATTACCAAATTATCTGATTTTCATAGAGAAGCCATTTCCGTAATCAAAGTCTCTATTTTTATATCTTGGACTTCCACTTTGTTAGATAAGTATTAATATAAATTCTTTAACTCACATAGTGAAAAATTTTAAACATCTGAAGAAGAGAGTAATTCACATTCTGCTGCAGTTCCTATAGTACGTCCATTATGACATTATTGGCTTCACCAAGTCCAATTTCTCCACAGAAACCGCTCCAGATATCTTCGGGGGGAAGAGCTCACTCTCCAATCCCCCAGTTGGTTTATTATCTGAGTCGATGCTGTGCCAGGACCTCCTCGGGTCACGTGAAAATCCTAACCCACTTCAGGCGTTTCCATTATTGGCCTCCATAGTGAAGCATTACTATTTCCGGGTCTTGGAGGGGTCGTGCCAACCCGGGGCTCAAAGTCACTCCCTCCACTGAGATTCGGCAATAAAGCCTTGCTGTTCCCTGAAGCAAGAACCGATATCCCTGACGTTATGACCCCGAATCTCTCCAAAATAGGCTGAGAAGTGGTGGGAACCCCAGCCGTGTTCAAGGAGGACAGCACAACAGCTTTGCCTTTTCTCTTCCCCATTCTCTGGGGAGCGCGCCCTCTTCTTCAGGCATTCTGGTGTAAAACGGGAACTCAACTAGCGTACTACTACTACTACTACTACTACTACTATTTAGCATTTCTATAGCGCTACAAGGCATACGCAGCGCTGCACAAACATAGAAGAAAGACAGTCCCTGCTCAAAGAGCTTACAATCTAATAGACAAAAAATAAATAAAGTAAGCAAATCAAATCAATTAATGTGAACGGGAAGGAAGAGAGGAGGGTAGGTGGAGGCGAGTGGTTACAAGTGGTTACGAGTCAAAAGCAATGTTAAAGAGGTGGGCTTTCAGTCTAGATTTAAAGGTGGCCAAGGATGGGGCAAGACGTAGGGGCTCAGGAAGTTTATTCCAGGCGTAGGGTGCAGCGAGACAGAAGGCGCGAAGTCTGGAGTTGGCAGTAGTGGAGAAGGGAACAGATAAGAAGGATTTATCCATGGAGCGGAGTGCACGGGAAGGGGTGTAGGGAAGGATGAGTGTGGAGAGATACTGGGGAGCAGCAGAGTGAATACATTTATAGGTTAGTAGAAGAAGTTTGAACAGGATGCGAAAACGGATAGGGAGCCAGTGAAGGGTCTTGAGGAGAGGGGTAGTATGAGTAAAGCGACCCTGGCGGAAGATGAGACGGGCAGCAGAGTTTTGAACCGACTGGAGAGGGGAAAGGTGACTAAGTGGGAGGCCAGCAAGAAGCAGATTGCAGTAGTCTAAACGAGAGGTGACAAGGGTGTGGACGAGGGTTTTGGTAGAGTGCTCGGAAAGAAAAGGGCGGATTTTACGGATGTTGTAAAGAAAGAAACGACAGGTCTTGGCGGTCTGCTGGATATGAGCAGAGAAGGAGAGAGAAGAGTCAAAGATGACCCCAAGATTTCGAGCTGAGGAGACAGGGAGAATGAGAGAGCCATCAACAGAAATAGAAAACTGGGGGGCGGGGAGGTGGGTTTGGGGGGGAAAATGAGAAGCTCGGTTTTGGTCATATTTAATTTCAGGTGGCGTTGAGACATCCAGGCAGCAATGTCAGACAAGCACACTGAAACTTTGGTTTGGATGCAAGGTGAGATATCAGGGGTAGAAAGGTAGATTTGGGAGTCATCAGCATAGAGATGGTAGGAAAAGCCATGGGATGAGATTAATGAACCAATGGAAGAAGTGTAGATAGAAAAGAGGAGGGGACCAAGAACAGAACCCTGAGGTATGCCGACAGGCAGAGGGATAGAAGTAGAAGAGGATCCACCAGAGTGAACACTAAAGGTGCGGAGGGAGAGGTAGGAAGAGAACCAGGAAAGGACAGAGCCCTGGAATCCAAGTGAGGACAGGGTATCGAGAAGTATGCTGTGATCGACAGTGTCAAAAGCAGCGGAAAGATCAAGAAGATCAACGCCATCTTGGATCCTCCAGGTTGGGACACTCTTTGTCTGGTTTCTCCTCAGAGGCCTGTCTGATATGGGTAACCTTACAGCATAGCCCTCTGAGTCATTGAAACACAGAAGCCCCTCCACCACTTACAAGGTGGTGTCCCTTCGGAGGGGTATAATCTCCATTTATGAGCTTAAGTCCAAATCCACACGCTTACGCTTAGCCGCCATTTTAATGTGCATGTGTGGACCAACACTTTACTCTTTGAAGTTTACTTGAAGCTGCAGCTGAACTAGTATCTATCATGTGATAAAGATAAGCACTATGATTGGCTGTTTTAGTGGCACAGATCGTCACTTTGTGACATTAAGTGGTTGATTTTGAATCACTAAGCGGCTAAAATTGTTGACATTAACTGATATGTAATATTATGTGGAGTGACAATAGGGAGAGTAACTCCTTGTTAGTTACAATGGGAACTGACTGGGGATAAAAAATGTGGCGTGTGAAATTAAACATTGTGACATTAAAATGGTTTGACTGTATATTGCATTTGCTTTTAAAAGCTTGGTGCTAGCTGTAAATAAACTGCATTTGTGTACTCTCTCTCTGTCTCTTCCTTTCTGGGCATTGTTCCAGGACAAAACACACACCCAGTTATAGGATAGCACCTAAGCGTATCTGGCAAAGGGGGGCATTCCAATGCAAGGCGCATTGGTGGGTTAGGGGTGTTCCAAAAAATTGCACTCAGTATATAGAGTACTCTGAATTATTGAATCTGGCCCATGCGGGAGTGGTTAGAACACTGGTCAGACAACCAGGGAAGCCTAGTTTAAATTCCACTGTTACTCCATATGATGTTAGGCAAGTTACTTAGGGGACAACAAAAAGAGAGTCCAAATCTCCCGCAAAAAAACACAAGAAAACAACCAAACAAGCGGAAGAAATCCAGAAAGATCAGACTGAAACCACAGATGGTAAGAGCACCAAAAGAGTTTTATTTGAACCCTACACGGTCCGTGTTTCGGCCAAAAAGGCCTTCAGAAGTCTTCAAATTTGACGTATACAGATATTCCAGCCAAAGTTCTCACAAAATGAGACAATCTGAACGCTGGTACTGTCCGAACGGAGCATAGACACTAAAGCCTGTGAAAGCCCAGGCTTTAGTGTCTATGCTCCCGTGTAGGGTCCAAATAAAACTCTTTTGGTGCTCTTACCATCTGTGGTTCAAGTTACTTAGGGGCCCTTTTACTAAGCTGCAGTAAAAAGGGTCATGTGCTAGTGGCAGGGGCCTTTTTTTGCATTGTGCTAAGGCCCTTTATTCTGCAGCAGGTAAAAAAGGTTGAAAAAAGACATGGTCATGTGGTAAAATTGCTCTTATCACATGGCCAAATGGGGGGGGGGGGGGAACACTACCGTCACCCATTGAGGTGGCAGTAAAGGCTTCTGCGCTAACCAGGCGGTAACTGGGTAGCATGTAGCTCTGCTCGATTACTGCCGGGTAACCCCCTGTGGAAATATTTTTTGAATATTTTCACTAGCACCAGAAAAACCACATGCTGGGGGTGGAACTACCACCGGCGCCCATGTTGAGCCGGCAGTACCTCCAGATTGGTACATGGTAAGCCCGCGGTGGGCTTAGTAATGCTTAGTAAAAGGGCCCTTTAATCCTTCATTAACTCAGGTACAAAAATTAATTGTAAACCCTAGTATACCTGCTTGTAAATGACCTTGAGCTACTACTGAAACAAGGTGTGAACAAAATTCAAAAAAACATTCTACATAGACATTCATACTAGCCCAAGCAAAGGCACCAAAATTAAATTACATTTTCAAAAATAATGTTCAGTTATTTTTGCATGTTTACAAGCATATGAATTGAAATTCTTTAATATACACCATGAAGTGTGCTACTGCCTACACAAGACCTAAGCATCATTTTATAAAGCTTGAAATATAGCCATACAAATAAATGCAATAGAACAAAAACTAATTATTAGAACCCCTGGTTTTATGGCATTTAATTTTAATGCTTCAACTTTTGTATTTGCTCTACAGCTTGTGATTTTGCAGTGTTTAAAATAAAGATCATAAAACTGTGAGGGGCTGAAAATAATTAGAAGCAGAAGTCAACATTCCAATAGAGAGAGATTCATTAACATCAAAGAAAGCATTTTAGTTTATTAAATAGAATTTTTGTTATAAACTGAAGCTTGGAAATTAGAAAATGCACTCTGTATGTAAACATATTATTTCCTTTTTGCCCCATTGTCATCACCTGGAGTAAGTAAGGAGCAGTGGCGTTCCTAGAGGGGCTGACACCCGGGGCGGATCGCCAATGCGCCCCGCCCCCCCGGGTGCAGCGCCCCCCAGATGCAGCGTGGACCCCCCCAGCGAAAGGACACCCCCGCGAAGGAACCCCCCTGGGTGCACGCCGCTGTGGGGGGTGCCGCACGCGCCGTCCTCCGTTGTTCCATGCTTCTTCTCTGCCCCCGGAGGACAGGCGCGCGCGGCACCCCCCAGCGGCGTGCACCCGGGGTGGACCGCACCTACCGCCCCACCCTAGGAACGCCACTGGTAAGGAGAGGTAGAGGTAAGCATTCCTGGCCAGTTAAATAGCCCTGAATATTGGCTGGAATGTATTTATACCTTGGACAATTTCATTGCCAGCATTTACATCTGCTTTAAGTCATGCATATCTGTTAGCTAACAACTTGTTTGACCTTCGACGTTGAAGGAGAGTTTGAGAGGCAAACTGTGCTTACCTTATTAAAACATAAAAGAATTAATAAATACATATATAACAATAGCTCATGCATGGGAACTATGGCCATGAATTTTCTGCAAAGGTTCTTTGTCATGTTTGTATTTCTGTTTTCTTATGCAAAAAATAATTTATCATTTGTATTTGTTGTATTTAATGAAAGAGTATACATGATAACGACCTGCCAGGAAGTGTCCCAGATGAACAAATAGTTTTCTCGGTGTATAGAAGCATGAATGCATAAGTGATCTATAAATGTACTGACATTTAATTAAGTTATTGAATTTGCATGAAGTCTGCCCTTTGACTGTAATTCAGTAGCAGTTAATGAAAGAACTGGACCATGTAAAAGTTAATGACGTACTTAGACTAAACAAAGTTTATCCAACGTTACTGGATAAATTCCAATAAAGGAAATGAGTGAAGCAGTTTACTAACTTTCAAGATATCTGGAGATCAGAATATAGTAAGGTTTTTTTGTTGTTGTTATCTTCTGCTCACTATCTCTCTGTAATAACTTATATCATGTAACTGTGTTATTTTTTACTATTTTATGATGTTATTTTATCATGATTTTTAATTTTTATTTTTTGTAATAGATATGTGTTTCTTTTAATAGTATTATTATTGCATTTTATTTCATTTTCAATTGTTTTTAGACCGCTGAAACACTGGGTGTAAACCCAGCACACAAAATTATATTTACCAGAGCACTTAAATTCACATAAAGTCTCTATATCTATTCATATAACATCAATGTTGACATATCTATGATACAAGAATTACATTTTTAAGACCTCTGAGGTGACTCATTTCACATGAGATCACATCTCATGGCTCACCAAATAACTTCATCGATCAGTAATTTTTAATTCAATGATGCAAACTTTTAATAATTTCAAAAACATTAGTACTTGGCTTTCAAAAGCAGGACCCAAATTGGGTTCCACGCAATACATTTCAGGATGCTGGTTATGCTGTTTGGGTTAGGTGCCCAGACCAAGATCTACAAAAAAATACAAACAAACAAATAAAGAAACAAACTCAGGTCTAAGTGAGCTGGGCATAGGCTGGGGCCAGGCTTAATCCTGGTAGGCTGGGGAGTTTTGCTACCACCACTCAGTCTCTGAACTAGTTCAGCTTCAAGAATTTCACTCACACACTGAGGGGGGGGGGGGGGGGGGCTGTTAAATAAATACAGTTCAACAGAAACAAAAATCATGTGAACAATTCTTGCAAGTAGCAAGTTAGAGGAAAAACTTAAAAAATTATGATATATGAATCCTTTCAACCCATCCACTGTTACTTCCCGTGCCTAGCAGGTTCTGTCCCATCTTTCCTGGCAGAACAACCTGGGGCTGTAAAGTCCCACTGCGCCTTTTCCCCAGCTGTCAGACTCTTCCATGGACCGAACCTCCTTTGTCCATCCACTTCTCGAGGTGTAGTTCTTCTCACCCACCACCATCTCTGACAGGTAGTTCTCCTGTTCCATTCTTGGGGGTTCTAATCCCTAGACCCTGGAAAGCTCACATTGTTTTTGGTTCACCCCTCCTACTGAGCAGCAATGCATCACCATACTCCTGCAGCCCCCATTTCTTTTGCCAGGTCAGGACACCACCTTGGCTTCTCAGATCTTGGTGGGGGTTTGGGCAACTAAAGACCCTTTCCTGTGTCATACAGATGGTTTATCCTTTCCAATCCCCACCTCCATGCATAAGAACACTTTCAATCATATTTTTAACATTCACAACTGTATTAGTCATCCATATCCACCCACACAGTAAGGGTAGATAACTATTCTGATAGCTGCTGGGTCCACCCCCCCCCCCCCCCAGTAGCTTGGCATTTCCTCTATCACCTCCTGTCTGTCATCTGTGACAGGCTTCACCCTTGTAATCCAAGGGGGGTTACATTCATAACATTAAGGAGACCTTTTACTAAAGGGCATTAAGCCTGGAGCAGAGGAGTAGCCTAATGGTTAGTGCAGTGGACTTTGATCCTGGGGAACAGAGTTCAATTCCCACTCCAGCTCCTTGTGACTCTGGGCAAGTCACTTAACCCTCCATTGCCCCTGGTACAAATAAGTACCTGAATATACTATGTAAACCGCTTTGAATGTAGTTGCAAAAACCACAGAAAGGCGGTATATCAAGTTCCATTTCCCTTTCCCCTTTCATACACAGAAACAGGTCACTATGCACCAGACCTCTGGCACAAATGAAGAAGCTGAAAAAAGATCTGATAGAAGATATCCATAAACTTGATATGAAAGGGAAGGTGCTATTGATGGGAGATTTCAACTTGCCTGATGTGGATTGGAACGTCCCATCAGCAGAATTGGAGAGAAGAAGAGAGAAGTAGAGAGATCATGGATGCCTGTCAAAGTGTCTTGCTCATACAAATGGTGACAGAACCCACAAGGAAAGGGTTGACTCTGGATCTAGTGCTCACAAATGGAGGAATAATTCCGGGTGGGTGCCCACCTAGGCAATATTGATCATCACACAATATGGTTTGATATAAGAGCAAAAGCGGAGTGCAGACGCACAAAGCTCAAAGCACTGGATTTCAACATACTGTTTTTGGTAAAATGGGGGAACACCTGAAGAAGGAGCTGGTGACATGGGCAAGCACAGGTGAAGTGGAAGCGCAGTGGTCCAAGCTGAAAGCTACTTTAAATATAGAAGCTGATCTTTACACAAGGAAAGTAAACACAAACAAGAGAAACAGGAAGCCTATATAGTTTTTCAAGCAAGTGGCTGAAAAAAATAAGAGCAAAAGAAGCTTCATTCCAGAAATACAGAAGAACGCAACAAGAGGATCATGGAAAAAATTACCGGATTAAATTCAAAAAAGCAAAGAGGGAAATATGGCTAGCAAAAGAGTAGGTGAGGAAACAAATGGCTAAAGATGTAAAGAGAGGTGATAAGACCTTTTTCAGATATATTGATGAAAGGAGAAAAGATTGGAATGAAATTGTAAGACTGACAGATGCTGAGAATGGCTATATGGAGAGTGAGGAAGATAAAGTGAATGTGCTAAACAAATGATTCTCTTCGGTGTTCACGGTAGAAAATCCCGGAGAAAAACCACAGTTGGCTGCTGAGGGTATATCTGGGAATGGAGTGGATATTGCGCCGTTCACAGAAGAAACAGTTTATAAACAGCTTGAAAATCTGAAGGACAAAGCTATGGGACAAGATGGGAAGCATCTCAGGATAATGGGGGAGCCCAGAGAAGTCCTGGTGGGACCTCTTAAGGATTTATTCAATAGATCTTTAGAGACAGGAGAGGTTCTGCAGGAGTGAAAATGAGCCGATGTGGTCCCTCTTCATAACAGTGGAGACAGGGGAGAAGTGAGAAACTACAGGGTAAGCCTCATGTCGGTGGTAGGAAAAATAATGGAGTTGCTACTGAAGGAAAATATAGTTAATTTTCTAGAAGCCAGTGGGTTACAGGATTTATCAGGGTTACATGGCTTTACCAAAGGAAATTCCTGCCAAATGAATCTACTTGACTTCTTTGACAGGGTGACCAAAGAACTGGATAAAGAACGTGTGCTAGATGTAATCTACTTGTATTTTAGCAAAGGCACAGTTTATATCATGTAACTGTGTTATTTTTTACTATTTTATTATGTTATTTTATCATGATTTTTAATCCCTCACAGAAGACTCATGAATAAATTGAGAGGTTTGAACTTGGGACCCAAAGTAGTGAAATGGATTGGAAACTAGTTGACTGACAAGTGGCAGAAGGTGGTGGTAAATGGGATCTGCTCAGAAGAAAGGAAGGTGAACAGTGAAGTGCCTCAGGGGTCGGTGCTGGGGCCAGTGGCGTACCAAGAGGAGGGGGCGATGGGGGCGGTCCGCCCCGGGTGCACGCCGCTGGGGGGGTGCCGCGTGCTGGTCAGCGTCGTTCGGCGCGCAGCACCCCCCCAGCGGTGTGCACCTGGGGGGGGGTTCTTTCGCTGGAGTGGGGGATTCCTTTCGCCAGGGGGGGCGTGCTGCACCATGGGGGGTGCTGCACCCAGGGGACGGGGCGCATCGGCGATCCGCCCCGGGTGTCAGCCCCTCTAGGAACGCCACTGGCTGGGGCCAATTCTGTTTTATTTGTTAGAGGCCAAAACCACTTTCCCCAGGTCAGGACAGTATACTTCTGTTATGGTGTCCTGTCCTAACCTGAGGAAGGAGGTTTTGGTCTCCAAAAGACAGTCAAAAATAAGTCTTGTTTTTCTAGCTTGGTTGTCTGGCCAGTTACTTTTTCTAATTTTGTTGCTCTCAGTCTCTGCTTTCTGCTTTCTTCATCTTCTCTTCTCTTTCCCCGGGATTTCCTGTCCATTTGTCATTTTTCTCTCCTTTTCCTTTCAGCTTTCTTCAATTTATTTTTCTGCCTCTCTGTCCAGATTTAATTCTCTCTTATTATCTAGTCTTCAATTTCCCTCTTTTTTTGCAGTGTCTACCTACAGGTTTCTATCTCTTTCCCTCACCTCAGGTCTCCTATTCTACTTCCTCTTATTCCCCAGTCTCTAACTCTAGCCTCTTTCTCCCCCATCTAGCACCTGCCCTCATTTTTTCCCTCTTCCATCCAATATCTACCCACTCTCTCTGCTTCTTCCTTCTGTTTGCCCTCCTTCTTTCCCCCTCTTCCAGCCAGCATCTGTCCTCTTTCTCTCCCCCTTCCATCTAATGTTTGATCTCTCCCCTTCATCCAGCATCTGCCCCTTTCTTCCCCCTTCCATCATTTATCATTTATTAATCTTGTTATACCACTTACGTTTCATGCAAATTGAAACACAGAAAAAGGAAAGGAATGCCAATTGTGGATAGGAAAGTACTAACGAGCTATTCCATTCATATGCTAAGTCATACACTTAGGAGAAGAAGATGATGCAAGCATACAAAACAAAAGAGGACAATTAAAACTACAAAATAAAAACATCTAACAGCCTTGGTCTTGGTCTCTTGCTGTAAAGTCTACCCTTGCCTAGATGCAGAAAGCTTGTTTAAACAGGTGGGTTTTTAATAAGGCACTAAATGATGTATAAGAAGTTTCAAGTCTGACATACTGTGGCAGGGAGTTCCATAAAGCTGATGAAGTGAAATAAAATGATCTAAACCTAGTGGATTCCCATCTCGCTTTTGATGGATGTGGAAGAACTAATCTATCGCCATTCAACGAATGCAAAGTACAGGAGGGAGTATAGGGGATCATCAATGAAGCAAGATAAGTGGGGGAATCATTGTGAAAAGCCTTATGGGTTAAAGCCAAGATTTTAAATTTAATTCAGAACTCAATAGATAGCCAGTGAATTCGATGGAGAAGTGGTGAAGCGTGATCGAAATGAGATGAATGACAAAGAGGGGCATAATCGAACGTGAACACCCATCTCCATGGGCGTCTATCTCCGAGAATGGGTACGTGAAGGGGCGGGACAAGCCGTATTTTTGAAAAAAATGGGCGTCCATCTTTTTTCCGATAATACGGTTTGTGCCAGCCAAATGCATCGGATTTGTGCAGATTTGAGCTGGGTGGTATCGTTTTTCAGCGATAATGGAAACTGAAGGCGTCCAGCTCAAAAACGAACAAATCCAAGGCATTGGGTCGTGGGAGGGGCCAGGATTCGTAGTGCACTGGTCCCCCTCACATGCCAGGACACCAACCGGGCACCCTAGGGAGCACTTGTAACTACCTCTTAAGTCCATAGCTCCCTTCCCTTGGGTGCTGAACCCTCCAAAACCCACTGCCCACAACTCTACACCATTACCATAGCACTTATGGCTGAAGGGAGGCACCTACATGTGGGTACAGTGGGTTTTGGGGGCAGTTTGGAGGGCTCCCATTTACCACCACAAGTGTAACAGGTAGGGGGGGATGGGCCTGGGTCTGCCTGCCTGAAGTGCATGCACCCACTAAAACTGCTCCAGGGACCTGCATACTGCTGTGATGGAGCTGGGTATGACATTTGAGGCTGGCATACAGGCTGGAAAACAAAAGTTTTTAAAGTTGGTTTTTTTGGGTGGGAGGGGTTGGGTGGGAGGGGGTTAGTGACCACTGGGGGAGTCAGGGGTGGTCATCCCCGATTCCCTCCGGTGGTCATCTGGTCATTTAGGGCACTTTTTTGGGACTTGTTCGTGAAAAAAAAAGGGTCCAAAAAAAGTGACCCAAATTCGCGCTAAAAACGCCTTTCTTTTTTTGATTATCAGCCGAGGACGTCCATCTCTCCTTGGCTGATAAACACGCCCCAGTCCCGCCTTCACCACGCCTCCAACACGCCCCCAACACGCCCCCGTCAACTTTGACCGTTTCTGCGACAGATTGCAGTTGAAGACGCCCAAAATGGGCGTTCGATTATACCGATTTGGGCGCCCATGGGAGAAAGACACCCATCTCCCGATTTGGGTCAAAATATGGGCGTCTTTCTCTTTCGAAAATAAGGCGGATAGCATACATGCAGCTGTATTCTGTAAGGTTTGCAATCTCTTAAGGTTAACCTTTGTAATTCCTGAGTAAACAATATTGCAATAGTCATATCTGGAATGAAGGTAAGCATGAAACAGAGAGCAAAGTGCATCAAAGTCCAGTAAATTTCAGATTGACCATAGCTTGCAAAGGATAAAGAAACCTGTTTTTATAACCTGAGAGATTTGAGGACCAAAGGACAGAACAGAATCCAATATGACTCCAAGATACCGGAAAGATGGGACAGGAGTAACAATTTTATCAAACAGAACAGGGGAAACTGTAGGTGAAAAGAGTGACCCAGCACGTTACCATCTTGTCAGTATTCAAAACCAACCATTCTGCCACATGCTTTAAACAGATCTGAAGGGGTTGTAAGTCAGTTGAATTTAGGTCCATATAGTATAAGAGAAAGTCGTCTGCATAAGAATATGAACTAATCCCCATAGACTGGATTAGTAAAGTTAAAGGGCTAACAAACAAGTTTTAAAAAAGTTGGGGAAAGCACATGTCAAGGGAGAAGTGACCGAATCTGATTGGGACTGAACTACCTGAAAGGATCACTGCCCAAGGAAAGAGGCAAACCAATCTACGACTACACCCGAAATACCCAGTGAAGAAAAATGATGTAATAAAAGCTGCATACAGATCAAGTGAGACTAACAGAGCGATTTTACCCCATTCCAACTACAGAGTTCACTTGGCAAGGTGGTGAGCACTGTTTCCATACTGAAACTAGCACAGAATCCTGACTGTTGAGGCTGTAATGCATTAATAGATTCAATAAAAGAGGATAGCTGATATGGACAACCGACTCCACAACTTTAGAAAGGAATGATAGATTAGAAACTGGATGATAGTTGTTAGCATAAGGTTGAAATTTGATTTTTTTCAGAATAGGCTTAATGAGGGCTGACTTCAAAGGAACTGGCAAATAGCCTGATGTTAAATTATTGATAAGAATGGAATGAAGATAAGTGAGCAACTCTATGGATGGTAGTTTTAGCCAACTAGAAGGAATTAGATCTAGAGAACAGAAAGTACTATGCAAGTGGTTCACTACTTTGGAAATTGATTCCAAAGAAGGAATATTGAAAGAGGATCAAATAGCAGATTGAGTTCTGAGAGCTGAAACAGGTGTCAGAGGTAAAGTAAGAGGTGCGAAGTTCACCTGAAGTGAGTCAATTTTAGAAGAAAAATGAGTGGCTAAGACATTAGTTGGTATTTGCACCCTTGGAATTACTAGTGAAGGAAAAGTAGTCAGACAATTAAAGACTAAATAATTCCTTCACAGAGCTAGATGCCTGTTGAATTTAGAGTAGAATGATCATTTAGTAGCTCGTAGCTGTGATACATAGAGGGGCATAATTGAACGAAAACGCCTATCTCCATGGGCGTTAATCTCCAAGAACGGGTCCGTGAAGGGGCGGACCGAACCGTATTTTGGGAAAAAATAGACGCCCATGTTTTATTCAACGATGTTTGAGCTGGGCGTTTTTGTTTTTCAGCGATAATGGAAAATGAAAGCGCCCAGCTCAAAAACGAATACATCCAAGGCATTTGTTCGTGGGAGGGGCCAGGATTCATAGTGCACTGGTCCCCCTCACATGCCAGGACACCAACCGGGCACCCTAGGGGGCACTTTTACAAAAACAAACAAAAAGGTAAAAGAGCTCCCAGGTGCATAGCACCCTTCCCTTGTGTGTTGAGCCCCCCAAATCCCCCTCAAAACCCACTGCCCACAAGTCTACACCATTACTATAGCCCTAAGGGGTGAAGGGGGGCACCTACATGTGGGTACAGTGGGTTTGGGGGGGTTGGACGACTAATAAGCATTAAGCAGCACAATTGTAACAGGTAGGGGAGATGGGCCTGGGTCCACCTGCCTGAAGTCCACTGCACCCCCTAACAACTCCTCCAGTGACCTGCATACTGCTGCCAGGGAGCTGGGTATGACATTTGAGGGTGAAAATAAAAAGTTGAGAAACTTCATTTTTTGTGGTGGGAGGGGGTTAGTGACCACTGGGGGAGTCAGGGGAGGTCATCCCCGATTCCCTCCAGTGGTCATCTGGTCATTTAGGGCACTTTTTGGGGCCTTATTCGTGAAAAAACAGGGTCCAGGAAAAGTGTCCTAAATTCTAACTAAAAACGCATACTTTTTTCCCATTATCGGTGAAATGCGCCCATCTCTGTTCGTCAGATAACCACGCCCAAGTTCCGCCTTCGCCACACCTCTGACACGCCCCCATAAACTTTGTCCGCATCCGTGATGGATTGCAGTTGAAAACGTCCAAAAATCGGCTTTCGATTATACTGCTTTATTCATTTTTGTGAGATAAACGTCCATCTCCCGATTTAGGTCGGAACTTGGGCGTTTTTCTCATTCGATTATAAGCAGGTTAGTATTGTTGTGTATTCCTAGCTTTCTTCTTTAAGGACTCTGATTTTTTTCTTACACCATTGGCGCTCTATTCTCCTAACTTGTAATTGACAAAGTTTAAGACCAGCATGAACCCAAGGTTGTTGAGAGGACGTTTTATCAACGTTAGTGGAACAATATTATCAACTGCTTCTGACAAGGCAGTATTCCAGGTATTTATTTGCTTATCTAAAGATAAATCTAAAGTTAGCTGGGAGATAATTACTCAAGGAAGGTATGTCTAGACCAAAAATCTTCAGAAGCAGATGAAGATGAGGTTGGTGTAGGAATTGAAAGTATAAAAGACAGATAATAGTGATCAGATCATGTTTTTGGTAAAGAGCTCAGTGAAGACAGACTAAAAGTAGACTGATAGTGAGAAATAATCAGGTCAAGAGTGCGACCAGCAGAATGAGTTGGAAATAAGACATTTTGTACCAGACCTAAATCAGAGATCGAAGAGGATAAATAAGTGGAGTGAGGGTGCCCCAAAGAGTCCACTTAAGTGTTAAAATCACCCTTTGTGAGATGCTTAGGGTATTTGGCAGAGGCATCTGCTAAAGTTTGATATACATGTTCCCAATCTTCTGCCTTCAGTGAAGGGGAGCAATAATCCAGAAGGAGATAGATCGGCAAGTGAGATGAAATTTCAGCTAGGAGAATTTTGGGATAAGTAAAATTGTGAGCAGCAATACGAAGTGTCCGGGAATTAAACAAAGCCAAGCCCACACCACGTCGCCCTACTTTGGAAGAGTAAGTCACAAAATAGTCCTGAGGTTGACATTGGAATAAATAGGCTTCTTCCCCAGGAAGAAGCCAAGTTTCCATTACGCCAAAAAGATCCAATTTATGAGATGGCATGTGCCCTCTTTCTCTCCCACTTCAATCCAGCATCTTCTTTCTAATCCATTTAGCATCTTCCCTCTTTCATGTCTCTTCCATCCAGCATCTGTCCTCTTTCATGCCACTTTCACCCAGTATCTGCCCTCTTTCTCTTCCCCTTCCATCCAGCATCTTCTCTCTCCCCATCCAGCATCTGCCCTCTTTCTCTTCTCCTTCAATTCAGCATCTTCACTCTCCCCCATCTAGCATTTGTCCTCTTTTTCTCCCCTTCTATCCAGTGTCTACCCTCTTTATTCCTCCTTCCATCCAGCATCTTCTCTCCCCCTTCCATCTAGCATCTGCCCTCTTTTCCCCTTCCATCCAGTGTCTTATCTCTCCCCCATTCAGCATCTTACCTCTTTCTTCCTCCATTCCATCCAGAATAATCTTTCTCCACCATTCAGCATCTGCCCTCTTTCTCTTCCCCTTCTATCCAGCATCTGCCCTCTTTATTCTTCCTTCCATCCAGCATATTCCCTCTTTTCTCCTTCCATCCAGTGTCTTATCTCTCCCCCATTCAGCATCTGCCCTCTTTCTTCCTCCATTCCATCCAGAATCTTCTTTCTCCACATTCAGCATCTGCCCTCTTTCTTCCCCCTTCCATCTAGCATCTTCTCCCCCCCTTCAATCAACATATGCCCTCATTCTTCCCCCTTCCCAACCAGCATCTTTTCTCTTCAACCAGCATATTTTCTCTTTCTTTTTTCCCTTCATCCAGCATCTGCTCTCTTTCTTCCCCTTTCTATCCATTGTCTTATCTCTCCCCCATCCATCTAGCATCTGCCTCCACTCCACTCTCTCCCTTCCATCCAGCATCTGCTGGTTCTCTCTCCCCTTCCATCCATCATTTTCTCTCCTCTCTGTCCCCCCTCCCTCTTGCTGCCACCCTCTCCACTACTGCTTTAAACCAAGCACAGCACCGGTAAATCAAAGTACCTCTATCACGGGGCTGCACTGTGCACAGGTGCAGCTGCCGGTCTCGTCACTTCCTGTTCTGTGGTACAGCCGGCATCTGCGCCTGAGCAGAGTGCAGCCCCGTGATGGAGGTAATTTGTTTTGACGCTGCTACTCTTGGTCTAAAGCAGCAGCAGCAGCAGCAGCAAGGAGGTGGGGATTGCCCCCGGTACCTGGCTGTACATTGGAGGGAAAACTTTGGGGGTGCCATGGCTCCCCCCCCCCCCCCCCCCGTTCTGATGCCTTTGCCTCCTTTATATCATGAGCTGTCTATACACTGAAAGAAAGTACATGAACAGCAATGAGTTTTGGGCCTAATGTTCAAAGGACTTATGCTCTTGACTCTTAGAGTTATGCTTCTATACTGGCCTCTGAAACAATTAACTACGGCTGTATGCCTAAATACACTCAAAATTTCACTAAACTTGTAAACTTAGGAGTATAAAAAGTGGGTGCCAACAAAAGCAGATTTAGGGTAGTGGAAACAAGTTAGGAGCTCAGCACTAAGCTCATAAATTAAGCTTATAAATCTCGGTAAATAGAAGACAGGCCTAAATTTATAAGCATAACTTTTAAGCTCCTAAATTAAGATGAATTTTCAGCTGAAAGATTACGTTCTTAATTTGTCTGAAAATGGTCACCAATTTAGCAGCCTGATTTAGGAGCATATATTTAGGAGTTATTTTTATTCCTTTGTGTTTGTTTCATTCCAGATGATATTGAATAACATCCTTTGTAATGTCAGTGCTGGTATTCAGTTTTTCAAATAACCAAGGAGACCAACTAAATGCTAAGAGGGGATGAGTCTAGTTACAGAAATCTGTGTGCATATAGAATGAGTGAATTACTCTCTGGGACAGACGGAGTGTTTACATATGTTCTGTAGACCAGATAAATGTAATTTAATTAAAAATTTTTGAAACATATTTTAACACATTTTCTATCATGCCATGCATAAAATTGTTATGCTGAGCTCATCTGTACATATGGTGCAATACATCTCTTGTTAAATTACAGAGAATGTTTGAGTGAATGTGGAGACACTGAATAATAATGAAAACAGATCTTTTAGTCTGGTATTTCTAGCAGTGAAACTTTTACTTTGGAGCAGCGGGACTGTCCTTGTGAAAACATCTCCTCATTATGTGTCATATATTTCTAAGGGCACTGATTGAAATGTAATGTACTTTCTAGACAGGCACGCTGTAATTTTCTGCGAGACGTTTTAAATGTCTAGCAGCAGCTTAGCATTATTTTAATAATAGGTATGACTGCAGTTTTAGAGCTTTTTTTTCTAGGAGCAAGAGCTGATGATTGTAATCCTGCAGAATGCATGGAACACTGGACAAAACTGAAACCTGAAAATGTGTCATAAATATTGCAAAACTGGGAAAGACCAAAGGTCCATCAAGCCCAGCATCCTGTTTCCAACAGTGGCCAATCCAGGTCACAAATACCTGGCAAGAACCCAAAAAAGTACAAAACATTCTATACTGCTTATCCCAGAAATAGTGGATTTTCCCCAAGTCCATTTAATAATGGTCTATGGACTTTTTCTTTAGGAAGCCACCCAAACCTCCGCTAAGTCTTTACCACATTCTCTGGCAACGAATTCTAGAGTTTAATTACACGTTGAGTGAAGAAACATTTTCTCACATTAATTTTAAATTTACTACATTGTAGCTTCATTGCATGCCCCCTAGTCCTAGTATTTTTGGAAAGCGTAAACATACACTTCACATCTACCCGTTCCACTCCACTCATTATTTTATAGACCTCTATCATATCTCCCCTCAGCCGCCTTTTCTCCAAGATGAAGAGCCCTAGCCACTTTAGCCTTTCCTTATAGGGAAGTCATCCCATCCCCTTTATCATTTTAGTTGCCCTTCTCTGTACCTTTTCTAATTCCACTATATCTTTTTTGAGGTGCGGCGACCAGAATTGAACACAATATTCGAGGTGCGATACAAAGGCATTATAACATCATCATTTTTGTTTTCCATTCCTTTCCTAATAATACCTAACATTCTATTTGCTTTCTTAGCCGCAGCAGCACACTGAGCAGAAGGTTTCAACATATCATCATCGATGACACCTAGATCCCTTTCTTGGTCTGCGACTCCTAACGTGGAACCTTGCATGACGTAGCTATAATTCGGGTTCCTCTTTCCCAAATGCATCACTTTGCAGTTGCTCACATTAAACGTCAACTGCCATTTAGACCCCTGTCTCCCAGTCTCATAAGGTCCTTTTGTAATTTTTCACAATCCTCCCGCGATTTAACAACTTTAAATAAATTTGTGTCATCAGCAAATTTAATTACCTCACTAGTTACTCCCAACCCTAGGTCATTTATAAATATGTTAAAAAGCAGCAGTCCCAGCACAGACCCCTGGTGAACCCCACTTACTACCCTTCTCCAATGAGAATACTGACCATTTAACCCTAATCTCTGTTTTCTATCTTTTAACCAGTTTTTAATCCACAATAGAACACTACCTCCTATCCCATGACTCTCCAATTTCCTCTGGAGTCTTTCATGAGGTACTTTGTCAACAGCCTTCTGAAAACCCAGATACACAATATCAACCAGCTCACCTTTATCCACATGTTTGTTCACCCCTTCAAAGAAATGTAGTAGATTGGTGAGGCAAGATTTCCCTTCACTAAATCCATATTGGCTTTGTCTCATTAATCCATGCTTTTGAATATGCTCTGTAATTTTGTTCTTTATAATGGTCTCTACCATTTTGCCTGGCACCGACGTCAGAATCACCGGTCTATAATTTCCTGGATCTCCTCTGGAAATTTTTACTTTGTGTTTTGGCCTCCAACGCAATCTTTTTTTGAAGTCCCTTTTAGCCTTCCTTATCAGCGCTTTGCTTCTTCCATTGTCTGAAGGATTTTCTTTTAGCTCTAATAGCTTCCTTCACCTCACTTTTTAACCATGCCGGCTGTTGTTTGGTCTTCTGTCCTCCTTTTTTAATACGCGGAATATATTTGGCCTGGGCTTCCAGGATAGTGTTTTTGAACAGCATCCACGCCTGATGTAAATTTTTTTTCCACTGTTCTTTTCATTTTATCATAGTCTCCTTTTTTAAAGTTAAATGCTAACGTGTTTGATTTCCTGTGTATACTTACTTCAAAGCTAATATCAAATCCAATCATATTATGATCACTGTTATGAAGCGGCCCCAGCACCATTACCTCCAGCACCAGATCATGCGCTCCACTAAGGACTAGGTCCAGATTTTTTCCTTCTCTTGTCGGCTCCTGTACCAGTTGCTCCATAAAGCAGTCCTTGATTTCATCAAGGAATTTTACCTCCCTAGCATGCCCTGATGTTACATTTACCCAGTCAATATCGGGGTGATTGAAATCACCCATTATTATCGTGTTGCCCAGTTTGTTGGCATCCCTAATTTCCTTTAACATTTCTGTTCATCCTGGCCAGGCAGACCGTAGTACACTCCTATCACTATCCTTTTCCCCTTTACACATGGAATTTCAATACATAGTGATTCCAAGAAGTGTTTTGTTTCCTGCAGAATTTTCAATCTATTTGATTCAAGGCTCTCGTTAATATACAATGCTACCCCTCCACCAATTCGATCCACCCTATCACTATAATATAATTTGTACCCCGGTATGACAGTGTCCCACTGGTTATCCTCCTTCCACCAGGTCTCAGAGATGCCTATTATATCTAATTTTTCATTTAGTGCAATATATTCTAACTCTCCCATCTTCTTAGGCTCCTGGCATTCGCATATAGACATTTCAAACTATGTTTGTTGTTCCTATTTACATCATGCTCAGTACTTGACAGTATTAATTTGCAATCTTTTGTCTGTTTTTTATTTTTATTTAAGGACACCTGATCTACTATGGTCTTTTTGCAACCTCACTATCAGGATACCCTATCTTCCCTGTTTTGGTGATATCTTTGAAAGATACCTTATCCCGAACCATGCCCTTTTGAGTGACTGTCGGCCTTCCCCCCATTTCTATTTTAAATGCCGATGCCAGCAGCCTAGTCCCACCCTGGTTAAGGTGGAGCCCATCCTTTTGGAATAGGCTCCCCCTTCCCCAGAATGTTGCCCAGTTCCTAACAAATCTAAAACCCTCCTCCCTGCACCATCATCTCATTCACGCATTGAGACTCCAGAGCTCTGTCTGTCTCTTGGGCCCTGCGCGTGGAACAGGTAGCATTTCAGAAAATGCTACCCTAGAGGATCTGGATTTGAGCTTTCTACCTAGAGCCTAAATTTGGCTTCCAGAACCGCTCTCTCACATTTCCTATGTCATTGGTGCCCACATGTACCAAGACAGCCGACTCCTCCCCAGCACTATCTAAAATCCTATCTTGGTGACGCGTGAGGTCCGCCACCTTCGCACCAGGCAGGCAAGTGACCAGGCGATCCTCACGTCCACCAGCTACCCAGCTATCTATATGCCTAATGATTGAATCACCAACTACAACAGCTGTCCTAACCCTTCCCTCCCGGGCAGCGCTTGGAGCCATATCCTTGGTGCAAGAGGAATAGTACATCCCCTGGTGGGCAGGTCCTGGCTACAGGAGTACTTCCTACTTCACCAGGGTGATGCTCTCCTTCTAGGAGACCTCCCTCCTCCAAAGTAGCACAGGGGCTACCAGACTGGAGGTGGGACCGTTCTACAACTTCCCTGTAGGTTTCTTCTATGTACCTCTCTGTCTCCCTCAGCTCCACCAAGTCTGCTACTCTAGCCTCAAGAGAATGGACACGTTCTCTAAGTGCTAGGAGCTCTTTGCATTGGGCACACACATATGACTTCTCACCAACTGGGAGATAATCATACATGTGACACTCAATGCAAAAGACTGGATAGCACCCCTCTCGCTGCTGGACTTCTGACTCCATCTTAATGTTTTTGAGATTTTCAATAATTTAAAACTTGCTACAGTATTAAGGATATTAGCCTAATATAAAAATGTCTTTTAGTTTATGTGGTATATTGTATGATTTATTTAGCGTTTCCTTCTTAGATGTTAATGAAATGTATTTAAAACTCTGTAAGAGCATTCCTTGCTTGTTACCCTAATTACAATAACTGACTATAAATGAAGAGTTGTCCTAGGGGTGGGTGAGAAGACTAAACTAGATCCTGTCATGCCTGCTAGAGTCTATCTGTTAATGCTGTGGTACAAAGTTTTTTTTAAAACTAAGGGGAAAAGACTATGGAGATTAGTTGATAAAATTTGCTTTTTTATATTTTTATTTTGCCTATCACTAACCTACAATTCCTCCTTTAAACCCCAATCTTTAAGTTCCCAAAGCACAAAGCAAGATAGTGTTCACTTACCAGAGAAATGTCCTCTTCTCTCAGAACTTCTCAGATTATCCCACTGCTACAAAGAGCATGTTAGACTATTATAGTGATTACATACCACAGTTTCCCTTTTTAACATGGATAATTCTTAGCTAAATCAAACTTCCTGAGTTTGAAGAAAAATGACCTTTACCTACAGCTATTTACTACAATGAATACAAGGAAAAGAGGAGTTGAAATTACTGCAAAACACATCAGTCAAGGCACAATATGGTGGGCCCAATATTCAAAACTATTAATCTGGGTATCTGGGTAACTTTATAACAGGAATCCTGGTTTACAGAATAAGTACGTTCCTATTTAGGTGCTTACTTGGCTTTTGGGGATGTTATCATTGTCGGCTACTGTTAGACATGTTATATTAATGTTGACACTAGTTATTAGTAACTAGGACTCACTGCATAAAATGGGACCTATGCTAAAATTTAGCACGCTAAATGCTAAAAGTCCATTATATACCTATGGGCTTTTAACATTTACAACATACTAATTCCCCAAAGGGGGTCTTTTACTAAGCCACGGTAGCGTTTTTAGCTCATGGTAGAAATCAACTGGTGTCTCAGGGGGTGTCTCAGGAGTTGTTCTTAAATGGTTTCAGGAGTTTCTGGTTAGCCATAATTATTCAGTTAGACAAAATAATCAATATTCTAAATTTTAGTTTCCAGATTGTGGGGTTCCACAGGGCTTCCCACTCTCCCCTGTTTTTTTCAATTTTTTCATGGCGTCAACAGGATAAATAAATTTGGGTTTGGATGAACTACTATTATCTTATGCAAATAACATCTTGCTCTTACTACCAGTCCCTGCTGTCTGTCAGGACCTGATTGATCTGGAGGGGCATAATCGAACGGTGCCGGCCAAATCGATGGCCGGCCATCTTTGGGGCCGGCTCCGCAAAGGGGCGTAGCCAAGTGTATTTTTGAAATACGCTTGGCGCCGGCCAAATTGCTCACTGGGTTTATAGCAGGATCACCAGGTTTACATGAGATGGCCGGCTTCGTTTTCCAGCCATAATGGAAACCGGGCCCGGCCATCTCAAACCCGGCGAAATGCAAGGCATTTGGTCATGGGAGGAGCCAGCATTTGTAGTGCACTGGCCCCCCTGGCATGCCAGGACACCAACCGGGCACCCTAGGGGGCACTTAAAAAAATTAAAAGACAAAAACAAAAATAGCTTCCAGGTGCATAGCATCCTTACCTTGGGTGCTAAGCAACCCAAATCCCCCCAAAACCCACTCCGCACAACTCTACACCATTACCATAGTCCTAAGGGGTGAAGGGGGCACCTACATGTAGGTACAGTGGGTTTTGTGGGTTTTTGGAGGGCTCAACATTAACCACCACAAGTGTAACAAGTAGGGGGGGATGGGCCTGGGTCCACCTGCCTGAAGTGCACTGCACCCACTAAAAACTGCTCCAGGGACCTGCATACTACTGTCAAGGAGATGGGTATGACATGTCAGGCTGGCATACTGGCTGGCAAAAAAAGTTTTATTTTTTTTTGGGTGGGAGGGGGTTGGTGACCACTGGGGGAGTAAGGGGAGGTGATCCCCACTTCCCTCCGGTGGTCATCTGGTCAGTTGGGGCACTTTGTTCAGACTTGGTCCTAAAAATAAATGGACCAAGTCTGGCCGGCGAAATGCTCGTTCGATCCGGTCATTTATTTTTTCATTATAAGGTGAAGCCGGCCATCCCGTATCTACGCCCCCGTCCCACCTTCGCTACCCTACCAACACGCCCCCCTTGAAAGTTGGCTGGCGCTGTGACGAAAAAGCAGTTGGGGCCGGCCAAAATCAGCTTTCGATAATACCAATTTGGCTGGGATCAGGAGATCGCCGGCGATCTCTCAATGTGTGTCGGAAGATTGCCGGCGATCCCTTTCGAAAATGAGCTGGCTGGTCATTTTAGGATAGATAAGATTCAGAAATGGGTACAGTTTAATAGACAAAAATTAAATCCCAATAAAACCAAAATTCTATGGTTTAGGAATTAGGGAGTTACAGTGCCTTCTTTGCTCGCTCTCTCTAATAACAGAGTTTTTCCCAATAGAATCTGAGTCTGGAGTTCTAGGGGTAATTCTTGATTTCTCTTTGTCCTTTGGTCCTCATATTAAACCACCTTTTGACGAAAACATTTTTTATAAATTGTGACAATTGCATTTAATTAAAGTTTTTTTTGACCAGAGGGCTTTTCCCCTTCTGGTCCAGATGTTAATTTTACCCCATCTAGATTACTGTAACAGTCTTTTTTTAGGTATCAGTTCTATATATTCTAAAAAGTTACAATTGATTCAAAATACCTCAGCAATATTGATCTTTAAACTTACTCGGTATGATGTTTCACCATATATTGCTAAATTACATTGTGTCCACCTGTTTTTAAGAATGTTCGTTTTTCTAGAATTGCCAATTCTATTTATTCATTCAAGGTAGTATCCGTGTGGAATTATTTTCCAATTTATATTGGAATAGAAAGAAATTATTCATTATTTAGGAAAAAGATTAAGGTCCCTGTTTACAAAGGCACGCTGGCATTTTTAGCACACACTAAAAATTAGCGTGTGCTAACCATGTAGACGCTCATAGGAATATTATGGGCATCTACACAGTTAGCGTATGCTAATTTTTTGTGTGCACTAAAAACACTAGCACGCCTTTGTAACAGTGCTCTAAGACACTTCTGTTTCCTAAGTACTATTACTAATTAGATGGACTTACATATTGCCTCTATATTTTTATCTTTAATTGATTGGTGTAGTAGATTTATTGCTCTAACCTGATTCTTTTGATGTTTTTTTGTATATTGTACACCACATTAATAAGAATCATTTTGATTTGATTTGATTAATTTAGATTTTCAGAAAGCTTTTGACAAAGTTCCTTATGAGAGACTCCTGAGAAAATTAAAAAGTCATGGGATAGGAGACAATGTCCTTCTGTGGATTAGGAATTTGTTATTGGACCAATGTATTTATTTGGATTTTGTTCACACCTTTTTCAGTAGTAGCTCAAGGTGAGTTACATTCAGGTACAGTGGGTATTTTCCTGTCCCAGGAGGGCTCACACTCTAAGTTTGTACTTAAGGCAATGGAGGGTTAAGTGACTTGCCCAAGATCACAAGGAGCAGCAGTGGGATTTGAACCAGGCACCTCTGGATTTTGAGACTGGTGCTCTAACCACTCCTCCATGCCACTCAATATATGTCAGGATCATACACTTACAACCTTTCCTATTAGTTTCAAGTTTCAGGGTTGAGAGAACTCCCAAATAGTTCAGTTGGCAGTACTAAAGATATGTTTTACCCTATTGAAGTTGTAGTGAATAACAATTATAATCAATGTAATAAACATTATTATAAAAGAAAGTTTGGAATTAGGACAAATGTAAAGTCCAATCTCAAACTTTTATAGTATTCCAATGTTGCTTTGACTCACTCTGTCCCTATTCCCAGTTATTACATTAATATCCGTTCTGTGTGTAACAAAACTGTCCTGATTAGAGATTGGATTTATGATCACCAGCCTTGTTGTCTCTTTCTGACTGAGACTTGGTTGTTATCTGAGGAAGATCCATGCATAAATGAATTTTGTCCAGCAGGTTACAAGGTGGTTTCTCTGTTAAGGAGTGGAAAGAGGGATGGTGGTATTGCTTTAATTTATAATACATTATTTGATGCTAATTTAATATAGTTGACCATTACAGTAGACATTGCAATTTTTACATGTCAACTGGAGGGATCTACTTTACCTGTATTCTTTGCTATTGTCCCCCTGGGAAGTGGGCTAAGGTTTCTGTTACACGTTATGATTTTGTTCTTAGAAACTCTTTTCTTACCCTATGGACTTTGATTTTGGGAGATGTAAACATATATTTAGATGAAGATAGTAACTTAGGGAAATATGATCTTTTTTCTTTTCTTTCTTCCTTGAATTTTTTCATCCCCCCTCCTAAACCACCCATGAGAGGGGGCATCAATTGGATTTAATTTCCTTTTATGATACTACTACTACTGCAACTTCGAACATTAATTTAGCAAACATCAATTGGGAACAAAACCTTTGGTCAGATCATTATCAGTGTTCTTTTATACTGCATTAGAAGCAAGCTAGAGGTACTACTAAATCCCAACCTGTTCAGTATACCACCTGAGGCAAGATTGATCCAGTTAAGCTCTGGAGCACTATTATCTCTTGGTGGATTAATACAACTTTAGCTGAATTTACTGATGACTGGCAAAGGATAAGCTCCACTGTCCTTGATGAGATAGCTCCAGTTAAATCGAAAGTTAAGTATTCAAGAAGTAGTAATAAATGGTTCACATCTGAGCTATTGAAATAAAAGTAAAACTATAGGAAGCTTGAGCAGAAATGGATAAAGGATTAAAAAAAGACCAATCTAGACAGAACTGGAGAAAGGTGGTCCATGTATATAAAAAAAGGATTGAAATCAATTAGGAAAAGTTATTTTTCCAAATTAATAGGAGTTGATCAACCCAATTATAAAATTGTTTTAAATTCTTATCACTCTTACTGATACTTCCTTATCTCACTTACAAGACTCTAGGCTTACTCCAAATGTAGACCAACGGGCTGATTATTTCAAGAGTAAAATAAGTAAACTTAGAATTGTATTTCCTGACTTGATTTCTGAATTTTGTACTCTATCTAATAAGGATGCTAGACCAGTTGATCAAATTTGGTCAAACTTTTCTACTTCTTATTGGAATGATTTTATATGTCTTTATAAAAATATATAGTGTTTCCTATTGTGCTTGGACTCATGCCCTCCATTTATTATGCAATCGGCTCCTGAAATTGTTTATGGTTATTTGTTTGATTGGATCCAATTCCAACTTTCTGAAGGTACTTTTCCAGCTATTTTAGAAGGAGTAATAATCACTCCGATAGTAAAGGATTCCAAACAATCAATAACCCTGCCTTCTAATTATAGACCAATAGCTTCAATACCTCTGTTTGCTAAATTTACTGAGGGTCTAGTCACTTTACAATTGGAACAGTACTTGGCTAAACATAATATTTTGCATGATTAGAGTGGCCTAGTGGTTAGGGTGGTGGACTTTGGTCCTGGGGAACTGAGGAACTGAGTTCGATTTCCACTTCAGGCACAGGCAGCTCCTTGTGACTCTGGACAAGTCACTTAACCCTCCATTGCCCCAGGTACAAATAAGTATCTGTATACAATATGTAAGCTGCATTGAGCCTGCCATGAGTGGGAAAGCGCGGGGTACAAATGTAACAAAAAAAATCTGCATTTTGTTCAATGTATAGTACAGAAACTATAATTGGTTCCTTATTAGATCATAATTGAGTTCTGCTAAGTGAAGGAAAGACTGCTTTGCTGCTCCAGTTTGATCTTTCTGCAGCATTCGATTTGGTTGATCAAGTTATCATACTTCAAGTTTTGGAAGATATTGGTCTTATGGGAAATGTTTTGAAGTGGATCCAAGAGTTTCTAACAAATAGATCCTACAGGGTGAAGATTAAAGATTCTTTTTCATCAGCATGTCAAATCCTTGTAGAGTTCCTCAAGGTTCCCCCCTTTCCTCTATATTATTTAACATCTTCTTATTATCTCTAGGGTTTATGCTGGTGAATAATGGTTTATACTATACAGTTGTGCAGATGATATCTGTGTTATTATCCCATTTAATTCCATTTCTGAAATTGATACTTCAAGGGTACAATATTGTATGGCTTTATTAGGTAATTGGATGTTTTTATGTATTAATAGTAAATTAGATCCTATTCCTGATTCTATTCATATTGGTCAAACTGAATATCAGTTGTCTACTGTAATAAAGATATTAGGTGTTTTAGTAGACAGCAAGTTGCTTCTTTAGTGAAAAAAAACATTTTTTCTTATGAGAAAACTTGTGTTCGTAGTTACTTTGAGGCAACTTCATTTTGTTTATTGATACAAGCTTTGCTTTGTTCACAACTGGATTATTGTAACACAGTGTATTTAGGATGTTCAAAATCTCAACTGAAAAGAATTCAAACTGTTCAGAATACTGTGGTCCACTTGATATTTGGTTTAACCAAATATGATCATGTTTCTCCTTGCTACGTAGAACTTCACTGGTTACCATTTGAGGCTAGAGTTTTGTTTAAATTGGTCTGTCTTCTTTACAGACCAATTGAGTATGTTCTAGAAATTAACACGTTATTTTCATAAAAATTCTTTATTTAAAAAAAAAATCTGTTTTCAATAGAATTTGCCAGACAATTGTGGCCCATTAAGAATTTTTTGGGGCCGCACTTAAGGGGTTTTTGCCTATGATGAAGAGAAGACTAGTTGGTCTGTTCTAGCTCCGACAGATGGATATTTGATCTGGGAGCTCTTTGAGGCTTTTCCCCTATCACTATTGTAGTTTTGTATTGAGTGGAAGTATTTGTATTTAGAATTTGTTCTTATCTCCACACCACCAAGCACATTTGTTTAGTTGATTCTTTACAGACTACTGCATGATTTAGCTCCAGATTATCTGTATTCGCATTATCAAGGACTATTTGCAACCATTTGTTCTCCTTTCTTTCACCCAAAAGAAAAAAAGAGGCTGAACATGCTACAATTTACCTTAGCATTTCAAGCTGCTAAACATTAGAAAGAGTTTGCTCAGATATGTTTTTGCTCTAATTCATAAATGATGTGTAGGAAAAAGGTTAAGACTTCATTGTTCCAAAAATTTGTTTTAAAATTATTTTTATTTAACTATAATTCCCAGATGTTTGCTCTGGTTTTGCCTTACCCTGTTACCCACTTTGAATTGTGCGGTGTTAGCGGTGTATAAGCTTGTATGGTATGGTATGACAGAAAACAGAGGGTAGGGTTAAATGGCCATTTTTCTCAATGTAGGAGTGTGAATAGTGGAGTGCTGCAGGGATCTGTACTGGGACTGGTGATATTTAACAAATTTATAAATGATCTGGAAATTGGAGTGAGGTGATTAAATTTGTAGATGATACAAAACTATTCAAAGTTGTCAAAACACATGCGAATTGTGAATAATTGCAGGAAGACCGGGCATCCAAATGGCAGATAAAATTTAATGTGGACAAATACAAAGTGATGCACATTGGGAAGAATAATCCGAATCATAGTTACCTGATGCTAATTCAGCACTCAAGAAAAAGATCTTGTCAACAATACACTGAAATCCTCTGCTCAGTGTGTGGCAGTGGCCAAAAATGCAAACAGGATGCTAGGAATTATTAGGGAAGGGGTGCAAAGTAACACCAAGAATATTATAATGCCTCTGTATCGCTCCATGGTGTGACCTCAGCTTGAGTATTGCATTCAGTTCTGGTCATCGTATCTCAAAAAAGATATAGGGGAATTAAAAAAGGTTCAAAGAAGAGCGACCAAAATGATAAAGCGGATGGAACTCCTTCCATATCAGGAAAGGCTAAAAAGGTTAGGGCTCTTCAGCTTGGAAAGAGACAGCTTAGGAGGGATATGATTGAGGTCTACAAAATCCTGAGTGGTGTAGAACAGGTGAATTGATTTTTGACTCTTTTGAAAAGTACAAAGACCAGGGGACACTCAATGAAATTACATGAAAATACTTTTAAAACAAATAGGAGGAAATATTTTTTCACTCAAAGAATAGTTAAGCTCTGGAACTCATTGCTAGAGGATGTGTTATCTGGGTTTAAAAAAGGTTTGGATAAGTTCTTGGAGGAAAAGTCTATAGTCAGTTATTGAGGTGGACATAGGGGAAGGCACTGCTTGCCCTGGGATTGGTAGCATGGAATGCTGCTACTAATTGGGTTTCTGCCAGGTACTTGTGATCTGGATTGACCCCTGTTGGAAGCAGGATACTGGGCTAGATGGACCATTGGTCTGATCTAGTATGGCTATTCTTATGTTCTTATATTGTTATGGATTAGTAGGGGGGGGGGGGCAAAATTAGGACATCCAACAGTGATAACTGAATGGGAAGAAATGTCCAAGTTTAAAAAGAAGGATGTCCTAAGTTAGACCTGTTTCAGTCATGTCCAAGGTACTCTGACTGAGTAGCTGATTACTGGAGGGATTAAAGGCATGACACCTCCTTACTCACTGATTGGCTGCTGTCCACCTCTCTCTCCCCTGAATGTGAAACTGAAAGGGGATGCAAGGTTCTATGACAGCTTCAGGTAATATAGCCATGCTTGCTTAGCAAAGCAGGAAGAAGGTCTGAGGCATAGCCTAGTGGTTAATGCAGTGGACTTTAAACCAAGGGACCCAGATTTAACTTCAATTTTAATCCTGTTTTAAATACACATTGCACCCTCCAAATGAAACCCAACTAAACCCCAATAAAACACACACTCTCTTCCTAACCCAAACATCCTCCCCACACACACACATTCAAACACCCTCACACAAAACCACAAACTGGCTTCTGTCCCCAATAATGGTGCTGTCTCCATAGTCCAATGCCTACCCAGATCCATATAAAGGGACATACTGAGGGACAAGACTCTTTGGTGTTGCTTTTCGGCAGTAGCCCATCTAAGGATCTGACCTCTCATACTGTGACATTGGTGCCTGCTGATGAGATCCTTGGCAAGGAGCTGGAGTCACTGGCATTCATGTCATGAGGCTTGGCATCAATACACAGCAATTCTGGATTCAAGGTTTCCTTCCAGTTGATAAATCTCAGCTTCAACTTTCCCAGCACAGTGATAAGAGCAACTGTGACTAGATACCAAGACACATAATAAGCTCAGTTTGGCTAAAAGAAGACTGTAGCAAAGAAATGCAGATTTATAGTTTTATTTGTATACATTCCTTGTTAGTAGATTTGGAAAACTCTTGTTAACTATCAGAATTTGCATGAATAGCCTCAGAGGATTACAAATCAAAATATAAATATTTTATTGTTAAAAAGATAATAATTAATGACTCTGTTAAGCAGAAATGGAATAATTAATACAGCTGTAGACAAAAATGAAGTTCTGCCCAATTGATTCCCATAGCACATTTTCCATTTGTGTGCCCAGTTCATTTTATTTATTATTGCTTTGAAATTTAAAAATGAAGAATAATTGCAATTGCATTTCCTTAATGAGCTCCCTCAGGAACATGTAATATTAAGATGTTTTTGCAACTACTGTTCTTTTCTTTCTAAGAGTAGGGATTAATTCTATAATAGACTCAAATGGTTTTTTTTTTCTTATAAAACTGCTTAGGGGTATGTGTGTGTAAAAGGTAGGCACATAGAAGGAGCATATAGGGGTCCTTTTATTAAGCTGTGCTAAAAGTGGCCTTAGTGCACCCTTAACCAGTTTTTTTCCTGCAAGCCAAGGACATTTTTATCGCAGCCATAAAAATGGCCTTTTTCTATTTTTTATGTTAATGGCCATGCTCTAATGTTAATATTATAAAGGGGTTGAGGATGGATAAACCGCTCGCCAATAGCATATGGCCATTAAAAATAATTAGAGCAGCCACCCATTTTGTAGGTGTCACGTCTGTGGCCGTGACCACCCTCATTCTTACCCTGTTTCTGGGAGTCAGTGGCTGTGCTGGCTTCTGCTTGCCTCTGTGTCTGTCTCTGTCTTAGTTTCTCTCTGGCTCTGTGTGCTGAGTGCCTTACTGAACCTCACCTGTGTGGGTTATGCCTCTTCCAAGATGGCTGCCGACTCCTCTATGCCAGTATCCAAGATGGCTCCTGCTGTTCCTTCCTGTGGGCTGACTTCTCTGTGTATCAAGCCTCTGTTTGGAGGCAAGGAGATTGCTGCAGCTGTGCCTCTGGTGTTGAAGGGCTTTATTAATCATTTTGAGACTGCAGCCCTTGCCTTTGCATTTCGTCTAAGGGCCCTGGTATGTAGAGTGCTCTGTACACTGCTACATTGTTTGCTCTTTGTGAGTTGCTATGTTTGACTAGCTAGCTTGGGCACAGCTTTGCTTGTTAGCCTGTGTACAGCTTTACTAGATCTCCTGGGTTTGCTTAGTGTATGTTTCTAGTGTATGACTGGTTAGCTTGGACATAGCTTTCTTGTTAGCTTGTGTTCAGTTCCTAGTCTTCTTGTGTTTAGCCTGCTGGTTTTCCCGTGTGTGTTTTCTTTTGCTTCTGGAGCTTCAGCCCTTGTTCAGTCTGTTGCCAGTACTCCTTGATACTGAAGCTCCAGCCATAGTCTTGCTCCTTGACCGGACCATTGCTTTGAACCTGCCTTCTGCCGGTACCTGGACATTCCCTGCCTGTCTGCCTTGCTTTCGCCTAGGTACCTGGGGGGCACTTCTGTATCCGGATTCCTGCTGTTCCTGCTTGCAAGTTCCAGTTCCGGTTTTTCCTGTAAACCCTGCCGGCTGCCCGAACCTGAGGGCTCAACCCTCGAGGAAAGGTGGCTAAGCATAGGTGAAGCCTAGGTCCAGTGTGTACCTGTCCAGCGGGTTCCGGTCCCGTGGGTTCCAGTCCAGTGGGTTCCGCTCCAGTGTGTTCCAGTCCAGCGGGCTCCACTCCAGTGCGCACCCGTCCGGTGCGTTCAGTTCCATGTATTCCTGTGTAGAACTCCAGTCCGGGGTTCCAGTCCAGTCTTGTCTCATCTCTACCGTGAAGGTGATCTTGCCTGCCACTGCCGCTCCACGGTAGTGGCCCAAGGACTCACGAACCCAGTGCTCCCGGGGAAGAAGCCTGACAGTATGCCAAGGTCCTCGAGAACGCGACAGTAGGCAATAAAGGATCACATTCTATTCCAGAATTAATCAGCTAGCATGCAGTAAAGTAGCTTTGCTAATTAGTGCAGGAACACCCACTCTCTGCCCCTAGGAATGTCCCCCCAAAAAATTTAAAATATTTTTTACTGTGTGATTAGAGTATTATTGTATGATTGATTTATTTCCTTTTATTTATATTTGATTTTATCTATTTTGTACATTGCTTTGTTTTATTTGTTAAAAAAGTGATTCATCAAGTGTAAATAAGCAAGCATAAACATTTGGTTCTTACCGCAGGATGCCTGAGCACGTCTTGTGGTATGCATTTTAGGCTGTGTTAGGCATGCATAAGTGCCTAATGCAGTTTAGTAAAAGGGCCCCATACTTTTTTATGACATATGTATAGAGGTTCCTGGGGACGAAGAATAGACAACCAGGAACGGGACTGGCATTAATGTATATATTTTGTAAAATATGTACATATACCAAAAGGTCTGACAGTTAAAATTTAGGGGCCCTTTTAGTAAGCAGTGATAAGCCCACTGAGGGCTTACTGCACGCTAATCCAGCACTACTACTGGGCTACCGCAGGAGTCTGGCGGTAGTTCCACCCCTAGCACGTGCCATTTCAATTTTTGTCAAGCCAACAACGGCACCCTTATTTTTTCATATAGTGAAAGGAGCTTTCAGTTACTTATTATAAATGCTCAACTTCTCTTTTAATTTATCACTAATGTATCCAGGTCTAAATAATCAGACAGTCATAAAAGGATCATCAGATCAACGTATCCACCTCTTAAATGGCTAATACATTTCTTCATGAGCCAAGCATTTTCATAGAGGGGAACCATAATCCTCATTAATCCCAATCATATTTTTTATATTTTTAAACTTATTTAAGTGCAATTTTAATCTATCAACTGCCTTCATAAAGGAATGAACTGTTACTAAGAACAAGTTGGGAAATATTTATGAAGGCAGTTGATAGATTAAAATTGCACTTAAATAAGTTTAAAAATATAAAAAATATGATTGGGATTAATGAGGATTATGGTTCCCCTCTATGAAAATGCTTGGCTCATGAAGAAATGTATTAGCCGTTTAAGAGGTGGATACGTTGATCTGATGATTCTTTTATGACTGTCTGATTATTTAGACCTGGACACATTAGAGATAAATTAACAGAGAAGTTGAGCGTTTATAATGAATTTCTATTTTTGTAGCACTGAAACTTAACCAGTGGTAATCAGGTAGCGCCTTGCGCTGCCCAGTTACTGCCGAGTTAGCGCAGGAGCCTTTATCACCATCTCAATGGATGGTGGTAACAGCTCCCCCCTGAAATGGCCATGCAATTTTTTACTTACTGCACGGCCATTTCTTTTCCTCAAAAAAGGACAACCTTTTACCTACTGCGGTAAAAGGGGGCCTCAGCGCACATCAAAAACAAATGCTGATGCTAGCGCAGGTCCCCTTTTACCACAGCTTAGTAAAAGGGCACCTTAGTGCAAAGAGGTGCAGAGTAATGCACTTGGGGTGCAAAAATGCAAAAGGAAATGTATGATGTAAGAGGAGAGAGATTGACACAGCTCAAGAGAGGGACCTTGGGGTGAGGATGTCTGAGGATCTCAAGGTGTCGAAATAATGTTACAAGATGGCAATCAAGACCACAAGGATGCTGGGTGGCGTGAGAAAGGTATAACCAGCAGAAGAAAGGAGGTGTTGATGCCCTGTATGTCATTGGCGAGGTCCCACTTGGAGTATTGTCTTAAGCTTTGGAGGACATATCTTGCTATGGACATAAAAAGACAAAGCAGAATATAGAGTGGAGTAGACATAGGCGCCCGGTATAAGAGGCTTGGGGAGGCTATGCCTCCCCAGCCACAGCAAGATGGATCAGCTATTTCTATAGAAATGCTAAATAATAGTAGTAGTAGTTCTCCCTGCTCTGGGGGGTTTAAATAGCAGCAGCTGCAATGAAAGCCATCTCTAGCCTTGTGTATAACCAGTTGAAATTTGATTACCTTACTGCTGGGATAGCAGAGCAGGGGGGTTGGCTGGAGGTGTCCTGGGTTGCCAGGGAGATATTTAACTAGCATGAATTCCTGCACATGAGCAGTTCATACCAAAGAGACTTGCACTGACCCCTGAAATTTTAAAAGTGCTAAAAATAAGTTTTAAAAGTATTTGCATTAAATCTAATTGCAGAATTTAGGTGCTAGGAAGTGGGATTGGAATGCCATGTACTCAAATTTGCTCAAGCCATATGCAAATTAGTCCATTTTGGGAGGTTCTCATTTGCATATTTATGGGTAAAAATTGTTAGAAATGTTTACAGCCTTAATGTTAGGGCATGGCTCTGATAAAAAATGTGAAGTTTGATCCAAACACGAAGGGTTTAGCTAGTGTTTTTGATTTAAAAATTCCCATTAGAGTGTCTGTATGTTAATCTGCATTCAAATAGAGCTCTCTGATTGGATGAGTAGCTCCTGTTAGAAAATCTGTCCGGGAACAGAGAGAAGAGGAGAGAATCAATGGGTGGGTGGGTGTGGATGGCTGGAGGGGGGGCAGGGGAGAGGAGAGAATCAATGGGTGGGTATGGATGGCTGGAGGGGGGGCAGGGGAGCGAGGACAAGAAATGAAGAAGAAAGGCAGAAAGTAAAGAAATAAATGGAAAGGAAGCCCTGGAAACGGAGTTAAGAGGACAGATAGCAGCAGAATCGGATACTGGGCCAACATGATCAGAAAAACAAAGTCACCAGACAACAAAGGTAGAAAAGATCATTTTATTTTCATTATAGTGTTTGGAATATGTCCACTTTGAGAATCAGGTGCTCAACATTAAATGTTTATATTTATTTACTTATGTATGGAATTTTATCCCACATTAAGCATGAATTAGGATGTTTTGTGGCTCTACATGAGAATTGTGAGATTATAATCCTTGTTTCATATTGTTGATGGTCTGCATTTTCCGTATGGGTGGTATATTGGTGTATTAGGTTCTGCCCAGTGTAATATTTATGGTACAGTAAGGTTCTGAGTGTGTTTTTGCAGAAAGTTGTGCATAGTGTTTTGCAATTGAGCGATTGTGGTTAGTATATGCTTTGAGCAACCACTTTATTCTTTGACATATGATACATATCTAATATCTAAATTTAATAAAAGGTATTAATCGTGACTTTTATTTTTATTTATTTATTTTTTCTGTGTGTTTTCAGACAATTATGAATTTAAGCCCCACCCCTAACCCCGCCCCTTTAGCCTCCCCAAACAGTTGGGCCACCGACCACTTATGGGAGTAGAGGAATGGCCTAGAGGTTAGAGCACCAGTCTTGACATCCAGAGGTGGCCAGTTCAAATCCCACTGCTTCTCCTTGTGATCTTGAGCAAGTCACTTAACCCTCCATTGCCTCAGGTACAAAATTAGATTGTGAGTCCTCCAGGGACAGAGATATACCCAGTGTATCTGAATGTAACTCACCTTGAGCTACTATTGAAAAAAGGTGTGTGCAAAATCCAAATAAATAAATAGAAAAGTAATGAAAACAGTATCTCCCAAAATCAAAGCCCATAGGGTAAGAAAAGAGTGTCTAAGAACAAAATCATAACGTGTAACAGAAACCTTAGCCCACTTCCCAGGGGGACAATAGCAAAGAATACAGGTAAAGTAGATCCCTCCAGTTGACATATAAAAATTTCAATGTCTACTGTAATGGTCAACTATATTAAATTAGCATCAAATAATGTATTATAAATTAAAGCAATACCACCATCCCTCTTTCCACTCCTTAACAGAGAAACCACCTTGTAACCTGCTGGACAAAATTCATTTATGCATGGATCTTCCTCAGATAACAACCAAGTCTCAGTCAGAAAGAGACAACAAGACTGGTGATCATAAATCCAATCTCTAATCAGGACAGTTTTGTTACACACAGAACGGATATTAATGTAATAACTGGGAATAGGGACAGAGTGAGTCAAAGCAACATTGGAATACTATAAAAGTTTGAGATTGGACTTTACATTTGTCCTAATTCCAAACTTTCTTTTATAATAATGTTTATTACATTGATTATAATTGTTATTCACTACAACTTCAATAGGGTAAAACATATCTTTAGTACTGCCAACTGAACTATTTGGGAGTTCTCTCAACCCTGAAACTTGAAACTAATAGGAAAGGTTGTAAGTGTATGATCCTGACATATATTGAGTGGCATGGAGGAGTGGTTAGAGCACCAGTCTTGACATCCAGAGGTAGCCAGTTCAAATCCCACTGCTTCTCCTTGTGATCTTGAGCAAGTCACTTAACCCTCCATTGCCTCAGGTACAAAATTAGATTGTGAGTCCTCCAGGGACAGAGAAATACCCACTGTATCTGAATGTAACTCACCTTGAGCTACTATTGAAAAAAGGTGTGCACAAAATCCAAATAAATAAATAGAAAAGTAATGAAAACAGTATGGGGTTTGTGCCACAAGATGTATGAGGAGAGACTTGATGACCTGAAGATGTATAATCTGGAGGAAAGGAGAGACAGATGTGATATGATACAGGCATTCAAATATTTGAAAGGTATTAATATACAAACAAACCTTTTTCAGAGATGGGAAGGTGGTAGAACTAGGGGACATGAATTTAGGTTGCAGAGGAACTGACTCAGGGATACATCAGGAGGTACTTTTACATGGAGAGGGTAATAAATATCTGGAACGCCCTCTTGTGGGTGGTACTGGAGATGAAAATGGTAACTGAATAAAAAAATGTGAGGGATAAACACAAAGGAATCCTATATGTAAGGAATGGAACCAAACAAACTTAGCAGTGACTAGATGACAACTCCAGTCATAGGAGCCAACTTTTTAAAATGATTGGGGGTGCTAACACCAGTGGAAATAACCCTTCCTTGGACACATACAAGGAATATTCTCAATATTGGGGGTGCTCAAGCACCCACAGAGTCGGCTCCTATGACTCCAGTAATTGGGAAGCCAAGCCAGTGCCAGGCAGACTTTTGTAATACATAAGTATTGCTAGACTGGGACAGACCGAATGTCCAGCAAGCCCAGCATCCTGTTTCTAACAGTGGCCAATCCAGATCACAAGTACCTGACAAGATCCCCAAAAAGTACAATATATTTTATGCTGCTTATCCTAGAAATAAACAGTGGATTTTCCCCAAGTCCACTGTAATAATGGTCTATGGACTTCTCCTTTAGGAAGCTATCCAAACCTTTATTAAACCCCCACTAAGCTAATTGCTTTTGCTACATTCCCTGGCAATGAATTCCAGAGTTTAATTACACTTTGAGTAAAGAAATATTTTCTCCAATTCATTTTAAATTTATTACTTTGTAGCTTCATTGCATGTCCCCTAGTCCTAGTATTGTTGGAAAGAGTAAACAAGTGATTCACGTCTACCCGTTCCACTCCACTCATTCTTTTATAGACCTCTATCATGTCTCCCCTCAGCTGTCTTTTCTCCAAGCTGAAGTGCCCTAGCCGCTTTAGCCTTTCCACATAAGGAACTCGTCCCATCCCCTATATCATTTTAATTGCCCTTCTCAGTACCTTTTCTGATTCCACTATATCCTTTTTGAGAACACAGTATACAAGGTACGGTCGCACCTTGGAGCAATACAAAGGCATTATAAAGTCCTCATTTCTATTTTCCATTCCTTTCCTAATAATATCTAACATTCTATTTGCTTTCTTAGCCGCTGCTGCCTAGATCCCTTTCCTGGTTGGTGACTCCTAACGTGGAACGTTGCATTACATAGCTATAATTCAGGTTCCTCTTTCCCACATGCATCATTTTGAACTTGCTCACATTAAACGACATCTACCATTTAGATGCCCAGTCTCCCAGTCTCGTAAGATCCTCTTGTAATTTTTCACAATTCTCTTGCGATTTAACAACTTTGAATAACTCTGCGTCATCAGCAAATTTAATTACCTTACTAGTTACTCTCTTCTCTAGATCATTTATAAATATGTTAAAAAGCAGTGGTCCCAGCACAGACCCCTGGGGAACCCCACTAACTGCCCTTCTATTTAGTTGAGTGGATTAATATTCCAACAAAATCAATAAGTTTTCAAAATCATATGTTGTTACAGTTTCTAAACCCTAGTAAGTTGAGATATAAAACCAGGCTCCGACTATTTAAAATTCACTCCCTAGAGAAATGCAGCATTATTTGATATTTAGGGCCCTGTTTACTAAGCCGCGCTGTAGGCATGCTAATGTTTTTAGTGCATGCTAAAAATTAGCACACCTAATGCTAGAGACACCCATGGATATCTCTAGCATTAGCACGTGCTAAAAATGCTAGCGCACCTTAGTAAACTGGACCCTTAGGGAGTTATTAAAGACTTTTCTTTTAAGAACTTTATGAATGTTTAAATAAACTTTGTCATCACTTTTGCATACCTTTATTTTTAAACTAGTAAAAAAGGCCCGTTTCCAAAACCAATGAAACGGGCGCTAGCATGTGGTTTTTTTTGTGTGTGTGTGTATGTGTCATGGAGTTATTTTGTGTGTGTGTGTGAGTGTGTGAGGGTGCAGTGTGTGTGCAGGTTGTTGATGTGTGTCTTTTTTTTGTTTTTTGCTTGGGGGTTGGAGGAATGTGCTGTGCTGTGCTGGCAAAGTGGGTTGGATTGGTGTGTGGCTTTGAGGGTGTGTTTCTGTTGTATTGTGTGTGTGTGGTTTTGTCTGTCAAGGAGGTTTGTGGAGGGGGGTCTTTCTGTTGGTGAAATGTAAATGTGGTTGTAGGGGGGTCAGCCTTTGTTGAGTGTTGTTTTTTTTTCCATGGTTTTTTTTTTTGTACTGTGCTGAGGCAGCAGTGTTGTTTTAGATGGGCGGAAGGTAGAGGAGCACGTTCCTTGTCTGTCGGTATTTTTTGGCCGTTTCAGGGCTGCTGTAGGGGAATGCTGGAAGAGAAATGTGCTGTTGGAAGCAGCGCCATCTTTTTCCATTGGGCTGGGGTTCTGGGCATCCTGGAGGTGGGTGACGGCTTGCCTGAGGACGGGGATGGTTGTTTTAAGTTGGCGGAAGGGAGAAGAGCACAGTCTCGGGCCATCGGGGGGTGATCCGATATGTTTGGTCCATTTCAGGCCGGCTGCAGGGGAATGCTGGAATATTTATGCGCTGCAGGAATCAGCGCCGTCTTTTTCCGGGTGCTCGGGGAATCCCCGAGGAGGGAGACAGCTTGCCTGAGGCTGAGGATGGTTGGGCACGTCCTTGGCCACTTCGGCAAAAGGGGAAAAGGAAGGGGGTGGGGAGTTACCTGCAGCCGCCTGAGAAACCATTTATTCTTTGTTTGTTTTGTATTATTAGTTTGCATTTCTGTTGAAGGAAGAGTGGATGCCTTTCGAATGATGGAGGTGGTGCGTCGGTGTGCGGTTGTTTCGTTAGTTTGGCAGCCAGTCTCCAGCGATTCCTGGGCAGGAGCGTATTTCCCTACTCCTCCCCCTTCCTTGGTCGCTGTTTGCTGCTGGCTGGGTCGTGGGTAATCCTTTCAGCTGGGCCGCAGCTTGTCCTGTTCGCCCACGTCCCAGATGGTGACGGGCACGTTGTTTTCCGACTCCTCTGACTCCATGTCAAGCGATCCCAAATATAGTCTGTGCTATAGGCCCTCTGGCACTCTTCAGTACTGGCATTAGGCATTTAAAAATCCCCCCCCCCCTCTCCCCCAGTCTATTTTTGCACATACCCACAGCAGGAATATTCTTCTTTCGTTCCAGCGGTGGTTCTGTGCTCTCCGTGCTGCACAGATGAGCCATTCTGCTGGGGAATGCTCCTCCCTTATTGTCACGTAGTTTCCTCTGATTGGTTCATCTTACGTTGCCTAGTGTTGCTTGGGAACGGTGTTGTGATGGTCCTTTGTGTTTCGGAATGTTGAGTGTGTTTTTTCTGATTTGTCCGTCATGCGAGGGCGGGGCAGAGAGACATGGTCGGTGTTCTGGCTTCACCACCATGAATCCATGAACCCTTCAGTGAGTGACTGAGTGACTTCAGAACGTTGTCTTCAGAACGTTGAGGGTGAGTTTTATTATAGTAGATATGCCTGGTTTTCTTTGATCTCGTGATTCACATAGAACTCTAATGGGTGTTTACGGAATATAATCATTTTTATAATGTAATGTAATGTAAGAATGGCTGGACAGATGTGGATGGGCTGGAGTGGGGCTTTGGTGACAGCTTCAATAGTTGGAGAACAAGGCCAATGTTGGACAGTCTTCTACGGTCTGTGCCCTGAAAATGGCAAGGACAAATTAAGATCAAGTATACATATGTAGTATCACATCATACCTTATGCTATGAGTTTATCTTGTTGGGCAGACTAGATGGACCACATAGGTTTTTATCTTCCGTTATCCAGTATGTTACTATGGGCCCCTTTTACAAAGTGGTGGTAATCCCAATGCGGGCTTACCGCTCGCTAAAAAGGAAGTACCGCCGAGCTACCACAGCAGCCTGGTGGTTGTTCCCACCCTCAGCACACCGTCATATCCGGTGCTACAAAAATATATTTATTTTTGTAGCACCGGTGGTAATCGGGCAGTGCCATGTGCTGCCTGTTTAGCGCAGGAGCCCTTACCACATGACAGCTACCTGTAGTGGCAGCACTACTTGTCCATCCCCCGATCCTGCTGATCAGGTCCCCAATCTAGGTCGAACTCCCCTCTCCCCCAGGCCTAGAGACTTCCTACCCTAAGTTCAAATCTCTCCTCAAAACTTTCCTCTTCTCTGAAGCCTTTAGCTCATCCTCTTAGTCGTGTTTCCCTTTTGTCTCTGACCCTGATTGCTTGTATCGTAAACCGCGTGGAGGAGCATTTTCAAAAGGGACGCCCAAGTTGCAATTTGGATGTTCTTGAAAAATGGCAAAATCTAGGGGAGGGGAAGCCCGTATTTTCGAAACAAGATGGACGTTCATATTTTGTTTTGAAAATACAGTCAGGGACGTCCAAATCTTTAAATTTCACTGTCCCTAGATTTGGACGTCCCTAGACATGGTGGTTTCTGATTTTCAGCGATTTTCGAAATCAAAGATGTCCATGTCAGAAACAACCAAATGCAAGCCATTTGGTCGTGGGAGGAGCCAGCATTAGTAGTGCACTGGTCCCCCCTCCCATGCCAGGACACCAACCCGGCACCCTAGGGGGCACTGCAATGGACTTCATAAATTGCTCCAAGGTACATAGCTCCCTTATCTTGTGTGCTGAGCCCCCCAAGCCCCCCCCCCAAAACACACTACCCACAACTGTACACCTCTACCATAGCCCTTACGGGTGAAGGGGGCACCTATATATGGGTACAGTGGGTTTGTGGTGGGTTTTGGAGAGCTCACTGTTTCTTCCACAAATGTAACAGGTAGGGAGGGAGGTATGGGCCTAGGTCCGCCTGTCTGAAGTGCACTGCAGTACCCACTAAAACTGCTCCAGGGACCTGCATGGGCTGTCATGGACCTGAGTATGACATCTGAGGCTGGCAAGACATATTTTGAAAGATGTTTTTTGAAGGTGAATATTTTTTAACTTTTATTGGAGGGGGAAGGTCTGAGGGTGGAGATTAGGCATTCCTTCCCTACTCAGTGCAGCTACATTACTGAGTGCTAACTGGTTAGCACAGGATTACCGCGTGAAGCCTTATTGCCTACAAAATTGGTGTTGGTAAGTGCTCACCTGTTTGGCTTCCACATCTTCTGGTCCTCACTTCCTGTTGTTGGTTTATTATCAAATATAGTAGGGCCATCATCAAAAGAAATTGTATGAAGAGATACCCGCCAGTGAGCGTTCTCAGGAGTAGCCCCCACACTCTGGAATTTACTCCCAGAGGGGTTACAAATAACTTGAGACTACCTCTACTTCAGGAAGCAGGTGAAATCCTGGCTCTTCTCCCAAGCTTTTAATACATAAGATGGCTGACTATGCACCCATTCTGCACCTGGAGTAGCTTGCTACACATACTGTAACTTATAGCAGTTCCTTATCTCTTGCTTAACGATACAACAAACTAGTCTTGAGTTTAACTAACCATCAAATTATCCCAACTGACTCTGTACCACTCATCTTGTTCCCATCATATATCTGCTCTTGGTCCCTCAGCTATATGGTCAGCCATATTGTAGAAAATCTTTAGCATCATATCTGTTAGTTGAATGTTCTAATGCATGCTTATTAGGTGAATCATTAGTATTATGCTAACATTGCTTTATATCTCTGGTATTTGAATTTCAGTGTTGTTAAATATGCATATTTTTGATACTATTTCTTGGTAGTTCTATTATTAGGTTTCAGTTTACTGTTTTCAAATTTACCTCATTTATTGTATTTATGTTTATTCTTGGTTATTTTACTATCGTTATGCTGTTAACAAAATTGTAAATTTTATGTTACATTGTACCTGCTGTGCAGCACCTTGGGTGAATCTCCTCATAAAGGCAGTTAATAAATCCCAATAAATAAAATAAACAAAACATGATAGAGGTCTATAAAATACTGAGTAGAATGGAATGGGTAGATGTGAATCGTTTGCTTACTCTTTCCAAAAATATAAGGACTAGTGGGCACGCAATGATGCTACTAAGTAAAACATTTAAAACAAATCAGAGAAAATATTTCTTCACTCTATGTATAATTAAATTCTAGAATTATTTGCTAGAGAATGTGGTAAAAGCAGTTAGCTTAGCAGGGTTTAAAATAGGTTTGGACAAGTTCCTACAAGAAAAGTCCATAAGCCATTATTAAGACAGATTAGGGAAAATCCACTGCTTACTCCTCGGATAAGCAGCATAAAATTTGTTTTTACTCTTTTGAGATCTTGTCAGGTACTTGTGGCCACTGTTGGAAATAGAACACTGGGCTTGATGGACATTTGGTCTGACCTAGTATGGCAATGCTGAAGTTCTTATGATCTTAGGAGTCTCTGCTCCAAATTATGAATTGATTGAAATCTTGTTTTACTTATGTGAAAAGTTTACAATCTGCTCTATCTACAGTTCTAGTATTTAGCTCACACCTTTCTAGTGGTAGTTCAAGATGAGTTACATTCAGGTATGGTAGGTCCTTCCCTGTTCCCAGAGGGCTTCCAACATAAGGGGCCCTTTAATAAAACTACAGTAAGCATTAACACATGTTTACTGCAGCACAAAATGGCATATCATAGGGTGCATTGAAGTGTCCTGTGGTAATTTTGTCATGTGCGTGTGCTACTCATGTACTAAATAATACAATTTTTTGGGGTGTAGGGGTATGTCTGGGGGTGGAGAGTAGATACATCTATGCAAATCAGTAAGTGCATTGGCATTGTCATGTGCTAACCAATTAGCACAGATTTAGTGTGTGAGTCCCTACTGCCTACAAAATAGGTAGTGGGAGGGGCTCATGGGCTAATTGGAAAATTAGCATGTGGACATTAATGGAAAAATCTGAAAATCGGCCATTTTACCCATGTGGAAAAATGGCCTTAGTGGATAGGAAAGACTCACGTTAAGGTACGCTAAGGCCACTTTTTGCCACAGCATTGTAAACAAGCCCCTAAGTTTGTACCTGAGGAAATGGATGGTTAAATCACAGCCTGCTGTTCTAATTACTACCCTACTCCTCAACTTACTGTATGCTGCTTCTAGGCAGGGTACAGGTTCACCTAAATAATAAAAACACTGAACAAAACACAATACCATACAAATATCAATAAAAGAGCAATAAAAGTCAATTTTTTCTAACTGCCATCTTTTAATACTAATCAAAACAGCAAGTGCCTCGTTGAATATTAAACATTTCTCAAGTCAATCAGATCTATCAGCTAATTCTATCTGCCGTCTTCTGAACACCAACCTGTACAGCAAAACAGTTTTATTTATATTCTTTTAGCATCAGTATGAACAGTAAATACTTCATTACAGAAAACTGCCTTCAGATGTTTTCTAAAGGAGCAGTAATTTGCTATCATTCTAATTTCTTTGGGTAACTTGTTCTATTCAAAGACACTCACAACTGGGAATGACATTTTATGAACCTGACCATGAATGCATTGCTGAGAATTTAGTAATCGAAGTAATCTACCATGGTATTTTCCAATTGTAACAGATGTACTTGAGCATACAATTTTAAATTTGATATAACATGAGGGGGCATCTCCTGAAAGAGTCTTACTTACAAGGCATAAACAGCCTGATATTCAAAATAATTTAGCCAGCCGCTGACCAGTTAAATCGCTGGGTCAGGGCTAGCCAATAATATCCAGTGGCACTTAATTGGTTGGGGGGGGGGAGTTATCAATGTGGACTACTGTTAAAACGGCTTATTTGACCACAAGTTGGGCTATTTTAGCACAGGATCTCATTACAAAAAATGGGACCCTGTGCACTTGTGGTAAAATAACCCATCTTAACAGTAGCTCACATTGATAACATCCTCTTTAAGTGTTACTGAATATCATGGTTAGCACCAGGGGTGTAGCTACGTGGAGCCACGGGGGTATGGGCCCCTGTAGATTTGGCTCTGGCCCCCCGCCGCCAACCCCTTCGACCCCCCTCCCACTGCCAACCTTCTTCCGCTGCCACCGCCACCAGGTACCTTTGCTGGTGGGGGTCCCCAACCCCCACCAGCCAAAGTCCTCTTCTCTGTGGTAAGGTCTCAGACCCAAAATGGATGTATGGCAATTTTCATTTTGACGCACGTCCATATTCGGCAAAAAATTTTAAAAAGGCATTTTTTTGTAGGTGCGCTGAAAAATAATTCTGCGCGCGCCCAAAACACGTGCCTACACTACCACAGGTCATTTTTCAGTGCACTTTAGTAAAAGGACCCCTTAGGATTTTCACCACAAAAGATCCAATCAGGCATAAAGAGAAAAAAACGTCATAGCATTTGCTTGGATTTGGATTTAATGTTTATAATACGTTTATACCACACATCTTACTAGATCAAGGCGAGTTACCTTCAGCCACAGTAGGTATTCTCCTGTTTCTGGAGGGGGCCTTTTTACTAAAATGCATGAAAAACTGGGCTTAGCACATTTTAATGCAAGATTTTCCTATGTACTAAGCCCATTTTTAATGCAGCTGTAAAATAGGGCTTTTAGTGTGCGAAAAAGGCTTACCACGAAACACATTAAAGTGCAATTTAAAAAAAATATTTTTAACAGAGGGCATCGAACAACTTACAAAATCTATTGGCCTGTTTACTAAGGCGCGTTAGCATTTTTAACGCACTTACAATTAGCGTGTATGTTAACTGTGTAGACGCCTATAAGGATATTGTAGGCACGTACACTGTTAACGCACATACATGGATAACATGCATTAAAAACACTAATGCGCCTTTAACGCGGCTTAGTAAACATGGCCCTAAGTCCTTACTCATAAAATTCACCATTCTGAACAACCATTGTATCTCTTGCAGTTTCTGACTCCCTATACGCCTCCGTGATCCCGCCAGTTGTCACAGCAACATCGCCTAACGATTCTCTCTTTTCATATCATAAGACTGGATATTATCCACACTCAAGAGTTTTAGTATGACAGCTCCCACCTTGTAGAATTCTTTACCACTATCCTTAAGATTAGAACTTTCTCATTCAACATTTAAATCAGAATGGAAAACATTCTTATTTTGAAATGTTTTTTTCTAATTGAATTGAATTGAAGTCTCATTGTCTGCATTGGGTTTCCCTGTCTTCACCTCCCCTGAAGATCAGGGCACCAGCCGCCAGTAGTTTGCCATTATGGATACTTTTTTCTTCTCTTTTCTCTTCTTCTCTTGACTATCCTATCAGTATTTGTAGGTCCTTTCATATTCTTTCAGAGAATTTTATCATTATATTGTGAATCACTCAGATAGTTCACTCTTGGGTGATATATCAAGATATAAATATCATGGGTTGAGAATGGGCATAGAAAATTTAACTGGCTAGCACATTAGGATTAGCATGTACTAACTGGTTAATGCTGGATTAGTGTGGGGACATTTAGGGCTAGATTCTCTATATGTTGCCTGAAACATCTGCATGGAAAAAAATTATGTCTAGGCGTAGTCTCTAAAGTACGCCTAAATTTTATAGAATAGGCTGAAACTTCCGTGTGATATATAGAATACACTGAGTGGTTTGTCACATGACTAAATTTGGTTGCATCCATTTAGGCCATGTTTTTCTTTGTGTAAATCCTGACTCCTAAATTAGGCGCAGAGCGGGAGGGAGTATTCTATGATGCACATAGATTTTAGAAACACCCATGCCCTGCCCATGGCCATGCCCCCTTTTCAACTATGCAACTTAGAATTTAGGCACACCAAATTATAGAATACACGTGGAGGGGTATTTTCGATATGACGTCTAAGTCTGACTTTAGATGTTATGCAAAAAACATCCAAAATCTGAATAGAAAAGAAGTTTATTTTCAAAAAAGAAAAACATCTATCTTTTGTTTTTGAAAATACTATTTCTAACAAGGCTTTGCACTTTGGATGTTTTGTTTTATGGTCCATTTAAAAAAAAAAAAAAAAAAGAAGTTGTAGTGAAAAACGTAGAAAATCAAGCTATTGGGATGTAGGAGGGGCCAGAATTTTAGTAGACTAGTCTCCCAGACATCCAAGGAGATAAATGGGCACTCTAGAGGCCACTGCAGTGGACTTCAAAAACATGCTCCCACGTACACACATCACCATTGCTCCCTTATCTTGTCTAATGAGCCCCCTAAAACCCAACAACCTATATGTGGGTACAATGGGTTTCTGGTGAGTTTTGGAGGGCTCCCAGTTTCCCTACACAAATGTGACAGGTAGAGAGAGATAGGGACCAGAGTCCCCTACTCCATTGTGCATTTCACTACACTAACCACTACACTACTCCAGGGACCTGCATGCTGCTCTAATAGACCTGGCTCTAACATCTGAAGTTGTCATAGAAGCTGCTAAATCATATTTGTATTCACATTTGTGAGGAGTGGGAGGGGGTCACTGACCATTGGGGGTATTGGGGGATCACCCTTGAGTCCCTCTAGTGGTCATCTGGTCACTTAGGTCACCCTTTTGTGCCTTGTTCATTATAAAAACACATCTAGCTCAAAACATCTTAGTTTTAGTCCTGGAAACTTTTGTTTTGTTCTATTATGGCTGAAAAACGTCCAAGTGTTAGGAACACCCAGAACCCACCCTTAACATGCCCCTGACATGACCCCTTGTAATTTGAACACTCTTCTGACGAACTTCATAGAAAAATGTCTAAAAATTGGCTTTGAAAATACCAATTTGTAAGTTTTTGTGAGAAAAATGTCCAATTGAAGAATTATGCCACTTTTTGGACATTTTTCTCTTTTGAAAATGAACTCCTTAGTAAGTTATGCACTTAAATCTCAATGACAGTGCTGATAATTGTTTGTTAACATCCAATTAACAGTTCTGATTATCTAGTTAGCCAATTAAGTTATGCACATTGTTATAAAATATGCTTTGGTTTTCCTGCAGAATTTCAGGCACCATATATAGAATTTGGGGGTTAGTACCTCCTAAAAGCAGATGGTAAGTGCTCCCATGTTATATTTTTACAAGTTTTGTGCATTAATGAACAAATTAGCATGAGACCTGTAAAAAATGTCTAAGCCTGCATAAGAGATCAATGTGCTTTAGTAAAAAGTCTCCTAAGTTTGTATTTGAAGCAATGGAGGATTAAGTGACCTGCCCAAGATCATAAGGCTCAGCAGTGGGATTTGAACTTGAATTCCTTGTTGTGAGTCCACTGCTCTAACAAAATCTGCAGCATGAAATCAAAAGTATTTCCCAGACACTCATGCTGCCATGTAAGCAGTCAAGAAATAATAGAAAGAAACTATATTTATAGCCTTATACTTTAAACCATAATAAAAGCCTGATATTACATAAGGCATCTAGGTTGGACAAGGAATGTTTAACTTGGGATGTTCATAGTTTCTAACCTAGGCCCACCCGCTTTGGACTCAGGCCCACCCAGTAGTAGCGCATCTATGATGTGGTGGACAGGGATTCTGAAGCCCCACTAGCTGAAAACTCCCAAGAACTGTCCCTCCTGCATACCTTGTAAATAAAAGATCTTCACCTGCAGCAAGCAGCGACTGATACATACTGCTCACACCAGCCCCATAGCCTTCCCTCTGATGTATTCCCGCCTATGTGGAAACAGGAAGTTGCAGCAGTGGGAAGGCTGTAGGGCCAACATGACCAGTGTGTATTAGTTGCTTCTCACTGCCAGTGAAAATCTGCTATTTAAAAGGTATGCGGGAGAGGGGGGTTGTTTGAGACCATATGGCATGCAGGCAAGAGAAGGAGAGACCAAATCACCTGTAGGACTGGGTGGGGTTCTTCTGGCCACCCATCTTGGGCCCAGGCCCATCCAAAATTTGGTGTCTGGCTATGCCCCTGCCTTGTGAGAAAGATTTAGAGAGGACAGAAGCAATTTCTGAAACTCCTTGCTTCTCAGAGTTCAAGATTGGTCAAAGAAATTTAGAAAAGTATCCAGAGAGAAGTTGCCATTTGTCTGCCAGCCACAGTATCACTGCAATCAGTGTTGTGTTACTGCTCTGTTGAGCCTTGTACCTGTAGATTTGTTACTTTTAGTTTCGAATGCAGCAGCACTTCAAGATTCAAAGAACGTTCACACAAAAAAGCAGAGATATGGAGATACTTTCATGCTATGGAGGGATGCCTTTTCTGTCAGAGGACCATCAATGGAGGAAAGATAGTAGGCCATCTTTCAAATAGTACCATACAATCTAACCTGTGGAACTAACACACATCAATGCTGGTTTCACGGGAGACTCGCTATAGTTTAGCAACCCATCCTCTGTCTAAAGCAATAGCAGCAGCAACAGCATGAAAGCTACAGGCAAGGGAGTAGTCTGTCACCCAAACTGATCTCCTGTTCTCTTCCCTCAGCCAGGAGGCAGGCCAGCTGCCTCCAGCTGTAAATAATCAGCTGCAAGCCAACATAGAATAGATGGAGTGACATCTGGGCAGTTACACATGACACATGCAATGCATATCTGTAACCCTCTAATGATGAAACAGAGGCCTTGAGTTCAGCCACAGTCACCATCAATAGAATCATCCCTGAAGTCAAGCTGCAAGAGAAGAAATTAAAGAGTTGCTGGTAGCATAACAAATGGTGTTGGAATTCTTGCAGCTGCATTTGCATAATCAGTTTAAATCCATCATCCAGCTGAATTCTTACCTGAGTGACATAATCTGTGACCCATGAGTGAAAGACTATCACTCTCCAATCCAATTTTCTGACTTACTGGAAGGAGGTACTGGTGGCTAGAGTGAAAGAATGTGACCACAAAAGACAGAGAGGCAGTGGGAAGTACAGACCTTTATTCCCTTATTCCTCTACCCCCACCCCTTGAACTAATTTCAGTCTCACAGAACCTTATAGATCCCATCAAAGTCACAGTCACAGAATCCTTATCATACTGGGCACAAAAGGTTGTGATCTGGCCTGAACCAATGTGCCAATGAATGGATATCCTCAATATATATTCCTAATTGTTTTGTTTTAGGCTCCCAATTCTTTTAAGCTGTCATTAACTGTACGGACATTCAGGTTTTGTAAATTATTATTGTTTAATAATGAAATGGATATAGAACATTAATGGCAAGGTATTGGAAAAGAAAAGATGTATACTATAGGCCTAATGAAAGTAAATCATTGGGTAGTAGATGTGCTACTAATACCCAGTGAAAGTACAAGTATCTGCTGGAACTAGTTGGGATGGGATTTTAGATTTACTTCAGGGCTTTTTCAATAGTAGATCAAGGCAAGTTACATTGAGGTACAGTATGTATTTCTATTTCTCCAGAAGGTTTTACTTGAGACAATGGAGGGTTGAGTGACCTGTTCAAGATCACAAGATGCAACAGAAGGATTTGGACCCTGGCTTCCCTGGTTCTGAGCCCACTGTGCGAATCATTAGGCCAGAAGTTTTCAATCCAGTCCTCAGGGCACACCCAATCAATCAGGATTTTCAGGATATCCTCATTGAATTCAATGGGGATAACCTGAAACCCCCCCTGCATTAGGCTTCCAACTAAGGAACTATGGCCTGTGTCAGGAAAGTCCATTGAGGAGGCGTTGCTAATGATTAATGCAGTGGACTGAGAGAACCTGGGGATCTGGGTTCATTTCCCACTGTGGCTCCTTGTGACATTGGGCAAGTCACCTACCCTCCATACCCCAGGAACAAATACTTAGAAATTGTGTAGGGATAGACAAAGTGCCAAAGATATTCCAGGTATTCATGTGGACAAATATAGCCACCAAATTCAAGCTGAAAATTGGGGGATAACTGGTTATATTGGCTATCTCCTAACCATGAGCTTTCAGTGGGTCATGGCCCCATGTCCTGCTGAAAATTCACAGATATCCGGTTATGAAGCATTTAACTGGCTAGGTGCCAATACTGGATGGTTAAATGCTTTTAAATATCGGAGGTTTGTGCTCAGTTTGTTTTTCTTTTGTAATCATTAAAAAAAAAGCCATCCAAGGGAAAAACACACCAAAACAAGCCATTGGGATGTATGGGCCTAGCATTCTTAGTAGACTGGCCACACAGACATCCCAGAAGAGCAGTGGGGCAACCTGGGGGGGGGGGGGGGGGGGCGCTGCAGTAGACTTCATATAAATGATCCCAGGTACACATCTCACCATTACCCTCTTATATTGTATGGGGAGCCCTCCAAGGTACAATAGTCCTTATGGCTTCAGATGTGACCTATATGTGGGTACTGTAGGTGGGTTTTGAATGTCTCACACTTTCCACCACAAGTGTAACAGAGTGAGATATGGGCCTGGGTCCCCTTCTGTACAGTGCAGTGCACCGACCACTAGGCTACTCCAGGAACCTGCTAGGTGCTCTAAAAGGCCTTGGCCAAAGAGCCTGGTATCTACTGTTTCTTTCATGTCTTTGGAAGGTAGAAGGGGGTTGCTTACCAGTAGGGGAGTAAGGGGGCTCACGTTTTTGTGACTAAGAGGCAGATGCACTAAAGCTAAATGAGCCTTTAATGACTCTCCAACGAGGAAAATTTGATCAGTTGCATGCATCAAAGGGCTTTTACCGAGGAAGCCAGCAGCTAACGAAAACGGAATGGAGATGAGCAATTAGTGTGAAAACCCCATTGAAACGACATGCACTAACCTTTTCCGATTGCCTTTACGCAGGAAAAAGGCAGGAAATCTAACGAGAGGTCTGGACCACTCGTTAGGACAGCTCTGTGCCAGGAAAAATCATTAAGTGAAAAAATAAACAAACTTTGAGCCAATCCCAGCGCATTAGCAGAGCTAAAAGCGCTGTGATTGGTCCAAAGGACGTCAGAAAACACATAAATAAATAAAAATAAAAAAAGGATCGGGAGGGGGCAAGGGCGCTCATCAGGAGCGTCCTGTACGGACGGCCTTGCCCCCCCCCCCGCTGCTCCCCACTTTCCGCCGCTCCCCCCACCCCGAAAAAGCAAAATTCAAGCAGCCCCTGCCCCCTCCCTTCCTCACTACTCTCTCACCTCAGCTCCGCCTCCCGACATCCTCCGTCCTGTGCCCCGCCCCCTTTTGGGGTCGTCGCCGCCATTCCCCTCCTCCATCGGGCCCCCCTCCCTCTTACCGGGCCCGTGCAGCGCCTCTCTCCTCTGTCCGAAGGCGCTGCACGGGCAAGAAGAAAGCTGATGCGTGCCTTCGCCCAGCTTCGATGGCGCGTCTTTCTCCTGCTGGGCCCGCCCCTGTCTGACGTCAGACAGGGGCGGGCCCAGCAGGAGAAAGACGCGCCATCGAAGCTGGGCGAAGGCAGGCATCAGCTTTCTTCTTGCCCGTGCAGCGCCTTCGGACAGAGGAGAGAGGCGCTGCACGGGCCCGGTAAGAGGGAGGGGGGCCCGATGGAGGAGGGGAATGGCGGCGACGACCCCAAAAGGGGGCGGGGCACAGGACGGAGGATGTCGGGAGGCGGAGCTGAGGTGAGAGAGTAGTGAGGAAGGGAGGGGGCAGGGGCTGCTTGAATTTTGCTTTTTCAGGGTGGGGGGAGCGGCGGAAAGTGGGGAGCAGCGGGGGGGGGGGCAAGGCCGTCCGTACAGGACGCGCCTGATGAGCGCCCTTGCCCCCTCCCGAACCTTTTTTTTTATTTTTGTTTTGATTTGGGAGCCATGTGCTTGTGATTTGACTGTGTTTTGACTGTTTGTGGCATGCGCAGAGCAGCTAACATAACGCTTGGCTGCTCTGCGCATGATTTGGGGGCCGATTAACGATGTGTATTGTGATTCTTTGATACATTGTACGTTTCAATACCGATCTCAGCATGTGTGACTTTTTTTTTTGGTGCATTTTTCGTTATTTTAAAATCGTTAGGGACTTTAACGATTTAGATTTTTTTACGTTTGGTTGCTGCATCTGCCCCTTAGTCATGATTGAAACAGGTCTAGAACAAAACCTCTAACTTTTAGACCTGGACTGTTTTTGCTTTGTTCCATTATTGCAGAAAAACATCCAAGTTCTGGGAACATCCAAATCCGCCCCTAACATGCCCCCTTGTGATTTGGACGTACTGTAGACAAACCACATAGAAAAACCTCTTAAAAATGGGTTTTCACAAGTAGCAATTTGGCATTAAAACATCCATCTGCCACTTTGTGCCGCTTTTTGAATGTTTTTCTGTTTTGAAAATGAGCCCCACAGTTAACATGCTGCCAAGGTAGCCCTGTGCACTGACGTGGGTGCCCCTATCTGATTATTTTCCATTGAGAAGCTTCCTTTTCAGCAACTACACGGCAGCTGTTTATGTAACTACAGCACAATAATCACCAAATTACAATAAATTATTCATGGGAATATAATATTAAAGAAAAACAATAAAACAAACAACTGAATTATTTAAATAGCTGTTGCTTATAATTAGGTTAGTGATTATTTTTCCCATGGCACTTTGGTCATCATTTGGAAGAATGTTGAATACACGGTAAGGTTGCAACAGTAGTGTTCAAAATAAGCAAATCTTATGTACCAAGGGACATAAAATCAGCAGCTTTTGTGCGTTAATGGCCGTATTAATGCGTAATGTACTAAATAAGGTGGTAGGCTAGAAATCCAAGTTAATGGCTTAGTGAGCATAGAAGGGCATTTGTCCTTTTTTTTTAATGTGCTAATTTAAGAAACGTGCATTAATTATCACTTAGTTTGAGTTGACAAGGATTTGTAATTTGCTTCATTACCAGAGTGTTTAAAGCAAGGTACAGAATACAGATTAACCAATATAAGCCATAAATCAATATAGGGTGAAACTTAATCAAAGATAAAGAGAAGTTGACCAATATATAAAATCCACGTATCACTAGTAAAATAACAAAGTATCACAGGATAAGAACAAATAAAAACAAACCTTGAGGCGAGAGTATCATAAAACAAACCAGTCTGGGCATGTTCAGAGAACTTCCTCTACCCAAATGCGTTGAACATGTTCAAACTGTGATGTTGGTGATATGACGAGAGCACTTATGCGTATCGAGTAAGAGATAATCAAGCTGATAAATGTTGTAATGAAGCCAGTAATATATTACAGAGCAAGGATCTGTTTACCCCCCCCCCCCAAAAAAAAAAGCCCAAAGTTATAAACTGGGATTTTTAGTGTACACTAAGCTTTAGTAAAAGGGCTTCTTAGACCCCTGCATGTCCACTTCTGCACCCAATTTTTAGTGCCATGCAGGGCTGCCGAGAGGGGGGGGGGGGGGCAAAATTCCCCAGGCCCGGGCCACCAAGGAGGGCCCGGCGCCGGAGTCTCTCGCTCTCTCCTGCTTCCAGGCCGCTGGCGCTGCAGTCCCGTCTCCAACCTGCCTATCCTCAGCTCCCTTCTGTCTGTCGTCCGACCCTCTGCATTTTAAAAAAAATCTCTAAAGCAGCAGCACAGCACCTTCTGTGCAAAAGCGGCAGATCGCCTCGGGTGGGCCTTCCCTCACTGTGTCCCGCACTCGTCTGATATAACTTCCTATTTCCGCGAGGGCGGGACACAGTGAGGGAAGGCCCGCCCGAGGCAATCTGCTGCTTTTGCACAGAAGGCGCTGTGCCTGCTGCTTTAGAGATTTTTTTTAAATTTAAATGAAGGGGGTCGGATGGCATGCTGAAGGGAACAGAGGGTAGGTAAGTGGAGACTGGGAACTGCGGCACCGGCGGCCTGGGAGCAGGAGAGGGAGGTGACAGAAATAGCGATTGAGGGGTGGGGGTGATCTTGGGGTGGGCAGTGGCGATCCTGGGGTGGGGGGCACGGTCTTGCCCTGGGCCCGGCTCAGTCTCTCGGCGGCCCTGGTGCCTTGTATAGACTTTGGGGGCAAATGAATACTATTTAACAGTTCTGAGACATATCCAGTCATTCTAATGCTGATTTTTCATCTTTATGACCATTGAAAATTTGAAACGCTGAGTATGTTGGAAAGTCAAGGATATAAAATGGGGTGGAGGGGGGAATCCCTGGATAGTTGCAAGAGCTGAGTCCTGTTTCTGACAGAGCTGGATGCACAAAAGAGCAGGAGAAATTTGCCAGGTCCCTCTCTCCTTCCCCCCCAAAAGAAAAGAAAATTGGAAAGATTCTTTTTAAACCTTTCCTCAAATCTCACCTGATGGCTTTGTAGCCTGAACTGAACCTCCTGTGATTTGCATCACAAATCATGGATTTTATGTTTTATCTTCCTGACACCTCTTCTCTTCCCAGACAGGAAGATTTACAGCAGGATAGTGCTGAAATAATTGTAAGACTGCTACAAAAACAAGATGTAAGAAAATATCACTGAGCATTTTGTCCCTCTGCTTTGCTGCTAATGAAAAACAGTAAGCTCTGCAGATGGCTTACTTCTGAGATATGAAGCTAGCATTAACACAATCTTGAGTTAATACTTTTCATCAGTTTTGCCATGGCGTTGTAGGTACTGGAAATCCATGATATCAAAACATCAGCCACACAAAAGAAGAATTGGTGCTTGTGCTTAAACACCATTTGTTACCGTTTTGCTCGGAATGATTTTTTGTTATTATTATTATTACTATTATTAAAGCTTCAAATAGAAGGAGAGAAGCAAAAGTGAGTAAAATATTCTGTCAAGTTCTGTGGTGATAAGGCTTGAGGATAGTTGGTGAGCTTTAATAAAAACATCACCCAAAACTGTGCGTAAGTATATTGAACTACATTCCTCACATGCTAATTTTTTATTATTTTTTTATTTTTTATTTATGCAATTTTATCATTTCACAAGCTTTAATTTTGTTACAGGCAACACAAGGTACATAAGTGAATAGTATAATCAAACACATTTTATCTCTAACTAAGAGACTAAGGAAATTAACGTTAACTCACTTTGTATCTTCCTTAGACCACAATAATGGGGTGGGGGGGGGGGGGGGAGAAAATTCAGGGTAATTAAATAGGAAATGGTATTGACGTAAAGGCTTAATGCCCTTTATTAACCACCTATTTTTTACTTCTGCTGTACTGATGTTATTACTTGACTATCTTTTTCAGGTCTATGAACTCTCTTAATTGATTCGGTACAGAGAAAACATACTTAATACCCAAATATTTTACAATGCACTTGCATGGGTATGCAAGTAAAAATGATGCCTCCAAACACCTCTTCTCTTCTCTCATTTCAAGGAATTTCTTTCTTCTTTCTTGTGTTACTTTTGTAACATCTGGACATAGGCGGTCGGTGGCCCAACTGTTTAGGGAGGCTAAAGGGGGCGGGGTTAGGGGTGGGGCCAGGGGTGGAGCTTAAATCCATAATTGTCTGATAACACACAGAAAAAAAAATAAATAAAAATAAAAGTCACAATTAACACCTTTTATTAAATTTAGATATTAGATATGTTTCATATGTCAAAGAATAAAGTGGTTGCTCAAAGCATATTCTAAGCACAATCGCTCAACTGCAAAACACTATGCACAACTTTGTGCAAAAACACACTCAGAACCTTACTGTACCATAAATATTACACTGGGCAGACCTAATACACCAATATACCACCCATACGGAAAATGCAGACCGTCAACAATATGAAACAAGGGATCATATCATCACAATTCTCATGTAGAGCCACAAAACACCCTAATTCATGTTTAATGTGGGATAAAATGCCATAAATAAGTAAATAAATATAAACTTTTAATGTTGAGCACCTGATTCTCAAAGTGGACATATTCCAAACACTATAATGAAAATAAAATGATCTTTTCTACCTTTGTTGTCTGGTTGTCTGATTCTGCTGCTATCTGTTCTCAGTGCAGGTCAGGAAGTCATCCTCCTTAAATATCTCCCTGGCAACCCAGCCAACCCCTCCCCCTGCTCTCCCAGCAGTAAGGTAAACAAACCATAAACCAATTTCTACAATTGGTTACACAAGGCTAGAGGGCTTTCACTGCAGCTCCTGCTGTGAGGATGGAGGTAAATCAGCACTTTAAACCTCTCAGAGCACAGCAGGGGAGGCTTAGCCTGTCCAAGCCTCTTATACCGGGTGGCTATGCATCTGGAAAAATCCATAATTTCTGACCACAAAAGTTTTGATGAATATTTTTAAAGTATAACTTTAAAACTGAGTTAAAGTCCTGTTCAAATACAAAATAAATCAAAACTCGCATGCTAATTTTGAACTCTGGAGGGCAAACAACAACGATAATGTTGCCATGGCAGTAAGGGGTCATGCACTAATCAGTTAGTGCATGGCAATGTAGCTGCACTAACTGTTTAACACAAAACACACCCACTCTCTGCCCCCAGACACCCCCTGCACCAAAAAATAAATGTCACTATTGTAGTACATTGATAGAGCGTGCACATAGTAAAATTAATGTGGGATATCTGAGTGCATCCTGCAGTATGCCATTTTTTGCTGTGGTAAGCATGCTTTAGTGATTGCTGCAGCTTTGTACAAGGGCTCCTTAGAGCTGGTGTAACTGAGCATTTTTAAATGTGGCGAAAGCATGAATAACTATTATTATTCCATATACATAACTGGGAGACACACCCATGTTGCTTACAAGCAAGAAAAGACAAGAAACAGACCTTGCTGAAGAAAATGCAGTCTTTAATAGGTCATACCAATGCTCCCAGGGTTCACAATCAGATGCCCGACATGGCCATGTTTCGCCAAGAGTACAGGCTGCGTCAGGGACATAAAGAACTATGATAAACAACATAAAAATAAATCAGTAAAAGGTTCAACCAATCATGTATAAATAAATATATACATACATACATAAACAGATAAAATTACAATATATATGTGCATCTATATAAAAGCTTACTTGGTGCTTTAATGAAAGTTAAAATAAAAGTTAAAATAAAAGTTTAATAAAATTATATAATACCATAACATCACCACTTTATTAAATCACTACTGGCTAAACTCGACACGGTCTGTGTTTCAGCGGATAACCGCCTGCCTCAGGAGTCACAATCAAACTTTTATAACAAACCAAAAGCAAGGTGTGCCTGTTGCTGAGTGATAACATTGGAAATTAGCACATGGCCATTAATGGAAAAATTTGAAATTCGGCCATAATAGAGCCATGTCAAATAGTGGTCGGAGTGCGAGGGAAACCCACACGCTAAAACTACCACATGAAGTTTTTATTTAGGCCTGTTTCAATCACATCCAGGGTACAAAAAGGTGCCCTATTTAGCAGCTGGCTGCTGGATGGATGAAGGCATGACCCTTCCCTAATTTCCTAGTGGTTACTGACCACAGTGGATACCAGACTCTATGGCAGCTTCAGGTATTATGGCCATTCCTAATAGAGCATCAAGCAAGTGTAAGGATTAGCCTAGTAGTCAGTGCGTTGGACACTGAACAACAAGACTCACTTACCTTTTGTGAACTTGCAAAGATAAGCTTCCTTGATAGAATTTGCTAAAAATAGCAGTTGCAAAAGTACCCTGCCTCTGGAAAGATGTAATGGCAACATTCATAATGGCAAGTTTGTGAGTGAGTGAGTGAGAGAGAGAGGCTCCTTGAGAAGCTACTGTTAGAATTTATTTTTTAACATTTCAGATGCTCCAAAGGAATCCTTCTGAATTGTGATACCAATTAAAAGACTAGCAAAGACTTTGTTGTAGTGCATGAATTTGTGAAAAATCCCAGACCTCTGTGTAATATGTGATATGGCAAATGCTTTAAACACCTACTCTGAGAGGACATTAGTTACACTCAAGATTGCAAAAACATCATTTTTGTTACACCACTTTCATCCTGGTTTTATTACTGCCGGTACCTCATGTGCTAAAAGTTTGAAGGTAAAAATAATTTTCGCTGATGGCTGCTGAATGTTTGTGTAACGTCTCTTTTGACAGAAATGCAATTTATCAGTATAAGATCAAAGTAGCTTTAAAATAAATATATATAGCTGGTTTTATTCATATCTTAAAGACTTTCATTTACCATTTACCTCCTAATTCTATAAAAGTCGATAAAAATGTAGGCATGTACATTTGCACCACATTTCGGTTGGTGGAAATGGCCAAGCCTAAGGTTAGGCGTGATTCCCAAGTGTAAGCCCTATTCTATAAATTGCACCTAACTTTAAGCACAGCTTATAGAATAGCACTTTTTCAGCGCCATATATAGAATTCATCCCTTAATGTGTACGAAAAATGTCTATAGATGTGCTTTGAAATGGTTCAATATATGTGCCTGTGTTTTAATATTTAATATGCCTTGCCAAACATAAAAAGTGATTCTTTAGAGAAGATGGAATGCAGCAAGATACTGTCTTCTCCTGATTTTAATTTCTCCTCAGTCCACCAACAGTTCTTTCTCTATACAGGACTCTCTTCTCCCCCTTTTTTTTAAATCTAGCACACACCAAAATGTAAGCCCTTAGTAGAGAATGATGAGGGGACAAAGTTTGTCCCTGCGACCTCTGCCCCTACCCTGTGAGCTCTGTCCCCATCTCCACCCCATCCCTGCAAGCTCTATCCCCATTTCCACCCCATTCCTGCAAACTCTGTCCCTGTCCCATCCCTATAAACTCTGTCCCCATGTCCCCATAAGCTCTGTTGGATCCCATCCGCACCACACAAGCCTCAAACAATTGTGATTTTATATTTAAATAATTCTATTAAAGTATAAAAAGAAACAATATTCTGTACAACTGTTGTTTTATAAATCTCAAATAATACAGAATAAGGATCAACAAAATCTCCATCTCCCCTCACAGATATCCCCTCCACCAGCTGCCTTCCAGATGCTGTGGAGGACTTGCAACCCATCTGCATATCCTCACAGCCTACTCCAAGGTGGCTCCAAGTCCACCCTGATCCAACCAGGGCCTCTGCTCTAGGTGCTTAAGACTTCCACCAGCTGCCTTCCAGGTGCTGTGGAGGATTTCCAGCATATCTGAAAATCCCCCAACCCTACTCTGGGGTGACTCCCAGGTCCACCCCAAACCACCCAGAGCCTCTACTCCAGGTGCCTAAGGCGTCCGCCAGCTGCCCTCCAGGTGCTGTGGAGGATTTTTAGCCTACCTATATATCTTCCCAGCTTACCCCGATCCACCCAGGGCCTCTGCTCCAGTTGCCTCACAAACATTTTCTCCCTACAATTTATATTTTCTCTCTGCTATTCCCAAATTCCCAATGGTTCCAGTACAAATCTCTTCTTGATACTGTCCCTTCCCAATCTCTTTTCCCCTCTGAAACCACTGTATACTTCATGAGCACATTGCCCACCTTCTGCTTTCATCACCTTCCCTTTTGTCTTCTCCCTTCTTCTCAGCTCTCAACCTTCAACATTTCCTTCCTTTCATTCAACCATCTCCATTCTGTCTGAGTACATCTAATCTTAGCTCCTCTTATTGTCTTTAAAGTGCATTCACTCTGTAGCTCCTCAGTACCTCCCCACTCTTATCTCTTCCTACACTCCTCCACACAAACTCCATTCATTGGGCAAATCTCTCTTATCTGTACCCTTCTCCTCCACTGCCAACTCCAGACTCCGTTCTTTTTATCTTGCTGCACCATATGCCTGGAACAGACTGCCTGGGTCAGTACGCCAAGCTCCATCTCTGACCGTCTCCAAATCTAGGCTAAAAGTCCACCTTTTTTAACTTTTAACCCCTATTCGCTTGTTCAGTACCCATATCTGTTTTATCATTCCCACCTTAAGTATTTCCCTTATTTGTCCTGATTAGATTGTAAGCTCTTTCGAGGAGGACTGTCTCTTTGTGTTCAAGTATACAGTGCTGCATATGTCTAGTAGCGCTATATTTATTTATTTATTATATTTGTATCCCCCACTTTCCCACTAAAAGCAGGCTCAATGCGGCTTACATAGTAATAGGTAACACAGAACTTTGTTATGTAAAGTAGGAAATTAAGTATAACATAATAGATGGATGGATGGGTAGTAAATAGATGGGTAGGTAGGTAGAGACAGATGATAGAGAGAGGTGGGTAAGGTGGGAGATAGATTCTGGGTCAATGTCGTTTTCTCTTCAGTATATGTAAGGTAGATGGGTTCATGAGAAATAAGTAGTAGTAGTAGTAGTACTATTGAGAAAACTGAACAAGCAAAATTACTACAGAATGCTACATAGAAAATTCATGCTAACAGAATACCACACACAGAGAACACAAATGCAAATGCATAATAGCTGACCAAAAATGATAAACATATATCAAACCTAAAACCACAAGAAGCCACATCACAGAAACAGAAAGATATGCATTTTCCCCTAAACCGTGCAAAATATAAAGATCACACATGCCAGAGATGGTGTTAGGGGAAGGCAATCAGGATAACTTTCCCCTGGCCAGAGAGAGCCCTAAGCCTCCTGAAAGATTAAGAAGCCATGGCCTTGTAGTGGGCTTTGCAGTCCCCTCCCAAATTTCTGCCCTGGGCCCTAGCTACGTCTAACACCAGCTCTGGCAGGATACACATTTCAAATTTGACATAGACTCCCATCGGCTCATCCTTTCTGCTTCTAAACAGGCCCATTTAGAAACAACTAGGCACTCTGCCTTCTACTTATTTGATCCCAAACGTTGGAACGCTATCCCTCCCAATATTCAATGTGAGCTGTCATTCAAAAAATTCAAATCAGAATCAAAAACACACTTTTTTATTCAGGCATTGGCCAGTGGTCCTCAAACGATTTGTGCAGTCAGGTGATTACTTAATATTAAGTAATTTTAATTCTTTTATTGGGATGTATGCTTTCTTGTTGAGGTTGTATCTGTCCTATCTTAATTTGGAGTTCCTTTCTAATTTTAATTGTATGTACTTTGCTATGTAAGCCGTCTTGATCTGCACATTCAGATTAGGCGGTATATCAAATAGTCAACAATCAAACATAAACATATTTTATTTGGATTCAGATTTAATAAATCCTGTAAGAAACTTATAGCTTTTGTTTCATTACTCTCACTGTCTTCATGTGGGCCACATGGAATAGTATTTTATTGAAATAGCATAATATAATAATTTGGTTTGCTGGTGATGCTATTTAATTTCCTTCTACATATGACAATTATATCTTGATGTGATTTTGTGTTTATGATTTTATGCACTGTTATATTGTATCTCTGTTATATTATTTCTTATGTACTGGGGATAGGTGGAATAGAAATCATTCAAATAAACAAATAAATAAAATGTCCCACAAGGTGGGGTGTATCTGTACATCATTAATATATAAGTGATGAGCATTAACACGGTGAATAATTTCATTTAGGGGTCACAAATATCTGCTGAACAATCTGGGAAAAATGTCGAACCTGCTGGACCCCATATCTAGTTACCAATCCTCTAAGAAGTCTTTACCTGTAATGACAGAGTTCTTTAAGAGAAAAAAGAAAGATATAAACCAACTTGATATGGTTCCTTTTCAGCCAATACTTCCTAATCTCTTTATAAAAACAGCATGGTTGACTGATTGTATCAATGGTCTAATTCACAATAAAGCTCTCCAACCAGTGCTTCTCAGTAGTCTTGGTTTTAAGTTTGCCCCTAAAATCTGATTGACCAGAATCCAGAAAATTGGTAGATTTTGTAAAATTCTGTGTTTCTTATAAAATACTTTTATTCTTGCAAAACTGATTTCATGCTATTCTGACGCCTATGCACACCAAACTCACTGTAGCTATATGGAAGGTAATTATGAAGTAGAATGTCCATAATAAGAGGGTAAACAGGCACCTACTTTTTAAAAATAGAATAGTAACGCAGGTGGCAGAAAATATGCTTACATTTTTGTTGGGATCACTTATACCAGCCCTATAACTGCTTTAAATACCAGTGCCTAGATGTTAGCTGGAATACTATAATTTATGTAGGTATCTCCATGCTTTGCACATGCTCCACATAAATTCCACCCGTGCATACTTCTATCAGCAGAGGACACACCATCAGAACAAGATTAAGTGGCTACTTACTCGCATATGTGACTACGACCATCTGTGTGCATCTAAACTAGGCGATTCCTTATAGAATTACCCCCATAGGGGGAGGTTCTATATATGGTGCCTAAAACAAATTGGCTGGGAAATCAATGCCTACTAAGTGTATTCTATAAGTGGTGCCTAGATTTAGGCGTGGTATATAGAATATGCTTAGTGGATATGTCATCACCTAAAACTACATGCCTCCTTTTACACTAGCGAAAATGTGGTGCAAACCCCAGTGCATAGATTTAGGCACACTAGGCCTTATTCTATAACTACACAAGTAAATTTTGGAAGAGCCATTTCCCCACCTATAATCACACCCCTTTTTGTAGCATGCGCTAGAAGTTAGGCACACTGCATTACAGAATGCACTTAGCGAGTTTGCATGTAATTTCTAATTATTGCCAATTAGTGCTCATTATTGTTTGTTAAGAGCTGTTGTCAATGGTGATTAGCTTGTTAAGCCAATTAAGTTATGCGCATTATTATAGAATACGCTTGGATTTCAGCGTGGATCTCTAGGCATGCTATAAAGAATCTGGGGGATAGCGAACAATAAGAGAATTGTAAGATTCTTGAAGTAGTTTTCAGAAGGGAAGTAACAACAAAAAAAATGAAATGAACTGATAGGGAAATATTAACATTCCCTGTGTATGCATCTGTGGGAGAAATATTAGCATTGCCTGTATGCGCATCTGTGGGAGTCTGCATATAAATAAATAAATGTGTGTATGTGTTTTATATATATATATATATATATGTCTGTCTGTCTGTTTATCTGTCTCTGTTCTGTGTTGTGTGCTTGTTGGGCATTTGATATGTCTGTAGTGAAGTGAAGTAGCTGGGGTTGGGTGGCAAGTTTGAGTGGGAGGGGACAAGGGGTAGTTGTGGAGAACTAGTTTTGGAAAGTGGCATTTGTGTGGTGGTAGAGTAGTTACAGGGAGTATTTTTTGGGGGTGTTGGGCAATTTGAGGAGTGTTGTATCAGTTGTGAATAAAGTCATTCTTGGGTGTGTGGTATTTTGTAGGGATTATTTATGGGGGTGGGGCAGTTTACAGAGTGATGAGTAGTTGTGTAGGAGATGTTTTTGGAGGTGGGGCAGTTTATAGGGTAGTGGAGCAATTGGGGTAGAGTTTTGAAGTGGAATAGTTTTCAGGAAGTAGTTTTAGTGGATGGGGCAGTTTAGGTGTAGTGTGGTTATCAATAGAAATCAAACAAAATAAAACATGGAAAAGAAAATAAGATGATACCTTTTTTATTGGACATAACTTAATACATTTCTTGATTAGCTTTCGAAGGTTGCCCTTCTTCATATTGATAACCTTTAAGAGTGGACTAACATGGCTACCACACCTCTCTACTTAAGGTGTAGTGTGGCAATTGCAAGGGTTATATCTGAGTGTGGAGGAGTTGCAAGAAGAAGTTTGGGGGGATAGGGCAGTTTGCAGAGTGATAGGGCAGGAGGGTAGTTTTTGGATATAGGGCAGTTTGTGGGGGTGGGATGACAAATGGGGTAGTTTTTGGACTGTGGGGCAGTTTACATAGTGGGGCATTTGTGAGGTGGTAAGTTTTCAGGGGTGGGAAGTTTGGGGATTTGGAAAGACAGGGTATTCCACTTTTTAAACTGCCTTGCCCTGCTCTCTAACTGCTACATTTCAATCTAAGTTTCTATGTTACAAAAACTGGAACTCCTCTTCCCATTAAAATGCATTGGATCATAGACATAACTATTTCAAAATGATCGTGGGTGCCACACAACATATATATTGCCCTTCCCCGGACATAATCAAGGAGCTTGCTCAATATTGGGGGTGCTCAGTACACATTGGCACCCACAGAGCTGGTTCCTGTGCATTGGGTCATTTAGAGGGGAGGACGCTTATATCTCTGGAATCCTCAGTTCGATTAGGTCCATTTTCAAACTAATTTTTTTTTCTTTTTATTAGTTTTCCTCTAATGTCAAGTTTCATCTTATCCTGTTACATTTATGGAAAGTTCGTTTGCCCCCAGAGAGACAGAAGAACAGATAGACAGACACAGACAGGCCTTCTTAAACTGATTTGTATAATTCTTCCAATTTCCATTGAGTTGGAATGATTAAAAATGGGCAATTACTGGATCTTGAATTTATTATCTGCCATCATATTCTGATTCTAAATTGGAACAATGAATGGTGGCAAAAAGCTTATTAGCGACAAAACAGATATACTGTAGGAAAATGCCTTTCTATTAGGTGATTCAGGCTGATTTTACATAACATAGCGATTCATTTGGGAGTCACTCATTAGTTACCAGGTGGCAGCAGCAAATGAAGCAACAACACACAACAATAGTGGTGCTGTTCAAACATATTTTTCATTTTCAGCAGAGTGCTCATGAGGGAAAGTTCCTGTTTGTTATTGAACAAAATGCAGAAATGTCTTTCCTCCTCTTGTTTTCTGCCATAACAATGGACCATAGTCACAAAGGGCTGGGATTCAATAAATGGTGCCCAAAATTAGGTAACGTTATGATCCACGCTAACTCCCGGATTCTATATAGTGTGCTTAGATTTAGGCGCCAAAATCAGTGCGGATTCTATAAAACCACGCATTACTTAATTGGCTTAACCAGCTAATGAGTGCTGATAACAGCACTTAACAAGCAATAATGAACGCGACAATGATTTTGCTACTGAGAGAAAAATGTGTGATTTATACTAAATTGAACCCGCCGATTCCAAATATGAACTCCGAATTTGCCTGACATGTCTAGATTTTAAGTTATACATGCAAAATCTATTCACTTATAATATTAATGCATTATATGTTGGAAACATGGAGAGAGGTCCCATAAAGACATTTCTACAATGGCGAACAGATACCAAGGCCGCTGGAATCCCAACATGATGGGGGACTACTGCTGGTTTTTGCAACAGGAAAATATGACCGGTCACAAATGCAAAAGCAGATGCCTGAAGCACTTTTAACAGTACTGGGCCTTGCTGAAGTAAGACTTTTAAAATGGAATATGAGACTTTTTTGAAATTTTGTTATTCCATTACATTTTCATATACTGTTTTCAACAAAAACTTTGATGTAGATCAGGTAATTGTTGGAGTAAAACTCGTTCTGTAAAAAATTATTCAATGCTTTCCAAGTGCTTAATTCATTTCGGCAAACTTATGCATAACAAAATTTCCTGACGTGGTACAACAATTTTGACTTTGGATTTGGAATATGCACACTGAATTTAGTATAGAACAAATGGTTTTTGCCCAGTAGCACACAAAAATGTTTTTTTTTTTGTTGTGCTGTGTTAGAATTCAGGTGCACAACTCACTAAGGGGCCCTTTTACTAAGCTGCGTAGGTGCCTACGTGTGTCCTACGCCATCAATTTTGAACTACTGCCTGGCTACCGTGTGGCCCGGTTGGTAATTTGATTTTTTTTACGTGCGTCCACTAAGCATGCTGGAAATTTTCCGGCGCGTGGTGCTAACCAGGCAGTAATCGGCATTGCCTACGTGTAGACCATTACCGCTCTGTTAACATGTGAGACCTTACTCCTAAGTCAATGGGCGGTGGTAAGGTCTCAGGCCCATAATGGATGCGCGCCAATTTTTATTTTGTCGCACGTCCATTTTTGGCCAATAAAAAAAGACCTTTTTTTGCAGGTGCGCTGAAAAATGGACCTGCGCACGTCCAATACATGTGTCTGCACAAGCACAGGCCACTTTTCAGTGCACCTTAGTAAAATGACCCATAAGCATATTCTGTAACGATGTGCGCCAAACTTCTAATGCGCGGAGGCAGAAAAGGGGCACTGAAATGGGCATTTCATGGGTATTCCAAAATTTAGGTGCCCAGTTATAGAATATGGGCCAGTGTGCCTTAATCTACGTGCTGAGGTTTACACCAGGTTTTCGTTGGTGTAAATGGATGCACGCAGATATATCTGTGCTGAAATATCAACCAAGCATATTCTATAATCGGCACCTAAATCTAGGTGCCAATTATAGAATACGCTTAGCACTGATTTCAGCGCCCGTTTTTTTAGGTGCCATCTATAGAATCTCCTCCTAAGCGCCAATTCTATAAAGGTAACTTAGTGCTAAGTGATTTTTATAGAATAGTGCTTAGTACAGATTCTACCGTGAGGACTTACCCTGCAGACACCTGGTGTAAATCCTCGCACCTAACTGAAGGCAGTTGGGTGTGGAAATCCAAGTATTCTATAACATGGTGCCTAAGTTCTGGGAACACCCCTGACCCGCCCATGCCCCTCCTATGGCCACATCTCCTTTTGAGTTGCACGCTATGAAATTTAGATACTCATGTTATAGAATAAGGCATTAAACAGATGTGTGTATAACTCATAATCAATATAACTTCACTCAACTCTTTCTATAAAAG